>NC_135377.1:53187144-54437144 GCF_049243985.1 Paroedura picta
TCCCTCATTATTTAACTTGGAAACAAGCTTTGCATACTGAATTCTCATTTTACATGAAGCTGCCTTATACCAAGCTAGACCACTGGTCTATCAAGGTCAGTATTGTCTACCAGACAGATAGCAGCTCCTTTGGAACCCAAGCAAACCATTTTCACCTGTTAGTACCCATTCCTTTTAAAGGGCAGGAGTAGAACCAAGGACTTTCTGCATACAAAGCAGATTCTCTACCACTGAGCCACACTTGCATCCCAACTCATGCAACCCCATTCAATTATATTTGGAGTTCTATATGTCAGCTATCCAAGTGCTGACCAGGGCTGATTCTACACTTACTTTGTTCTTTTCGGTGTGGATCCTGCTGAATTCAGATCAATTTGAACTCAGGTCTTCCTCTTTCTCCCCTTCCCCATTGAAACAGAAAAGTGTTCTGCACTTGATTGGGAAAACTCAGAAGGGGAGGGGGGAGCCAAGCCCAGACTGAGCCTATTTCTTTATTTTCTTGAATGGGGGGGGGGGGATTGAAGACAACAGAGAAGGGAGGGAAAAAACCACGAGGCAAATCTCTATCCACAGAAGTGAGGGCTTCTGCAGTTTCTACAGAAAGAAAATTAGGGCTTCCTCTTTAAGAAAAGCTAACAGCCTTGGCTGGCTTTGCAGGCTTGGCCAATCAGAACTGCTCTACCACAGAGTCAGCTGGCCAATCAGAATGGCTCTAAAATGGAGTCAGCTGGCCAATCAGAACTGCTCTACCACAGAGGGAGTGCTTTCTCATGCTTTCTGAACCGCAATATTCCAATATCGAGGATTAAAAGCACTCCTGGATATGACGAAGAAATGGTAGGGTGACTCCGGATCAATCCTGCTTGGTACAGAGGGAAAATTAAAATCGCCCAAAATCAAAACAGAAATCGCATTCTGTGTAGACGGCAGAGACTGAATTGACCTGGGATTGGAATAAAAGCTCCGTGCAGTTTACACTCAGGTCTTCTTAGCTCCAATACAATTACTTCTTTGTATGCCTTCAGATCAAATTTGACTACATATCAGTGCTCACACATAGATGAATTTTGTCATTTATTTCAACTGAGTAGTCAGTGTGGAGTGAGGAGTTCTTTATGAACACTGAATTACCCAGCCCTTTGTGGATTCTGTCATGGCATGAATTCATTTGATCAGTTTTGTCAGCCTCATTTCTTTGTTGAGGATCCTGGAATGTGACTACAAAGATTTGTTCTTGTACTTCTACAGGATTAAGGTTGCATAGTTCTTTTTAATGAAGTCCAATGACAGTGTTTAGGGATGTGCATTCTTTTGGAAAATGACTAGAAAACAAACAGACAAAGTAATGTCATGTCATGTCCTAAGAAAAAATATAATTCAGGGAGCTCACAGAGATCAGTGAAAAGGAGACAACAGAAGTCATGAACAGACACTGAAGTTTCCTAATAATCAAACTGAAATAGATGTTGAAATGGAAGAATTCAAAGAGAGAAGATAGTGGGAAAAACATATATGCTGAGATTAGTAAATATAAATACAACCAGACCAGCACTAATAATTCAAGACAGAGCCAAGTAAACCCGTTAGAAATGATTCTCTGTATGTAATAAATTCACATCTATGTGTCTCATTGATTAGCAGGGTGGCATTTCTACCAATGTGTGAGGGTTTTTGGGGTACCCATGGGTAGCTAGACCTGGCATACACCCCTTACTCCAAGAAGAAGATTTCCACACAGGGTTGATATAACTTGTGGCCTTTAATAAGGCTTGAGAAATTACAACAGGAGGTCTGAAGTGAGGATTCTCTACTATACTCCCAGTGGAACTTCCTGAAGAGGTTGAGTCTGAGCTAGACAAACTATCAGAGTCACCGGGGATATTGTGGGGTTCTTTCCTATACCCCTTGGTGGATTTTCTACCTTCCACAAGGACTGTTGTCTCTCGCAACCAGCTTGGTGTCATGAACCCCGATTCATGCCATCCAGGGCTCCATCTGTTGCTGCATTTTTCACACTTCTCTACTCTTCCCGGCCAGCTCTGGCCAAGGCCGTAAAGCAATAAACCTGTCCTCTGGGATCCTCACTCCCTTCCTTTCCCAGTGGGAGAGGCTCCCTGCGAATGTATCAATCTTACTGTAAGTGTCCTTGCGGAGACAATTCAAAGTCTCAACAAAGTGCCAACCGCTTGATAAGGTTCTGGGCCATCTGGCGGCTTGGGAACCGGCTCTCTCCTGATACCATTTTGCTCTCCCGCCAAAATCCCTTTGGCCCCCCTCCCTTATTTGGTGGGCCCTATAACTACCCCGCTTGTTTCCCTTGTACTTTGTTATTATCAAGATCTTTGCTTAGGAAGATCTTGGCATGCTTTAGCATTCTGTGGACTTAGCCTAATAAAGCTATCTTTTGAAATTTGCAACCGACTGTTGGATTTCGAATGCGCTTTCACCTGGGGCTCCACAGGCTGGGCTCAGCCTGATTCCTGACACTTGGCTAATGTGCTGCCCTATCTGGCCGCACCCAGTGGCAGCTGGGTGGGAGGAGCTAAGGTCACTACCACTCTCAGCTCATTCCTCCACTTCTCTGCCTCTCATCTTCTCTCCACTGTCTCTCTTACTTCTACCTTCACCCAACAACCCACTAGTTCTACCAGCCCTCCCTTTATACACTTTTCCTGCTTCTAACTCCTCCCCTATCCGTGAACACCCAAGTTTCCTTTAACCCTGCCCTGCCTGACGTCCTTTCACAGCTTCTTCTCTTTTCTTCTCCAGGTTTGGCTCCAGTCCCTTTTCTCTTTGCTCCTGCCTTTTCCCAATCGGCTTCTTCCTGGGAGAGCAGTACCAGGTAAGTCTAACATGTTAGTTTCATGCAGGTTGCTGGCTCCATCACTCTTCTCCCCTTCATTGTCCCACCTTGTGCACATTCCCTTCCCCACTTTCTTAACCTATGTGATTTCCCTTATGGTCTGTCTGTCTATTCGTCCCTCCCTCCCTTCTTTCCCCTCTTCTTTCCTCCATCGCTTCCCCTGCCATAGTTGTTTGTTTAATCTCTTTTTTTTTTGTGGTGGCGCTTAGCACCACTGCAGCTTTCCCCAGCTCTGCAAATGGTTCTGCCTCTTGATACTGCTTGCGGGCTTCTGTTACGACCGGGCTGCTCACAGACTCTTCACAAGCGCTTCCTGGCTCCCTCACGTTCTGCAGGTTAAGCAGACAGGCTACGTAAGGGCTGCAGGGCTACTTTCATCATCTTGGTTCTTCCCCAGAGTCTCACCATGAGAGGGAATTCCCCCCCCCTCAGGAGAACAGGGCTCACGGGACTCGCAGGGTGATTCTGACACAATGAATACAATTGTTTTTGGCATTAATATGGCTGCAGCCATTTATTATGCCTGCTTCTGAAGGGTTGGCCCAGTACAGTGGGAGAGCCTGACCCCTCAGCCTTCTGTCTGCATAACCTGACGGTCCTTGGATGCCATGAACCCTGCTCCATCCCAGCCAGGAGAGCAGGTCCTCACATCCAGAATCCCTCACCAGGGAAGTGACCATAGTGCGGCCCACCATATATCCACCTCACTTTGGTACCCCTGGGCTGTTTGGCTACAAGCCCCTGGCCTCCCAGCTGTGTAGGCAGTGCTCCATCTGACAGTCTCATTAAGGAGACCCCCAACCCCCAGGGAGTCCAGTACACAAATTGGCCTCCCTGCCAACTGGATCCTACTATGCCTAAACTGCAGCTGCAACAAATAGAATATAACTACCTGGAAAACTTTAACCTTAACAACAACAGCAAAAAATACTGGGCAGGCAGAAGGGAAACTGTTCTGACTGCAGAGGAGCAGAGAGGCCAAGGCAGATGCAGGTGGTGCCTTTATAGGCTCCCGTGCTCTGACTCCTACGCAAGCCACCGAGTGCATGTGTTCCCTAAGCTCCCTCTCACTCCATCTTCTTCGGCTGCCTCCTGCATCATCTGGAAGTTGAGAACCCCATTCACTGCACTGAGACACAGAAGAGTTGCCAAAGAAGGCAGCCAGCTCTCTCCATTGTCAGGCCCTGATAAATCAGGGCCATTCTTATATGGCAACCATTTGGAGAGTTCTTTCTAAGGTGGGGGATTTTTTTTCCTGTACAAAATTCTATGGAGCTGTTGAAATATTGAAGATGGTACAAATAAGATCCAACAGTCAAGAAGCTGCTTCCCAGAGTAGATCACATGACAAATGACATCATTAGATTACTTTCTACATTCATTTGTACTTTGCATTCTACTTTGATACACCGACAGCTATCTCCTGAATTCTGTTAGCATTTGGTCTTACTAAAAAAGGGGTTCTTTATTTATTTATTATTTTACAGTCCAGCTTTCTGAGACTCAAGCTGCATATAATACATCAGTTCAATCAGACAACAGAAGATATTGAATAAGCAATTTAATAGGAATGCATACAAAAACTGGCTAATTAATGAGACACTATTAATAACACACTATAACACAGAAAGGAAGTTAACAAAGGAGGAAGCCAGTGCAATAAAAGCAAGGTGATACATACAATTTCAATAGACTACATTCCTATTTGCTTATTGAAATGTTATCCCGAGCTATAGTCAGTCTTATGCTATTACTGAAATCTAATTCCCTTACAAAAATGCCCTTCTGTTTGACATAATCTGTACAATGGTATAAGTGTGGGAGGCTTGGTGACCTCCTCAAGCAGTCTATTTCACACGGTGACAACTACAACAGCAGGTTCATGTGCACATTGTCAAGGTGGCATCCTCAGATCAGTAATCTAATGTGGTTGAGCAAAGTAAAACATTTAGTCCAGCAGGGATGTGGATCCAAGACCTTTCTAATACCTTCAGGTGAACCAGGTAACCAATGCAGTGACTGCACAATGGGTATAATACTCTGCCGAGCTCCTGATAGCCACCATAAATGGTTGGGGACTAAACCCCATGCTGCTATTGATGAGGTGGTGAGCAGGCAGCAAAAGACAGGCACAAGGGCATCACATGACAAGTTGGTGGGCCAGGCACACATGTGCTGGTTGGGGAGGTCATGTGACCAGCCATGCCTATTTAAGGCACTGGGCTGCATCAGAGGGTCCTCTTCCCCTTCCAGTAGCAGGAGAGCCACACAGCTCTCACCCACTTTCTTCAAGGTTATGGTTGTTAAGTTCACATGTTTTTGGTGGAGTATGTTATTCCTGTTTATATGTTGATTTTTTGTCACAGCTTTTATGGACAGCTGAGGCATGGTTAAGGACCCTGTTTGGGGGGAATACAATCAAGGGGACTGAACTCCTTAGGTAAAGGTCCTCCTTAAGTAGGTGGCCTGCGGGGCAAGTGAGTCCAACCTGGAGGAGAAGCTCGCAGGGCCAGGTGGCCTGGAATGGGCCAGGGGAGGTCTCTGCCTTGCCTGGAATGTCAGGTTGGAACAACTCCTGGATTGAGCCCAACAACAGGGGAGACTCATTTCCCAGGGGAGGAAGCAGGTGGCTCCCTGATGCTGTGGTGGGATATTCTTTTGGCAGGTGCCACAGATATAGGCTCTTTCTCTCTGCGCCAGGCTGGGGGCCAACATCTGTATTAAAATAAAGCTGTGGATAACTTTGCACTCATCAGAGTGTCAGTGTCTTCCTTCCCGCCCCTAAAGCCTGCTCGCAAGTCAATATTGCATTCTGTACCAATTGCTAAGGCCATTATCAAGCCTTGATATTACAATGTAATGAAAATCATGAATGATTTTTTTCTTAAGGATTTACCATAGAGATTAAGTAACATGAGGGATAGGACTGAGCCCTGTGGAATCCTGGATGTAAACTGCATGGAGCTTTTATTCCAACCCCAGGTCCATTCAGTCCCTGCCGTCTACACAGAATGAAATTTCCATTTTGATTTGGGGCAATTTAAATTTTCCTTCTGCAGCAAGAAGGATTGATCCGGAGTGACCCTACCTTTATTGTGCGATATCTTGGAGTGCTTTTAATGCTCAATATATTTTAAAATCACATTGTTTTGAATCTGGGCTCTCCTCCGTGGTAGAAAACCCATGATTGGCTACAGGTAGTCATGTGACAAGCCTGCCTTAAAGGAGAAGCCCCTAATTTCTCTCAACTTCTGTCAGTCTTGGATTTTTTTTGTGCCTTCTTCGTTCCCCGCCCCCTCCCCCTTCAAGAAAAGAAAGGATTTTTCCTTCCTCCTCTGACTTCTTGGATACTCTCTCCCCCCTTCAAGAAAACAAAGAAAGACCCTCCATTTGCCCCCCCCCCTTTCTGAACTACCCTAACCACGTGCAGAACACTTTCCTGTTTCAATGGGGAGGGGTGGGGAAAGGAAGACTCGATTTCAAAGCGATCTGAATTCAACAGGATTGACAATGGAATAAACAAAGTAAGTGCAGACTCTGCCCTATAAAGCATCCCATACCAATGACAACTCGTTTCCAACCACAACCCTATGGGACTTGTTCATAAGAAACTATTTAAACCAATCCAAAATATATCACTTAATCACTATTTCTACATAAAATGCTATTTCTACATAAGATAAGCACAGTGCCCATGGGGTTTTTTTTCCGTTTGTAAAGTATTTATTTGTATGAATTGTGAAAACAAGTCCAAACCAATATTCATAACGGTCCTCCTCATGTACTACATTCAACATAAAATTACTTATCTCATCTCTATTTTCAATATAAATTGCTTACTATTTCACCTGAATCAAAATAAGCTACAATAAAAATTCTTGTTTACAACCACTCTTCCTTCTACCCCTGACTCTGATCAAAGTAACTAAGTTTTACAAAATATATTATAGATTGACTTACACAAACATGCTTAATGTGTGTATCTCGGCACAGTGCCCATGGTTAACAGCTGTAATTAGTGAGAACTGAGACTACCTAGGGGGATTATATAACACAAGGCTAAGGAAAATGTCATAACTGTTAAACTGTAACCAAACCAATTAATTTTTTTGCAATTTCTCATTCGTGTGTACATTTGAAGTTTGTTTGTTGAAGAATGCTGGCTCTCAGGTCAGCAGCAGAATGTCCTGGTAAATTTAAATACTCTGCCAAAAGTTTCTGACATTACCATTTTTAGTGTCAATGTGCATTTATCCTTTTTGGGTAGAGCCTGACCTGTTTATCCTATGAAGACAGTATAAGGGCATTGTTGACCAATAATAAAATATATCATGTTGGAGAATGTGTAATGAGCCACTGATTGCATGGCTATTAATATGACCTATCACACTGTTGCCTGAAGGATATGAAGGCAGGATATTCAGAATATTTACATGACCAGTGCACATATCTGTCAAAGTGAGTTCTATCTCAACAAGGCTATGCCCTGATTGATTTTTTAAAATATTTTTATGTACACAAGATTGGTTGGCTACCTTAGAAATATCCTCCCCAAGACACAATCATGCTCACAGAAGAAGTGTCCTGTGTACATCAAGGCTATATATCTTGTTAAGAGAATTCTTTTAATCACCCTCTGAAGTAGGATGGGAGATTTAAGCCCGTGATACAAACAGTTAGTGTTTATTTAATTACAGTTCTGTGGGTTTTTATCACCTCAGTGGGAGACATGCTGCTTGGAGAGTGAGATTTTCTTCACACCATGATGTGCTCTTTCGCAGTTCTCAGCTCTATTAACTTAATTAAGAAAAAACAATTAGAGAGGACGAGCCTATTACACATTTATTTTGAACACACTAAGGGGGTGTCTGCACGAGGCCTTTATTATTTCATTTATATTTTCCCCCTATCATATGATTTTCACCAATGGCAGATACTCTAAAAACTCTAAGGAGACCTTCATGCTTATGACTACAAATTCGATCAAAGACATTTGCATTAAAATTGCACTGGGGGAGTATCAATAGATATGCTGCTCACCTGTGCATTCACCTGCAAAGGACTCAGGAGGATCATAAATGCCCTGTGCATTTTAGCACTCTGGATCCATATTAGATAATCAGCAACTATGGTTAATTACATTGCATCTGCCATCAGCAACTTGCTGCTAATAATTACCTGAGGTTTGCGTACAATCTGCCCTATGTCCATTGTTCTGTCACTTCCTGGTTTTATTTGATATGGTATATATTAAATAGCAAATAATATTTGCATTTCATTATTTTACCATACCATAGATATAAGTTTTGGTGTGTATGTGTGTGTGTGTGTATTTGTAGCTCCAGTACATTTAGGAAAAGAAGAAAAAAACACTGAAACTAATGAAGATTTCTCATTAATAGTGATTTTCTAAACAAAAAAACAAAACCTTAAGCCTTTTGAAGCCCTTCAAATTATCTGTCTTCCTTGGCTTTGTACCACTTCTCTTTTGAAATCAGTAAAACTTTGAAAAGTTAGTTTTGAATGAATTACATATTTCTAATCTAGACACCATGACCTTTTATGCATTGTTGATTTCTTTTGCTTTCACTATGTATTGTTGTCAGGTTTTTCCCTCCTCCTTCTGCATTTCACCCTGCTTTCTCTGTGGACAAGTGCCAGGCTTTCTTTTTCATTCTGCATGGATTTTCCTCCCTTCAGCACCCATTTTGTTTTCCATTTGTGCCTTCCTGCATTTTGCCTTGCATGGTGGTATCTTCGCACCTTAGTCAGATACGGACACTTTGGCCACAGCCAGGTGTAAAATGGGGATGGAGCGAGGTGTAAAATAGGGATGGATCTGCCTCCTTGTTGTCAGCTGACCGCAAGGCAGCCCCTTTCATCAGGCTCTCCCACACCGGGCGTACGGATAGCCAGCCTTGAAAATGCCCATGATTGATTGGCCTGGTGGCCAATGTGAGGTAGATACTAGATAAGAGACCCTCCGGGCGTCCACCTCTGTCAGGCTCTCTTCTCCACCTGGAAATGCGAGCTTG
Organism: Paroedura picta; assembly: GCF_049243985.1. Taxonomy (NCBI): domain Eukaryota; kingdom Metazoa; phylum Chordata; class Lepidosauria; order Squamata; family Gekkonidae; genus Paroedura; species Paroedura picta. Next base: position 53,196,043 of record NC_135377.1, read on the forward strand.
CTGCAGCTCAGCATCCATACAGCCCCTTACAAGGGCCCTTGTCCTGGGAAGGCCAGCGAGCAAGCTTAGCCTTCCCCAAAAAGATCCACCCCATTACAACCACTGCCACAGAGCTTGGGCTCCCAACATCCCCAAGCTCCCGCCAATGTTCAAAACTGCAGCCAATTCAAGATACCAAACCTTAACAAATGTAGCCATGTATCCATGCCCCATTCTGTCAAATGAGCTCCATCCTCACGGAACAGAGACCACTGACTGTAACACATATCTGGGTGATGATTTATTCCACTCCCGCTACCCTCCAAAAATTTGGACACAGGTTTGTCCACCCTTCTTCTGGTCAAATCCACCTGCACAGGGAAATGTCACCATGCCATATTCTCCTTTCAAGGAGAGATGACCACACAATTGCCATAGTTGGAAGCCATCTCCAAATAATCCCAAGGTCATTTTTAATCGCCTTCGATATAATGTGGCCCGTAGTCTCTGGAAGATCGTTCTTACCAAGCTGCAAAATCATCAAATCCGGCTGACCTTCACACTGTACTAAACTCAAAAACGTATTCATAAGTGAATGCCACCTCATTCCTCTCCGGCCATGCCATCTAATTTGTGCTTGTCTCTCAAGTCCAAGGCATCTCCCCCAGCCAGAGTCTGCAGCTTATTTTGCAGCCCAGAGACGACACTGCGCCCAATAATCCATATCATCGGCAATGCAGGTACTAGATATGTAAAACCAAAGAAAATTACAAAAGGAGACCAAAAGGAGACCTCACATAAGGCCTGTAAGCTGCTGATTTCCACCACTGAACAGCCTTGATTCCCTCCTCATTAAACCCCCAAGCTGCAGCCTATGTTGCTGCACCTATGCGAAATGAGTGTGACCCATACTTTTCTATCCACAACCCGAGTCTAGGCAAACCAGCCCTCAGCAATGCCACAAACTGGTATCGATACTAGCACTTGCCATCTGCATGAATTAAATATTGGCCCTCTATGTCTGGGCGGACTTCTTTGTAAACCTGAATGCACAATACAGGGCATGTAACTCTTCCATCAGTTTTCCTTAAGACCACATGCACCCCCCGGCCCAACTGATCTGTCTTGGATCTCCGTAAATGAATGGGCAGCTCATTTCCAATAAGTGTGGCATCCCTACGTGCTAATGGCCACCCACTGTTGTCTGCCTTATTTGCCGAAACAACCTCACTGCAACTTAATGCACTATGATATGACATAGTGTATGCCGCTGCAAATAGTTTATACTCAAAATCAATGCTGCACATCCTAACGAGCCTTTAGGCCTCCTGCAATCCTTCCTTGGACATGCAATCTTTCCTCAATGGTCCCCAAGTGCTTCAGCAGCTGGACAGCAGCCTTGCTGCTCAGAGCGCCGAGGAGGAAGGAGAGTGAGCATAGGTAGGCTGCCTATATAAGGCACCAGTCATGCCTCTAACGACTCCCTGTTCCTCGCTCTGCGTCTTTGTCTCAGGCCGATTAGGCCAGAACCCACGAGGAAGCTCCTAAATCTTCCATGGTGCTTCCCCCCAGGCTGCAGCAAAAAGCCCCCTTGCTGAGGGCTCAGGTACGTTTCTGAGAGTGATTTTAATGGCAATTGTTTCCATTATATTACTCCCAAGACAAAGGAAATTCAAACGCATAATAATTCTCTTGGATTACCCACTCCTCCTCCAGACTTCTGTTGCCCCTTATAAGCAACTCCTCCATTGTCCATATTGGTTTGGCATGGTTTGACTTTCCTTATTCGTCAGTTTCATGCTGGACATGTTTTTTTTTAATTTCCACCTTCTGAAATAGTAAATTGTAAGTAGAGGTTCTTCATGTTGCTTTTAGTGTCTGATAGCCATCTTAAACAGAACACTACTTCATCCATGAACAAGCTACAGTATTGCTTCCTCACCCTAATAGTTTTATCAGTGTTTCAGTTGGAATGTAGGTATATATTATTTGAGTGTGTCTCACATTCTATCATGATAACTAAAAAATGATTACTTTAGTGTATGAAAGCACATTCCACTTGTTTGAGATTCACTAATTATGCTTGATAGTATTCTATCATTATCAGCTATCAATATTTAGATAGATTCAAATGGGTAGTCATGTTGGTCTGAAGTAACACAATGAAATCAGAGTCCAGTAGCACCTTTAAGACCAACAAAGATTTATTCAGGGCATGAGCTGATGCTTGCACTCAAAATCTCACACCCTGAATAAATCTTTGTTGGTTTTAAAGGTGCTACTGGACTCTGCTTTTAATATTTTGATAGTTCCTGTGATATATTTGTATAGATTTACATAGTGTAATTGCTGTATTTTCCTCCTGGAAATGTGCACAGGGAGATGATTTCCCCATAAGAAGTAAATTGTACCAATGTGGCATAAAAATTGGTCCCAGTTTCCTTTGAACCTCTCTCACTTCCTAAACTCCCCCCCCCCCAGACATATGGAAAAAAATAGTCAAGCAATCCCAGGACCATGCATTTAGTAGAAAATTGTCCACTTTTTCATAGAAAAACAATTCAGTCTAAGCATTTTTGTTTTGATTACTTCAAATCTCAAAGCAATCAGACTATCCACTTTGAAGAAATTCTTTTGCTGGTTGACAAAAAAAGGGAGGAAAAAAAACCTCAAATAATGTTACGTAAACACTTCAATAAGTACTTATCTTAGATATAGTAACTATTTCATGTGTGCTTTGGAAGGATATAATTAGTGATACACAGAACCTTTTATTTGTTTATTGAAATCATGGTATAGTAGTTGAAGGTTACATAGAAAAGGCAACAAATAATTTAAATATTAATTTCCTTTCCAAATGGAAGATCGGGAATGCATATTTGATTTTATTCACATGATATCATCAATTCATTGGGGATATTTGAAACTGGATACTCTCTAATTAAGTTAAAAAAAATACAGAGATCCCTTTCCAATTAACTTTTTGGTTGAACAGACCAAGTACATCTACTTTGGAACCTGGGGAAAGGTTGTTGCCATTGGAGCAGAGAATTTAATACCTGCTCTGTTCCCCCTCCCATCTGGATTAGCCTGATGACAAATAGACTGGTTGAATTTGATGTTTTATCATTTTGTAAAACACTTGAGTCCATATTAAAGTAATTAAAGTGGGTTAAAAAAAACCCAAATTAAATTAAATTAAATGCTGCAAAGAATCAGAAATATAAATAAATTCCCTACATGGTGACAAGGTTTACTTTTGTTCCATCCTGCTCCCTACTATTGATTGACTTATTAGTGAATCCTATTCTTAATTGGGCAAGCTGGCAATCCAAGCTTTTCCAGGATCAGGATGTTAACTGAATGAATATAAATGTAGCCACTCAGAAGACGATGCCACCCTTGACCCTTTTCAAAACAAACCCTTAAAATTTTCTGGAAGAGTGCTCTTCAACAATAATTTGTTTGTTTGCACAGTTTGATAAATAAAGTACCTCTCTTTTTACTCAGCCCTTTTCTTAACAAAACTTGGCTTTCTCCTTACACCTTTTCCGTATGCACGGGCGTGGCCCGGCATGGCAATCAATGGCAGCTGTGGTAAAAAAGGGAATGCTAAAAAAATCAAGATTCCTTTGCCACAAGCCATTGAAGACCCTACAGCCAGGCAGAGCCAGATCTTCAGAGATGTCATGCGTATGTGGGGATTAGCTCCACTGCCATGCAAGTGCATAATCAGTCTGTTTCACTTCCCCCCACTTGAGAAAAGCAAGTGGGGGAAATGGATGGATGAAATGGCTCATAGCCATTTAAACCTAACAGCTGATGAGTAGACACGCCTTGCTTAACTTTTAGGCTTAAATGGCGGTTGAATTGGACAAAAGTCTGATAAATGTTTGGGGGAAGCACCTACCCTGAATGTCAGTTTGGGGGTACAATCAAGGCCAAGTTTATGCTGAATTTTGGCTCATAAACTTGTTTGAGACCATCCATACTTAGAAAAGAAGAGCTTTAATGCATCAAACAAATTACCTAACCCAGCCATGGTCATTTCAGATATTTCATCTGTTTCTCTATTTTATTTGCATGCAAGGTTGGCTTTTAGCTAACAAATCCACCATGCTCAGTTCCTATAATAAGAAGTGTTGGGGCTCAAGCTTGTCTAGACAGCAGGTTTTATGAGCTGTGATCATAATCTGATATTCCTTCATCATAAAGCTCAGTGGCTGATTATGATGGCTCAGGCATTGAAAAAAAGAGAAGTCTCAAGCTGATTTTGACACAAATTAAGCCCTACAACCCTCCTGGCAATGAGTTACAATAATCAATTATGCATTTCCTTTCTTTTGTTCCAAATTGTTCCTATGCTACTCTGATAAAGCTTCCTCCAGTTCTTCACAAAACAAAAAGTTCAACAATTTTATTTCTTATTGCCAAATCTTTAATGGGCTTCTATTGTGGCACTAATTTACTGCCTCTTTTGTAAGCTGTCTAGTTCTGATGAATTAGGCTTCCATTACATGGAAGTCTTCCAATCCCCTGCTGTGTTTTGGGGGTTTATTATATCTATAGAGACACCCCCTCTAACTTCCTTGAGTTATAATATGACCTTCATGAATCACAATAAGAGCTGCCAATGTAAGGCAATAATTACACTTTATTTAAATTTGTCTTTGTTTAAGAGAGTGAGTCTGATACAATGAAGAAATTCCCCCTTCCATCTAGCATCTCTTACTCATCTGTCATTTGGGGCAAGAAGGGCAGAGGTAAAGATAGGTCAGGCAGCTGGCAAGAAAAGCATCCATTGGTTCTCCCCATCCCAACCTGAAGGAGGTTCAGCAGTGCATAGTACACCCTGAAACATTTAATACATATTACATATTAGGTTCTACATTTCTCAGAATGTTCTTAGTATTCTGAGCCAGCTGAAGAAGGAGGAAGGGAGGAAGAGATACACTTTTTATCTTCTGGCTTAGTCCATAACTATAGTACCTAATACCTGAAGTCTAAAAACTGAATTAAAACGTCATTTTCTCCCATGCTGCTATATAATGGCAACATAATGTCCACAAGCTGCCTTTAAGAATGTAATTATGATCAAATGGGTTGGACTAAATAATCCTTGATATCCTTCCACTCTATGATTCCATGATTTTATGATCCTATGAATCATGGATGATTTCAAAAATATTTGAAGCAATGCTTGTTCAAGGAAATATATAAATTTGGCCAGCTATGCACATTTTTCTTATGAACCTAGCAGATCAAAACCAGATAGCACATTTCTTCTGCTCAGAACACCTGCCATTCCACCATCAGTGGGATTTTTGTTTGTTCTCATTGTGTTTTAGCCATGTAGGTTCCTGTAGCACTGCAAGACACTGCCTTGAAGGAATAGGCTAAGGCTAATTCATGCAACTGGTTTCTTTCTCAGCCCCTGGGAGTTTTCTACTCATTGCAAAGAAGTCATCTGATGATCGAGGCAACCTAATGTATTGGCTCTGTGGCATGCCAAGCATAAAACCCAATTGCTTTGCAGTTGCCTGCACTGTGATTGCCTGTACTTTACAAAAGCAGCAATAACTAAATGATGAAATAATAAAATCAATCTGGATAATTAATGAGCCAGAGAGTTGAGTAGATTGTTTCATAAGTGATTCCCCCCCCCTAAATTTCTATATAAGACAGGTCCAAATATGCTTGGCACATTCTTCATAAAACACTCTGCTTGTATAATAAAACAACACATTTTACTTGAATGTAGCAACCAATTTGTGGATGTGTGGATCCCAGCACAGAATATGTGACCTGCATTATAGTCCAACATGACAAATGTTAGAATTTGTTTCTGCCCTAAAAATGGTAATCCTGAAACTGTGGAATCCTCAAGGTGTGATAATGCTGTCTCCAAATGGGTCTATATTTCTTCATCTTATGGCATTAATATCCTAAACCTACTAAGGGATTTTAAAAAATACAGATAAATGCTACCAAGCATAAGAAATGAAAATGAAAACTTTTTTTTTTTTAGCCTTAAACTTCCGGAAAGCTTGACTCCTGTTCCTATTATTCCAATGAGGATTGATTCATATTAAAATTCCAGCCCATTTTAGTCTTTGTAATGAACCTAAAATAGCTGCCAGCTTGCAGTGCTGGAATTAATGATAATTAAATGTAACAAAATGTATTTCCATATTTTGCATTGCTCAAATGATTTCATCTCAGATGTACTCTGATTTTTTTTTTTTAGCAATGACTACTTCTATTTAATCTCTTTTCCAATTTTAATTTGAATTTCATATTGTTCCTGACTGTTTAATGAATATTTTGGGAGATGGCCATAGTGTTGTTAATTATACCAGAGACAGAGTATAATTAATTCTTTTGGACCCAAAGTCAGTTGGTTAATCGATTTCTGATGAAACTGGAGATTAAACATAGATAGTTCACTTTCCCCTTCATTCATTTTAATTTTTTCCTCTTCAATTCAATCAGATTACTGTGGGAAAGGCGTTGCTGCTAAATCAACTTTTGTGCACATTTTGGTCATTATGCAGGTGTTAATAAATGGATGATCCTTTCAGCTATTCACCTTCGTATTGATCTTATAGTAGGCGGGAGCAGGGAAACTTGTTCTTTCAAAGAAGACTCTGCCAATCTTATTTGTAATTCATACTCCGGTGATATTTAAATGGTCATCAGCATCAAGGGTCTGAACTAAGTTCAAAGCGAAAAAGGCAATGGAGGGTGGTTTTGTGAGAGAGCGTACAAACCAGCGTGGTAGGAGGTAATTGTGACACAGAAGTCAGACTTCATGGAAATGAAACATTAATTTATGCAGCTAAATTTGATTTTGGAGAATGCTTTAAAGGCTTTAAATTCAATGAATACAGAGCAATACATTAGCATGACCGGATGATCCTGCCTCCTTTTGTTCAAGGCTATAAATAATGGTATACTTTAATTTTTTGATGACAAGAGAAACCTCAAAGCCCTCAAGGAGATAATCAAAAACTATGTTCTGGCACACCCCACACCCACTGATTAATTATAAAATGGTGTGAAGGAGGAACTTATTGCATTTGGCTCTACCTACTGAGGCAGCTTTTTGGCTCTTTCTCCTGTGACAAACATTTTAGGGAGATAATCACCACCATGTCTCAAACTTCCAAGTGTGCTCACATGCACAAAAAGGTTAGGAACCTCTGGGCTAAACCATGATAGGAATCAGGCCACTGCATTCTGGACCAGCTACCATTTCCAGGTTGTCTTCCAAGTGCAGTCCAACATAGAGGGTATTATAGTAAGTTATAGGGGCCTGGTGGGGAAGGCACTGGCAAACCACCCCGTACTGAGTCTGCCATGAAAACGCTAGAGGGCGTCACCCCAAGGGTCAGACATGACTCGGTGCTTGCACAGGGGATACCTTTACCTTTTATAGGGGCCTGGATCAGTGTGACCAGTGTGAGTCTAAAAAAAACAGCTGACAGAAGGCAGTTATGGGTTTAGAGCACTAACATGATCTGGGGTAATTATTTTGGGACCAATTCATTAAGTTGCATACACTGATCCCTTCCTTAGAGGGTATAACACTCTTAGAGGGCTTGAAATAAGAGAAGATGGAGAGGGAGCAGCTAAAGGTGCAGGAGGAACAATGAAAATAACACCTCAAGTTGATGCTCTTGCAGACCCAGCAAAGACCAAGAAAATAAAAGTTAACCACCAATTTTGTTCCATACAAGGAAAGAGAAGTCCCCTCAATTTATCTTTCAACTTTTGAGAAAGCAGCTATGCAGTGAGGAATTGCAGAAGCAGATTACCTGCCCTACCTCTGGAGCATTCTAACTGGAGAACAAATAGCTTTCTTCCATAGCATGCCCAGGGTAGAATAACTTTTAAAGATTTCAAAACCACATTTTTAAGCAGTTGACCACTTTCAAAAGCAGTTTTGGAGCTTATCCCCTCAGCAATGCAAATCCTATTCAAAGCATGTGGTAAAAATGAACAAGATGGGAAAGAGATGGATGGGGTCAACCAAATGTACCATGGGGCAATAGGAATAAGGACCCAAGTTCAAGTCCATGATCTTTTCATCAGGATTACATTAGCCCTACCAAGGTTAGTAACAACATTTGTGTCCAATTTATAAGGTTTTGCCTACTATCCAACTGTTCCAAATATTTCCCATTTAACATGTTCTCTATTCAATTTTTGGTGCTCTATATCATCAACAGTAATGTATTTTCTCTACTTAAGTTTTATTTCTAATTTCAAGCAACCACAGTCAAAGGAAATAAAGAGCCATATGAGGAAGTCCACATTAACATTTTGGATTAGTTAAGTACATTCAAAAGTCAAGAACAATGGACAAATCAACACTGCATGCTGTGTTTGCTGGGCTGGTTCTAATTTATCTTTCCAAATGTAATTATAGTTATGCTGATTATGATTGTGATGATGGTGAACTGAATGATAATAGCCATAACAGCTGGTGCCATATAAGTTACTGCATGCTAAATCAGTTTCATGTTTTTTGGGGTTTTTTATCTGATCCATCATTCTACAGGATATTGCTAAAAGGAGTATTCATCCAAGGGACATAACAATTGTTGCTTCATGCCCATTTGTTTAAAAATCTGTATATTTTTGTATGTTTGAAGAGTAACGCATGGTTGTATGATTGGCAGTAAGTTAAAGGAGTGGTATTGTCCATTCCCTCAGATTCTTGGGCTGAGTCAACAACAAAATATATTGTGACGGGGTTGGACAGCCTTAGAATTTCAGAGTAGAAGAAACTAGGGTGTAAACTGCACGAAGCTTTTATTCAAACCCCAGATCGATTCAGTCCCTGCCCTCTACACAGAATTTGATTTCAGTTTGGATTTTGGGCGATTTAAATTTTCCTTCTGCAACAAAAAGGATTGATCCGGAGTGACCCTACCTTTATTGTGCCATATCCGAGACTGCTTTTAATCCTGAATATATTCAGAAAATCGCATTGTTTTGAATCTGGGCTCTCCTCCGTGGTAGAGGACCCGTGATTGGCTACAGGTGGTCATGTGACAAGCCTGCCTCAAAGGAGAAGCCCCTAATTTCTCTCAACTTCTGTTGGCCTTGGATTTTTTTTGTGTGCCTTCTTCGTTCCCCCCGCTTCAAGAAAAGAAAGGATTTTTTCCTCCCTCCTCTGACTTCTTGGATCCTCTCCCCCCCCTTTAAGAAAACAAAGAAAGAGTCTCCATTTGCCTCCCCCCCCCTCTTCTGAGCCTCCCTAACCACGTGTAGAAGACTTTCCTGTTTCAATGGGGAGGGGGGAGGGAAGAGGAAGACACGAGTTCAAAGCGATCTGAATTCAACAGGATTGACAATGGAATAAACAAAGTAAGTGCAGACTCTGCCTAGGTTTCAAAAGGGCTAATCAACCAGAAAAAGAGAAAAACTGGGAAAAATCTGCCTCTGAGGGAGGAAAATAGGCAAAGGTCATTGTAGCAGGTAAGGTAAAGACTGACTGGGTTAACCTTCTCAGAAGTAAACACTTTCTTGAGAGTAGAGACCTTTTGGGTAGTAAAAACTAACAAAGCCAAGGTGTGTGTGTAGCAATGCCAGAGCAGGAGGAAGGGAGGGAGGAGACAGCAGATTGAAAAGGAAGACAGATAGGTGGTACATCTGAACGTTCAAGAGTAACTAGGGGGGTGGTATTCCTGATCAGGAGATCAGCAGGTTACTTTCTGGACATTAAAATGATACTAACCCTGTGGTGAAGGTGCAGTAACAAGGTGCTGCAGTCAAAGAATCCTAGGCCTAAGAGTACAAGCATAGTACTGATGTAAATAGGTAGAGAAGATAAGGGGTTAGGCAGATCTCCAAACTCTAATCAGGCATTTAAATCTGGGATTCTGTTATTTTAGGAAACAAAAACAAAGCTGCAGCCTAATCTGTCCCTCTGGTGTGAGCTTATGATTGGAGAGTTTGAAGACTAATCAAACTCACAGGTGGAAAAGCTGACTCTGGGTGCTTCACACTGCCACTCATCCAATCAGACAATGTGGCAGATAATCAGTTGTGAAAAGACTGCAGGTAGTTTCACAGCACCATCCAAAACAGTGTTACACCCTTTTTATCTTCCTGGTTTCAATGACCTTGGAAAGGTGTGATTTATTTTAGGATTGCCATGTCAGATTAGCATATAATATACTTTGTAAATAAAGTTAATAAGGAACATCTTCTTTGATATAGAGAAACCCTCCACTATGCATGCTGCATCATTTGGCACCTGCTACTTTCCTACTTTAATAAGGACAGCTCACTTCTAATAAAGCTCCTCTTGATGATGCTTTGAGCGCAAAGGCTGATAGCTGAGCAGCAGGAGTTGAAGAATCACAGCAATGTCATAAAATATCTCTCCTCTAAAGACATCCTGCCACACAAGTTGCCGGGCTCTGTCCTTGGGAAACCCAGATGTAGTCAAATATATCATGCTAACATCCTCACTCAAATATTTTATGTATCCTTGGAATAGCCTTTGGATGGTTGCATGGCTGTGGCTTGATGAATATCACCTCAATTGCTAATAATTGTAATAGGTAAGCTCTTCTTGGTATGACAGATGTGGCTTTGAGCTGCAGAAGGATTTGCTGACAGTGAAACCATTTAGGCAATGCGTTTATCCTCTTCACATCAAACAATGAGAAAACTAGATAGAAGACTGCAATGGCCACTCACTTCTGCATGCGTTGATCTGGCATACACAAAATGTGATTCATGTGTTCTCTGTTATTATTTATTAGGGGATGAGAGCTGCCAATGTCTGGCTGTGTGAAATGACTATTGCAGATGAACCATTAATACAGAAATAAAACATGTGCTATTGAAGGCATTTTATCAAATGATAAGCAGTTCCTCAGCAGCTGATCTGAATCAGGTCTCAGGATAGATTTATAATACTATATTGCAGCTTGATTTGTTCTATGGCTGTGGGTTTTACTCCCCACTCACCCAGGGATATAAACAAGTTTATAAGCATTGTTGGTTTTATTCAAGTTTGATAGTTCAAGGGTTATATTTTTTAAGGCAATGGATAAGATAAGGGTTGCTGAACACATTCCACTTACATAGAATCTTTGACTGAATGTGCACACACCAATTATTGAAAACTTTTCTTCCTTTAAGTAGTGATTTCTTCTGGATCAACTCTAACCAGAACCATGTTAGTACATAATCCAGACTCATACATAAACAGGCATAGAGGAAGACAACCATTAAAACATGGGTCAGCTATAGAAGAAAAAAAGAACAAAAGAAGATGATAATTATAGAATGGAAAGAATAATCAGAGAAATTCTCAATCTATAATAAAGAAAAATGACACCCACAAAATCCAACCGACCAACGGGGTACCAGATAATCCATCCAATTGGTTCGCAGTTGGTAGCAGGATACAATATACTTATGGATGCTCTTTTAAAATAAAAGAATTGTCGGCGATTTGTTTATTTATTTATTAGCTGTCTGTGCCTTTCCATTTTCCCGTCATGTTTTTAGAAGTATTAATCTAGACAGATTGCATTTCTGACATCAAATAGCTGTGCTTCAACTGTCCCTATGTCAAATTGGGTGCTTGCTCATTAAGCACATGTTATGGTGTGATTTGATTAGTATAGCAAATATACAAGAGCTAGGCCAAGAAAAGGAAGGGCATGGATCCAAGACACAACCAATCCTGTGCTCATTCCTGACAGCTTTATAGGTTAATAAAAAGCTGTGTCAAGTCTCAAGAGATAAAGAAAACTGTATGTAACTCATATTTTAGGATACGTATTTTAACTTTTAATACGATACCTTTATATTATTTGAACTACACTTACGTAAACTTGATAAAATCAGAGTCCAATAGCACCCTTAAGACCAACAAAGATTTATTCAAGATGTGAGCTTTCAAGTGCAAGCACTCTTTCTCAGATTATGAGCTACCATCATGACAGTGGAAATATAAATTCTGTTAAATTAGTAAACTATGTCACACATCCAAATACAGCCATATGATAATTCTTTGCCAAAGCCCATCTATCCCCTTGAGTTCAGTTGTAGTTCACAAAAACATATATAGGAGAAATAAAACTATGTCAGTGATCAACGGCTCCCACTCCACCATTTGCTGCAGGCCCCATCTGTCTCCATACAAGGGGAGCACCTGAGTCTGAGTCATCAGCGTTCTGGCAGGGGTATTCCTGGGCTGTTGCAGAGTTATCATAGGCTAGTTTATGCAGAGTTCATTCAAGAGCTTTAGATCCTCAGATAAAAGCAGCACTGTCACTGGTGGCATGAGTGAAGATATGGCCAAGGCAAGGGGGCAGATGAAGGAGTGGCATCAGAAACAGTGGAGGGGTTCCAGCTATAGACACAGGAGCTCACGGCGGGACACCTCATCCTTGAGTGAGTCTTCTTCTGAGGTGCATGGTGATGACATAGACTCAGAGGGGAGATATTGATTTATCCCTGGTCTCCCATCCTGGTTGCCGAGTCAGTGGGAGGAAGTTAAGGGAAGTTAAGGGCATGCTGGAGTCAGCAGAGTGGAGTGGAGTGAAGTGGAGAAAGAACCACCTGGCAGCTATACAGATGCAGAATTACTGCTGGGTATACACCTGCCAAAGAGGCTGTGTGAATGGACCCTTGAAGGCTATTATGTCAACATATTTACCTTTGTCAGAATAGGCAGCAAGAGGGGAGATATGGACTGGAGGCAGAATAAGAAGAAGCAGGAGCCCTTTAAGGATGAGAAGTCATTTAATAATTGGCTGAGGTGTTTTGTGGAATATACAGTGCTAATTATAGCTGCTTACCCGGAAAGAGGGTGGCACCTCAACCGGTATTTGGCCCATGTGTTGGAGGCCACGGAACTTGCAGGGGATGAGGTAGCCCTGGAATATAACAAATATTTCAGGGAGTTATTTTATTTATTTTATTTATTTATTTATTTAGATTTATATACCGCCCTCCCCGAAGGCTCAGGGCGGTTTACATTAAAACTAGTCAACGATACATGAAACACAATGGCCTCACACAATGCTTTAGCTTGCTGGTATGTTAAACATCATGACACTAGGCTGGTCAAGGAGGACCCCAGTGTCAAGCAGCAAAAAGAGAAGGAACGGAAAGGGGGTGGGAGGTCAGTAGGAGATCGCTCTCCCATGCTGGGACTTTAACAGGTGAACTTGCAAGTACAAGCAATGCAGGTTCAGCCACAGGTATGAAGGGTGTGTTGGAGGGCAGTGAGTTGTACCAAAGCAGGTGAGGTGCAGCAGCCCTTTAACAGGGCTCAATCCTCTGCAAAGGAGGATGGAGGGTTGGGAGCCAGAGAATCTTCTACCAGCAACAAGACAGCTTGAAGATGCCACGTCAGGCCACCTCTGCTGGGCGCCAATGCCAGTCTAGGTGGAGGCCCTGCTACAGCAATATCCAAACAGTGCAGCAGCAGAATACCTGCTGAAGGGTTAGGGCAGAATGGACACCCAGGGTAGGGATGCCAGGTGTCCCATCACCAGAGGTGTGCTCATTCACACACTACATGGATATCATTTCTAGAACAGTCTGCTCCAAAGGAGTGGTCATATTGCATTTGGGTAGCAACAACTGAGCCTCCGGGGAGGGCGGTATATAAGTATGATAAATAAATAAATAAATAAATAAATAAATAAATAAATACAGTAGACCAAGGTGGTGTGTTATAATGATTATGAAGGTACCATGGCCAGAGCCACCTTCATGCTGGCCTATGTCAAAGTGTTTAAAAGCTCTGAATTGCTGGCAGTGTCAAAAACACCAAAGGGTGGGGACCATTAGAGAGGGAGGACATGTTGCTGACAGACTATGAACTACAGATGTGGTTACAAAGGTCCAAAACAGACCAGAGAGGCAGGGGCCATATGGTGTTATTACCATGGGCCTAGGATTCATCCCCCTGTCCATTAGGGACTATGAAAGCCTACTTGGCCAGGAGGCCACAAGTGCCAGGTTGTATCTTTGTTCACAAGGATAGGAAATGCTTTTCCCAGTACCAGTTCTCAGCAGTCTTGAGAACATGCCTGAAGAAAGCTGGGATGCAGTCAGAATGCTATGACATACACTCTTTCAGGATAGGGGTGGCCATGTAGGCATTACATGAGGTGGCACAGCTACAACAAATTATACAGCTAGGTCGATGGCATTCAGGTGCTTTTAAGAGCTACATGTGGCCAAGACCAGGAGCTAACCTTTGAATCATTTCAGGGAAAAAGTCAATGCTACTGTTGGTGCTGGTGGTCGGTCACAGCTGCGTATTGGGAAAACAGAAATGTGACAAAGTCTGGATGGGACAGGCAACTGGGCCTGCAGGATCACTGGGTCTGCAGGATCCTGGCTGAGATATGGTGGTCTGTGGTGGCCATATATCATGGATATCATTTCTAGAACAGTCTGCTCCAAAGGAGTGGTCATATTGCATTTGGGTAGCAACAACTTACCGGTAACCAAAAGTGTACAACTGATGAATATGATCATGTGAGATCTTTCTTTGTTAAAGCACAGACTACCAGGAACATATTGATTTGATCCAACATAATGGAACAGCGGGCATGAAGGAACACTAGGTGGCCTAAGAAAGTGAACTTGACATTGAGAAAGGTTAATAAGGCAGTCACCAGACTGGTAGAGCAGATTGGAGGAATGGTGATTAGTCACCCGGACATGGATAGAAGCCTGGAGGCACTCTACTGGGGGGATGGGATTCATTTATTCAAATGGGGCCTAGATATTTGGCTCCACTGAATTAGGGCCAAGTTGGTGCATTGGTTGGGCTTGAGAAGTGTTGACAGGAACGTTATAGGCATACATCATTCCGGTGGCGGGTTGGCAGGGTGCAGAGCTGGTTTGGTGGGGAGTAGGCCATGCTAGCAAACTCCCTCAATAAGGGGCCTCTTTAAAGAGGTGGCAGACCTGTGAGTGGGTTCCAAACCCGGCCCAGATTCAACCGGAGTGATATAGCGGGTGGGGAGGGCGTAAGGTGACCAGATTTCAACAATGGTAAAGCAGGACACCATTGATCAGGGGGGTTCTTCATTAAACATTTGGTCTACATGGACCAACAAAAAGTTTCATAGAACGCACAGAATGCAAATATAGTATTGTAATATATATATTTTTTAATTTCAACATAAGTACAATTTTCCAGGTGCCCCCAGATGTCCTTCCAAAAGTGGGACAATGTGGTCACCTTAGGAGGGCGGTAAAAGATGTGGAGGGGGCAGGGAGAAAGGGAGCCCAGGGCATGCGTGGCTGCAGGGGCAGCATTGGTGCCCAGGGATTGGGGCAGGGGGAAGGACTGGTGCAGTGACAGTAGTGTGCCACGCGCCTGGCCTCTTTGCTGCACAATGGAGATGAACTTCCCATCCTCTTCCAAAAGAACAACAGGGTTAGATTTCAGTTGGGGGCTGGTTGGCATCTGGTCATGGCTGGTTTGGATTGTTACAGTAGGTTAAAAAGTTAAAATGTTATATAATGGACACAGCTGCCATGTTGGCAGGGAGTAGAGCTGGTTTGGTGGGGAGTAGACTGTGTATGACAAACTCCCTGAACAAGGGACCTTTTTAAAGAGGTGGCAGATTTGTGAGTAGGTGCCAAACCTGGCTGCGTGACGCACAGGTTTCACAGGGCCAGGTGGCCTGGGACAGGTCCAGAACAGGTTTGCGCCTTCTCTGGCATCCTGATCTGACAGTTCCCTAGATAGAGAGTGCAGCAGCTTCGGGGACCCATGTTCCTGGCTGGGAACCAGTGCAGGATTCTAGCAAGCTATTGCTGTGGGGAAATAAGGCAGTCAACTGACTGCAAACAGCTCCTAACATCCTGCCATGACAACCCTCTCAGGGTGTTTATTAATAAAGCTGTGGCCTCCTTAATGCCAACACTGTATGAGCATCTTTTTAAGCCCAGAACTCCAACACTGCAAGTCAATAAGAAATCAGCAAAGAAATTACATTCTACAAGAAAAATATGTGATGTAAACTACACCCCCATGTGGTAAGCCTTTCCTTTCCTTTCACTGATATTTTAGATTTTGTTTTCATTTCTGCATTCTGTTTTGTGCTTTGTTTTTTGCTGTAAAAAATACTCTATTACCATTTTTTCTAAGAAAGAAAGAAAGAAAGAAAGAAAGAAAGAAAGAAAGAAAGAAAGAAAGAAAGAAAGAAAGAAAGAAAGAAAGAAAGAAAGAAAGAAAGAAAGAAACAGCTTAATTTCTTCTTTGAAACTAAGGCTCTTCTGGGGCCTGCTACTGACAGTGAGATACAAGATACACATGGAGCATCCTGCTGTGGTATATAGTATTACTTGTTTTCAAATTCACTCATTTTCTCTCATGTCAGACAACATTAAGTGAGTGTTTGTATATTAGTCTTTTGGCAGCTATAATGCTTAGAATTCATGGAGGGTGACACTTCACATGTCAGAAATGTTGACCAATGGGGAAAATGGTTACAGCAAAGAGTCTAAATGATTCAGCATTTCATGTATTAGTCTCTTTTCAATGCAACATAACTGGAAAGCTGAGCTATGTACTCTATTCTAATTTCAAATAACACAACTTAATAATGACAGCTCAAACACAGGAATTAGTAACACACTTGATCAAAATATATGGCATTCAGATTACCTAGATTCACAGTAACATAATGTCTCCCCACCAATGGCCTAGAACCTCTGAGTATGGAATCTCTAGGCTTTAAAAATAATCTGGACTGAGAATTTCTTAGGAATCATGATGTTATATAATAGCCTATGTCTTTTCACATTTAGCGTCCAAATCAAAACATAACATTTCATTATTGGTTTTGTTTTGTATAGGTGTGTTTAATAATCGGTGCATTTAATAATTGTTGCTTTATTTTTAGAATTCTATTTCATTATCATTTTCTGTTTTGGGCGCTTTAAATCTTCCCTCTGCAACATGCATGATTGATTCGTGGTGACCCTACCTTTCCCCTGCAATATCCTGGAGTGGATAGAAGTCTTTTTTTTTTTTTATAAGATTTTTATTTTTGTTTTCCAAGATTAAGGATAATAAAATACAGGCAATCTACATTGTTAATACAGAAAAAGAAAGGTTATGCTCTTCATTTGATACATTTAGTCCCCCGTTTCAATCCCCTTTTGTACTATTTAAAGATAATACAATGCAAATAATCTACATTATTGATACAGAAAGAAAAAGATTATGTTCTTCGTTTGATACACTTGATACCCCGTTTCAATCCCCTTTTAACTTATTTTCTTGGGTAGATCAGATAAGAGCCCCATTGTTCTTGAAAAGCCTCTTCTCTTCATTTAAATTATAAGACTCCACATCGCTACAATATTATAGACTTTTACCCAAAGCTTATAAACTTTTTCACCTTTCCACCACATTTAAAAAGAGAAGTTTCAACATTTGTTTGCATAGTTTTTAACACTTTTAACAATCATAAACAATTTGTACTTAACGTGGTCTCAGAGCCATCCTCATTTCCACTAGGGAAAAGAAAACAAAAGAATAAAAGCCTACTTAATTGTATGGAAAAAGAAATATATGTATATGTATAGGTTGTTAAGGTTGTAAGCTATATAAGTGTACATTATTAAATACAAAAAATGATTAGATAGAGTCTTCATTAGTTTGTAAAATAAGGTCTTCGTTAGTTACATTTACACCTCCTCAGTTAGCTGCCTCCTGTTAGTTATGCTTTAAGTTTAAGCTGAGAGTCACTACAGAGATATGTTAATTCAAATTCAGCTTGCCTATATGGCTACTGAAGAAAGCAGGAAGAGGCTTAAGGGGGTCTCATATCGAGGCCTGCCGCATCTTGTTGTTCCCACTGACCCATGTTCAAGTGGAGTTGTAGTCTTTCCCTCGGAGTATACATCGGTGAATCTTGAAACAGTTGTACCTCCTGGGCTCCAATATCAGTACAGTTTTTTTTCCAAGAAGTTCCTTTCAGTCGATTACTTTCACAGCAGATCCATATATCTTTTGATTGGTTCTTGTATACTGTTGTTTTGGAGTGGCTGTATGTCTTCTTGGGTAGGGAGTCCTTATCTAGGCTGCAAAGCTCCGGCATCCCCTTTTCCATCTCCATAGTTTCCAATTTCTCTTCTACTGGTAATTTTCCACCTTGTTTAGAGCTATCATCAGCCACTGTTATTGATTCATCATTCCTGTTGGAGACTTCTTCCTTGCCGCCCTTGAACTCCTTGAGCATATCTTCACCTTGTTTAGAGCTATCATCAGCCACTGTTATTGATTTATCATTCCTGTTAGAGACTTCTTCCTTACCACCCTTGAACTCCTTGAGCATATCTTTAAGCAAGCCATCTATATGTGCTTTCAGGTCTTCTGTCTGTAGTTTCAGTAGATAAGCAAATCTCTTTAGCATGGACATTTTGTAGGCAATTTTGCATATAACCAGTAGAGGTCCTACGGTGTCCAAACGAAGAGCAACAGTCTGTTTTGATATTAAAGTAATGTCTCACCAGCTGTCGTCCGTCGCTTTAATGACCTGTTGAAGCTTTTCCGAGCCAGTTCTCGTTCTGGCAAGCAGCTCTCGCGAGATTCTTGTATCTATTTTTTCAATCTCCGATTTATAAGCAGTGGCGAGGGGATGTTCTGGCTACCTTAACTCCTTTCTTTACCTTCTCTCACATATCTTCCTGTCTCTCTAGCTTGCTTAAATTAAAGAAAGCAGCTTTGCACGCCAAGAGTTTGTTCCAGGAGAGAAGGTGCCGAGGGAAACCCCCACTCACTGTTTGTAGGCTTGATCTGATGTCTGCCAGTTGTTTTCACTCCGGAGTTGTGATGAGTCAAAAGTCTTGCAAGGAGGAATCCAATTAGCTTTGAAGATTAGAGTAAGAGCTGTGTAGATTGCAGAGTTGTAAGGAAAGATGAAAGTTTTAAAATGGCGAACGGCACTTACTGGACCCTGTGCACACTGAGCTTGCGTTCCAGGGAATATTAATTTCCCTGTGGAACAGAGAGGCCCCAGAGATTCACAAGGAATTCCTGAGTTGATGGTGGGTGGGTTTGCGTACCCAAAACCCGATTCTGTCAATCACAGCAGTGATTGACCCTCAGTGGAACAGGAGCTCGAAGTATTCGAGCTATCTAAGTGCCATAGCTCCGCCCATCTCCGAGTAGATATAAGTCTTGATATTTCAAAAACCGCCATGAGTAAATATGCAGATTTTTTGCTTTTTTCAAATTATCTCACTGCTCAGTGCCTCGGAGCAATCAGTCTTCCCTGATTGGTCAGGGTGTCAGTTCAAAGACTTCCTGGTTCCTGGTTGCAAGGCTTCCCTTCATGAGACTGCGCTCCAGAAGGCCTAACTTCTCTCAGTAGAGATTTGCGTCTTGTTATTTTCCTCTTCTGCTGTCTCCAATCCTTTCCCCTCCACTCAAGGAAAGAAGAGATTTCTGCTGCAACTGGCACCCCTCCCCGTTCTGCACTCCCCCTGTTACAATTGTGGGGCAGATAGAGGAAGACCCGAATTCAAATCAATTTGAATTCAGCAGGATTCACAATGAAAAACAAAAACAAAAACAAAGTAAGTGCAGAATCAGCCCTAGATAGCCCAGGTTAACCTGATCTCATGAAATCTCAGAAGCTAAGCAGGTTGGTGTTTGGATGGGAGGGGCAGGCAAACCTCCTCTGAATGTCTCTTTCCTAGGAAACCCTACAGGATCATCGATGCTGTAACGGCAAAATAAACAAACAAACAGATAAAAAAAAACCAATCACATTTGTGGACTTCTCACATATCTGCATATTTCGGGTGGTATTATAGAATAGGAAAGATAATAAAATATGGTTTTCATGAGGCCTTAAGTATTAATAATTGCATTGAGATACAGATTTTACAATAATGTATATATTTCTCTATCCTTTATAATTTACCTGACAGGTATGAAGACAAGTTCAACAATATTTGACTCTCATTTTTCTCTTTTCTGTCACTACTTAGCTCAATGTTTGGTAGGCTTCTTTTGCACGCAGACTAGCAAAATGGTTTGAAATGTCTGCTTTTAGTTGATTAGGCATTGTATGCCTAAGAAGCTGGTATTTGCAGGAAATGTAATGCTCTTTTGATGGCTTCCTTTCTAATTACATTGTGTCACACAGCATCCATCACAGCTCTTCACATTATTTGACATCAGGTCCTGTCAACTCACTTGTTGTGACAACACGGCACGCTAAATGATGGAATAGAAAATATAACATTGCAGCGCCACAAGAATAGCACAACTTTTTAATTCAAATTGTTGCCTGACATATTCCAGCCATAATGGAACATTCTGTTAGATGTGATAATGGATCTAAAAAGGCATGTTCATGAAATTTTGGGCACAGAATGTTTCCATAATCTTCCAAACCACTGCTTGCAATCAATGGAATTCGTTTTCAAGAAACAAGTCTAAGAACTTGTAGAGTTGGTACATTAGTTCCTGGAGGCAGGAAAAGATCTTCCTATTTTCAACAGAGATTTTCACAAAAAGTTTCTCATCTAATTCTGAATAATAATGTTTCATTTATTATGATACTACCAACAAAAAAATCTCAGTCTATACTGATGACTCTTTCACTGTACAAGTATACTTGATCTCCTTTTCCACATGTCAGATGCCCAAGTTAATCAACTATTTATCATCTCTAGAGGATTATAACGCTTAAATATACACAAAATCATATAAAATGCAATCCACAATCTACCGAAACATGCTAATTAAAGTAACTCACCTAATCAACAAAGCACAGATTCATGCATAGTGGCCCATCATGAATTCAAACAAGTACTTCCTGCCTGAGACCAGAGTTCTGAGAGATGAGAGGACTAGGGATACAAAATTTTCACAGCATGGCTTGCTCTCAGTTATCTCATTTTATTTTCATGCAAGGGAGCAGTCAGTCTGAGTTAGCATCTTAAATCTTAGAGACTTAGTAGCAGTTAGAATCATCATTGCGTTCATTGCAAACACATGTTTCAGCCAACGAAGCAGATAACTGCATATATGGATATCACTTGAGGGACAATATAGAAAAGAAACAAATTACATAATCAGAAGAAGAAAATGGAGAAAGTCTGCTAAAACAAGACCAGGAACTGACTGTGGTACAGATCACGAGTTATTCATATGGAAATTTAGAATGAAGAAAAACACAAAAGCAGGCATAATCCCAAAATACAAATAGCAACATTCTTAAAAAATGTAAATGCCATGTACAGAACAAAACTAGAAGACATATGGAATGAAAGAAGAGATATTATCAAGGAGGAATGCAGGAAGACTATTCTTGTAGCCAAAATAAACAAACAGAAAAGCCCTGATGGGTGATGATAAAACTTTTAAATGTCAAAGATAGATGCGAAACAAAAGTAAAAGATGACAGAAACAAAATTAAAAGCCTAAATCCAGCATTCCAGAAATGTGCATGTAGAGACAAAAAATACCCTATTTTTATAACCAATGTACAGAAATAGAGGAGACTAACAGCAATAAAGAAAGAACACAAGATCTATTCCATAATATTCAACTATTCAAAGGGAAATTTAAACTTGTTGAAAGATCAGTATGGAAATACATCAACTGAACAGGACAAAATAAAGAAAAGGGACAATATACTGAGAAACTATCCAAAAGAGAAAAAACAAGCCCAGCCTAAGCCTGCAACTTGAGTTTCAAGTACCTTGGAAACTTCTTTGAGCTGTATGCACAGCCAGTAAACATAACTGAACTGTACAGGTCAAAAATTCCAGAGGTATGTAGCAGTTTGAGAGAGGCACAAAAAGCGGTGAAGACTTAACTGCAGCTGCCATTGATGCAGTGGGGGATCAGCCAGCAGGAAGTTGCATTGGGAGAAAAGCCCTGGTGGCATGGTGTAAGAGCATACCCATGTCGGCAGCAAGAGGCGTCGGCACAGGGCACTTAAAAGGTGTCATATGCAAGGAGCCCGCCTCCTGCGCCAGACCCAATGCTGGAGCAACTTCCCTCCCACCCACCCTGTTTTGTTTTTATATTTTAGGCATGGAATGGAGCCTGTTTTTTTGGGGAGGAGGTTCAGTCTGTGCATCGGACTCCCCAGGTTTGGGACTTTCTTATGAGGTGCCAAGTCTGCGAGTGTGGCTATCCTGGCTGAGGACACATGGGGTTCACAGTACCATGTACCTTGGGGTGAGACCAAGAAGGAGGAAGGTGCCTTTCCTTGGCACCCTCGAGTTTACAGTGCCGGGTGGCCTGGGGTGGTGCCAAGGGAAGTGTAGACATTTCCCTTCAGTGGGAATCCAGCAGCAAGGGGACCCATGTTCCCAGCAGGGGAACTGGGTCAGCCCCAGGGCACCACTGGACACTTCCCTTGGATGGGATCCCAGCAGCAAGGAGACTCGTGTTCCCAGGGGGCAAAATGGGTGGGCTCCAGGATGCTGCCGGGGTCTAGGTTCTTGTGGTCAGGCGACTGCAAATCAGGCTCTCTCTCCCATGCTGTGCCAACACTCCTGAAAAGTAATAATAGAGCTGTGGCCTTGTTTAAGCCAACAGAAATGTGTGTGTGTCTTCCTTGAACCCAATGTGCCCTCCTGCAAGTCAATAGAAAAAGGTGGCAGTTTACAGAACTTTGACACTACTTGGTAACATTTGTTTGTTTTAATGGAGGCATTCCTGATTATTTGTTGTCTGATTGGTTATAGGGAACTAATTCAGAGTAACTCAATGCAATCTTTGCAAGTTATCAAGAGGAATGTTGGTTATTATTTACTTGTAAGATTTTCCACCCACATATCAGTTAAATTGCTGTGCTTGTGTAAAAGGCAATTTAATGTTGAGTGGATCATACTGCCTGATTCAGGTTAGGCATTATCAGGCTGATACACAACACACTTAAGTAAACATATTTGGGTTTTAAGGTGATTCATGCTGCAATCAAAAGTACACAAATGACCCCATCATTTCATCCCACTTCAGCTTTGCAGGGGCATCGATGAATGGTTCTGCCAACTGCACTTTAATAGCAAATACAGCTCTTTTACTGCACCACAATATATTGCAAGAACCAAGTTGTATAGGTGTAAAGAAGGAAGAGGCCTCTGTAAGAGCCCATGAGATGGGAGCTCAGATACCTGGTACAGTTAAATTAGATCCCAGAGATCCACTGCTTCTTGATACAAGTTTCAAGAGCTGAAATACATGCAAACTTCCAGTTGGGTGGTAGAAATGAGTTAATACAAACTAGAGAAAATGTATGTTTTATTTGAATAGAACATAATTGGTAAAATCAGAATAGTAATACTCTAATGATTAGAAGAAGAAATGAGAAGAGCTGTTATTTATACCGTACTTTGGGACTTTGGAGTCCCAAAGCAGCTTACAAGGCAATTCCACATGGACCCATTATGCACGGGGGTTTTAGCGCGCGTTCGGGGTGGAATGGCGGCGACTAAAATCACCGATAATGCACGGAGTCGGCTGTAACCGGCTGCAGATTCGGTGCACGCCGCCGAAAAGCTGCATTAGTGGAACGCGGAAGAAAGCGCAGCTTCCCGGGCGACCAGGGCGCAACCGGAGGCGGCAGCGAATTGACCACGTGCATAATCGGGGAGGGTCGGAGGCGGTGCAACCGCTCAAGCGGCTTTCCGAATGAACGGCGGCGCAGGCTGGGGGAAACCAAGGGAACGGATGGAAAGGCAGCTGGAGAGCTCACAGTGGAGGGGGGCGAGGGGATCGCCGCGGCTAAGGACGGCAGAGAGGTCGGCTACCCACCTCCCACCCATTCCCAAACACCCCCCAACCACAAACGAGAACGGAGGCGAGGTCTCTAAAAAAATGCAAAAACTTTATAACGAAGTGTGAACAAACAAAGCACAAATATAAAATACAATCAAAGGCTAACATAGGGGAAACAATAGAAAGGGGAAACCTATGGGGCAGAGGAACCGGGCCAGGAAAGAAGGGGAGAGGCGAATGGAGAGTAAACCAAGGGGAAGGGGAAACATGGGCCAAACAAATCCCCCCCAAAGTCCAGCCTTGCGGAGGCAGCATCTGTGGCGGCAACTCACGTGGGCGCTGAAGATGACAGCCCGGCATCCGCACTGTCTGTCGAGGCATCCCCTGCAAGGGGGGAAGACAGGACGTCTGTGAGAGCGATGGCTGGAGCTGGGTTC
Organism: Paroedura picta; assembly: GCF_049243985.1. Classification (NCBI taxonomy): domain Eukaryota; kingdom Metazoa; phylum Chordata; class Lepidosauria; order Squamata; family Gekkonidae; genus Paroedura; species Paroedura picta. The sequence goes on from NC_135377.1 coordinate 53,220,223, forward strand.
CCTAGAGGGCGATGATGGCAAGGCGCCGCCGCACGCCCAGGCCAGTGGCCCAGGATCATGCAGCTGCCATATGCCGCCATACACACCCTCCTGCCGATACAGCATCCATGTGGGTGCTCCTGCCTCTGCCCACATTAGGTCCAGGAGATCCCCGTGCGGTGGAGGCAGCCCCGGGGTGTCCGCCTGGATGGCACGGAGGGCAGCAAAAAAAGTCTCCCGAAGCCGGGCAAACTTTTCCCGACATTGTCGGGGCGTCCGGGCGTACCCGGCCACTTCTAGATACTCCGACGCCCCCCAGAAGACATCGAAGCAATTGACCAGCTGGCTGGTCATCAAGCGGTGTGCGTGGCCCATGGAGAGGCAGTGGAGCAGAAATAGCTCCACTGCCCGACACTGCCAGCGAGCCCCGTCACGCCGCTCTCGCCAGGTGCGCAGCATGGTCACAAGTGACCCTGTCACTGCCCCTTCCTACCACACCCCGTGGCATCCGGGCCAGACTCTCGCGAGGGGCACTGGGACCGCCCCCCCACGTCCCCAGAGAAGCCAGCAGCCCCCGGATGCCTCGCTTCCTCTTGGCTCCGCATCGACGCCTCGACACCAGCTGCTCCGGGTTTTGCCGCCGCCGCGCCCTGTCCCGTGCATAACCGGTTTGCTTCGCGTCTTCCCCCTCCGCATTTTCCATGTGACCCGAACTCGCCGTTTCGGCGGCCGTGCATAATGGGCCATGGAGACAGCCATGCCGGGCCACTGGTGGTGCAGAGCTGCGGATCTGCATGCTTCACAGGTTTCTGTGTTCCCACAGGAGGACACATTTCAGTGGGGCACCCGGTCCCACACTAAAGGTGTCCCCCCCAAGGGACACAGCCGTGGCAGAGAGGTTCCCCCACACAAAGGGGCAGTGTTTTTTTATTATTATTTTGCAGAAAATATTTTTTATTTTGTATTTTTGTTTACTTTGTGGTGTTTTTTTTCCCATAGGAACGCAATCCCACCTTCCTGAAAAATAATTTTTAAAAAGCCTTGGCCTGCCACATGGTGCTGTGAAGCTCTACAAAGTACCATGAAGCAGAAAGGGACATTTTCTGCCCCCTCCTGGCCTCCATAGGGCAGGGAAGAGCCAGGCCTTCCCATCCACATGGCCCTGCTGCAGGACAGCTCCTGCAGTAGGCAAAGAGAATGTGGATTCACCTGTGTTCTCTTAGCCTGAAGCAAATGAGGGCCTGATCTACAAGAGACCCTGGAGGGGGACAGGATGGAGGCAGTATCATGTGGACATGGAGATTAGGTCAGTATCCATAGTGATGCCATTCAGATCTTTCCCACACATGGGGAATTGGCCGCAAATACCTTTCCTTGTCTCTCTCCACAACTGATACCTTGTGATGTAGGTGGGGCTGAGAGAACTGCTCTGTGATACAGTCCTAAGAGAACTGTGACTATCCCAAAGTCATCCAGTTGATTTTAACCACTACAATACACTTTTTTAAATATTCTGTTTTTCACTATCCAATGGAGTCTCATAGTGGCTTGCAAACAACTTTCCCTTCCTCTCTAGTACAACTGACACCCTGTGAGGTAGGTGGGGCTGAGAGAACTCTAACATAAATGCTCTTTGAGAACAGCCCCAAGAGACCTGTAACTAGTCCAAGGTCACCCAGCTGGCTGCATCTGGAGATGTGGCAAATCAAACCTGATTTTCCAGATTAGAGTCCACTGCTCTTAACTGCTACAATACAGATTTGGATAGCTGAAAAAGAAAACAAAATTCCTGACTGCAAAAAGGTCATAGAATGGGGTACAGTTGTTCCCTTTGACTAAATCAGACTTTGTATGGAGGAAAACTTGTAGGAAGCAGGTCGCTCAAAGGGCTTAACTGAACCTTTGATGTTTGGGGACCTTATGCCACCCCCTGGAAGGTTAATTCATTTAACATGTTCCTAACTGCATGCTTTAAAGCAGGGGTAGTCAACCTGTGGTCCTCCAGATGTTCATGGACTACAATCCCCATGATTCCCTGTCAGCAAGTGCTACAATTCATGGAAATTGTAGCCCATGAACATCTGGAGGACCACTGGTTGACTACCCCTGCTTTAAAGTATCCATGTTTTAACTATCACTGAATATTGTAGTTAACATTTATGCTGTTTCACACACTATTGTGTTGTTGTTTTTTTCCATTACTGTAGGAAGGTGGATACCATTATGTCACCATTGTATGTTCATTTAGTTATTTGTTTGTTTGTATACTGTCCTCCCATATGGCTCAGGGTGGTTCATATTAAATGTCAGAATACATTCTTATAAACTATTTTCCTTTACAAAAAATAAATTTAAAATTCAAATACAAGAATTCCTTTAAACATATGACCTTTGTCCCAATGAGATAAGGTCGGGGTCCTGTACTGTATGGGTGACTTAGACAAATTGTTCCAGTTGCCCCTTCACTTTGAATAGCTCTGAGAGGTAAATGTCCTTCTCCCAGTGGAGCAACATTCAGATCCACAGTCATTTTATTCAAGTTTCATGCACGTAGTGAATTAATGGGTTCAGTACTGCAACCTGCTTTTATTCCATGGAAATGAATCTGCACCAGATATATAATAAATAGGCTGCTTCCTCATTCATTTTTTTTTAATGCTTCTTTTGCAACCCTGTTCTTCACAAATGTTTCGGGCAATGATAGATCATTAGGTGTTAAATATAGGCTTTGAACTACAGGGGTCTCCATTTCTGACTTGCTTAGGCAGAGAAATAAAATAAGTAGCCAGTGTGATTTCTTAAGTTAATTCAGTAGGTCTTCCATTGGTAAAGTTTTACCAATGAGTGCTATGACTTCTAAAAATTATTAGCTGTTCTGTTCTGTTTGTACTTTCAAATCCCCAAGGCTTTGTGGAGATAGTTGTGGGCATAATAATAAGCAATCAGTAAGTTCCATTATAGTGAGGGTGATACCAGGAAGAGGCTACACCAATGTCATTTGCTTTTTTTGTTAACATACAAACACCAGACTTCAGTGTGTTCCTATTATTACATTTTAAATCATATGGCTAACTATAGGTTTACAGCAACTTTAAGGCATGGCTACTATGAATACAAATTCCAAGAGAACAATAATTCCCATGAGAAAGCCGGAGTTTTGCTTCACAAAAAGGACACATGGATGATAAAATATAGCCTTGTTACTTTAGTAGGCAGCTAGTAATGACAATACTTAAGGTTCTGGTTATTACATTTAAGGCCAAATACAGTCTGGGCCCAGTGTAACTAAGGGGTCACCTCCAAAGACCATTACGCTCCAGAACCTTCAACTTTCTGGTAAACCCTGGCCCCAGGGAAGCTCACCTGACCTCAACCTCTCTTTCCTGGCCCCCACCTAGTGGAATGAGTTCCCAGAGGAGATCAGAGCCCTAACAGAACTTGAACAGTTTTGCAGGGCCTGCAAAAGAGAGCTCCTCCACCAGGCATTTGGTTGAGGTTGACCTGAACCACCACTTCCTATGGGCCCTCCCCCTGAGCTTTCCTCTTATAGCACCCACTGCAGTTCCGTACAACCCACTGGGCACATTAGTATGCATTAGTATGCATTAATTTAATGTTCCTCATATTATTTTATTCTTCTACATTGTTGCTGTTATCACTGCATTGTTAAACTGAGTTATCTGTATCGTTTCTGTTTTGTGTGAGCCATCCTAAGCCTTTGGGAATGGTGGTATATAAACAAATAAATATTAAAATAGTGAGGGGTACATAGTATGATAAATATGAAAATGGGGTATTAACCGTTGAAAGTTGCACCTTCCTTTTTTCAGTGCAAGGAGTTTTCTAGGAAGAAAACATTATGGTTCCAGCTGTCTTTAATCAAAGTGCTAGTAAGATAAGAGAATTTGACAGGATTAGCAGCTGAAGAGAATGAAAACTTTCGGTAGAATTTTGGTTTAAAGGACAATGCATCTGCTTCATGGTTTTCCATTCCCAAGATATAAAACCATTCTTGAAAAGGATCTGAACAGGTTCCACAAATACTGACAGGAAATGGCATGATCCTACATTTATGCATTTTGCTTACCTGACTCCTCTTCAGTTGTATTTGTTTACTGAAGATATGCACCCCATATTCTTTGGCAGCAGAAAATCTCTTTGGGAAAATGCACTGACTTGCAGGCTGGCACTTTGGCCAAATAAGATGTTACACTAGGGAATGGCATTAACCTGGCCACAGCTTTATTTATTACAACAGGGAAAGAGGGCTGCCCCCCCAGCCACAAAGAAGGAAGCCCACAACTCACAGCCATCCATCTGCAACATGACCCAGAGTCCAGCAGTGCCCTGGGACCAACCTCTATCCAGCTGGGAAGGCTGGTCCCTTGCCTCCTGGAATCTCCACTTGGGTAAGTGACCTAACATTGGGATCAAAGGGCACCCACCTCATTTGGCTCCCAGGTCACTTGGCTATGAGCCCCTGGCCTTCCTGCCGGGTCAGTCATGCTCACTGCTCAGCCAGTCTCTTATTGAGACCCTCTCAAACCTCAGGGAGGCCAGCTTGCAGATGGGCCTCCCTGCCAATGGGCTCCTTCTAGCGCTCCCTAATCCACAGCTGTGACAATTTTTTAACAAAAACAACCAACCTGTAACATTCTAACAATAACCGCTAACAAGAAAAGGAGCAGGAGAGTGGGAAGCTGTCCCGGTGGCAGTCTGGATGGAGAGGCTGGGCGTGCTGCACACGGCACCTTCAAATAGGCACCCACCTGCCTCACCTCCACATACTGGTGTGCACACGGCTGCCGCACATGCTCCCCACGGCCCCCACATATGCTCACCACTGTTGCCACACCCCTTCTAGCTGGCCAGTTGCAGCATCAATTGGGGATTACTCTTAATAGCACACACTCCTTCTCCTATGATTTGGGGATTTAATTCAAGTCAACTGGAAGTATTTATTTTTCATGATTGTTTCATCTGAATTTATTTTAACTTAAAACTATTGCTGTAGGATTTATTTTGAAAACTTTAAAAATATTTTATTATGTGTGAAGTTCCCCAGAGACACTATTTTTGTTCAATCAATGTTAATTCCAGACAATGCAAATAATGCTTTTAAAACTTCCCCTTTTATCATGATGCACCAACACTGCCAGAAACAAATCACAGAATGAAGCTATGTAAAGGTGCATTCCCTGAGGTCATGGACGAGATGGAAGATATTACCTGGGGCATCTTTAATTGCAAAAGCCTTACAGAATTTTAAATCAGTAAAAGTGTTTGCTTCCAAAAACTATATTGGTAATTGAGGCTATTAAATAACTGAGATCAAAGCAAAATCTGGTGTCTTTTGGAAGCTATAACTGAATTTAAATCACTGGAAAGCTAATGAATTTATGGTACATAGGAAAGTTCTTTGCTTTGATTTTTCAAGTTTATTACTGAGATTTAACAAAATTCACAGAACCTGATCTTTTGTATCTCAAGCTCTTTACAAGACATCAGCTAATTAGCATCTTTTAAGGAGATAAACTTTGCACAATAGATGCAAATGTTTGAATAGCATCTACTACAAGGAGCTATCTCAAAATCTAGAGAATTCAACCTTCTGCTATTAAATGCTAAATGGTAAAGCCCAAATGAGTATAATTGTAGAGATACCTTTTGGCATTATGAAATTTGAGTCCAGTGGCACCTTTAACACCAACAAAGTTTAATTCTGAGGGCCATTTCGCACGGCTTCAAAATAGCACAATGGTTGCTAATTGAAATCGCTACTAATTTGCCTTAACACACGACGTCGCAGACAATCTGCAACACTCCTGAAACCAATCAGCAAAAAGCGCTTCGTTGTAGCGCTTTTAGGGGAATCCAGAAAAGTGGATTCACCCTCCGGATAGCGATACACTCCTGCAACCAATCTGCAACACTAGCGCTAAAGACCTGTGCGTTACCATTGTTGCGGGTTCTTCAAAGTCCCTCCTCCTGAGCCTGTCCTCCAAACTTCCGGCGAAGCGATCGCCATTTTTTTTTCTCTGAGCGAGCGGGGATAAACGCACCAGCGAGCCTCTTTCTGTTTAGAGGCTTCCCTGGCTTCAGTCCTTCACCTTTAGTCACTAAGCACAAACCACATAAAAGCCCGTTTGCTGAAATAAAGTCCCTTTATTTTTAACACATTAATTCAGCCGAAAATCGGGCCCGTGAGAGGGGGGGGATTTTTTTTTTATCACTCGAGGCAGCGTGCCAACGATCATACAATCAAACGACAGCTCACATTAGGCAGCTGGATGGGTCTCTCCGTTGCAACGAATCTACCTAGATTCGTTGCTATGGGTCTGTTTTTTTTAAAAAAAAACCTTTCTTAAAGGGAAAGGGGCTGTTTGGGAGCATGCTAACGGCTGCCCATTGGCTGCTTGACGGCCAGGGGCGGGACGAGCTTGGCAATAGCGCTTCCTTTCTAGCGATTTCTGCCGAGACCGGAAGCCTGTGGGAAACGCTAAAAAACGCAACTGATTCCACTACAAAGGCAGGTATGCATAACGACGAATTCCACTATTTTAAATGGCGATTTTTCATTCCGCAAACAATTTGCAACAAAGATCCCCGTGCGAAAAGGCCCTTAGTATAAGCTTTTGTATGCCAGTACAAAAGCTTATAACCAATTAAACTCTGTTGGTCTTAAAGGTGCCACTAGACTCAAACATCATTGTGTGGCTTCAGACAAACATGGATACCCACTTTAAACTTTTTACATTATGTTATCATTTATGGGTACCAAACACATTAGTATATTATTATATTTAACTATAGCCGCTAAGCCTCCTGCATGGCAGAAAACAACTGGCAGTATCAGGAGTGCATGGGGGGGGGGGATGGCCATGGAGGTGAAGCGAGGCCTCTGAGTGGCAGGCCCCATCCCCAAAGCTGGCTGCTGGAGCTGGCATGATGGGGGGGGGGCAAGTGGGTCACAGGCCAGGAAAGTCTCAGACCCCTCAGCCTTTCCTCACAGGGAAGGTGTTCCAACGTCCCAATCATTTTTGGTGTGTATGACTCAGTCACTTAGTGGGCTACCATTAATGGACTTGAACCTGGATCTCCCAGGTCTTAGTCTGACACGCTAATCACCATACCACACTTGCTCTAGACAATATAAAACTGCAATACTGTAATGCATATGCCTAACATACCAAAATGTTATCCCATTCTGTTATCAAAATCTTGTAATAGGAATGAAATCCCACCACTTTCATCGATTTCATATCAAAAGCTTACCTGATTCTTGTACAATGTTCATAGTATCTCTGCAAGATCATTTTAAAGAATATAAGCAGAAGAGTTTAGGGCAACATATCTTCACTTCAATATCAAAGGCAACTATCAGAAAATGGTGATTCTTAGAGAAATGTCCTCTCTCTCTCTCTCTCTCTCTCTCTCTCTCTCTTTATATATATATATATATATATATATATATATATATATATATATATATATATATATATATATATATATATATATATATATATATATATATATATATATATATATATAATACATATTTACCATCTTGTTGTATTCAATGAGTTTACTCCGAATAAAATGTTCAGTTAGTCAGATAAATTGAATCTGCTGGAATTATGTATTAGGATATAAGTGTAATAATTAATAATTAATTAATACTTGTGCCCTTTGTCCAAAACAAGGGAGCTGATGAGCTTCTCAGGAAATCTCCTGTCTAAGCTCCAGTCAGGGTCAGCAGTGCTTAGCTTCAACAACTGAATTGTTATAACATGCAGTCCAACCACCAGATGCTTTTCTTCCAAGTTCTAATGACCCATAAAATATAACACAGTGCCTGTTTCTGTCTGGGTATTGAAAGAGTGCCACCCATGAGTGTTTTTGCATTAGAGTTTTTCTAAAGCTAACCAGAAGAGCATTCTACCAGTGTTGTTCCCTTGCCTTCCACAAAACACAGCTGTGTTCCAAACAATCATTTGTTTCAGAAATAGGAAAGAGGAGGGCAATTGGCAGTGGGCAATTACCTTGTATCCTATGTGTTATTCATTAATTTTAGGACTGATCAGACACATAAATCTGTACCACAGTCCCCTAAATGCAATCTAAGTTTATTGCAAAATAGTCTGAATTCAGTAGACTTTCACCACTTTTCTAAAGATGTAAATGACTGAAACAGCCCAAGCCAACATGTAGGATCAGGCTGCTCATATTTCAAATTTCTATTATATGTGCTTAAATGTAGTATCCTCCCCCCACCCCAGTCAGTTACTGTTGGCACAAAATGTAGGGACAATAATGAAAAGAATCATAGTGATGTAATATTAAGAAACATGCAGTGCAGGGATGCCATGCTAATGTGATAAGTTCAGTTTTTAGTACTTGTATAATATTTTGTTCTCGATCCAAATTCAATGTATTGGAAGTAAAGGACATCTGTATTTGGATGCATATTCACATACAAATCTAAATGTGCTCCTGACATGTACCTGGAGTTCCTACAAGTAAGGATGTCAGAGATGCTTTATGGAATTTACTTTGATATCCAAGGCCATGGAACAAAAAGCAGCAGAATGATGGCTGAGTCTCTGGGGTATCTGTGTCCTGCCTATCTATACAGTCTTAGTTAACCTTGTGAAGCCTCAAGGCTCAGAACAAAGAAGAGAGAGGGTCCTTAGATACTATGACCCTTCTCCTTTATCCAACTCTGTCCAGCATAGCTGATGGAGAAAAGTTGATTAGTTTCTACACAGCCTGCTTTCACCCTTTAAAGATGGGATGGCAAGCCACTCATGCCCCCTGCTCACTTCTTATCTCTCATGCGGCTCTCTCAAGAAGTTGGAGATGGTACTGTAAGTCTCTGGTCAGCTGCTCCTTAAAGACCATCAGTGAGGAGGATCACATCATTCCTTACGCAGTTGGTTCCAATGCTGAACTACTCTTACTGTGGAAAAAAAAATTGATATCTAGCCACCATTCTATGCATACTTTAAACCCATTAATGCAGATCCTATTCTCTGCTACCAACAAGAACCATTCCTTGCATTCCTTTATATGACAACCTTTCAAATGCTCAACTTGTCCTATCAGTGCTAGAAAACTGATCCCAAGTGAAGAGTCATATGAGATTAACTTTCTGCAGGTCTATAGAAATTGGAGGTGCATCTATTCTTATCCAGCTTTCTTCTTCCTATAATATCTTGCCTGTGATGTCAGGTTTCCTAATTTTTCTTTTGCAATAAACCTGGATATTTTTGCAAGGCACTTTTAGGATCTCCTTAAACATTTTATAGTATCAAAGGATAAAAAATAGAGAGAGGACACAAAAAGATATGAAATTGTGTAATTTTATGATGTATTTAATTGAGAATGGAATAACAGAGAAATAGATTGGATTGTGATCCATGAATTTATACTGTTTTGTTAACCAGATTTATGATTCATAACAATTAACATAAAAAAATAAAGTGGAAATAGATTTGCTGTTTACTACCAATCTTCCCCAAGGAATATGGATAAATAGATGGAGTTCAGTGGAACAATTTCTTTCTCAAGCAGTCCCACACTAAAAAAGTAATTGGTTATTGGGGGACAATAAGGCAAAATGTCTGATCCCAACATCTGTGTGCTGTATATATATATACAGAATTTTGGTTTCCCAGATTTTCCTAATGATTATTCAGATTTGTATTAATCTTTTATAAAGCATTTTTATTGTTTGCAATGCATTGTTTATTCATTCAATATACATCATTTGCATAGCAATACTGAGGGAAAGGCCAAATCAAATTAGGGAGCCAACTGATTCCAATACTAGTATACATCAGATTTACACTGGCATAACAAGCATTTACATTGGTGTAGGGCATGAATGGCAGCAACTGGCACCTGAGCCAGTGCAGTTGTACCTCAGCCACACACTGGTGGAGTGATGGTATAAACCATTGTGCCAGTGGATAAGTGGGCATGCTAGGGAGCATGGTACAAGTCAGTCAATCATTCAAACAGTTTCAGAGTGGGAAAGCCCCCCAGAATAGGCAAAAATTGTGCCATCTAAAATTCCAGTACTATGGTAGCCATGGTAATTCCTATTTTGCTCCCCCTTGTGTGGGGGGTTGTGGTGGCATGGTGATGAGTGTGTGGGAGTGGAGAGATGGGTATCAAGAAGCTGTGGTTTGGAATGTTCATTGAGTGTGACCTTTGGGAATTGTGACATTGTGGTTACAGATGAGCTTTTAAGAGCCATGTCTTCAGATATGTGAAGGGAAATCAGACTAGAGACTCTTCTTAGGGGGAGATTACATGACAGCCAGTTCCTCCCCATTCTGCATTCAACCTCAATTCCCTTTTTGTGTGAATTAGGCCACAGACACTGAGATGTCCCCTTGCCCTAAACCACATGGGGTAGTCACAGCACACAGATGTCCACCCTGCTCCTTCTGTCTACATTTTATTTTTACTTTTTTTACTGTTTCTTTTTTCTCTTAGCAAATAGCAAACCAGAACTATTTCAGATTTCTCTGGTGAAATTGGGGACATACAATTGCAGTGCCATAGTTGCATCCCATTCTAACTGAAAATTCTCCAGCCTCCATCACACAAAAGTCCTACTTTACACGGTAAAGGCTGGGTCTACTCAAAGGTCTGTTGCAGTGTCTGAAACTCTGACCGATTCTGCATTAGAAATTTTCCCTGGACAGCCTTTCATTGCTTGTGGGTTTTAGTGCTGCTTCCTCATTATGTTGGCAGCAACCTGAGGCTGTGCAGGGGCAGCTGCAAGGACCCTTGCAGCTGCATTCTTCATCAGTTGCAATTTCTGGGTCAGGAACAAGGGCAGGCCCGCATAGAGCTAGTTACAGTAGTCAATTCTAGATGTGACTGTCACATGGATCACTGTGGTCAGGGGCTCAAGGGACAGGTAGGGTGCTTAGTAGCCTTCCAGGGTCCCAAGCTGAATTTAAACCAGAAGACAATAATGTCTGCAACATGTGTATAAAAATGCTTTTTTTTTTTTTGGTAGGAGTTGAGTCTTAATGTTAAAAGTCACATAATTTCTATATGCAGATATCAATTAAGAGAGTATGAGACTTTTACTCTTCAAAACTAACTTTATGTTAACACTGTTTTCAGAATAAAGCTCAACATGTGTTCCCCTTCAAGGTAAAAAAAAAAATCAAAGTTATCTATTTGCAAATTCAGTTAGAGAAGGGTAACTCATATATTGGCCATATAAACCTCTGAAGACAAATGTTTGTGAACTGCTCTGCTTCTAGATTTTACTATGTGTTTGCTAGTTTGTAAGTAGAAAGCTTCAAGGAGATTTTTCTCAAGGTGTGTCAACTCAACACGTCCTTGAGTTTACTGGCCTGTGAACTACAACGAGAAAGCCTCCATAATGCAATAATGTGATTCATCTTAATGTCTCCATCAAAGTCATTACAATGCATTGATTCAGTCTCTGAGGTGTGATGACGATACCTTTTTTACGAGTGAGGGCATACACTGTCCTTTGGTTTAACCCACCATTGTTACCTAAAGTTATTGCATGTACTGTGACAATATTTCCCACTTTTACTTAGGAATAACACAATGACCTTAACAGAGGAAGATCGTTTTTAAGTCCCTGATGTGGACTTCGGTATGTTTTAGACGCACACAAGTGCCTGTACAAAATATTTAAAATTTTAGCCAGACGTTCAGAGATTTTAATCACTTTGGATGATTAAGTTTCTTTGACTAATATTCAACAGGTAGATGCACATTAAGTAAAAGGTAAAGGTAAAGGTATCCCCTGTGCAAGCACCGAGTCATGTCTGACCCTTGGGGTGACGCCCTCCAGCGTTTTCATGGCAGACTCAATACGGGGTGGTTTGCCAGTGCCTTCCCCAGTCATTACCGTTTACCCCCCAGCAAGCTGGGTACTCATTTTACCGACCTCGGAAGGATGGAAGGCTGAGTCAACCTTGAGCCGGCTGCTGGGATTGAACTCCCAACCTCATGGGCAAAGCTTCCAGGCGGCTGCCTTACCACTCTGCGCCACAAGAGGCTCTCTACACATTAAGTAACACAGGATAATTTAAATAACACACAGCATCATTAACTACAGACTTATTTTTTGACAAGAGGAGGATTACGAAGATGGTAAGGGGTTTGGAGACTGAGTTGTATGAGGAAAGGTTGAGGGAGCTTTGTCTGTTTAGCATGGAGAGAAGATGACTGAGAGGTGATATGATAACCATCTTCAGATACTTGAAGGGCTGTCATAGAGAAGGTGGAGCAGAGTTGTTTTCTGTTGACTCAGAGGGCTGGACCAGAACCATTGTGTGGCCCTTCCTTGCATACCCAGGGAATTGCTAATCACCAATGTGGGATGGTAGGTGAATTTCCCCCAGGCCAGACTGGATTCTGAATTTTTGTTGGAGGAATCACTTGGGCATGAATTTGGGGACAGTGTGGGTGGACAGGGAGTTGTGAGTTCCTGCATTGTGCAGAGGGTTGAATTAAGTGGCCTTGGAGGTCCCTTCCAACTCTGATTCTATGATACTACAATTCTAAGATGTGTAGAAATTGCATTTAAAAGGCATTATTTTTTATTCTGAAACAAGTCTTACTGGAAGACAAAAAGATGCTACTATGCCATCTTCCAAGGCATCAGAGTTTGCTAATCCAAATGGGGGAAAATTTGAATAGTTGTCTATTCTGATAAGAACCCATTTGCAAACTGCATTATTAAATGGCGGTGTTCTATGGAGAGGAATTAGGGCTAACTTTTAGAATCTTATGAACAGTGAAAGGAGTCTATAATGTTGAATTACATATGGAAAAAGGCAGATGTGACCTGACTTGGATGGCCCAAGCTCATCCCATCTCATCATATTTCAAAAGCTAAGCAGGGTTCACCCTGGTTAACAGTTCAATGGCAGATCACCAAAGAAGTCCAGGCTTGCAAAACAGAGGCAGGCCTCTGTTCCTGTCTTGCTTTAAAAACCCTATGAGGTGGTTGTAAGTCATAGAATCATAGAATCATAGAATCATAGAGTTGGAAGGGGCCATACAGGCCATCTAGTCCAACCCCCTGCTCAACGCAGGATTAGCCCTAAGCATCCTAAAGCATCCAAGAAAAGTGTGTATCCAACCTTTGCTTGAAGACTTCCAGTGAGGGGGCACTCACCACCTCCTTAGGCAGCCTATTCCACTGCTGAATGACTCTGACTGAGAAAAACTTTTTCCTGATATCTAGCCTATATCGTTGTACTTGAAGTTTAAACCCATTACTGCGTGTCCTTTCCTCTGCAGCCAGCAGAAACAGCATCCTGCCCTCCTCCAAGTGACAACCTTTCAAATACTTAAAGAGGGCTATCATGTCCCCTCTCAACCTCCTTTTCTCCAGGCTGAACATTCCCAAGTCCCTCAACCTATCTTCATAGGGCTTGGTCCCTTGGCCCCAGATCATCTTCGTCGCTCTCCTCTGTACCCTTTCAATTTTATCAATGTCCTTCTTGAAGTGAGGCCTCCAGAACTGCACACAGTACTCCAGGTGTGGTCTGACCAGTGCCGTATACAAAGGGACTATGACATCTTGTGATTTTGATGTGATGCCTCTGTTGATACAGCCCAAAATGGCATTTGCCTTTTTTACCGCTGCATCACACTGCCTGCTCATGTTTAGTTTACAATCCACAAGTACCCCAAGGTCTCGTTCACACACAGTGCTACCTAGAAGCGTATCCCCCATCCAGTAGGCATGCTTTTCATTTTTCTGACCCAGATGCAGAACTTTACACTTATCTTTATTAAATTGCATCTTGTTCTCATTTGCCCATTTTTCCATTGTGTTCAGATCTCGTTGAACTCTATCTCTATCTTCCGGAGTATTTGCTAGTCCTCCCAATTTGGTGTCATCTGCAAACTTGATGAGTAGTCCCTCCACCCCCTCATCTAGATCATTAATAAATATGTTAAAAAGTACCGGGCCGAGCACCGAACCCTGAGGTACCCCGCTACTCACCTCTCTCCAGTCTGATGAAACACCATTGACAACAACTCTTTGAGTGCGGTTCTCTAACCAATTCCCTATCCACCTAACTATCTGAAAATCCAGATTGCAGTCCTTCAACTTATCCATCAGAACATCATGGGGAACCTTGTCAAAAGCTTTACTAAAATCCAAGTAAATGACATCAACCAAATTTCCCCGATCCAGCAAACCTGTTACTTGGTCAAAAAAGGAAACTAGGTTGGTCTGGCAGGACCTGTTGAAGACAAATCCATGCTGACTTCCTTGGATCACCAAATTGTCCTCCAGATGTTTGCAGATCGCTCCCTTTAATATCTGCTCCATTATCTTCCCCACAACAGAGGTCAGACTCACTGGTCTGTAGTTTCCCGGGTCATCCTTCCTCCCTTTTTTGAAGATCGGAATAACGTTTGCTCTTTTCCAGTCCTCCGGGACATCTCCAGTCCTTAAAGAGGTTCCGAAGATGATGGACAAGGGCTGTGCAAGTTCTCTGGAAAGTTCTTTGAGTACTCTCGGGTGCATTTCATCTGGACCAGGGGATTTGAACTCATCCAGTGCAGCTAAATGCCTCTCGACCACCTCTCTATCCATGTTAACCTGCCACCCAGACACTATCCTTTGGCTACAGCCATCTCTAGATGTGCCTAAACACTTAGACCTGTGGGAAAAAACAGATGTAAAATAGGCACTAAGCCTTTCTGCTTTCTCTGCATCTTTCATTAGAGTTTGTCCATCCGCACCCAACAGCGGGCCTATTGCCTCCTTTACTTTACGTTTGCTCCTCACGTAACTGAAAAATCTTTTCTTGTTACAATGGGCTTCCCTGGCCAATCTTAGCTCACTCTCAGCTTTGGCCTTTCTGATGATTGATCTACAGTGCCTAGTAACCTGTAGGTACTCTTCTTTAGAGCTCTGTCCTTCCCTCCATTTCCTGAACATTTTCCTTTTCTTTCTTAGTTCCTCTTGAAGTTCTCTGTTCATCCAAATAGGCTTCTTAGAGCTCCTGCAGTGTTTTCGTCTTTCTGGAATAGTCATTGATTGAGCATGCAATAGCTCTTGTTTGAGTAGCGCCCACCCTTCACATGCTCCCTTCCCTTCCAGCATTCTCGTCCATGGTATGACACTCATCATGTCTCTGAGTTTATTAAAGTTTGCCCTACGAAAATCCAACATCCGCGTCTGGCTACAAGCTTCCTTGGCTCCCCATCTCAAAAGGAATTCTATGAGGACATGGTCACTTCCCCCTAGGGTCCCCACCTCCTTCACCTCATCCACCAACTCTTGCCTGTTGGTCAGTATTAAGTCCAGTATGGCTGAACCTCTTGTGGGTTCATCTACCATTTGATAAATGAAATTGTCAGCCAGGCAGGTCAGAAACTTGCATGACTGAGGACGCTTCGCAGAGTTTGTTTCCCAGCACACATCTGGGAAATTGAAGTCACCCATGATGACAAGGTCCTGCCGTTTGGATATTTTCTCAAGCTGCTCACAAAGTGCAGCATCCACATCCTCTCGTTGGTCAGGCGGTCGGTAGCAGACACCAACCACCACACTGTTTGTTTTCCCCTCGCTTATTTTCACCCAGATGCTTTCCACTGTAGATATGCTCTCCTTCACTAGAATTTCCTGACAGGTAAGCCCTTTTCTCACATACAGTGCCACTCCTCCACCTCTTCGATCTATTCTGTTTTTTCTGAACAGTTCATATCCATCCACCATTACATTCCAGTCATGAGAATCATTCCACCAAGTTTCTGTGATGCCTACTAGATCATACCTTTCCATCAGCATGAGAAGTTCCAGCTCTTCCTTTTTATTGCCCATGCTTCGGGCGTTAGTATAAAGACATCTGAATCCTTTTACTTTTGGTTCCCTATGAGCTGGCCTTGCCGGTTGGGCTGCCTCCGATAGTTTTCCTTCCATACACTCCCTATGTTGATCGTCTCCTTCCCCTAGTGGCTTTAGTTTAAAGCTCTCCTGATGAATCTCCCCAGGTTCCTGCCAAACACATTCTTCCCCAGTTTTGATAAGTGCAGTCCATCAGGTGCTAGTAGGCCTTCCTCAAGAAAGCCTATCCCATGGTCCCAGAAACCAAATCTCTCCTGCCGGCACCAACTACGCAGCCAGTGATTCACCTCCATTATCTTCCTCTCCCGACGCATTCCTCTTCCCTTGACAGGCAAGATTGAAGAGAATACCACTTGTGCCCCCATTTGCTTGAGCTTCCTCCCCAGATCTTGATAGTCTTTTTTAATAGGAGCGATGGTATTCAGGGACATGTCATTCGTTCCCACATGGACCATCACAAATGGGTAGCGATCCGTAGCTGCTCCTTGAAGGTATTTTCCACCATCCAGGTCAAATGAATTTTCTGGTTATCATAATTAAATAAAAAAAAACATTCTACAGGCATGAATTAAAATGGACAAAAAATAGAGATAAGAATTCTTCTTTAAGACATGGCAGTGACAATCTTGTACACATTATCTATCATGTAGTCAGTCAATTTCATAGATTAAGAAGGAATTGTCCTAAAATATAAGACCTTAAAAAAGGGCTTAGTTTTGAGAATGTAATCTGTCCACTTGAGGATGCCATAATTATATGTTTAGCTTACTGAAACTTGGATCCTACCATATATCTTTTTAAGTGTCATGGTAAGACTGCTTCAGTCCTGTTGTTAGGTTTAGGATTAGGTTGGTTCTGCAACCCTAATCCTATTGTAAGGGGCTCTCAGGGCAAAAATGAAGCAGATGGTTTGCCATTGTGTCTCCCTTTAGCTCCAGTTATCTTCCTCCTGAGTAACCTGGCAGTGTGGTGGTGGTTGTTGCTGTTAGTTGCGAAGTCATGTCCAACCCATCGGGACGCCATGGACAATGATCTTCCAGGCCTTCCTGTCCTCTACCAGTCCCCAGAGTCCATTTAAGCTCACACGGACTGTGAAAACTACAATATTAATATTCTTCATCATAACAACTATGTTTTAAAGTTTCCATATGAGATAATTATTCAGTGGAGAATACTGGGCCTACTGAGTAACTGTAACCTTTGCCCAACTGTGATATTAATACATGATAATGCACCTTTGAGTGTGCAAACTTTAAAAAATAATTTATGTGGTAGCTTTGTTCAGTAACTGATCAAATCCTGTTTGTTTTGTAAATGTGAGGCAAACCAATATATATATATTTAAAAACCACAAACTGCAATTTTGAAATGCAACTGAAACACATGAAAAATAATAGAGTTATATCAGCTGTCAAAACTATGCTGGCTGGTTGACAGAAATATAATCACTTATTGTTTGGGGTGACAGCACAAAAATTACATTGGGTAGTTTAGCTTATAAACCATAGCTGCAGTTTCATTAAAAAGGTCTATGCATGTTTAAGTTGCTCAGGAACAAAAAAAGCTCATTGAAGAATGGAGAAGGGAGAATTTTCTTGAAGCTTCCCCCACACCCTCCAAAACACCGTAATGGAATATGTCTAATTCTGTGGTATTCATATTTTATGAACAATCCCAAACCATGACAAGTTCAGCATTGAAAGAACTGATGCTGTGACAACCCATTATAATGCAAACTCCACAGCCCAGGACCCCATTTTACTCTTACAAAACAGAGGAAGAAAGGACTGATACAGAGATAATGACTGAAAGGCTGTGAGACCTCATGTTCTGAATACGACAGGAATATTTTGTTTTAAGCATCAATTATAATAGAGATTTCCGGAAGCTCAAATTTCATTTGGGTTTATTTCTCTGTAGTGTTACTATGATTGCCATTTCCCCATTTCTTTCAGAAAGAATGTTTTAAATGGCTGGGAACCTTTTTGTATTTTTATTTATTTTCAAATTGATATGCCACTCTTCCCCTAGGGCTCTTCTTTTAGCTCACAGCAGCTTTTCACAGGGAGTAGAAAGCAGGGTTTAAATGGGTGGGAGCCCTTTAAACAATGTTTTTAGCTCCCCAGGGCTTTTCACAGGGAGCCATTCAGACCTGCTTGCATTTCATTGGGCTGCACAAGGGAGCCCAATAAAGCTGAGTCCACAGGGAGAAGTCTCCCAGCTGGACAGCTTTGGGTTATCTGGCCAGGAAAAACTGCAACCAGTAGAAAGGAAGGAATAAAGTTCCCCCATGGAGGATTTCATCCCCTTCTTCCCCCCCCCCCTAGCTTTGCTCTCCCAGTCTGATCCCTGCCAATCTAAGTGGGAATGAGAACTGAAGGGTTAAATGAAGCTATGTAACCATTTGGTATTTCTATCCACTTCTTCAAAGAGGAGCAGAATCAGGGGGTTGTACAATCCAGGAAAGGACATTATTTTAGGGGACTTGCCCTGAGAAAGAGAAAGGGCTAGACTTCATTGCCAATTTCTAAGAAGAATTGGCTCTTACATGCAAGTTTTCTCCATCAGGAGTCTCAAATAGCTTACACTCGCCTTCCCTTTTATTCCTTTTCTCCTTTTCTCCTCCTCAACAGACAATTTATTTATTTTATTTATTTATCATACTTATATACCGCCCTCCCCGGAGGGTCAATCATTGTGGCCAAATATTTTTCATGCAATTCAATCTCAGGTGAATCCAAACAAATCCTAATTGTTGTCTTTTCCTATGTATCTCTGGAACCTGGCCAATTTCACTATGCTGTAG
This sequence comes from Paroedura picta, assembly GCF_049243985.1. NCBI lineage: Eukaryota > Metazoa > Chordata > Lepidosauria > Squamata > Gekkonidae > Paroedura > Paroedura picta. Next base: position 53,238,888 of record NC_135377.1, read on the forward strand.
GTTAATTTGGCCTCTCACTCCATCTATAAGTCTGAATTGATTATTTTCATTCCATGATATTGTATCTGAGGAAGTATGCATGCACATGAAAGCTCATACCTTGAATAAAACTTTGTTGACCTTAAAGGTGCCACTGGACTCTAAATCTGTTCTGCTGCTTCAGACAACACAGCTACACAATTAAATGTAGCCTAAACTTATTATCTTCAGGTAAAGAATCAATTTAGCTGGGTTACATCATAATCTCTGTTTTTAGCAGTGATGGGAGTGCCATTTTTTTATTTGTGTGTATATATATCCTCAGTTTCACAAGATAAGAGAAACAGAGGTTTTAGGACTTATATTTTAAAATCAGGTCATTCATCACAACCACTTTCTCTTTCTAGATCACTGGGTATCTGGCCATTTATCATATCTACCTCTGCTTCTGGGATCACTAGCTATGTAGGGCAATAAAAGTATCTGACTTCTAAAAGCACTCTAAAGTTTTGCTGTAAGAATGTAAACTTGAACTGCAGGTACCAGTGAAACTGGAGTGATAATTGATTTTAAACCTGTTGAGTATAATGAGTCTAACACCCAGGTCTATTAGTCCAAATCTTATAAACATATTATTATTAATAATATTATAATTATTGATATTGATAGCCCCTCTCCACTACTTCCTCTTTCTTAGAACTATTGAATCAACCAGGGTAGTATTCACGGTAGACCAGGATTGTTCTCTGTGACAGCTAAGAGAAGTAATGTGATTTTAGCAGAACAGGATTTAGTGAATATAATTTGAATAATTATCATAAATAAGCAGTCCCATACCAACTGTACATTTCATCTTTGTGCTGATTCCTTCTGAAGGACAGAGCTCTCACCTGAGCTCCATCTTAATGGCTCCCATTGCCACATAGAGCTAGTGAAGATCTGATAGCCCTGACAAAATCTCCAAGACAACAGGAGGCTTTTGGTACACTGTAACTTTTTAAAATCAGACCAACATGGCTACACATTTGAATGTAACTTTTCAGTCTGTGCTTTAATATAAGGGGAAAGTATAGGGCTGGGCAACAGTGGACTGCAAGTTTACAATTTTTCACTGTATTCCATGATTGATTCACTACTTTTCTATTTTAAAAGCTGGTAACTGTTATCTGCAGCACATATTGTAGATCCCCGCCAGATAAACATGCTATCTAAAACCGGTGCCAGGGGAAAGGAGGTGTTTGGTTGCTAGATTGCTATTTTCCTGGGAGTAAACAAGTGCAGTAAGCTATCCCCTGGTAACCATTTCTGGGTAGCAGGAGACATGGACACTAGGTAGATCCTTTAAATGTCAAAACAGACTACACAGATCAGGTCCCCTGGAGAAAAGGGATGCTTTGGAGGGCAGACTCTATGGCACAGTAGCATGCTGGGGTTCCTGTCTAAATCTACTCTAAACCTACAGGAGTTTCCCATCCTTGATGGGAACCCTACCCCTCCATTCCTTGCCAGTGGCCAAGATGAGACCCGGCAATCCTACTAGAGCAGCTGGCTGAAGTTAAATCATCCACCAATAAATGTTCTACACTTGATTTTGAACTTAAATGTGTGAGTCTTCCAACTATAAATCCCCTTTCATGCTGGCTTTTCTCTACATGATTATGCATCCACAAATTAACTATTTTACATTATGTCTAAAACAGGTTGTGTACAACTCCAAAGTATGCAACATAAGTTAAATGAGAATACTCTAGTGCCAAATTAATCACTAATATAGCAGTTTAACCTCACCTCATACAAGGAGTTACAGTCCTTTTATAAATGCTTAGGTAGGCCTTGGAGAGTTTTCAAAGAAAATGAGATTCAGCATTTATCAGTTTCAGAAATTCCCCACAAATATCTACCTCAGGTCTAATAGGTTCTATCTTTTGTCCCTTCTGCTTTCTTGCTTCTCCTCGTTTTTTTCTAAAACATCTTATCAAGGAAATTAAAGACCACCTGAAGCAAATATTGACTGCAAAGTTAATGGAACTGATTTAGTTGATCTAATATGTCTTCATGCCCCCTAACAGATGTATAAGACATTGACATATAGACAAAAAATATATAACCTAGAAATTATTGTAGCACAGAACAAAAGAATTCCAAGAGTTGTGATCATAAAAATGCATCCACCTAATAACAATCCATCAGTGTGATTTTATCAAGCATATTTATATGACTGGCTCTTTTCTCAGTCATATGGATGACTCAGGAATTCTTATCCATCACAGTACTGCACCAGTCATTTAGAATCTACATATTCCTTCTGGATTCTTCTTATCTGATTGTTTGTTTAGATAATTTTGTTCTCTTTCTTTTCCCAGCATATTGCATTGTTCTGTCCTAGGTCCTTTTTCTGTCAATCATAGTTTATTCCCACTTTAGATCAATTCTCACATATCTAACAAGGATGCTGTGAATTTTGCATCAAGCATGTTCAGCAGTCAAAATTACCATGTTTAAAGTATTGATCAGATGTGAACCTCAGTTAATTGGACATGTGTTGAATGACTGCAAACACCTGATGACCAAATTTACCTTTTTTCTCAAAATGTAACATATGCAAAAAAATTGCTGATTCAAACAGATCAGCATCCATAAAAATATTAAAGCCTAGTTAAAGGAACTTTGAACTTTGAACAGCATCATGAAAAACAAGAACCATTTATTTATGATTATTTGATTTCTGATTGATAACTATCTACGGCTACGTGAAATGCAATCCAACATTTTTTTAATGTTTAAAATTATTTGTTTGTTTGTTTGTTTGTTTGTTTGTTTGTTTTTGTTTATTTTTGCATTTTCCTCATTCTGCATCACCAGATTTGGGAAAAAAATAGATTGGAAGAATTTGAACATGAGCATTGTCAAACCAAAAGAACAGGATGATTTGAGCATTCTTAGGTTTAAATTGTAAAATGCCTTTTTCTTTTTCTCATTCATTTATTCAATATGTCCTTCAGGAGGGGTATGGATGTATGGGCTTATAATTTGCCTCACATTGGAGGTATAGCGATTGTAACTCTTTCCTCATTAACTGAAGATAGATCAAACTGATTTTTAAAAAATGATAATTGTGAGTTTTATTGTTATTCTTTTTAGAATAAATAAAATTAGTGAGACCCAGGCTCTCACAGATATGCAGTTCACATAGCTGCTCCGGAACTCTTTAATCCATCCCCCCCTTCCTCTTTCATCAACACATACACACACAAACACACAAAAGCAAAACCCTTCCTTCCCTACTTCCCCTCCCATCTCTCGCCTTCCCTAATCTACTCTCTGGTCCCTCCCCCCAGACACACACAAACATGCACAGAAAAAGTCTTCATCCTCCCTCCTTACTTCTTGTACCAGGAGTGCCCCAGCCTCCTCCAGCCTGGAGGGCAGCACCTGGACTTGTGCTGGTGTCACAATCTATGCACTGGCCCCCAGAGGTCTGGAGGGCATCCATCCAACCCCTGGGAACCACCTGGCCTTTGTTCTGGCCCCCAAAGGCTTCCCCACCACCCAGACACCCTGCTCCTTGCCCCCTCTCCTCACCTACATGGTAGCACAGGTCCACCCAGCCTCTGTGCTACTTTGTGATGTCCCCTTGCTAGACAGAATGGTGCTGGCCCACCTTGCCTGCCTGGCCACCATGTTCTCCCACAACTACTCAGGCCTCCCTGGGCAATGTGGTGATGACTCGGTCTCCTCCTGCTATGACTCATGCTGCCCTGGCCATCCGCCTGCCACAGCGCCCCATAGCTACCCCAGCTTCTTCTGTTGAGCTGCCTGGGGCAGAGGTATGGATGTCATGCTTGTACCCATTTCCATCCCAGGGGCCATGCCAGAAGATGTGTCCCATGTCAATAAGCTTGATTCTGATCTGCAAGTGGTGCTCTGCAAAACGGCATCTCTAGGTGTGGCCCCTGGGACAAATCAAGAATCCAGCCCAACTTTTCCACATCACAAATCCAGTCCAATACAGCACTTGTCCAGACACAGGTATGATTTCCACTTCTAGATAATGTTGGTGCCAGTTCATGGCAGTCCCAGACCATCCAGATTCCCTTGCTGTGGGGCAAAGAAGGGCCTGTATCATGCTAGGCATAGGACTGCTCCAGACTGGCACCAGCATTGTCCAGAAGCAGAAATTAGCCCTGCAATTGGACAACCACTGTGCAAGGCTGGATTCCTGGTTTGGAAAAGGTCTCTTAAGGTACTTGCTTCTGATGCTCTAACTCAGGGGTAGTCAAACTGCGGCCCTCCAGATGTCCATGGACTACAATTCCCAGAAGCCCCCTGCCAGCATTCGCTGGCAGGGGGCTCCTGGGAATTGTAGTCCATGGACATCTGGAGGGCCGCAGTTTGACCACCCCTGCTCTAACTTAACAGTTGTATATGTTATACTTCCCCCTTCAAGGATCGCTGCCTTGTTGTGGCAAGGGGGCTTGCGTAGCTCAGTGAAGCTATGAGCTATGCCGTGCAGGGCCACCCAAGACGGACAGGTCATAGCTGAGAGCTCTGACAAAAGGTGATCCACTGGAGAAGGCAATGGCAAACCACTCCAGTATCTTTGCCATGAAAACTCTATGGACAGTTCCAATAGGCATAACGATATGACGCCGGAAGATGAGCCCCTCAGGTCGGAAGGTGTCCAATATGCTACTGGGGATGAGCAGACGGCTAGTACGAGTAGCGCCAGAATGAATGAAGCGGCTGGGCCAAAGCCGAAAGGACGCTCAGTTGTGGAAGTAACTGGTGGCGAAAAGACAGTCCGATGCTGTAAAGATTTTTATTCCATAGGAACCTGGAACGTCAGATCCATGAATCAAGGCAAGCTGGACGTGGTTAAACAAGAAATGAGAAGACTGAACATCGACATTTTAGGAATCAGTGAACTAAAATGGACAGGAATGGGTGAATTTAATTCAGATGACCATCAGGTATACTACTGTGGACAAGAATCTCGCAGAAGAAATGGAGTAGCCTTCATAATCAATAAGAGAGTAGGAAAAGCAGTCTTGGGATACAATCCCCAAAATGACAGAATGATCTCAGTTCGAATCCAAGGCAAACCATTCAACATCACAGTGATCCAGGTCTACGCCCCAACCACTGCTGCTGAAGAGGATGAAGTTGATCAGTTCTATGAAGCCCTACAACACCTTATAGAAGCAACGCCAAAAAATGATGTGCTTATCATCATGGGGGATTGGAATGCTAAAGTAGGAAGCCAAAAGATAACTGGGATAACAGGCAAGTTTGGCCTTGGAGTACAAAATGAAGCAGGGCACAGGCTGGTAGAATTTTGTCAAGAGAATACAATGGTCATAGCAAACACTCTTTTCCAACAACCCAAGAGACGACTCTACACATGGACATCACCAGACGGTCAACACAAAAATCAGATTGACTATGTACTCTGCAGCCAAAGATGGAAAAGTTCTATACAGGCAATAAAAACAAGACCAGGAGCTGATTGTGGTTCAGATCATGAGCTTCTTGTTGCAAAATTTAGGCTTAAATTGAAGAAAGTAGGGAAAAGCACTAGGCCACTCAGGTACGAACTAAATCATATCCCCGACGAATATACAGTAGAGGTGACAAATAGATTTAAGGAATTAGATCTGATAGACAGAGTGCCTGAAGAACTATGGACGGAGGTTCGCGACATTGTACAAGAGGTAGCAACTAAAACCATCCCAAAGAAAAAGAAATGCAAGAAATCAAAATGGCTGTCTGAGGAAGCTTTACAAATAGCTAAGGAGAGAAGGGAAGTGAAAGGCAAGGGAGAAAGAGAAAGATACACCCAATTGAATGCAGAATTCCAGAGAAAAGCTAGAAGAGATAAGAATGCCTTCTTAAATGAACAGTGCAAACAAATAGAAGAAAACAATAGAATGGGGAGGACCAGAGATCTTTTCAAGAAAATTGGAGATATGAAGAGAACGTTTCATGCAAAGATGGGTATGATAAGGGACCAAAATGGTAGGGACCTCACAGAAGCAGAAGAGATTAAGCAAAGGTGGCAAAATTATACAGAAGAACTATCCAAGAGCGAGCTTAACATCCCTGATGACCACAGTGGGGTAGTTACTGACCTGGAGCCAGACATCCTGGAATGTGAAGTCAAATGGGCCTTAGGAAGTCTGAGCAACAATAAAGCTAGTGGTGGTGACAGCATTCCAGTTGAACTATTCAAAATCTTAAAGGACGATGCAGTAAAAGTGCTACACTCAATATGCCAGCAAATTTGGAAAACTCAGCAATGGCCACAGAATTGGAAAAGGTCAGTTTACATTCCAATCCCAAAGAAGGGCAATGCCAAAGAATGTTCAAACTACCGCACCATTGCACTCATTTCTCATGCTAGCAAAGTTATGCTCAAAATCCTACAAGCTAGGCTCCAGCAATATGTGAACCGAGAACTTCCAGAAGTACAGGCAGGATTTCGAAGAGGTAGAGGAACTAGAGATCAAATTGCCAACATACGCTGGATCATGGAAAAAGCTAGGGAGTTCCAGAAGAACATCTACTTCTGCTTCATTGACTATGCTAAAGCCTTTGATTGTGTGGAGCACAACAAATTGTGGCAAGTTCTTAAAGAGATGGGAATACCAGAGCATCTTATTTGTCTCCTGAGAAATTTATATGCAGGTCAAGAAGCAACAGTGAGAACTGAACATGGAATCACGGATTGGTTCAAAATTGAGAAAGGAGTTCGGCAAGGCTGTATACTGTCGCCTTGCCTATTTAACTTGTATGCGGAGCACATCATGAGAAAGGCGGGATTAGAGGAGTCACCAATTGGGATCAAGATTGCAGGGAGAAATATCAACAACCTCAGATATGCAGATGATACCACTCTAATGGCAGAAAGTGAAGAGGAACTAAAGAGCCTGTTGATGCGGGTGAAGGAGGAGAGTGCAAAAGTTGGCTTGAAACTCAACATCAAGAAAACAAAGATCATGGCAGCCGGCCCTCTCAATTCCTGGCAAATAGATGGGGAAGAAATGGAGATAGTGACAGATTTTATTTTCCTCGGCTCCAAGATCACTGCAGATGGGGACTGCAGCAAAGAAATTAAAAGACGCTTGCTCCTAGGGAGGAAAGCTATGGCAAATCTAGACTGCATCCTAAAAAGCAGAGACATCAGCCTACCAACAAAAGTGCGTTTAGTCAAGGCTATGGTATTCCCAGTTGCAATGTATGGCTGCGAAAGTTGGACCATAAGGAAGGCCGAGCGTCAAAGAATTGAGGCTTTTGAACTCTGGTGCTGGAGAAGACTCTTGCGAGTCCCTTGGACTGCAAGGCGAACAAACCGGTCAGTCCTAGAGGAGATCAGCCCTGACTGCTCTTTAGAAGGCCAGATCCTGAAGATGAAACTCAAATACTTTGGCCACCTCATGAGAAGGAAGGACTCCCTGGAGAAGAGCCTAATGCTGGGAGTGATCGAGGGCAAAAGAAGAAGGGGACGACAGAGAATGAGGTGGATGGATGGAGTCACTGAAGCAGTAGGTGCAAACTTAAAAGGACTCCAGGGAATGGTAGAGGACAGGAAGGCCTGGAGGATCATTGTCCATGGGGTCGCGATGGGTCGGACACGACTTCGCACATAACAACAACAAATGTTATACTTATTTGAGCAATTTTCTTTCCTCACCTTTAATTTACTTCTTAATGTTTTAAATAAGTCTATTTAGCTACACACAGAGAGACACATTGTGCTATGCATTTGAAACTGATAATTTACAGTTTACTCGAACAGAGGTAATCACACTTCCTAAACAGAGAAACAGTTGTTCTAAAACCTGAAAAACAAAAAACAAAAAATTTAAACCCACTAAATTTCTATGGTGATCTCATCTGTATGGAAATTCCTCCTATTCCCAAATCTAGCCTAAACCCAGAAGCTTGAGAAAAGTTCTCTAGAAACATAATAGTATTGATTTGCAAGAGAGAACCAACATGGTATCTTGGTTATTGAAATCAAAATTACACACAATGATGTGAAATTTCGATTATACATCTGTCTCATTATTGTGTATAATATGAGGTTGGGACAAGTGAAAGTCAAATGTTACTGAAATTAAAGAGTGGGATGAGTCACATTAATAACCCCAGATTTAAATCCAAAACAGTTACCTGGGATCCTGAAACCTTCTCAAGTTCAGATACAGATTCTTACAGTTCAATGGGAGATGAACCACATCTGCAACAATCTAGTTTAAGACCCACCAGGCAACATAGGAGACCGGACCTGTACCAGATGTATTTTTGGGGATGTGGGATAGGCAAAAGGAAAAGGTAGTATGTAATCTGTCATAAGCAGGTAACTGAAGAGGAAACTAGGGTTTTAAGTTTGAGTCTCTCTTTTGTACCCACACAGCAGTAAAATGTGTTTAAAAGCAGGATTGACATCATTAAGTTAATTAGAAAATTGAAATTAAAAAGCTTTTTTTCCCAATCAGTCACCACATCCTTCCACGTAAAGTCTACCTTCAATCCCTGTGTGGAAGTCCCAGAGATCATTACTTTTGAAAAAATGGTATTGAGGGACTTCAATCTTATAGAGAAGAAACCAGGTTGGGCTCCTTTAAACATATCTAAAGAGGAATGTTATGCCCTTTTGAAATTGAGGAGTGATGAATCCATAGTGCCGCGATCGGCGGTGCCGCACCCAAGATTGGCAGCGGCGTGATCGGCGGTGGCGGAGGAGGAGCCGTGATTGGCGGACCCGCGATCGGCGCTGGTGCCAGAGCTGCAATCGCCCACAGCGGCGCCACCCTGCCCCCGCCCTGCCCGCACACAGACTTTGCTGCCTGAGGTAGGCCGTACCGCTGGCGGGATGGCCAGGACTAACAACTAGTGCCCACTGTATTCCTACTACAGCGGGCCTATTTTCTAGTATTTTCTAGCTCATGAGGCTTTATCACAAGATCATATTACGAAGACAGAAGCATGATTTTTGATTAACAAGCACCCATGTGTTCCTAGAATTTACATCTTACCGAAAATACATAAAGAGGAGCAGCCCTTGCCAGGGCATCCTATATCATAACAAAGGTCTACTAGAATCATTGGCAAAGTTTTTAGATTTCCACTTAGAAAAGTGTTTGGAAATAATGGACCTCATGCTAAAGGACACCACCCAATTGATAAATTGGGTAGAATCATTGATCATACATCCTAATTCAATTTTGGTAACTGTGAATGTGCATTTCTTATATACAAACATCCCTTTGGAAGATAAAAGGTTCTAAATAGAAAATGTTTTATATGATGCCAGACCTGCTCAACACATCCCTACCCAATTCCTTTGGAATTTATTGCATATTATTTTTGAAAATATGTTTTTAATACAAACAACAGCTTTATCTCCAGATCCATGGAGTAGGGGTGGGTTTAGCCATAGCCTTGTGTCATTAACATCTTTATGAGAGAAATGGGAAAGTTTTGGTTGTGCAGCATGGAAGTCAATCCATTTTATTAAAATGTGCATTCCTATACCTGCTCATGGCCAGCTATCAATCAGTAAAAACATAATACATCAATCAGTAAAAACATAATGCAATAATCTAAAAACATCCTATAAAATCTGAGCAATACCATAATTCTAAGGTACAAGATGATGGAACAAACAATTCCCCCCCCCCCAACTGGTTCAATGCCCTGGTAACAATTCAATGTAGCATAACTAACAGATAAGATGTAATCAAGGGAGTAATTGTCCAATAGTTCCAGACCAGGTCTAACACTTGATCCAGGAGTCCAGGAGGGAGAGGGATGACCCGATCTCATAACCTCAGGCCCTGCACCCAGCCTAAACCAAATGCCTGGTGGAAGAGATCTGTTTTGCAGGCCCTGTGGAACCCAAAAGCTCCATCAGGGCCCACAGCTCTTCTACCAGGTAGGGGAAAGTACTAGAAAAACCCTGGCCTTGGTTGAGGCCAGGCACACCTACCAGGGGCCCAGGACAACCAGCAGATTCATAACCACAGAGAGAAGTGCTCTGCGGGGGGGTATAAGCAGGTAAGCGGTCCTGCAAGTAGGCAGGACTCAAGCTACACATAGCCTTAAAGATCAAAACCAATACCTTGAACTTGATTTGGAAGCAAACCAGCAACAGCTGCATTTTGTATGGGCTTGGGCCATGGTGGCCTACACTTTGACAGTTTCAGGGGTTTTCAGGGACGGACTGATATTTGCCCAATTTGGCCAGAAGGAAGGGTTTACTGTTATTAGTGGTATGCAAGGACATCAGGGGGTCCTAATACTGATCAGATGGAGCAATTATTGTTTATCCTGCTTTGGTCCCCAATCTCAGTGGCTGATGGTAGCCCAAGGACAGCCCAAAATGCCCTCCTGCAAGTCAGACTTGCCCTCTATGGATTATCCAGTCCTTTAAAAAAAGTCATTGGCTAACAACAACTGGAATATGAATAATTAAGATGGTTTACTATTTGTTCAACTCTTGTCAGAGGATACAATATGTTTACAGTAGATTGCAACAAGGGTAAAAAACCTTTGAAAAGTACGTCTGCTTTTCTTTTTCTACCCTGGTTTTTTCCATCCTGCTGTGTAAGCAGAGATTTAATGACTCTGTAAAATTTCAGGATAGTTCCAATCAATTGATGATTTTAATGGGCCATCCATTTTTGATGGATTGGAACGGAATCCTGTGATAGTAATCTACATTTTCAAAGATCAAACATATTGAAATTTACAAACATTAGGACTCTAATGCCCACAACTCATGCATGCCTCTTCTTAATTTGCCAGTTTGAGCAGTACCCTTCAAACCTCTAATTTCTTTTTTGCCTGTGTTCTGTCATATTAAACTATTACATTGGATCCAGACATTCCAGTGGTATAATGGACCTTCCCACTTTAGCCAACAAATCTTCATTTAATGCTGCTCTTCAGGAATAGGTGAACCTGAGATCTGACATTGGGCAGGGGTGAGGGCAGCAAGATAAGATCAATAGGAATTGCCAATTTAGTTTCTATCCAACCCATTGTTTGCTATGAAAATAACAGATGAATATATACTTTTGGTTAAAATCAACATAGGCATTTGGGGGGGGGGGAGGCACAATAATGTTTGTGAAATCTGTGTCTGTGTCTGTTTCTCAAAATGACATCTTGTTTCCTGTAATCTAACCAAAGCCTCAGTGAGAGATTAAAGTGATTTGTGATTTGGTCAAATGGATCCCACCCATTGTGGTGGCCTTTACTGTAAACAAATAAAATAGAGTTTTTCAATTCATTACTGTTTCTTACTGTTTCACCGGAACACAAATTGATTTGATTTTACCCTCAGCTTGATTTTGTCTTAGCCAACAAACAACTTAGATTTCAAATAAAGAAATATAGCCTTAGCAGGACTTCAATTAATTCTGTTGAATTATACTTCAAAGATAAGGTAGGTAGCCTGAAGAATTTTTTATCTGTTTGTTTTCAATAAAAGTTGTTTTCAAAGTAATTATTTCTTCAGGAAGTTCAGAAGAATTTTGCCTTTTTGTAATAATTTTTAAAAACCCAGGCTTTTATTTGTAGAATTGACAGTAGCTTTGCAGTGTCTGGCAATCCCCATGAAGTATGTTGATAATGAAAAAAAAAAAAGCATATGAAGCCCATACAAGAAAAAAATATTTTACTTACTCACTTACCTATTTTTCAGTTTGTATACTGCCACTCTTGACAAGAGCCATCTTGTGGTGGTTCACACAATAAAATAATAAAATTACAATATAGCTCCCACATAAAAATATTTTCAGCTCTTTGGGGGATGGGGAACATTAACAGTGTATACACAGAAGGGAGGAAATATGTGAGGGAATCTTTTAAACTAAACTTCATTTTGTGCCTCACACTCTTTAGTGCTGGACTAAATAATAATAAAAAGGTAGATAGTTCTTTTGTACTTTTGCTTAGTTTCCCAGATAATAAATGAAATGCTGACTGATTATCTACATTTGCATCTTTATCAATACAAAATCTGTTAAATACATTTTTACATCAGATTTATGCAAAAAAATGTATAAGATGTGCAAAAGAATCCATTGTCTTGATGTTTATCCTAACCTTACTCATGTAAAACAAGTAGCTTGTGGTTCTGATGATAATATTGCAGTAAAATGATGTGAGATGTGTGATGAGTACTGCTAGGTTAGGCCAGTCATGCTATTTGTATGAAGGCCGTCTCTGAACCAAGGTGAGGTTTATGATATCATCATAGCACACATGCTATGTTGCCCAGTGGTTGCTGCTGAGGTTAGACCCACTGAATCCTCTCTCCATGGTAGCTTGGAGGGCTAAATAGCCATTGAAAGGACCTTCCCTGCTCTCCTTGTGCATTTTACTGGCAGCACCTGAGGTTTCAAGGTTGTCAATATTTTCATAGTTGCCTAGCCCCCTTACAATGTCCACTGATATCTCCTTTCTTTAAGATACAAGTGCTACTTCTATTATTTGATGTGGGGTGGGGGGGGGTACTAAACAGGCCAACCATCTGAGGGGTTGGGAATTGTTAATAAATGGCTGTGGCCATGTTAATATCAAAGCATGGTGTTGTGTCTTATTTCAGCCAAGATTCTTAAGATGCTGCTAGGTGCTTTCCAGCCTCTTCTCCAAGCCAGCAGCAAGTTGCCTACCCTGCCTCCCTTGTTTTCTGTTTTGTTGGGTTTGCTATGTTACATGCTTTTGTCATAGAGGAGTCTGTGCTGGATAAGGAGCCTGACTTGTAGAGAGCCAGTGTGCAATCAGTCTCCCCACAAGAGTTGGGGCATCTTTAAAAGGGGGCGGCGTGGTTACAAGCAGGAGCCAACCTGGTGGGGTAGGCCAATGCAGCTCATTTATTGACCAGGTGACTCTGGAGGATGCCAAGGAGGTTGCATCCTTTGGCCTCCCATCTGGGTCATCTCCCATCTTAGTAGATCCCAATAAAGGAGATCCATATTCCCAGTGGGGACTTGTGATGGCCTCCTTTGTAGGATGGATCATTGGGTGGCAGCCGGCCGGCTGCTTAGTTTCGTCTCATTGTCCAACCCTGTGCCAACCCTCCCCTGGGAGGTATGTTTGTTAATAAAGCTGTGGCCAATTTTTAAGCCAAACAAATGTGTTGTGTTTTTAAGGGTAGGTTAGTAAAAAATAAAAAAGGCAACCACTGCCAGGCTGCCTAGTTCAGCCAGTGCAATAAATATATTAGCATATTTAACAGTATGATGTAGATCTTCCTAAACTGATTGTATGCTGTTTTCTGTCTCCTTAACATAGATAAGTATAAAAATAAGTATACTTATAGATAAGTATAACATATATAAGTAAACAAAGAGATAAGTATTATAAAGTACTACTGCTACACTGATCCTAAAATAATTAAATAAGCTTTTGATTTTCCATTAAAATCAGAAACCTAGTTTCTGAAAGTGGTAAATGCTCGAGGGAGCATCCACTCAACATGCAGTACCATGACTTAGATGATAATACGTTTCTAAAGGTCAACCAAAGAGATCTTAAATTTCCATGTGGCTGTTTTTTTGATCTCTCCGAAAAGTCTTTAAATTTTTGAAGACCAGATTGTGCAATTACATTTTATTTAATGATTTGCTTTCACTAATCTATGCAACATCTCCCATCCAAGCTTCAATCTTTAAAGGGAAATGTTGGCCTGGTTTCCTTGCATTTGATGTAAAATTGGATACGGTAGATGCAGTCTCTTGCCTTGTGTAGTGGTTAAGAGGGTGGCTTCTAATCTAGTAAACCAGGATTAATTCCCCACACTTCCACAGGCAGGCAGCTGGGTGACCTTGGGCCAGTTACAGCCCTGATATTGCTGTTCTAATGGAGCAGGCAGTGAAAATCAGGGTATAAAAATAAATTCTTCCTCTTCTTCTAGACAAAACAGTAAATATTTTGTGTTCTTCAAATCCATGAATCCCTGTTCTCTCCTGTACATAGCTATGCTATATCTCGTGCCAGCTCTCCCAATGATTGGCAGATGAGGGAGATGACACAGCTCTTTGCCATCATCCTAATTGCTTCCCACTATGAAACACCAGCTGCATCCATCTTCCCCAAAATGAGACAGCTTTCTTTCCTTTTTAACCCAGTTGCTGTCGATATCAGCTCCAATTCAAAATGTAATGGAAATTAGATTCCATGCAGTAAAGTTTTTTCCCCCTCCCTTTGGGGAAAGAAAAAAAAAACACAACAGTTTCAGTGCCTTCATTACTCTCGGAATAGTTCTAGAAGACAGAGCTCTGTAATCTGGCTGGAGGCATTTCATTTATTTTCCCCCTTTTGTAAACCCATTATATCAATGTGCTATTAACCAAAGAAAGAGAAATAACCTATTTGTTCTCTGAAATTTCTAAACTCATTCAGTATTATTTTGTGGGATTAGCAGATTTAACACTGTGTTTCTTAGAGTTGTTTTCCATGTTATTTTGCTTTGTTCTTCTTATGTACCTAGCCAGAACATGGCTGCAGATGCCATCCTTTTAGCACATTTGTGATCAAACAGGTCAGATTAATGAGTGGCAGAGTCACTCGCTATATGTTTCAGCTATGTGGTCCAACTTGATGGTGGTTTTTCTGTACAGGTGTGTCTGTACAGCTATTTTTGCTGTACAGGTTGATTTTTTTTAGATGGTAAAAAAAGGGGGAAGAACCATGGTTCAGGGATAGAGCATATGTTCGGAAGGTCCCAAATTCAAAACTCACCATCTCCATTTTAAAGGATGAGGCAGTTGGTGATATGAAAAAAGTTTGCCTTAAATATGAAAGAACTTTTCCAGATATTCTAGAGAGCTGCTGCAAAACTGAGTAGACAATAGTGACCTAGATAGACCAAGGGTATGATTCAGTATAAGGAAGGTTCATGTGTTCAAGTGTTCACAGGCATTGAGCTAGGGAGGGATTTGCCTCAGTCCTTCTTCAAATGAAGCTCGAGGCTGGATTGGCTGCAAACAGAACTGCTGACCAATGGGAAGAGAGAAGGAAAATATATTGTTGTCTCTTCCTTGTGACTCACTTTTGCTACTTGCTGCCAACCAATCTACCCTCTTTGGATTTTCATGAGACTGCCCAGTTGAGTGGGGCCAAGGAGGAATTTTTTGATCTTTTATCATATTGATATTAGAGTAGACCCTTTTTTGGCATGCTTTGTAATGTTTAGGCTGTGGTAGTAAAAAAAAAAAAGAAGTTTTAATTAAATCTGGTCTTTGTTATGGCCAACCAGACAGTGAGTGGCTTTACAGTGCATCAAGTATAGAGGATAGGACTGGGCACCTCTCAGCACATTATATTCAGAGAAGGACAATCAAGGCTGGTGGTGGATTAAAATATTACCATAATAAATTGATGATGCAGATCAATTATTTAAACAAATTAGTTAAACCCATGCTTTGGTTTTGTGTCTTCATTTGGAATACTGGCAAAATGGACTGTGTGCTTGATTCACACCATCATTTTAGCAGAGGCTAATAGTCAAATCACTTCTGTCTTGAACATTCCACTTATTATTGGTGTTTAATTTCAATAACAAAATTAAATGCCCAAGTTAAAAAATGTCCAAGTTTTAAAACAACATAATCTGATCTGACTGCATGAGAAGTCACAGTAGCCCCATAACACTACTCTATATGTTGACTGAATGCATAAAGAAGCAGAGTTGGCATAAGAACTTTGGCCCTACTACTCTCTTCTACATCATTACCAGATCATGAGCATTGTGTGCCATTGATAACCACATATGCACCCCTCCCTGTGACTAGGGATGCTGCTTAATGAATATTGCCTACAGGGGGAAGAGCATGTACATGGGCACTGCCTCCTTGTGTAGGTGCTGTGTTAATGAATTGGTGACCACATGAAGACATTGGTGGATCTACTAGAAATCCAATTAATTCATTAATGAGCATGGAAGGAAATGCACTCTGTACCTGCTCACAGCACTTTTTATATGTTCCCACTACATATTTTCCACAGATATCATAGAATCATAGAATAATAGAGTTGGAAGGGACCTCATGGGTCATCTAGTCCAACCCCCTGCACTATGCAAGACACTTACATCCCTATCGCTCATCTACTGTAACCTGCCGCCCCTTTGCCTTCACATCATAAGAATGTAGGAATTGCCCTGCTAGATCCAACCAGTACTCGATCTAGGTTAGTACTACATTTCATGCAATATTCCAAAAAAAAAAATTAAAAGAATTTTGGTTCCTTTTCTGTGTCCCTTATGAATTCACCTTCTCTGTTTTTCTACACGCTCATCACAAAAGTTTACTTTTGTGTATATTTGTTCTCCTTAAAATTCTATTGTTGATACCATCTTTTCACCTTCACGTTACAGAACTATTTTCAGTCCTGCCTTGTGGAGTCACTTACATGGTATGTATATTTGCCCTGAGGCAAACCATAATCCTTCACTGTTAGCCCAAGGTTACATATCTCTAGTATAAATGAAGAGTGCTGACTACATTCCTTTTGCTACATTGTATTTGGCACTCTGCTAAGGATAGGATTTGATATGCAGCATCCTAAGTGAATTAATTCACAGTAGTGTAGCTTGTACCTTTTATATTCACTGTGTATTTTCAAAGGTGATCTTCACATGGTTGCAGTGTTAACAGAATACACTTTCTTAGTAATACTTGTTTCAAAATAGCAAACTGAATAGAAAATATCATCAGCAGCCCTTGAACTGATTTCAAGGGCATTATTTACTCTCCAAAGAGGGGGGGGGAACTACAATAAAATCCCAAGACCTGTCACTGGAATATAGCTGCCAAGGAAATACACAGGTTTTAACCATGGGGCATCCAGAGAAGCTTCCCAAGGTCCTGCCATGCCCCTTGCCTTATAGTTACCTGCCCCAGTCACTGCCTTAAAGAAGTTGTTGCCACATTTTAGAGCTCTGGAGTCCTGGTGCCATCTTAACTTGGGCTGCAGCCAGTATCAAAATCTTGATAGACGTTTGCCATATCTCTGCTTTGTAGTCTGCTTTATTACAGCATGCCTAGTATCATTGTCTTGTTAGAGCAGGGGTAGTCAAACTGCGGCCCTCCAGATATCCATGGACTACAATTTACATGAGCCCCTGACAGCATTTGCTGGCAGGGGCTCATGGGAATTGTAGACCATGGACATCTGGAGGGCCGCAGTTTGACTACCCCTGTGTTAGAGAGATGTTTCCATGGATCTTCAGATGTTGTGTCTCTTGAATGTGATTGGTTTCATCCTGTGTCATACCCTAAAAACCAAACTCTAGCCCTGTAGCTATGGTTACTCTCTTTCCTCATCTTTGAGCTGGGCTAATTCCTCAGCAAATGTTTTCCACCCCTGTATAATTTTGCCATTTGGGGAGGGGGGGGGAGGCTGGGTGCCTAAGGTTGATAAGGGGTTTCTTGTCTGGGGTTCCCAGTCTTGGCAAGAACTTCATGTTGAACTAATAATTTATCTTCAATAAAGCACTTTTTAATTAAACAGTCTGGTTATTGAGAGGGTTTGGAGTTTCTCGCAGTCAGCAGCAATCAGCTGCAGTGCAGGGGCTTCCATCCTTACTGCCGAGACTCATATATATCAGGATAATTCTGAGTAAACAAACATTGGGACCAGGTAACAAAATCTTACAAACAAGATATGCTGGAGGGGCAACTCTAAAAAGTGTGCCTTGGCCCACTTGAGGAGGTAAAAACTCTGTATGAGGGGGAAAGACCTGAGGGGAAGCTTGTCCTTAAAAAAAAAAAAACAAAAAACACATGTCATGCTTAACAGAAAACAGCTTTCTTCATTTATCAAACCAAATAGAATAAAACCCACTGATTTTGAAAGAACTCTTCTTCACAAATGTGGCCTCGCTCTTACTGCATGGCTGCTAAGTTCCCAAAGGGAGCACACAGGCTAGGGAGACAGGGCCCAGGTGAGTGTGGCACATGGGCACATTTCATGCCCAAAGGGGTGGAGCAGGTTACATGAGCCCACAGCCTACTTTGTAGGGTAAAGTAGGGTAAAGTGGGGCTTGGCCTTCTTTCCCCCAGCACCAGAACTGGCTATGCTTGGCAATGTGCCAACAGAACAAAAAGGTGATAGTTGATTTATTTATTCTTGTATAAAGTCCATATGTGTTTCACCATGCAGCCTTCATTGGGAAATCAGAGCAGACCAGCCGTGTTAAGTGCCTGGAAGCATCACAAAGCAAGAGAAGAGAAGGTGCATTTTTTTATACCGTTAAGCAATTGTAGTTGCTTAATGCTAAGTTTTTAGAGGTGCAGAATGGCCCAGAGTTACTTGTGAAAGAGTTTTCCTCTGCTGAGACTGCAGCTGAATCAAGCCAAAGCAGAAGATCCCAGCAGAAGTGAAAATGCCTGGATGGCTGAATTTTTTCCTAGGAAGGAAGGGTATTTTATACTGCCTCATTAAGACCGTTTATGCACTGGGAACTTCACTGCCCCACCCCCCTGTCAGGAGCACAGATCAGAGGCTGATGAAATGCACCAGGCCAAATGCTCCCCCATGTGGGTGCAGGAAGAGGTGGGGCAACCTGCCATGACTAAAACTCCAGCCTGCAGCCCAGCATGAAACCTCCAGTGCATAAACGGTCTAAGAGGCTATCCTAGTAGGCCTCAAAGCAAGCAGTTGGTACTCAAGTGCTTCTCTTCTCAGTCTTCCTTCTAGCACTTTGGAGGAGAGTAGGGCCTACTAAAAATCTGCAGAATCAAGCCAGGACAACCCTGGCCTAGAGCTTAGTTAAGTATTGTTACCTGCCCTACAGTTCCCTTCAACCAAATGGAACTGTTAGCTCCACTGCACAAAATAGGTGAGAGTTCCCTTATTTTTTTCTTATGAAAGGAATGTCATACATAAAACAAAACATTGACAATGTGACTTTTCCTTCTAATTGTGATGTATTGCTTAAGGTGGGCATGCCAAATTATTTGGGAAGTAATTCATCTATTCACCTCCTTGTCATGTCCCTTGCCAGGAAAAGAACTGAACTTACATAAATGTATCCTGGATGTATTTTTATAAGTTGTTGAGAAGACTGGAAAGTAGAACACAAGTATGTTTTACTATACTATATACTATAATAAGAGCCTCTTGTGGCAAAAATGCTGCCTGAAAGCTCTGCCTATGAGGCTGGAAGTTCAGTCCCAGCAGCCGGCCCAAGGTGGACTCAGCCTTCCATCCTTCCGAGGTCGGTGAAATGGGTACCCAGCTTGCTGGGAGATAAACGGTAATGACTGGGGAAGGCACTGGCAAACCACCCCTTATTGAGTCTGCCATGAAAACGCTAGAGGGCGTCACCCCAAGCGTCAGACATGACTCGGTGCTTGCACAGGGGATACCTTTACCTTTACCTTTAGAAAGACTCTGTCTTATTGGGTGTATCCCTGGGTCAGGACAAAAAAGTGAAACCAAAGGCTGAGGTGAGTTGTTCTCCAAGAGTTCCAATAAGTTGTTGTTCTCCAAGAGTTCCAATAAGTTCCAATGAGTTGTTGTTCTCCAAGAGTTCCTGTTGTTGCTCTCCAAGAGTTCCAATAAAGCCACTTTTTACTAATCACTAGAAAGACTCTGAGAGCCTCTTGTGGCGCAGAGTGGTAAGGCAGCGACATGCTGTCTGAAGCTGTCTGCCCATGAGGCTGGGAGTTCAATCTCAGCAGCCAGCTCAAGGTTGACTCAGCCTTCCATCCTTCCGAGGTCGGTAAAATGGGTACCCAGCTTGCTGGGGGGTAAACAGTAATGACTGGGGGGTAAACGGTAATGACCCCAATGGTCAGGTATGACCCCAAGGGTCAGGTATGACCCGGTGCTTGCACAGGGGATACCTTTACCTTTACCTTTACCAATACTATAATATACAATGCAACTGGATTGGCCCACTTTATCATCGAAGATTAAAGTATTTTGATATTGAGTTGCAAAGGTAAATATTGACATAATTAAAATATACAATTTAGCAAATTAAACACATTCAGACTTAACACATCCAATAATTTTAGAAGAAGTGTTGGTTCTTATATGCTGCTTTTCTCTACCTGAAGGAGTAACAAAGGGGCTTACAATTGCCTCCCCTTTCCTCTCCCCACAACAAACACCCTGTGAGGTAGGTGAGGCTGAGAGAGCCCTGATATCACTGCTCGGTCAGAACAGCTTTATCAGTGCTGTGACGAGCCTAAAGTCACCCAGCTGGCTGCATGTGGGGGAGTGGGGAATCAAACAAATCTTCCCCCAATAGCAAGACACCGGTTGAAGGAGATAGATGAATCTTTCTGGGGAAGGAGATCAAAGATTTTTTGTGCTAAAACCAAGAAAGCCCTTTCTCTAGTTTCAGAAGTTCGGGGCAACTGAAGCAGGGTCTCAAAGATGACCAGAGTGAATGGGAAAGATCATTGATATGTTGGCAACTTCATGATCCTTCCTGGAAATAATCAGGATGATGCTCTACAATGCTCTACATCAGCATGGTGTTGTACGATTCACATACAACTTACATGTGAGTGTCCTGCATAGTGCAGGGGATTGGACTAGATGATCCAGGAGGTATCTTCCAACTCTATGTTTCTGTGATTCTAACACTACGCTAAAATCATAGAGTTGTGATGCCACCCTCCAGATCATCCTCCCAACCATAGTACTTGATGACTGATAGCTACAAAGAACTCATTTCCTAGGCATAGTGGAGAGCAAAAAAGTCATATGAATCAAATCATTGTTCTTATTCATCCAGATATACTGTAGTATAAACTAGTATGCTGGGGCTGGCCTGGAGAATCATTGTTCATGGGATCGCGATCGGTTGGACACGACTTTGCACCTAACATCAACATAAAAAATTGTGCCCCCGGCCATTTCTCACCTTCTTGCTCTCTAGCTTTCTTCTGCTGCTTTTTGGTGCTTTCTGGAACTATGCATGGCTGCTTACAATGGCAGAGTAGAGGGACGCACTATACATGTGCCTCTCCCCCCACCTGTCAATAATGCCAGGCAGCCAATCACCAATCACCTGTTTTAAAGGGGCCACAATTCAAGCAATTTTTTAAAAGTAAAACTTCTCCATTTCTATGCCTATACATCTGATCATAGATGCACAATGCTTATTTTAATGCCACCACTTTTGGAATAATGAGCCTGGAAGCTTAAGAAAAGTTATTTTTCCCGATTAATTTCTTTTTGGTGGGGGGGAGGCTTGCTTTGTGCATCAACTGGTGGGATTATGTTTTTTTTCTTGCTCTGCATGGATGAAGCAACACGTATTTATTGCTCCAAGCAGTTTGCTAAAAAAAAAAAGCCCCATCCCCAGGAGAAGGGAGAGGGAGGCGGGTACAAGGGCAGGCACTGGAGGCGGAGATCATGCTTCCTTGCCTCCACACATTTCCTTAGCATGTGGCTTGCTGGCTGCTAGTGCTACATAGTTGGGGAATCCAATTTTATGGATTCCCCAACAAGCGCTTTAAAATGGAGGGTATAGCTGCCGGTTTGCTGCTGGGAGGCTCGATACTGATGACATCGTTTGAAACGCCAAAAATATGGCATCTGCAAAAGGTAAGTATCTCACTATATTTTCCGGTGCAGAATGGCCCTGATTGCTTCTTTATCTTTACTCCTTCCCTGACAACATAGCAAACAATCTACTCTTTATTTTTTTTTTAACTATCTGTTTTGTTACCTAATTTTTTTTTAAATCAAATCAGAATTTTTAAAGAAGAAAAACTGTTCCAGGGAGATTTCAGGGTATGTTTCTGGCTTAATAAGTATCCAGTCAGGCAGCACAGACAACTCATGTTGCAAATTGGCTCAATTTTTCCCTCTGAGCTCCATCTGGAGAGAAGGTTGTACATCTAACGATAACTAAGGGAAGTATAGCTCCTGTTTTGAATTACACTTGTACTCTCCCATCACTTTGAGTTTATGTGCAGCACTGCAAATTTTCTAGGTAGTGAATTCACAATTCTGGCAAGAAAGTCCTTTTTTATTTCACTGGTATTAGATGGCCATCTGAACACTGGAACTCTTAAGAATGGGGTCATTATTCCCACTTGTAACTAAGGCATGTTCAGAACTGTCTCTGTTGTGCTTTCAAGCACTGATAGGTTGAGAGGGCAGGTTACCAAGGTTGTCACACATTCAGGAAATGTTGAGTCTTTTCACGAAAGTAGTCTGTATTAATGTTTTCTTCTGGCAAGGCCATGAATTTACAGGTCAGTGCTATAGTGGCTCTCTGTAAAGTACCTCTATAATTCCACACAAACCCCCTGACATTTTGAAATAAGAATAGCTGTACTAGCAGTTTCTCTTCAAACTGAAAGAAAAATTCTTGTAAAGTTTTACAACTGCTGGCTCTTTTCATCATTCCAAGTAATGTTTCAGGATTGCTTTGCTTCATCTATTCACTCTTGCAAATCCCTGTATTAATATTGTATAGCCACTCATCTAGACTCAAGTCCTCTCTCACAAAACCCCATCCAGAAGGTAGTATTCAGTGTGGCATATAAACTCTTCATAAAAAATAGCTATAATTATAGCTTACAGCTTAGAATTATTAAAAAAATAGCTATAAGCAAAATTATACCATAGCAATAAATAAAAGCATTGGAATAAAACAATACCAATATTCATTGTGTAGTTTACAATACCTAATGAATTGACCACTTCAGATTATATTCTAAAAAGAACAATTGAGAATTGAAAGTGATTTTAGCATTTTTTTTTGAAAAGTGGAATTGGACCAATTATGGTCTCTGGAGAAGAATGTCTATGCTATGGTTGCCAAAGCTGAAAAGACAGTGAACCTCACCCCCATCAAAATCCTGTTCAACTAGGAAAGGACAGAAACTGTCTTGCTGACCTTAATATATAGAAATACTTATGGGGGTGGGGAGAGATCAGTAAACCAAAATGACCCAAAATCACTACTTTTGACATCAACAGTTGAGTTATACTTGGAAAGGGGGGGGGGTAGAACTCAGGGACATTCGTGTAGTTCTTTAATTCTTCTAGTCATCTGCTTTCCTGTTACGCCTATTTAAATTATTGTTTTACTGTCCATTTGTTTCAACAATAAACACATTTATGACCGCAGTTTGGTTTGTTTGTTTTGCATCATGTTGAGTTACAATTTTCATGGATTCAACGTTTCATCCATGGGATCTACACTGTCAAATTTTAATGGGAAGAGAGAGAATCCCCTTTACCAAAGTAATTAATTTCTCACTCGCAGGGAGGTATGAACTGGCACATGAGTGCACAGTGAGGGTTAGATTCAGGCTAACTTTCCCAATGGCAGAATGGAAATTTACTCCCACACACACACATACACACACACACACACACACACACACCAGAAACCTACTGATTTCTGCATAACACTGGACCATAAGGGATAAGGAAAACCGAAGTAATGACATGGGGGTGGGTGGGTCTAGCTAGAACAGGGAATTGGTCAAAAGTGCAAATTTCCTCCGGATCTAGTCCCGAGTTGGAAGCTACTTTCAAGGCATATAAACTCTTCATAAAAAATAGCTATAATTATAGCTTATAGCTTAGAATTATTAAAAAAATAGCTATAAGCAAAATTATACCATAGCAATAAATAAAAGCATTGGAATAAAACAATACCAATATCCATTGTGTAGTTTACAATACCTAATGAATTGACCACTTCAGATTATATTCTTAAAAGAACAATTGAAAATTGAAAGTGATTTTAGCATTTTTTTTTGAAAAGTGGAATTGGACCAATTATGGTCTCTGGAGAAGAATGTCTATGCTATGGTTGCCAAAGCTGAAAAGACAGTGAACCTCACCCCCATCAAAATGCTGTTCAACTAGGAAAGGACTCAGATCAGAAACTGTCTTGCTGACCTTAATATATAGAAATACTTATGGGGGTGGGGAGAGATCAGTAAACCAAAATGATCCAAAATCACTACTTTTGACATCAACAGTTGAATTATACTTGGAAAAGGGGAGGGGGTAGAACTCAGGGACATTCGTATAGTTCTTTAATTCTTCTAGTCATCTGCTTTCCTGTTACGCCTATTTAAATTATTGTTTTACTGTCCATTTGTTTCAACAATAAACACATTTATGACCGCAGTTTGGTTTGTTTGTTTTGCATCAAGTTGAGTTACAATTTTCATGGATTCAACGTTTCATCCATGGGATCTACACTGTCAAATTTTAATGGGAAGAGAGAGAATCCCCTTTACCAAAGTAATTAATTTCTCACTCGCAGGGAGGTATGAACTGGCACATGAGTGCACAGTGAGGGTTAGATTCAGGCTAACTTTCCCAATGGCAGAATGGAAATTTACTCCCACACACACACCAGAAACCTACTGATTTCTGCATAACACTGGACCATAAGGGATAAGGGAAACCCAAGTAATGACATGGGGGTGGGTGGGTCTAGCTAGAACAGGGAATTGGTCAAAAGTGCAAATTTCCTCCGGATCTAGTCCTGAGTTGGAAGCTACTTTCAGCAGAGATTTAGTAGTTTCACCAACCACACTGATGAATAAGCAAATGGTAACATTGTGAACCAAGACATTTCCAATAGTCTTTGATGACAGGTCCATGGAAAAAAAAAACATTAGGGTAAAGTAGCCTGGAGATCATTAAAGGTTGTGTGGCCCTATTGCACCCTCTCAACTCTAAGGGTTTTCCCAACACACGGAAAGCTCTCTCTCTCTCTCTCTCTCTCTCTCTCTCAGATAACGTCACCGCTACCACCCAATCTTTGTAGAAGATTACCAATTGCCAGATGGTCTGGACTCCAGCTTCTCTTCCCAGGATGTAGTTCTTTTTGAAAATAATGAACAGAATAAGCATATGGAACTTCCATTGCAAGAGTAATATATATAGCATGTTTGATTTGGCTAATGCCTAACCCAGACAATTTTCAAAAATAGTTATAATAGTTTCAGTCCAAAGGGGCATTTCAGCTCAGGCTGATGCCAGTTGTTGAAAGGCCATGCCCTAACCAACATGGGCTTTAGATTAAAAAAAAAACCTGTTCCTTTATTATTATCAAGTAAAAGCTTATGACAAAAATGTACTCATATTCTTCAACTGTCTGTGTATGGCAGCACTGACCCAGGTACATGGGGAGTCACCAGATGGACAAGCACTTTAATTGAATTATAGTGCTACTTAGGAATTTTTCTCCATATGATCCTTGTTATCTAAACTGGAACAATTTGTTCAGGAAGATCAGGAGGCACATTATGTAGAATCCTGACCAAATAAACAACTGAAGAAATAAAAGTAAATGCTTGATCTCAATTTGAAATACAAGGACCAGCATTTAAAAAAAAAAAAAAGAATCCTTGATTACTTAAAGGTGCTACTATTGCTACTTAAATTGAAAGTTACTTGTAAATTGTATGTCCTTAGTAGTGGCCAAAACACATACAAGACTTTCAATCACCATATTAAATCTACTGCTTGGTTCCCATCATCAAGAGCTGCCTACAGCTGCCTACTCAGCAGGAAATCTGTCAGCGCCTTCTTTATTAATGGCTTCAACAGAAGGGAGGAGATAAATACAGAACAAGGGCATGGCCAAGCTTCTCTAGGATATGCTGTCCTACACTGTATATATTTTATTCTCACATAAGAAAAGGAGGAGGAGAAGTCCTTTTCCCAGCCACATAATGAAGGTAGAAAGCAGTTGGGCTTTTCAGGTGACATTTTCAATGGTTTGAATACTGTGTCATTTCCATCATACATCAGGAAAGAGATGCAGAATGACTTCATCAGTAAGCTACTTAGTAGATTCAGTAATAGCATTTTAGATCCCAGTTGTCTGTGAAGTGCCACAGGGATCAATAACTATTTGCTAAACAAGGATTAATTGTTGTACAAAGAAAAAAAGCCTATCCAAAATCTTGTTCAGTGAGCACATTTTCCTTATAATAACTCTGGTTCTTAAAAATAAATCTGATTTATGGGCAGTTCCAGGCTGGGAGTCCTATCAATACAACCATCACGGGGTTTTATGACCTGCAATTTTAATGCCTGCAGTCTGATATTAGGAGGATAATTTAAGGGCAAAACTACAAGTAGACATTTGTATCATCACAGCTGAAGCTTTAGTCAGATTTTTTGTTACTAAAGAAATAAAAATGGCAAAGGGTTTCAAGACAATTTCTCTATTACATTGAAGGAGCTTCTTTAAGCTTGCTCCAGAGGTAGAGGGGGCATGTTTTGTTTTGCCTTTGCTTTGTGCTACCATCACACATGAGATACATGTTGCTAATGGCAGGAGACCTCTGGTAAAAAGCTTTAGGAAACCCTGAAAAACCCTTTGCCAGTTCATATCCACAGTGAAGATGCTTGTTCCCACTCAAGTGTATCAGTTTTACTTTCAAGGAAGGGACTAAAGAAAATGTTACTTCTCAAGCAAGAATCAAATGTGACAGTGTCAAGTTCTTGTCTGGTGTTGCCTCTTTATCAGACAGAATAAGGATTACCCATAAGTTTATCACTTTTATATACGCAGGAAAGCAAGTTCACTACAGCAAAAAATATATCCGTATCACATATTCCCTTTTCAGGTTTGCACACACACAATTACGAATCTATACATGATATTAATAGCAATGATTACTTCCAAGATTCAATGGCTGGATACATGGGTGGGAAGAATTGCATATTTGGTTTTTTTTGTGCGAGTTTTGTCCTAGAGATACTCGCAACAGGCTGTGAACAATGAAATCAGTCCATAGATACATTGAAGTTCATCTTAAGAAGACACTACGAGAGTAATGGTAAGTCAATGCTAAGTCTACTCAAAATGGGGCCAACTAGGAAAATTTAGTAAGGCTGCAAACCTAAGAACACTTTTCAAGGAGTAAGCTTCATTGAATAACATTAAACTTTCAAGAAATCCACTTAGAATCACTCTTTAAAATTCCCTTTGAAAATTCAAGACTCTCCACAACTCAGATGTTTTGGGTGTGCTTTATAATAGGATGACACTACTACTAAGCAACCCTAAGTATAAATTTTTAACAGCAGTTTTGAAATCTGCACTTTAAAGAAAACATAAAGAATAGTTTTCCTTGTAAGTGCTATTTCAGTGAACTAATGTAGGAGGGGGAGAAGTGAAGACTCTGCCAGACCCTGGAATTTTAAAAACATGCACAGAAAAGATTAGTGAGGTTAAAGGTTTGAAGTGAGTTTTGAATTCACAAACCTATACAAAAGTTTTACTTTACACAAAATGGCCAAAGAACTCGAGGTTTTTCACATCTATAATTTTTCACATCTATAATTTACAAATTTGTTATGCATCCACAGCTCTTCTACCATTCCCAGAAGATATGACAGTGATGGCAGAAATTACTTATTTTTATTTTAGGTGTGATCCAAACGAGTGTAATTGCAGTGGAAATTTGTCTAAGTCTTTTAGATAAACTGGCAGGAGGAATTTCTCAGACTTGTCACATATTAATTCCATGTATTTTTCTCTTCAAGGAAGCAAATCAGTTGATTTTTTGTAGTCCTCAAGGAAACCTCATTTTAAGTCCAAACCTGTTATTGAGTTGCCATTGCTTGCTTAATGGCTTAGAGAAAAGTGGTCGTTACAGGTGAAGGTGGAAGGAAGACCAGGATTCCAACATGGAATGGATTTTAATCAGCCCATGATGGTATTAAATGGAGAATATATAAAGAAGTGAGGACAATATGCCAGCCATATCACCATATATGTCATTCAACTACAGACACTGAAAATTTAATAGGAACCACCTTCCCCCTATCTAACTGCAGCAAAGCCAGCTAGTCAATTATAATTTGAGAGGCAAACTACATACATATGTTTGTGAAATTGTCCAATTCCATGCTTGCTAGAATAGCCCTGATAAGCACTTTCTGGAGTTTCAAAGCAAAGCTGGGCTGGCAACAGTTAGTGCTTGGGTGGAGAACCATCAAGAACAAATTGGGTTTCTGGGCAAACAAAGTCAATGGCAAACCACCTCTGCTCATCACTTGCCTTGGAAACTCTGTGGTCTTGGGGTTACCATGAGTTGCCTGCAACTTGATAGCACACTATTATCATTAATTAGATTAGATATTTATATAGCTCTAGCCCTAAAAAGCAGAGACCTCACCCTGCCAACAAAAATGTGTGTAGTCAAGGCTATGATCTTCCCAGTTGCAATGTATGGCTGTGAAAGATGGACCATAAGGAAGGCCGAGCATCAAAGAATTGAGGCTTTTGAGCTCTGGTGCTGGAGAGCAAGGCAAACAAACCGGTCAGTCCTAGAGGAGATCAGCCCTGACTGCTCCTTAGAAGGCCAGATCCTGAAGATGAAACTTTAATACTTTGGCCGCCATATGGAATGGAAGGACTCCCTGGAGAAGAACCTAATGCTGGGAGCGATCGAGGGCAAAAGGAGACAACAGAAAATGAGGTGGCTGGATGGAGTCACTGAAGCAGTTGGTGTGAACTTAAATGGACTCCGGGGAATGGTAGAGGACAGAAAGGCTTGGAGTATCATTGTCCATGGGGTCACAATGGGTCGGACACGACTTTGCACCTAACAACAACAACAACTATAGCTCTATAAAGCGAGAACACAATCCCATCTTGCTGCAAATTAACAACAACAAAAAATCCCCTCCCATTTGACCCTGTGGTGCTGCAAAGCTCAGTGGGGCATTTTCAGTCCCCTCCTGGCCACTGTAGCATGGGGAGGAGCCGGACCTCTAAGGTTCAGCTCTTCCTTTGTGCATGGGTCTGACCTGGCCACTGATGGCAGCCACGGAAATAAAGGGAACTTTGGAAAATCAGTGTTCCCTTGCCTCAGGTCATTAGAGGCCCTAGAGTGGGCCAGGGCTGAGAAGGGGCCGGGCTGGTATCATATCCGGCCCAAGTAGGGCTTAGCCCCACTGTCATTGCAGGAAGAGCCAGCCCAGCTCTTCCTGCCCATGCATAATCAATCTAAGTGATATCCCAGGCCCATTTTCCTGATATTTTCCAGATCCTTGATGCCTGTGTAAAAGTTATCCTATTCCTTTCCATCAACATCTCCTCAAGATATGCAGACCAGAAAAAGGGTTTAAGCCTTAGATTTCTTTTGTAGAAGGAAAAAAGCCACTGGGTAATATGGAAGCAACTTTAAGTAGATCTATTCTGAACTAAATCCCATTTTACTCAATGAGACTTACTCCTCAAAAAACTATTCTTGAGATTGCAGCCTTAGAAATGGTTGTTGTTGTTGTTGTTGTTATTATTATTAGATTTATTTCCCGCCACTTCCTTACGGCTCGTGGCGGGTTACAGCATCCTAAAATCCCCATTAAAACTCCATAGACAATAATAACTTTACCAACATTACCAGCATGGCGAAGATTGGCAACTCAACTTCCCCCCCTCCCACTACTGGCGGGTGGAGAGGAGGTCCTGATGATGTTTACTTCAGGTCCCAAATCCCAGGGGGGGGGGCGTGGATCTATATTATCAGCCCCGGCCTCAACCATAAACCTGGCGGAAGAGCTGTGTTTTGCAGGCCCTGCAGGTTTTACATAAATGATTTTGCAGGTTACATAAATGGGCTGGAGGGAAGCCACAAGATTCAACAGAGAGGTATATGCCATCTGGCCTGAGAATATGGAATTGATTGGACAAAGGAGCATATGGCTTCCATGCCATTCTACATATTTGCTGATATTCCTATTACCTTTTCTCTGTACCTTTGCAGGGTTGATGGCAACACACAATACTTGTCTCTCAAGCATGTTCAGTCAAATTAGCAGAGCCCCAGGGAACTGATGTTTAATGACAGCCAAATCAGCAGATGTCTGTTATAAAGCAGCGTGCCTGGAATGTGTGACAGGTTTTATTAAATAAATGTATGAAATAAATGAAAAAGGAAGATGTAATTTTTTCTTTGACATTAGCAAAAATTTGATCTCAAAAATATCCCGTGCACACCAAATTATAGAACAAACACAATGGTAGACAGGCTGAGCTGGAAATCGAATGGGATTGTACAAGACCTCTTTGGAGCTCAGGAAAAAGTAGATTGCCTACCAATCAAGATGACTTGTCCATGACTCTGCAAACTGCAGGAGTTATGTCAAAAAACAGGAAAACCGATGAATAAACAAGTAAGGCAAAATACAACTATAAAAAAACATAGGCCTGTTTATAACGAATTAATATAGCTAAAATGGACACATATGTGGTCAGACAAATGAGGTACCGAACAGAACTAGATTGCAATAAATGCTAATGGAAAATACATGTAATGAAGAAA
This sequence comes from Paroedura picta, assembly GCF_049243985.1. NCBI lineage: Eukaryota > Metazoa > Chordata > Lepidosauria > Squamata > Gekkonidae > Paroedura > Paroedura picta. Next base: position 53,269,172 of record NC_135377.1, read on the forward strand.
ACAATGGAAATTAATGGCAGTTTTGAATTAAAACTGAATTCAACAAAACAGTCTTTGATTCATTTATATTCCACCCTTCTCTTCCAAGTGGCTTATATAATTCTCCTCTCCTCCCTTTCATCTTTACAACAACCCTGTGAAGAACTTTTGACTGAGCAAGATAACCAAGGGGGTTGCACTAGAAGAGTGGGGACTGAACATGTCAGTCAGCCAGTTTTGTATTAGGGTCATAGACCAGCATAAGGAAATTAATGTACAATCCATTAAAGAGCATTTAGGAAATGAACAGCTAAAAGCATTGTACTAGAAACATAAAATAGCTAAGACCAGTAAACTGCTAAAAGCATAACACAGATTGTTACAGGGCTTAATAGAGAGAACATATAGGAAATTATTCTAAACAATCCCAGCTCTTTGAATCATTAAGTGAGAGTCAACCTGGTGACACGATACACTGTAGCACAATTTGTGTCTGTGATCAATAAAGAAGTATAAAATTGTCCTGAACACCCCAGGAATCTATATAACAAGGGGAAAATAAAAGTAGAACATCTATCATTGTAATATTTGCAGTGAAGAAGTATGTTCTATTGTTTCTATTTGGTTCTTATATGCCGCTTTTCTCTACCCAAAGGAGTCTCAAAGCGGCTTACATTTGCCTTCCCTTTCCTCTCCCCACAACAGACACCCTGTGAGGTGGGTGAGCCTGAGAGAGCCCTGATATCACTGCTCGGTCAGAACAGCTTTAACAGTGCCATGGCAAGCCCAAGGTCACCCAGCTGGCTGCATGTGGGGGAGTACAGAATCGAACTCAGCTCACCAGATTAGAAGTCCGCACTCCTAACCACTACACCATAGCCACAGGGCACATCCTTTCCACATAAGGAATTTTCTTATATCTCCCTTCATGTACAGATGAAGGAAGATAATTGCAGTGAGTTAAAGCAAAAGCCCTCAGATACCTGGGTACCTCAAGTTTAGTTAAGAATACCATGGGAGAGGTAATATACCTATTTTATTTGCTAACAATGGAAGCTGAGTTACTTGTCACATCTTGTTGGTGTTTTATATCCACTACTTGCTATTTGATAGCTTATTTAGCCTGATCATAAACCACATTCAGCAGAAATTCTGGAGAAAATACCAAGAAAGCATTCCCCCCCCCCCAGTCTGTTTCCATGCAGATTGAAATTCATCCTTCATTGTGAATGAAGCAAAGCCACAAGTGAAAAAGTACAGTCTAAGCCAGGGGTAGTCAAACTGCGGCCCTCCAGATGTCCATGGACTACAATTCCCAGGAGCCCCCTGCCAGCTGGCAGGGGGCTCCTGGGAATTGTAGTCCATGGACATCTGGAGGGCCGCAGTTTGACTACCCCTGGTCTAAGCCCTCAATTATTTATTTATTTTATTTATTTTATTTTATTTATTATATTTATATCCCTGTGGGCTCAGGGCCATTTACAGGAAACAGGGAGGATACAATTAACACATGGTAACATATGTTAAGAATCGCTAACCATACTCTTGCCCCCACATTCATAAGGCTTGTCTCAAAGTGGCATTAAAGTCACATCTTGAAATGTGGAGGGCTGATTTTAAGAATTTAGATTGTATAAATGTTGCAGAGTTGAAATAGGGACCTAGCTAAGCTCTATGCATCAATTTTGCTATTGACCTAGATTAAAACAATTTAAGTACTGCAGAAGTATAATGTCCTCTCAACCTTAGCAATTTGGGGATAAGTATTTGAAATAGGAAACATAGTCTCTTAAATCCATCAATATACCATCAGTAACTCTTAGGCCTTTTGGCATATGTCATAACTCTAGTTTTCTGATAGTTGAGTTCTAACCAGTCCTCTTTACAATATAATGATACTACACTCAGGGCTCTTTGGAGTCCAATAGTTGCTCTTTAAAGGACTGCTGCATCATCTGCATAAAAGAGGATTGAAATGTGTCTTCCAGCAAGTTTCAGAGGATGAAAATTCATGTCCCTATGATGGGTAACCATATCATTGATTTTGAAAAGTTAAATAAAAGTGGGGCCAATATAAGTTGCGGCAAGGACTCACCCGAGCCGCTGTTTGGCGGGCGGAGGGCGGGCAGGGAAGACGCGACGGCGTGGCGGGCTCCTGGAGAGGTCGGGCGCGCGGGCAGAGCCTGCGCGCTTGGCACGCTCGGGGGGCGGGGCCAGGAGCGTCTGTTTCAGACGCTGCCTGGGGCGTTCCCGCCTCTTTGCCGGGCCGACGAGCAAGTCCTTGTTTGGCACCTTTTTGAGTTTTAGCCATGGTGGAAAGATTATCCTGAGGATTAGGGTTATATGAACATCCTTCATTTAACTTGTGTACTAAATAAAGCAGATGTTGATCTAGTGAGGTCTTCATTTTACTTCAAAATTTTACTCAAGTAATAGAGTAAAAAACTGCTTTAAAATCTATAAAAGCAGCATAGAGGGAAGAATAATATGGTATACTATCAGACACTGACCAATAGTAGATCAACCTTTGAATCCAGTTTGCTCCTCTACAAGAATGTTCCAACCAGTCCTGAAATTTGTATTGTAGGTGCCTTGCATAAAGTGTGCTGTTTGTATTGAAGAGGCTAATTGGTCTATAATTAACAGGTTCATAATTTTGTATATTAGGGCAATGGTCACGAGTCCCCAGTCCCCAGCCATGGGTACAAATGCAGGTGAAGAGTGAAGTTAAAATAGGGGCCTAGAAGTCCAGATTATTTTTCATGATATTGGCAGGAATTTAGTCTCCCCCCTGGAGCCGTTCCTTTTCTTAGCTACACTATATTGGTAAATTGTCTATAGCTGGTTTAGGGCAACCTCTTTCAGCATTAATATCCATATAAAGTTCTTGAAAGTATGTCTCCCATGTTTCTGGTGGGATATGTCAACCTGTCATGGACAGAGCAACACTTTGGAAGTATGATGTCAAGTCATTTGATTTAACAGCCAGAACGAGCCATGGCTAGTTGTTTTTTATAGCTTCCTTTTTTTAACATGCCAGTAATTGTTTATAAAGTCTCTTCTGCTGGAAGAGATATATTGCAGCTGCTAAAGCAGTGTTTAATTTAAATGTCTGATAAGTGAAAAAAAGTTCTTGGATCTTCTAGAACCTGGTTCCACACTCAAAACATTGCATCATGCTGGGTCTAAGTGACATGAGTTTTTTAAAAATCTGTATATCCCTAATAGTTGGATATACAGTTGCCAGCTCCAGTGTGTGAAATGCCTGGAGGTGAAGCCTGAGTAGGCCAGGGTTTGGGAATGAGATGAAATTCAATAGGGTATAATACCATAAAGTGCATCTTCCAAAGTGGTATTTTTTTCCAGTTGGTCAATGTCACCTGAAAATCAGTTGTAACAATGGGAGATCTCCAGCTGCCACTTGGAGATTGGTAACCCTCATTGGGTACAATGGAGAAGTAGCTCTGTGACACCTGCCCTTTGATAATATAGTTATGAATGGATTTATCTATATTCAGCATACACATATACATCATCCGGATTACAAGATATACTATATTAGTGACAGAACTTAATACATTAGTAGTGCTACCCTAACCAGAGTTACATCTTTATATGTCCATTAAAGATTGTGGGCTTATAAGGATTCAGTTTTGTTCAGTATTGAACTGTAAGCCATTCAGATATCATAAATTATCTTCTGAATGCATTCATTATTTGGTTTGGTAAACTTTATCCCTTAATAAAGCGCACAGTTCAAAAGAGTTGAAGAGACACCAGAAAGTTATTGATAAACAGAGTTTTATCCACAAAATTACACAGCTGCAACTGGTCATAATTCTGAATAATATTACCAGCAACACTAACAGAAGGAAATTGAAAAGACGCTGTGAAGAAGTCATTTATAGTGTGCATGTCTAAAACCTTGCTAAATAAGGCAAGAACGCCCCCCTAAACAAAAACTCTTACTCTATTAAACAAGTATAAAACTGTCCAGAATGATGGAAAACCCCGTTCACGACCACCCAATAACACAACTGGAATCCTCTTTGAAGGAAAATTGAGACAAAAGCTCCTGTACAAATCAGGGAAAGATTGCAAACAAACAAAGCATTAAAGTAAAATTGCCAAAAAAGGAGAACAATGAGAATCTGAACACCCTCAACAGAACACAAGAAGGCACTTAAAGAGGCAATCAGAACTAATGGTGACATTAACACGATAAAGGAATACACATCCAAGGAATCCCTGGAGCAATTTATACCCGGTGAGTATGACATCAGGGAAGCTGCATTTGAAAAATTAACACCCCATTACAGTGAAATGAGGACATTGTGTGGGAGGTTTAGAAAAGTAAGATGCAAAACTTGGTAATTAGACTGACGAGATTCTCATGGCAAAATATCTATAGGAAGATAAACTGGGAAGATATAATATATTGTCCTCTCTAGAAGCAATAAGCAATAATTTTCAAACCTTCTTGGTCCAGTAGCTAGAATACTGCACTACTGGATGTTACACATCACCATCAAGCTCACATGGATATCTCTAAAGTTAAAAAATAGGACAAAGTTTATCTTCTTTTTCCCCTAAATGAATGATAAAGAATATGAAGAACAAATGTCTGTGTACCTTCCTGGCTCACACAGTATGGGGACATCTGATTCTTATCTATAGGCTGCTGCAGTCATCAGCTGATCCATACATCTGGCAAAAATAATCAGGGTGGACTGTTTCATCCTGTTGATTTACTATGTCCTGGCTGGGAAGAGTACCTATACTTCATAACTGTATTGGCAATATCTTGTCCATTTGTGAGTGATTCTTAGTAAGGCCTTATCAGCTGCTTCAAATAACCTAAAATGATGCTGAAGGGTAAATAATTTTGTAATGACAAGGATCACTATCGAACTGTAAAGGTTTTTCATTAACTTTTGCAAAAAGCAGTAATTGATTAATGTGGTTTATACTCAAGAGAACCTTTATCAATATTATTTACTTCTGTAATCTGTTCTACTTTTAATCGTACCAGAACAGTGTACATTATGAGCTTTCCAATATTCATCTCACAGCAACTTATGTGACATTAGGCTGATAAATACTGACTGGCCCAAGGTCCTTCAAAGAGTTTCATGGCTGAATGAAAATGCCTTCTTAGTCCACAGCTGGAAGTCTTTTAACTATGCTATACATTTTTCCTTGCTTTGCAAATTTTTCCCTCCTCTTCTTTTGGCTAGTATGATTATGTTTAACTGCTTGAAAAAGGCTGATCAGAGACTCTCAGTGTTTATTAAGTAATTAGTTAAATATCCTCTGAACCTGTTCCATGGCACTTTCTTCTATTCTCCTAATATTTATATTTATTTATTTTCATTTATTTATGCCTGCCTTAATCAGACCTGCCATCTGGGGGCAGTTTACAACATTCAATAATATAACAAATTTAAAAACATTAAAACATTTAAAAATAATTTAAACACGTACCTATTGGTGACATCTCCATTGCTGGTTTACTTATTAGGGAATTAGGATCAGTTTGCTACAACCAAGTTAATTCAAAAGGTATATTAAGCAAAATACTGATCTTGAGAAGAAGAGACAAGTGCAAAATATTTTAGATTAGATTAAAAAATATATTTACAGAACTTTCCAGGGAGTACAAATATTTATCAACAAATTAGAATTTAACAATAAGCTATCTATGTTAACAATGAGAAATGGTAATTAAATTGAATTGTGTAAACAGAGTAATTTTGAATTTGCAAAAAACAAACAAACAGGAAAATGGTTGGTATATAGAGCATAACATTTATGATATGGTCAAAAACTAGCAAATCATAACAATCCAATAATGAAAAGTTTAAATTATAGTATCAAAACATAGCAATTTAAAGCAATAATTTTGTATAATAAAACAATAAAATATGGTTGATATATAAATTAAGAAAATAAACATTATTTGGAAATTGCAAGGAGATATTGTAATAACAGGCAATGTTACTAGATGAATATGTTCCACAAATATTATTCTGATTTGTTCAAGTAACAGGGCATACCATTGGTAAAATGATGAATATCTCAGAAATTAGCCAATGCTTAAAGAAGACCAATGACTAATTATGAATGGTCCTATATCAGTAAGAGAGCTTGTAGAAGCTATTAAAAATTAAACCAGAAAATTGTCCTGGTCCAGATGGTCTATTGGGTTCGTAGTATAAATGTTTTAAGGACAAAATTTTACAGCCTCTATGTATGACAATAAATTCTATTTTACAGGCGGGAAAGATGCCAGAGTAATCGAAAGAGACTTTCATAACATTAATTCCTAATGAAGGACAAGACTTTGGCAAGACATTATAGACCAATATCATTGCTAAATAATGACTACAAACTGTTCACTACAATTTCAGAAGAAAGCCAGAAAAGGATTTTAGACTTTATTCATGAAGATCAGTGTGAGTTTTTACTTAAGAGACAGTTTGGGGTAATGTTAGAAATCTGTTGCATATTTTGGAATGTTTGGAAAAGAAAAACAGAATTTTACCCATATCAGAGGTCTCCTGTATTAACTGGGGAAAATAGTGACTTTGAAAGAGAGGATAATGATGGGATCTCCATGAGCATGTATGGAGTTGTTCTCTTAAGAAACTCCCAATAAAACACTGATTTATACTGGAAGTATTCTTAATCAGAGAAAGTTTAAAAAGGTACAAACAAGCACACAAAGCATGTAAAACATATGCACATGATTATCTAAGGGAAACAAGGGATAGAGAGGAATAGAGTTTTGGGAAAAGAGTTAATATTTACAAAAAATGATGTGGAGAGAGGTCCAAGAATTCAGCAGTGAAATGGCCAGAGCTTCATGGATGGAAAGATTAAGACTGCCTACACTTAAGTAGGTGGTATATGCAAGGCATCCAGAACACACACTGTAACAATTTCCACACAACATCATCCCCCTCCTCCCTTTGGCATTTTAAAAGAATCAGTGAAAAACTTTCCACACAAAATTTTGCTTCCCCAGGAGTTCATCCAAATTTCACACATCCTTACCCTGTACTTTCTGAATTCTTCTTTACAACAAAGTCTCCCCTATCTAATCATAACTCAGTGAAGAACTTCCAAATTCAAATTTGGTTTCCTGACATGTTGCTATTTTATGTCAATAGTGTCATGTGTTTACACCTACTGACCTCCTTCTACCTCTCTGGCTATCCCTTGAACAAGCTAATTTTAAAAATTTAAATGTAATGTTGATTGTGTTACCACACAAATATTTTTCTCCATTAGAACAGGCTTTCTCAACCAGATGTCATTAAATCCTGTAGTTTCTTGGTGGCCTTGGAAGGGTTTCCAGAATGAGTGAGAATTAATTAATTTTAAATATATTTTAAATAAATTATTTAAAATTTATCTAGTGATATGACCATATGCCCCCTCCCAAAATGGCCAATGATGGGCTGCAGGGGGTGGGAAGGGAAAGGACCCTGTACATGTACATAGCTATTTTTCACAACTATATTCTGCATGTTTGCACTACTTCTCGGGTTTCTTGAAGACTGAAGAATTCTTCAGGGATTTCTCAATGGTAAAAAAAAAAATAATGAAAGGCTGCATTAGGACAACATTAGGACAAAACAGGCAGCAACGTTTCAGATGGTCTTCTCTGTGCAATTCCCCATCCAAGAAGTTACTTTCCTTTTTTGAGGGGAAGGGTGGGTGCTTATATTGTTTCTTAATTCTCTCCCCCCACTTCATTTCCGAGATGGTTCCTGTTGTTAGATGGTGACTAAGTAGGAGTAAGGAACCTATGAAATAGCAGCAACCATGCTGTCCCTCACTCAGTTATTTTTTACAATGTTATGATGTTATAAAATATATGCAATAAAGGGATGTTCTGTTGCTGAAGAAGTACATGAGGACACATTCAGTATGCTTTGACATTATTTAATTGGTGGATCAATCGCCAGCTATTTTCACCACGAGCAACTGAGAAGGAGTAGGGGACCTTTGAGATGGGGGCAACCATGTTGTTCCCACAATATATCCAGCCTTTTAAAACTATTTATTTATTTATTTATTTATTTATTTATTTATTTATTTATTTATTTATTTATTTATTTATTTATTTATTTATTTATTTATTTATTTATTTATTTATTTATTTATAACATTTGTTTCCCGCTCTTCCTTAAGGCCCAGGGCAGTTCACTTAGAATTAAATAGAATAATAAATCAGTGATTATAATGAACAAAAGTTAACAGTAAAAATAACAATAAACAGAGAAATTACATTCTAGTATAGTAAACAATCTGACAGGCCCATGGTTGGTTATGTCTGTCACATGGATTCAAGGGAGGGAAGTTCAGGGATCCAGTAGATGTTATTTAGTTCCAATTGACCTCAACTAATTGCCTAATGGAGGAGGTCCTTTTTGCAAGCCTGCAAAATTGTTCAAATTCTGTTAGGGCCCTGATCATCTCTGGGATTTTGATCCACCAGGTTGGGGCCAGGACAGAGAAGGCTCTGGCCCTGGCTGAGGTTAATGGACTTCCTTGGGACCAGGGATCAGTAGCCAGTTGGGGGTGGCAGAACACAGAGCTCTTTGAGGTTCGTAGACAGAGACTCTTATGAGTCCCTTGGACTGCAAGGTGAACAAACTGGTCAGTCCTATAGGAGATCAGCCCTGACTGCTCCTTAGAAGGCCAGATCCTGAAGATGAAACTCAAGTACTTTGGCCACCTCATGAGAAGGAAGGACTCCCTGGAGAAGAGTCTAATGCTGGGAGCGATTGAGGGCAAAAGAAGGGGATGACAGAGAATGTGGTGGCTGGATAGAGTCACTGAAGTAGTTGGTGCAAACTTAAATGGACTTCGAGGAATGGTAGAGGACAGGAAGGCCTGGGGGATCATTGTCCATGGGGTCACGATGGGTCGGACATGACTTTGCACCTAACAACAACAACAACCTAACAAGACAGAGAGATGGTCCTGCAAATACATTGGGCCCAGACTGCATATGACCTTGAAGATTATTACCAAAACCTTAAGCCTAATCTGGAATTAAGAGCCTCTTGTGGCGCAGAGTGGTAAGGCAGCTGTCTGAAAGTTTTGCCCATGAGGCTGGGAGTTCAATCCCAGCAGCCGGCTCAAGGTTGACTCAGCCTTCCATCCTTCCGAGGTCGGTAAAATGAGTACCCAGCTTGCTGGGGGGTGAACGGTCATGACTGGGGAAGGCACTGGCAAACCACCCTGTATTGAGTCTGCCATGAAAACGCTAGAGGGCGTCACCCCAAGGGTCAGACATGACCCGGTGCTTGCACAGGGGATACCTTTACCTTTACCTTTAATCTGGAATTTGGCTGCTAGCCAGCACAGTTGTTGGAGGATGGACCGTATGTGGGATCTCCATGGTGTTGCTGCGAGGACTCTGGCCACTGCATTCTGGACCAGTTACAGTTTCCAGAACAAAGTTAAGGATAGACCTGCATAGAGCAAGTTGCAGAAGTCTAGTCTAGAGGTGACTGTCGCATGGATCACGGTGGCTAGGTATTCCAGGGCCAAGTTGTTTGGCTTGGCAAAGCTGATAGAATTCCAATCACACTACTCTTGTGACCTGGACCTCCATGGAAAGGAAAGCATCCAGGATCATGCCCATGTTCCTGGCAGAGTCAGCCACTGAGCAACATATTTTCAAACCTGTTAGTGGGCATGTAGCTCATCAGGAAGAGGGAAGGGCACACAAGTGATGATAAACCAGACCAGCAGTTAACACAGTTATCTGCAGTTATGGTGGATATGCCCAACAAAAGGGAGCCAAGGTGTGTCTAGCACAGCTTGCCTACTTAAATATGTTAACAAAGAGAATAGGGATATGTTAGCATGTTTAATTTGACTGGTTGTCTTATATAAATAAACTGACTAAACCCAAACTTCTGTTGTTGAGCACCTGGAACAAATGTAATCCTGCCTCAAGAAATATTCAGATTCAAATGAAAGTGATTTTGAAGTAGGATGAAATGTGAAGGGCAATAAATTTATGAAAAACATGAGTTTTACCTCTTACCAATGGGTGCAATAGACCCTCTCTCTACAGATGTGTTCGTGCAAATGCATGTCCATCTACTTTTCAGTATTTGGTGGGAGCAGTGCTGCTTCATTTTATTTCTCTAAGGTATTTCTAACCTGTTTTCCTTAAAATTCAAATATTTCCAAACTCAAAGATTTCCTTAAAACTCAAATATTGTATATATACACATGCATATATATAAATTTCAAATTAATTAATTAATTTTAATTTCTTATCTCTTCCATATTCCATTCCATTAAAAAAAACACCTGAGAAATTATTCTCTCATGCCTTATCGTCTCTGACATACATATTCTTCAGAAGGGGAAATGCGTACTTTAGGAGATTTAATTTTTTTTAATATCCTGTTGAATCTCAGATGCAAAGCTGTATGTTGTCATCCAATTGTTTTAGGAATAGAGGTGAAATTATATTAAAAGGCACTATTCTATGATTTTATTAAAACAATGGGGTTGTGAATCCTCTTATGAAATCATTGTGATGTACACTACACCATAATTGATAGGGAGATTAAATAAAAGACTAAGCCATTGTGCTTTGAAATGGCCTTGGAACTCAAATTATGATAACAGGCGAGAATGCTGAAATCTAGGACCTAGGCTATTTCACTTGCGAGCTCCTCCCCCACAAAAAAACCCTGCCCACCCTCACAACTAAAGGAAGATGGAAGAGTCAAGAGTGTTTCAAACAAAACAGAGTAAAGATGAGGTTGATTATGAATGTGTAAAATTCTGCAGTTCACGATTCATCCTCTAAAATACATATATTGTAGTGATTGAAAAAAAAGTATAAATATTAAAATTAAACTTATGTAATAACTGAACTTTGTGAATATTTTGTGGAATAAGCAGACATATTTAGGAAAATGAAACTGTATGTTTACTGCTACTATTACTATTACTATTACTATTACTATTACTATTACTATTACTATTACTATTACTATTACTATTACAGAAACACAAAAACCTTGAGCTTAGAATTTTTATAGCCTTGGAAGTGTTAGCAAGATAATCATGACTACCTGACAGCGTGCCATAGATCCTACTTTATGTTGTCATTAAACAGTTTCAAAATACACATTAAGAAATAAACTACAATAATCAAATGCACTAAAACTAAAAAAGCCCTTCTCATAGCAAAATCTAAAATTTCATCAAAATGAAATTTCACTTTCAGCATACAGATTGCTCAGTAGGAACAACCTTCCTTGAGCCTTTGTAGCCCTTAATTAACTTTAAATTCTTTTGCATCTTGAAAAAGACCTCCCTCCCAAACAGTTAGTGACCATTAAACTAAGAAATAGCTGCCAGATTGCTTCCACTTTAGGGAAGGCCATCTGAATCATAAAAGACCTTGAAGAGAGTTCATTCAAAGGATCAAGTGAATTTCCATAACTTCCTTGTCACTTCCTTACTTTTTGTTTCCATGTAACAGCTCTGTAGCTGACATTTGGCAAGGTGGCTTTCACTTGTTGCTCAAGCTCATCAAAATCTTCTCTAGTTTTCCTTTAAAAATCCTGAAGTGAACTGTATAAACTTGTGCAAGAACTCAATAACAGTTCTGATTTTTGAATGGCTTTGCTGACCTTGTGAAAATGATCTAGCACACAGGTCCAAAATGCAGCATAAACACACATTCCAGTTATTCCATTTTCTGTAAAAGATTGTTATCACTCCTCCCATTAACAGCAGAATAAAAATGACTGAAGGCATCAGTGACAGCACTGTAACTTTCAAAAATACCTTCTGTGGCTCTTTCACGTGCCACCCACCTAGTGTTTGATAAATATTGAGGTACTTTTGACTTAGGTTGCAAAAACTATTTTAGAATTGCCCATACCTTTGTGGAGGATGAAAAGAAGGTATAAATTTCATTAATCATACCAAAACAATTCACTGCATCAAGGCAACATTCAACAGCTGAATAGCCCACCAAATTTAGAATGACCAGTGCATGAAAAAAGTACTGAAGGGATTTTTTAAGAGTAGTGCATTATGGCAGTGTATGTAAGAAAAGCCTATGATAATGTCAAAAATATTATTTACTTTGCTGCAGGCCCCCTAGATTTTGAGGCCCTAGACTTCAGCCTATTGGTAAATCTAGTCCTGTATGCACATGTATAAGATCCCCTTCCTGATAGATCGGCTCCTTCTCATCCTGTGGACTACAGGGCTGCCAACTTCTTGAGGGACAGGGGCTCACCTGGAATTGCAACTGATATTGGGATTACAGGGATTACAGGGAGAAATTCCCCTGGAGAAATGTCAATTTAGAGCAGAGGTTCTCAATCTTCCCACTTCTGCGACCCCCGCCGCTGTGGCAGTGGCGACCCAAAGGGGGTCATAGGGTTGCACAATCCAGCATGCTGATGATCATGGAAGACTGAGGTGGCCAGCAACTCAGCACAGAGGGGAGAGCCAGCACCAGCACCAGCATACCAGCTGGCACCCCTCCCCTCCATGGTACTGGCCACCTCAGCCTTCCATGATCACCAGTGCATGCACAACCCTATGGTGTCGAGTCTGCCACCACCACAGAAGCAGGTAAACCAGTGGTTCTCAACCTTTGGGTCACCGAGGCTGCCTCAGTGACCACTCTGAAAGGGTTGAACGATCCCCCTGAGGGTCACAACCCCCAGGTTGAGGACTGCTGACTTAGAAGATAGAGGATAGATTCTACACCAGGGGAAGTCAAATTGCGGCCCTCCAGATGTCCATGGACTACAATTCCGATGAGCCCCTGCCAGCCAACACTGGCAGGGGCTCATGGGAATTGTAGTCCATGGACATCTGGAGGACCGCAGTTTGACTACCCCTGTTCTACACATTATATACTCTTCTGAGCCATTTCCCTCTCCAAGTCTCACACTCCCTGCCTTAATTCCCAAATCTCCAGTAATTTCACAATGTACAGCTGGCAATCCTATGTAATCACCATGCGGAGACTTTGGCGAAAGACAGACAAGTATCAAGTTTTTGAAGCCTATCAATCACTTAATGTAGAATTTGTCTCCACACTTCTTATAGGGGCTGTCTTTAGGGCATGAATTATCATATGGCTTAGGAAATTTTATGACTGCTGTCACATAACTTATTTTTGGAGATCCTCCCCTCCCAATTCGGACACTTGTAGAAGTGTGGAGAATATTGCTCAGTCTTAACATTTTGAATGTTGGTAAATTGATTTATCTATCCACATTGAGCCCAGTGATGAGACTTCCAAGTTCCTGTGTAGCCAGAAATCAGGGTTTGTGATACTATCTCTCCATATAGTTTAACAACTAAGCTTTTAAATTGCTAGGGGCAAAGCCCATTGCATTCAGGAATACAATGGGTGCTAGATTCAGGGAGGGATGGAAGAACTCTGTGGATGGCTCTCCCTCCCCCCAGGACCTGGAAAGGCTGCAGGCTCAAGGCCCTGAGCAAGGAACTCACCAACAGGGACAGCTCTACCACAGCAGAGATCTGCAACCTCTGAACCTCAGAGGGAAGTAGAAGGAGGAGGGGGTAGTCAGGGGGGGAATGGAAGGTGATTGGCTGGCCACTGGACAGACAGGCAAGCCAGTTAGAGGAGGAGGCACTCAGGGGTGAGACAGCCACCCTGACTGGGTGTTAAGCTCTGAGTGGCACTTAAGCCATGAGACCAGCTCCTCTTCCAAGCCCTTACCAGATATATTAAGTGGAACAGATGGGTTAGGCCAATTCTATATGCCCACATGCTATGAAAAAGGTAGTAGTAATTCATTATTCAATGCCCTGTAAGGTTGGTTGATCTCCAACACCATGCCACAGTAGCAGTCATATATCTTCCCTGTTCAGAACTTCATTGGCATAACTACATATCTTTAATTAAGATAATCTCTGTATCCACCAATTAAATATGTGGCAAATATAGTTTATGGTTGGCTTTATATAACAAATTTAATGTCCATGAAGGATTCATACACAAAGTCTAGTATACTGAACACAAATATTCCCGTATGCTAAAGGCACTTTGGCAAAATAGTCTGTCATGCTCAAGGAGTCCATGGAAGAAATAAGATCTACCGTATTTGCCGGCATATAAAATGACTGGGAGTATAAGCCGACCCCCCAACATTTCAACTCAAAACATAGAGTTTGTTACATTACATTACAGTACTATGGGCCACTATGGGCAGCTAGGTCTATCCCAACTGAAGTGCACCCGCCGTATAGGATGACCCCCCACTTGTTTTTCAGTGGCATGTTTTTCAGTGGAAAAAAGTAGTCTTATACGCCAGCAAATTATGTAAATGAAACCCAAGACATTGAAAATAATTAATTAATAGCCCCTCCTTCGGGAGGTTCTCTAGTACATTACTCCAAACAAAGTGATTAGCTTCTGATAGGGAAAGGACAATGCTCTGTGTTTGACACACTCACGTGCCTCAAGCATGCATATATAAATGCATGGCCAGATGCTTAATCTATTCACACAACACAACAGAAGTTACAAGGTAAGCTCACAAATCCATCCAAGTCCTGCTGCTAATACAAAGTGTTAACTGTCTTACTGCATGAAGCAATCTCTTGATCTCAGTGATAGCTTTGGTGTCTCTTGTGATTCTCTTGTTCTTCCTGCATTCTGTTAACTGGCCAGCACCTGTCAAAGAAGCCATTTTGTGAAATGTATAATATGTATGATCATTAGTGTCTCTACTTCTGAAATGACGGTACCTGAACGATGTATGTGCTAATACCCATAAACCCAGCCCCAGTTGCCACATTATTGAAAATCTATCATCCTAATTGTGTAAATGCATGGACTGATGCACTCATAAAGATCCGGGGAAGCCAAATGTAATTGAGACAGACTATATAAAACAAGCAGGGAAGCTATCTTTTGAAAAATGTTCTGCTTCTAAGCATAGCTAACCCTCCCTTAAGGAATATGTAGAAAGAAGATCAAGCATTATATTAGCAAAACCAAATGAATCAGTAAACAATGCAGAATCTTCTGCATTGAGATTTTCTCAACTTTGATTAAAAAACATAAATACAACATTTCGAATATCACTGCTATTTCAGCCTAACAGTGGGTGGGTGTGCCCGCCCTGCTGTATGGCTAAAATGGCTGCCAGTCATTTTAACCCTCTGTTTCACTTCCCTCCTTCCAAACTGTTGTAGTATTTTTTGAAGACACAAATGTTTTGATGAGTGATGAACTCAGAGATCAGGCATGACATTGCTTATTTACCACAACTATATGCAAAGGTCAATTAAATGAATTCATTACAAGGAAATGATGTCAATGCTGAATGTCTGTTCAGTCTCATCCCTTCCTGTCCCTTTTTGTAGCCCTCCCTGTCCAGCCCTCATCCCGATTAGTCTTCAGGAAGGTGAAGACATCATACTGTAGTCTTTCCTTAAAATTCCTTGAAAGGTGGATTTATTTAAATTTGTAACCTACCCTCTCTGACAGTGGTGTAGTCAGGATGGTGCAAAACACATATAACATGATACAAGTTAATCAAGCTAAAATCATGCTAGAAATTATAAAATCTAATCATCTAAAACCAGAAGGCTGCCAGAACTCCAGGACCCTGGGTATGGTGCAATATAGAAGGAAGGCCAAATAAGATGTTTTAATGGCCTCAATGATAGATCTCGTGGAAGAGTTCAATTTGACTCAGTGAGCTCTGGCTGGGCCTTGATGTTTTCTGGGAACTCATTCCACCAGGCAGGAGGCAGGGCCTAAAAGGTCAAATTCAGCCAAACGTTCCCAATACCGTGGCCTACCAGTCTGTTTGTGTTGGCTTAGCACTAAGCTCTTCTGGGGACATATTCAGAGAAGCAGTCCCATAGATATGCAGGTGATGCCAGGTGGTCCTTACCAACTCTGAATGTAAATGTATGGGAGGCAGGGCCAGAGACATCAGGGCCAGTCCATGCCATCCTAGGACCCCTGTAACATATACTGTTTCAAGTCTATGCCAGGTATCCCAAGCTGGCAGCCATGGCTCCTGCTGCTGGTCCCCTGTCCACTGGCTCATCATCTGGTCACTGGCCTCTTCCTCGCCATTGAGCTGCAGTCCCTGCTGCTCTAGCTCCCAAAACGAGCCCACTCCCATTGATAGTCAAACTGACTTGCAGCAGCCAGCAACCATTGGCCAGAGCATCTATATGATGCCGAACTGGCGAGCCTCAGTGTGGCCACTACGCCTTCTGTTATTTACACAAATGGCTGAATTTAATTAGGGATAAGATAAGCGAAACCATTTGAGAGGCAGTTGAAAACACAGATCTTGTCATCCCTCTGAGGAGGCTGATGGTAAGAGAGAACAGCAGGACAAAACAGCCCTCGTGGGACTGGCTGCTTGGTTTTGTTTTTCACAGGCAATGGAGCCTCACACTTCATTTGAACAAGACAAGGGCTGGAGTAAATCTCCCCACCGCATGATTTTGTTGTGAGTCTTGCATATGCTGTTTCTCTGGTAAAAGAGATGGTTCCTTTCCCTGTTATCCCTCATCTTATCACACAGAAAAAAATAAATCATTCACAAGAAAATAATGGATGATGCCCACTATTTATTACAAACACCACATTTCCTAGGCATCACTGACAACTCGCGTCTTGTGATTATGTTGTGCAGAGGTAAAAATGTCTATGGAATTAATGACAAATCTGTCAAGGCCATTACCCAGTGCCCTGTTTGAAATGATTAAGCTCATTGAGTGTTTGCTTAATCTATTTTCCCTTTTTCATATACCATGCTTGGTGCCTGGGGCAAGCCCATCTAATAATTTCCAATTGAATAAAACCATAACTCATGACCCAATAAATTATTAAGAAACCCTGTGTTGCATCTGATTCATCATTCATCTTACCACAATGGCAGAAAGCCTACAGAATTCTGCAACAGTTCCTGCTATGATAAATAGTTCTATTAAAATTTATTAATACAGTAGTATATATTAAACCATGTTCTGTTACTGAATTATCTACCAAATTATTTTTTTCTCTTACTTTCACCAACATGTTGTATTAATGTATGAACATAGGAAACTCAACTCATTAGTGCCTGCATTTCTAGCTTTGTAAGTGTTTTTAGAAAGTACTGTAAAAAGACAAATTTTTCCACAATATCCACATTTTGCTTTAAATGACACCGGAATCAATGGATATTTTTAAAACTACATAACAGACAAATATCAGACTTCCTTAGTTCTCTTGCTAGGGATTGCATTCAAAAGATTTTTATGTAATTGAAAGTGGGCACTGTCATGTTTCCACTGGAATTCATTCATTCATTCATTCATTCATTCATTCATTCATTCATTCATTCATTCATTCATTCATTTATTCATTCTCTTATTTATTTTATTCTCACAACAACCCTGTGCAGGAGGTTAGACAGAGAGAATGTGACTGGTCCAAGGTCAAACAGTTAGCTTCCACAGAACAAGTAAGGGTTTGAACCTGGGCCTCCCAGATCCTAGTCCAATGCTTTTAACGACTAGACCACATTGGGCATGGAATGTGGAATGGCTTAACATTTGCATAAGGAAATATATAAACACACCTAACTCTTATATATTTGACTCCCTCACTAAACTGCACTTTCCAATTTTTGGAGGCAGTAATACTTTGTAGCTTTAAGAATTTACAAGTTTTCTAGTAGAATGATTCATATTCTTCCAAATAAGAATATACATATAAAATAATGAACAAAAATGATAACAGATGTGGGACTACATCACTCTATGGGATTTTAACAGGGTTGATTATATAATTTTAAAAAATTTCATATATGGCATGATTTTGATAACAACAACAACAACAACAATAATAATAATAATAATAATAATTTGATTTCTATTCTGCCCTTCCAGATCACTCAGAGTGGGTAACATATAGTGTTAGCATTTAAAAACATTTACAGTTATTACACAACACCCCCAACTACAGTTCCCAGACAGGGGAGTCCTTTTGGCAAGAAGCTGATCTTCTGATCTCTCCTCCTCCCAGTGTTGAGGCCAGTCTTCTTGCTGGATGTTATTTTAGGCCCTGACCAAAAGCCTGGTGGAACAGCTCCATCTTACAGGCCCTGAGGAAACAATCTCAGTCTCACAGAGCCCTGATGTCTACTGGGAGTGCATTCCACCAGGCTGTGGTCGGGGCTGAAAAAGTCCTGGCCCTGGTTGAGGCCAGCTTAACCTGCTTTGGGCCAGGTACCCTGAGGAGATATTGATCTGAATATCTTAGAGCTCTTGGGGGACTGTAAGAGAAGAGGTGGTCCCACAGGTATACCAATCCTTGAACATTTAAGGTTTTAAAGATTAGCACGAGGACCTGAAACCTGATCCAGTCTGGAGCCAATGCAGCAGAGCAAGTGCTGGTGTTATGTGTGCTTTCCACATTGTCCCTGTCAGGACTTGTGAAGCTGCATTTTGAACCAGCTGGAGTTTCTGAATCACTCTAGCTAGGTCTGGTTCTGAGAGATAAGTTGCCTGGTGCAGATGAAAAAATGCCAGGTGGGCTGTCTTTGTGATTTGGGCTCCCAATGATAAAGAGGGGTCTGAAATCATGCCGAAGCTCTTGACAGTAGGCACAAGTGTTAATTGCACCCTGTCAAGTGTTAGGAGTTGTACTGTCTGTTTATTTACATGCTAGGTCAATCAGAGGAACTCTGTCTGTCTGGGCCAACAGAAAAAGATTTGCTAGATACTTTAAAAATAAATCAAAGAGAAATACAATTTAAATACTCCCCCAGCATGTAGCATTTCCATTTGGTGGAGCATGAAAGCAGCCACAAGTGGCTGGGAGGCCAAGGGCCCGTAGCCAAGCAGCCTAATGGTATCAAAGCAAGGTGTACCTGGTTTGCCCACTATGGCTGATTCTCTGATGATGGATTCTGGATATTTAGGGCCTGCTCTCCCAGCTGAGATGAAGTGGGTCTCAGGGCATCCAGGGACCCTCTGGTTAAGCAGCCAGATGGCTGAGGAGTCAGGCTTGCTTACCATGCTGGTCCAAACCTTTGGAGGGAAGCATAATAAATAGCTGCAAGCATATTAACTCCAAAGCAAGTCATGTATTCATTGGCAGAAATGCCACCCTGCTAATCAATTGGTTTATATCATTGGTTTAGATCAGAAAGCGTAGGGAAATTTGGTTATCCTTCTGAGACTACTAAACAAGGTACTACTAAGAACAAGGTAATGAATCTTTAACCAGTTAAAAAGGTAAAGGTATCCCCTGTGCAAGCACCGAGTCATGTCTGACCCTTGGGGTGATGGGCTCTAGCGTTTTCATGGCAGACTCAATACGGGGTGGTTTGCCAGTGCCTTCCCCAGTCATGACCGTTTACCCCCCAGCAGCAAGCTGGGTACTCATTTTACCGACCTCGGAAGGATGGAAGGCTGAGTCAACCTTGAGCCGGCTGCTGGGATTGAACTCCCAGCCTCACGGGCAAAGGTTTCAGACAACATTTCTGCTGCCTTACCACTCTGCACCAGAAGAGGCTCTTGTTTTAACCAGTTACCCTCAAACAATTAATACTTTTTTAGAAATGAGCAATTTAAATCAGGGAAATAGTGCTGAAATAAAATATTAAACACATGTTTTTCCTCATAGGTACTTCTCTAACAAATTCTAATTTTTCAGTGATGTGCCTGCTTTGAAAGAAAAGAAACAAAGATACTGATCCTAGATATTCCATGTCATCAGCTATGATTTAGTTTTTAGGGATAACATTTGACAGGATCTACCTGGAGCTCCTTTTAGAAGACCCTGCAGAACTGTTTTAGCTCCGTCAGCTGTTTTATTTCTATTTCAACCTATTACTTTATTTCACCTCCACTCTGGTGTGATTATTCTGATCTTCAAAAAAAATTGTATCAGAAACCAAACAGGTCACAACATTGTATATGACATGTGAAGGTGGGGAAAGGCAGTTTAAAAGGCTGTTGTGATATTACATTTTGCCAAAATTCTGCAGATTTATAAAGTATGGGGCAAGGAAGTGCATGGTGACACTGCTAGCTATTAATAACAAGCACAATTTCAATATCATATGAATGAATCAGAATTATGCAGCTAAAAAGGGAAAGAGAAAAAAAAAAGTTTCCATTTCCCAAAATGATCATGTTGGCTTAATACGTTAAAGTTTGAAGCAGAAAGAAATAAGCCCTTTGGATGCATTTCTGAAAGGCTGCACAGAACAATATTTTGACTATATTTCATGTAGAATTACATAAAGTCAGGAAATGTCTCTAATTTTGCATGTCAACACAGCTGGTTTCCACCCACACTTCATTACTTTTGTCATATAATGTCACTTCTGTGATTTTGCATAAAGTAATGACTATGATCCAATTGCATCCAAAATGATGGCTCCCTCTTCTAATTATGTATCGGGCTTTGAAATTGACTGTGATGTTTCACAAGAAGGTATGGTTCAATACTCTTTATGCCGAAAACTATCCACAGTGAAGCATACATTCACATTTACAGATATGCATACTGCATAGCTAATATTCATTTATCTACCAGAGTTCTTTTCTTAAAAGCAAGAGTTACGATGATTCTCAAACTACATTAGTCTAATTTATCTCCAAGAACTCTTTAATGTCATAAGATGTTGCGGCAGCATTACTGTTTCCTGCAGGCTTATACCAGCCTTTATCTACTCGGGGACATTATTAGATTGTCAGGATAATTCAGACATCTCATATAAAAATGAGACAGCCCACTGGCTCTGGCTCTCCGTAAATGTATTTGCCTGATCTGTAATAGCTTTACATTTGTTGAATCTTGTACTCCCCCACACCTTTTTTGTATACAGAGAGCTGCTTATGTAATCCTACCAGTACTACTATATTTTTCCTAAATCACTTAGTCTCACTCCCCCTGGTTAGCACTATCCGTTTTGATTTGTTATTTGTTAGCTGCTCAAAAATAAAAGTAAAGGTAGAACTTTTAGGGCAGTGAATTGATTACAGGATGTCAATGGGTCTATTGCTCAAGCAGATAACTATGAAGATAACAAGCTTGGTTCTTAGTGGATACAAATCAGTCATTCAGCCTGATTCAGAACTTCTTGTAAAATCACTGGAGTGCTATATGAAGAGTTTGGATCCAGTCACCTGTACAATACCCCTTGATTCCCAGAAGTGTTTTTTTTTAAGCTGTGCAAGTCAGATTCTGACAGCTTGCATTGCAAAATATCCAAAAACCAATTCAGACTTCTTTGGAAGTAAGAATTCAAAGTCTACAATAATAAAATAATTGTATAGGTATTAATCAGTGTGTTGGTGAACTGTTTATTTATTCAAAACATTTTTAGCCCACTTTTTACTGGAGTGAACAAAGCAGCCATTATTTACATTGCCATTTATGGATTGAATGATAATATTAAATGACGACAATGGCTAGATGTGGATCTGAAATACAAAGGATCAAACCTCCAGCCTACCATGGAAGCTTGCTGGGCAACCTTGAGCCAGTCACAGTCTAGCCTAACTCACTGGGCAGTTGTATGGATAAAATGAAGGAGAAGAGAATAATGTAAGCTCCTTTCCTCTCAGGAGAGAAAGGCAAGATAAAAAATCATATCAAAAGTATACAAATACTGAACCAGAGTAAGTAACTAGAATGTTCTAATGATCCCCTTAATAAAGTTTACTAGTGCCCCATGTAAGGCAATGCCTCTAAGTTACAGCATTTGGATCTTCTTCTTCCCGGTGCTGTCCATCACATGGGGGCAAATGGCCGTCATGACAATTGACCATTTTCTCTTCTATTAAAAACTGACATGGACTACACCGATTTTTTTATTTATTTTTATCAGTTCCATTTCCAGGCTACCACTCCCGGCCTGCCAGCTAGCGGTAACTTACAACATATATCATCATAATAAAATAACCTTTATAATAAAAACAAACTACAACCACACCTCACACCAGTCCTTCCTCCCCCCCCCCCCCCCGAATAGCTGTAACTCCAGGGAAGATGGTACAGTTGGGCACAAATGCTTATTAAGTATTGCTGTCCATGCTATCCCTATCAATGCTTTTTTTAAAACAATCCTGCTCTTCTTTAGAGTTTAGTGTGAGATACATAGATTTCTTTCTTCCATTGTATACTAATGTCAGCCACACCAATAAAGACCAATAGTGAGCAAAATGCCTGGGTTGTAATTTGGACTCGGAGCTCTACAGATCTCTAGTTACTAACTGGAAATGCCACTGTAGAACACAATCAGAAGCAGCTCTGTTGAGAAATAATTTCAATTTTATTCAGTGGTCCTGTTCCCAGGAAATGTTCTTAGACCCTAAATGTACTGTAATGTGTGATGATGAGTCCCCTATAGGCAATTTTCCCTATAAAATAAAATTCTGTTCCCTTACTGACTGAGCTTTCCAAGTAATGTGGCTTCTGTACTGTAATTAATAAAGCTAATTATAAAAAAAAAACCCCGCAAACTAATTTTTATTCCTTTCTAGCTTTTAGCTCAACAGGATATTGGGTATTTGTGTGTACTTTGGGAAAGCATCCAGAATATTCAGATGGCTTCTGAAAATTAATCTCAATTTAAACAGTTTGGGAGTCTGAGTAGTGACAAAGAATTACATGAAAATTCTACTTGAGATGACTTGCCAATGGAATGTTTGAAGCATGTACGCAAGATATAGATACTGAATATAACTCTGATAAAATGTGTGATGAGGCTGTATGCAAAAATAGGTCTTATCTTCAAGATGCTATTTGCAAACACTGGGAAATTGACATTGGTGGGAGTTTTGCTGTGGAGCTACAGAACTCTGCAGTTCATTGTATCAGATTGATAGAAGTAGCAGCCAAAGCGCTATTTAACCACAGGAGGTTATTTTTGTTATCTGTGAAGTTACAGCACAGCTTGAAATAAAAAAGAAATGATACAAAGTGTGTTTATAGAATAAAAATGTTCATATTGAATGCTTTATCAGTCACATTCTGAAGGAGAGGGAGAAAGAACAGAAAAGCTCTATTTAAATATTACTATGTTTTTGAAACACTGAAAGCCACTAAAGTTACAGTGGAGAATAAAAGTGTACACTGATTCATGCTACTTATGTGTCATGGAGAGAGTGATGAATGAAGCACTATTAAATGCCAATCTAAAAAGGAGGGAATCCTTATCAAATATACGGATGGCTCAGTACTGGAAGGTAACATCTTAGAAGAAAGAAAATTAAAAATGAACTTCCTAAGTGAGAAAGCTCAGCTAAAACTAACAAAATTATATTCCAACAGACAAATAAAAAGTGCAAATCAGATATAGAGATATCAGGGAAGGATATCCATGGCATGCCAGTATGCATATGAAAAGGTTCTTGGGACTGTTGCTGAACATAAGGTAGAATTATTATGAAACTGCAGAGAAGGAAAATGTGATTTTAGAGGCATTAATATAAACAAAATCTCCAATTTACAAAAAGTAATAGTTCTACTCTGCTTAACATTAGTCAAACCTTATATGGAGCAGTGAGTGCCACTCTGGGTATGAAACATCAGGCAAAAATGTAGATAAACTGGTAGAGGTTCAGAGGAGGACAACCTCTTAAAGATGGTTGGAGCCTGGAAAACAGACATGAGGAAACTGTAAAGCAACTGGGTATGTTTCAACTAAAGGAAAATATAATCACCCTCTTCAAATCTCTTTGAAGTTGTCATAAAGAATAGGGCTGTGCCATGTTTTTCGCTGTGGTGGTGGGAAAGACTTTGAGAAGACCTATACAAATTAATAATGTAGCAGTAGGTTGTTATTATTGTTACTTGGGAAGTTGTGTCTGACCCATCGTGACCCCATGGACAATGATCCTCCAGGCCTTCCTGATTTCTACCATTCCCCGGAGTCCATTTAAGTTTGCACCTGTTGCTTCAGTGACTCCATCCAGCCACCTCATTCTCTGTCGTCCCCTTCTTCTTTTGCCCTCAATCGCTCCCAGCATTAGGCTCTTCTCCAGGGAGTCCTTCCTTCTCATGAGGTGGCCAAAGTATTTGAGTTTCATCTTCAGGATCTGGCCTTCTAAAGAGCAGTCAGGGCTGATCTCCTCTAGGACTGACTGGTTTGTTCGCCTTGCAATCCAAGAGACTCACAAGAGCACCAGAGTTCAAAAGCCTCAATTCTTCCGCAAGGTCCAACTTTCACAGCCATACATTGCAACTGGGAAGACCTTGACTAGACATATTTTTGTTGGCAGGGTGATGTCTCTGCTTTTTAGGATGCTGTCTAGATTTGCCATAGCTTTCCTCTTCAGCGTCTTGGAGCCGAGGAAAATAAAATCTGTCACTACCTCAATTTCTTCCCCATTTATTTGCAAGGAATTAAGAAGTCCAGATGCCATGATCTTACTTTTCTTGATGTTGAGTTTCAAGCCAACTCTCCTCCTTCACCCGCATCAAGAGGCTCTTTAGTTCCTCTTCACTTTCTGCCATTAGAGTGGTATCCTCTGCATATCTGAGGCTGTTGATTTTTCTCCCTGCAATCTTAATCCCAATTTGTGATTTATCTAACCCTTCCTTTCTGATGATGTGCTCTGCATACAAGTTAAATAGGCAAGGTGACAGTATACAGTATAACAGGAGGTTATATGTATGATTTTGTGCCATGGAAATAGATTCAACTATTTTACTTGATGGGGTGAGGGCAGAAGTTCAGTATATCTTGTAATAATGTGTTTTATTTGATTTTGTTTTGGGGCATTGAGTTTAACTGTCTGTTTTAATTTCTTGGAAATATAATTTATATATGTGTGTGTGTGTGTGTGTGTGAATTGCAAAAAATGAAAATAAAAATGTGGTAGGAGGCAATTTCCAAAAACAACCACACTTTCTGAAAACGTGCAGCTCCTAGACTCTTTCACCCACCATTACACTGAATCAGCAAAGGTTGGGGGGAAGCATCACCACTGCTGTTTTAGGTGCCAGGCAAGAAGCCAGGCAGGACACCCAGGCAGCAACGACACTGGAGGCTCAATGAGCCATTGCTCCAGCCTAGGCTGAAAAGCTGCTGCGGGGTGGGGAGAACAAGTCAATGCCTGTGCCAAGGCAGTGAATCTGGTGGGGAGGCAGGTAAGCTGCTACCAATGCAACAGAGAAGAAGCTGGGCAGTCAGAGTAGAAGCCACAAAAGACGCAAGGAAAGAACATGGCAAAGTCATTGAATCAGTGGAGCTGGCAAGGGGGCAGGTGAGCCAGCACCATGGAAGACAGAGTGATGGTAGGACAGAAATGCACAGAGAAAGAACCAGTGGTGGGGGCAGGAGCAGAAAGAGAGAGTGGTGGGTGAAAGGGCAAGAAGAGAGAAAAATTGATGGGGCAGAAAGAAACAAAGGTATGGATTGGTGGAACAAAAGACTGAGAAGATAGAGCTGGGGTAGAGGCAGAAAGAGAGAGTGATCACTGGATAAGCTGAAAGAGAGAAATGGGATGTGGAGAAGAAAGTGAGAAGTAGTGAAAGTAAACACAAAGTAAGGAGAGAGTTTAAAAGAGACACTGAGAGGAATAGGGGGGTGGGAAGAGAGTGAGGAATCAATGGTGGAAAGAATGGGATGGCCCACAACTCCCCACATGTGTAAGCTAATAATGGAGTCAGCCAAATATGAGGATACTTAAATCCAGTGAGTGCAGCCTTGAATGGACAAGAATAGGATTTTGTGCACATATATAAAATTATTAGTTCATCCGCCGGGAACAAAATTCATAGAATAAAAAAGTACAATCTGCTAAAACACTTGTCCTTCCACAAAATGCTCTCTGAAATGGCAGCCTATTACATGCCGTCCTGAATGCAGAGAGAAAAGACACCGCTCACTATATTTAGGTCAATGACCTAAGCTAACATAAAAATGACCTCAGTGTAGAGCCATGTGTTGTTTAATTACTTTTGATTGTTGGCACTGGAAGACTTTAATTACAACCATCTGTATTGCTGAGGTTCTCGATCCATTGGAACAGATGTTTGATGCTGGTACTCTTGGTCAGCGTGATCCACACAGCATGGAAGGACTGACATTAAAAATGGAAAATATGGTCAGAGCTGAGCACATACCAAGAGGAACAAATAGCGTCAGCATGGTGTAATGGTTAGGATCTAGGCCTTGATCTAGTCACAGTCCTTTTAAGAGTTGTTCTGACTGAGCAGTAATACCAGGGCTCTCTTAGCCTTACCTACCTCATTGGGTGTCTACTGTGGGGAGTGGAAAGGGAAGGCGATTGTAAGCTGATTTGAGATCCCTTCTGGTAGAGAAAAGTGGCATATAAGAACAAACTCTTCTTTTTCTAACTAGGTCTAATCTTCCATGGAAGCATAATAATATGTCAACAAAGAAGAGGATACAATGCTGGCCTCACCAAAGACCTGCCAACAACAATAGCCCCCACTTTCTGGGAATGCTCCCAAAAGTTAACCTTTATGGCATTGTTTTATGCCTGATCTTTCTCTGCTATTAATATGGGAAGGTAACCTATGTCAGCAGTTATATGGAGTTGCAAGGCTGTCAAGAACTAAATACACTTTCATGATTTAAGGTGCAATGGGACACTGTCGTGCTGATAAATAGTTGTTTAGTGGTGGCTGATGTGCTTTGTCTTCATGAAAGTGTGGTGATTGTGTGCATATAAACACAAGAAACCCAGCCCCTTGTTTGGGTGATTTGACTGCCATAGGAATCGTGGGATGGGGGAGCTGTGAAAAGTTTTGCTTCACACAGGAAGGGAACAAAAAGCAACTAAAACACAGGGGCTTTCCGCACCGGGATCCATGTAGCAAATTGTTTGCCGAACGAAAAATCACCATTTAAAATAGTGGAATTCGTCGTTATGCATACCTGCCTTTGTAGTGGAATCCAGTTGCGTTTCTATCGTTTCCCACAGGCTTCTGGTCTCGGCAAAAATCACTAGCCAGGAAGCGCTATTGCCAAGCTCGTCCCGCCCCTGGCCGTCAAACAGCCAATGGGCATCCGTTAGCATGTTCCCAAACAGCCCCTTTTCCTTTAAGAAAGGGTTTTTTTAAAAAAACACATGCATCCGTTGCAACAAATATGCATTGATTCGTTGCAACGGAGAGGCCCATCCAGCTAGCAGGTGGTGTTTGAGCTGCCTTTCATCGTTGCCACGCTCCCCCCGAGTGAAAAAAAAATCCCCCCCCTCACGGGCGCAATTTTCAGCCGAAAACAGTGTGAAAAATAAAGGGAAAATAAATCAGCAAACGGGCTTCTGTGTTGCTTGTGCTTAGTGACTGTAAACAGAGGGACTGCAGCCGGGGAAGCCTCGCTGGCTAAACGGAGGCTCGCCGGTGCGTTGATCTCCGCTCGCTCGGAGAAAAAAAATGGCGATCACTTCGCCGGAAGATCAGAGGAGAGAGCCAGGGGGAGGGATTTTGTAGAAACCACAACAATGGTAACGCACAGAACTTTCCCGCTAGTGTTGCAGATTGGTTGCAGGAGTGTAGCGCTTTCCGGAGGGTGAATCCACTTTTGGGGATTTCCCTGAAAGCGCTACAACGAAGCGCTTTTTGGAGATCGGTTTCAGGAGTGTTGCAGATTGTCAACAACGTTGTGCATAACGGCAAAACTGTAGCGTTTTCAATCATTGTGCAATTTTGGAGGAGTGCGGAAAGCCCCACAAAATTGCACTTCAAGCTTTGGGAACTCACAACCTGCAAGTGTCTGTGTACTAAATAGCTATTTTTAATAATATTATGGCTTGGGGTGTTATTGTGCATACTCATACAACACCCCCCCCCCAAAAAAAAAAGTGGAGCATGAAAACAGGTGGGATCAACCACTCTCCCCATGGAAATACAAAATCCCCTTTCTTTCCTCTCCCCACAACAGACACCCTGTGAGATAGGTGAGGCTGAGAGAGCCCTGATATTCGTGCTTGGTCAAAATAGCTTTATCAGTGCCATGGCGAGCCTAAGGTCACCCAGCTGGCTTCAAGTGGGGGAGGAGTAGGGAATCAAACCCGGCTCACCATATTAGAAGTCTGCGCTCCGAACCACTACACCAAGCTGGCTCTGAGATTGAGGTCCTGACCAACGATGGAGGAAAACCACAGATGCAGAATGCCTGGCACAAATTCAGATTCTACGTTTAGAATTCAGTGTGGTGAAAACATCCTGGCAAATTGTAACTGCAGAAAAGGTCATAGAGAGTATGGAGGGACATCTTCTTTTTACAAAAAAAAGCAGACACTGATGAACCATATTTGTTGATTTTCCTTATAGTGCCCACTCTGAAGATTGTCTAGATGGCAACACTTAAGTCATGCCCTCTGTGTTTGGTCAAGTTCTGTTTGTTTACTTTTAAATTACACCCTTACTTTTTAAATATAATGAAGTCCCTCAGGCCAAAACAGAGAATTGAATCCACATGTTTCCCTGCACCTGTACCAGAAAGTTCAAAAGTTATATTATTTGAATAGAACATTCTGCACAGAGCAGATTTATTATTGACCCTAACAGTATATTCTTTACTCATCTGTTACCCATGCTGTTTATGTTACTGTTTTTATTATTCACTAGAGACACAGAGAATGGAACAAAATTACAAGATTATCCAACTGGTCAATGTAATGGAGTAACTGTGAGCAGAGTGCGAAGATTGGACACATTTGCAGTTTAGAACTTTTGAGAGAGTCATAGCCATGAATACCACAGTAGATATACTTTTCAGTCAGCTGTTTTTGAGAAGTGCAGCAATCAGACCTTGCCTTATCTAACTGAAATCCCTATGGGGCTTCTTGCATAATCAGTATGAATGAGTTCCGAATTTACGAGGGGGGGGGTAGAGGGGCTTCCCAGGATGGGTGTCATTTTCAGTCAGTTGCTTTGGCTTCACATGGCTGGTGTGGTCAACAGACATGATCCTCCAACCATCCATGTGGTGCTAGCAAGGAGTAGGGCTATGTCTGCAGGCTTGGTGTAGTGGTTGGGAGCACGAACTTCTAATCTGGTGAGCTGGGCTTGATTCCGTGCTCCCCCACATGCAACCAGCCAGGTGATTGTGAGCTCACAGCAGCACTGATAAAGCTGTTTTGACCAAGCAGTAATATTAGGGCTCTCTCAGCTTCACGGACCTCACAGGGTGTCAATTGTGGGGAGAGGAAAGGGAAGGGGATTGTAAGCCGCTTTGAGACTCCTTCTGGTAAAGAAAAGTAGCATATAAGAACTAACTCTTCTTCTTCTTCTTGCCTCAAGCCTTCCTCTAATGGCAGTACTGATGTTAAGTCTCCCCAGGTCTATTTGGAAAGGGGCAGCATGTAAACAAACAAATGGATGGATACTTTTGGGAGAAGATTGGGCCTGCTTCCCAATCTCCATAAGTGAGGGTCCCATTAAGAGGCCTGGGGCCATGGATTGAAGAGGCATGCCCAGCTTGGTGGCTACTTGTCTCACCCCACCCTTGGGTAGTGGGGTAGTGAAGGATTACGCAATGACCTGCATCCAGGTGCACCCATATTGTTGCCATTCCAGATTTTCTTCTTCAACAGGCAGGCTGAACAATGGGGTATTCATATCAAGTGGTAGGTAGGTTTACCCCAAGAAAGTATAATCTTGTTGTTTGCCTGGCACCCTTCTATCTATGCCTTCCATGCTGGGACCACAACTCACCCCCCCCCCAAACCCTCTCCCTCATATCCAATTTTCAGCCAAATTCCCAGTCAGTCATCTGTTAAATGTTTTTCTAACATTCTGCTCTTCCTCTCATCCCTGCCCTAAGGCTATAGGCAAAGGAAGCAAATTATTCCAGGCCCACTTTAGTGAGGTGCCTTTACTTGCTGCCATCAGGAAGGCATGTAGTAGACTTCTTCAGAGGGTATTTGGTGGAAGGACAACTGTTTTAGCAGATGGATGAGTGCAATTTTAACTCTGTGGCTCTCTCCTCCCTGCCTCATTTTTGTGTCCTTGTAGTTCGTTGCTGATTTGTTATCCATCTTGAGCCTAAAGTGGAATGTAAAAAAAATTAAATGAATATATAACTTCACATACATTTCAGTTTTGGATGAAATGCATATAGAATCCAATCATATAGAATCCACAAAACTTTGCAAATCTGTTCACTATGTTACTGGTTACCCCATTACAATATGCCTTGTCAGGCTTAGCATATAATATGCTGGATGCTTGCTAAATCTAATCACTATACCTTTTTCCAGGAGCTAATTTGAAAGATCCATTGATTCAGGTCCTTAAACCTTATAACGGCCATTTAGCCCAAAATATTTTGTGTCCATAAAGGCAGCATTTATAAAGCAGGCATCTGTGCTCTGTGCATGCCTGCCATGCCATATCCTATTAAACTACAAATTAAAACTTGTAAGATGAGTAAGGGGTTACACCTTGCATGCACAAAGTACTATTCTGGCTGTTTACAAATGTCTTGCAGAATAAAATACAGCGACACCACTATATCATGACGACAATCAGTGGATACTGTGCTTATCCAGACAGCATGCAAAATAAGATTGCCTGCCAGCAGTTCTTCTAAGTGCTATTATTGCATCATGAGTCTGTTGTCCTAATGAATATGCTGACCTCAGGCTGACTTCAGCAAAATGAATGCTGTTTCTACTCCTACTGATCCTACTAGAATGTATGGAGGGGTAAAGCATGGGAATTTTCAATATAAGATTAACATCAAGGCTTAATTTTCCATTTTGCTCCAAACAGCTGAGCACAGTTGAGTAAGGTTAAATGATGGAACAGAGCAGAGCAGAACTAGTGCCATGAACAGAGCACAACAGAACGAATGTCATGAACTGAGGAGAGCAGAGCAGAACAAACACCATTACCATCCCAGCTTTGTAATGAATAGGAAGACCTGCATTGAGTGCCTACTATGCCTACTGTGCTTTCAAATATATCTAAGGATGTCTGAGAGATCTCAGATTCTGAATTCACATTTCTCATGAAATGATCGTTTGACATAACAAATTGCTCTTGTGTTTTCCAAGTGCTTGTGTGTGTGTGTGTATTTTGATGC
This sequence comes from Paroedura picta, assembly GCF_049243985.1. NCBI lineage: Eukaryota > Metazoa > Chordata > Lepidosauria > Squamata > Gekkonidae > Paroedura > Paroedura picta. Next base: position 53,300,236 of record NC_135377.1, read on the forward strand.
TGGCAGAGTTTAAATATGCAAAGAGCAGCAAAGCTGCTTAAAATAGTACAATAGTTTTCTTGTGTAGAGAAACAAACTTTGTATAGAAAGAGAGGAGAGAGAGAGTCCTAACTAACTGTTCTTCTTTGTTCATTCTGTCTATTGTGGAGGCAAGCAGAAAGGGAGTGTGCAAAAGGAGAAGGGAGTCTCCAACTGAGCCTTTCAGTATTTGTGTGCTGTTTACTCTCATTGAAGGTGAATATTTTTTTCACAATCCTCAGTCTGTAGATCTGTCAAACTCCCTATCACTAAACTCGAAAAATTCAACCAATTGGCCAGTAAAAAGATGTAATCTTTTTCTGTTTATTATTATTCCAATTTATTCTGTAGATATTGTCTTAGTATCTGTGATGTGCAAATGTAAATTGGAACGGGTTCCGGATAAGCAATTGTTTTTCTTTTTCAATAGCCCGTTTTCAAAGTTGCTTTCTTCCTCAGTGGTTTTTATCATATAAATAGTCCCTCAGGCTCAGTATTCCATGGAGGTTCCTTTACTGCTCTATGGCTATGACAGTCAATTTTGTTTGGATCACAAATCTCCTGGAACTAGGAGGATGGCATGGTTGGATGAGGTGGGAACCCGGCAACCATTGTGCAGGCCTCCTCTCCAGGGAGGGTCTCTGGGGGAAAGGGACCTACCCTCCCAGCTGGAAGGGTGGAGGTCCCAGGGTGCCCCTGGAACCCATGACTGTAGCCAGATACCTGCAGGGGTTTTGCTCTTCCCTCATGCCAGGCCAAACCTCTGTCACCGGTTGGTGTTTAAGAAAGTTGTGTCCTTCTTATAGCTAAATATCTGAATCATGTCTTGATTATCTATATGCCACCCTGCCAGTCAATATGCAAAGCAACAGAGTAGCCTTAGCCAAATTATATGAGTAAAATGAAGTATTATTGATTCAAATTAGTATTCTAATCTTCTAAAGCAGTGGTCACCAATACCCGGTCCAGGGACCGGGGCCAGTTCATGGACAGGTCGGTACCAGGCCGCGGCTCCTCCTCGTCCTCCTCCCCAGCTGCTGCCTTGGAGGCTGCCCTGCCACTCTGCCACCGGCTCACTTTTGGTGCTTTCCAGCGGCCGCTATGGCTGGGGCTCCCCCTCGGCGTGGCAGTGCACAGCTGCTGCTGGCAGCACTCCCCAGTAGGCGGCGGGAAGTCAGGGGTGCCGGAAGGAAAGCAAGTGGAACAGGGGCTTAGGCCATGGTGGTGGCAATGTACCTCAGAAAAATACTACCCCACCCCCGGGCCTCATTAAAATTGTCAAGCGTTGACCGGTCCCCGGTGATAAAAAGGTTGGGGACCACTGTTCTAAAGAAGAAGGATGCGGCTAGATTGCTTGTTGTTACTGGAAGATTTTCTTTTCAACCATCTTTATTGTAGGTGTCCTTCATCTATATGTTTCTTTCATGGTATTTATCCATGGTTCCTCTATATATTTGTGAAACAGCTTGGGGAGGGGGGTGGAACATGTCCGGCTGTCCAAGTTGGAATAGGGCCAATCTGGGCCAATAGGACTCCTTGATTAGCCCTGCCCCTGCAGCTCCTGCCCTTCATCCCTGGACTCTAGCCTCTTTGCTCTCAGACATGCCTCAGTGCCTGGAGCCAGCAGCAGGTAAGGGGAGAGGGCCCTGGGCAAAGGGTTGTGGGCCCTCCTGCCTGCTAGGCTAGCCCTGCTAATAAGGGCCTCCTGCTAAGCAGAGCCTGCTAATGAGGGCCTCCCAGCCTGCTGACTGTGTGCTAAGGAGCTCTGTTCTGGGCCTGCTAACAAGCTGGCCAGCCCCTGCCCACCCCACTTGATCCACCTGCAAGCTGCAGCCCAAAGTCACCTTAAGCTGCCTGGCCGGGGGCCAGGGGAGGGGCCCCTTTCAAGGCCCATTCTTAGGAACAGGCTTTGAAGCTAGTATGTCATAATTATGTCTTCTGCATTTGCTGTAAACTAAAAAAAGATGTTACTATTGCAGCTTTAAAAATGTTTTTATAGCACAAGGAAATAGAAATTGTTGCCAAAATTAAGATTCTCACAAGATATTAAAATCAATAAGAATTAAATATATAAGTTTGAATTGAAACATTAAAACTTGACTAGCATGTCAACATCAACACTGTCCAAGAGAACAGCTGGTTTTTATATTCCAATTTATCACTACCTCAAGGAATCTCAAAGCAGTTTACAATCACCTTCCCTTCTGCTTCCCCCAACAGACATTCTGTGAGATAGGTGGAGCTGAGAGGGCTCTAAGAATTGTGATTAGCCCAGAATGTTTGCAGTCCATGATAGGTAGCAGCTTGGTGTAGTGGCTAGGAGCATCAATGTCTAATCTGGCAAGCTGAGTTTGATTCCCTGCTCCTGCTCCACATGCTTAAACAGCTTTCCCTCAAATGTCACCCGAGGTAGATTTTTGAAGATCTCTCCTCAGGAGAGATACTGTTTACATGGGTGTAGTGTCTCTGACATATTGTACCACATACTTCTGGTGTGTCCTAAGTTTGATGTATATCGTTGCCCTTTAGCTAACTATCTGAAGAAATTGAAATTCAGCTGTGTTAATGAGAAACATTGCATTAAAATGATACTAAATGTGAGGGGCTCAGCAACTATTGTAAAAGTAGCAAAGTTGTTGCTGGCAATTTTAAATAAAAATGTTTTTACGATGGATTTTACATCTGAAACTGTTTGAAATTTTCACTTTATGCTTTGCAATTTTATGTCAATAAAAGTATCTGAATCTGAACAACCATTGTATATATAGGCTTTTGGGGAGGGGGCTATGTGATGTGGCCCAGATGAGCACATGATGGAATTTTCCATGGAGCAGGATATTGGGCAATGTCCTAGCCAGGTCCAGAGAGGGCCATTGATGGGCTTAGACAAAGGCATTAATGGATCTAAGAAAAGGGAGCCATTATGTCTCAATAGGTCTAGCTGCTGAGTTTCTGGAAGAGATTCCCCATGGCAGAGGGGCCAAGCATGAGTCATATGAAAGACAAAGAGGTTTGCCTAGGAGCCCTTGGGCAAACACATTTTAGCCAGGCCACTGGATAAGTAATACAATGGTGGTGGGGTTAGGAAGAGAACAATATTGGAGTCAGGGGATCCTTGTGTCAGGCAGAGGCTGCCATTCTTAACATGTAGCTGAGAGCAAGTTCTTTAAGATAGAGTCTGACCTGCTTAGCAGACTTTAACAGTGTCCTGGCACTGGCTTAAGCCTAGACTATTGAGGGGTGCACTGGTTGTAGAAGACAGTATGCCAATCTGTGAGGCAGGGGTCCTGCATACAATCAGCTATTTGGTGGAGTCTACTGGGATGCCTGGCCTGCACTGGACAGCCCAGCACACCTTGAGCATGATCAGCATTTAGGCAAGAAGCCATTTTAGACTGTCATTTGGCTTCTCCCTGCTTTTGAGCAAAATGAACAAGCACAAATCAAACCGTTATATTTTGGTAGGTTGGGTTGTTGGAGGTCAGGAGTTTGGGGTTTGTGATGATGACAGAGAAAAAAAACCCTGGACTGTGGCTAGATCTGTTTTGGATTAAACTAACCTGGATTCATTCCAGATGAACTGAAGTCTGCAGAAGCAAATTTATCCAGGAAGAACAAGCAGAATTGGGAGGTGATATCCAGATTGAGACAGTATGCACTTACAGCATACTGTTCTTTCAGTAGTTACACTTAAAAATTATTTATAGTAACTGCCAAAGCAGTATGATTTAGTATTCTACTTCTTGAGGAATGTCTTTACATTAGTTCCATGTTAGATCTAGCTTTTTGGTTGCTTTAGAAGGAAGAAATGATATAATTCTATTTAATTGCTCTCTGTACCTTTGTAGTCAAAACCAATAGAGAACATTTTACACTATTTACTACATTTATCCCCTGAGCAATATTCCATTCATATATTCATATTTGAATTGCAGCTGGGAATGACTGAGAACATTTACTATGTCCAGTCAAATGTAAACCTTGTAGCACAGGAAACAGCTATATATGTATCTGCTGTTCAGAAAATCATATTAGTGCTTCAAAGTATGGTGGTGAACAACGCTATCAAGTAGCAGCCAACTGATGGCCTTGCTTATAGGATTTTCAAGGCCAAGGCCAGTGGTGGTTTGGTACTAGTGCTGGTCCAGGTACATCAAGAAATCCCAGGGTTTCTTCCAGGGCCATCAAGAAACCCCAGGGTTTTCTGAACCAGGTTTGAGAAAGTCCATTGTGGTGTTTCTGCTTGGTTACCATGACGCACAATTATGCTATAGAGAACATGTTACATGAAGGGTGTAAGAAGAGTTGCTACTAAGGCTATGGGTTGACTCTTCACCCACCTCATTTGGACAGCCCTGATCCTCACATCTGCAGAACTGTTAGCCTAAGTAATTATACTGTCTCTCTGTTTTTGCAGCCATGAAAAATGTTGCAATGGACTCCCTCATGTTCCATGGAATAATAAATCCTTCACACAATAATCAGACTCTTAAGAAGCAGATCCAGATGTTTTCTTTGTTTGCTGTACAGTTTGAGAATCCTTGGAAAATGTACTTTCTCCCCCTCCTACCTCAGGGCCCAGCATTAAGTTGGGGGAGAATGATCTTCCGGCTCAGAAGTGCATTGTTTTAGCTGATCTCCAAATTCTTTGTCAAAAACTCCCCAAAGCCATGTTGTTTGGTCTTGTTTGCTGGAGTGCCATGAATGGAGGAAGAAACTGGTACCAGAAAAAGGGGATTTAGCCAAAAGGAAGGTTTGCATGGCTTCATCACAATTTTTTAAGACTTGGTGGGGAAGTTATTATGCACTTTGTTATTTCAGGTAGCCTGCTCTATTTCAGAGGGATGGTGTGTACCTCTCAGAGTGGGATATGGATTTCTGGTTAAATGGGATCCAGGGAACGTTGCTGGGTTGGCTACATACTGAGAAGTTGTGGTGGAATCAGGGCATTGAAGTCCTTCACTCTTTGGTGTTTTGTGCATTGGGATAGATCCTTAGGGGGGAGGCTGGGCCTATGCCAGTTCCCCCGATTCTTTGAGACTCCAATAAGGGGCCTTAGCTGTGTGGAGACACTTAGCCATATGCCCAGTTGGATACTGTCAGCTGGTTTATACTACTAGAGGGCAAGGGGACCATTTAGAGGTTGGTGTCCACATGTAACCTGGTATCATGTCACTCTATAGGTTATCTCCTAGCAGGCAGGCTGATGAGGAGATCATCAAGCAGTGGTTGGGTCACCCAGTGCTTGAATCTGTTCCAATGCTGTGCCATTGCTCCTTTGTATTTTAAAAATAAGCTATGGCCATATTTTATCGAAACAGAAGGTGTGCATTTGTTTATTCCTGCCAGTGCCTCATCCCCATTATCTCCTTGAACTGCACAAATGAATGGCATCAGAACAGATGAGTGCAACCTGCCAGGGGCAATCTTAACAAAAAGACATTAACAGTGAAATTATGGAACTTTTTTAAAAAGCAGAATCAACTTGTGTCCTTGGGGGTTTGTTTTTTCCTCTTGAGTTCTCTTTAAGGAAATTTCAGACCTGGTCTCAAATTGAATGTAATGCACTATTTGTTGTTCACATAATAATAATTTTCAGGTCTTTTATATTCCATTCTCTCTCTCTCTCTCTCTCTCTCTCTCTCTCCCTCTCTTTGGTGGATATTTTTTTTTATTCTTTAACCTAGGAATATGTGAAGGCTTCTGGTCATTCTGGGTATATTTCTACCTTCATTAAATATAATTTATAGAAGGCAAATTTTTCACAGCAATGGAACTTTCTGAATTGTTATTTTATATGATAGTTCAGTGCCTTACACATTTAAAGTGCAGTTAACTTATTTACTGCACTTTTTAAAAGCCTGTGTTTCACCTCACTGTCCCCTTGTTACCACAATAAAAGCAGAAATACTAGGGTATTATTCATCTTCATCTCTTGTTCAAATTAATAATTGACAGTTAATTTTGCAAATACAACTTTAGAGTTTCAAAACTGGCTAGAAGGTACAAGTCATCCTCTTGCTCTGATACTGTGGCCTGAACTCATCCCTTTTATTCATCCCTGTGCCAATGGCAAGACAAATATTATGGAGTTGTGGTGACTGGGACAGAACTGCAAGAGCAGTATCATCAACAGATCCTACATTGCATCACAAGCCATGTTAGAGCAAGTGTTGTTTGTTTGACCACAGAACACCAAAGCCATCTTTCAATGTCAGTATCAGGGAAATCTTTTTTTGGAGGCATGTTGGACAGAATGCTATGGATATGTACATTTTTTTACACTTCTTTAACAAGCATGTTATAAACCTCTCTGTGTACTGTTGAAGTGCAGTTTTCCCAGAACAGAAGAAGGGGCCTCCTATAATGTGTTCGTAATTGGCACTAGAACGGTTTTGTGTTCTTCCATTAACAAAGTGAAGCTACATTGGTCCACCAATGGAGTATGTTGTTTAGTTGTCCGCCTGAAATAATAATTTCAAGGAAATTAGGCTGCCGACTGTAGTAATTTAGTTACCCTCAAGGTATTTTCCACTCACTTTTTCTAAACTCTAACTTGGTTACTCTGAGCAATCCTTAATGCACATTATATTTCTAACCTAATCAGTTTGCACACAATTTTTCACCAGCAGTCAAGCTTAGCTAACAAAAATCTGTTCCTTTAAGCACTATTGGGTTTTTCCATTACATACCTCATTAAAATAAAATTAAAATAGATACTGTTCTAGATTTATGCTGCTATTTTCAAAAACAGTTTATTCTGTTTTGTAATTGGATATGTTTTTGTACACCGGGAATTTCCACTCTCTTCATCATTCCTTGGGTGTTGTCGGCTGTCTCAAATATGAGAATGGGTTGCTTTTCCTATGAACTTAATTATAATGAGCTTCTAGAAATAGATTCTTCTGCCAAGATTCTTGTTCTCTAATTAGAGTCCTCTTAGTATTTGCTCCTGTTTTGTCATGGAGCAGTCCCTCAGGCTTGACCCTACCAAGTAAGGTAGAGAAAGTAATGTGCCAGTTATTTGATTTGTTATTATATAATTTACTCAAATAGGTGGGATTTTAAATTCAGAAGCTACAGTGTCATGAGTTTATGGAACTCCTGATATGACAGAACATTGGTCATTTAAACCCAGGGCTGTTAACTCTAATTGCAAGTGGCCATTGAAGATCCCAATCTTTTCTCAGCTCTGTTACCTGAAATCCTTTGAACCAGACATTGCAGGGACTGAACCTGGTTCTTTCTCCATGTGTTTCATGACATTTGCACTTTCCTTTCAACAAATTCTTTTTTTTAAAGTTGCTTTTCTTAACCTATTAGAATGGTGGGCTGATTTCTATAAAATGATAGAAATTATGAAACTTTATTTCACACTCACATTTATGTGCTCTGTTCATCACTGATTGGATAATGCAGGTGTGAGTGATGTTGTCTTCATCAGACATGGACCACTGGCCAGTTGCACATGCTTCACAATGGCTAGCCAATGGCAGGTGAACTTACAACAGACTTATGAAGAGACTAGACTTGCTTCCCTCACACTTGGCATCAGGGATGGGTGAATTGGCTCTGATAAACCTGAAAATACTCACAATAGTGCTGAGTACTTTTCACTCTTTTCTGAGCCAAGTTGCACATCCCATCAGTTTAACAAAGCCAATCCAAAGAAGCCTGAAGTGATCTGGGCATGATTCGGCTGACTGAGAAAGACCTCACAAAACAGTTCTTTGGCTAGACCCTTACATTTCTAACCAGCAGATATGTCTGAAACTACAAAGAGTGGGCTTCCTCCCCCACAGAACTCTCTGAAGTTGTTCAGAGACCACTCTCCACAACCTCAAGGGTCTGTTCGGGAAACATTTAAAGATCTCACCTGCAGAACCTTCTGAGGTTGCAGAGAGCTCTGTGCCCTGTCTCCCTGAAACTCCTAGGGTTCCCCATCCCCATGCCCACCTTCCCTGACCCCCGTGACCCTCTGGGTGCTATCTGGGATTGAGTGGGGTGAGTATGGAGCTGGCATATCAGCCCCACACATGTCTTCCCTGACACTGCTGGGGCAAGCTACAGCCTGGGAATGGGTGGAGAGCACACAGAGTTAACTTTTCAGTCCCATGTCTGCCTTTCCACAACCATTCTTGAGCTGGCTACAGCCTGGAATTAAGTAAAATGGGCATGGAAATGACATGTCAACCACACACCTGCCTTACCCAACCCCCTGGGACTGGCTACAGCTTGGGATCAGACCGGGTGAGTGCAGAACAGACATTTGGGTGGATTTGGAGTAATGAGAAGGCCGCTTCTGGGGCCACTGTGGGCTGGATCCTCTCCTAGTGCTCCTCAAGTTTTAGATTGAGGGGGGCCATTTGATGAATAGCTGCCTCTCCCTTGGAAAAGCACCAGTCCATCTGGGTGAAGTGGATGAGCCATTTCAACTCCTACAGATTCACTCCTAATGCCTGGAGGGTTTCGGGATTAAGGAAAGTCTGGGTATACCCACAGTCCAGCACCCCTTGAATTAGGATCCCCACTCCTCTCTCCAGATCGGAAAGAGTCACTGGGATTAATAGTAGAGGGATGGCACTTACCAATCTCACACTCCTGGAAGGAACCTGTTCACGGGGCTGTCTCACAGAACATCAGCCCCATTTCTTGCCAATTTGCGGGACTCAGTTACCACTTCCTCAGACTCCCTGGAGGAGGGTGGTATCAGATGTTCTACCAGGGGCCTCAGGTGTACCTTGCGTGGTGCTTTAGAATCCCCAGGCAGGATGGATGGTTTGTTCAGATCTGGTGAGAGGTATGTTTCAGTGAGCCCCACGGGTGGCTTTGACGCTTTCTTTGAGGGGCAGTCAGCAAGGAGGTAGCTGGCTCCTCTGCATCCCACACACAGAGCTGTCTCCAGGCAGTGGTTCCATTCAGTTGCATCTGAAAGGGGAGGGAATCAGGGTTCATTTTCTCCACCTTTTTCCCTGCACGTTGAGCTTCAACCATTTGAGCTTCCACAATCCAGAAATGAGCCTCAGTCTCCCCTGCAAGATGCACCCATCCCAGCAGTGTTGTTGGGTTTGCCTGTTCCATGCACTACCGCAGAAAGTCAGGGTGCCACCCTTCATGGAAGAACTGTACATTGGTGGCCTTGTTCCAGTTGTAGACCTTGACAGCCAAACATTGAAACTCGGTGGCATACTGGGAGACTGTCTTAGCCCCCTGCCACAGGTTGTGCAGCTGCTCACAGAAAGTGTCTGTTTGCAATGTTTTTTTAAAGTGCGACCACAAGGCTTTCAATAACTGATCATAGTTCAGGAGCTCTGATTCTATAGCCCAACTTACCAGTCAGCTGCTTCTTTCTTCAGGAAAGCCCCTACATAGCGGACTCATGATACCCCATCAGGGAAGAGATGGACACAATCATCCATTTAGGCTTGCATCTGGACCAAGAAGAATGACAGCTTCTCCACTGAGCCATCAAAATAGGTGCAGAGCTTTCACAGCTCATGGAACCCCCCTAGTGCCAGGATTGGGCCTCTGTTCCTGTGGTGTTCTCGCCTGCCTGGGGGTCCAACACGGTGGTAGCCATCACATCCAAAGCTACTGCCAAACCTCTCTTCCTCATCTGCCACATCTGCATGTTTCCCAAGGACGCACTGGGAATAGGTCACTGCCTTGTCTTGCTTTCCCAGAAACAGCATTGTCATCGCCCTAGCCAGATTGTCCAGCTGAGCTTTGAATGCCTGCTTCATCTCTAGTAATTCTCATCACAGTACTGTCTCCACATCAGAGTGGCTGCATCAACCTGCTTTGGTCCAGTCACTCGGTTTGAAATCATAAGCCATAGGCAAGCCACCCGTTCTGCGGTCAGTCACATACCACATCACATCTGCTTCTAGCTTCTTCCATTTTGGGTTGCTGACAAGGATCATTGATGTGGGGTGACTCAGGGCACACAGCACAATGCTGGATGCAGGGTTTCTCCTCATCCCTCTCATCATGGGCTTTAGGATCTGAGTCTCCTTCCATAGAAATGTTGGTCAAATGGGGGGCTCGGAACCCTTTAGATGAGTTTTGACAAGATGTGAGGATCTTCAATTGCCCAGAAAAGCAAACTTTTTCCTTAAAGCAAAGGGTTTCATTTCTTGAGCAGGAAAACACTCTCATCAACACTGGGGCCAAAGATACAGGTCTTCTCATATATTCCTCATGCTGCCTCCCTTCCAGTAGGAATTCCAAAAAATGGGAGACCGTCACATAGTCAATAAACTCTGATAAGGGATTCGGCTCCAAGGAAAGAAGAGGGTGGGATGGAGAAGATTATTGAGGAGAGTAGGAGGGCAGGAGCGGGATGCAAGAGAAGGGGCATAGGGGCCATAAACTAGATAGAGGAGACTGGCCGCATTCTAGCTAACTACACAAACACTATTAAATAATGGCAGCAGCAACAGGATTCTGAGAGTCAGTTCTCTCTAGAGCCCATTCTGTACACATAGTGCTTGGGCAGCTGGATTTTCTTGTGCAGAACAGGAAAATCTACTTCTAAAGTGCATTGAATGTGCATTATCTATTTTGTGTGGAATAGGCCCAGGACTCAACAAAACAATATGATTTTGCCCTATAAAGAAAAGTTATAAAAAGAAACCACATAGAGAACATTTAGCAGCCAAAAGGCTTGCCTAAGAAAGGCATTGCTGTGCATTCAAGAGTCCTGATTGCGGATTCATTCATATACTCTGTGTTTCCAGGGAGGCCGGGGATCGGAACTGTGCCCTTGAGGCTCAGACATTAGGCCCTTCTTTCAAAGGCAACCTTCGTTCTAGAATATACTATGGAAAATGTGTAAATATTCAAGAAACAGAACAAAAGCACAGAAATAATCTTAAAAGCAGACAAAGACATTTAAATAACAACATATTTCAGCATTGTTGTTTATAACATTATCAGGAAAAGAGAAAGAGACTCGGGAAAATGAAAGAAGGAACACTGAAATACAAGAAAAAATAGAAGTGAATAGAAAGGGAAATGAAATGCACCTGGGATTCCTTATCACAATTATTTCTTTCTGTGAGCCTTTTAATAATACTGTGTCAAAATCAAGAGACCATTTCTTTTTTTTAAAGTAGTCTTTTAGCAGTAGGGAAAATCTTTATGTATCAGACAAAATGTCTCGTGTTTAAGTGGTTTTATTATTATTATTATATTGATCCAGGATCACTATTGTCTACAGACTCTTATCTACAGAAACACTGAATTTAATTTCCTTTGAAAGCAATAATGTTGGTCTCTAGTCATCATGAAGTCAAAATTAAACAGATGGGGCATGCCTCTTAAGTGGTTGATAGGCAAGTGAAAAAAAAAAGCTTAACTCTCAAGAGACTACTCTTAAAAATCTCTTGGTAAATTGGATATTTTTTCATTTAGTCTGAACAGACAAGACCTAGATTATAGGTAACATTTCACATAGCCATTCTCAACAACTGAGCGGGGCAAAAATATCTTGAATTTACTAGGAAAATACCCCAGGAGTTTGAAACTGTTAAAGCACTGATACTAGGTTTGCAGACAGATATTCAGAGGCTATGTGTCATCTAGTAACAATGTGAAGAAGCAATGACCAAAATCAGAGAGGTGAGAATTGTCTTCAAAATCAATCCATACCAAAGTCAAAAGAAACTGCTGCATAGAAGAGCAACATGGCCTGTTCTGAATTGTGATGCTTTCTGATGTGTTATATTTCTAAAGGCTGAAAAGAAAAGTAGCACTTTGTATCAAGAATTTACTTCACACATCTGAATTGTACATAGAGTTGTCCAGATTAAATACAACAGTCCAATCTGTCAAAGGTTTGTCCATATAACTAAGTTGAATGTCATATTGTTCCCCTTTTATGAACTTCATGAAAATTCTCAATTCTCACATGGGGAGAGTGGGAATAATCCTACCCTGGCATAATAAAGTAGTGTGCAGCCCCTGATCCTCTTCCACCAGGCATGCAATTGAGGCTAGGGCAGGGAAGATCTACTGGATCTCTCTCCTATGACTCCCCCTGAGATGTCAGGTCTACTAGGATGGGGTTCCATTGACTTGGGTACTGGGGTATTGGAAGGGTTGTCAGATTAGTTTTATTATGTGGTTACCTGTGAGTTTTACTGTTATAGACTGTAATGAGCCAACTGGCTAAAAGCAGTGGTTGCCATTTATATATATATAGGGCAAAAGCATATTTTCCAGCTTCAACATGCACAAGCATTTGCCCTTCAAAATTCTGACTTCCCAATTGCATACAGCAAAGCTAGGTAATATGTACATTGATTTACTTGCATAAAATACTGACTGTTCATGAGAATCACACAAAGCACATTGTCTATTGGACCAGCAAAATAATAACAAGAGGCTAGGTGATCATATTTGTATAGAAAAATTAGAAATGAATGGGCTACTAAATGGCTTGGAACTGGTAAGAACTTGTGACATTCATCTTAATTGCATACTACTGCCATTGGGATGGAGTTTGGTATGGATGATGGTGAACATGGGTTGCTTTTTACAAGCCAACAAATACTGTTTTTTTATTTTAAAGAATCATTTAAAAATAATAACAATGTCCAGATATAAACTTTACCTAAAACTTTACAGTTTCTAGCAAGTCCCTTCTCTTCCCTGCCATTCTTTCAGGAAGTCTTCAGAAAGAAAGGAATCAATGAAATCTTGGTTTACTTTCCCATTTCTGCAGCATGCCGTCTGTGACCTTGACGAAATCCCTTTCTCCCTCTCAGGTTGTTTCTCTACCTGTAAAACAAGAATAAGCACATTCACTTTCATGCATATTCTCTCCTCCCCCCCCCTTCCTATTTTGACAAAGGAAGCTCATTACAGCACAAAAATTAAAAAATCACTTCTCTTTAAGGTTCTCTTGGGCTGTCTGAGGCAGTGAATCAACAAAATGTTTCACTACTTGTATGCCTCATTTGGTTTAATGAGTTTCCTGCCAAGCAAGTGTTTTAAGGATAGTCCTGTAAAGGACAATATTCAGACCAAGGTTTAGAAAGTGGTTATCCTGACTACTATGGTCTTTGTGAGCAATGTCCCTTGCCTATGACCAAATAAGAGTTAGCAATTTCATTCCTCTTGAGTCACACACATATAGGATTGCTAGAGACCTAGAAGCTACACCTCATTTTCTGTGCCACAAAGCAGTGAGACAGAATCTTCAGTAGACAGTGTCTGCTTTCCAGTTCCAGCTGTCCCTTTACCTATCCCATCATCTTCCCTGCTTAAAAAAGCTGAATTCATGTTTGCTAGATACAGGAAGGAAGGCTAAAGAAGCCTGGCTTGGCACAGCCATATCATTTGATGGCATTCCTTCATGTCACTTCTTGGCCTATTATGCATGGCCACTGAAATGGTGGCATGGAGAACACGGAGGAGGAAGAAGCGAAGCAAACGGCTTATGCACGGGACAGAACACAATGGTGGCAAAACCCAGAGTATCCGATTATGCACGCGGCTACTCTGGAGTCACTTCTGGTTGTGCCCTGGTCCTGGGAAGCTCCACTTTGACCGTTTATGCACTGGGAACTTCACTGCCCCACCCCCTTATCAGGAGCACAGATAGGGAGTGGATGAGGTGCACCAGGCCAAATGCTCCCTCATGTGGGTGCAGGAAGAGGTGGAGCAACCTGCCACGACTAAAACTCCAGCCTGGAGCCCAGCATGAAACCTCCAGTGCATAAACGGTCTTTCTTCCGCATCTTGCTAACATGGCTTTTTCAGCGGCATACGTTGACTCTGCGCCCGGTTGCCGCCTGCAGCGTGGATAATTGGTGATTTAGCTGCCGCCATTCCACCCCGAACGCGGACCTTCCACTCCGTGCATAATGGGCCCTTTGCAACCCCACACACCCTTCCCAATATTCCAGTGGCCATGATAAAGGTCAGCTTTTGTAGAATGCTCATTAGGCTTAAACATCATCACCGTAAAAAAGGGGAGGATGGTTAGTTCCTAATTGTAAAGCAACAATTCCTGTATAACTCTCCTGAAATAACTAAGTAACAGTAGCATTTTCCAAATAGCTTTTGCTGAACATTAGCCTAAAATGATCAAACCACTACTTAGCAGACTTTACTCCTCTAGATGTCAGATCAACATTTCCAAGTTCCCCATCGCTGTTATTACCTATCATCTCTTCCCTTAAAAACAATTGAACATATGGGCTCTATTATAAAATGCTATATCTGCTAGCAGAATGCTCAAGACATTTGGCAGGAGCCTTAAGCTTCCAGCAGGAGAAGAGAAATAATTACTTCTATTTAAACAATAAACACATTTACAAGAATAACATGAAAGTTTCTGGTTACAGATGGGCTGAATGAGAACTACTTCTGCTTTTTTTCTATGGGCAAGGAACAAAGAGAATATACACCTTTCTTAGATGTAGTTTTGTGCTAGAGAAAAACAAGTTAATTACACAGGGCTACCCTGGCACTTTTGGCACAGAGTGGTAAGCAGACATGCTATCTGAAGTTCTGCCCATGAGGCTGGGAGTTCGATCTCAGCAGCCAGCTCAAGGTTGACTCAGCTGTCCATCCTTCCGAGGTCAGTAAAATGAGTACCCAGATTGCTGCTGGGGGGTAAAATGGTAATGACTGGGGAAGACACTGGCAAGGCCACCCTGTATTGACTCTGCCAAGAAAATGCTGGAGGACATCACCCCAAGGGTCAGACATGACCCAGCGATTGCACAGGGGATACCTTTACCTTTACCTTTACTTTTACCTTTACCCTGGCATCAGTACAAAAAAACAAAGCAACCACTTAGAGAGGAGGAAAGGAGGAAAGTCAATGGGCTAGCTTAAGAACACATTTACATTTTAGGCATATTAATTCTGAGTTGTTTCTCAATAAAAAGTGGCATGTTGAAACAAAACTTGTGAGATTATGTCCTTACTTTTTACATTTTTTCCCCTTTTAGAAATCTTCCTTCAGAGGTCAAAAGCTATAATGAAGAAGAGGTGACCCTGTCAAGCGAAATGGTCAAATATACCATAAAATCTATGTCAGGAATGCTCTGAATGAGCACTACACAAGTAAACATAGTTCTAAATACATTTCTATGTACACAAAATGTTCCTTGATTCAAATGGAACGTATTACTTAAGATCTCCACTTAAGTCCTGACAATCCAAAGTCAAATCCAAAGTGATATTGGGCACTTCTATTTTTAAATCTGGGCAGGCTGAATGATAGAATTGAATTAGAAATCAGATGTGCATCACTCTGAGTGCTATAGAATAACAGTAGCATTCAACAATGATAAGTAGATTAAAATGGACAAATAGTAATTGAATGATACTTCTGAATTCTTAGAATAACTAAATGCTATAAGTTGGGACATGTAGTCAGCCTTATCTACAAATAATAGTCTTAATTTTCACAGAAGTTTTATATGCAAAAAGTTGTCTATGAAAACAGCTGCCACTACACAGGAGCAATTCCCATACCTGTCATGAACACAGAAATCATAATCACAGTTACTCACCTACAGACAAGTTTGAGACATTTGCCACATTCAAAGGACAGACATATTCCATCCACAGTGGAATAATAGTGTTTGTGGATACAATTTATCCAAAAGATAAATACATACATACGATAGTATAATTGCCCACTACTATAGATTTAAGTAGTGATTGTTTCTCTAGACCAGACTATCTAGAGACCTTTAGGGTTTTTTCTTGTCTGTGTAGTATGGGTATGCACTGGGAATTTCAGTGCCCCAGCTCACGTGCAGGAGCACAAATAGGGGGTGGATGAGGTGCACCGAGCCAAATGCTCCCCCGTGTGGGTTCAGGAAGAGATGGGGCAACCAGCCACAAGTAAAACTCCAGCCTGCAACCCGTCATGAAACCTCCAGTGCGTCTCCCTGAAAATGTGTCCATTCATGAGCTGGCATGATTCTCCACAAAAAGCTTGAAAGTTCATAGATAGTTCATGCCAGTTGACCTGCCATGAACTTCACATTGCAAATCACAAGCCAGTCAAAATTCATAATGAAATTTAGTTTACCTCATTTATACCTATCCCTAACTATAGCTTTGTCCAAATATTACTAATGTGTACTTCTCTGTTTTTAATATGCTAAGATCCTTTCAGAAAGAAAATTCAATCTTGTAACATGGCGTTAAAAATGTTTTTTTATACTTTTCATGTCTACAGCCCTCTGTAGTATAGATGCTGTTCTAGGAAAGTTCCATGATATTCTGAAATGCAAGTTTGGTCACATTTATTTTCATTATTGAAAGAACTTAGATATAAGATTTATTCCTGAAAATATAACACTATGCTAACCAGGCAGAAATAGTAATCCAGTCTTCATATGTAATGGTTTAAAAAATTAATCTTTTTTCAAATAAAGAATAAAAGTCCTCTTAAATTAAGAACTTTCCTTGCCATCTGGAAGTCAGTGCTAAGCAGATAAAAACAGCAATAATAGAAATGCCAATTGAGCTAAAAGCATCCCTTCCCAAGATGAAAAATACAAAAATTATAAACATCGTAACTATAATAGCTGAGAATTGTATATAGTTGAGAAGTCTTGTTTAACAATAGTTTTGATTTAAAAGCTGGTGAGATAGGGAGAAAATAAACTTTAAGCTATGAAAGTACAGCTACCAGTCAATAGACTAGAAGATTTAGATTAGCATATACTGTGTGTGTGTGTGTGTGTGGGGGGGTGCTATATAAATTTGAAGTTATTTGCCATTTCCTATTGAATGCTTAAGACAAACAGTGGAAAAACTTTTTTTTCCTGCACAAACTATTAGCCCATTTCAGAAAACATAATAAGTATTTAATTGTCTGGAAATGATCCATCAATGTGGCAGCAGCAGCAGCAGTAGCTGACCCCATCCTTGTGCAGCAACAATTACCATTGCCACCACTGCTGAAGAGGTGTTTGTGTGTGTGCTTTGTTGCTGAAAATGCTCACTATTTTTTCTCCAGTAGTGCAAAATGACATGTCCAAATTGTCTCCCCCTTCAGCAGTGGTAATGGTGGTGCAGGAGATGCAGAAGCAGCATCTGCTGGACAATCCTCTAGTGCTGGTCACCATAGTACAGGTACAGCATGTTGGGAGAGGACTGCAGAAGGGGGTGGGAAGAAGGGTAATGGAAAGGCTGTAATACTTTCAAAAGCCTGTTTGCCCCCTTGGAAATTTCTTGTTGAGGTCTCTGTGCCCATGAACGACAATTCTCATGAGGTCCTGAGTGGCAATCAGGTGACATTGCACCTAATCATTACCTGCCAATGAGCGTTTAGCACAATGGAGGAAGTGCCCCTCTCTTAAGGATTTACTGTAGTAAGCCTTTCAAATGCATAACTGCTTGCAGAAAAAAAAACACCATAGTATCAGAGCACATGCATAAACATGCCCATTTTTAAAAATAACAATTTGAATCCATCAGTGGGATGACTTCAGTGAAAACATGTACATGCAAAAAAAATTTCAGTTAGAGTAGTTCAGCAGTGGAACAGGCTGCCTAAGGAGGTGGTGAGCTCCTGCTCACTGGCAGTCTTCAAACAAAGGTTAGATACACAGTTTTCTTGGATGCTTTAGGATGCTTTGGGCTGAACCTGCGTTGAGCAGGGGGTTGGACTAGATGGCCTGTGTGGCCCCTTCCAACTCTATGATTCTATGATTCTAGCCACTGGAAAAGATTTTGAGTTGAAACCTACTGATAAGCTGTGTATTCGCTTTGGATTTAGGTAACTACATATAGCCCATTTTCCAGCCCTTGCCTATTTCAACTAATGCACTATTTTTTTTCTCTTTAACTATAACTGATAGGCTTATCCCAAAGAAAAATTCACCATGTGATGAACCCATTCCTGTTGGAAAAGGCACATCATCTGAGCCAACTAATCAACTTAACACTGTTGCAGAAGCATCTTGTCTTCCAATTGTCATCTTGTTACAATCTCTCTTAATGCTGTTTGAGTTGTAATGAGGGCACAACGAAGACTAACTGAATTAATAAAATGTGAAAATGATATTGGCAAGTAGGTTGCATGATAAAAAGCAAAATGAAATTAAATAGAATTCCAAGTTCCTGGTGGAATGAATGGAAGAATTCTGGCACCCATTCCGTCCCTTGCTGAACTGAATGCAGTTAAAAAGCTCCTGTTTGAACTTCTTGATAGGACATTAGCCTATTCATGAGGGACAGCCCAGGCTACACCTTTCTTTAGTGTGGGTTAATGGTAGCACCACTACATGTCTGTTCAAAGTATTTTGAATCATAAGAATCCAGAATACTTGTAGCATGGAAAGCAGTTCAAACTCACTAGAAACACATTAGAAACAGTCCTGAAAGGCATCCCCATACTGCAAATGATGGATTGAGGCACAGCTTAACGAAGGCTACCTGTTATGTTGATACGGAAGGCACTGTACCAGAGATTGCTCAAATCACACTCACTGCTCATTCTGTTGCCCATTATGCTAGATCCAGCTCTACCCCCATTCCAGAGGGGGAGAAAAAACACATGCATAAAGAATTAAGAATATGGGGGTAGGAAATACTGGACATAGTACTCAGCTACAACTACTACTCTTCATCCTTTTGTGCATGGGTAGAACATCCTGTAGAGTTGATATTTTCCCTCTTGCCAAGGCTAGCTCACCTTCAGTCCTTTAGATGCACATCCAATATTTGAATAAAGTCCTTTCTGAACACCTTTAAAGCCACCCCTTTCACCTATGCTTTTTCATTGAATACCAAACAGGAAAGTCTGTGTGAAGCAAAACATAGCCCATTCCCCCTCCCTCCTCCACTTTTGTGCCTTTACCTGCAATGCAAAGGGATTCCAGCTGTGTTTTAACTGGTGCTTGCCTGGGGCTGATTCTTGAGTCTCATCAAGACCATTACAGTATTGTTGTTAATTGCTCATAGACACAGCTTGTGAACCTATGAGGGGAAGGCAACTATTGTATGGGTGATATAATATTCTAGCCTTTTCCTTCAAAATCATAATTGGATTGGTTCCATGGGCACATCAAGGGCCTCCTTCAACTGTATGGCTAAGTTGGGGCCTGGGTGAAAAGATTTAGAAGCTAGCTGAAACTGCACATGCCTCGTGCCCATGGACAAAATAGCTGCACAGAGAATTCATGTATAATGAGGCTTACTTTGTTGCTCGTCACTAAGGAGAAGACCACCTGGAAAAGGTAGAAAAGTTAGCTTTTATCATTTCTTGGTGTTGTATTGTGTTTGAGTATGTTTGGCAAGAAACTCAATTATTTCTAACCTTTCCCCCCTAAATTTATATAATAAAAAAGCGGCAAAGACTTATCTGCAGCTGCCATGTATGCGGTGGAGGAGCGGGTGGTGGGAAGATGTACAGGGGGGTGGCACCATGATGGCAGGCTGGGTGGGTGCTGTGTGTACTTGTTGCACCTGCTTTGGTGCCTGGGCATGGGCTCGTGGTGCCTTAAAAGGCACCATGTTTAGGGGTCCCACCTCTTATGCCAAACTCGCTGCTGGAGCAGCTTCCTTCCCACCCACCCTGTTTTGTTGGCTGTTAAGCTTATGTCTATATGACCACTGGATGCTGTCTTTATATTGCATTTAGTCACAGATGGTGTTTTTGGCATGAGATGGAGCCTGTTTGGGGGGAGTTCAGTCTGTGCATCGGACTCCCCAGGTTGGAGACCTCCCTATGAGGTGGCAGGTCTGTGAGTGGGGATTAGATTGAGGAGGCATGGGGCTTGCAGAGCCAGGTAGCCCAGGATGGGGACCAATAATGAGGTGTATGCCTCTCCTTGGTATCCCGGGGCTTACAGGGCCAGGTGGCCTGGGGTAGTGCCAAGGGAAGTGGGTGCTTCCTCTTGGCACCACAGGTGGACACGTCCGTATGGTGGGAATCCAGTGGCAAGGGGACCTGCATTCTTGGAGGGGGAACTGGGTGGGCCCCAGGGTGCTGCTGGCTCTTCTCTTGAGCAGGATCCCAGTGGCGAGGAGACCTGTGTTCCCAGCTGGGAACAAGGTGGGCTCTAGGGTGCTGCTGGAGTCCAGGTTCTTGTGGTCTGCTGACAGCAAGTCAGGCTCCCTCTCCCTGCTGTGGAGTAATAATAAAGCTGTAGCCTTGTTTAAGCCAACAGAAATGTGTGAATGACTTCCTTGAGCCTAAAATGTCCTCCTGCAAGTCAACATTTATTAATTTTACCAAAGTATCTGGTTATTTGCACATCCCACCCTATAGGACTCAGGAGGCCTGCTAGGCCTGCTCTGTGACACTCCACTTGCTCCTCAAAAGCGCACCAGTATTGAAAAGTAATTGACCAGCATTACCCAAATTAGTCTACATGAGTTATGGTAAATTAGCAAAGTTCTCCACATACTAGCATGAAGTGAACATGTGTCCTTGGAAAGCAATCCTAAGAAGCCTACCTGGAACTGTCCTATTATATTAATTAGGACTTACTCCCAGGAAATTGTATTTAGGATTGCAGCTTTTGGATACTTGAATGTACTTGGGATCAAGCCTGTTTATACAAGATTCAAATCAACACTTGTAAAAAAGACAGAGAGGGTACTCTTGAATGATTTTTTTAATTTTATAAATAGACCAAGGGACCAAATTAATCTTCTATGCAATGTAGAAAAGGCAGAAATGACATCACCCTGCCAACAAAAGTGTGTCTAGTCAAGGCTATGGTCTTCCCAGTTGCAATGTATGGCTGTGAAAGTTGGACCATAAGGAAGGCCAAGCGTCAAAGAATTGAGGCTTTTATACTCTGGTGCTGGAGAAGACTCTTGTGAGTCCCTTGGATTGCAAAGTGAATAAACCTGTCAGTCCTAGAGGAGATCAGCCCTGACTGCTCCTTAGAAGGCCAGATCCTGAAGATGAAACTCAAATACTTTGGCCACCTCATGAGGAGGAAGGACTCCCTGGAGAAGAGCCTAATGCTGGGAGCGATTGAGGGCAAAAGAAGGAGGAGACGACAGAGAATGAGGTGGCTGGATGGAGTCACTGAAGCAGTAGGTGCAAACCTAAATGGACTCCGGGGAATGGTAGAGGACAGGAAGGCCTGGAGGATCATTGTCCATGGGGTCGCGATGGGTCGGACACGACTTTGGACCTAACAACAACTACAAATTCAGATTATAAGAAGGGGGTTCAGCTATGGAACTGGAATAATAAAAACATGAAAAGAAATCCCTTGTCTCTATTAGAGAGGGTAGTTTTCTCCTTTGAATGCAGAATGTTTAAAGTGTTCCCTTGGAGAGATTTGGACATTAGCTATGGCCAGGTACTTGTCACAACTAGGGAATAGCAGGGATTTATTTATCTGAGCATTGAAATATAGAGGAAATTGCTGGAATCAGCCCATGTCTTATGAGTTTGGATATTTGGGTCATTAATTAAGATAAAATTATCAGGGAAGAGGTTCCAAGTTCCTTGGTGGACATGACCTTCAGTTTAATTCCTTTTGGGGTTTATTTTTGCATGATTGATGAAAGTGCAACCTGGCATTCAACCATAGTGTGATTCACTGGTTTTGATGTCAGTTTAATTCAGGCTATCAATCCTAGGCCCTCACAGAGGTATACATGGGAACAGGACAAGGCAACAAGCCATAACATAATTCAAAGTTATTTTCTTATGTGGGGGGCAGGGAGAAACAGTGATATACCTGAGATGCAGAAACTTGCTGTGAAACAGCTGTTTGCTGTTTCACCTGTAAATTGTAAATTGTGGGTTGTTTTTGCTTTTGGGGACTCTTGCTAGATCTCTGTAAGATTATATAACTGTAAACAATTTTATAGCAGGAAAACAAGATAGCACAAGCTTATTTCCTTATAAATGGATTGGGGGTTGTTAATTGACTGAATAATTATAGGGTGCTGATTGAAACTATTAACATTTCTTCCTGGAAATTATAAAAGTATATTATTCATTACAAAATCTGGTTTTGTAGTTGATGGCAGGCAGTGGTACAATGTAACAATACATCAGATCTGAATGCACAGACAGTGGTATGGAATTAGCTTTCAGGGATCAATTGATTCTAAGGGCTGGAATGTTGCTAATATTCTGGAACTTCTAGTTCAAACTGATTGCAGCTCTTTCCTTCAAGCAGACATCTAGTAGAACTAGTATATGGAGAAACTGAGGCCTGCTCTAGCTAACATCACCGAATGCTCTTAACATTGATGTACAACCACCAACCTTCAGGAATTCAAATGATCAGTCAAGGGACTTGCTTTCAAAGGTCAGTCTGTCTTTTTCTCTTACAAATATACAGCATTACCTGCTATTTTATTGATTTGCTGTGTACAGCCACCACCCCTGCACTGATTCCAAGTCTCTGACAATTGTTGTCACCTCTTACTGCCCATAGCAACAGTCCTCTTTTCTTTGACAGCCTTGTCAAATGGTGATTTGTCTGCCACAATGGAATTCTTTGGGCTGCTGGGAGCATCCCCAGCGAGTCTTGCCAGCTGTTTTGCTGGCACAAGTGTATCTGGTTATAATTCATTAGTTTTATTTCCTTCTTCAAATGTATACAGAATTGATTGTTAGGAGGCTTGCACAATTATGATGCTATACAGGGTCATCAGTTCCCCCAAACCAAAATTCCCTATGTACCAGTCCCTTGTGTAGGATGGCTAGAAGCATCACTTTACTACTCAGGAAACTTCACTCCTATGTGGCCTTGGAAATAACACACAATTCGACAGTTGTTGGGAAACTCAGTGCAGTCACCATGGCTCTCGCAGGCCAACCAAGTTAGAGAGAGCACAAAATATTTCCCAAATCTGCAGGCCCAGGCTGAGCATTGATTGAGCTGTAGCGTTTTCTCTCATGGGACAATGACTCTGAAGCATTCTACCCCTGATTTGTTGCACCTGCACTCCCACTACCCAGTGAATATGCATGCATGCATACACACACACACACACACACACACACACACACACATCAGGGGGGGAGGGATGTAGCATAGTGGTTACAAAGGCAGATTCTAATCTGGATTGAGTCCCCACAATTGCACATGAAGCCTGCTGGGAGATGTTGGGTCAGTTACAGTTCTCTCAGAACTCTCTCAGCAACACTGACCCCACCAATTTGACTGTTGTGGGAAGAGGAAAGAAAGGCAATGGTAAGCCACTTTGAAACTACTACAGGTACAGAAAAGTAGAGTGTAAAAACCAACTCTTCTTTAAAATCAGAATATTGATATGCATTGTGAAACATTTTCTTTAAATTGTTTTTAATATGAGATGCATTTGTATTTATTTCAGTACTAGTAGAAAAGCCCATTGCATGCTGTAATGCAATGGGTGCTAGTTCATGGTTTGATGTGGGTTTTGTGCCACACTTGGAAGCTGGCAACCCTAAGAACTCCCTGTGAACAACAGTTCTGAGCCAAATCAGGAAATGTGGGATTCCAGAGCATGAACCTACACCTATCTGGCAACCTTACCTCCTCTTCCCAATATTTTCTTGACCTGAAATATGCCAGGGGCTGTTATGTGGCTGGTTTGGTGGCTGCAGAAGCATTATACCCTTTTGAGGCTTCACTTCCAAACCTCAAGGAATATTTGCAACCCAGGGATAACCGACCTTCAGGTGGGGCTTGGAGATCTCCTGGAATTACACCTTATCTCCAGACCATAAAGATTAGTTCTCCAGGCAGAAATGACTGCTTTGGCAGGTGGACAGGGCTGTTGTGTAAAAGAAACATTTGAGGCTTCCCATACAGGTTATTGTGGAGATGAAACACTTGAGGACTACCATACATAGTTATTGTGCAGATGAAACAGGAAGCAAAAGAATCCCTGCAACAGCATCCATAGAGTGGAAAAGAGACATGCATGCCTCACTGCTGGAGTAAGGTGACCAGATTGTCCCAATTTTGGACGGACATCTGGGGATACCCGGCAAATTGTACTTATGTTGAAATTAAATATATATATATATATATATTACAATACTATTTTTGCATTCTATACGTTCTATGAATTTTTTCTTGCTCCATATAGACCAAATTTTTAATCAAGAACCCCCTCGTTCAATGGTGTCCCGCTTTACCAATGTTAAAATCTGGTCACCTTATGCTGGAGACAAGCCACAGCACCATGGTAAGCGTGAATGGGCTTTTCTGTGGCCTCCCTGTCAGTCAGTCATTAGGCAGAAGGGGAAAGCTTTCCCCCCTCAAAAGGAATGCACACGCACACCCTCAGACTCCCCTTTATCGCTCTAAGAAATGTGTTCCTTGCCTCAGTTAGGGGC
The DNA here is from genome assembly GCF_049243985.1 of Paroedura picta. Taxonomy (NCBI): domain Eukaryota; kingdom Metazoa; phylum Chordata; class Lepidosauria; order Squamata; family Gekkonidae; genus Paroedura; species Paroedura picta. Next base: position 53,324,546 of record NC_135377.1, read on the forward strand.
TGTTAGAGGCCTCCTTCACAGCAGGCCTGAAGGGAAAGGGGTGTATGGAATCCTGAACAACAGCAGCAATTGGCCTTGGGGGCCGGGGGGTGGTGGTGGAGATTCTACCAATAAAAGGCTTCGTAACCATCATGTTCACGATTTTAGGTATTCCTTGAAAATACTAGTTTACATAGCAATATGGACTGCTGTAGTATGGCAGTCTTTCTCTTAATGCCTGCCTCTTTCTGAGTGTCCTTTGGCTTATTTCTTAAAGTCCTTAAATTGCTTGTTGATACTGCTGATGTTGGTTCACTTAATAAAATCTCTACATCTTCATAGAATCAATAGAGGTGTGCTTTAAAAGTTTTATTTCTTTACTTAACAGAAGTTGAAAACATCATTAGCAGCATAATGTGGGCATCAACAGGATGTTTCTTGTTAAATTAAAACTAAACTAAAAGAACCACAACCTGAGAGATCCTGACAAAACTGCTTTCCTGACACAGACAGAATGGCAGGCTGTTAAAGGGAAGGGCATTTTCTTTCTCCAGTGCCCGAACAGCAGATACAATCATGTTGTAACTGTCAATTTTTTTAAAAATGCATTTCCCCTTTAAAAGCTATTTGTTGGGGGAAAGCTTCTCTCCCCAGAGGAAAAATACTTTTGAGTTTCTGCCGCTAGCCACGAAATCTCTTTGCAACATGACCGCAGGAGAAGGGCATTGCAGAAGGGCAATGGAATAAAGGCTACCATCCTACCTTCTACCTGCAGTATTCCAAAACCATGTTTATTGGGTACCCATAAATACAGGCCACCCTCAAGAAATAAAAGCAGCGTAGTTTGAGACAATAATATTGGAAATGGTGCAGAGGCTCAATGGACTTCAAAAAGTATATTTTTGCCAAGGATTGTTCTGAAAATGACTTTGTGAAGGATAGATTAAATGTTCCGTTCTTTTCTGCTTCTTCAAAGCGTGCTCTCCAGTAATGTTTGTTGTGATTTGCAACTTATGTGTAGGGTTAAATCATTAGATCAAAGCAATTAAATGGCCCATTAAGCAATGATATACAAAAGTAACAATGTCTCTTTTATCCCAGCTTACTGTGCTCTTACAATTGGCTTGTATAGAGCAGGGGGTGGCCAAACTGTGGCTCTCCAGAGGCCCATGGACTACAATTCGCATGAGCCCCTACCATCACCATGCTGGCATGGGCTCATGGAAATTGTAGTCCATGGGACTCTGGAGAGCCAGTTTGGCCACCCCTGGAACCAGATAGATTAGGCTGAAAGACTTAATGACTGCACCATGTATCTGCAGAAGAAGTCCCACATGAAACCTTTGCTCTTGCCAGAAAACCTGACCGCAAAATAGCATAATATTTTGCGCTAATTTCAATACCTCTTTATCTCTCTTCAGTTTGCCCTTATAATTTACTGGCAATCAATTTCTAAGCATTACGGAATCAATAAGCCTGGGTAAATTCATATTAATTCTTTTCACCTGGTTTGTGTTTTTAATTGTGGTTAGTTTTCCCCCCAAATTTATCAGTATAATATTAATTAACATTCAGCAAAATATTAATTCTCCTCCCTTAATTACATGATAGCATCCTAGAAGAGCATTCATTTTCTTATCTATCTGATAAAAAAATAGGTTCACACATTCTGTACATACTTTAGACCAGCACTATGATATAAACTCTGGTAATACTTGTAAATAAATAACCCCTATAAAAGTCAAACTTCAAAGTATATAAAATCAGCTAAACTCCCTCTCCTCTGTTGGGTGTTAGCAGTTTGACAAAGAAACAGGGAACGTTAAAAACAGAGCACATTCATTTATTCCTAATCACCGTGAGGCGGCTGGTGGTGGTGTTGGCGGCGTGATCGGGAAGGGCGTCCTGCGTAGGAGGGCTGCGTGGAGTCTGCGCAAGGGCCCCCGGGCAGTGGCAGTGTTCATTAGTGGCGTGTGCATTGAAAGGGCGCGGCGGCGGCACTCCTTTCCCGGCAGCGCTCTCAAGAGGCAAGGGCGATGTTCCGGCGCCGGCCAAGGCCCATTAAGCAATGATATACAAAAGTAACAATGTCTCTTTTAATGGCATCTGTATCCCAGCTCCTTGGCCGTCGCTGAACCATCTGGGCAGCCAGTCCAGGGCGGGCCAAGTGGCCAATAGGGAGGCACGCAAAGCGTGCCTCCCAATTGGCCACTTGGCCCCCAAGTGGCAGTTGGAGGGGCCCAATTAGGAGCCGCTTCGCAACTCCTGATTGGGCCCCTCCGAGTTTTTATCCCGGACTGGTCCCGCCCTAACTCCTCCCCAGGAGCCCTTAGCCTTTTATTTAATCCTCTCCGCAGGAGCGGTTAAAGGTGCTAGCAAGCCAGCTTGGTGTAGTGGTTAGGAGTGCCAACTTCTATTCTGGTGAGCCAGGTTTGATTCCCCACTCTCCCACATGTCCTTGGGCTCACCATAGCACTGATAAAGCTGTTCTGACTGAGCAGTAATATCAGGGCTCTCTCAGCCTCACCTAGCTCACAGGGTGTTTAGAACTTTAGTACTAACTCCTAATCAAGTATTTTACTTTCACCGTAATGTCATCTTTAATCTATTGTATACCAAATAATCCCTCTTCAGGATCTCCTTAATTTTCAACATGTTCTTCCTCAATGACTTTACTATTGCACACAAGCTCTGGCTGTGACTGTTCTTTCTGCAAACATGTTTAAAAATATATTGATAGTTCTGAGAAACATCTTTATGAACCTGATAATGGCTGTGCAACTTACCAGGTATGGGGTTAAGGTAGGGACCTCTTGATACGTTGTGTGCACGCAAAGATAAGCAAAGCTGGCAGAAGATGCTGGCTGTGTTTGGAGTTAAGGTGAATCTGACAACAAAGGCAGCCACAGGCCTTAATACTGCCTGTCAATTAAAATACATTTGCATATTGAATTATGATGCAGATAAGTTGAAATAATTAAATAAATTCATTAAACCCACACTATTATGTTGTGTCTTCATTGAAGAGAGTTAGAATGCAACATGCTTTATGTGTTAACAGTTTCTATTTCAGGCTTGAAAGGAAGGTGAAATTGGTCAATGGCAGACAAGTCCTTCAGAGCAGGGGTAGTCAACCTGTGGTCCTCCAGATGCCAGCAAATGCTGGCAGGGGCTCATGGGAATTGTAGTCCATGAACATCTGGAGGACCACAGTTTGAGGATCCCTGCTTCAGAGTACATCCCGTTGCATCCAGTGATATGCTGATACCCCTACACTCAATAGCAGTTTAATCAAACACTGACAGAAGTGTTCCTCTTTTATTAAACACTCAAAATCATTCAAAATTGATTGGCAAATGTTTCGTGGATGCACATTCTTACTCTGCTTTCCTGTAACTGCTGCCTCCCCTATCACCCATCCATCCATCTCAGCTAAAAAAGAGAGTGTGTATGTAATGTAGTACCTTGATGAATGCTCCTGACTGATTAATGTCATCAACTTTTCAAACATAAATGCAGCACATATACTCAAAAATGTTACTGATTTTAAATAATGCTTGCTTGCCCATGATTACCTCAAGACACGTGTATTTTAAGTTGTGGGAGGGTGTCATTCACAGCTTCCAGCCAACCATCATGCTGAATACTACCAACTACTCAAATGCACACCCATTTGCACTGCTACTAGTTGTAAATACCAAACCAATCAGTGTGATTGTATGAGGGTTTGGAGAAACAGAAGCATCTCTACTTGGAGCAAGACTCTTAAGTTATTCTTTGGAAACAAGACCAGAGAAATCTAAAAAGCAGAAAGACATCTAGGTCAGGATAATTTCAGAATCTTTCCTATTCAATGGTCAACTAAACAGTTAAGAATCATACAGCCCTGTTTTGAAGCCTCTGGCCTTGACCAACTCAAGCTTCAGTAGATTTTGTATTTGTAAAAGCACAACTACACTATAGGAGATGTTGAATAATTCATGTGAACCACGTGTTAATTTTGCAGCATTCCTGCAAACAGTTCTGGATGAATCACCATTGTGGAGCATCTACCTAAATTCAACAATGTAATTGGCATTATGATAGAAGTATCCCTTTTGCATGATGCATTTCAGTTACTGTACATGGAAAGCTGGCTTCTTCCAGTTTGGTGAATTATTTTAATGGCTTCTTTTAAATTGATCCACAATATTTCACCAACTGAGTCAGCTACAGCAGATTGGATGAAAGTGGCAGCAGATAAGACAGGGAAAATGAAGAAATTAAGCTTATAAAAAGGCTTCTTTATAAATTACCTTGCAACCACTTTGTGTCATTTCAGTGTCGCTTGTCAATGCAACCTTTATTAATCAGTGGAGACAGAGAGAAACATCCTTAATCAAAATGAAGAGGATGGCAGCTACCTAGGACTTGAGAGCCTTTCTACTTTGTTATGGGAATTTATACGGGAGCATCAACTGTGCACTTTTAATTTGAAATAGGAATGGAGAAGTTGTATTTCAGCAGTTTAACATAGTTAGGAACAATCTCATCTTTATAAAATGTAGGATGTCTTTTCTTCCTTGCTCACTTTCTGTTCGGACCTACCCATCACTGTTGATTGGAATGTAAAAGAAAGTAAAACTTTTGAGTTCTTAAATCAAACTCATGTGAAAAGTCAGAATGCCTATGAGGCCTGAGCTGTCTGATTTAATGTTATAGGGCATGTGTGTGCAAATATTACTAGTGAAAATACTCTTTAAGGAAAGGCCCATAAGTTTGTATTTAGAAGATCCGGTTACCCTAACCCTAACCCTACAATTTCACAACCTCCATTACAGTATGGGCAGGTATGACACCCCTCTCTTCACTTCCCTCCTTTAGCGGTAAGAATTTCCCTCTGTTTCTCTGATCCTTTATTGACTGATCCATTTTCATAATGTGTTTTTTTCTTTGCGGAAGACCTCTGACTGTCCCACCTTGTCACAGTACAATATTTTGGCTGATCCCAGGATCGTGAGGGAAGGACCAAGAACCCCTTTTAATTTAAACAACTTAAATGGCACTTCAGGCATTTTGACATTCCAAAAACCGCCCTGAGCCTCCGGGGAGGGCGGTATATAAGTATGATAAATAAATAAATAAATAAAATAACAATATTTATTTAACATAGAGGGGAAGGATCAGGTTTAAATCAGGGGTTTAAAAATCAGTATATGCACAGAGTTTAGTTCTTACTTTTCTTAAGCTTTTCAGTGACTTACATTTTTATGTTGAAAGGCTTTTGTTCCATTGTTTCCCAAAAAAACGTCAGTACACTTCCTTTGAATATTCTCTGTGTTGGTTTCAAGAGGACTAGTAACACTCCTTCCAGTACCCAACCCAACCCCTTTCTCCTGAAACATCAGTATGCTTTTTAACTGACTCTTAAGGTAGTTAAAGGCGGTTTCTAACCATAGCAGAACAGGGATCTCTGCTATTCAGAGCTAATTCCCCGTTTGACTGAGTAGGAAATTTTCCTCTTGCAGACCTGGGTTCTCAACCTTCCTAAGGCTGCGACCCACTTTGGGAGGGTCTCAACATAGCTATTTAAAAAAAATTAGAAGTGGAAATACTCAATCTCCACAGCTTATCTGTAGCTTTAACCCACTTTGGCTTTTGTAGCTAAATGAATGTTTAAAGGTTTTAGACATTTTAATGCCTTGCCTCAGTTTTGCCAGTCCAGCCTTTTTTGACACTTCCTTAATGGTATGAACCACAAAAATGGCTGAATCCCATGAACTGCCTGAAGAGTTCAGGGAAGTTCGGGATGGTAGACTGCTCATGAAATTCAGTTTGTTCCCCTCTTTATTTCTCCCACATATTATCTAATCATTTTACTTCTGTGTATTCCCCTGGCTTTTCAAACTACCTTTGAGGCAATATTCCTTTTTGACACAGTATATCTATCTAGACTGGTCCTTTATATGGCATTGCCTCTGCAGACCTGAGCTCTCTTTGAGGACCTCACCTTATAGCAAACATTTTTTAAAAAAATTAGCTGTGTGAAGTAGCTGTTTTCCTCCTACAGGCTAATCTAGGATTTTTGTGCTGTATTCCTTTTGAAGGCTGATTCCTCTTTTCTGTTTCAAAGGCTGTCTGAAATCTCTGTTCCCACCTAACTCTAAAGAAATAAAAGTCAGTAACAGAGGAAATAAGAGATAAGTTAGAAGTATTCAAGTTCCTCTAATCTTACACGTGCACTCCTGACCCAGGATGCGGGATGTTTAAAGTCTGCAAATACAAATATCCATTTGGAAATGATATTAAAGAAGAAGGAGCTATGTCTAACACAATAAACATTTTTTTAAAAAATTATCATTCCTGGAGTGGAACTATAATGTATGTAGTTGACACGTAAAAGAATATCTTTATGAATACTTGGAAAAGGCTGACCAATATAGCTCAGTCATTCCACCATTACACTAACACTGTATTTCATCTGAGTGAGAAAGTCAACCTACTATAATTGCATCATCCCCTCTATGCTTATATTTTATATTACAGCAGCTTGATGATGCATTAGCATATTCTGTCATCTGAGGGATGCTCAGCAGCACTGATGATATGCTAGTTTAAATGATTGTCAAAGTAATGCTGCTGTAAAGCTCCCAGGTTGATGGCTTGAAGTAATATATTACTAGGGAAATATCTTGCTGATTACATGACAGAGTAATATATCATTGTATTGATGTCACCATGAAGATGCTTAAGTATAATTTATATACAGGCAAGGGAAGACCACAATGGCAAGGCTGTCCTTCAAACATCTATAAGTGGTAATTGTTTAAATATATTTTATTCAGAAGCTGTTCAAGCAAAAAACATAATTGAGAATGGTTTTAAAAAATGGTAAATTAGCACCCATTTAAGTTAAAGGTTCAAGGTCTGTATAGATCTCTGTTGTCAATTAGCATAAGTATATAGATTCAGCTGTGCAAAATTACAGTCCTCTTCACTTTGATTATACAAGTGCTCACTATTATCCTCTGAGAAGGCAGCAATAGGTAGTTTAAACTGAGACTAGTTCCACACAAATGCAAACCACTGAATCAGCGTGCTTAAATAAACAAAGTTTGTAAAACTTTCTGCACATCTTTTTGTCTCCCCTGAAGTGCATCCAAATTTGGTGCCTGTTCCCCCACATTTTCTGAATCCACCGTCCTGTATCTGAAGTGAGGAATTCCCTATTTTGAATTTTGTTTCCTGCTGACCTTTGATGTCTTCAGTGTTGCATGTTCAACCTCTCACCCCCCTCAGGTTGTCCCTGAGCAATATGCTATTTTTTTTTAAAGCATAGTGTTGATCGTAATATGGCACAAATATCCTTATCCATTGTTGTTCCTCTATATATTTGTGAAACAGCCTAGGGGTGGGATGTGTCTGGCTGTCCAAGTTAGAATAGGGCCAATCAGGGTGCAGCTAGTTTTGCCCTGATTGGCCCTGCCCCTGCAGCTCCTGCCCTCTGTCCCTGGACTCTAGCCTCTTTGTTCTCAGTGCCTGGAACCAGCAGTAGGTAAGGGGAGAGGGTCCTGGGCAAAGGGTGGTGGTGGAGGGCCTGTTAATGAGGGCCTTCTAGGCTGGGCCTGCTAACAAGGGCCTCCCAGCCTGTTGACTGCCTGCTAAGGAGCTCTGTCCTGGGCCTGCTACCACTCTGGCCAGCCCCCACCTGCCCCACTTGATCCGGCTGTGAGCTGCAGCCCAAAGCCACCTTCAGCTGCCTGGCCAGGGGAGGGGACCCTTTCAATGCCCGTTCTTAGGAATGGGCTTTGAAGCTCGCGTCATTATAATATAGCAAAACTATAACAGTGGAAAAAACAGGCAGCTAGGTTTTATGGAGAGTTCTCTGTCCCCCCCCCCCGCCCATGAAGTTTCTCTTTCTTTCTTTCTTTCTTTCTTTCTTTCTTTCTTTCTTTCTTTCTTTCTTTCTTTCTTTCTTTCTTTCTTTCTTTCTGATCACCAGCCATATCCTTAGTTGGCAACTAAGGGGGAGTGGGGATGCCTTTGAAATGGTGGTAGTCATGATATTCCCCATGATACATCCAGTCTTTTTTAAAACCATGTTATGATGTCATAATGTTACTGCACATATGCAAAAAAGGAGGTTCTGTCACTAGTGAAGTACATGATGACCTGACTGCATAACATCTTTTCAAAGGAAGAGCAAAACACATGAGGAGGTTAAGATCCAAATTCAAGAAAAGATTCCATGAAATAAATGCCCATTTCTGGAAGGGGTGCCACAAAGCTGGAGTGTCGGCTGGGGATTCACTTGCCAGGAAATGCAGCAACACTGAGCTTCAGAGAAAGTCATAGAATCATAGAATCATAGAATCATAGAGTTGGAAGGGACCTCCAGGCTCCTCTAGTCAAACTCCCTGCACAATGCAGGATCTCACAACTACCTGCCCACCCACAGTGACTCTAATTTCATGCCCAACTGATCCCCCCACCAAAATATCCAGAATCCAGCCTGGCCTGGAGGAAATTCACCTACCATCCCACAGCGGCGATTAGCAATTCCCTGGATATGCAAGGAAGTGCCACATGAGACAAACACTGGCACATCCAATGGCTGCTCTGGAGTATAGATTATATGGCATTATGTATCACTGATGTACATCTCACCATTAATCCCCACCTTCTCTAGGATGCCCTCATCCTTAGGAATTTTCAATCCTAAATTTGCAACTATTGTCAGAGGACTGTGGAGCATGGGCTTACAATTTCCAGTTCAGGGGTTCTGAAAGTAAGGATTTTATTTTATTCTATTTGTCCCCACATCAGCTCAGGACAGAATAATTTGTAATGACTGCACAAAGGAAAAAAAAACCTTTATCATTAGTAAATCCAAATAACTGAATCCATTTGCCTAAACCCCACTTAAATTTATTGAATATTGAAACTGTACAGTTTAGCCATTTGCTGATTTTATTAATGAATACACTTAAACCAACCTGTGAATGTTACTGTCAATGTTGCAATTAGGAAAAATTACTATCACTAGATGTTACTATTCTTACTGCTACTACTGTTGTCATTTTGCTATTATTGTTGAACCGTCTGTATTCTGATTTCTGTTCTCTGTAAACTGCCCTGAGCCACAAGGGGAGGGCAGTATATAAATATAATAAATAGGCAGGCAAACAGGCAGGCAGACAGAGACAGACAGACAAACAGATTGCTCTAATATTGAATCAATATGAAAAACTAATTTTTCATATTAGATTTATTGTGGTTTTGGTCAGTATGGAAGTTTTTATTGTTATGTAATATTTCATGTTGAATTTGAAAATCTACAAGTTTTTCTGGGTATTTTCTTCTTCAACCCAAGGAAATTTCTGCTTGTGCTAGAGCTCTGGTGCAAGGAGAAATTCAAGAATACTATGATAGCCACTCATAAGTAAAACTCGTTGTTTCTCTTCTTGCATTTCAACTTGTACAATATCTGGTGCAACTAATTTCTGGACACTAAAATATATAGGGAGGAAAGGACTAGGTGATGCACAAAATCCTTCACGAGTGAAACTGTTCTAAATCCATTTGACTCACAGGAGGGCATTTTGGGTTGGAATAAGACACAACTATGTTGGGTATAAACAAGGGCACAGCTTTATTGGTGCAGCATGGGAGAGGAAGCCTAACCTAGCAGCCAGCAAACTGCACCAAAATCTGTAGAGTCCAGGGGCGCTCTGGGGATCCACACCATTCCCAGCTGGGAGAGCAGATCCCCTTGCCTACTGAAGTCTGCCCTAAAGGAAGTGACCTGTGTGTGGGAGCACCCACACTCATTTGTCTGCAAGCTTTATGCTGCATCCCAGTGAAGAAGCTGGTGGGGGGTGAGCCTCTGCTCAATGTGCCCCACAGCCATCAGCCAGGCATATGAACTGCATCTGGCACAGCACTGGCCAAGCTGGGTACATGGCCCATCTGGTGAGGATGAGCCATGTCTCCAGCCTCTTCCCCGCCCGTGTGAAACATGGGCAGGGAATAGCAATGAAAGATGGGGTAGAGTGCCCCCTGTGAGCCTCCCAGCAGCTGGCCCAATATGCTGCTCTTGGACTGCAGCTGTGCTTGCCACCCTGAACACCACGGCCCTTTCCCTGGGAGGCCTGCCAAGCCTTCTACACCACAAAACATGGGATGGGTAGGGAAGGGTTTCCTCACTCCCTCTCAATTGGCATGCAGTGCCAAGTGCTTTCTGCAGGGCCCCTGTGAAGAAGCTGGAAGAAGCAGTGCGGGCTAAGCCAGGCACAGATCCCCTCATATGAGGACCAGCTGCATCTCTATGGGTGCGGAAGTGCAATGGATGTGCATCTGCAGGGGTAGAGAGCACCCCCACGAGCCTCCTGGCCACCAGCCCAATGTGCCGCTCTTGAGCTGTGGCCATTGGCAGAGCTCACTGCCCTGCATGTTATGTTGAGCTCCCGGCCCTTCTCCCAGGAGGCCTATTGGGGGGGGGGGGCTTGATTTGCTCCTACCCAGCCAGCGTGGAGAGCATGCTGATCCATGGCATCCTGGGTGAAGTGGCTGGGACCCACACACATGGTGCCTTTATAGGCACTCTGAGTCCTGCCTGCGCACTTTGATGCTGCACACATGTTCATGTGCAGCGTGCACTGCAAACAGGCTGCTTGGACGGTCATGTCTGCCTCCATCCAGCTCTCCACAGCATCAACCACTGGACGCAGTGAGTCTTGGCCATACATTATGTTTCTAATTACACTTTGTTGAATTCAAGGTTGAATAGGTAAAATGCATTATATCACTTGGAAAAGTTAGATTTAAGATTGACAGAGAAAGGTCGCAATGTTAAGCATAACAGGTGGGATTTTGTTTGAAAATAGTTATGACTTGGATGTAAGGCTAGATTAAGATGAGTGGTACAGATGCTTCATATGACTGTCTGTGCTAAATTTCAAGGTAAAATCGGGATTACAAAGTCATCACAGTAAATAGTGAGACTTTAGAAGGCTATAATCTTGAAGATGGTTACTATAAGGACATACATATACATATGCTGTCTCCTTGTCTTTATATTTGAGTATATATTTTACTTTATTATTTCAGAAGTGGTAAAATGCAGGAATATAGAAGGGGGAAAGTCAGGTCTGTTTCAATGTGCTATTCTACTGAGTAGGCAGATCAGATCTAGAGAATAAATTTGGTAGTGAATGTTATGAATATCCCTGTTACATGCATGAGTAAGGTTAACCCATTTATCATGTGGTGAACAGTTTATCTAAAACCACCCCATGTGAAAATCAGTACAAATAAATGCATAGGGAAAACAAAGTCTCTTTAAAACATGGGCTTTCTTTGTCATTGTGTATAAAAGACTGAGTCCTAAGACTCATTGTCAGCTACAGCAAACAATAAAGTATAGCAACATTACCCTGGGAATGAATATGTTCAGATTTATGGAGCAGTTCCCCTGCTCATACCAAGACCTCAGGGAGACAAGGGAATAATTGTTGCATATCAACTTTCTAGATCCTGTTCAAAAACATGTGAGCATCCCTGCAGCACACCACTGTCTAAATTACTTTACTATCATTTGACACATTTCGGTTCCTCATACAATGCTCATTTATCATAGGAGAAGTTTTCTTGGCTCTGAGTTAAGATAATTTAGAAATCTTGCCTTTGTGAAATATTGACTTCCAAGCCCATTTCTTTCAGAACAACCATCACTAGGGAAACACTGTGATAGAAATTATAATGATGAAGTTACTATTTGTTTTAATTAGGCCTTACCATATTCCCTTTTTTTTTTTTGCATTTGCTCATAATTCAAGAGGGAGATCAGTTCTGAAAAAGCATGGTACAGAAAAAAGCAGCTGAGACTTACCGTGGTCGTTCATTGACGCCCACGGAGGGATGGCTGGCAGTAGACACGACCGCCCCAGCGATCTGTGGACCGGGCATGCTGCCAGCATGTAGTGTGCATGGCATCAGGGTGAGCCAGGGCCCATGGCACCTTTATAAGGCACCACATGTGCGGGTCCCAGGCCTCTTGCCCAGGACGCTGCGAAGAGCAGCTTTCCTCCCACCTGCCCTAAGTTAATGTGAATACAGCCTTGTTCTGTGTCTTGAGGGGTCATTTCATGTTCAGTAATTCACCACAGCTGTGGGTTTGCATGGGATGGAGCCTGTTGGCAAGGAGTCCCATGGGTGATCGGACTCCCTGAGGTTTGGGCCTTGCTATAAGGTGGCATGTAAACAAGCGCAGCTGACCCTGCTGGGCGGTCAGGGGCTTGTTGGCCAGGTGGCCGGGGGATAGCCAAATGAGATAGGCATCCATTGGCTCCCACACATAGATCACTTCCGGTAGGGCAGATTTCAGAAGGCAAGGGGATCTGCTCTCCTGACTGGGAATGGTGTGAATCCCCTTGGTGCTTCTGGACTCTGTGGGTTTTTGGTGCAGTCTGCTGACTGCTAGGTCAGGCTCCCTCTCCCATGCTATGCCAACCCTCCTATGGGGAAGTAATAAAGCTGTGGCTATTTTTATACCCAACATTTTGTGTCACATATTATTCCAGCCTAAATGCCCTCCTGCAAGTTAACAGCACAGAGACCTGCCTATTAGCTACAGATATCCTCCCTTGTGAAATGGGACCTATGAATGACCAACTGCAAGAAGACCTGACTAATGCCTCACTCAATTGGGTATTCTAGTTCCAAGATCCTATTCTGAATGAGATGAGTGGTAGATTCCTCATATCCTTTCCTCAACCTATTTCAATTCCAGCTCTTGGTGACTATTGTAACACCCAAACACCTTTAGAATCCACCTAAAAATCATATATACATATATGCAATGATGCTCATGTCTGATTTTTCTCCTTGAAGGCTGATTGGGCAGTGTTATGAGATAGACATTTATTATCAATTTATTTTTACACACTGTATGTACATTTCTACAAAAAGAAGACCATGCAGGCTCTCAAAAGGTACAGACTAGCGATAATAAGACAGCCCTTGCATTGTGCCCATTAAGGATAAGCGGTTTCAGTGCACCATGGGTAATTTCAGTGTTGTCTGTAGTTACTGCAATTATAATCTAAAAAGAACAGAAAATTTTCCCCGGACTGACTTTTATGACAATTGTTTGTGTGATTGGTGCTCTGTTTCCTTAGGAAGAAGCCTGCCCCCCCCCCTCACCTTCATTGGCTTCATTTCTTTACTGAAAATTTGTTATACAGGGACATCTAGTGGTGTATTTTTAAATCCCTGCATTCTTTCCCCCCTCAACTCTCATGTTTCATTTATGAGGTTCATAGGCAGTGCAGCAGAGCTAAGTGATAGGGAAATTCTCCATCATTTCAGTGATTCTAAAATGGTCTGGAAATGAAATAAGCCACTATCTTCAAAGAGCATACCGCCAAAGTAACCTCAGCAGGTAGGGGACATAAAAGAGCTTGTTAGCTGTTCAACCATCTGTTTGTGGGAGGGTTATTCTCAAATACATGTGAAAGAAAATATGTATGTCAGCAGAAGACAGACTACCATCCAGGAGTAATATACGGATGGTAATAAATGTGCTGAATATGCATTTTTCTCAAGCTCATCATGCTACATAGAAGTCTCAAATCTTGAGAGAATCAGAAGGGAAAAAAAAACCTTGGGTCTCTTTATCTTGGTTTTGATGTGAAGGAACTAGGCTGTGTGTTTCTGTCTTCTAAACTATCATGCACAGGCTCTGTAGAAAGCAAGTGTAGGACAATATAGTATTCAATGGGAGATAACTAGATTAAAATATATATGTTATGAAGTAAACTAATATCAGAAACATTTACTTCAATATTCTTCTGTATTCCTACCTCAGCAGTGATTCTCCCAGTATATGGAAACTTGAGAATGAAATGCAGTGTAATGTGAATGAAAATAAACACCATATTTGTATGTCTTTAGGGACTCCATATATTTATGGACTGTAGACACAGAGTTCTGAACCAAGGAATTCTTACTACTTTTTAAACTTTTTTTTTTCAAAAAAGGTTCAGCATCCATGGACTAATTCCTTGTCAAAGTCTCAGTATGATTGTGCAATTAAAAAAAAACATACCAAATTTTGTCTTTCACTATGGCTGCTTTGCAAACTTACCTCGGCCGCTTTTGACATGGTGCTGGGCAGATGAATGGAGGGCACAGTGAGGGAACGTGCAGTCATGTGCAGAGTGTGCTAGGTGGCTGCAGATGTTTCTGATATTGGTTTACTTCAGAACATCATTTTATCCCACCTTCTCAATTATCTTACACCCTCTTACCCCCACCCCCTGAACAAATGTTTGTGCATCAATTTCCCTTCCCCACAGTATACATATTTGAGCCTAGAACAGTCTAAAAACAAGAGACAGTCTGTCTTCCTCACACCCAGATGCAAGAGCTAAGACAGGATTATATACCATACCAAATGCTACAGAGGTAAGACCATTTGTACTGATAAGTGAGGGATGAAAGGAGTGGGAGGGTGGGAGGAGCATAGGCAGCCAGAAGAGGCCATAGGCAGCCAGACAGCCAAGCGAGCTCCTGGGCTGGAGAAATGCATATGCTGACATGAGCCAGGCATGGAGCATGACAGTTTGTTAGTTACTTTTAAATTGTTCTTTTAATAGAAATATCATTTCCATTTAGAAGAAGAATTGTTTCTTATATGCCACTTTATCCTACCCAAAGGAATCTCAAAGCAGCATACATCCGCCTGCCCTTTCTTCTGCCCACAACAGACAATCTGTGAGGCTGAGAGAGCCCTGATATCACTGCTCAGTCAGAACAGTTTTATCAGTGCCATGGCGAGCCCAAGGTCACCCAGCTGGCTGCATGTGGGGGAGCACGGGATCAACCCTGGCTTGCCAGATTAGAAATCTGCACTCCTAACCACTACACCAGTCCTATTCATTGAAAGTTTCTAAAGGAACAATCCTGGTATAAACTGGTGGAGAACCCATTGTTACCCCTCTCACTAGCTACACTCCTCAGCTCAATATAATTTGTGTAACACGGGTGCTTTAGTCAGAAGAGGTGGGAAAAACAGATTACATTCAAATCAATGGGTTTTGTTTGTTTCTTTGTCCCTTCAAGGATGTGTAAGCTGATGAAACTATGCATGATGGAGATTTCTCAACAATTGAGGGGAAATAAGTGGTTTTAATCTACCTAGATATTAAAGTAGGGGATTTAACCCTGCTCATATTTACATTATTCATTATGGCTTTCATCTTGCATCAGTGTTGTGTTTCTGAAAAGTCTGTTCTTAATATTTCCATAAAGTGCTTTCAAATGTTAGATCAAAAGCCCTTTTAGAAGTGCCACTCTTATTTATTTATTTTTGCTTGAAAACTATGCCACTAAGGTCTGCAATGATAAACAGAAAGGCGGAATGGTATCAAAACTGGAAGAAATTGAGGTTAAGAGCTGGTAACTAATATTTATGGTTTTAAATTCTGTGTTTATTTTATTTCAATACACGGAACAGAAACTGATTAAATGTCTTGATTTCTGCTACATGAACTATCAGAGCTCCATTCCCCGCCCCTACTAATTCATTTCCCATGCCAATCACAGCTCCTCTCTGATGAAAGTCACCACTAATCGTATGGAGAAGGAATTATAATAAAACATCAAGATGTAATTTCAATGGTGATCAAAATGTTAATATTAATGAAAAAGCTGGGGAAAATTAGGTGATTTTTTTTTTTTTGTAATAGAACTGTTGGAAGAAAAAGCAACGACAATGTTCCTTTAATCTATAATGAGCTTGAGAGGACGAGTTTCCAGAAATACAGGAAGCTAGTTCAAGTTCAAAGAAATTAAACCCTGAACCTTTGCAGGGCTTGGAGTTAATGGGAGCAAGTGAGAAACTCTTTTCAAATTCAAAAGTATGCTGAACCTAAATATGTTATCTTAACTTTTCCAAGTGAAGTCTTATTAGCATTGTACTCCCAGAGTGAGTCCAATCTGGGGAGAAATGCAGCTGAGGCCTTACCTCGGCTCCATTGATGCAGAAGAGGAGGTGGGTGGTTTCCCCCAAAGTCTCACTGTCTACTTTCCTGTAAAGCTAACTACACTTGAAATTCTGGGCCACTTATGCCTTTTGATTTCATAGGACAGTCCTAGCAAATACAGTTTTTTATTTACCAGGCCAAGCCTCAGAAAAGTCACATCAGTTTCCATGTCTCTCCAGCCATTTACTTGTTCACTATTTACAGTTTCAGGCTGTAAATATTCTTTATTTAGATCTTCCTGCACTTTCCAGAATCACAGGACAGATGCTGGTTTGTTTGTCTGCCTCTGCTCCAAAATACAAACAGTTGCTGGTGAGGGCTGTCTGAAGGCCAGAACCCAGGAAGGACACACCTAAAGCACTCCACCACAACCTCAACCTGCAAGGCTCTACCATAGTCTATTGGTATTGCTGCTTATCTTAGATTATAATTATAATGATCAGCTCTGCAGCAAAAATGTCTACCTTGGAAGCTGGACTCTGAGGCCTTATACCATTTTGAAGTCCCACCTCCAAACCTCCAGGAATATTTAGAACTCAAGTGTAGCCAAGTTCCAGGTGAGGCCTGGAGAGCTTCTGGACAGCTCATCTGCAGACTATAAAGATCAGCTCCCCAGGCAGAAAGGGCTGCTTTGGAGTTTGGACAGGGTTATTGTGGAGAAGAAACATTTAAGGCCTCCCATGGAGGTTCTGTAGTGTTGAAACACTTGAGGCCTATTGCACAGGGTTGTTGTGCAGATGAAACAGGAGGCAAAAGAACCTCCACAACAGCAGCCAGTTTCATCTGAACAATAACCCTGTGTGGTAGGCCTCAAATCTGTTTGCCTGTGCGTGTGTGTTGACTGGTACGCCAGCACCGCCCCTCCTCCCATGTTGTAGCACTGGCTGTTTCAGGTGCGAATGGCTGCTTAGGTCGCCGAAGCACCCAACCCTAACGGAGAGTTGTTTGGCTGCCTCTTCCCTTCAGTACTGAGGCTGGCCAGAGCAGTATTTTAAGTGAGAATGGGATTTTCAGTGGCCTCCCTGTCCCAACTGTTTGGCAGATAGGGAAAGCTCCCCCCCCCAAGGAAAGCACAAGTACCCCCACAGACTCCTCTGCATTACTCTCGGAAATGCCTCCCTCACCTCAGCCAGGGGATGTCAATGGTTCCTTCACAGAAGGCCTGAAGGGAGGGGGAGGAGTGCACCAGCTCTGACAGCGGTCTGAAGCAAGGTGAGTGGAGTAGTTGGACATGACAGGGGCGGGAGATACAGTCTAATTAGGTGGGAGATGCAGCATATTTGGGCTGTTTGGGGCCAGACCAGTGGGGCCAGACCAAT
Organism: Paroedura picta; assembly: GCF_049243985.1. Taxonomy (NCBI): domain Eukaryota; kingdom Metazoa; phylum Chordata; class Lepidosauria; order Squamata; family Gekkonidae; genus Paroedura; species Paroedura picta. The sequence goes on from NC_135377.1 coordinate 53,341,869, forward strand.
CCACACTCACACAGGGCCTGGACAGGGCCAGGCAGTGTCTGGACAGTCTCCCCCAGGAGTGCTTCTCACAATTATCTAATAAAGCAAAGTGTTAAAGATAAGCTTTCATGTGCAATCTTAGATCTTGAATATAAATTAAAGGCACCACTCAAACTTTGTTCTGTTTCTTAGCTAGATGACAGAGAAGAGGTATATCCTTTGCTAATTACCAGGATTTAATAATGCCTCCTCAATTCTGTTAGCAAGATATTGCATTGGGTGGGGAAAGAATATGAATTGTATCAGTAGAATCATATCAGTAGACTTGATGCAAAATCTGCTTCAGGGCCACTATTGACAGAACGGATATAGAGGTGAAGACAAGATTATTTTGTTTTAGGAATACACTGTTTTGATTTTTAAAACCCAGGATAATATAATGAGTTTTTGGGACAAAGCAAGACTTGTCTTTTTTCCCAAACTTTCCTGTGAAATTCTGTAGAATTAGGACTATTACATGCAATTTCATTAATAGCATGCCAATAGCATCAAAATGGTACAAAATGTAGAACTTGAGATAAAATGTGTGCCAATTTCAGATTGAAAACAAAATTCTGTCCTGTTGCATGTATTTAACCTCAAATGTGTCCCAGTGACTGCTCCAACAAGGGAGAGGAGTTCTTGGAAATCTGTTTGCTATTAGTTAAGCCTGGAGTTGAATTTCTGTTTCCTTTCTGCTGCAGGTGTTCAAACTGGAGGCCCAAGCTAAAGGGCAAAGGCATTCTACCCCTAGAATTCTCATGTTGTACTTGTGAAGCACATCCTATTCTTCTTGTGCTGCTTTCCTCCACTTGCTTGCTTCTGGATCAGGCATGTGCTGTTATATAGCCTGTGTTTTAGTTCATTCTCAGAGAATAAAAGAACTGTTTTTTTAAATACTCCACCCACTACCTGAAGGAGTCCCACAGTAGCTTACAAACTCATTTCCCTTCCTCTCCCCACATCACACACCCTGTGAGTCAGTGGAGCTGAGAAAACTCTAAGAGAACTGATCTGTGAGAACAGCTCTCAAATAATTGTGAGTAGCCCAAGGTCACCCATCTGGCTGCCTGTGGAACAGTAGGTTCTCCAGATTAGAGTCCACCACTCTTAGACCCTTCACCACACTGACTCTCAGCTGGATACTGCTGGGTTTGCAGATTTATTTATATTGAAAATGCATGCTACATGTTTTTATATATAATTATTTATACGGTATTTAAGATAGTTTTCATTTAGAGATATATTAGCCATATCATACTGATTTATTGATTCACAAGTACCACTGGATTTCTCAGAGACCATTGAGTACATAAACAGGGACATGCCAAACAAACAAAGAATCAAAGATTTCGTTTGCACAAGAGATTCAGGAATGAAAATGGAAACTTACAGGTCAAAACAACTAAAACGAAACATTCAATAAGATCTTTGTTTCTTGTTTTCTGGCACAGGACTATAACCACTCTGCTAGATTTTAACTCCTTTTGTATTTGAGCTGGATTTGACCATTACAACATTTCCTCCAACAAAGAAAGTTTGCCACTCATTCATTTGGCATTTCAACAATTTAGGATGAGTGTTACTTTTATTCAAAGCAATCTTTTCAGTTCTCTGTTATTAGTGTTATTGCATCAGTAAGCTCATTCAAAGCATTAAGCAATTCTGAGTAGCAAATATGTATAGTTTATAGGACATCAAAATTAATGAAGTGAAGTTGAAACTCTAAGATCCAAGCATTTTAATGTTTATTCATACCTTTTATGTTAACATTAATGCAGCGTAGCACAATCAGAGAAAGCAAGGCTTCAAAGATTGAAGTCATGCAGAAAGATTAAGAAAGCTGTACTTATTCTCACTGGAAAAGATGAAACTTCACAATGCCCTAATTAAAGCTTTTAAGATTTCAAAGATGATGGATAACAAACTGATCGAAGTAAAGTTCACTTTTTGCAAAGAATGACATAATCTACAAACAAAATGACTGAAAACGGGGAAAAATGTTTCCATCTTTACCCTACAGAGTCCTAAATGGAAAGAAGCATATGGATGTCATACCTGTTGAGGACTTAGGCATGAGGAAAAGCACAAAGCATTTTTATCAGGTGAAAGTAGAACAGAAAAGAAATAACTGAAATCTAGAATACATTTTACGCTTGGAAAAATCTAATCCCATGTCAATTTGTATGAGGGAGGAGATAGCTCCTATCCCTTTAAAAATTTAGTCAAATCAGCTGTTCAAGTTGTCCAAGTCAGCTACTCCATGCTTAAAGGGAAGAAACCACAACTGAAGTGCTGGGACATTCCTGGCCTTGACTGATACAGAAGAGTGGTGATGTTGGGTAACACAGCAAAGTTTTCAGGCAACCACCATGCTTTAATTAGATCTTGGGGAACTAGCTGTAGAAAGTACTTGAAAGGATAGCAGGGCTACCTGCTCCCATACAGGTAAGGGTGGTGGGGGGTGACTGCTGGTGAGATAAACGGATGTCCAAAGTTTACATAATAGGAGTGAGGATAATGAATAGGAGTGTAGTGCCGTGCATCCACTTCCCATTCACTTAAGGAGTCATGTGGTTTGACATTGCCTCTCTTGGTGCATCAACTCTGGTCTTCCTTGGTGGTCTCCTATCTACATACTAACCATGATTGACCTGCTTAGCTTCCAAACTTTGATGAGCTCAGACTAGTCTGGGCTATTTATTTACGCTGTGCTAGAAGAGTCTCAGAATGGCTGTTTCCCAGAAAAATAAGCATCGGCAAAGAAAACCACAGTTTGATTGTAATATTTGTAGATTTTTCTTGCACTGGACAGCTGGAGCAAGCAAGCTGTGAGTGGTATAAGCAGTGCAGGTGGTATGGAAAGCCGAAACCTCCTAAATTGTACATCAAAGCTGTGTCCTAATTATACAGATTACACAAATGAGGGCTACAGTTTGTAAATATTGTGCTTTTTCCTTAACAGTGTGTACCATAAACATTTTATATGAATAAAGCAACCAACTTTAGAAGACAGTCTGGGAGGCTATGAATGTAAAATCCTATTCTTAATTTTTGAGAGTTCTACAGTGAAAATTGTTTTTAGTGTATTTTTATCTGAACACTTCTGGCTTGTTTTTCTCTACTTAGTGAGGTCTCTCACACACAATAGAAATGTGTTAGCCATGTCCCCTCCCACATCACCAGAAGTGCTGTGACCAGGTCCCATTCTGCACTCATTGGATAATGTACTTTCAATGTGCTTTTGTATCTGGATTTTCCTGTGCCTCACATATTAATTCAGCAGTTTTCATATTTGACCACAGTCCTTCTCCAACACCAGACTTCTACCTAACCCATAACTGTGAGATTTACTTCACAAGCCCTGCCCCCTTGTATGTCACTGGATTATATGCCCTTGTGCATCATCAGATGCCCTTTCTACAGCACCATCCAATGCAGCATCATTGAACTTCTACCTGCTGTATCCCACCCAGAGATGGATTAACCACCACTGAGCATGCCTACCTATGGCCATGTGACCTTTCCATCAACATGCTCAGTTATCCCTGACCAATAGCAAATAGTATTACACCCACCTGGGATAGGTTAATCTAGGAAAGAAGCCATTTGTGGCATAAGATACATGTTTAGGCTCTTCGTGAAATTATTGATTTATTGATTTATTGATTTATTTATATGCTACCCTCCATGGAGGCTCATGGGCACTCAAGTGAGTCCCCTCGTATTTGTTAGTGAAGCCTAACTTTAAAAGGCATTATATCAGTAGTTCTGATCATGGAGAATTTATACCTATGAAGCTTTTCATTTTCACACAGGTGTGTGACAAGACTGACCTGGACTAGTGTGAATGATGAAGACGTGCTTGGAGACCACAGACATTCAGCCAGAAAGTGACATTTTTCAGATATATCATGGGATGTGGGAAGAATCTTCAAATTCCCAGGACTGGCTTTCACCTGAGAACTCCCACAGATAATTTGGAAGTTGGAAGGGAAGGGCAGAAGGCAACTAGTTACCGATACAAACTACACATGGAGCTTTTAAGGAAAAAGTTAAATATGTTTTTTTATGTTCTACCATCCCATGGAACTCCCTCAATTAACGTACACTGTCTCATGCCTGCATCTGCTGCACATCCTGATAAGCTGTTTGAGGGCACTTCAGAGGCTGTAAGTGTCCCAGGTGCTCTGCCTGGGCCAAGTGCACCCCCTGTGCCCCCTGTAGACCCTGCCATGGAGGATGCATCGAGGATTGGGTCTAGCCTGATCCTCTAGATCAGGAGTAGTCAACCTGTGGTCCTCCAGATGTCCATGGATTACAATTACCATGAGTCCCTGCCAGCGTTTGCTGGCAGGGGCTCATAGAAACTAACTTGATGAACTAACTTCCTCAGCTTTAAGACCCTTTGGACTAGATTTGGCCTCTGAGCTTGCCTCCTGATTTGGTCCCGGTGAGGTGTATTTAACTGGTAACCAGGTGCACCCTGGCAGGGCAGCACACACTGGGCCTGCAGAGAAACCTCCAAAGCATAATGTTATTTCAAAAGAGGACATTCACATTCAGGTAATGCCTCGGTTGTTTGAAAAACAAAATACTTTCTGAGACATTTTATAAAGGAAACCACGATCAGCAGCAACTGAAAAACTCTATACTATTACCAGTAAAAAATGAAATCTATGCAATGTAAATCAAGATTAGATTAGTGGGTTCCTAATTTTCAAAGGTTAACCTCTTGAAATGTAATTAGCATTAGGATATAATTTAAGATGTCAATAACTGGAATAATCACATCTGTATGCCTAAATCTTTATTTTTATTATTTGGATTTAATCTACATATACAATGTTTTGGCCTCAGTGGTTCAGCTAACCAGCAAACACATATTTATTTCTTATCTTTGTCAGTAAGAGAAAGCATATTGCTCAATATTCTGTATGCCCCCTAGTGGAATTTGGCTGCTCTAGATCTAAATATGTTGTTAATTTGATTTTTCTTTTTTAAAAGCTATCATGATGTAGTCAGCTGTCAGAAAAATGAAATAAAAATCAATTAGTATCAATGCTAGAAAGGGTTGTGGCTCAGAGACTAACTACATGCTTTGGATTTACTGTTTCATAGGATACAAACAGATTAAATTTAATTAACTTATACAAGTGAACTAATTTAGGTCATATAAGTGACACAGTTGATTAGCTCTCCAGCTGTCATGTTGCCTGATCAGTTTATATTAGTTTTAGCTTTAAATTTTGGTTGAAATCTGATGGTTCTTCAATCATCTGATTGAAAAGGAAAACAACAACAACACTTGGTCCCCTGGTCCAGTCCAAGAGCAAAAAGCAAATCTAGGGATGAATTTTCAAGGTTTAAAGAAGGGAAAGGTCAGTGATTTCAGCTAAACCATGAGGATCCAGGGAGCCAAGCATAAGTTTGGGTAAGCAGCTTTAGAACCAGAAAACCAACCACAAGATACTATAGGCAAGGTTCAAGGCAAGGATATTTACTCATTTCCATACAAGTATTTATTTATTATTAGATTTCTATTCCGCTGCTCGCCGTAGCCTCGCGGCGGTTTACACAGAAAATGAAAGCATTTCTTTAATTTCACCACAGCCCTAATTTATCAGGAAACAAAAGTAAACAACATACTCTCAATTCTGAGTCCTGATGTCAGCAGAAAGTAACTCTGTAGATGGACCTAGAGGGATTAGAGGCAAACAGATTAATATAATTCAGTTATGATATTCAGTACCAGGTGACCTCTTGAGAAAGGGGAGGGGGGAACTGAATATAATCTCCATGACTGGATTTATCATATGGATGCTGCAATCAATAGTTTTACAATATCTCAGTCAAAGACAGCCCATGGTTTACATCCTTTTTAAAAACCCACAGCTGAACACCTTATTTGGCTAATATTACTTCCATGCTACTACAGATGCCATATACCTATATAAGTTTCCATGCAGTGCCTCTATTGTGATTTGGCTGATTCTCATGTACCCAAAGACCTCAATGTCTATGTTGACGTGGGAAGCTGGAAGTTGAGGATATCACCCATTACATCTGAACATGCCTACTATAGGATGGACCAAGGAAGAAATTTATTTTTCAGTTAATTCTGGATACACCCACAATGCCTAAACATGACAAATTGATATTTTTATGGTCTGATATTGATCCACATATATCCAATAGAATGGCTCTTTATACCCTTGCAGCCAGGAATATATATAAAACTTCATTGTGAAGGCCTTTGGTCAATACAATAAAAGCTATCTACTAGTAGTAGTGCTAGTAGTAGTAGTAGCAGCAGCAGCAGCAGCAGGAGGGATGGACATGAACTTGTAAAATTCAGTTCATGTCAGTTTGTTGTTCATGGTCTAACCATGAACGGAAACTTAGACCAAACCATTAATCAAACAGGTTCATAATTTGGCCCCACAAACCCTACTGAAAGGGACCACATTCCCTTTAAATTAAGGTAACCAAATTTTAACATTGGTTAAGTGGGACACCATTGACTGGGGGGGTGTTCTTGATTAAAAATTTGGTCTATATGGAACAACAAAAAGTTTCATAGAACGCATAGAACACAAAAATAGTATTGTAATATATATATCTTTAAACCGCCCGTGGCGGGGGTTCTAAGGGGTTCTAAGGTGGGATTTGTCCATGATGAGGAAGGGTCCAGATTGGACCCTTCCTCAGGACAGACAATTGGAGGGACCACTCGGGTCCCTCCGATTCCCAGCCCCAGCAACTGCGAGCCGCGCGCAGCGCGGCTTGCAGTTGCTCCCTTTCCCGCAGGGCTGATGCGTCGGAGGCGCGAAGCGCCTCCGACGCATCAGGCCGGCCGCAAGCCAGCCCCTGCCAGCCGCACAGAGCGCGGCTGCCGGGGGCTCCCTGCCCGGCGGCATGGCGCGGCGAGAGGCGCGAAGCGTCTCTCGCCGCGTCACGCCGCCGGGCAGGGAGCTCCCGGCAGTCCTGAGACGTCCCGTCCGCACCGGAGGGAAGCAGGGAAGGAGGCATGGCGAGTCTCACCCGAAGGCTGGAGGCGGCCCCTTACAGCATCCTGGCCGTCCCTTCTTCCTACCGCTTGCCTCTCTCCATTGAAGACGCTGATCGCTTTAAACCCCCGGCTACTGCAGGCCGAAGGAGACTTGCCCGGGAGTGAACTCCATTAGACCGCCCTCAGGAAGAGCCTGCGCAGCCCCGCTGTGGAGGGGCATGTGCCTCCACTTCTGTTTGCCCTGCAGCGACTCGCCTGGCAGAGTCGGAGAAGAGCCAGTTGCTTCCTCAGGGAATCCCCCCGAGCTGCTTTCGGTGAAGCGGCGAAAGCAAAGTGCTTCTGCAAGCCTCCGGGACTTTTGTGGGAGCTCTCCTCCTTCCCTCCGGGGCGGATGGGACGTCTCAAGACTGCCGCGGGCTCCCTGCCCGGCACCCTGACCCATCCGGCCCCGCTGCTGATTGCCTCGCTGCCGATGCCCACAGCCAGTTCGGGCGTCCCAACGGAAAGGTAGGGCCCAGCCAAAGCCGCTCCTGCCCGGCCGCGCCCTGCCAGACTCCCCAGCCTCGCTAGCGCCCGCTGCATTAAGCCTGCAGCGGGCTTATTTACTAGTATATATATAATTTCAACATAAGTACAATTTGCCAGGTACCCCCAGGTGTCCCTCCAAAAGTGGGACACTCTGGTCACCTTACTTTAAATGAGGTTGCAGAAAGCCTGAAAAACTGCTGAGCAACAGGAGCAACTTTCTCTCTGCCATTCTGCTGTTTTCGCAGATTCTGCAGGGACAGAAAGCAAGGGTTTCAAGAAATCAGAGTCCTTCTGCTCTGAGTCTTCTGTTCTGTCCACATACCACCATGGACTTTCATTAACTGCTTTAAAAGAGGCTCATAACAGTAGATCCATCACAAACTTCGGTTGGCAAACCAGAAATAAGGAAAATGTATGCCAAATTTTGTTTTGTGGTTCAGTGGTTGATACTCACTTGTAGTTATCACAGACTATCGCCCTTCACCAAAGGTCCAGCACAAAGTAACTGTTATATACTTTTAATTTCTTTACCTATTACATGAGACTCCAGATTATCCTTCAGAATATATGCAGCTGTAGTTCCAGGGATAGAAACAGGGAAAGCTGTGATGGGAACCAGCCCGCACCCCCATGGCTACTTACCATAGTATGTATTGTAACTGGTGATGCCACGGATGCTGTCAAATCAGATTCACCACCATCTTACACCTAGTAAATGTAGAGGCAAGCTAAAACATTACTTTGTATGTAGCAGTGTCTAAATAAACTGAAGTGTGACTATTGCATTCTCGGCAATGGTTGCACGATTTTGAGGTTAAATAGTTATTATTGGTTCATTTCTTTTAGTAAGAATTGCCAGTAAATAGTTTAAACATATACCCATTCTGACACAAAGATGGGGAAATGTGTGCTAAAGAATTATTACCAGCTGGTATCATGCAGTGGGAAAAGGGGGAAGGACTGGAAATCCGTAATCTTTAAAACCTTTTCCATCTGGTTAAAATGAACAGAATGTAAGGAGAAGATTGTCATTACAACACGGCCAGGTCACATCTGGAAAACAGTTTATTTAAAAAGTGCTAACTAAGGGAAGTGACTTTATGTTAAAATTAGAACAGATAATCCTGTTTGAGGTGGATACTGTCCAAATCTTTCTCTGCTGTACTGCTAGTTGAGAGCTCTGCAGGCTGAGAAGATTAGTTTGACAGCTTTGTTTTAACAGCCTACACTTGCAAAAGCATCCAGCAATAAGTGTCTTCTCACCAGGGATTCCTTTAGGGATCGGACAGCGATATTATTCATGTATTTCACAGAACAGCTGTCAGATAAACTGTTGGCCAAAGAACTAAATATAATTCTATTTGTTCTGCAAATAATTGGATACCTTTTCATTTAGAAAACAAATACATAAAGAACAGTCAGCTCAGTCTACAGTGGCTACACTGCACTGAAAAGAAAGTTCTTGGTAAATGCATAGAAATGCTTCCTCACTCTTCCTGGGCCCTCCTGATCTTAAGTGCTGTTCAGTTTCTTCAGAGTTTCTCCATTGATTATCGTTAATTCTGTGTTTTCTCTGTCCTTTTCTTGTAATTTACAATTACACCTTTTCTTCTTCTATTTGTTCTCTTTCAGTTTATTTATTTGTCAACCATTTTCCAATCTCCGGCTCTCTGGGTTTCTGTCCCCATACCTTTCCCACATCTTGAGGTTTCATCATCAGCCAAACTGACCACATTCTTTTCCCTCACAGAAATTTGAAAATATACTTCCCTGCACAGCTTAATGCTTCTCAGAACTATGAGATTCATGTCTTACCACAAGCACAACAGAAGGTTCAACATTCTTGTGGAAAGGTCCCAGAAACTTTCCAGGAAAAAAATGCCATATTTTACAAATCAAGATACAAATTTGGAACCCCAATTAAGAAGTACTTACATGGAAAGAATTGGCTATACACATTGATGATGTATGAATGGAACGAATAAGTAACTTGATAGAAATACAAATCAAAAGAGTTGCAAGAATCCAATTCTTGTGTAGGATGTATATGAAAACATCAAGGTTCCTCCCTGCCACCAACTCTGTTAGTCTTTAAAGTGCTCCTGGACTCCCGGACACCCCCAGAGGAAAGAGCAGGGTCTCATTGCTTACAATGGGCTACATCAAGGAAAATTTAGAGCCCACCCAGCTATTCTCCCATCTGGTGAGAAGTTTGGGGGGCTATAGCCTCTCAATGTAGCACTCTAATGCTACAGAGAGCTTTCCTTGAAGGCTGCAGAGGGACAGTTTACAGAGCCTGTCCAGCCACTCTCCCTGGTGAGCAGCTCTGTGGGCTCTTCCTTCTCCATTGAGGCTTCGGAGAATTTTCTGTAAGGGCATCATTCCCTGCCTCAGTCATCAGCCTCTGTGCTCCTCAGCCAGCCGTCACTGCTCCAGTCCGTGTCTTTAGCTGGCTCTGTACAGGAGGCAGAGGGGGGCATGGGCCAGGCCTCACTGTGCCCTGCTTTGCAGATGGTCTTCATCTCCTCTAAGCTGACCCCAGAGCCTTCTGCCCTCCCCACTTCATTCCTTGCTTCTTCCTTCCTCTCCTCACTGCTTCCTTTTCCCCGGATGGCCTTCCTTCCCCCCAGAATGCCACCACTCCTCCTCCCTGCCTCTGCCAAGAATGCCATGCCATTAACATAACATCCATTGCTTTTCCCCACTAGGGTACAACATGATATGTTTTCACATCAATAAAGTCTGCAAAGAGAAAGAAAGCTGCTGTTTGTCCCAAAGGAGCCAGAGACTCTAAGATAATGGCAAAGTTGTGTTGCAGCATTCACACTAGATTTAGAACTCTAGTTAAAAGGATAACTGTGTTGTGATGCTTTCTGGGGGAAAAAAATAGGTTAAGACAGAAGGCTGCTGTCAGAAATACATCCCAGCAGATACAAGAAGGAAATGCAACAGAGATGGGATGCCTATTGCTAGTGCTGCATAGAAACAAAGCTACACCCCCCCCCCCAAAAAAAAAATCAAAGCAAGCAAGAAAAAAGAACTCTAGCTATTTGCAACTTCAAGCAAATGTACCCTTGGTCATTGTTTAGTGGCTAATAGGAAGGTTGAGATTGTGACCTAAAGTCACCAAAAAATCACAATGTCAGAGCCTATATTGGAGGATGGATTTGGATTCCAGGCCTACAGGAGTCTATTTTTAATATAGATTGGGATCTCACAAGGACTTGTGGGTGGTGGGGTCACTTCATTTCCCTTGTATTTCCTTCCCCATGCTATTTGTTCTTTTTCTTCTCCAAGTCGATCCCAGCTCCCCTTTTTCCCAGATGTCGTCTCTGCTTTCTACTTACCATCCAACCTTTCTTTTATCTGACCCCCAGTCTTCAGTTTTATTATGTTTTGGAATTATACACCATCTTTCTCCCAAATGAGGACCCCAGACTGCTTATATTTCCTTTTCTCCTCTGTTCTTTTCTCTTCCTCCAAAGAGACAGCATGTTGTAGTGGTTAAGAGCAGCAGAGTTTTCTCTGAACAAGTTGGTTTGATTCCCCTCTCCTTTACATGAAGCCTGACAGGTGCCTTTTGACTAGTCACAGTTCCCTTAGAACTTACACAGCCCCACCTACCTCAAAAGGTAACTACTCTGGGCAGGCAAAGGGAAGGTGATCATAAGCCACTTTGAGACTCCTTAGGGTAAGGGAAAGCAGAGCATAAAAATCAACTTTCCTTCATTTTAACTTGACAACAATGTTGTAAGGTAGATTAAGATGAGAGAGAATGCCAGGCCTAAGGTTACCAAGCAATCATCCATGGCAAAGTAGGGATTTAAATCTGAATTTCCCTGAACCTATCCTGACACTGTAACTACCACACCACACACGCTGTCAGTTGATATACTAACCAAGGTGATAGCTCTAATATTTTGAATCAGTTATCTAATCTTCCTTGGCATGCAGGTTTTTTCTTTACCACTAGATGGAGATCTAGCACTGTTTTAGAACTAGTCTAACTCAGGGGACCTTCTAAAAGCTCCTTCTCTCTCTCTCTTACAAGAACTTCTTTGATTCAATGATGTGTTTAAAATGTAAATAGCAAGAGAGAGTGTATTCAGGATCTCTTGCTAGAAATGGTATAGCTAATCTTTGTTATAGAATCTTGAGTGCATCTTATAACTGTTTTGTAGCATATATTACTTTTCTCCACCCTGTGTACCAGATCCTAAGAATCAACATTTGCATATCCAAACTGGCTATTCCCCCTGCCTCATTTTATTTTATGTGTGTAAAATGCTGACTTCCTACTCATACAGTGGGACCTATGAACACGGAAAGAGGAAAGACGTGAGTGAAGACAGTGTTTCTTGAACTAACTTTTCTTTGCCTCTGCAAAGCCATCATGTTGCTCAGTATGAAGAGGTGCATGACACTACATTGCCTTGACATGATCCTTGATTGGCCGACTCTTGCCAATTCAAACCATTGACCCTGAAGGTATTATTTCTTAAACGAGTGTAACTATTTGCACATTTATATTCCTGGTGAGTGAGGAATGTTAGCTTCATTTTGTTAGCTTCATTTTTGTTCTTCTTAATTATGTTTGTCATTTATGTTTGTCATTTGACCAGCACAGAAAGTAATTCTGGCAGGATAGAAATTGAAATAATAAATAAATAAATAAACACACACACACAATGTGATGCAGTCTGAGACTGTCATCTCCCAAAAATAGCTTTTAATGGACATCAATATCCCATTAAAATATGTATTTTAGTATTTACGGAAGTGTTTTAGCTTCAGTGGAAAACCCATGGTGAGTATATACCACATTTATCAAGACATTGTATCAGATTATTTAATTCCTAGGAGCATTTACTTTGTTTTTCTGATCTATTTACCTGCTTGATGCAAGTGCTACAATAAATGCTCAAGAGAAGAGCATTAACAGATAAAACTTCCCATGCCATGCAACACATCAAGCTGAATCCAACTAGGTATTTCTCTGCTGAATCCCCTTCTGACCACTCAAAAACCTTCACTCTCCAAAATATCCCACCACTGAATATAAGATTGGGAAGTAAGATAACACAACTTTATGGGATATCTATGGTTTTTCACTCTTTTTACTGTGTTTTAACTAGAATGTTAATGTTGTGAAGTGCCCTGAGCCTGTCTGTAGAGAGCAGTGGTCTATATCTTTTTAGTGCTAATGACAAGCATGCCATGGCCCAGACTGCCAGATCTCATCAGATTTCAGAAGCTAAGCAGGGTCAGTCCAGGTTAGTATTTGAATGGGGAACCACCAATGAAGACCAGGGCTGCTCCACAGAGGCAGGTCATAGCAAACCATCTCTGAATGTTGCCGTAAGTTGGCTGTGACCTGATGGCACTTTCTACCACGACCCTCTCAAAGAACCTTAAAAAAAACATGCTGAGAAGTTACAGCTTCTGATTACCTCAATTAAAAATGTATGCATAGTAAGAAATAAAAAGTTTGTATCCACATAAAAATGAATCCTGGTGATAATTGATGGGGTGATTTCAAGGAATGGAATATTACTTTGTTTCTAGTCTACTAAAATTGAATGTTGTGTCGAAGTTAAACCTTTAGACTGATAAACCAGCAAAATAATTTGACCCATGTCTGGGGCTCTAAGACACCTGGTATAGTTGTATGGTCAATGAATTAACTAATTATATTGGATGCCTTTTATCTTCCTCTAAATTAAAGGAACTTTCCCCTCACCTTATAAATTATAGTTCTCTGGTACTGCAGAGCATGTGCAGCCAAGCAAACTGTATTGATCAATTGTCATTAAAGGGGTAAATTACAATGAGGAAGTCTCATATTATTTCCATTTGTGTCTCGTTTACAATGTACCAAGAAAAGAATTGGCTGTTTTCTTAGACTTGGAATGAAGGAAGCCTATCAATTACCCTTTGTTTTTCTTATTAAGGGATAAGGAACGTGTGTGTTTAGTGAAATGGCAGTAACAAATGTTTGGAGGAAATTATCCTGTTTGATTCCATGGAATGTAATGGTAATAATCAAAACATCCAGCCATAAGTAGCAGGATCTTGGGCCTCCCTACTGCTCTCTGATGTCAGAGTGTTGCTTGGCAACATGAAGGCAGCTCACAAGGGAAGTCCATCCCTTCTAGATCCCTGGGAGCATTGGATGTTTACAAGAAATCATTGCATCCCAAAGTAAGTTTTGCAAATTTACCTTTTTTAATGCTTGTTTTTTGGCCAAGTCCAGCTCCTTGTTGAACACCTCAATGATTTTCTCACAATACAAAACAAGCAGCATCTTCAGCCATTTTTCATTGGGCAGTGGCAGGATTCAACGTGCTAGTTGGCCAGGGAGCTGTTGTTGATTTGCATGAACAATTATTGGTTGCTAAAACTACTTATGCTCCAAAGTCAACTTCAAAGGCAAGTTGTTATTGAGAAAAAGCTACATTGGAAGGCATGAGCTGTTTTTTTGTGCCTCGATAGTTGATAGATGCATCAGTCAGTGACATTCAGCAGGTCAGTGTATTCTCAGAACTTAATGGATTGAGTTACATTTCATGGGGGACTGTGTGAGAACATGTAAATCCACTTAATGTAAACAAACAGGAGTCTGCTAAGCTTTGGGAGTCTGAGAAAGATGCAAAAGTGGCAAGGCCTGAACACTTGAGAACAAGGCATGCATCTTTCCTTGCTCTCCACCCCTCCAAGGTCAAGAAATGTAAGGACAGATGATGCAATGGGGATTTACCTTGTTGCCACCTTAAAACAAGACCTGTGAAGATGGGATAAAGTGCAACTTTTTCTATTAGGGAGAATTTCTTTGATTAAGATTAATGTCTTAACTAGAATGCTATTTTTGTTCCAGACAATACCTGTCTTCACAACTAATGTTCGATTTAAACAATGGCAGACAGATATAACTAAATTTGCATGGCGGGGAGGGCATGAATTAAATTAAGGTATTACAAGATGCAAAGGAAAGAAAAGGACTGGGTTTAACTGACTGGATATTATACTTTGAAGCTTGCTGTTAGTGGGTATTGCTGAGAAAAAGGTTTTTGGAGTTAGGATACAATTTGAGATTTATGTGGCATGGCTATTTAACAAGGATTAAAAAAATATTATGTTAGATGTGTCATTTTGAGAACATGGAATAAGTATAAACCCAGATTGTGTCCAAAAACACATTTACAGATTTCAACTCAAGAAACACACTTTAGATGAGAAATGATAACTAAGTATACTGTAAGTGGTAATATATCATGACATATTAGAATTTTCTCAAGAAGAATGGAAAATTAACTCAGAAGAAGTGTGATAATAGAAGGAAATACTTGCAATTTTTTTAATGTACAATGAGGCTGATTTCACACAGAATTGTTGGCATGCAATCCCACCTTCCTGCAACCCCCCCCCCCCCACAACCCCCCATGGCACAGTGGAAACTTTCAGCCCTGGCTGCATCCATTGAGGCACCAAAATCCAGGGTGGACAGCATACACTGCCAAAATGTGACCCCCATGGGGACACAGGAAATGTTGGAGCATAGTGATCCACTGCAATGCTCTGCCAGTGGCCCAGAGTGGTGACACCGGTGCAGAATCGGCCTGAGAAAGATAGATTTTTTTTGTACTATGCTTTTTACTATCCAAAGGAGATTCAAAGTAGCTTACAATCACCTGCCCTTCTCTTCACAACAGATACGACTGAGAGAGTTTTGTGGCTGGTCCAAAGTCACCCAACTGGCTGCATGCATAGGAACGAAGAGTCAATCCTTGTTCTCCAGATCAGAAGCCACCATTCTCAACCACTCCACAAAGCTGACTCTTGCAAATGTTTATCAGAAACATTTAAACTTATGGTTTTGAACAATTTAAGACAAGATAATTTTGCTTTTCAATATCACTTCTGAATATTTTCCAAAGGTCACTCTGAACAGGGGTAGTCAACCTGTGATCCTCCAGATGTCCATGGACTACAATTCCCATGGGCCCCTGCCAGCAAACACTGTCAGGGGCTCATAGGAATCGTAGTCTATGGACATCTGGAGGACCACAGGTTGACTCCCCCTGACTTTGAGCACAAATGCTGTTTGTGAAGAGTAAAGAGGATCACAACAGTTCTTATAAATCAGTCATGTCAGGAAGGAACATCAATGCAATCTGCGCCCCTCAACTGGCATACCATTTCCCAATCTAATTTAAACTACACTCTGAAGTCCTTATTGTTATGCACAGGAATGTGTTATTATGCGTGCTTTGTTTCTCTGACACTAATCTTTTTTAAACTTTCATGGACTTGCTGGCCTAAGCAAGAAGCTCAGCAAGGAATTCATTTAAAATATATTACACAATTTGCAAGTAAATCAGAGATTCATTAGGAATCTCTGTGTGCATGAACAAGTTTTAAAAAATAAGCCAAGAGAGGCAATACCTACATTCATATACAATAAACTATATAATAATCAAATACCACCCATATACAAGAACCATATATAAAGATTTCATTATTTTTCACAATGTCCCTTAGACAAGACAGACTTTTCTACAAACCTGAAAAAGCTTCAAATTTACAGAAAATCTTAAAAAATAGAGGGTTATCCCCCCCCCACATACACACCCCCCAAGACAAAGAATGGGCCCCATAGCTTTAAAAAATGACTGTGCTCTGATATCCCAGTGGCCATTGTGGGCTTTGCTAGGCAATCAGAATATTGCAAAAGTATATGACTTGTGTGACTCACCCAGGCCTGGCACTAGTCAGTTATAGACATACTACCAATGGACATCAGCCACCACATGATGAACATAAGAGAAGCCATGTTGGATCAGGCCAACAGCTCCTTCAGTCAACCCTGTTGACCTTTCTTCATAGAGAAGGTATTCCATACCCTTAATCATTTTAGTGGTCTTTTGCTGCATCTTTTAGAGATGTGGTGACCAGAACTATACACGAAATGAAGCTGCACCATAGATTTATACAGGGCATTATGCTACTGGCTGATTTGTTTTTAATTCCCTTCCTAATAATCCCCAGCATAGCATTTGCCTTTTTTATTGCAGTCACACATTAAGTCAACATTTTCAGGGAGTTATCTACCATGACTCCAAGGTCTTTCTCCTGGTCAGTTAGTCCCAGTCCAGACCCTCTCATTATATTTTTATAGTTTTAAAAAATAAATATTTATGCCAGCTATTTTTTTAGAAAGGAAAAAGATAAAACTTAAACTACATAACTTTGTAATTGTATCACTTTACTGCAAGACTGGTTGACAAACATCATGGGGTTTTCTTCTGGCACAATGAAAAACAATTTGACCGAATTATGGATTGCTCGTACTATGGCCATGAATAGAATCTTGGAAATGCTGTGTTTAGACTGAATCTCCTGAAACTCCTTTTAGATTAAATGCGGGTTTATTTAAGCGTTCAGTATGAGGCTGAAGACAACTTTATAAACTATTTAACATTTGTGCAACCCTATCCCCTTTATATATTAGTCACCAACTTTCTATTTTGCCTCCAACAGAAAAGCAATTGAAATAATTTTGAAAGTATTATATTAAATGTCAAAAGAGTGCATTCAAAAATATTATTTCAGAATACAAGCAGAGAAGAAAATCATATTGCTAATATATCCCCACTGCTATAGACATGGATTAAACTAATATTTTAGATATTTCTAAACCTGCAGCTATAAGGCTTTGATGCATATAAAATGGCAAAGAGCAATTTGACCAAAGGCACATAGCCTGAATGTATATTCACAGAGCTGTTTACTGCTGACTGTGATATCTAAGCAGGAAAACAAAGTTAGTATTCAAAGGCTCAAAGCCAGTGACTCAAGAGATAATGCGGGAACAAAATCAATTAAAAAGTCAATAAATCAATACAAATTAATTACAAAAAAGAAAATGTACAGCACAGATAATTTTAGTTCCATTAGCTTTTAAACATTTCATAATTAATCCCACTGAATTTTTTTAGGTACACATAAATGATATTTCTTCATGCATTCATATACATATGCTGTATACAGACAGTGCCACTCTAAATAGAATTCCACTGATATAAATCCTTCAAAGTCTATGGGGTTGGAAAAATGTAGCTTCATTTACAGTGGACTGATCGATGGCTATATTTTCTGAACAGATATTAAGTTATTGTCTTAAGAACAATTGGAAAATTGTTTTTATTAAGAGGAATTTAAAGGATTAAAGTCAACACAAAGAAACAGAATAACAACACACAAGGCTGGATAATAAAATAAGGACAGAAATTGGAGATCATATTTTGAGGGAAGGTATTATAACCTGGTCCGTAGGAGGGCGATGAGTTACTACACCAGCAGAAACAAAATGGGGAAGTGCCTTCCAGGGGACATTTCACCCCCACCTAAGCCCCTTTAAATGGACTGCATGAGCCGGAAGAAACAGCTGAACTGGTGCAGAGAGACTTCTTCACACTGCCCCAACTGTCTTGGACTCACTTTCACAAATCTGAATTCTATTTGCAGTTACGTGTGTGACTAATAAACATAATATTGTATACAAATATACATACATGACCTTCAAAATGTTGTCTGTACTTTTAAATATTTTTGTGTGTGACATTTCAGGTTTTCTTGTATACTATATGCATCTTTCTTTATTTAGACTACTTTTATCAGACTTTTCACCCATGCTGGGCAGGTATAGTGCCTTCAAAAATAAAATAAACCAACAAATGCAGTTTTCAAAATCATGAATATCCTTACAGGCACAACTGTAAAAATTTCCAGTGCAGAATCTTAGGAGCATGTTAAAGGGATCTGGCTCTTGCCTTGTGGTAAATGCATCTTGCCATGCAAATACTGTAAGTTAGCGATCCTCAACCTTTTTTAGGTTGAGGAGCGCCTCAGGGGCTGGTGAAGAGCCGGCGGCCCGGGCGCCGCGTATGCACGTTTTCACCACCAGGGGCGCTAACGTGCATGCGCGGGAGCTCCGCACATGCACGTTTGTGTCCACCGGCATGCCAGCAGCCGCGCCTGCATCTTCCCCCCAGCTCTCACAGCAGAAAACTAGCCGGGCCATGAGTGAAGCGGCCGCTTTGGCAGCCTGGTGAGCTTTTCTCTGCAGGGGGGGGGGGAGTGGCAGGCATGCTGTAGACCACAAGTTGACTACCCCTGCTGTAAGTGACCTGCAGAAAGGGTCAAAATCCTGAAACCTCCATAGATTAGTGCCTCCCAGTGCCAGCTCCAAAAAGTGATTTAGCAAGCCTTCATGATCAATAGTAGTGAATGATGCTGAGATGTCCAGAAGAATCAATAGGGTCAGCCAGACTAGTTTGAAGCCAAATTAGTAAAGGATCCAGATAGTTCATCTACGAAATCTGAGAGTTTGCAGTAAAGTGATACAATTACAAAGTGATACAATTACAGAGTATCCAACTGTAAAGGCTCTGATAGATGTGAAATGTTATTAGTATACAAGTGGAGAACCACAAGATTCATGGGGAATCCCTCACCTCTGGACCAGCAGTTTGCCAGGCAGCTTGAATGTCCCCTTCCTTCCACCACCAAGAAAAGTTTAGTGGTGGAATTTTTCTCAGTTATCCCCCTCCTTTCTACTCCCCCTGAGTCTGGTGGTAGAGGAGGTAAAATATGTGTGTGTGGGGGGGGGGGTAGAAAATATCCTCTCATCTTCACTCAACTGCCCAATTCAAGCACTGTGGCTTCTGCAGAAGATCAGCCTGTGGAAGCAGTTCCTGCTTGCCTCCAGCACTGCTACTTTAATATTGATTGTGGCAGAGGCAGGACAGTGGTAGTTTCTACCCAGCTGCAATACTATCACTTTATTTATTTATTTATTTAGATTTCTATACCACCCATTTCTTTGCAGATCTGGGCGATATACATTGAACATTATATAACTTACATGGAACGATATATAGACTTTAACATCAACAACTTTCAAATAAGGCATCAAAAGATTACAAAGCACATTTATAATATATAAATAACAATTAACAGTAACAGTAACATAGGGGGGTTGGTTCTTTCAGTCATGGTGGGTCAGTCTGAGGGCTCAGCAGGTGTTCTGAGTTGGTAGGCCTCAAGCGAATGCATGGTAGAAGAGCTCCCTCTTGCAGGCCCTGCGGAACTCCTCAGGGATCTTGTTCCACGAGGTGGGGGCCAGGACCAAGAAGGCTGGCAGGAAGGGAGATGCTTCCCTTCCTCCTTGCCCAGTCACTTGCCTCCAGCAAGGCCCCCTCAGCAGGTGGCAGATGAGGACGTAACTCCTAGGAGGGGAAATTCACCAACCTTTTTTCAAATTTCAGATGTTTTGTAGACCTGGGAGGTCCGCATGTTTGGAGGGAAATTTCCCTTCTGTCAATGTGGTCCTGATCCAGGGATTTATGAATCCACATATAGGACCACGTTGAGATTTAGATATATTGATATAATGAGTTATGGATTCATATTATAAAAGTATAAATTTTCAGAGGAAACTTTGTCTCCCCCCAAATCTGACAGTTTTCTTTGACAGTGTGAAAAACAGCCACTTTACCTCAATCTTCTAGTAAAATGGGACAGATTAAATAGATATGTTCTGTAGAACACAAAACATGGCACTTGGCTTTTGATCTCAAAAAATGAGACATGCACAAATTGAAGGTTTGTGACAAATAGGCAGCAGAATTCATTTTTAGCGTTCCAGAAACTGCCATTTTTTCATGTAAGGTTTTGTCTTAAATAATATGGACGGTGCATTTGGTAGTGACAGTTGTTGCTTCTGTATTCATGCTTATATCTCAGAATGTACTAGCACATTCTGCTAGACTGCTCAAAATGCTGTGTGTTTCATTCCTAGAAGAGGTGATTATTTTCCTGTATTAACTGGAAACTGACTACTGATTGACAGAGAAAAGTCTTTGCAATGTGAAATCTCTCACTTGAATCAGGATTATACAGCCATTGAAATGGAATTTTCATGTCTGTACAAAACTGAAGAGAATGCTTATTGAAGATTCTCACTGGCTATGCACTATTATCTTTTTGAATGGCTAATCAAATGACATGGTGGTTCAGAAATATTAAATTAAATGTATTCAAGGTTGTGAATCTTGAAACTGACATTTGGTAAAGCATGACAAAAAGAACGGGTGGAGAGGCACAAAATTAGGAAAATCATACAAAACTGCAAAAAGCAGGATGAATGGTGAGAGAACAAAAGGAAAGTGGGACACTGAAGGAGGATATGAATGAGAAGACAATGATAATTGTATCATGGCTGAAACAAAAGAATAGAAATAGTTCCAGGATTGGCACGAGGCTGATATTTTTATAACTGTTTTTTTTAAAGCCATGGCCAACCATCCTTAAACATAGCATAGTTGCTAAGTTTATCTTTACATCAAAGCTCTTTTTACTAACTTCCTGAATTTTCAAATAAATGTCTGGTGATTTTCAAGTTCGCTTGACTTTCCTACCAAGAATAGAGCCCATATACACAGGATAGCTACTCTGAAAAAGCCTCAGTAATAATGCTACCTCATAATTCATCTGATGTGATAAGGACATTAATTTTCTCAATAGTTGTACCTCATGATTAGGGAAGCTTGTCCCTGGAGTATGGTGAATATTTGATGAAGTAATTACGGTTGCAGTCCTAAAGATACTTCACTGTAAATAATATGGCTCACTTCTTGAAGAACATCTACTATCCTAAATGGACTCTACTATGCTATGATCTGTAAGTACCATTGCTATCAAATTGTGTTTTCTCTTGTGCTTCTAGGTTTCACACCAAAGTGAAAGGTATTTATTTCCTCAGCAGAAAGATACATAGTTCCCTAATACAGAAGATTTAGCTCACTTCTTCCCCTGCATTCTTGTCCAAGATACAGAAATGTCTTCTGAACTTCTCTTGTACCATCCAAAGTTGCACAGTTTCCACATACTCCTCCAAAAACGTATTTATCCAGGTTGCTGTTAATTAAGGATGGATGCTATGTACAGGTGCTTTGTTCCACTTTTCTATTTGGAGTTTGTACCTCAATGCCACTACATGGATCATATATTAACTGTAAGCGAACAGCTGGAATCACAGATTTATTTTATATCTTCAGAGAATGTGCCTGCTGTGTTTTAAATAAAATACATTTTTGAGATGGCATGAAATATTCCAGCATACCATATTGCAAGTAATAATGAGAAAACTTCCAGCGTAAACAAATGAACAACATTTGCTCAATCTACCTCCCTCAGCTGGTATGAATGAAGCTGTGTGATATAGCATTCTTCTGTCGGGTATTCATTTATTTCAGTTATGACTGTACTTACACAAAACCACTAATGAAATAATATTCGAGGAAGATTTGAAAACAAAGCATGAAATTGGAATTTAGCTTTGTATAACCTTTGTGGAATTTCCCCCAACTTTTCTTTATCTTCTGAATGGCCTTGCCCTGATTGCCTTCTCTCCTTCCCACCAAACAGCCAACCTACCATTATCTTCCCCCTTGACTTCAGTCCCCCCCCTGCCCCGCCCCATCCCACACACAGCAGCATCTGCCAAGGAAAACTGTGGCACAGTTGTGTGTTGCTGGCCACTGAGCCAAGGCCCATTTGCAGGATGAGGAACCCTCAAGGACTTGTGGGGAGGTTCCACCTCCTCCCCACACTGTTTACTCTTCCCTTCCTATTGTCAATCCCCATATAATCTCTCCTTCTCTTCTTGGCCATTTACCATCCTGTCTTTTATCTGCCTCTTATCTTAAGCTGTACATATTAATTTTTCACTTATTTTATAGCCTACCTTTTCCCACAGTGGACACCAAAGCAATTTACATTATTCTCTTCATTTTTAACCTCAGAACAACCCTGTGAGGTAGGTTAGACTGAAAGCATGCGATGGGCACCACATCACCTAGAGAATTTCCATAGCAGACTGGTGATTTAAACCTGGGCCTAATCTGCACACATAGGATAATGCACTTTCAATGTGCTTTGGTAGCTGGATTTTCCTGTGCAGAACAGGAAAATCTCCTTCTAAAGTACATTGAAAGTGCATTATCTATTGTGTGCAGACTAGGCCCTAGGTCTCCCAGATACTGCTTTAAAACTCTAACCACTAAACCACAGTGATACTATTTCTACACTGGAGACCTCATATCGGGCTGCAGGCTGGAGTTTTAGCTGAAATAGGTTACCCTGCCACTTATTGCTCCTGCATGGGGGAGCATTTGGCCTGGTGAACCTTGTACACCCCCAATTTATGCTCCTGCCAGGAGCTGGGGTAGCAAAGCTCCAGTGTGGAAACAATCTGATTTTCATTGCATGGCTGCTGTTGAAGAGTAGCAAGCAGCCAAGTTATCCAAGTTATCCAGTATTTGCTACCATGCCTGGCCCTGACAAGTCCTCCCTCAAAATCCAAAACAGCCCTGGTAGGGCCCTTCCTGCTTCCCCTGCCAAAATCAAGCCTAGAATCTTGTGGTTGCCTAGCAACTGCCACTGGCCTTCATTTGTTAAAGATACAGGCATCCTTTTTATCATATTAGGTTTTACAAAAAACATGTATCCTTTTGGGGTGTTTCAGGTTTGTGAGATGTCTACTTCTGGAAAGCTGTTCAAGAAATACTGATCTAGATGGATCGATAATCAAACTCAAAGTGTCATGACATCTCAAAAGTTCCATCCTGAATAGATTCTTATCTGAGGAAGAACAAGTAGGATTGGGAAGTGTATCTAATGTACATATGGGGATCATGGAACCTGTAATCCTGCCAGTGCCCTGCAAACCTTGAATCCAGAAACCTTACCACCCAAGTCACCCCTGTACGGGTCTCTGTTGACCTGTAGTCTATCGTTCAACCACATAAGGACAAACTTCAAACAAGCACCCCATATGGAACCTCCAGCTCAGACAGATTGTTGCACATGCAAAACCAAAATAACACAGCCTTTCATAAGACAAGTGTAACACTGTGTTTGTAGTCTGTGCTTTGGTCACTGAGCCAACTGCTGTCCCTGCAGATATAGCTAAACCCAGGATTATGGTCAGATTAAATATTCACAGGGCCTAGAAACAACATTCTGAATAGGTATGGCTACTTCCCCTCAAGGATCATTTAAGCCTCTCTGTGTGTATGTATATAAGAAGCGGTTTTAAGAAACGGTGACATGCTGAACTTGGCTAAACCATTTACCTTGGAAACAAAACTTGTATTTCTCTTCCCTTTTCTCAAGTTACTTCCACAGTCAAAAATAATGAAATATCCCTATCTTCTCCCCAATTCTGCAAAATTGGTGGGTCTTTAGATTGTAATAAACATTACAAATTGTGTTCTTATACAGATTATTAGGATGAGAAATGTAAAGCAGCAAGAATTTACTATGGAGTGCTGGACAAGAGAGACCAAGGATCCAATGTGGAACACTAGACTGGAGGGACCCAGGTTCATATTCTTTCTCAGCTACAAAACTTGCTGGGTGACTCCAAATGAGACTCAATCTGTCATGCCAAAATAATTTTTAAGATAACACAAGAAAGAGTGAACTATACACTCTTGGGAGAAGAGAAGGGCAGGATAATAGGAAGACAGAAAGAAAGCTTCCCAAAAGTGTTGTATACATGCTCAATGGCATGATTATTGGAATAGTTCAATGTCATGAAATGAGTGTTGCAAACAGGTGTTGCTACCATTTAGGAACAGAGAAGTGGATTCATAGAATGTATTTATTTTATGGCAATCACGGAATAAACCAAGTAGCAAATGTTACAGATCAGGCTCAATAGGATATGGAAGCTAATCTTTGAATGGCAGCCCCAGTGATGTCTTTTGCAGTACCCAACATTAGCAGCAGTAATTTATGACATGATTCCTCCATTTCTGAGCCAAAATGTGTAGGAGTTGAGCAATTACAAAGACAGATCTACTATGGCACTTCCAGTAATTCTCTGGGGGAAGAGCCGAGACATTTTGTAATGCATTACACTGTGCTTTAATGTACTCTAAAGAAAGATACTTCCCAATCACCCCTTTTTGACCTCTCAGTGTTTTCTCTTTTATATCATCGACTAACACAGATGTGGTGCTGGAGCAGACTGACATTAACAGCCATTAATCCAGTCATGTTTAATGTCTTGAATGGATTACAATACTTTGGAGGGCAAGAATTAGAAAAGGATTTTCTCACTTAATTATCTGACCTTGGTAATTCAGAAGGGGAATCTTCCTTGTATGAATAAGTTCTTTAAAATTCAACTTAAAATTACTTTGGGCTTAGCATAGAAACCAGCTGTGCATTCTAACATATGTAATCATCTGCTCCTTTCCTGTATGCCATATTTTCTGGCGTGTTGGCCTTCCTGCTTGAAAGAGCAGTGTGTGTGTGTGTGTAGGGGGGGGTTATGTAAATTTATGGCTTGAAAAGGAGGTGGGCGGAATATTAAATTAAGAAGATTGGTAGCTGGCTTGTCAAAACATCCACCGAAGAAAGAATAGGAAAGGTGAAGTATGCCCCTGTCCTGTCCCTCTGTGCCTATCATTACTATACTTCCACCCTTCAAGATTTTTTCTGCTTTCTTTGTTTGCCTGCAGAAGCCTTTTTAAATATTGCATGGATGTTTGGCCATGTACATCACCACACTCTGTGGACAGATAAAGGTGTCATCAACCCTCAAAAACAGCAGGTGCACTATACTGGGGAAATTATTGGTTAGAGGTTAAGTATGATCTCTCCAGTATTACAGTTCCTTTATCGCATATGCATATGTATGTTTTCTAAATCTCTGTGTTAACAGTGTGCTCATATGAACTTGCATTACTACTATTACTATTTGTGCAAGACCTAGGAGTAATGACATGGAGGGGAATTCTCATTTCCCTTTCCTTCTTCCTCCTCTGACATGCCTGTGCCCCGACCTCAGTCCTCCATCTCTTCCTCCTTTTATTTTCTTTGCCTGGACCTCCTTCCTCTTTCCAGGCTCCACCC
The DNA here is from genome assembly GCF_049243985.1 of Paroedura picta. Classification (NCBI taxonomy): domain Eukaryota; kingdom Metazoa; phylum Chordata; class Lepidosauria; order Squamata; family Gekkonidae; genus Paroedura; species Paroedura picta. The sequence goes on from NC_135377.1 coordinate 53,367,412, forward strand.
CTTAGGGCACAAGAGCCCCACCCTAAGGTATGGAAACTGGTTACAGACTGTGGCTGTGCCTGCACACAGCCTGCTTGCCTTGGAGTCAAGGCATGGAGCAGAGTGCATGGTGCTGTGGAGCCATGATTACCTCAGAACCACTACCCCGTGGCAGTGAGAACCTACCCTGTGCATCTGGAGGCCCAAACAGGCTGGCAGATGGCTGGATGCTGCTAGGGTCTGGCTTGGTTGCTCAGCGAGCAGTGTGCCAGCAGCCTGCCCCACCACAAGAATCCATGCCGGTGCTGGAGCATACACCTGGGGGAAAGTGTGAGTGCCCCCCACACATGGAGCCTTCGCCCAGGTAAGGTGGGGACTGCTCTGCAGTGGCTGGGACAGCCTGAAATCCAGAATCTCCAGCAGGAGCCTGGGAGTGGCCGGATAGCAAATTTTAATTTTTTTAACATTTATTTAATGTCACCCTATTGTTCTTAACTTTCATGCTGATTAACAGTGTAGTGGTGGTTAACATGCTGTGTCTTTATGCATGTGTGGTGATTGAGCTCACATCAGCATGAGACACCCCCATTGCCAGCGTAATTCAAGTGTCATGGGAATCGGGGATGGTGGTTGCAACATATCTGGGCTCACACAAGAAGGGAGCAAAAAGCAGCTAGTACACAAAATTGTAATTAAAGCATGGGAACACATGCTAAATTATTATGGCTACCATTTGTAATTGTGTTACAGTGCACGTGCCTTATTGTGCCCAAAATTTAGGAGGGGAGGCATGACTGGAGGCAGGACTGCCCAGTCTCCCAATGAAAATGCAAAAACACATGGCACTGCTAGAGTCCTGACAAGTGATGGAAGAAAACCACAGATACATAATGCCAGGCACACATATGGATGTGGTGAAATACCCTGGAAAATCATAACTGGAGATATTTGGCTAAACTGAACACCTGCTCCCATCCAAATAACTTACTGGTATTTTAAGCTGATTATAGATTCTTTGCTCTTATCATTCCGTATACCTGAATTCTTTGACCTTTATTCAATCATATTTAGCTATTCTGATCAAATACTTTCCCAGCCCCATGTAAACCATTCATGGACCCATTATGCACAGCAGCAGAGCTTCCCATGTACTCACCGGGAAGGAATCCCCCGGAGTATGCAGGCTGCCCCAGTGTAGCACAGGCACGCACACACACATGCGCACAATGCCGGGGATGGAAAGCCCGACACACTGCATGAAGGCAGCAAAAGTGAGGTGGTGAGTGGGGAGGGAGTGGGGGAATGGGGCCTCCACCACACAAGGTGGGGTGGGGTTGGGGATGAGACAGCCTATATGTAATCCAATTCCAGAAATTCACCTAATCAAAACAGAATTAAGGAATGTTATGTTATACTGCAGAAATAAAGGAATGGAAGAGCGGTGTATGCTCATCATTTAGATGATTACCATTGCTAAAATTATTTAGAACAGAAATTTACTTTATTTATTCTTCAATTTATGAGACAAAATCAAGACAGAGGGAGGGAGGGAGGGAGGGAGGGAGGGAAGGGCATTGGGCTATATTGCTCACACAATTCTCTGTACTTGCTTAGTACAAGATTTCCTGACTCCCAGAGATCATTAATCTTTTAGATTTATATTTCTGAGAACTTCGTTCTCTACAGGTGAAGCTGAGATTCTCTAGAGGAAAGAATAACATTTGCCATGGATATAAAATCATAATATTTTCTCTTCCAATAAGCTGAAGGAATGGAAAAATTCTCTTTTCTGCTGCTCTGTCCCTTTCTATAGTGTAGGTCCCCAAATATACCACAATACATTTACTGAAAAGACAGATTATCACTGAGGCCACTGGACACAGCCTTTGCATTGAATTTTAGTAGCTGCTTGCTAATGGTTTTTGTTTGTTCATTTCAGACAGAACGGTTTTAATAACTAGCTGCTAACAGGTTTTATTTACCTATTCACACAAAGCTTCTTGTGTCCACTTGATTAGCAGGGAAGACATTTCAGCTGCAATGAAACGTGACACATTCTTTTGGCATTAAGCATGGCCACAGTTTCATTTCTTCCCACCATAGCGTTGGCATACCCTGGTATGACAGTGAGAGCCTGGCCTAGCAGCCAGCAGGCTGCATACCCCTGAGAGTCCATAGTTGCCCTGGGACCTGTCCCTTCCCAACTGGGAGAGCAAGCCCCTTGCCACATGAACTCCTACTGCTATGGGAGGCAACCTATATGGGCACAAATCTCTTTTGGTTATCTTCAGGCTGCCTGGCAACAAGCCCCTGGACTCCCAGTCTGATCAGCCACAGTCATTATATTATTTATTATTATTTTTATTTATTATGTTTATATACTGCCCTCCCCGGAGGCTCAAGGCAGTTTACATAGGAACAAAGAACAATACATAAAACAGTCTATAAACAAGTGAATACCTTACCTCTTAAGAGACCCCCATCCCCCAGGGAGTACCAGTTCACAAAATAGCCTCCCTGACAACAGGCTCTTCCTCATGTCCCTAAACTGCAGGTATGATAGAATGAGCATAATAACAAACACCATTAACAACATCAGCATCAACCATTACATAAACAGCAGAGGGGCATGGAAAAATCTGATCTGTGATACACAGCTGTTTATGCCTCTCTGCTGTTTAAAGGGGCTTTGGTAGCCAGCCCCCAGGGCTCAAGAAAGCCCCTTTAAAAAGCTGAGAGACGTTGAACAAACAAGGTGAAATTTGCTCCATGCCTCTGGTATTTAAAGGGGCTTTCTTGGGCAGTGAAACCCAGCACCAGTCAGGTGCTTGGTTTAAAGGGATAGAAGGTTTTTAACCCCCTGCTTTCTGCCCTGCATGAAATTGCTACAAGAAACCACATATTCAGCAGTGGGGAAAAAGCTTTGTGACAGGTTGGTAACATAGTGAAAATGGATTATTTGCCAGTGTTATTATGCCTTTAAGAACTCAAGGTGGGCAACAGGTATATAGTAAAAAATAATAACAATTTTATTAGAAGGAAAATAATAAAATATATCTAGCACACTAGCAATCAAGCAGGGAAAAATAGAGTGGAAAAAGAGCTTTCAAAATAATTACTGTTCCTGTAGAGTGGATGGCCAGAGATCAGCAACACAAGCCAGCATGAAGGGAGGTTCTAATGGGTCCCGAGTTGGAAAACACTTGGTTAGAAAGTACTCAAGATGACTGTGTGCAGCCACTGTTTATACATGGTTTTGGGGAGGGGGCTAGGTGATGTGGCCCAGGTGAGCACATGATGGAATTTTCCATGGAGCAGGATGTTGACCCTGGCCAGGTCCAGAATGGTTGTTGATGGGCTTAAACGAAAGCATTAATGGTTCTAAGGAAAGGGAGCCATCATGTCACAATGGGTCTAGAGCCAGTTTGGTGTAGTGGTTAGGAGTGCAGACTTCTAATCTGGCATGCCGGGTTCGATTCTGCGCTCCCCCACATGCAGCCAGCTGGGTGACCTTGGGCTCGCCACGGCACTGATAAAACTGTTCTGACCGGGCAGTGATATCAGCGCTCTCTCAGCCTCACCCGCCCCACAGGGTGTTTGTTGTGGGGAGAGGAATGGGAAGGCAACTGTAAGCTGCTTTGAGCCTCCTTCAGGTAGGGAAAAGCAGCATATAAGAACCAACTCTTCTTCTTCTTCTTCTTCTTCTTCTTCTTCTTCTTCTTCTTCTTCTTCTTCTTCTTCTTCTTCTTCTTCTTCTTCTTCTTCTTCTTCTTCTTCTTCTTCTTCTAGCTGTGGGTTTGGGGGGAGGAGATTTTTCCTGGCAGAGGGACCAAGCACGAATCATATGCAAGACAAAGAGGTTTGCCTAGGAACCCCTGGACAAACAGGTTTGAGCCGGCCCACTTGATCAGCAGTGGGGTGGTTTGGAGTTGGGCAATATTTGAATCAGGCCATACCTGTTTCCGATCTGAACCTGTGGCTGAGAGCAAGCTTTTAAAGATGGAGTCTGAGCTGGCTTGCCAGACTTTAACAATATCTTGGCTTTGGCTCAAGCCTAGACAATTAAGGGGTGCCACTGGTTGTAGTGTGCCAGTCGGTGAGGCAGGAGTCCTGCATCCTGCCATACTTAACAAAATGGAATGGGTAGCAGAAAGCAGGGTTCATGAATCCATATGAACCAATTCATTTTGCCAATCAAATGTCCATAGATTCATGGTTCCTATAGGTTCATGGTTTGGCTCGTTGTTCAGCTATGAACCATGACCAAACTGCAAAAATATGGTTCATGCCCATCCCTACACACATCATGTCTTAGTACAATCAGCAGTGCACTCTCCATCTGTTGAAACAGCCTTAAATTCATTCCCGTAGCAGGTATATTTCTGAAATAATATACCTATAGACAATGTAGGCATACATTTGCTATATTTTCAAATAGTTATGTTGATAAATATAGTACGATAGAGGGTATTTTCACAAATTATACCTCTTCTTAGCTGATTGGCCTTTACATAATATGGTCTTCATTTGGGAAGCAAGTAATGAGTTGACTGCACTTGTAAAAAGTCAGTTTATTCCTTCCTATAACTGTTTTATCTGTGCTAATTTGGGCTTCTTAAGCAGGAAGCTCCTGCTGACTGGTTCTTATCATGCTGCTAGGCATGTGACTGCCACCAGAAATTCACAGACTCCAAGAATTTAAGCTACTACTACAAAAGCAAACTGCAGGATATATGAATCAACTGTCAGAAGCATGAACAGAGAAACTGCAAATATAGCAGGACTGGAGAAATTGCTCTTGAAACATGTTTGCAATAATGAGAGCAGGTTTAATAGATGAGCCATGATGAGTATTAAATTCCAAGTTGTCACCTTCCCACACTCTTTCCCTTCTAGCAAGCAAAAGTTGTTTTGTGGCTATACATACATCCAAGGATCTAGGAAGGGTGAATAGGTAGGATCCTAACAAAAATAGCACCTTTAAGACCAACAAACATTTATTCAAGGTGTGAGCTTTTGAGGGCATGCACTCTGGCACTCATCTTAATCCTAAACTTCACATGAACTGATAGGAGGGGAGATCACAGTGGGAATAATCCTTTGGAGGCCTCAGGATAGCAAAATTTCTCTTAGACAGTTAGACCTCAAAAGGAAAAGGCTGCTGCCATCAGTTCAACTTCCTTCAAGACTTTTCAACAGGGTTAATAACATGATGGCACTCCACTCCTTAAAGGTAGAGATGTGGAATTATTTCATTAATTGTGTAATTTGACATCCACAGGACAGGTAAACAATCCCAGCAATCATAATATCTTCCAGTATCACAAAGAAAATATATTGGTCAGAGCTCTATTAAACAGTCTGCCCCCCCCCCCACACACACACACACAGATGGCCCAATTGTGTATATCAGGTGGTTTTAAATCTGTTTCTGATAAACCAGAAACCTAGGCTGATTCTGATTCTTACTTTGTTTATTCCGTTGTGAATCCTGCTGAATTCAGATCAATTTGAACTGGGGTCATCCTCTATTCCCCCCTTGGAATAGAAAGTGTTCTGCATTTGATTGGGGAAGCTCAGAATGCGGGAGGGGGGGCAAGCCCAGCAGGAGCCTCTTTCTTATCTTGAATGAGGAGCAGGGAGGGAGAGAGGATGGGAAAAAGCAGAGGAGGAGAAAAAACTAAGAGGCAAATATCTGCTGAGAGAAATTAGGGCTTCTGGAGCTCAGTCACTTTAAGATTTACTGGATTTACTGATTCTTCTGAAGCTATCAGAACAGTATGCAGTGTCCTGACCCCTCATTTAAACCCTCTACATCCCACATCACAACTTGCCCTTCCATCAGAACAGAAGTCAGGTGCCTGGAGCCCCCAAGGTAGCTCAGAATCCAACACCCTCTGGCAGTCTACAGGTGGACTAAAATCCCTTTCCTTAGCTGTTTTTTCCCCCTCCCTGGACTAATTTCTTTCCTGAAATCACCACCAAGATCACATGCTAGGAGGAGAGTGCTGCTAGTGCAACACATACCAGGCTGCTGGTTTGAGTAGTGAGCACACAGGAGCTGAAGCCAATGGTGCAGGACGTGTGATGGGCAATGATGGGGACTGCTCTAAGGCAATCGCCTCACCCCTTTCCCCAGCTCTCAGATGGATGCAGTACCTTGGGGAGGCTTGGAAACTCTGGGAAAGAGCTTCTATACATGACTTCAAGAAGGATTGACTGTAGGTGGGGAGGAGAGTGCCAGCTTCTCCAAGCCAGTCCTGCTCAGCCTGACCCCTGGTTTCTCCTCTAGAGGACTTATGTCTTCTTTAAGCTTAAACAGCACTCTCTCACACACACTCATACATGTACAATGTTTAAAACACTCCCTGTTACTAGTTTTTTGTTTTTTTTAACCAGCCCTCCATCTCCAATGAAACATCACAAGATCATTAGGCTAAGCCCATTAATTAAAATAAATAAATGGATATCCAATATTGCTTTATTACTAAAGTATTGATAAGGAATGACAGATGGTGTGGAGCGGGAGGAAAGAACTCAACATTGGTGGTAGAGGAGTGGCCCTTAATAAAAAAGGGGTGAGGGAACCAATGGAATGTTTATGCTTTGCTTTGGGGGGAAAGCAAGGAGGGAAAGTGTCATAAGAGCATTCTCAGAAACCATGGAGAAACAGCAACTAGAAAGCAAACTGAGTTCTGAAAAGAGGAAAAACCATGCAGGCTGACAAATAAAACCTGATGGAGCTATGGGGCGTAAATCAGGGGAAACGCAGGACACATTCTGTAACATAACTTCCACTGTTCCGCAGGACCTGTAAGAGGGAGCTCTTCCACCAGGCATTTGCTTGAGGCTGACTAACTCAGAACACCTGCTGGTCCCCCCCAGATGCCTGCCCATGACTCTCCCAAAGTTACTGTTAATTGTTATTATATTATAATTGTGGTTTTGTAATCTTTTGATGTTTTTTAAAGTTGTTTTGATGTTATGTAATGTTCCATGTAAGTTATAATGTTCTGTGTAAACCACCCAGAGCTGCAAAGAAATGGGCGGTATAGAAATCTAAATAAATAAATAACATAACATAACACTAGTTAGTTAGCCATGCTGCAAGCAGGAAATACACTTATTCGTTTTTTCATTTTAATTCTTTTAAAAACTAAGTTTTCTTCCTGTAAGAGTCTTTAGGTGTTAGATAACCCATTTCATTTTTATTTTTCACTCAAGCTAAAAGTTCAAGGTGTTTTAAATATGGCTATATGATCAAATGTCCTAACAGTGAGAAAGGAATAACAGATGACCTTACTAATAAGGTAACTTACATATGGAAAAGCGAGTTTCTGTTCCAAGAAACCCATTAATGATAATCTTTTTATCTGGCTACCTCAAGTTTCATTATTCAAAATCATTACTGAAATGGAATAAACAGAGAGATGTGAATGTAGGAGTATATCATGTGGCAATTATATAACTCTCAGTACATCCTGTCCATGCCCATGTGAACAATTAACCACTAAAATGTGACTGAAAGAATTCAGATGTACTGTAACAAATGAGATTAGACATTACTGCCAACAATGCAATGCATTGTTATTAGATTAAGATACCATTAACTGTGGGGTAAGAAGCAATATTCATAGAGTCTAAAATCTACTGTTAATGTAAAGCCTCACAGCTGGCAGGCATCTTTTAAAGGTTTATTTTATATGCTAAAAATTCTATCAAATTTTGTTTTACGGAGTCAGGACTGAACCAGAACATTTTAGTACATGGGACAGAAACTTGACCGCTTGTTCACTAACGTAATTAGGGAAGGACACAAACTGACTCATGTACTAAATTTAATGGCAAATTTCAGCCAGTTTGTGGTCCACAAACTAATGTTTGTGACAGGTCAATGGCATGGACTTCCAAGCAGTTTGTGGACACTTTGTAAATAGATAAATTTCTAGACACACTTTCTCAATTCACTCAAATGGTCAGTTCCAGAGTGTTTTTTTCCCCTTTGCCAGTATTCCTTTGCATTTATTTCCCATTTTCTTACACAGAGCATGCAAAAAAAAACCCTTTCTTGGATTTGTGACTCTGTTTTTTGACATCAGTCCTTTTAAGTTGACAATGCCAATGTCACTGGGTTCTGATAGGCATTTAGCACATTATAACTAGTTGTGTGAATCAAGTTCTCCTGACACCATCCAACATATCCTACTGGATTGTCCCTTGTTCACTGAACAGAGAAGGCATATCATACCTCTCATACCAAAACGGAGAAACCATTCAAGAGACCTGATTTGCCAATTTTTACTGAGTGATAAGGATGCCGACGTCACTTTTATTACGGCTGAATTTCTGTCCTCAGTTTTTAAATTTAAACTGTCTGATGTATCCTGACTAACTTTGTTTATCCTGCTTATCTGCTTTATGCCAATAAAGGTATTGTATTGTATTGTATTGTATTGTTGTAACTAGTTGTGCTGGGCTTGCAAACTCTCCTTGCTTGGACTTTTAAACTGCATCAGAATATGAAGGAAGAGGATTAGTTGCCTGAATTGACTGACAGGTGGAAGTGCAATGCGTATAAGGCACGTTGCTCTCTTCTACCTCTTCCAACAGCAGGTGAGGAGGGTGAGATGTGCAAAAAGAAGGTAGACAAAGGCAAGACAGCAAAAATGTGAGGAGGGCCAGGGTGGCATGATATAATGTCATGCTTTGCTATTACACAGGCATGGCTTTATTTTTACTAATGAATGGAAATGCCCTAGGTTCTGTAGAAAAAAAACATTACATCGTACAGGTTCTGCTGTGCTTCAAATAATGCCCCCTCTTGCTTGGATTTTGATTCAGTGTTTGACATCAGTCTTGTTGAGCTATCATTGTGACATTGGCACTAATGCTACAGGGAATTCTGTGATTGCATTGGTACAACTGGGCCTTCTGCAAATTGCATTGTTTTTTCTGGATGTGCAAAATCCCCCCCCCCCATTCAGTTGCACTGCAGAGATTCTCTGGTTTGACCTTAGCCCTGTTGAGTTTGCATTACCACAGAGGTGTTGACTGAGTTGGGTGCATGGCAATAGTTCTGCTAGGCTTGCAAAATATCCCGAACTTTCAGTTTCTACCGCATAGAATCATAGAATCATAGAGTTGGAAGGGGCCATACAGGCCATCTAGTCCAACCCCCTGCTCAATGCAGGATCAGCCCAAAGGTAGATTGCATAGATTCTCTGCGAGTTTGATTCTGTTTTGCTGGGCCTCTTTTGCCATTTTAGTTGCTTTTTTCTCTTCCACTGGCAACATGGGGTACAGGCTTTGAGGAAGGATAAATTGGACCCAAAAATACAATCCACAACAAACTTAAAAGTTAGGCAGAGATCACCTGTGAGTTTGGTGTCTCTAGCATACCAGAAAGGGGTGCGGGTGGTGGTATTCTACCAGATCATGAACCTCACAAACCAGATCAATTAATTTAACCCCTAAAAGTACATTCTGGTTAATCTAATCCCTAAAAGTACATTTCTCATGAAACAGGCATGCCATGAACTGAAATGAACTGCATTTTCCCAGAGTGTATCCATTCCTAAACATAACAATGAATTAAATATCTAACACTGTTGTTGTCATTGAATGTTGCCTAAAATTTTGCTATTTTGCTATGGTAAAAAGGGAAACACAACTGAGACCTGTCAAATGTGACTTTCTCCTATACATCTTATGATATTCCCTTTTTGATCTATGGTGGAGATTTGAAAAAAAACCCCTTTTATCTGCACAAATATGAAACACCCTTGTGACTGGTAGGTTATTCCTTGCCATATACATGGCTTATAAAATGGAGAATATATGAAACAGGACAGTAAAGGAACAGAGAAAAAGTGGCAGGGAGGATAGCTTGTCATTGCCTTTGTGCTGTTGTTGGACTGGAGGTTTCCCATCAAAGCACCAGAACTCACCGAAAGCCATTGCTATGGAAAGGGGTAGTCAATAAGCCAGGAAAGAAAAGAATGACAATACAATAGATGTAGATCTATTCTTCCTGTGAAGTAGAAAGGCTCAGCGTCTATTTTACATCTGTTTTTTCCCACAGGTCAAAGGGTTTAGGCACATCTAGAGATAGTAGCCAAGAGATAGTGTCTGGGTGGCAGGTTGAAATGGACAGAGATGTTGTTGAGAGACATTTAGCTGCACTGGATGAGTTCAAATCCCCCAGGCTGGATGAAATGCACCCGAAAGTGCTCAAAGAACTTTCCAGAGAACTTGCACAACCCTTGACCATCATCTTTGATTTCTCTTAGCTAGCCTTGTATGTGTTTTCAATTTATTTGTATGTATGTTTTACCTTTTTATAGTTCTTTGAAATAAAAAACCCTTTCTAGTAAACATAGTTTGGTTTATTTCAAGAGTTCTTTTGAGGGAACAATCCCCATAAACATTGGTGGAGAATTCCAGTTACCCCTTATTTTTTAGTCTACTTTAAAGTCAATTTCCCCAAACAAATTAGGAGACAGCTTGTTTCGGTGACAGCATGGGTGGCTTTAAAAGGGGATTGGACAGATTCATGGAGGCCAGTTCTATCAGCCGCTACTATCTATTATAACTGAAGGTAGCTTCCACATTCAGAGGCAGTAAACCACTGGATACAAGTACCATCATATGAAACAGGGTGCTGGAATTCAATGGACTACTGGCTTGACTCAGCAGGGGTCTTCCTATCTTTACAGTTCGATAACTGGTCCAAAAGTGAGAAATTAGACCAGTGCTCTTTGCCTTCCTACTTGCCAGTGGATTACTAAGCATTAAGTTCTTAGCATCAAAGCAGCAGCAACATGAATAAAATTGGTCATTCGTATAACACTAGGAATCAGCTAAGCCCACGCTTTAAAAGAAAAGCTTCCTTGGCCAGAGGTTTAGTGAGATTATAAGCCACAACCTCAGGGACATAGCATATAATAAATAAATAGACATGATAGCTAGGAAGAATAAGAAAGCTGCTTTGCTTTTATGATTCAGGTTGTGCAGTTAGAAAGAAGACCTTTAGAGACAGTAATTATATTACTCTTTTCTACTGCTACAGACTAACACGGCTACCCATCTTAACAGACCTTTTTGTTTTTAATCTAATAGACTTTCTTTTCTTGTTAATCATAATGATTATGAAAAAGGGGTACTATATAAGTTAAAAAAAATTCACTATCTAAACTGCCAATGACTGAAAAAGTCCATGATTTGTTTCATATTGCATCTTCTTATTGCAGTCTTGCTGCTATCTCACTCAACTGGTTTCACTTATACTAGGGAGCCAGCATTTTCTTAAAATGTTCAGAGGTTCAGCGCTTGCTTGATGGACTGCAAGCAGAGCCTCTAGGATTATATACATGTGTGGTGTGAAGTATTCCAATCCTGAAGGCTATGGGGTGGGAGTGTCTCTACTTAGTGCCTTCCCTGCTATGCCAAATTTCTCCTGTCAGTCTGTACTCCCATTGTCTTGCTGCTATCCAAATCTTCCTTGTCAGTCTACCTCTTACTTATGCTAGTGTTCCTCTAACTAAGTGGCTTTAGCCCCAAATTCCCTCACTGCATACTGTTGTATTATCGGTGTGTTGAATCTTATCTATGAATTTCTCCATAGGCTTTAATGTTAAACATGGGTACCTTGAATTAATTCAAAGGGGGGAGGTTGCTTTATTCTGTTTGAAATTTAGCAGTGTGCATGTCCTAGGGGAATGCTGCAAAACCTCTGAGTTATGTTCAGTTTAGAAAGAAGGTTATGGGGTTACAGACCCAAGTTGTGTGTATCTTTCACCAAAGCCAATGACAAACAATAAGGAAATAGAATTAAGAAAATGAAACAACAGTAAAAGAAATTATAACAAAACCATATAAACACTGCAACAATGAAAGAATGGAATGAATAACAAAAGAAACAAAATTCCGATTTACAAGTCCAGTATCTAACCAGGTCTATGAAACCCCCACCCCTGCTGTTGTACACAGTTTAGACTGGACACATATTAGTTTAAGAGCTAACCAGGTACTAAATATTAGAAAAGAGGGAAAGTAATGTATTATAGACAATTATTTCTAAAAGTCTATATGAAACCATTCTTTAGTTTCATCATACATATTCTTTACTAAATAAAAGGCAAGCCATGTTGCTGATGGCTTACCTCTTAAATCAGAACAACTTCTTCATTATCATCATCATCAGTGGCTACCAAGAATGGATGTGTGATGTCAAGATGCTAGGGGGCACTGTGCCTTATCCACTCCCTCCCTCCCACCTGGAGGCTCCCCTGGACAGGTGGCTTGTCTCCTCTGGGTAGTGGTGGTTGGGCCAGGTTGTGATTGCCTTGGGTCTTCAGGTGAAGCATTTAAAGACCCCTCCCCACAAAGCAACTGATTCTGGGGGCCAGCTGCTTGGTGGGATCTTTAAATGCTTCCCCTGCACCCCTATGTAAAACTGCAACGATGGTTCTTTCTGCAGCCACAGGTGTACAGGGAAGAAAGTACAGCTACTTGGTAGGATCTTTAAAGGCTCCCCCACACCCTCCTCTGAAGTTTTAGAAAAGAGTGAAGAGGAAGTATTTAAAGACCCTGCCAAGCAGTTGACCCTTAAGACCAGCTGCTTAGCAGGAGCTCTGGTTAAGAGTGGAGGCTCAAGACTGCTCAGGTGAAAGGGAGAGTGGTTGGAGGTTTTTCAAGTGGGCAACTGAGCCAGTGGTGCAATAGGGGGAAAGGATAGAGGCTGCTCAGGGAGAGCAAACCAGAAGGACCACTATTTCCCTTTAGTACAGACCATTGTGTCCACCACCCCACCTTTTCTTGATTCCATTATATTTTTTCCCATAATAGGCTTTATTACTAGTAAATGCATAGACTTGTCTATCAAATCACATTTCAAAATGTTCTTTTGTTATAAATTATTTTTCCAGCTTATCCAAGCCACTGAGATATAACAAGTATATGTAATGTACAATGGAGTTCAAGATGGAATAAGAAACCATGAATCGTGACATCAAGCAATTTCAGTGTTGGAGTCTACCTTATTTAATATCTGTTCTAGGCTTCTTCCCACTTTTCCCCCTGATTAACCTTATGTTTTAAAAAGCTGCACTACAGGGTCAATGTTACCTTCATGTCACTGAAGATCCACCAGGAACAGTAACAGCTGATTAATTTCTTCCTCTCATACCACAGTTGAAGTTATAGAGATGCTACAAATTTTAGCATGGATGTGTTCAATAGTTGAACATAATATTTGAAGGTATCCCCCAGACATGAGTCAATAAACCAATTTGTATGTTTTGAACAGTTGTAAAAGCCTACTGAACTGGTCTGCTCTGCACCAGGTTTTTGCAAATCTGTATATGTTCATAGATGCTGTCAACTCAAACTAAATGGCTGCTATTATGTTGCCAGTTTAGTGTAGTGGTTAGGAGTGCAGACTTCTAATCTGGCATGCCGGGTTCGATTCTGCACTCCCCCACAGGCAGCCAGCTGGGTGACCTTGGGCTAGCCATGGCACTGATAAAACTGTTCTGAACGAGCAGTAATATAAGGACTCTCTCAGCCTCACTCACCTCACAAGGTGTCTGTTGTGGAGAGAGTAAAGGGAAGGCGACTGTAAGCCGCTTTGAGCCTCCTTTGGGTAGAGAAAAGCAGCATATAAGAATCTTCTTCTTCTTCTTTCAACTGTATGGTTAGGAAGGCTCCTGTTTTCCAACCCTGGACAGAATCCAGGCTGAACTGGTAGGTGTTTGTACATCCTTAGTCAAAGATCTCTGCCTCGAACAGGTGGCATGAAGAAGTTTAGGGAGTGTTTCTCTTAAATTTCCAAATTAGAATTATCTTTTAAAGTAGCTACCTGGTATATTATACATAAATGGTTATTATGTGTAGGGAAAAAAATAAAGAACTAAAAAGGACATGAATTTCATTAATCATCTATACTGTTTTAAAAGCTACACAGCTTTTAAATTATACACAGGCTAAAGAAATGAGACTTTAAAGAAACTTCATATATATTGTGATTCAAGCACAGATGCTTAGCTTCATTTGATTTATTTGTAATTCTTTCATTTTTTTCTATCTTCCAAACACTATGCTTATTAATATGCAGTCGCATAAGCCTGAGAACATTGTGTTAATTGGCTAATCAATCAAAGAACTTTCATTTATTCTACATACTCAGAAGATGTATGGGGGTCATTTTAATGTTTAGCAAATACCTTTAAGTAAAATCCAAGAGGCAGTTGACTTAAAATAAACACTGAGTTCCTTGAAACTGAACATACCGAGATTTATATTTAATCTTTGATCATTAAATATTATTTGGCAATTGCAATTGCATTAAAACTTTTTATAATAGAGTGTATAAATGGCATACAAATAGACATATGGTTTCTACATATGGGTATGCTGCAATTAACATTGGATGCTGTAATTTGCCTTTTAGTTGCATTACTTGTCGATGCTATCTGCATTAACTCTGCTCTTTGCACTGATGATACATGCATATTTCACTTTATGCATATTGATGACTATGTCTAATAGATGGACATTAAAGATACAGATGCAACACTCACAGTTAACAACAATTTCGAAGGCATTATCTTACCATTACAAGAGAGAATGCACTGATTGCATATCATTAAAAATTATGATAAATATTTTATGTCTGTCTAGTTGGCCATGAAATGCAATAAACCCAAATAGTCATGTTTTGATAAATTTAAGACATTTATTTATTGCTATGGTAGATTTTTTTTTTAACTTCGGCAGTCTTACCACTGATCCTCCCATTCTGATTCACAAGACTGAAACATGCATTTATGCGTCAGTGATGATGCAAATGTCATCACGTGTCATTTCTTTTAGAAGAAGAAGAAGAAGAAGAAGAAGAAGAGTTGGTTCTTATATGCCGCTTTTCCCTACCCAAAGGAGGCTCAAAGCGGCTTACAGTCACCTTCCCATTCCTCTCCCCACAACAGACACCCTGTGGGGTGGGTGAGACTGAGAGAGCCCTGATATTACTGCTCGGTCAGAACAGTTTTATCAGTGCCGTGGCGAGCCCAAGGTCACCCAGCTGGTTGCATGTGGGGGAGTGCAGAATCGAACCTGGCATGCCAGAGTAGAAGTCCACACTCCTAACCACTACACCAAACTGGCTCTGCTAATTCTAACAGAGAGTACAGTTTTGAGATAATGGATTTATCTGCCAGACCATTGTTAAGTATGGCAGGACCCCTGCCTCACAGGCTGGCACACTCTTCCCACTGCACAAAGCACAATGGTCTAGGCCTGTGCAAAAAACAGACTCTGTAAAAAGCTTGAAAAGACACTGCAGGGAATAACTCCATCTTGGACGGAGGTCTCTGGCTTGTCCTTCACTATAGGTTGGGAATCACAGGTACAACTTGACTCAGGAATTGCTCTCCTCCTTCTCCCCCATGCCAGTGTGTTGCTGATTCAGTGGCCTGGCTCAAGTCTGTTTGCCCAAGGGCTCCTAGGCAAACCTCTTTTGTCTTATAAATATGACTCATGCTTGGCTCCTCTGCCAGGGGAAATCTCTCCCCCAAACTCAGCAGCTAGACCTATTGAAACATGATGGTTCCCTTTTCTTAGACTCATTAACTCCTTTGTTAAAGCCTATTAATGCCCAGCTTCAGACCTAGCCAGGGCATTGCCCAACATCCTGCTCCATGGAAAATTCCATAATGTGCTCACCTGGCTTACATCGCATAGCCCCCTTCCTAAAAACATATATAAACACTGGCTTCACAAAGCTACCTTGTACATCTGATGTGGACCTATTTGTATCACCCTTCATGCTGCTGGCTGTGTCATATCTCTGCCTCTGCACTCTCCAGGACTAGTAAATATACTGATTGCAATCCTTTTGCCCCTTTTATTTCCTGTCCTCTTGACTGTTGGTGCACTAGACATATTTATTTTTATTATTTTCCTTCCAATAAAGATTATTATTATTTTACTCTGTTTTCTGCCTTGAGCTCTAAAGGGTGTAATCACCTCAAATATTGGCGAATGATCCATTTTGCTATGTTACCACCTCTAGCTCTCATTTCCCCACTGTTGAATATACACATGTTGTGGGACATGTGTATAAGTGTGTTTCTGGTAAGATCAGGGCCAAGTGTCAGTGTTTCAAGTATCTACCCTTCTGTTGACTTTAGCAATAAATATTTATCGGATGAGAATAAAAGGACGAAGGAATTTTCAGGATTTTTCCCCCTTTAGGGCTTATTTTACATGAAATGACCATTAGACTGCAAATTGTGTTATCTATAAAAGCCATGAGGAAACTATTCAGAGATTATGTTTGTTTGCTTTCCTGTTGGAAAATACAACTGACAAAGATATACTGCAGCTAGAGTTCTCTAGGCCAAGTATTTTATGGCATCGATCCCGTATTTTAATTGTGCATGCCACATATGGATTTTAGATATTGTCTCTATTATGCATTTAGTTCCCCATATAATTTTGTATTTTTATTATTTAATTCTGAAACCGCAAAGGAAATCCATGATTTGTTGTCATTTTTGCATAATAAAGTATGTTACAGAATTGTGATGCTTTATGTGAAGACTTCAGGCAAGAGATAGCAAGCTCCCGCCTTTGCTTTGAGTTCTGAGCAAAGTATTTAAGGAGCTCTGTTTTTTTGTTGTTGTTACCCCAAATATTTTGGAACATAAAAAGAGGTCACCACTTTATTGATTACATTGGAGCATGGGAACTGATCCAATATTGGGTGAGCTACCTGCTGGCAACAATGCTTATATCCCAGCCCACCTACTGGATAAGAATACTGCTGACAACCACCAAGCTGGGCATGTCATTGAACTGGCTTCAGAAAAAGAAGGTTGGGTTTTTTATACCCCACTTTTCACTATCTGAAGGAGTTTCAAAGTGGCTTACAATCACTTTTCCTTCTCCTCCTCAGTCAAATATGGGGTCAAATATTGCCTTTTGAATCCTAGTCCAGCCAGAATTCAGCACAAATTTTTGCTCATCATGTGGTTCACACCCAATCCTTGCTGGAGGTAGAAGCATCATTATTTTTATTTCATTTATTTAATTTCTATGCTACCTTTTCCTGATGGATTAGGGTGGCTTACAACATTTCTTGATCTTCCACCTTTTTTGTTGTTAACATTAGATAAAGTGCAGTAAGATGACCTGAGGTGGGGGCCAAAAACATGACTCCCAATTGTGTTCAAATGTGATTGCATGTAGTCCCAGAAAACTCAGCATGGTGGATCTCATCTTAATACTGACTTACTCTTGGTTGGGTCAATTCCAGGCCACATGTGAGGGTCTACAATTATAAGCCAGATTTTATAATTAATGAGGTCCCATAAGTAAACCTCCCTATGGGATGTCTGCTTACAGAAGACATCATAACCAAAAGCAGCAGACTCACAAGCTATAAGGCATGGGCCTATAGTACATTGGACATATGGTTTGTTACATGTTAATCCTGATCAGGATAGGCAGACAATACTACACCAATAAAAACTGCATATCCAGAGAAAAAAAAGTATGACCGGCTAAACCTTTTTAGGTTGTCCTCCTTATTGTCCTCATCCTCTTCTGATCTAAGCAGTGAAAAAAAATATCTACAGTACATAATATACATCTAGGATGCACTCCCAAACTTTAGAAGGGAGATGGATGCCTGGGGGAGGGGGGGGGTCTTAACCCCAAACCATTTCCAGATCCATTGCAACTTTTTCCCATGCCTTAACGCCCATGCTGGCAAACTTGGAATATGTGTACTCTTGACCCAATCACTTCCCACTGAATGACTGGGAAATATGTTGTTTGGTTACCTTTGAGACTTTGGTGCACCTCTTCTTATTGACCATTTATGCACTGGGAACTTCACTGCCCCAGCAACCGTGCAGGAGCACAGATCAGGGGCAGATAAGGTGCATCAGGCCAAATGCTCCCCCGTGTGGGTGCAGGAAGAGGTGGGGCAACCTGCCGTGACTAAAACTCCAGCCTGCAGCCCGGCTTGAAACCTCCAGTGCATAAACAGTCATTCAGTCTGTGGCTCTGTGAAGTGCCTTCCTGGGAATCACAGGATGAACTGGATTTTGCTGGGGGAATGGAGCCTCCTAGCCACCTACCCTTGCTCCTGGTTCTTGAGGGGCAGAAGGCTCAGAGAATGAAAAGTGATCAGATAATCATTCTAACGTCTGTTCAATCCCTAAGATAACAACATAACCATCCAGCATTGAAGGTGAGATGGAGGTTGTATTATTGTTAACTGCTGCCTGTGTGGCCTTGGGCTGCCAAACTAGCTCCTTGGCTTCTAGCATTTTGGATAGAAAGCAGGAAGCAGTTTTGGATGGTTGAGGAGTAGCAGACCTCATGCCTCACTGGGACCGTTTATGCACTGGGAACTTCACTGTCCCAGCTTCCATGCAAGAACACAAATCAGGGGCGGATGAGGTGTACCGGGCCAAATGCTCCCCCAGGTGGGTGCAGGAAGAGGTGGGGCATCCTGCCATAACTAAAACTCCAGCCTGCAGCCCGGCATGAAACCACCAGTGCATAAATGGTCTGGATCATGCCTGCACTCTATTGGGAGCCCCCAGCTAATCACCTGCAGAGCCTTTCCCCTTGTTCACAGTGTGCTTCAGAGGCATTTTATGCTGCTATGAACTTTGTCTTAAAGTAAATCCTAAACTTTTGCACTGTATTATAGCTTAACTAAACTTATCTGATTACTACATTGCAGCTTATAATTATATAACCAACAGTACATTCTAATTTATTTAAATGAAGAAAAACTGCTTTAGCTTAAGCTACAGGCTCTGTATAATAGTGTATAAAGATTAAATAACCCCCGTAAACACCAGTCCAGCTCAGCCACAAAACAGAAATAGGCTCTGCTGCAAGGAAATAAACATTGAAGCTAAGATTAAATGCTGGCAAAGCTGCTGCCCATGTGGTAATAAATAAACCTGAAGTACAATGAAGTTCATGAAGAACAAGAAACAAAATGATGCTTAACCCTATCTGTTTCCTCCTTAGGGAATTAAAGCACCATCACCACAGATTACTGAAGCTTCCTTTTAATTTCCTAGGTAGAGTTCCAGTGCTAATTAAACAAAAACAGTTGCCTGAAGCTCATGGGAAATGTAGTCCATGGACATCTGGAGGACCACAGGTTGACTATCCCTGGCCTAAAGAATAGAGGGATAGAGGACAGTTGATAACCCAGTGATCTAGCAGCCCCATTGGCTGCAGCTTACCCAGATTCCAAACAATGCCTGTAACCAAGCTCTTCAACTCCCCCCCCCCCAAAAAAAGCAAATTAGGGATCAGCTCTACAAAGTTGATCCCCTACCTACTCTCAGCTGTACTGTTTTAGAAAATGTCTAAGTGCTGGAAGCCTCATATCTCTGCACCTACTTGATCAGGAAATATCTGCTATGAAGAGAAGTCTCTTGCAGAACTGAAAGATCCGTAAAAACATACTGATGCTTCCTGCAGTGGCAGTTTAAATGCTCTGAGGAGACTGCCAAAGGCCTGTGTCATTGAGGGTGATGGTGATGATGACGTAGCTACCTGGCCCAAGAATACCATCAGGCACCAAATCCACCAGCCATCTCACACACATCCTGCTGGTAGCTGAAAGTCCTCTTCCTGCTATTCTCCTGGCTTGGGCAGTCAAAGTTGGAACCCAGTAAGATGAATGTGATACTTCTTGTAGTAGTATCTTGTAGAGGGTAGTATCCCAGATAGCAAATCCTATTTTGTAGTTTTGAAATAAAAATTGTAACAATAAATTTGTTGGTTCACCATAACTTGTTATATTGTAATTAGGCATGGGGAAAAAAAACAAAACATTTGCTTACTGTGGGAGGACGGTAGTCTTTCAGTTTTGCTTAGCTTTGCCCCAGGCACTGACTTGTGCTGTTAAAACAACTACATCAAGGGCTAGGATAAAGATGCATAAAATATTTAAAGGAAATTGTGTTGTGTGAAAGTTCCATAAAATCAGGGAAAGTGAAAATAATTGGCCTTGAAATGGTGTGCTTGTTCTGGTTCTATCACATAGGAATAAAAGAAAACAGATTTTGTCCTTGGATGAAGGCAACAATCCTTTGTACCCTTTAGAATCCAATAAGAATTCTCCCCAAATAAACATATTTAGGTACATTATACTTGCCATCCTTAATGTTTACGTTCTTGTCCTAAACCTTATTTTAATGGGAATAATCATAGTAATTCCATGTACAATTAAGTCAGTCATATTTATTTCTAAATAACCACTCTTAGAATTTGCATAGCTATGATCTAGACTTCACTTGACCTATGGTGGCTTCAGGCTACAAGCCATGCATGATTGAGACGCAGGAGGAGTTGTTGGTTAATAATCGTACCATTCCAGGATGAAGGTATTACCCGTCCTATAGATAAGGTACAACTTCCACTGAAGGGATGGGTTCGCAGCTTGCAGGTAATGTTACAGTCATAATTACCAGTGGAGATGTAGATCTGTTGTACATAGCAATTTTAGCCAGTTTCAGTTCCAGTTGAGAAGTGCAGACAATTGTAGTTAATAATATCTATAGAAGAACTAGGGCATAGGTATACTCTCAGCAATCCCTGTGCTCTTCAATCACAGGTTTTTGTCAGGGCAAATCAATACAAATATGCAATTATCTAACTTGAGATGTTAATCTAATTATTGAACGAATCCTTAATTTAGACATATGTGCAAAGAGCCATTACATAAAGTGTGCAGTTGTCAGCCATTTTGGAAGTTTAAAAAAGTCATCAGCTATATACTAAAGAATTTCAATTTTCTTCTCTAGAATATTGAAATAATTAGTGCCATTGTCTGAAACATCTAAATGTGGAGCCTCATTATGACAAGTAAGAGGTCTTCAAATGAGTTATCTGCACATACCACATTGGTTCCATATGGTAGACTGACCACATTGCTTAAAGTCTAAAATATGGTCATGGCATGTACTTAGAAGTCATGTAACATACGTATGTGTAACAATGAGGCCCCTTCTCAGGATATGCAACAACATCTAGTGTACCCCACCCTGAGGGGTAGATAGCTGCAGGGATAAGGGGAGAGACTACACCACCAATCTTGTTTCATCTTTTTAGCTCATGCTGAGTTTTTTCTGTTATGGGACGGGGTTTTTATGATGTTTTATGGGGGAGTTGTATATTGTACCCTGCCACAAGTTCCTGGAGAGTGGCAGGCTAAAAATCTAAGAATTAATTAATAACTGATTGTTTATTATTTGAATACTGAGAAAAGGATGAGTGTATGTGGGTGTAGAAGGGACACTAAAAAACAAACAAACAAAAAACAAAGCAGTCACTGAGTTTCCAAGGATAATCTCTGAAAATCTGTAAACAAGTCTTAAATTGTGACAGAGATTAATACTGTGTCTTCAAAAGAAACTGAAGGCAAGAAGGCAAGGGGAAAAGGCCAATTAATTGGTTTCCAAGATAAAAGTCACCCCACAGTCACATTTAGCAAAGGGTATATAACAATGCTTGAAATGGGATGAGATGGATTAATACAGTAGAAAGGTGACAATGGGTGTCAAGCATATATCTCAGTAGCACACAACATTGACATAGTCATCAGGAATGAAATAATCAACTGGTTAGAAAAAGATCTCTCTGTTGTGGGATAAGGAAAGGGGAATTATTGGAGTCTGAAATGAGGGCTACTCTCCTGGACAGGTGCAATTAAATGAGAATTACATTGAACTTATGTCCCAAAATGTGACATTAGGCACTCTTCATTCACTAGAATAAAATGAAAGTATGCTTTCTATACCAAAGATACATTTAGGCCATAAGAAATAGCCAGTGTGTGAAAATCTGAGAGAACCACCCTTTAAAAAAGCAAAACAAAAAAACTAGGGCATATTATGTACTAAAAGTAAAGGTAAAGGTATCCCCTGTGCAAGCACCGAGTCATGTCTGACCCTTGGTGGATTCCTCCAGTGCCCTCCAGTGTATTCATGGCAGACTCAATATGGGGTGGTTTGCCAGTGCCTTCCCCAGACATGACCGTTTACCCCCCAGCAAGCTGAGTACTCATTTTACCGACCTCAGGAGGATGGAAGGCTGAGTCAACCTTGAGCCGGCTGCTAGGATTGAACTTCCAGCCTCATGGGCAAAGCTTTCAGACAGCTGCCTTACCACTCTATGCCACAAGAGGCTCATTTTATGTACTAGGGGTGTGCAAATTCACACCCAGATCCAGAATTTTAAAAGAATCCATTTTTTCTGCGTCCAAGAGATCTGGGAAGAATTATTTCTTTTAAAAAAACAAAACCAGCCTGACCCTGGGGCTGGCTTGGCTTCTCCTGATGCATGGTTTAAACCATGTCACTGGAGAAGATGTCCCCAGGATCTGCATGCAGTGGGGAGAGACCACTTGGAAGCTTGGAAGCAGGGGTGGGGGGGATCAAAACCAGCTGAGGAAATGACTCACAGTCACTTAAACATAACAGGTCAGCTGCAGACACACACTGCTCAGCTGTTAGGTTTAAATGGCCCAAACAGCTGAACTGAATGGGACAAAAGTCTGGTAAATGTTCAGGGAAGGCTAATTGCCCAGGGGTCCAAAGTGGGCCAAGTTTGTGTCATTTTTTGGCTCATGTGCCAATTCATGCCCATTCCTATTTACATCCCCCAAAATCTTGTTGATCTCTAAAAGTGGCACTTAACTCAAATTAAGTGCCACAGACTGCTGCAGACCAACACGACTACCCCAAAAACTAGATATGAAAGAAAAACTTAACATAAATGTTGAAAAGAAAAAATACTGGCAGAACTTTTTCTGTTTGTTAGTTTTTCAAAAGAAGCCTTCTTAAGTGCAGACAGAGGGAGCTCTTGCTTTGAACACAAGGTCTTGTCAGGTACAGTTTGTCTATTTATAAAGCTAATATCACAAAATAGAACCATCGCCACTGGAGGATATATGAGTTTTCTGAACAGTCGAAAATAGTAAAGAAGAGAATTTCAAGTGAGAAATACGAGCAGTTCTGTAATTTCTGAACAATACATTCTTGTCCATCCAAAGTCATTCCTATTAGATGCTGGCACTTTGTATAATGATAGTGTGACTTTGTGTGAGTGTGCCTGCAATCTACCAGCCAAATTACTGAGATTTTGTATAGACTTCTCTGGAGCCCATTTTGACTCCCTGCTAGCTCTATTAAATTATTTCTTCTTAAAATACCATAATAGACAGGCGATATCTGTGGAGAACGATGGGACAGTCTGACTAATGGGAACAATTGAACATGATTGATTGGCCCTTTAGCAGCTAAAGCAGCAAAAAGCTCTTGGAACCTATTCTTAGACCCAGAAGCTTGGAATGCAAAACATAGATTTGGCCTATAAGCCAGGCACAGAGGTATAGGAAAGGGGGAAAAAAATGGCTGATTTAACTCTGGAAAAGGAAGCTAGGCAGAAATATCATAGGTTCAGAGCTGGCTGAATATATTTTTTTGCTGCTTCCGTTAGAGCTGTTGTGACAAATGTCAAGGCTTTGATGTTAAATTCATAAATGGCCTCAACCACAAGGGAGGCAGCATTGACCAGTTTTCATCTCAAAACAACACAATGTTGTTAGTAAGAAAAGATAAAAGGTTCCTCATATCCTCTGCAAACAAAGCTTTGAAATTGTCATTAATGTCTATGGAATTGTTTATTTGTAATAGCCTGCCTCTGTATTTTAAAATATGCTCACGGAATCTTAAAGCAGTCAGACAATGATTATTTTAACAAAGCCAGGGTGAAAAGCCAGTTAAAAATCAGCTTTTTAAAAGGCTGCTTGGATTTTGTTTTTTAAAGTCTTGAGTTGTCTCTGCAACATAGCAATGAGGGGATTTGTACAGCACTCTTGCACAAAATCCCCTGAAATGAACAGAGATTCTATAGCGTCTGTGGGAAAGAGAAAGAGAGGAGAATGACTCAGTATCTCTGTGTCAGGGGAATCATCCAACCAGAATTCCAAGTCCTTTTTCTTCCCATGCAAGATTGGCAATAAGTATTTCTTTACTAGTATTTGGCTCAATTGCACTGATTGGGTCTGATGTCAGTCTTGCAGCTGACGGCAGTATATCAGAAGGTAGATTAGCAGGATTCCCAGATGAGTTTGGGGAACTAAACTCAGGAAGTCCACTACATGCCTGGCATCTTTGGGGAAAAAGGAAAAATATCTGTACTCTGAAAGGCAGGCAAGGTGCTTAAGAGGGTATTAGAAACAGAGGTTGGTGCTGTTTTTCATTCCTCCTCTCATAATAGGAAGCTTGCCAGTTTTTCTAAATGGAGGCTATTGAGTTTCTACCTTCAAGAAATGAAGGAAAGAAAATTACGAACACAAGGGCCATGCATGATGCAACTTCTCTCCTTATCTGCAAGCAGCTCTTGAGAGGCACAATAATCCGTGGATCAGTCCATTCAAACACCAGAGGGGTCACATTTTCTTTCATACATCACAAAGCTTACTCATGGTATATGGCAGTGGTCCCCAACCTTTTTATCACCAGGGACCGGCCAATGCTTGACAATTTTACTGAGGCCCAGGTGGGGGGGTAGTCTTTTGCCAAGGGATGTCACTGCTGCCTGAGCCCCTGCTCCACTTGCTTTCCCGCCGGCGTCCGACTTCCCGCCGCCTGCTAGGAGGCGCTGCCAGCAGCTGTTGCGCAGTGCCATGCTGAGCGGGAGCCCCAGCCATGGCGGCCAATGGAGAGCACCAAAGGTGAGGCAGCAGCAAAGTGGCAGGGCAACCCCCGAGGCAGCAGCCGGGGAGGAGGACGAGGAGGAGCCACAGCCCGGTACCGACTGGTCTACGGACCAGTACCGGTCCCCGGACCGGGGGTTGGGGACCACTGGTATATGGAATAGCATAAATAACACTCATAATGAGAGATGCAGAATTTTTAGAAGGAGAAGCCAAAAGAAAAAAAAATTGCTTGCTTCTTTGTATCACAATATTGTATAAGGAAGTGTGTGATTTGTGCCACCTAATATGAGATAAATGTATCATGGGAAGAAGAACTGAAGTGCATTCTTACCAGTGCTAACCATTTAAATGGAAACACTTTGTTTCACCCAGACTGACATGTTCGATAGTACACATCTTGATGTAGATATTCTTGGATTCTCTGGAAGTTAAGCGACTATAAGTAGTGTCATTTGTGCAGGAAAAATTGCACTACTTATGAATATATTGTATGTAGGGGAAAAACAAGAACACAGAGACAATTTTGAATGATAGTCTATTCCTAAATGTTAGCAACGCAGGATATGGAACAGCTATAACCACATTCCGTACACAACTTTAAAAATCAGGAGCATTTTAGGCTTTGCAAAGATACTACAGCCATTTTCTATGATAAAAATGAGATAAGAAATATAGGTAATAAATCAGGGGGAAGAGGTGCCTATTCATGACTGGAGAGAATGCTAAGATGTTCCATGCAATGTCTTTATATTTAATTAAATGTAATTAAATAACACAAGCTTCCTGCCACTTGTGCTATTTAATTTTATTTATTTATTAAGACTGCATTAATATGTTCTAATACAGAGTACATTATTAGGGGTGGGCAATTTGGTTTGAATATGCTAAAAAGTACTCACATAAATGCTGATTTGGGTACTTTTTGGACCTATCCAAGCCAAACTGAAGTTTAAATGGGTGAAATCAGTGGTGGCTGAATCATGATTTGATGATTCATTCATGATTTGGCTAGTTTAAATGTATCCCTCACTGCTTTTTCAGCCAGCACAGAAGTATCTATTGTAAGACTATTCTGGATTTTCTAAAGAACAAGAGCTTCAATCTCTTTCTTGGATTTTCACAACCCATTCTGCGGCCAATGACAACTCCTTGCAGTGGGGCAGTTAGCCCTGCTGCTTCCTGGGTCCAGATGCAGGAAGATTGTCCCTGCTGGACCTAGTTCACTTTGGATCTCTGCCTCCACATAAGGCAGCCAGAGTGGAGAGTTTCTGCCATGCTTCATGGGGGCATGTGTGTGTGTTATTTTCACAAAGGTGGGATTAATTTACAGTGCAGTTCCATTTTTATGAAAATAAAATTTTAAAAAATGCTCCAATTGGCTCCACACTGCAACAATGCACCACAGAACAGACTGGGACTCCATAGATGGGGGAAGAGCTGGGCCTTGTTCTTTCTAGGGTTGGGTGCTTCAGCCACCAAAGCGGCCATTCCAGCCTGAAGCAGGCAGCACCATGGTATGGGGGAGCGGGGCGGAGAGAGAGAGGTGGTGCCAGTGGCAGGATGCAACCTGGCACCTGCACACAGGTGTAGAGCTCTGCACCTGTGTGTGTGCACCAACTGGCATGCTGGAACAGGTGCCACCCCTCCCCATTCCATGGTGCTGCCTGCTTCAAGCTGGAATGGCTGCTTTGCTGGCTGAAGCATCCAATCCTAGTTTTTTTTTTTCCATAGGTCTGGCCTGAGATAGGTCCCAATGGTGTCCGAGGCAAGGAAGGGAATTCCAGAAGAATCGGCATTCTCTTGTCACAGGGCAAACAAGGACCTGATTTGGGTTTGGCCCATATCCCGGACAGGCAGTGCTGACATCATCGGGAAGCAGGGATTAGCCACACTGCCAGACAAGTCCTGGGTTGTGTAGAAAAGGTCTAGATAACATATTGACATCCATAGTTCATTCACTCTTCCTTCATTAAGAATAATCTTCTGGCATTCTTGTTGAGAAAACATTTAGATAGTTCAACCATTAAAAGAGGCCATGTGTTTTTTTTTAATTAATTGAAAATTAAGATAGCATTGAAGACCTTTTGCTTCTGGAAACAGCAAACAAGGAACTGCTTTGTTATGCATAGACTATCCGTCAAAATGTCAAAGTCCACATGTCTCATTCAAGCAACTGTCTTGCAGGCATCATGGCAACACCTCCAGCTTGGTGAACAAATTGTGACAAATCTACTTCTTGGCTTGGCTAAAGGGGGAAATATACAAATGGCTCTTCTAATTGAACAGAAGGATCCACGCATCTGTTGGTGGGTGAGACAACATTTTAAACCGGTCTTCATACCACCATGTTTTCATACTACCAAATTATATTTAGAGTTTAGCCTAATCAATTGATTTATACTAGCAAGTACACAAAGCAAACCACTTATCTTGATGATTAAGAATAGGATCCTGATATTTTATGGAAGTTTATGGTCATCTCCTAGTTCTCCAAATGGAATATAGTACATTTATGCTAATTAGGCAAATCCAGCACTTTCACTATCACACTGCCTATTCATTATTTTATATTGATTCGTAGGAACTAACGCAACTGTTGGAAAGGAAAAAGAGTAGTCTCTCTCTCTCTCTTTCTCTCACACACACACCATTCACTCCTCTGTTCAGGCAGCTATTTGGAAGGAGAGGTAAGAAGCATAACTGTGACCTCTCTTTTTAACTAGAACAAAAAAGGTGGGAACAAGCTTATTTTCCATTAAACCGCTAGACAAAATGATTCCTGCTTGTTTTCTCTCTGTGTTTTGCCTTGCTATTTCATTTATAGTTTGTAATTCTTTAACAAAGCTAAGCGTACATGTTTTTTTCTCTTCAGTTTTGTTTTCATAATACCCAAATTATTATTGCCCAAATTCAGCCATGAATGAATAGCCATGAAAATAGTTAATTTCTCTCATCTTTCTCTTTCCTTTTATTAAAAATGTGAAAGCTGGGAATCTGACCTAACAAATGCATATAGATGAACCTGTACATATGCATGTAAATCTGGACAAAGCCCAAATGGATGAATCAGCCCAACATGTGTTTCTTGAGTCTAGCAGCTCTTTTAGCACCACATTGTGTACAAGTCTACATTGTCAACAGAAGAAGGGTATAAATTGTAAGCCTGTACTTCATTATTGTAGGGGACATACAGTCCACTACATAATATGTGGAACAGTTATATAGGATTCCAAGCTGATTAGAATGATTTATGTGTCAGTTAATATTTCAGTAGCTCCAGTGTTGGACATGTTCTGTTGTTCCTCCGACTTTTTTTTAGGAGTTAAACTTTCTGGGTGACTTTGGAGCAGGCACTCTTTCTTAATATAATCTGTCTTGATGGGTTGTTATCGAGAGGATAAAATGGAGGGGAGAATAATGTCATGAGCTGCTATAGGTCCCCATTGCACAGAAAAGTGTGTATAACTATCAAAATAAATGAATGGTGTCTCAGCAGCTGTGATATCTTAAACATCAATTCAAAAGTGTTATTCAGTATGTTCTTATCTGCCAACTTGTGCACTGAATTGGCTGATTCAAATGAAAATATGTGATTTAACTCTTTTATCATTTGAATGTTTTCAAATACATGTGAGTTAGTCTAAAGGTTGTATGAGTCATCTCTATGCCTTTCATGTATGAAAATAGAGCTTTCTCAGTTTTCTAGGAAGGAGAGTAGTGATATTTCACCTTAGGAAAAAGGAACAGAATTGACTTGCCTTTCTTTCAGTCTAAGGTCCTGCAGAACATCCCATCAGGCTAGGGCCAGGGCTTTTTGAGTCCTGACCTTAGTTAAGTCCAGTGTAACATCTAGGGACTGTTGATCTTCACCAAGTTATGCTCACTAGATCATAAACTCATATTCTAATAATTAAGTTGGTCGGTCTTTAGATACTTAAACCCAATGACTAGACATGTAAACAGGCAACATAGATCTTTCCACAAACAAGAACAGTGTCCTACATTTAAAAAAAAACAAACAAACACTCGGGGGCTTTTAACATTCCAAAAATGATAAAAGCACCTGCAGCCTTAAGCAACATATTCCCTCAGTGGCTCTTGTTAGACAACTGCAGTATTCCAAACTGGGTTCTGTCAGTAAAAGGCAGGAGGAGGGCATGAATTAAATAAATAAATGATAAATATATCTGAAGATAGGAGGCAAAAAAATGTTAGGTTGATGAATGGGTGAGAAAATAAAATGAGACTGTTAAAGAGGAGAGGATATTGGGGTTGCCAGAGGTAAGAAAATTGAAAATAGTAAAGGAAGGGGATACAGGGGAAAGAGTCTCCCCCACAAGTTCATGAGGGTTCCTTACCATGCAAGTGGAACTGGCTCAGTGGTTGTCATCACACAACTGGGCCATAGTTTACCTAGGTAATGTGAGGTTCTTCATTTACCCAGGAAAACAAACCCTCGACTTGAAGCAAAAGATTTATTTTATTGAGTAAGTAAGTACACTCAAACAGGTATTGTTGATATCATAAGATACAACATATAATTACAGACCCTGTACACACACGCATGAAAACCCAAGGAAACCAAATAGAGAAATCCCAAAGTTGCATTCCAGAGATGAAGATGGATGGAGTAGAGATGAGAGATGCAAGGAGGGGAAGGAGGGATACAATAAGGAGCATCAGGGTAATAAATGAACATCAGTACAATAAAACATCAGGTCTGGGTGGGGTTGGCATGGCAGAGAATGGGTTCGATGGTGAAAAGCCTAATAAGCTCCTCTAAAGCCCACTGGCACTCAAGTCATGCTCGGAATACTGAAGTCATGCCCCCGGTCACTACATCCCCACTCCTCCCTCCTTGTCTAAAGCAAGTCCATGAGGGAGAGGTTTACTTGAGCAAAATTGGGAATGAAATCACAGTAGAAGTTACTGAAGCCTAAGAAACTTCGCAGTTGCCTTTGAGTTGTGGTGGTGCCCAGACTAACATATCACACACTTTAGCTGGGTCCATACTTAGTCCCTGGGGGATACCCGGTAACCCAGGAAGTACAGATTTTCCTTATGGAATTTACATTTAGAAAGCTTTGCATAGAGATTATTGTCTCTCAGCCTTTTCAACACCTCCCATAACAGGTGCACCTGTTTGTCACTCATTCTTGAAAAAATAAAAACATCATTAAGGTAATCCAGAAGCCCTTTGTACAGTAAATAATGCAAGACCGCATTTATTAGGTTCATGAACACCTCTAGGGTACCACTGAGTCCAAAAAGCATAAAGAGGTACTCAATTTGTTCTAGGAGGTTGTTGAATGCTGTAAAGCAGTGGTTCCCAAACTTATCTGGCCTACCGCCCCCTTTCCAGAAAAAATATTACTCAGCGCCCCCTGGAAATTAATTTTTTTTAAATTTGAATAGCAATTAATACCGGCCGGTGATACCGGCGTGCACCGCTTGGTGTCCAGTTACCGAGTAGCTGCACTGAACGGCGTCAGCGTCATGCCATCAGCGCTAGCTAGAGACGGCAACCAGCGATTCTCAAATATGTTATTCCCTACAAATAATGGACCCATTCCAAGTATACGACTGATCTATTTATAGCTGCAGCTGGTGGGGACTGGAGAACCGGTCCGTTTCTCTACAAATACTTTTCAGGCCTAGTAAAAAGGCTTAAGTAGGGATCCGAAAATGGTTATAAAGAAATAAATTACTGATAAATAAGTAAGAAATTTTGGTTTTAGACTAAAAACATAATACAAATAAAGGATGACGTTTTATATGTATGTTTACGAGTTTGAAAAAAAAATGATTCAAAAATTCAGAGCGAGACAGTCTTGTTCTTCGGCAGAGAGAATCGAAACTGCGGAGCGATACTGTCTTGTTCTTCGGAGCGAAAAGGTTTGTAAAGCGCATATAATTATTACAAAATAAATAAATAATACTCACCAATTATAGTCGCACTATTTGTTAGTTAACTTTAACTTGTACAATATCATAACAATCTAACTTATTATATTATGCTGTAATTTTACCCTAATAATTATGGGAAATCTCCTGATTCATAGTGTGCTCCAAAATCTGCTGGTAGTACTGCTGCTGCCGTTCCAGACTTTGGCCTTGCGATTGACCAATCGCACAAGTGGCAGTTGCCCGCAGCAATGCTCGTAGTACTCAGATGTTTTGGAACAGCAATACAGTGGCACCGCATGAACAATAGCAATGTGTGATTGCACGTATCTCAATGCAAGTGAGGGAGTATGCTGAAACCGAGCTAACGTCCAGTACGTTGTTCAAAGAAAAATTAAGCGTTATGAGTGGAATACATAAATCAATTTTCTAAATCTTCTCTTCTTTCTTTTATGCTTTCACCACCCCCTTACAGTTATTCATCACCCCCAAATGTACCTGTGGCCCATCACCGCCCCCCTGGATTACTGCAGCACCCACCAGGGGGCACCCACTTTGGGAATTACTGCTGTAAAATGTTCATGCCCCTGCTTTATTCTCATCCTGTAGTAAGCCTTCCAGGCCAAATTTAGTGGAGATCCAGCTGTATCCCAACTGATGCAAGAGATCTTTTTTTAAGTGGCAGGAGATACACATTCAAAGTGGAAATGACATTGTGCCTCAGGTGTTCAGTACATAATCAGAGGGTCCAGTCTTTTTTCTTGACAAGCAGCACTAGTGCTGCCATATGCCACATGGTTGACTGAATGGAACCCCAGTACAGGTTCTTATCCAAAAAAAACAGGTTCTTATCCAAAAACATTTTCTGCAGACTTATAGAATAAATCTTCGCCTTTGATAGGGAATCACCTGGCTTGAACTCAATTGGACAATTCTTTCTTATAATGGTGGTGGTGGTGGGGAAAGCTTGTCACACTCCAGTTTGTCAACAACCTCCCCCTAGTCTCAGTACTATTTCATAGAGCCCCACCTGCTCAACCCCAGGGAGCAGCTGCTGGGAACAGTACAGAGAGCAGCTGCTGAATGGGAATGCTTCCAGGAGCCCCCCTGGCACCACCAAGTGGCACTAGACACAGCATCCCAGAATATTGAAAGTCATTACTTGGGCCTGCCAGCAGACACTGCGATTATTCCACCAGAACCAGTCTTCAGAGTGCATGTTTTACAGTTAAGGCACAGAAAGCTCTTATTTCAACATGTTTCTGTCAGAATCTCAACTTCCCTCAGTACACAGTTCTCATATCACTTGTTTCACACCTATTGCTGCCCAGTCAGAATACTTGGATTATCTCTATGACTCAGTGAAGAATTAACCCCTTACTTTCTGGTTTCCTGTTACTTTGGCACTCTAAACATCACCTTTACAGAGATGCTTTCCACATCTCCATCCTCCAAAGTAATCACTCCCTCTAGGAGAACAAGGGTTGCCAACTTCCGAGTGAAGGCTAGAGATCACCCACAATTACAATTAGAAAGTTTAATTGGCTTAGTAGCACCAAGGAGATATTGTCTCATTACAATAATCAGTGTTACTTCATTTATAAAATGGAACTATGTTTTACTTTATTTTCTCATTGCCAAGGGTTTTAGACAATATATTTCCATAAACAATGATAGCCAATGGCAAATACTAAAAGGTCAGTTTTGTTTGTTTCTCCTTTTTAATGAATAGCTCTGGAAGTTTTTCCAGACCCTTTCACATATCCTTTTAATTGGTCTTTGGCTAGAAATCACTGACTTATAAGGAGCTTTCTTGCTGTTCTGGAGTGAGATTGATTAGAACTTGGGTTAGTGCCTTTGAACCATGGTCCTATGGAATCATCTACTGTCTGAAACCTGACCTTGGAAGAAAACATAAATGCCATATTTATTTACCGTATTTGCCAGCGTATAAGATGACTGGGCGTATAAGACGACCCCCAACATTTCCACTCAAAATATAGAGTTTGTTACATTACATTACAGTACTATGGGCCACTATGGGCAGCTATGTCTATCCCAACTGAAGTGCACCCGGCGTATAGGACGACCCCCCCCCCCCACTTGGAGGCATGTTTTTCAGGGGGAAAAAGTAGTCTTATATGCCAGCAAATACTGTATTTGCTTCTAAAACTTTATTTTAGGAATGCTTGAGGATGAAAGGATGTGATGCTTGCTGCATACTTGGAAAGGGGGCTGTCCAGCAAATGGAAAGTGCCAGCAAGGGAGGAGGAGAGAGCTTGGAGGTTTCCAAAAATAATGAAAAGGAGTAATACACTTCTAGCGAATGGCTTGATGCTGTAGGTTGTTGCATTAGTGTAAAGCACATAATTTTTTTTTTTTAAAAAAAGCCATGTATGGCAGTCTTCCCTCTTCCCTCTCTCACAAGCCGGATATTCCGTCCATATTTCTTCTTTCCCTTTCTGGATAAACAATCCCTTATCTATTTTCTTCTTATTTGAATGGTTAAGGCTATCCAACTCTGTCACATTATTATATTTTGATGATGGCTCAGCCCAGGGACATGAGGGAAGAGACAAAATCACCTCCTTAACTTCTGAAAAAGGCATATAAGAGGCTTTTGAAACTAAGCAAATCATTTTATTCAACATAGAGACCAGGTGCAATTAGGAGTAAAATGTCTGAGGTTATATCAGAAGAAGAAAAGTTGGTTCTTATATGCCACTTTTCTCTACCCAAAGGAGTCTCAAAGCAGCTTACAGTCACCTTCCCTTTACTCTCCCCACAATAGACACCCTGTGAGGTGGGTGAGGCTGAGAGAGCCCTGATATCACTGCTTGGTCAGAACAGTTTTATCAGTGCCTTGGGAAGCCCAAGGTCATCCAGCTGGCTGCATGAGGGGGAGCACAGAATTGAACCCAGCATGCCAGATTAGAAGTTTGCACTCCTAACACTACACCAAACTGGCTCTCTGTATATAACTCTGGCTCTCTCAGTATTAACTCTGAGGTAACTTAATAAACCCTCAAACTTCAGTTAATCCATTTCCAGCAAGTAGAGTTTGAAGTTTATCACAAACTTTTATAATCTTTGAGATGAGAGGCTATTTTTTTTAGAATTCTCTAAGCACTTGAGTATACACTCCTGAGTTTAACAGAGTTTCCAGGTTTCATAAAGCAGGCATACACAACCAAGTACCCCAAATCCTCATTCTACCTTTGAGCTCTCTTTTCAACTGGTCAGGGAATTATTTCTTTAAACTAGAAACTGTCCATTTTTCGGGCCCAAATATAGTGTTCAGTGTTCCTCCCATTCCTTCTTGTCAACCTTCTCAGTCATCAACCAGTGTTAAACTGAAATCTCTTCAGGAGTCAGTTCCAAACTCTTTTTCAAGTGATGCTATTCAATTAAATGTTTTATCAGCCTGTCACTCAAAAGCTTTCTCTTTCTATGAGTTATTAACCACAATCCATCACTTGTGTTTACAAGCAGTTATGGGTTTTCAAAAAACAGTCTGTCACATCATGTAATACATTTTAAAATATTAAGGATAACAAACACAATAATAAAAAGAATAAACAAGCTTTCAAGGACTCATCAGAGAGGATGTTATCAATATGTTGTGCCAGGTATGGACAAAATATTTTAGACACATGACTTGAAACATCCTTCCCCTATCTTTTAAACATTCATCTAAGGAAGAGTTCTGGAGAATTAAAAAAAAAAACCCCACAATCACTAGGCTTTTGTTTTTGATTTGGTGGAGCAGATGGCCTGCTAGTATCTCCGTGCTTCTGCTACTTAGTGTTGTCATTCATTTGTATTTATTCTTACACTTCTATTCTGTCCTTTCTCTTATCAGGTCCCTCAACCGGACCTTTTAAAAGAATTATAGAAAGAACTAGTAAAAAAGCCCATTGTATCAAGAAGACAATGGGCGCTAGCAGGCAGGGACCAGAGCGAGGGGCAGGCGAGGGACAGAGCGAGGGACAGGCTACCTGAAAGAGGAGGCAGGTGGCAGCTCCTCGGCGTCTGGTGGTTTTTGGCAGGGAGTCCCAGGCGTGGTGTGCTGGGCTGCGGTGGCTCCTCTGGGTTTTTTGTTCTTCTGCGGCTGGGGGGGGTGGGTTCTTTCTGCTGCTTCTCGTAGGCGCGCCTGTTGGAAGCGGCGTAAGGCTCCTCTGGGGGCTTTTTTCCCCTTTCTGCTGCATCGGGGCGCGCCCGGCCACGCCCGCGGATCGGGGCCGCGCCCGGCCGCGCCCGCGGATCGGGGCCGCGCCCGGCCGCGCCCGCGGATCGGGGCCGCGCCCGCGGATCGGGGCCGCGCCCGGCCGCGCCCGCGAGCCACCCCCGCGGATCGGGCCGCGCGGGCGCGGCCCCGGCCCTGATTCCCTCTCCCCGCCCTCCCGCAGTAAGAAGCTTCCCGGGCCGCAAACTTGCGGCCTGGGAAGTTTTTTACTGCGTGGGGGGGGGGAGGGAGCCGCGGGCCGGCGCCATGGCCTTTGCCGCCCGGCTGGAAGCGGCGAAAGGCTCCTCTGGGTTTTTTTTTTTCTTTCTGCTGGAAGCAGCGAAAGGCTCCTCTGGGGGTTTGTTTTTCTTTCTGCTTGAAGCGGCAAAAGGCTCCTCTGGGGGTTTGTTTTTCTTTCTGCTGCTTCTCGGAGGCGCGCCGGCTGGAAGCGACGAAAGGCTCCTCTGGGGTTTTTGGGGCTGGGAATCAGAGGGACCAATCGGCAGGCGCTTTGCGCCTGCCGATTGGTCCCTCCGGTTGTCTGTCATGAGGAAGGGTCCAATCCGGACCCTTCCTCATCCCGGACACATCCCGCCCCAGAACCCCTTACTGTTTTATTTAGTCCGTGGCGCCCGCGGCGCCACGGGCGGTGTACAGATGGCGCCCGCGGCGCCACGGGCGGTGTACAGATGATTCTGAAGCATCTGGAATATAGCAGAAATTTTCTCAAGTAAATAAGGGCAGATTCCTTGTCAGTTATGTTTGTCAGACATTTTTGTATCAGAATACTTAAAAACAATTAATGCTAATGTGGCTATTTCCCAAATCTCTGAGCTATCTATTCAATTGGTGGCAGACATGTTTGTAGATAACATTACCACAATGTCAGACTTATGATTAATCTCCTTTATTATATGTTTGTTTATAACACACCTTTCTCATTGAAACACTGTTTTTAATGCAACCATACAGGATAAAATATCTAGTGGACAAAATTAGAAAACAATGTGTAAAATAACCTGTCCAAAGTAGGTCATACCATATACAGCACAGAAGTGGAATTACAAATGTAATGCAGTAAAAGCAAAATGATACAATAATAATAAAAAGCAAGATGACAGACTAATCATTGCAATACAGTACAGCAGTGGTCCCCAACCTTTTTTGAGGCTGGGGACCGGCAGGGCAACTGCCCGCCCGCGCATGTGCGCATGCGTGGACCGGCCACGCTTGCGCAATGCGCATGCGTGGCCCTGATTCCCTCTCCCCCCTCCCGCAGTAAGAAGCTTCCTGGGCCACAAGTTTGCGGCCTGGGAAGTTTTTTACTGCGGGGGGGGGGCGGGAAGAGGGAGCCGCGGCCCGGCGCCAAGGCCTTCGGTTGGGGACCACTGCAGTACAGTCCTAATCCATTATAAAGGCTCTCTTCAGCTGTTCCATACTTCTAAATCCCCTATAAAATGCCCTTCTGAGCATCTCTGTTTTGCTGATATTCAGGAATAATAGTCATACGGGAAATCCTGACCCTCAGGCAACAAGATAGTCATTATCACATTGATACTGATTCTGCATGGGCAAAAAAAGCTGGTTCAGTGCTTGTAAAGCAGCAGGGCTTATCCCCGCTTCAATACCACATTGGCACTGTCCCATCTCCATCCCAGGCCTGGTGTGCTTTAGGCCATCCATTGACCCATGGGAAGGGAATATGGATATTTCCATGTTTTCCAGTCTTCTGTGGGGGACAATGGGACCTATCCATGTGGTCCATGTGGACAGAAGGCCTGGCTCCTCTCCATCTATGATGCCCCAGTTGGGTCCATAGAGCTTCATAGTAGCATAAGGCC
This sequence comes from Paroedura picta, assembly GCF_049243985.1. NCBI lineage: Eukaryota > Metazoa > Chordata > Lepidosauria > Squamata > Gekkonidae > Paroedura > Paroedura picta. The sequence goes on from NC_135377.1 coordinate 53,404,124, forward strand.
AAATGGAGCATTTAAAAATAATTTCACTAAAGTGGAATTGTTATGTAATCCCACCTTCATACATTTTGTTTTAAACCCTGCCACCTCCTACAATATGGTGGAACCTTTCTGACCTGGCTGTCTTATGGGAACACAGAAATCCAGGGCAGACAGGGTCTTTCACATAAAACAGTCCGTCGTGGGGACACAGGAAGCAGCAGGGCATGCTGCTCCACTGCAACACACTGGCAGCAGCCCGGATTGATACAGCTTGTATGAAATCAGTGTAGAATGCATATAAACATTGGGTTATCAGTATTATCCATTTTCAGGGTTCCATCTTTCTGAAGACTTTACTTAGCTGAGTAAAGGTGTCACAGTAGAGCATAGCAGGGTCTAAGGCCATTAAGTACTTTGCAGGTAGTATCCATTACCTTGAATTGAACCTAGTATCTGATCAGTATCCAATGGAACGGCAAGCATGTTCCACCTAGTACCTGATAGCAAACAGACTGTGTTGTTTTGTGCGAATTAGAGCTTTTAAGTTGACTTTAAGGGCAGAACCATGAAGAATGTGTGACAACCATCTAGGTTCAAAATAATTATAATGTGGATTAGTGGCTAGATCAACTGAGTCAAGGTAGGGGAACATCCTTTAGGTTAAAGTAATTTTGCAGATACATTAACTTGTTTCTTCACCAATGAGTATCAGCTGGACCCCATCAAAAGAAGGAAACAATGTCCTTCAAGACTTCAGATCCTCAACTATAATTGTGTCTTATTGTCATTGTTATTATTGTTGATGTTATTAATTATCCTAAAATTAGCAGTAGCTTCAGCAGAACAAGACATGAAGTCACTACAGCCATCTTGGATTTGAGTATATTGTTTACACACTTCAGTTGCCAAGCTTTTTCCTTTCCTTCCTTCTGTTAAAAAGGTACATGGGTTGAAATGGAACAGCCAAACTTAATAATATAAATTGCAAACATAACTTCAAAAAACCTCAAAAACCATTCAAAAAATAACATCTTAACTGTATCACACAAGGATCCCTATACCATGGAGGACACAATTCTTTTGTTTTGTGCACAGATCAGATTGAGAATACTATTAAGCAGATTTTCAATAACTGTAAATTTGAAGAACTTGAGATCAGTTATTCAAAACAAAGGGTTATATTCTCCTCTAGTCAAGATAACTACTTCTATAACCCGAAAAAGTGTTGAACTTTCTATACCTGGGCATGATCTTTGACTCTAATTTTAACTGACAATCCTCAAATTTGTAACAAAAAATAAATAAATTCTTGTTGGCAGTGATTGAACACTTTTTTCTTTCTTGAGGGAGGCAAATATATCCCAGGGGGGTAAAATGGGAATTTCAATATGGAGATTCAGTATGGAAGTCAGTAAGAATTTAGACCATCCTTTTTGCCACTTTTTGTGATACATTACAGGTATCTCAAAATGCATAGCTGGGGTAACATTAAGGTTAGAACTGAGCCAGGGCTGTATTGAAGTCAAAGCAAGCATTCAAACATAGAGGTTATATTTTCAATAAAGAAGGACAGACTGCTTTATGAGCTCAAGAAAGATCAGCTTTACTCACTTTGGATGCAAGAGTTAGATAAGAAATTACTTAGCCTTGGCCTAGCAAAAGATGATTTATTAAGACTTGGGAAAAGCAAATCTCTATTAATTATTAAGAAATGCATAAAATGCCTAGATTATACCAGCTCAATTATATGAGCCTTGAGAGTACTCAGTTCTTTGGCACCCTTCCATCCCCAATTATCCCAGCTTATATTAGAAATTTGACAGTCCCTCGATATCGCAGAGCATTTATACTCACACATTTAAACATTGCCCATTGTCAGCCTTATATGTGAGGTATTCTAACTTGTTTTTTTTTTCAGATGGGCTTTGACAATGCAGTTTGAAAAATGTTGACTCCCTATCTCATATGATATTGGAATGCCCTTATCTCAATTTATGGATTCCCCTTGTTTTAATTAAATTGCCTTTGTCCACAATAAAAGGCAATATAGTTCCCTACTTGTTGGTGGATAGAAATTCAAGGATTATGTTGGCAGTGGACAAGTACCCCTCCACCATATTTTCCTTACAGAAATAAAGGCTCCTTATTTGCTGCTCAAGATTATTAAATCAAATTAGCTTGAAGGAGCACATGCATGCCAGCATAAAGGGCTGGATTAGCTTTGGAGTCTTTAGCTTACAAAAATATAATGGAAGGACAGTCCAAGTGCAATGGTATAAGAGACTTGTCAAACACATAAATGCATATTGTTATAATCTATTTCTGCAGTACAGTCCTATATTAATTTACACACATGATTGATAACAAGACTCAGTATTGTGGCAAGTATAAGGTGGCCAGCTTTAAAGACATTAATATATAGCATGATAAAATGAGTCATTATGAATCAGAGGTCCTATTAGATTTGAGAATCTTTACATAATATTTTAGGGTTCTGATCTATGCCATTGCCTCAAAAGAAATTTCATCTAATTCTGCCATTCAGTCAAGTCCTTGGTGATCCTATGGTACAATTGCCACCATGATTTCTGATCTTGCATGTGCTTTTTTTAGTTGTGTAATGTTCTGGACAGTGTCCATTTTGATCATGTCTAACCACTGTGTCCTTTTTCCACTGACCAATCTTAACATAATTGCTTTATCTAGTGAGTTGGGTCTCATTATATGGCCAAAGTAAATGAGCTGGAGTTTCATGATTTTCTCTACCAGTGATAGATCAGGCTTTATGTGCTATAATATTTCCTTGTTTGTGACTTTTGTCATCCATGGAACCCACAGAAGCCTTCTCCAGCACAAGAGTTCAAACAAATCAATTCAGTATGGAAGTCTTGTCTAATATTGTCTAATTCTCTTGTCTAATATTCCATTGTCCAACTTTTTCAACCATAAGTGGCTATTGGTTGGTGAAGTGGTTAGGAGTGTGGACTTTCAATCTGGTGAGCCGGGTTTGATTCTGCGCTCACCCACATGAAACCAGCTGGGTGACCTTGGGCTCGCTACAGCACTGATCAAGCTGTTCTGACCAAGCAGTAATATCAGACTCACCTACCTCACAGGGTGTCTGTTGTGGTGAGAGGAAAGGGAAGGTGAATGTAAACTGCTTTGACAATCCTTTGGGTAGAGAAAAGAGGATGCTTAGGATGCTTTTGGCTGATCCTGCGTTGTGCAGAAGGATGCTTAGGATGCTTTAGGATGCTTTTGGCTGATCCTGCGTTGAGCAGGGGGTTGGACTAGATGGCCTGTATGGCCCCTTCCAGTTCTATGATTCTATGATTCTAAGAGGCATATAAGAACCAACTTTTCTTCTTCTATTAGAAATACAATACATCTAACTAATCTACAGTTGGTAGTCAGGCTTATGTTCTTTCTTTTCCATGTTTGATTCAAGCTCATCATAGCTGAATGGGCCAGAGCAATCTGATGTCTTATTTCCATAGTGCCATCACCAATTTTGTCAATTTGTGATCCAAGACAAATGAATTATTGGACGCATTCATTCTCTACACTAGCAATCCCCAACCTGCGGGCTGTGGACCACGTGTGGTCCTTCGACTAATTGGAGGTGGGCCCCAAAGGATGCCTTCTCCCCCCGCCCCAGCCCTTTACTTCATCCCCCCCAGCCTTTTACAACACACTTTGGGTGTCATTGTCTCCCATCACTCCCAGATGGAACTATCTCGTTGCAGAGAAACATGCTCAGGGTTCCCATTGATTTGTCATTGTCATGAGTTAAAATGTCCATGAAAATAAAATGTTCCTTATGTTCATTGTTGTGGCGTGTCTGTATCTTATTTTGAAGGGATGTTTAAACATTACCATAGCGATCAGAGAGCGTTGGGGCAGTGGTTGAGAGTAGAGGGGTAAACTACCCCCCCTTACCTGGCCTCAGTAAAAGGCGTTGAGTGGTCCACGGTGAGTGGTCCCCGGCGTTGAGTGGTCCCCGGTGATAAAAAGGTTGGGGACCACTGCTCTACACCATCAATTATTATTGTGATATGACTGTTTTTTGCGGTGGTCATTTTTATCTTTTTAGTGTTTAAGAAAAGGCCAAATTTTGTGCTTGCTTCATTGAACTTAGTTTCTGTTATGAGGGTATTGTCATCAGCATACTAAAGATTATTTATATTCCTTCCTTCAATCTTAATTCCAACGTTTGATTCTTTGAGTCCAATCTCTCTCATAATAATCTCAGCATACAAATTAAACAAGAAGGGGAAAGAATACAACTTTGGCATGCTCCTTTCTCTATTTTGAACCAGTCAGTGTCATCAGATTGTGTACATATAGTGGCTTCTTGGTTTGAGTAGAGTGACTACATCAGTTTGATCAAATACACTGGCACCCTCAAATTTTCAAGGCTTCACACCATTTGTTGTGATCCATAAAATCAGAAGCTTTCTTGTAGTAAATAAAGCAGAAATAGACATCCTTCAGATATTCCATTAACTTTTCTAAAATCCAGCACAAATTTACTATGTGATCATGAATGTAATGCTCCTGTCAAAAGTCAACAAGTGGCAATTCCCTTTCAATGGTTGTTGCTATACAGTGTTGTATGATTTTGAGCACAATCTTACTAGCATGAGAAATGAAGGCTATTGTACGATAATTGGAACAGTTTTTTGAATCACCATTTTTTGATATTGGGATGAAAACAAAGCATTTCCATTCCTCTGGCCAGTTATTAATTTCCCAGATTTTCTGGCACAAAGCTGTAATGGTTTTGATTGGTACACATCTCAGCAGTTCTATGTCAAGGCCTGCGGCCTTTTTTTTTTTTTTTTGGCAAATGACTCAGCACTTGTTCAACTTCTTTCTCAAAATTCGCTGGTTCAAGTTCTATTTCTATGTCTTTTTAATTTTGAAGAAAATGAACTTCTGTTTTGCATCATACTGTTCTGTACATTCCCACCACCTGTTCTTGATGGTCTGTTGGTGTAGTGGTTAGGAGTGTGGATTTCTAATCTGGTGAGCTGGATTCGATTCTGCACTCCCCCACATGCAGCCAGCTGGGTGACCTTGGGTTTGCCACACACTGATAAAGCTGTCCTGACCGAGCTGTGATATCACAGTTCTCTCAGCCTCACCTACCTCACTGGGTATCTGTTGTGGGGAGAGAGGAAAGGGAAGGCGACTGTAAGCCACTTTGAGACTCCTTCAGGTAAAGCGGCGTATAAGAACCAACTCTTCTCCCCCCCCCCCCATGGCAGCAAATGGCATTTTTCAACCCTTGTGAGAAAGTATTTCTAGTCTGTCCCTCTTTTTAGTATTCCCTAACTGCTTGCATTTCTCATTCCAGTAAGCTTCACTGTCTATTCTTGCTGCCCTTTGAATGTCCACATTTGATTTTCTTGCTTCCTCCCTCTTGCCTGCAGCTTTATCTGCTTTTCTACATTCAGCTATTCTTATAGTTTTATCTGAAATCCATTTTGATCTTTTTTCTGGCTTCTTGTACAGTATGTGTTTAACTGCTGTTTCAACAACAATTGATTGAATTTCCAGCCACTATTCATCAGGCATCTTCTCTGTTGCATCCCATAGTTGAAATTGATTTTTCACCTCTACTGCATATGTGAGTGGAATTTTATTTACATTGAACTTCCTTAGCCCTGATGTTCTCTTGATGTTATGGAGTCTTGCTTTGATTTTAGCCAGCAACAGTTATTATATAGGCCATGTTTCTGCTGTTTGAATTAGGGTTGTGCACTTCAGACTGCTTCAATCAAAAAATCTCCGAAGCAGGCTTGCTTTTTTGAAGGGACAAAAGTGAGAGCCCCACCCTTGCCTGCTCCCTGCCTGGACCACCACCACCCCTGCCACACACTTACCTGTGGCTGGCTATTCCCTCAACTCCCGTCCAGGCTCAGAGGGAAGTTCTTTGTGGCTGCCACCTCACCCTGATCAATGCAGTAAGTGTGCCATGGGATTGGGCCCTCTGATGCCCAGCAGGATGCTTCCCCCCATGGGACACTTACTTTGCACTGGAGAGGGCCCGCCCCTGTGGTGTGCTTACTTTGCGGTGCTCAGGGGGAGGTGGCATCCATACTTGACAGTATGCTAATGAGACAGAAGCAGAATAAAATAAAATCTCTTATAAAAGTAATAGGCTGAAAATAAATGTGGAAAAGGAAGTAGTCTTTGGAGAGAAAATCTTTTCCTTATCTCCTTATTATGAAATATATTATATATCCATAAAAATTAATGATGAGTACGCAATTCCTTGTAATATTGAAGAAACCAATGATGGAGCTGTAAAACAGACATACTAAGATGTTTGAAATGTAAGATGTTGAATACAAATGTGCCCCAGGAGAAGTAAGAACTATAGTATTTTACAGATAACACTTTAATGATGATAATGAAGGGGATGTTGGAAAGCAATATTTTCTGTTTCACACAGAAAATGATTGTTCTCAATATGAATAATTATGTTGTATAATCTTTTTTCCCTTTTGGTATTCCTTTTCTACTATTATCCTGTTTATAAAAAAAAAATAACTCCCATTTTGGACATATCTATTGTGGGGGGGATCTTTCATTCCCCTTCCTTTTAGAATTTAATTAATTGAAAGCCAAAGCTTCAGCAAAACAAGATAATGGGGTATTGTGTACACCCACAATGACATCCCATTTAATGTTTTGTATTACTTTTGCTGTTTTTGTTTTCAGAATTGCCTCCCTCTTTATACAAATAGAGAAGAAGCTAAATATTCTTCCAATGTTGAAATAGGGACTGGTTGATTCTAAAGGCCTGAAGCAGAAAGAAAGAAAAGTCTAGTATATAAACCTTGAATGAAATTGGTTGGTTCCCTCCCCCCCCCCCCACCCCTCGAGATGATTTTTCCCAGAGGTGAAAAAATGAAAATTTATTTTTTTAAACATAATTTTTTCAGCTTTAACTTTATCAGAACAAGTTTTGGACTGGAATGAAATTTGTTAGCAGTGGTGTGAATATTGCAAAGCAGAAAAAAAGAAACTAGATAATTAAAAAAAAAAAAGACGTTTTGTTTCAAAATATCACTTTTAACCAAATTATGATACCTTTTCAAGGGTTCTAATTTTCAAGGGTTCTAATTCTTAAAGGAATCGGAGAGCCATGGAACAGGTGCACTGTGAAACAAATACACACACAAACTGAATTGAAAAGGCAACTATGTTTAAAGCTGAGCTGATGGAAAAGGTGGCTACTCCCCCCCCCCCTCCCAAGTTGTGAAGTGTGCATTGCTTCTGCAAAATCAATGTACAGCAAGACAAAAAACTGCAGAGACATTTTCTCTGCTGCTGATAAAATCTATTCCTTGGTGGAGGACTTTGCCAACGCTTCCCTAGTGTGCTCTCCTGACTAGACCAAGCCCATCTGCAAAAGCTTTAAAATAACCCACCAGCAATATTTCTGCCACATGGCTTCAACCAACGCAATGATCAGAAATAAGATTTCATCCAATTTACAATGCATCATCCTTTATCTATGAAAAAAGAGTTCCTGATTTGTGTTCTTTCTGCTTACTGCTGTTCTTTCCTTTACATATATATGCTGTATTTCTATTTTGATTTCGCAAAAAAGGAGCATTTGTGTAGTGGCTCCCATCTAATGGTTTCCAAGGTAACCAATATACAAGATCCATAGCAGAAAGGGGAGATATATTTTCATGCCAAATATACATGAATCTTTTATACACATTGTTGTCACTCTTAAAATGCAGCCAAAATGAGTGGTTATGTTACAGATAGAATTGCTCATGACTGGCAATCTCTTGCCTACAAATGTTCAGAAAGTTAGACCAGCCTTTCAAGTAGGTTAAGAATATTTGTTTTAGCAATCTATGATAGAAGAAAAGACTCTTCTAATTTTTAAAATGTATATTGTCTGTAAAATATACTTGCTCATCATAGATTATTATTCATAAGCTTGAGTCATTTTACAGTCACAATACTCCAAATGTTTTGTGTAACCTAGTAATCTGACTATTGCTTTGTTTTAATGTAATTAATTTTGCTACCATTGGCACACACACACTACTGTCCTAAACAGAGCTCATTGACCCTAACGGAATTAGAAGGGTGAAATGCTGTTCAGCATTGGGCTGAAAGGTGTTTTCCACACAGAGACAGGCCTGTGTAGTTTCCTTGTTGCTTCTGTAGCTGCCAATACAGTGAAGTGGCAATGCGGCTTCCATGTGGCAGGTTTCCTGGTCTGGACCCCTGAGAGCAGCCGTTCCCGTCCTGAGTTCGTTCAGGGTTTTTTTTTAAAAAAATTGGCAATTGAATAGCATTATTCTTATCCACTGGTCCTCTTATCATTTCAGAAACTGGCTGGGGGGTGGAGCGTGTCCAGCTCCTGGTGAGTGTCCAAGACAATTTGAGTTCAAGAGCTCACAGCCTTGACTCCATGATACAGGAGCATTTGCCTCATTATATTCAAATATTAACAAGGACGGTAAGATATGAATGTGTAGGCTTTTGGCATTATACGACTCGCTCTAACAGTTACTTTCATGTTATAGATAGCACTCTCAGTGAATATATTTAATTCAACTATGTGAGGGTATGGATATTTTTGTACATTTCTGATTATTATTTGTTATTTGTTATATGTTATACTAATAAGGACATTTGTTTATGTAGGATTCATTGCCACTGACGAAAGCCAGACTGAAAACAGAAAACAAATCTAGAGACCATTTTGGCAGAGTTAAAGCCTAAATAAATAACATAAGAGACTTTTTATCTTCTTATGCTTTATTAAGCCACTGGATAGATTCTGTCTCTCCTTCGTCAAACTTGGGACACAGCAGGTTTTGGAAAAACTGGGGAAAAGCTGGCACTTTGGCCAAATAAGGCACAACACAGGAAAATGGCATTAATGTGGCCACAGCTTTATTAACTCGACAAAACGGGGTTGGCTGATGGGGGGACCAAAGGGTGCACATCTCATTTGGCTCTCTCTCATTTGGCTCTCAGGTCACCTGGCTATAAGCCGTTGGCGTCCAGTTGGTAAGTTGTACTCAGTCCCCAGCCAGTCTCTTATGGAGACCTCCAGACCGCAGGAAATCCAGTACGTAGATGGGTTCCTTCTCGTGCCCCCTAAACTGCAGCTGTGACAACATAATACAATATAAGAAAACAGCATTAACATCCCAACAATAGATAACTGTACAAAACAGGGATGGTGGGAGGGAAGTTGCCCTGATGGCATCCAGGATGGAGAGGCTGGGACAGTGCACATGGTGCCTTATGCCTTAAGTAGGTGCCCACTAGCCCTGGCCCTGACGTCCCACCATGTGTTCTGGCCACGCATATACTCCTAGTGGCAGCTGTGCCCAATTTGGCTAGCCCTCCACCACATCAAATGGTGGCCACTCTTAATAGTGGCCAGGCCTTATTCAAACATCTTCCTGAATCATTCTAATGTATTAAAGCCCTATTTCCTGAGTAAAAAAATGTCCTCCCAAATAATGAGTTTTGCATAGTTTGCAGAATTCCAAGAGCGTGGGAGCCTTCCTGACCTCAACAGAAACATAATTCTTTGAACTGAACCAAGTAACTCATGGGTAACCAGTTGAGAGATTGCAGAAGGGGACTAATATCCCTAGGTCCTGATAATAATGAAACTGCAGCATTTAGCACTGCTGTCTCTGAGCTGACATTGAGGAGAATGCTGACCTATCAAGAATGTATTGCAATAGTCTAGCCTCAATGTTCTCAAAGTGGCCAAATTGGTCATGTCAAGGAGGAAGCCATCTTCTGGGCTAACTGAAGTTGGCAGAAAGGTTTAAAAAGCTGCATTAAATTGCATCTCCAAAAGTAATGTTGAATCCAGTATAAATTCTAAACTCTTGACTTAGGTCAAGACCAAAGGTCAGCTGGACCCCATCAAAGGTGGAAAGCACAGTGTTCTTCAAAATCTTTGAAGAACTAGCATTATCTTTGTCTTGTCAGGATTTTGTTTCAATTTATCCAATAGCTATTTAACTACTGCATTCGGGCAGTGGTTGAGTTCTATCATATAACCAAGTGGGTTTGAATAAGGTGTTGTAGATTTGGGTGTCTTCAGAATAGTAATAACAACTAACTCACAAACTATAACTGTTTTATTCTAGAATGGGGGATAGGACCATAGCAGGCCTCACATTGGTAACAACTGGCCTTCAACAGCAACATTTTGAGTCCTATTCATGAAGAATGATTTGAACCAGTAAAAATCACATCCCTTGATACCTATTTCTTTATCCAAGAATCTCAATAAGATGGTGTGGTCCATGATTTGCAAGGCTACAGATAAGTCTGGTAGTAGCATTAAAGAGATTTTGAAAGTTGTGGGTGGATAACTGTCTGACTGAGTGACCAAAGGAAGGTGCCCTGTTATTCACTGAATTATGATGGACACCTAGAGTTTATAGATATGGACATTACTTTATTTTTAGCAACCTGGATAGGTAACGGTCCATAGCACAAGTAGTGGCCTACACAGAGCCCAAGCTCCTCTCAAAATATCTCATGGTCAATAGGTCAAAATGGTCTATAAACAGACCAGAAGATGTATTATACATTTGGCTTTTTGTTACAACCAGCACCAAGCTCAGCACGTATTTGCAGTATTTTATCAGGATTTTTTTCTTTTTTGCAGAAGTACAATAAATAATCTTTATTGTAACAAAAATTGTAACTACTATATGCCGCCTCTTCTTTCTTTCCCTGTAACCTGGAGTCCTCAGGTTTTCTTTTCTCACAGGAGACCTCCCACCAGCAGCCCTGCTGTCCACTGCTGCTGTCTTGGCCAGCAGAAGAAAAATGAAGGAAAGATTGCCTTTGTTGAAATGGCATTACTTAACCACTGGGAAAGACCAAGAAGTAGCATCACACTTATATATAGGAATTGCCAGAAATTCAATAGGTTGGCAACCCAACAGGGGTCCCATTTTGTAACATAGGCACTTTTGAGCACACCCCTCTTTTTGTGATCCTTTCCTGTGTGGAAATGCTCTGCACTGTCTTTTCAAGTGGCTATTCAGAGAACAGTGTTGATCAAGACAGAAGAGAAAGGTGAATAGGCTACAACAAGGAATTCTAACAGAGAAGAGAAGGAAAATGAACAAAACAAAGAAAATGGCACAGAAAATAAGAAATGCTCTTTGCAAGTCAAAGCCTAAAAGGAAAAAGCCAAGTTTTCCTTTTAACTACTCTACTCCTTTATATTGATGGAATGGAACCTTACTGACAACATATACTGCAGAAGTCAGAGTTTTATCATGACTGGTGTACAAAGAGTGGCTGTTGAACAGAAACGGCCACAGGTTGATGCAATGGGTGGCCCAGCTATCCAGAAAAGGCTACGCTTGCGTGCACACTCAGCCAAGCGCACATGGCAATTAGGTGGCGGGCAGGGCATGATGACCTATATAAGGCACTGCGTGAGGTGCTTGGGCTTCTCTGCCATGTTCCTGCTGCCAGATCAATTCTCTTCCCTCATTCTCTTCCCTCAATCCTCATCGTGGGTTTCTCCTGGATTTTATATTTACATTTGTTAGTTCTTTGTCACAGTTGTGGTTTAGTGGCACATAAATGAGCTTGTTCGAGGATCCAGTTTGTGCACTGGATCCCTGAGGCTGAGGGGTCTATTAAAAGCCTGGCACAAAAGTGAGTGCGGCTGACCTTGCTGGGCAGACCAGGGGTTCTAAGCCAGGCATGGATGGAGACTGAATAAGGTGGACACCTATCAGCCCTCATGTTCTACTACCTCCAGCTGGGAAGAGACAGATACCCATAGCATCTGGAGCCCAGGTGAGTAGCAGCTGGACAGCTGCAATGCAGGGCAGGGTGTTGCTCATTTTCTATGTCCTGCCAACCCTCATTTATGGTGAGGGGAATTAGAAGAAGAAGAGTTGGTTCTTATATGCTGCTTTTCTCTACGCAAAGGACAGTCACCTTCCCTTTCCTCTCCCCACAACAGACACCCTGTGAGGTGGGTGAGCCTGAGAGAGCCTTGATATCACTGCTCCATCAGAACAGCTTTATCCGTGCTGTGGTAAGCCCAAGGTCACTCAGCTGGCTGCATGTGGGGGAGTGCAGAATTGAATCTGGCTTGCCAGAATAGAAGTCTGCATTCCTAACCACTATACCAAACTGTGGCCTGATATTTGCCAATAAGAGTGTGTTGCATTTTATTGGCTGGATGCCATTCTGCTAGTCAACAGGAACAATAAGCCACAGAGTTTTTTGTTTTTTTTATTCTTGTGAAAGAGGTACAATTTTAAGTTGCTGGTCAGCATCTTGACCAGGTCTACAGACCTGAATGCTTATTCCACATCATTTTGGTGCATGGCTGGTTGCAGTTAACTCTGCTGTTTGTATTGACTGATTCCTTCAGGAAATTTTAGTCAAAACACACAACATAATTGATTTTAGGGGGTGGAGCTGCATTCTATTCATTCTTTCACTCTGCCTGGGACAAGAGTGAGTTTTTTTCACCTTCAGTTTTCCTTGCTTGCTTCGATTAACTTTGAACAAACTGAAACTATTTGTTTAATAGCCTGGGGTTGCCTACCATACTACAGTTTGACAACCACTGCCATAGGGGACCAGATTCTGTGTAGGCTGTAGCAGAGAGAAAGCTTGAATCACTTTTGACTTCACTTCAACAGCCAAGTAGGGAGAACATTGTTGCTGAGCAGATTTGCTATTAATTCTCTTGCCTACATGGGTCACAGCTGCTAAATTAACTGTCGTTAGTGATATATTAAGTTCTCAAGGTTCATGACAGATTTTGTTCCTCATCCATTCCGAGGCTGACAGCAGCCATTTCCACTGCCTCTGCAAATCAAATGGCAGCTCTAGATGTTGTATGTATGACAGTGACTTTAAGTAGTGTTATGGCTGACATACAACATTTGCTGTTATTAAAATAAAATTTCAGTAGCCTCTAGTGACTTATCAAGCTGTTGCAAAAGTGCCGGTTGTGACAGTTTAAAACCTTCCCTTTGTATCTTAATGGAGGCAATTCATGATTTCATCAAATTTTCAAAGAACAGTGGTCTGATTTGTACCTGAACTTTCAGATCAATCCTGCCTATGACCTCATAAAGAAAATGGAAATGGAAGCTCTTATTTGTTCTTTGGGTTATCAACCACAGTATGACCCAAAGTGTCTTAACAAATATGTTGTGTTAACTCCTTCTTCTCCTTTTCAGGCAGATGGTACTCACTGTTATTGCTATATTTAGTAGACTCAGATCCAGTTGGACAGGCAATAAATGCATACAGTTATCACATAAACTCAAAACCAGAAGTGTGGTTCATGGGGGTGGTTTATAACTGGATTCAGGAATAGCTCTATAATGCTTCAAGACTTTGCAGTATTTTGAATTTCTTGTCTAATGACTATTTAACTCTGGCTTATAATTAGTGTGTGAAATGTATGCTAAAATTATACATTTTATATATTTATTCCATGTTGGCTAACTGCCCAATTGTCACCAAGGAAACAAGAATATCTACCATTGGCATCAATGTTACTTGTGTACCAACTGTTCTAAATCAGGTAATAGATGCAGCACTGCACAGTATAACATACTTTTCTGAAAAAGATGACTGGTGCTTACTGTGCAATCCTAAACAAAGTACATCCTTTGATCTCCTTTGAAGTCAGTAAGATTAGAAGGATGTAATTCTGTTCCAGCTACAGGGATTCATACCTGAATTGTTTATAACTAGGTTTGTCATCCCTTGTCATGGGTCCCAGGAAGCACAGGGGGCAGGCTCTAAACAATCAGCATTGCATTAGCACTGCAATGTCCCTTCCAGTAAAAACTTGGAAGGGATGCCACAGTGATCCAGGATGCAACAGTAGAATCCCAGCAGTCTGGAGTGGGATGTCTCCCACAGCACAGTTTATATCCATCTCTGTCTGCTCAGACTCCCCATGCCCCTCACGTAATGCATTTATTTGCAAATTTATTTTATTTACAACATTTATATCCTTGTGTTCTCCCCAGCCAGGGACACCAAGATGTCTAAAGGTTATGAAGGTGTTTGTGAAATGGCTATGCACCTCAGTCATCTGATGAAGTGAGATCTGACTCATCAAAGTTTATACTGGAATAAATGTTGATAGTCTTTAAGGTACTGTTATAGGTTTTCATGAGATCTTTGTCTCATTAGCTAACATCTGAGAATACCACCCTACACTCCCCTATGAATTATGGAAAGGGATTCCCAGCTATCTCCTAATTATAATTAAAGCAACACCTGCAAATTATTTGACAACTAACAGTCTATCATCTTGGTAAAGCTTTTCCAGAAATCCTAACAATATGCTGATATAATCAGTAATCCCCTAAGCATGGTGAGGCAAAACACCAGCAAGCTTACTGGCTCAAGCCCCCATCCAGAAAACCTGGAAATCCAACTTGGATGCCTGGATAAAAATGTCAACCAGTAAGCTGAGAAAGTTGTTAAACAGGATGAGTCTGATGAGTCCATATTTGGATCTACATGGTTTTCTGCCCTTCAACTATCCATATTTACTAGAAGCTCTAATGTACTAATTCTTACATCTGCCATATTTCAATTTATTTCTCTGTTGGGACCTTCATATGTTCATTGAAACCTAAACAAGAAGTATAGGTAGTCACCATGCCAGCTTGATCATGTCCATCTTTTCTTGAGTATAGTAGATTCAAAATGATTGGATTTCCCCCTCTGTTCTTTGACCACATTTACATTGACACTGCAACAAGTGCATTTTTAAATAACTTAGCTTGGAAGAATAGCTCTATTGATACCCAAAAATATTTGTAGGAATCTCACACACTTTCAAAGACTAAGAGCAAACTCATAAAATGTAGTGCAGTTGAATAATGATGACTCTTCAAGCAGATGAAAAGAGATAGCTAAGTGTATCTTGTTTTCCCTCAGAATTGTCACCTACTGATCTTTGGAAATTCCCCTAAATTTACTGGGCACTCTGTGGAAGTTCTTTATAGAAAAATTGACTTGCAGGCATGTCTGACACCAGAATGGCTTGAAACCATGACCACAGCTTTTATTTGTTTAACAACTTGTCAGGTTGGCAACAAAATGGGCACGGTTGAAGGAGCCAAACCCAGCGGTATGAACGCAACCCTCTGGCCTGAATGCCCCCCGCCCCCTCCCTCGGGAGGCAGGTCACCCCGGAACACTGAGCCCCTCCAAAGGGAGGTGTTCCAACCTTCTGTGCCAGAGAGAGGCGCAGACCTCCTCTGACACATAGGCCACCTGGCTCAACGAGCATCCAGCTTCCCCTTTCAGGTTGGCCTAGCTCGCTCCAAGCCGCCCCAAGCTTGAGGCTCCTCTCATCAAGTCCGATGCTTTCATCGAACTACTCTTAGGCTCCTTCACTGTGCCATTTCCACCCCTTAAAAGCTGCGACAAAGGTAATAAATCATTACAAAGAACATCATAAACAATAATACCAGGGTGGGTGGGCGGGTTCCGACTGCTCGCTTGTTTGCTGCTGGGAGGGGAAAGAGGGCGGGCCAATGCCCGCCATGCCTTAAATAGGCGCGGCGAGCACTCCACCATCACCGAGCCCGTGCACACCTCCTCCTCTTCCCTCCCACCCTCCCTGAACGTCGGGGACGCCTGGTGTCCTCCTTACTCCCCCGCCCTGCCGCCGCATCAACAGAGGCTTGGGGCCAAGGTAAGTCCCCAGCCTCATTTAATTGTAGTTAAATCAGTAAAAAAAATTAATAAAACCAATACCCTCTGCTGAAAAATCTGCAGAATTAAAGTTATCATCAGGGTTTGAGCACTACACTAGAATTTAAGTAATTCTTAATATTTAGCAATAAAACATATTTTTCCCACTCAATAAAGTGGGATCTACAAATGTAGTATTGAATTACAACCAAATTGTTCTGTTGCTATTATACTTCCCTTTTGATAATTTTTGAAGAACTGTGGAACACTAAACATTGATTACTTGAACAAGGAGAAGACATTGTTGTATATTCTGCACATAAAGAACCATAATAAATAATCTAACTAGTATTTTGACAGCGCTAACAAGTATTTTATTACAGTTTCATAATTAAGCAATTTCTAACATGCTCAAGAAAAACTATTGGGATCCATTTTTTTGTATAAAAGGGGTATTGCAGTAATATTTCATTGAAGACACCAACAAAAGGATTTTTTCATGGTTGCTTTTAAAATGTGAAATATTAGAGTTTTTCTTTAAAAAAAAACACCAATACAACATTTTAAGAGAGAAAACACATGGGGTGGGATATGAATAATGGTCTAGACTGATAAGAAAAGCCAAAAATGTAACATAGATTATAGAGCAAGGAAGTGAGGAAAGTGATTCTGAACATTTTTTTTTAGAAGAAGAAGAAGAAGAGTTGGTTCTTATATGCCGCTTTTCCCTACCCGAAGGAGGCTCAAAGCGGCTTACAGTCGCCTTCCCATTCCTCTCCCCACAACAGAGACCCTGTGGGGTGGGTGAGGCTGAGAGAGCCCTGATATCACTGCCCGGTCAGAACAGCTTTATCAGTGCCGTGGCGAGCCCAAGGTCACCCAGCTGGTTGCATGTGGGGGAGCGCAGAATCGAACCTGGCATGCCAGATTAGAAGTCCGCACTCCTAACCACTACACCAAACTGATGAAATAGATCAAACTGGGAATAGATTAGAAACAATCTCTAAATTCCTTAAAATAATTGGGGAAAAGAAATGGCTAGTTGAATTTACAGCAGGAAATGTGGAAAGAGGAAATAGGAGATGATACCATAACAATGTTAGATCTTTCCAATATTTTTAAGGGGATAGCAGCTGGGTGGCACCTTGATTTGTATCAGGATCATGGTATAAATATAATGAGTGGCAGAGAGGACAATAGCAACAGTTGTTGCTAGCAATTTCACACTGCTTCTGCTTGTCCTGAAAGAAAGATAGGATAGAGTTCTCCTCTTGTATCCAAGTTTAGGGTTGTAACTCATATCTATTCTGTGCCCTTGGGGTCCTGAAAAGGTACAGTTGTAGGATAATGATTCAAAGAAAGATTCTGGGGGGAGGTTAGGGAGCTTTGATGAGGAAAGGACCCAAATGGGACCACTGGAATTGATCAGTTGAACATAATCTAGTGGGGTCAGTTTTAATTGGGGGAAAATTCATGAAACAGATGAATGAATGGCTAAAATCCCATACACCTTGCCTTGTGGCCTCAAATTGAATTTGGACTTCACATCATTGTTTTGTTCTTTAAACAATAGCAATGAAGATCTGTTCACAAATTTCTATGAGTCACATCTGCATTGGCGATGTGTTTTTGTGTTCCCTACAAAGTTTGAGGCCAAAATTTCTGAACCTGAAATTGTCCACTGGCCTGAGATGTAAACTAGCAAACAAGACTCCAGCATTTTTACCAGTCATACTTCAGCACAATTCAAAAATTTCAAAAATTATTATTCCCTATCATCAACAGTGATAGAATTTTAACTGTTACTCTGTATCTTTCTTTCAGACATCAAAAATGTTGTCTATTTGTTTATGTTTGAGCTACAAGGCTTTGGCAAGCCTTTGACAAACAAAATAAGGATGATAATTTTCCCCCAGATGTGTTTAATTAAGTTGAATTATTATGTGTCACATTGTTTTATACCCAGTCATGCTGTAAGCCAAAGTAATATGGAGAAAATGAAACATGAGAGCATTAAACACACAGATTGGGTGAGATTTATTTTCAACAAAGACAACAGTCATCTGGTATGCATTTTTAAGGATTTTTACTGGTCTGGACATCTGCTACAAGCAGACATTTCCAGTTGGCTCTGCAGTTTGTATTTCAATATTTGCTTCAATTCCTGTGTTTTATGACTGCTTATCTATAAATACTGACATGACAGAACAGAAGTGCTATGCTAGGTGTTTAACCTGAACAACAGAAGAGTTATGCAGAATACTTCATAATTTAACTATATTTATCAATTTGTAATCCTTGTTATTCCAGATAGCTTTTCATAACTGAACATTTCCATTAGAGACGTCAACTGCCCCCTTCCAAAAGCTTACTTTATGTCATGAGTGCAGATCGCACGGCAACTTTAAGTTTAATTAACACTGCATGATCTTGGAGGCACTCGTCTCACCTTCTTTAAAAAATGGGCTGATACAATGACAGAAGTCATCACCATAATACATCCACTGAGATCCCAGTTCGTGAGGGCCATTTTGAATGCAACTGTATTACCAGTAGAAGCAAAAGTATCTCCTGGAGACAAAACTGAACATATAAAAATCTCATTATTGTTGGAATTGCAATCAGCAAGTAATTTGTTGATGTCAGCCTTGAAGGGCTGTCGTTAAGCTGTTTAAGCAGCAGAGCTGTACCTGTGTGTTCACTAGTAGCATCAAATAGTCACTGATGAGGTTACAATGGAAAAAACGTAGCATATGCTCTGAGGACTCTTTTGTTTAAGATGGATCCTGGCCACTTCCTCTTTCTTCTAGAAGAGAAAGAGAAGTTCCATGTGCTTCACTGAAGCAAGCAAGGAGCAGCTACCATTAGGGTCTCAGCTCTCTCCATCTGCTGATGTATGGCCATATATTCTGCTTGCAGCCATAAAGGCTTGCAATGTATTTTTTGTAACTACCTTTTACACTTTTGCATAAGGGGACTGAAGCAGATGAATATGATACGTATTCTGTATATTCTTTCTAGAAAAGAGTTCTCTCTTTTAAACCTCAAAGTGCTTTGAATCTGGATTTGTAGCTCATCCACAAAGGTTAATAACTATGCACTCAGTTACTCTGTTACTCTGAAGTTCTTTTTATCTGTAGGGACTCAGGACTAAGCCAAGTCCAAAAGTCCCAACAATTATGCATGCTCCATAATGCTAAAATATTCTCTGTGAGCTGTATAGAGAATATTACATCTTAATAATCATTGCAACAACTGATTGGCTCATGGTGGGTAACAACAGAATTCATACAATTAATTTTACATTGTTAAACAGAAACAATTACATTATTAAATTATTAAATTACATAATTAAATTATGTGGATTAAAGTATATTAAATTTGAATTTTTAATAAAATTCACCTTCTCAACCTTATGGAGAGAACTCAAACATCCATACTATTTTTTCAGAATGCATTGAGAAAGAGGTGGGTCAACGACTCACGTGTATGAAGACAAAGGCACACATACATCAGGACTGATTTCCAGGCTGACCTCTGGATATGTGCCCCATCCAGAAAAAATGTGTTTCACCTTTGCTAACAGGATTTTAGAGAATGTATCTGACACACTCCCAGATCCTGAATAGGCCAAATAGGAGTGTTTATTCTTGCACTTTGTTCTTTTGCTTCACAGGAAAGTTTATTCCTGCTTATTCAGACAAGATAAAAGTATAAGCAGAGCACCTTTGAGGGAATTATATTGCATAGGCCAAACAGAGAAACTGAGCTTATATAATCCCCATTACGCATATACATCTATTTATTCTGAAGTAAGGGAATGCTTCATCATAGTAAGAAATGCCCCTTATTCATCACATTTATTCACTTCTTTGAGACCTCAAATACATGAAGATATAAAACCAGAGGAAAAAGGAAAACAAAGGGTTTTTATAAGAAAAGCAGAAGACAGATCCTCCTCACAATTAGGAATGAATGAGAATCTAGATTCAGGAGTCAGGAGACTAACAGTCAAGGAATCACATGCATTTATATTCTATCAATCCTCATGACTTTCATCTGATACGGTGCTGTAATTGTTCAGACATGGGTGATAATAAAAACTACGTTTTTTTATCTGATAACTTTATCCACGAGTCTGGGTTCAGAATTCATTGTGTCGCTAAATAACACAGAGAATATAATAACATCAAGCTTCCTTGAGGAATCCATTAATTTTTCGAAAACTTGAGTTATGAAAGACAGCTTGATCAAATCAGCTATTTGTTCTTAAGGCGTTGGTGTCAGTTAACCCTTTCTTACTCCTAAATACACAGGCTTTAAGTTTGGGTTCTTTTCTGTTTCGCTTTAAGTTTGCGATGATGAAGTATCCCATAATGGGTGGATACAAGAAAGAGTGGATTGCAATATGATATTAAATAAATGCTGAGATGCATTCAAAAATAGCCAAGATTCATAAACACCAATTATGCATGGGCAGGAAAGGCCAGGTCAGGATTTGCATGCCAGTGGGGCTAATACCTGCTTATTCATGACATCAGCAACAGCCCAGCTTCCTCCCAACCTTGACCCACTTTAGGGCCTCTGATGGCCCACAGCAAGGGAACAAGCATTCCCTTTTTTGCTGCAGCCACCATTGATGACTAGGCCCGTGCACAAAGGAACTGTGCTATGGTGGCCGGGAGGGAACTGAAAATGCCACATTCAGCTCTGTGGCACTTCTCAGTGCTGCATGATCAAACAGTTCCCCCCCACCCACCACCACATTGTTATTTTGCAGGACGGTTGAATTGAATGACCTGGGAGGTGGGTTTGGGATTGTTGCCATTTTTTAGAAGAACATTCTTTGTTAACCAAAAATGTTTTTGTTCTAAAACAAAACAGTTTGTTACAACCTGCAAAGTCCCAAATTCAAAAGCCTGAAATCCCACAGATTGGTTCCACTATTGGTAACATGTTTCTCAAATGCAATTCCCCCTCATACAAGGGGAAGTTCAATTGCTATTGTAATAGATCTGAGGAATATAAGCCCTTTTTAAAAAGGACAATGGTTCAGGAGGGATAGGGCATCTGTGGGCCAACCTTAGGGACAGCCCTGTATCATATGCTCCTGAATGTACCACTGTCTGGATTTCAATATAAGTACAGTGATGATCTTGACAGGCTAGAAAACTGGGCTAAAATGAATGTCAAATGGGATAAATGTAAAGTTCTTCATTTAGGTAGGAAAACCCATATGCATCACTATAGGATAGATGAGACTTTTCTTGGCAGTAGTATGTGTGAAAAGGATCACGGGCTCTTAATATACCAGACACTGAATATGTATCTTCAGTGTGACTCAGTAGCGGTGGTGGTGGGGATCACTTGGAGTGAAACTGGGGTCACTGTGGGTAGGCAGGTAGCTGTGAGTTCCTGCATTTTGCAGGGGTTAGACTAGATAGCCATGGAGATACCTTCTAACTCTATGATTCTACAGCAATGGAGCAATAGAGAAGTTTCTGTATGCACAGCTAATATAGATGCAGATCCCTACCTATACTACAATCCTCAGCTGAACTCTACTGAACTGGCTGGATCACATTTCCACATGAGCTGAATTATAAACCAAATGCCTGTGCAGACTATTGAGGAAAGCGTGAATAAACCAAGGTGCCTTTGAATGCATGCAGAGATTGGCCCAAATCATAGCAGCTGCTGTGAAAGCAGAACATGGTGCTTAGGAATGCAGAATAAGGAATAAGAAGATGAAAAGGAGTGCGCGTCACAGGCAAAACCACAGGGGATTTGTTTTAAGAACACATTGCCAAACAGCATAGCATCCGCTCTCCATAAATAGACTCTAGTAAATCAAATGCATACAGTAGAGGATACAGAAGTTCATGTTTAACTGGGCTCAGTTTATTTACTTCTAAGAAGATTTATAAGCACCACAAGGCTCATTAACATTGATTTTCATAGCCCCTCTTGGAATTAATGTGTCCTTGGTATTTGAATATACGCAGCCTTGATAGTAATGGCCAAATGGAATCATTCCACATATATTCAGCAGATGCATATTAGCTTTCATGCAGAGCCAGACAAAAGATTTGGCTCCTGAGAATGACAATACCTGCTGTGTGATTAAAAATAATGTTTTGGGTACATTAATGGCCGAGAGAGATGACTAATTCTTTGCTGAAGATCCAAACGGATTATTTGCAGTGCCAAGAGCCAGTCAGTCTATACAAGATCAGATAGCAGGCCTCTTTTTCCTCCAAACAAAACACAGAAAGGTTGAGTGCTTATCAGGCACCATACAATATATACGTATATCGCTGTAATCTGTCTGGAGCTGAAAAGGATTTTGTTTATTCTTTGGGTTTTTGAAAAGGCTGGTGATGCTTTACTGATGCTGTCTAGCACAAAAAAATTTTCTGGATGTGTTTTTCTTTCAAATTATCAGGCAAAAAAGCTTTAGAATATTGAGTGTTTCTTCAAAACAGAGAGTCTGATTCTGCCCTCTGTGGAGAGATAGATGTTTCTTTAAATTATAATATTATTGGATTTGTACTCTATTTTTACATTTTCTGGCATAGTCACGGCATTTTCTGTATGTGATTTGACACTAATAGTGCAATTAATTTAATTAGGGTATAGATGCTTGGATTATTCTATTTCTCTCAGAATTCTTATAAACTAATTTGATGGGCATGTATAGGACTGTTTATGCACTGGAGGTTTCATGCCAGGCTGCAGGCTGGAGTTTTAGTCGTGGCAGGCTGTCCCACCTCTTCCTGCACCCACATGGGGGAGCATTTGGCCTGGTGCACGTCATCCGCCCCTGATTTGTGCTACTGCACGGGAGGTGGAACAGTGAAGTTCCCAGTGCATAAATGGTCTAGGTGACATTTATGATTCTCATTACCACTTTGTAGACTCCTTACTACTCCTCCCCTGAGGTACCCCCAACATGCATGAATCCAAAGAACACTGTCACACGGAAGAAACAAGCTTCTTCCATTTATGCACCGAATGTTAGCATATCAATGTATAGAAATTTTGATTGCCATCATGAAAGTGAGATATCAACACATGCATATATGGATATCAAGTAATTGCTTTGAATTGCTGATGGAGCTTCTTATAGCATTGGGTAAAATTTGAATTAGGAACTTCCATTTCACAGTTCATTGCCTAGTTCATCTTGGAACATGTGCACCTCTTTTTGCATATACTATGGCTCATAACACAGAGGGATTGCAGAGAGTAGCCAGTGCCTTTGGCAGAGTCTGTCAGTCAAACTATATGACATATCAGATGCATTTCTCTTAGGAACCCTGGACTGGAAAGAAGGGCAGTTAATATTTCTTCTATGTAATTATTTTTCCATCCAGAAATGGCCAGGTCGAGCTGTTATTCACTATGTTGAGGGAAAAGACCCAAGAAACATACCAAGTGTTTTATTTCAAGTTATATATTTACTTCACTTATAGCCTTTGGTGGGTTACCCCAAAAAATTAATCAATCTAACAATACAAGTCTCAAAAACAAAACAAAAACCCAACAACAACATTATAGTGGGATTAGGATTACAGTACTGGAAAATTCACTTTGGCTATATCATGTGATCCAACCTAATTGAGAAAGCAATTATATTTGGGAAACATTGCACAATTTCCCAATGGAGCCATACAAGGTGAAGAAAAAGTGTTGGGAAAAGGACTACCACGTTCCCTTTCAGTATTGTCCCAAAGTGAATTAGAATATTAAGGGCTTCGATTTACAAAGGAAAATAAAACCACTTGGAGTTTACAAACTTAAAACTCTCTGCTACACTCTCTGCTACACTGCAACACATACTGGACTTCTGGCTTGCAGCAGCAATGCAAGTGTGCTGTAGTCAGCAATGCAGTAGGTGTGCTGGGTAGTAGAGGTGGTGAATGCTTTGACCAACCTTTTCACAGCTCATAGCCAGATGTTTCACCAAGGTGAGGCTTGGTACTCCTAGCAGAGGAGCTGCTGGACAGGTCAAGTGCCCTGATCCACCAGCAGGGGAGGGAGCATTCTCTCTGCTTCTCTGGAACTTTTCACAGGGTTGACTGCAGGAGAGGAAGGGGAATTGTTCTATCTAACCCAGCCCAGCTGTGCTCAACATGGCCCCTACAGTGGCTCTCTCTCTCTCTCTCTCTCTCTCTCTCTCTCTCTCTCTCTCTGTCTCTCTCTCTCTGTCTCTCTCTGTCTCTCTCTGTCTCTCTCTCTCTCTCATTCACTCTGCTCCAAATTCTGGAGAAGAGTTGTGTTACAGGCTTGCACATTCAGTGGTCAGTCTGGGTGTGTGTGTCAGTCTTTAGAAGCTCGCTGGTCATGGATGCAAGGTGATATTTAGGCTTTTCCTAAATTGCATTCCTTTTCCATTCCTGGTCTAAGAGCCAGGGAATTGTCATCAGTCAATCCAAAGTCAGGGTGCCAAGAGGGTGATCATATTGATTGATACAAACTGAGCAGCAAGTTTACTCTCTGAATTTAGCTTCTGAGAACAGACATGAATTGCCTGAATAAATTAGTAAATCCCAGAAACTGTGGGAGGATGGAATTTAGGGAGATCAGGGTTTGGCGTGGTGAATGATCTCTGAGAGGTGTCATGTCACAAAGTCCACTCTAATAAAACACCACTTTCTTCAGGGAACCTGTTCTCTGCAGTCTGGAGCATGGATTCTCCAACAGAGTGCCAAGGTATAACATGGTATGCTGAGATTTTGAAAGTTTCATCTATCTATCTATCTATCTATCTATCTATCTATCTATCTATCTATCTATCTATCTATCTATCTATCTATCTATCTATCTATCTATCTATCTATCTATCTATCTATCTATCTATCTATCTATCTATCTATCTATCTATCTATCTATCTATCTATCTATCTATCTATCTATCTATCATCTATCTATCTATCTATCTATCTATCTATCTATCTATCTATCTATCTATCTATCTATCTATCTATCTATCTATCTATCTATCTATCTATCTATCTATCATCTATATCTAAAATTCCCCTTATATGAGCAGGTTGATCTGGTATGCCTCAAATCCTGAAAATATTTTCAGGTACGCCTCCACAGTCAAAAGATTGAAAAAGCTGGTGCAGTGTTCAAAGGTAATTCCAGGAGATCTCCAGATAGGGTTGCCAGGATTCCTGCTATGGAGGGAAACTTTCCACCAACAACCTAGACTTTCTGCCACCACTCCCTCAGGTGATAGGCATTTTTTTTATTATTCTATGATTCTGTGTCACATCTGGGGGAAACTGGAAGTGACACTCTGGGGATCTATGGAAAATCTAGAGTTGCCATAGAGATTTCAGTGATTCCTAAAGCAACATGATATTTAGTTTTCCCTGGATATGATGCTATATCACAAATGACATCATCCCCATGGCCCCACCCCTTTTCTCTAGGCCCCACCTGGATGTTGGCTACCTTATTTGTACTGGTCATCTGTTTGTTTCTAAACCCAATTCAATTGCTGGTTATTACCTTTAATGCACTCCATGGCCTACTTAAATAACTGTATCTCCAAGTGTTCTCATATTCACCAGTTATTTTCTGTACACAGTCTTTCACTTAGGATAGTTGCATCATAACAACCAGGTCATGGGTTTTCTCTGTAATTGGCTCTATCCTCTGGAATAGAAATAACTCTAACAGTAGGAGTAAAACAACCAGAGCAATAAACAATAATAATCATAATAGTAATAATAATATTAAATAGATGTTTGTAAGAGAAAAGTTTCTCTTATAAATTAAAACACTGGCTTGGCATGCTCATCTCCATTTCAGATGTTTATGAATCACTAAATGTTGCATATATTTGCAAGCAAATATTCATATTCATGTATTCTTGAGACTCTTCAATTGCTTGCTAATCACCATATTAACTTTACATACTAAAGAGAAAAACAAGTCCAGAGAGATTTAGCAAATAATAACATTCAATTAAGGGGGAAAAGGTTACTCTTGTTTAAAAGAGCAATTATGTAAATCTGCCATAAATATGCTAGAAACATCAAGCACCATGGGATAGTTAAATTGGTTTTGGCATTTGGAGTAGTGAAGTTTGCACTGCATCTACACATAGTTGATTCTTCACTTCCTAAATAATAATTACATTATTAACTGTACAATACAATATATGCCTTCCTATAAAACTTTTAGAAGGGAGATGATATTTAATATTCTTTACTAGTATCCTTCATTAATTTTTTTCTTTCTTGAAACTTAAACATGCAATGGCATCTATACAAAACAAAGCTGTAATTATGAATATTAATGTAACTATTTGCCTATGGATGTAATTCAAATATGTAAATTGTCTTGCTAGAAAGCAGTTATCCATCTTAAGCAAGGATCTGGAGAAGTAGGGTATGAATGGGAGAGGAAGAATGGCTGACTCCTTTATGTCATTGCCTAAGGACAACTGCCTGGTCTCTGTTTAGCTTGGCTATCTAGCTCAACACTGGCCAGATAATTATCCTTTGGAAATTAGCGGCGGAACATGAAGGAGATAGCCATCTCTTTTTGTATACTACTGGCATAAGAAATACAGCTCTTACCACAAAGGTTGCATTTTTAGCCATCATGGGTGATTTTATCAGTGAACTTTTTTTCTATCTTTTTCTGTGAGCCAGCATGTAATGGTTAAGAGTGGCAAACCTTGTTTGATAAACAGAGCTGCAAAGAAATGGGCGGTATAGAAATCTAAATAAATAAAATAAATAAATCCCCCATTCCTCCACATGCAGCCGGACGAGTAACCTTGGGCTCATCACAGCCCTGATATTGTTGTTCTGACCGAGCAGTCCTGTCAGAGCTCTCTCAGCCTCACCTACCTCACAGGGACTTATTCCGAACAGGCGGCATCGTGTCTGCTTGCTGCCAGGTATTTGGGTCTTCCTGCATCCAGATGGGGGAGCATGAGGCATCCAGGGCAGTGAGGTTACTCCATGCTGTGGGGCAGAGGGGGGCATTTTTTTATTTTTAAGAATGGGGTATAGCATTATTCATAAATATATGTCCACATTCCCTTGCACCAGGGCAAACAAGGGCCTGAGTTGGGCCAGTATTGTGATGGCAGTGGCCCAGTCATGACATCATCTGGAACTGGGAATCTGCCCTAGCAGTGGACAAGTGGTAAGGCAGGGCAAATTCTTGGTGCAGAAAAGGTCAGAATGTCTGTTGTGAGGAGAGGAAGGTGATTGTAAACCACTCTGAAACTCCTTTGGGCAGTGAAAATCAGGATAATAAAACCAAGTTTTCTTCTATTAATTTCTATGATCACTTGGTAAATTTTATGGAAGAACCTTTTAGAGATAGAGGTAGAACACTGTGGTCTAGAGTGCCATTTATTGATTCTGTTATTGACTATGTTGTCCAATTAATACAAAAAACCCTGAGACCAGACTTAGACCCCACACTGTTGACTAATACAAAAAACCCTGAGACCAGACTTAAACCCCAGACTGTTGACTAAGTGGCTAGCAATGTACTTGCATTTAAGTAAATGGGACCCTACCAATAAATATTTATAAGATCTTGGGAGCTAATCAGGGTCAACCACCAAGGGAGACCACCAAGGAAGACTGGGATTGCTACGTGAAGGAAGGGTTTAGTAAACTATTTCTGCTGATCTCATGGCTAGAATGGCCCATGGAAGTCTTTTGTCATGACTGCATGCTTTTCTTCTTCTTTAATTACAAATAACCGTTTACCATTTTGATGTTTGGTTTAAGGGGATGTTGCTTTCAAAAATGTCATTTTGTTAGTTTCCCAGCTGTGCATAAACTAGGTTTTTCTCAGCAACAAAATTAATGTCTTCAAAAAAAATTCTAAGAAATTGCATCATAACAAATACACTCGTTGGAAAGAAGACACCTGCATTCATCTCTTCCCCCACTACCCCTCCACCACTTGCAACATCGCTGTGTTGGAGAAACAGGCTAATCTAGCATAGTGATGTGACTGATGTATAATCAGACAGCTTCAAAATATTCATAAACAAATGCTGGAATGTGAATAATTTGTGATACAGCATGTTTGACAAATGCATTATCTCAGCAGGCTATCAGGCTGTTTAACATAGTCATTTTCTCCATGAAGAGCCAGATCCCTAAATCTTTTTTTTTTCTATGTAAACCCATGGATATTTATTTATATAGAGATCCTTCCCCCCCCCCCCCACAAGTTAGATTTGGTACAGAAATTACTGCAGATCTCCAGTCAACAGAGATTAGTTTCCCTGGAGGAAATGGCACACTTTCTGGCATCAGATTCCCAGTGAGCTCCCTAACTAAACTCTGCCTCTCTCAGGCACTACCCCCAATCTTCCAAGAATTCCCCAAGCTAGACTTGGCAACCCTAATTGCACTCAGGGTAAATATTGTTGTAAAAATTGAATTTGGGGCTGGGTTTGTGATTTAAACCAATAAAGAAGTTTTGCTTCTCTTGAAGAGGTCACTGTGATTAAGGAATAGTTGGAAAGAGGCTGTAGCAGAGGAGAAGGTAAACTGACCACCCCCCATTCTTAGAGGTTTTGTAGACTCATTATTCCCTCTCTCACTCTAACCAGGGCCAAGATGAATTTGCCTCCTCAGCACAACTGAAGTAATCCTAGCTCCAATCAAAATTTTGCAAGAGTTCCCACTCACTCACCCCCCCACACACTTACATAAACAGTTTTGTTGCATAGCATGGTGCATAAAATGTTTTCACATCAAAATATTTAGTCTTCTTACAGTGTTCTGTAATAGCTCTATGCACTTCGGCCACTTACTGTGATAGACAAGAGATGGTTCTGTTCTTTCTTCCCCTTTCAGCTTGGATCAGTCAGATTTGAAAGGCTGTTGGGGGTGGGGGACCTGAGTTTGCTTAAGAGCCAACAGAAAAAATGAGAGTTTGGATTGAAGAGAGGGGACACAAGGTATTTTGAAAAGCCCAGGAATCCAGTAGGGGCTTTACAGAATTATGTACACAGGTGGTATTTGGGTGGTGTTCCTGTATAAGACCAGCAAAGTATTCAAGGTTCTCTTTTTATTGTTTCTAAGACTCTTATAGCACATACTTTGTCACCATTAAGCACAAAGCATTTTCCACCTCTTGTAAGCTGTGTCATATATCATGCAGAGTGGGAAAAGCATTAAATGTCATTTACCTAGTATCAGTTACCAAGTTAATAAAATTAAATATAGTTGTTTTACCCGACTCCCTGTGCTCTCATCAAGAATCCGAATCACACAAAGCCGGAAGATACCACAAAGGGCCATCCAGTCCAGCCCCTCAACTTCTTAGGAAACTGACAGGTGCTCATCCAGTCTCCTCCAAAAAACCTCCCATGAAGGAGACTCCACAGCCTCTGAGGCAGCTTATTCCATCTATGAGCAGTCCTCACCATCACAAAATGCTTTCTAATATTTATGTAGAACCTTACTTCCTGTAGTTAAGAAGAGCAGTAATATCAGGGCTCTCTCAGCCTCACAGGGTGTCTGTTGTCATATCACCCTTTTCCATTCTTTTCTCCAAGCTACACTTACCCAATGCAAAATAACCTCTGTATGATCCAGAGAAAAGAGATCTTGTTTGGTATCTCTTGTGATCTCTGGCTGGTGATTAAGGAATCCTCTGTGAATTGGGGTGTGTGTGTGTAAGTGTGTGTGAGTCAAGGAAAAAAATAATTCAAGAAATCTACTTTACCTCATAGTTCTTGAGTTGAGGGTACAAGTAGTGAGGTGGTTCACAATCCACCAGTCAGTGGTATTTGTTGTATGGTAACAGATAGATAGATAGATAGATAGATAGATAGATAGATAGATAGATAGATAGATAGATAGATAGATAGATAGATAGATAGATAGATGATAGATAGATAGATAGATAGATAGATAGATAGATAGATAGATAGATAGATAGATAGATAGATAGATAGATAGATAGATAGATAGATAGATAGATAGATAGATAGATAGATAGATAGATAGATAGATAGATAGATAGATAGATAGATAGATAGATAGATAGATATAGGCAAAAGTAGAGAATTTGGATGTGGAGTTCTGAAATTTAACTTTGGATCAGGCCATCATATCATTATTCAGTGTCTGTCCATTTTTCATTCCAACCATGAAGCTTACTAGGTGATCTTGGTCTTTCTTTCTCATCCTATGACCTCATAGGTTTGTTGCGAAGATAAAATAGACAAAAGGAGAACTTGGTACCATGCCTTTAGCTCTTTGGATAAAATATGGGATAACATGATAATTTTCAGTCTCCAGCCCTGCCTCTGAAATTTTACCATTGCTTGGACTAGTATGGATCAATAGTATTATCTATTGTCCAGTGTACTTTTTTATCCTTTCTTCTTCCACTGGGTGAAGTGACTTGAACAGTATTTGGATACTGACTTTATGAGGACTGGGGTGTCACACAGGTTTGTAGAACTATCTGTTTGGGTACGGAAGGTCCTCATTCATGGATTTAGGTATCCACATATGGCCCCACAATATCATTATTAGAAACAGATTACTTTCATGCAGTGCAAGCCAAATACACTGCTCATTATTTGAAAGCTGAATTTGGATGTACCCCAATGATTTGTCTCATAACTGTCCCCTCCTCTACAGTTCTTTGAGATGAATTTCTATTCTTGCAACATCAGGGGATTAGTACACAAATCTTAATAATTACTATAAAAGCAAAAAAAATATTTAATTCATGAAAACTATTGCCTGAAATGTGTATGAAAGTCTGTCTTAAAGAAAACTCTTCTTTTGGTTATGGGCAAGGACAAACCCTCTGTGAGTAATTGTGCATGTGTTCAATGGATCATTCTTGGTATGCTGTACTAGTTAGATTAATGCCCTCTGTTGCAGTGGGCTGTTTCAAAACCTTGAGAAAATACTCCAAACTTGAGCCTCCTTGCATTCATGGATAATGAAAGAAGCAATTAAAATTTGGGAAGGAGGGGAGAGAAGCAACAACAAATGGGAATTATCACATCTCATGGGATAAGTAGGACTCCCAGGGAACTGCTGTATGTTAGAACAAAGACAAATGTCAGCTGAGATTATTAAAATGCATGATTTGATGGTAGGTCTATGCTTTTGTGATACATGTTTGTTATGTTTTTTTTTAGTTGGAGGTGCACAGAAAGTGAAGCTGCATAGATCTTCACAACAAAGCATCTGTGTCAAAACAGTAGAAAAACCTGTTCATAATGAGTCTCTCAGGCTGGACACCCTATGGAAGAGAGATCAGCATAGGATGACCTTACAGAACAACCACCTGTCTATTCTGTTCCACTTGCTCTCCTAGTGGGCAACAGAGAAAAACAAATGTATGGCTCTCTCCCCTCCCCTCCCCTCTTTCTGGTTTACCTCAAAGATAAGGAAGAATAAAAGCAAAATTTTTCTTTGTTGCTCAGATAATGGGAGATATAAAAGCCTTTCTGGTTTCACAGAGCAAATGATTGACAGTGCCAAAATCCTTTTGTCTAAAAAGTGATAAGAAATGACAAAATTGTAGATGAGAATTGCTTCTTCTTTCTCTGAATTAAAGCTCTGCTACCAAGACTATTAAGCAGAGGGAAAGAGAGGAGGGAAAGAAGACATAAAAGTTTCATCCTCAAGCAGATTTTAAACAGGATAAAGATCTGTGATAATCTTATTGGCATGGTTCTTAAAGCCAAATCTGATAATTGCAGCACAAAGTTTCTACTAGGACTGGCAGCCCCAAAAAATAACGTTCTCTATTGTTTGCAATTTTAGACTTTCATTAAGACTTTTTCTAACTAAACTATACTCACGCACTATGAAATGAAGCCATTACAATTCCATGACTGCTGTTGTGATAACATTTCCAAGTACACAATCACATCAAAATATAATAAAAAACTATCATTATGAACACTGCATGCTCTGCCAAGAGAATCCTTCTATGAAATGGATTTTTCTCATCTACTGTATAGAGTGCTAAGTATTCTCTTCACTGTTAATTTTTATTGCCCTGTAGGCTGGAGATTTAATTCATAGGCAGTTATGGATGCCAAATTGGGGCTCAGAAAGACACTTTCAGATCAGACTGCCTGGTCGCTTTTCCCTGTAGGACAGAGAAAGTAAGCTCCATTGACGTCAAAGGCAATTTCACAGCCATAGACTTCGATATTCAATACACTTACTAGGTAGCAAACACATTTCTCCCCTCAACTCTATAAGGAACTTCAGTCGCCCTTGAGCCTTTTTTTTTTTACTATTGATGTGAATGAGAAATCATGGTTCATGTAAAACAGGGAGAAAGAGAATCATTTGTTTTTGGATTAATATTTTATGATGTAACCTATTTTCCAGCAACATATATAATCCAATATGCAACTCTGGGCAAACAAAAAACATCAACAATTGGGATAGAGGGAACTAGAAAGAAAAGGGAAAAGACAAGCATTTGGAATTACAATATTTTTGTGGCAAATATATGCTTTATAAATGCTTCATTACAATGCTTTAGGCAAAAGCATCCAGGCACACATTTTAAGTGTCATATATGGACAAAATTCACTTTCCATCATCATCATCAGAAGAAGAAGTCTTGGTTCTTATATGCCACTTTTCTTTACCTGAAGGAATCCCAAAGCGGCTTACAATCGCCTTCCATTTCCTCTCTCCACAACAGACACACTGTGAGGTGGGTGAGGCTGAGAGAGCCCTGATATTAGAAGAAGAAGAAGAAGAAGAAGAAGAAGAAGAAGAAGAAGAAGAAGAAGAGTTGGTTCTTATATGCCACTTTTCCCTACCCGAAGGAATTGCCTTCCCTTTCCTCTCCCCACAACAAACACCCTGTGAGGTGGGTGAGGCTGAGAGAGCCCTGATATCACTGCTCGGTCAGAACAGTTTTATCAGTGCTGTTGCAAGCCCAAGGTCACCCAGCTGGTTGCATGTGGAGGAGCGCAGAATCGAATCCGGCATGCCCGATTAGAAGTCCACACTCCTAACCACTACACCAAACTGGCTTTCCATCAGAACAGCTTTATCAGTGCCATGGTGAACCCATGGTCACCGTGCTGGTTCCATATGGGAGAGCGTAGAATCAATCACCAGGTTAGAAGTCTGTACTCCTAACCACTACACCAAGCTGGTTCTTATGATTACAGGCAGAAATAATGAAATAAATACATTTAATTGGTTCACAATCCCATATCCTAGAACCAGTACTGGATGAAGTGCATTTGCTGACTGAACCTCCCTTTCTTATATATCAGGGCTTTACATAATACCTTTTCCCTGGATACTTGCCAAGATCAAGTAGATAGACATACTTCCTAGGCACACATTGATCTAATTTAGTGTTGTGAGCTCATCACTGGCAGCACCTAGAAATGTGAATGGTAGAAACCTGATAATCAGAGCTGAAATGATGCTATGATACCACTTCCAGTATGAACCTAGAAGTGCTATCACAGTGTCAGGGTGATATTCTGAGATTCACTCTGAACTCTTTGGTTTTGGACAGACTTTGAAGTAAATCCTAGAGCATCATCTGGGAAACCCTGGTGGAAGACATGGCAGTACTAGCCTAGTTTGGGTTGGGACTCTGATTCACAGGGGGAGGGAGTTTAAGTCTTCTCGATTTTTTCACTTTCCATACTTGAATTGGCTATAGCTGTGATGTTCTCTTTTGCTTGCAGATCAGGAAAAGGGATGGGCAAAAATTGTCTTATGAACTAAATTTAAGGGTTTGTGGATCTAAATTTGTGAACTGAAGACAGCAAAATGGAAAGAATGAAAAATCTATCTTTCTGATCTTCCCTCCCTTCTTTCTGCTGGTGGTGGTTCCCTGTGGCCAGCAGGTGAGATTTGAGATCTTGCCTCCCTCCTTTCTGCTGGTGGCAGTTTCACTGGTGGTATCTTCACATGGCTAGCATAATGAAAGGGGAGGAGGGATCTCCTTTTCCAAGAGACCTTCCAAGGAGATCCTCCCCTTTCCTGTTTGCCAGGGTTCACTGAAATCAGCAGAAAGGGTGTGGGGGGAAATTGCTTTTCAGAATATCGCCCACCCTTTCTGTGGGTTGCTGCTTTTCTGCAGTTTTTTAAAGCTTAATGAGACTGCTGAAGATAATGTGAGTTTCATGGTGAGGACTGCCTTCCTGTCCCACAGTTGTTTCTTGTATTGTCTATTGCAGTCCCTTTAAACATTCAAAGTCTGCATGAGACAGCCAAAACAGCAAAGCATTTTTCAAGCTTTCTGAAAATCCCATTTTATTATACCATGGTCCCTTTCAATGAGGTTTGCATAGCCACAAAATGATTGGGTTTATTAAATGGCCTCTTGGCTCAGAATGGTTTTGGGTCTGGTCTGTGAAGTGCCATGGGCCCTGAATCAAACTGCCTTGTCCCAGTCTGTGCCCATCCATAATCAGGGATAGGGTATTAAGTTCCTTCTGCTAGGTGTACACAGCGGAGATGGTGTGTTCAAAACAACATCCACTTAGTGGCCAGAACAGTAACATCAACTATTTTCAAGACAAGTGATCTCATGCAGTCCATGATTCTAACAAACAAAACTAAGAAGCGGGGACTCCATTTCTTGAGGCTAAGCCAATACAAAAAAATATCAGGACAGGGAACAGACTGTTTCACTGCAAGGTATAAAATAAACACACCAGAACAGGGAGCAGCTATTTGTTTATTTGGGCTATGTTAATATACAATGACCCATTACTCATTAAGCTTCTCCAGTAGGATCTTCATCCATGTTGCATATGAGGGAAATGGTAGTGGTTGCTGATATGACAATAACGTTCACTGAATTTATCTCTAAATAAATGCATTTAGCTTCATGTTGTACAGGTGACAAGGTTGCAGTGTACAAAATGGTTTTGCAAATTGGCTTGGATAAATGATTAGGAAATATTGTCTTACACAGCTGTGTATAGCTTATTGTAAGTCTGTTTTCAAGCATTATTGCAAAATTTCCCTTGTCTTTCAAAATTATTGTTTGAGCTTTGCCATCTTCAGACTTCTCCGCGCTGAAATGTGAATAAGCATCACTGTTTCATGCCTGTATTTGGGGGGGAGGGTCCTCCTTACAAGTAAAACTTTAATGAGGTATTTTGCTTTTGTGTCAAGTCCTCATAATTTTGGCACTTGTACTGCAGTGATTTGATAAACTACCGTATACTTAAAACTCACCCCCAACCGCCCCCCTCAAAAAGATCCTTAAATCATTTTAGTTCGCATTTTGAATGTATATATATTCCACTGGTGCCCTAAAATCATTCTCTTAGAACTTTGAGTGTGTGTAGCTTAAAAATTCTTTTTACCAGCATTTCAAATGTGCTCGCTTTATTATTGTCAGAGCAAGGTAATGTCGAGATGCCTCTAGCACACAGAGAATGGGTCAAGAACGTGCACATAAAATGTGTCCAATATTTTGTTAACAGCAAAGAGGTCAACTGTCTTTAGAGCACAATAGGGATTAGGAAGTGTCCTTACAGGATAACTGCCTATAATTTATTTAAGTAGGAGGAGAAGGTAAGTGACACTGTAAGTAGTTCAACTCCTTAAGAAATAAAAAAGAGGTTTACAGGAAAATTCAGAGTGATTTGTTCACTTGCTGAGAATTCAATATTGGTTCCATAAACAATTCTTCCACCATCCACAAAATAAAAATGTCACATACACAATAATGTGTTCAGAGGGAGATTATTTATTAAACTGAACTTAGCCTTAATAATTACCCAAGCTTTAGGACAGGCTCCTACCTACAGACCTAGCACAGTCATGCCAGCATGACAGGATGTCCCACTGGCTCCAGGAGTTATGCAGCCTTAATCTGACAATCAACTTTTCCTCACTTTCATAACAAGTTATCCAGAGAGTGGCTGTTAGTTCACCATATTTTCCCAGCAAACAGTAAGAATTCAACTGGTGAAACTCCATCTCTGAGAAGACTCTGTTACCACTGCCACCCCAACTGGTAATTCAGGCTCATGTGAGAAGGCTTCTTCCCATCTTTTGATTTTTTTTAAAACAATAAACCTTTAAAACATTGCTGCATAGAACAAATTACTTTCCTTTAATAACCCCAGAGACCCATAATTTACAAATATAGAACATAAATCAGGAATGCCATAGTCAATTAAAATATAGGGTGGCAAAGACTCACCGCAGCCACTGGTTGACACGGTGGAGGGCTGGCTGGAGGTGGACACGACTTCCCCAGCAGTCCTGGCACGCTGCATGCTTGCCGCGCGCATCACGTAAAACGGAGAGGCGGGACCGCGGTGCCTATAAAGGCGCCAAGTGTGTGAGTCCCGGCCTCTTCTCCAGGACGCCTCGGAGCAGCTTCCCACCCTCCCACCCTGTGTCAATGTTTGAGGTGGATGTTCTCTGTTAATATTTCGTCACAGTTGCGGTTTCGCATGGAATGGAGCCTGTAGGCAGGGAGTCCGGTGTGCGATCTGTTACCCAAATTGCTGAACACGTGTCCTAAAACACGTATCTTTGAGCTTGTGGGGAATATTAGCTCAAATGCTGCGAGAGGGGGGTAACTTAGCGTTATCGGATCGTTACCTTTGTATACGAGGGTCCATTCCACCCGTAGGAACTCAAGGCAAACACAGATTTAAATGGTAAAATAGTAATATAAGCTTTTATTGAAAGGAAAATAACAAAAAAACACAAATAGCTAACACACATACAAGCAGTCATATAGAGAAGGGGGAGGAAGAGTGGAAGGCTTGATAGTTACCTGTCCGGGGAGTGGTGGGTCAGAGGAAGAAGCACGAACCAGCGTGGGAGGTCCCGGGTTGGAAGACACTCAAAGTGATGGTCTCGGGCCACTATTTTTATGGGGTCCCAAAAGGGGAGGGGACCCAAGACTAGGGCGTGGGCGGTGTGTGTGTGTGGACATGCGGGGTGCACGTGGGTGTACGTGCAGTATGCAGGTGATGGGGTCTTCCAAGGGTCACTGCATATCCTTGCCAGACCGGAGATGTATGTGTTAATGGCTCTAGACAAAGAGTTAATGGGCTTAAGCCGGATGGCTACTGTGTATCTGTAAGGGTTTGAGGAAGAGATTCCCCTGGCAGATGGGCTTAGACAAAGAGATATGTCCAGGGTCCCTGGGGCATCCTGGCTAGAACCAAATCACTTTATCAGTAGTACAATGGGGTGGGGGGGGGGTCAAGAGTAGGGCATGGAGGCACCTGGATTTCCAAACCAGCAGCCGAGATCAAGCCTGGGCTTGTTCTGTTTCCTAAGATGGAGTCTGCTCTGACATTGCCCTGCCAGAGTGACTTGGTCTGTCCTGTGTCTAGCTTGCTCCTAAGTCTAGACTGTCGCACTGCTCTATAGGTTTAGGAGTACAGTGTGCCAAGGCATACGGCAGGGATTCTGCCATGCGTAACAGATCAGACTCCCTGGGGGTTGGGACCTCCGTAAGAGGTGGCATGTAAACGAGCGCGGCTTACCCGGCTGGGAGGCCAGGGGCTCGTTTAGCCAGGCAGCCTGGGGACAGCCAAATGAGGTTGACGCCCATTGGCTCCTCTGCATAGGTTGCTTCCCCTAGGGCGGACTTCAATAGGCAAGGGGATCTGCTCTCCCAGCTGGGAATAGTGCAGGTCCCCAGGGCGCCTCTGGACTCCGTGGATTGTGGTGCAGTCTGCTGACTGCTAGGTCAGGCTCCCTCTCCCATGCTGCGCCAACCCTCCCGTGGGGAGGTAATAAAAGCTGTGGCCTTGTTTATCCCAACATCGGTGTGTCGTGTCTTATTCCAGCCCAAAATGCCCTCCTGCAAGTCAATTTGTTTTCCTTAAATGTAACCATCTAAGCATGCTTCATGTCTTCAAAACTTATCACCTCACCTGGTTTAACTGGATTCCAGTAATTGCTCTTTATTCAATATTTGTATAAAGAGCAATGATATTTTTCCCCATCTCATTTCTTGTAAACCACAATCTTATCCATTACTATAATTAGCCAACACTTCCTAAATCATATCTCAATTAATGGCATGTCCAACTGTTGCCAATAACTTGCTACTAGTATTCTCACAGCTGAAATTAAACTCATCATAAAATGTCAATGTTTCTTTTTTAGTGGGTTTTCCATTTGGTAGCCATATCTGTGTGGTGCTGTCAAGTGGCTTCCAACTTTTGGAGATATATAAATTAATGACCTCTCAAAGTCCTATGGTTAACAGCCTTGCTCTGGGTTTACAAACTGAGAGTTGTGTTTTCCTTGATTGAGTCAATCCATCTCATATTGGGTGTTTTATTTTTACTGCTGCCTTCAACTTGTCCTAGCATTATTGTCTTTTCTCATAATGTGACCAAAGTAAGATAGCCTCATTTTAGTCATTTAGTTTCCAGGGAGAATTGAGCTTGGCATGATCTACAATCTACTTGTCATTTTGACAGTGTCTGGTATTTGAAAAACTTTCCTCTGGCACCACATTTCAAATTTGTCCCTGTCAGCTACCTTTATTGTCCAACTTCCAATACCTATACATACTAATGAGGAATAATGTGGTATGACTCATGATTTTGGTCACCAGCAACATATCCTTACCCTTGAAAATCATTTCTAGCTTCTCATGGCTGCCCTTCCCAGTTTCAATCTCCTTCTGATTGCTGGGCTGTAGTCTCTGTTTTGATTGAGGGTTTAGCCAACAAACTCTACTTCCACCTCCCCTCCATCCCTTATTTGGTTGTGGCTGCATGTTGAGAAGTCTGAGTGAATCTTTAAATTCTATTTCAATTTTACCTTTGCTTAAGTGTAGAGTCTTTTCTTCTAAAACCTTTGGTTTTGTATTTCCTCTCTTTCCCCTCTTTTGATCTACCCCTCCCCAGTGGGCTTGGAAGTGGCTTGGAAGATCTCATACAAAGGGTTAACAGGAAAGCAGACAGTGAGACTTTGGGGGGGGGAGTAGGTTTTCCAGTTATATTAGGCAATGAATTGGCTCCGGTGCCACCTCACATCCTCACAGGAAATAATCTTGGTACAGAGATCCCTGGTGAGAACTTGACCATGGCGAATTCCTACACATTTGGCCACAAGGCCATTCTATGCCCAAAGAACATGTCAATGACCTTACTACAGTGAGGACTCCATCAATGCTGAGAATGAGGATAACTCTGAGCACTTCTTCCTGAACTCTCTCAGATCCCCAGGAATGCCATTGCATAAGCTGACAATAAAGAATGGCACAATTATCATCCTGTTGAGAAATCTCCACATGAAAAAAAGGGCTATGCAGTGGCACAAGACTATTTGTTAGGGAATTCAAGCTGAACTTGATTGTGGCATAGGTTGCAACTGACTCGACATCCAGCAAGACACTCTTCATCTCTAGGATAGAGTTGGCTCCAACAGATCCTGACTTCCCTTTCATCCTCCACCCTCCACCACCATCAGTTACCTGTCAAGTTGGCTTTCACCATGACAATAAACAAATCTCAGGGACAGATCCTAGAAAAATTAGGCCTCCCTCTAGAGGAGCCTGTATTCAGCCATGGACAACTCTATGTTGCCATCTTGAGACTTAGACATTTTCAGAATCCCAAGGTCTGTGTGAGCACAGGCCCACAGCAGGGGATGCTGTTCCAAGATTCAGACCAGATTGTCATGAAGAACTTGGTATACTGTGAATTCATCCACTGACAGATATGCTCCACCTATGCAAACCACTTCATTGGGGGTTAGTGGCCTTCCCAGCTGACCAAAGCTGCTGTCCAGACACCAATGAACATGCCCAACATCACGTCGATGCCACCTCATACAGCACAAACCACCCTTGCAGACATGCATTTGCCCAAAAAACATCACTCTAGTGACATTGCCCAGAACAGTGGCCTAGCACTGGTTGTATTCCTATGTACAACAGCCCTTACCCCTAGTGATATTCTAAGGTTTAGTGTCTGTGGCCAAAGGCAATTACAATCTGACACACAGAACATATATAAATACATAATTACAAATAACAACATTAAAAATAATCTAACAAAATACTAATCACATTGCTCTTAATGAATACTAATCACATTGCTCTAGTCCATATTTTCTTGTCTGCTAAAGCAAAGAGTGATACTCTATGACAAATGAGCATCTGTCAGAAGAAAAAGAAGCTTCTCTGAGTCTGAAGAAAGATTAAAACTGCTGTGAGAAATTCTGGGCTCTATATAAAGCAGACAGAATGAAAAGTAGTATGATAGGTTCTCTGGAATTGAAGCTCTGCAAATACTGTGAAGGCAGTGGTATTTGGGAGTCATATCCTCCTAGCAAAACTGTTGGCATGATTTGAAGTAAAGGTGATTCTGAAATTGTGAAGGGAAATGTTAACTAGATAGGAGGCTGTACCTTCCATTTTAAAATATCACTGCATTTGTTAGGGTTTTTTAAAAATTTAAATTGCATTGAAGGTTCCACATGTTTATCTGTTGGAGATTTTTCCAGCACTTTCCAATGTTACTATGTTGCCTGCTGTATAACAGAATTACTGAGACGGAGGAAAGATGAGTTCTAAGCACCAAATAGGTCTCCTGAAAGCTGTGTTTTTGCAGTTACAGGAGCATTACTGGAGCAATGTGTCTGCTCAACTTTAAAGATCAGTATACTGAAAAGGCTGTACAAATTTGATGGTGCGTTTTATGGCAAGAAAAGTGCAAAGTTTATACTTAAACTCTTGAAAATGAAACATTCGATCTGGTTCTATAATTAAGATGGAATCTCAGGGATGTGAACAGATGGATTCATTAATTGCTTCAATTATGGGGACATATTGGTGTAATAAAAGTTATATTGCCATGAATCATCTCAGTGGCTTCCGCAACCTGCAGTGATTTCCCCTCCCCTCTTCCAGAATAGTTTTTAATAAGCTCAACAAACATGCTTGTAGATTTTTACTATTTGAACAACATTGTGACAAATCAAAATTGAACTGGGCCTGAAATGATATCCTGCAGTGTAGAATCTTTATGCGTCTTCACTCAGAAAGCTATGCTTATAGCTGAACATCTGTGCTCCGGCTCTTTACTATCACTGTATCTTGGGAATATGGTTTCAGCATAAGGCTATCAGTAAAGCATTTGTATTAGTGCAGGGAATTATTGCCTTGCAGGGGAATACCTTGTGCCACAAAGACATGGAATCAACTTCTTTTTTGGCTTTTAAACAGGCCACAACTTTAATAATAAACAAGCATTGGAGAGCATGGAGGTGAAGGAACCAGCCCTCTTGTGGCCCTCCAGCCACAAGGTAGCCACTTAATAATCCAGCAGGCATGCACGGGGCCCTCTGGCACCTCGCCGGGCTCCCTGTGCCCCCAATGACCTGTTGGATGACAGGGAGGTGACTGTATTTCGGGAACTCATTGAGACGTGAACCTCTGCCGAGTTCCTGAGCCTCCCAGAAATGTGGATTTTGCTCTAAAGGCTCATCCTCCATGAAAGGTGGCTGCCCGGCTCCGCTTACCCACAGCCTCTTAGACCCATTATGCATGGGGGGAATAACGCACATTCGGGGTGGAATGGCGGCAACTAAAATCACCGATAACACATGGAGCCGGCTGCAACCGGCCGCAGCTGCGGTGCATGCCGCCAAAAAAGCCACATTACCGAAACGCGGAAGAAAGCGCAGCTTCTGGGTGACCGGGGCGCAACCAGAAGCAGCACCGGGATCGCCGCGTGCATAATCAGTTACTCTGGGTTTTGCCACCGTCGCACCCCGTCCCGTGCATAACCGGTGTGCTTCGCGTCTTCCCCCTCCGCATTTTCCATGTGACCTGAAATCTCCGTTTCAGCGGCTGTGCATAATGGGCCTTACAGAGGCCCCCACATTAGAGCAGGCCCGGCAGCAGGGAAGAGGCAAAGAGGCTCACGCCTCTTTCTCCTCTCCCTAAATGACTAGCAAAGGG
Organism: Paroedura picta; assembly: GCF_049243985.1. Lineage (NCBI taxonomy): Eukaryota > Metazoa > Chordata > Lepidosauria > Squamata > Gekkonidae > Paroedura > Paroedura picta. The sequence goes on from NC_135377.1 coordinate 53,445,779, forward strand.
CAGTCTGGGAGGAGCAGCTCTGGCCCCCTCCTCCCCAGCCGCTCCCAGCCCCACCATCTCACAGGATTGTGGGACATATAGTCCCAAACCTATGAGTCTTCTGGCGATGGTTTCCCCACCATAGCAAACACACCTGGGGTAAGTCCCTATCACCAATCTCATGAAAAGGAGCTAGTATAATAGCTGCAATCATCAATGCCGGTCTTTCTTATTTATTTATAAACACAGTCACAGATCAGGATATAAAAATCACACATGCTACAAGTCATTCAACAGTTATTGCCACCTTAATACATGAGAGAAGACCAGTATCTGGAAGAGGTACGCCTTACTCCAGCATTGCATAAAACCCAGCTCAACAGATGAGACTACAGTGCTGCAGATTTTGTTCAGAATTCTAGTGAAAACCAAGTCCGACTACATAAATCCCAGGGAGGTGAGATCAAAATAGTTTCTGAAGCACAATAGCGCACTTCACTAGCCATGACAATTAATCAAGTAAATGCCTGCAGAACATATAATTTTACTTCATGCTAGGGAATTCAGTATACCTGCTGAACTGAAAAAGTGGCTAGTTTGTAGCTTAAGAGGTGAAGAGCATATCTGGCCTTCTCAGGTGTGGCAGGAATCCCAGATGCTCATCCTGCCAATGGTGAAAGCAAGGGTCTGCACTTTATGCATATGTACCTAATAGCAACTTGGAATGTTAGAGCACTGACTCAAGGAAAACTGGAAATTGTCAAAAGAAAAATGGTCAGGTTGAACCCTGACCTCCTTGGCATTAGTGAATTACATTGGACAGATGATGGTTTCTTTCAGTCGGACGATTTTACCATCTACTATTCAGGACACAACTCCATAAGATGGAATGGTGTGGCTTTCATTTGGAAGCAAACAATTTTCTCATGTAGTGGACAGTTTTTTTTGATGATCAATGATCAAATCATGACAATTTGAATTTGAGCCAAACCAATAAATATCACAGCTGTACAAGTGTATGCTCAGATGACTGATGTGACGGGGTGGAAACTGAAAACTTCTATACTGCCATTCAAGGCACTTTAAAACAAGTATCCAAGAAGGATGCTATTTACATAATGGTTGACTTTAATGCAAAAGTTGGCATTCTGTCCAGTACTTAAGCACAGTTTAGCAAATCATCTTTATGGCACATACGTTGGACATTTTCTTTTTTCTCATCAATACCCTCTAAACAAATTTCTTAGCCAAGTTCAGCGTTAGCTCTTTAGAGTAGGTTCTTAGATAGACAGTGATACTTTCTATTTTCAGTGGAGATATCAACCCGTGTATAGTGGTAGGAGAGAGGTTCTTTTGTCAAATTTAACATGTCACAGTAACTGTGAATTAAAATATTAAGCTTTCCAATAAACAGAGATCAACCCAGGTGTTCAAACAATGGCAGAAATAGTACTGGGCAAGGGTTAGCAGCAGTTTTAAAATGTCCAGATCAACAAGCAGTTTCCCAGGCGGGCACTGATCATTGTAATGACATCTGAAGATTATGGACTCTAAAAAAATATCATGGTGGCTCATGTATACTCATGTATACATTTTATACCTGAGTACTGTCAGGGCATGCTTTAAACTAGAAATTATAACTTTGTTGCTTGCATTGATTCCTCAGATAATTTGTTTCCCCCACGAGCAATAACATGTTGAGTTGCATTCATATAAATAGGTGTTATATCTTAACCCTAGAATAGTAAAGGGCAGCAGTTATATCAGGTGATACCTAGAACTGCCCAAGCCCATCGAAATAATTGTCTTGCAGGAACTGAGAGAGGACCCTTTCAAACATAGCTTCATCTAGTCAGATGGTAATCAACAGTGCCTGCAGCTAATCACTCTTTTAGAGTGTGTATGTTTGGTATTCTATTTTATCCTTTATTTGGTATTCTATTTTATCCTTCCTTATTGGTACTGACATAAAAAAATAATAATAACCCTTGTTCTGGTGGCTAGTTTGAGCCTATTGCGTTTTGCTAGATTTTTTAGGAGTCTTGCCTTATTAAGTTCTAGAAGTTTACTGCAGCTGCGCAGCACTTGAATACATACACAGCTATTTGGCAGGGATTACTTGTTTGGCAGGGATTACTTATTATTAGCTGGGGTCTGAATGAGACCCAAGGAAAATTTGAAAAAAAAGTGACAATCAAAGATACACTTGACCTCCTGATAATGTAGGCATGTTTGACTCCAACCTTTTCAGAGTTGTCTTGAAATAACAGAATATCTGGTTTACCTCATGCTTGAGTAGTTGAGGGGATTCTGCTGTTCTGACAATAGCATAGGCTGTGATCCCCACCCCAATACACAAACAAAACTTCTCTCATACTCAGAGGTGCTGTTAGATTAGGCAGTCACAGATTCAACACCTATCTTGTCTCTAATTCTTGTTCTGAGATCCCTTGTCCTTTTGTACACTAGATCCCCTCTTTCTTTCCCAGATATATCACCAAACAGGACAGACCAGTTCATTTTCCAACCACCCCTCTCCCAGATATTTCCCTGAGCTATTTGTCTTGAGAGCTAAATACAGCTTCCCTTTCATGTTGCCACCATTTTATTTATTGACCCCACTTGAGACAATTCAGTAAGCAGGGATGAACAGAAAATGTCTATTCATATCTTTAAGCACTGGAATGCTAACATGTACTAGTTTCACAACACTTACATTTCTGACCACCCCTAACTCTCTTAATTCTTCTCAGTTACAATCTTTCTTACTGCCAGCTTCTGACTCATGTTTTGTCACTCTCAGACTCAAATGCATCTCCCTCTAATACAGCTCTCTGCTCCAAATGTCCTGTCCAGATCATAGAAATCAGACTATGATGTGGCTTTAAAATATTATTGTTTGGGTTTTTGTAGGGTTTTTTTTTGTTTGTTTGTTTTAAAAGAAAAAAGATATATAAAGATACAGAAAATGTTTATATATAGGGAATCATAACATTCAAAAATGGCTATGAATTGTAAAATCCTTTTTAAAAGACAAGCAAAAAGCAAAATAATTCTTCCCATTTTTTATTTGATTGTAGATTGATGTGCTGATGACTCTGTCAGTCTTGGCTAATCTATGATCACAACAAATAAAGATAAACTGTCAACTGTCAATCTTCTGCCAAAATTTTATCAGTTCTCATTGGTTGGATTGGGTTTTTTTATGTGTATTTTATCAGTTTAAATGTCATGGGTTCAGCACTGGAGAGTGGCTCTCCTTCCTATAGGAAACCAGTACCAAGGCTCTGGACTCATTTTAATGGGAAACTCTGTGTGTGTGTTCTTGGAACAATACTGTGGCGTGTAGGTGCTGGAATTCTCTTCCCCCCCCCCCCTCCATGGCTGCTTTACCAGTTTTGAGATGGCAAGTGAAACAGCTCTTGTTCTACTTGATTTTAATAGCCTTTGCATATTTGAACAGTTTTAATCAAGTTTTATATGCACTATTTCAGTTGACTGAGATGCATTTTCTCCATTTATTTATTTTGAAAATGTACATGCATCTTATTCAAGAACCATAAAAGTGATCAATAAAACTGTTTCAAAACACTACAGTATAAACAAATGGCAGCCAATAAAACCAGTGGAACTGAGCCAGAACTATGTATCTATTAACCAAGTGTGGAAATGGAAAACATAAGACAAACCTCAGAAAAGTGACCCAACACATTAAACCAAATTATCTGTGTACAAAGATCATTTCACTTAGTACCTAAAACTAAGATCAGCTGCCAGGTACAGAAGCGTACTGTGTAAAGAGGGGGGCCATCTAATCCATAACTGAGGAACTATATACCACACTTCTAAAGATGGACCTCCAAGGACCTCCAACCAGACATGTTTTTAAGTGGACTCATAGAATCATAGAATCATACAGTTGGAAGGGGCCAAACAGGCCATCTAGTCCAACTCCCTGCTCAACGCAGGATCAATCCAAAGCATCCTAAAGCATCCAAGAAAAGTGTGTATCCAACCTTTGCTTGAAGACTGCCAGTGAGGGGGAGCTCACCACCTCCTTAGGCAGCCTATTCCACTGGTGAACTACTCAGACTGTGAAAATCTTTTTCCTGATATCTACCCTATATCGTTGTACTTGTAGTTTAAACCCATTACTGCGTGTCCTTTCCTCTGCAGCCAACGGGAACAGCATCCTGCCCTCCTCCATATGACAACCATATGTGAACCTCTCGATCACACACAGTGTTACCTAGAAGCGTATCCCCCATCCAGTAGGTATGCTTTTCATTTTTCTGACCCAGATGCAGAACTTTACACTTATCTTTATTAAATTGCATCTTGTTCTCATTTGCCCATTTTTCCATTGTGTTCAGATCTCGTTGAACTCTGTCTCTATCTTACAGAGTATTTGCCAGTCCTCCCAACTTGGTGTCATCTGCAAACTTGATGAGTAGTCTATCCACCCCCTCATCTAGATCATTAATGAATATGTTAAAAAAGTACCACACCGAGCCCTGAGGTCCCCCACTACTCACCTCCCCACAGTCTGATGAAACACCATTTACAACAACTCTTTGAGTGCGGTTCTCTAACCAATTCCCTATCCACTTAACTATCTGAAAATCCAGATTGCAGTCCTTCAATTTATCCATCAGAACATCATGGGGAACCTTATCAAAAGCTTTACTAAAATCCAAGTAAACAACATCAGCCGAATCTCCACGATCCAGCAAACCTGTTACTTGGTCAAAAAAGAAAACCAGGTTGGTCTGACAGGACCTGTTGGAGACAAATCCATGCTGACTTCCTTGGATCACCAAATTTTCCTCCAGATGTTTGCAGATCACTCTCTTTAATATCTGCTCCATTATCTTACCCACAACAGAGGTTAGACTCACTGTTCTGTAGTTTCCCAGGTCATCCTTCCTCCCTTTTTTGAAGATTGGAATAACGTTTGCTCTCTTCCAGTCCTCCGGGACATCTCTAGTACTTAAAGAGGTCCCGAAGATGATGGACAACAGTTGTGCAAGTTTTCCGGACTTTAACTCACTGCAAAAGTTCCTGGTGGGCTGCTGTATTAGCAAGTCATTGGCAAATGAGATCAAGTGGCCTCCGGTTATGCCAAAAAACCCATTCAGCTCCAGCTGTGGCCATGATGATGATGCCCAAGCCTAACTTAATAATAATTTCAAAATCTATCCCCGGCATTTTGATATTATCTAAGGGAAGCACATTTTGATATTATCTAAGGGAAGCAGTCCTCATAGCAGCATTAACAGCCTTTATTTTGTATACAGAAGTATAATTTTTCTTGGAGCTCACTGATTACCCTAAACAAAATGGCCCCATACTATTTGGGCTTTTCTGTGCTTTCCCATGAAGTGAGAAGGTAAAATGAATTACTTCTGCTTATTCAGTCTTTGCAACAGCCAACATCATCTTTGGAATGTTTGCAAGTTCTTTTTAGGCTTCAATAAAGAATTTGGGGAACTTTTATGAAAAAATGGTGACCTAAACAGGATCCAGAGTTACCTTCTTCAATTGACACATGAATCCACAGAGACTTGATTTCTTAGGCTAAAGTGGGTTCTGAGACAATCAAGGACAGCAGAGAAAAAGTTGGCTTGTTTGACTGTCATTAGGGCATGTTTTGGCAGAAATAAGATGTGACACCATGCTTTTGGCTTAAACATGGCCACAGCTTTTATTAACAACTCCCAACCACATCAGAGGGTTGGCCCAGCATGAGAACTAATAAGCCCAAACCTCACGGGCATCCAGCTGCTCAATTTTGGGGTCTCCCCAGCCGGGAGAGCAAGCCCCTAGCCTAAGGATTCCCCTCCGTGAGAGGTGACCACGGAGGCAATGAGGCACTCACCTACTTTTTGGCATACCCAATTTACCTGGCCATGATCCCCTAGCCTCCCAGCAAGGAAGGCCACACTCGTGATGTGCCAATCTCTTAGGGAGATCCCCATGTTCCAGGGAGTCCCAGTACACAAACTGGGCTCTCTGACCAATGGGCTTGGTCTTGTACCCCTTTAAACCACTGTGACAATATAAATTCAACTCCAAACAACTGTAACAGACGCTGTAACATCCAGGGACTGGGTAGGAGGGGTGCAGCTCCAGGGGCTGCAGAAAGAGGGCGAGCATAGGCCACATGATGCCTTAAATAGGCACCCGCATGCCCACCAGCATGCCAAGCATGCTCGTGGTGCTGTGCACGCTCCTGCTGTTGGACCTCTGCCGCGTCTCTTCTAGCCGGCCCATTGCAGCGTCAACCGGTTGCCCTGGTTCAAGCGGAGCCACACTTTCCTTCAAGCGATGACTTTCCATACAGTTCTTCTTTTCCTTTCTTTTCTTTTTAAATTTCTTCTGATACTGTTTTGTCTTCAGCACAACTTTAAAGGATCTCATTCTGGCTTCATTTCAACAACAACACAGACACTCAGTGGCATTATAATTGCAGCAAAGTTTGGAAGGCCTCCAGGTTGCCAACAATAACATACCATCACACTGATTGAAGATAAGACAATTTTTTTAAAATCCTTGGACTATAATTTTCAGATAGCAACTAAGAGATTTATGTGGACAATGAAGAGATAATTTATTGAATTGCGTTTAATTGCTTCTTTCATGACAGCTTCAATTTGAAAGCAGACAAAAAAAAACTGAATCAAACAAAATCAAATTAAGCTCCTAACTTTTCTTTTTGATGAACTTTATTTATAAATGTGGACTGGAGAATTTGCTTTCTTCTTTTGATTAGAACTGATTAATCAGCTTTGATGTGACACAACTGAAAGAAAAAAGTACAGCCTGGCCAATTCAATATCTATAGAACATACTGGTCTAGGAGGTGTACTCCTTCAAGATACTCTCAGCACCAAAGATCCCATGTATTGAGTTTGTTGGCTGAGGATGGGACTCGGTCAAGAGCTTAGCCATCTGGTTGGGATACCACCCATTGTACGTACCACCTGATGCACTGTTGGACCTCCTGAAGGCAGCAGTTGCCTGGGCCTTATGGTTCTTCAAACATTTAAATCTGGATGACTTGGCTTGGACTTGTTGTTAGCCATGGTGACACTAGGGCTCTCACAGGTATTATTAATCCCATGTATCAAGCAGGCCATACTATGGATTTGATCTTCTGTGCAGGGGTAGATGTGGATCTGGTGGTGATCAATACCATTCCATGAAGTCCCAGCTCTACCTACCATCCCATCCAGCCAGGCAGGAGGCTTGTTTTTGTCCACCCACAGAGACTTTTCTTTATTTTTTTAATTCTTATGACTTACACATCTCTATACCCTTCCCCACACTGAGGTAAACCCTCCTTCCCCCCCAAAATGAACTTTACTATCACTCTTTGATCTCTTTGTTTTTATTCAGCCAGTTGATGCTATGGAGGGCGGGCCACGAGGCTTGGCTGATGAGGCCTGGATGTGGCATGCACACTCTCAGGAGTGTGCAGAGCGGTGGAATATCAGGTACGGGAACATGGGCACCTTTACAAGGTGCTACATGTGGAGGCCCTGCTTCTTCGCCTCGGACCACCACCAGAATAGTTTCCTGCCCACACAGTGTTATGGTTTGGTTATGATATATGTTTGCTTGAATTTGTCACAGCTGCAGTTACTGAAGGCATAAGAAAGATCCTTGGTTCAGGGCCCTGAGGTTGGGGGGGGGGGTCTCAATTTTAAAAGTAGCTCACTAACAGGTACGGCCAATCCTGCTGGGAAGGCCAGGGCCTCGCAGCCAGGCCGACTAGGCGACCGAATGAAATGGACACCTGTCGACCATCAGATGGCCACCTTCCTGCGGGGACTCTGCGGACAAGGGATCTGCCTCCCAGCTGGGAGGAGGCGCGTCCCAGGGTGCCCCTGGAGTCCAGCTATGGAGCAGCTGGACAGCTTTGCTGGGGGGGGGGTCTTTTCTCATTCCAGGCCAATCCTCTGCCTGGAGGTGAACATTACAACAAATAAAAGTTGTGTCCTTGTTAATGTCACCCTGAGTAGCATCTTTTGTGGCCCATATGTTGTCCTGCCAATCAACATTCAGATATATTTCTTCTCATTCTGTATTTTCTGCAGCATTTTCTGGTTTAAAAAATCAGACTGAATTGGTCTAACTTCCCATTGCTTACAGACTACTGGGTTTTCATATCATAGTTATTAAAATATACTCTAAGTCCTTTACTGAACCTCTAGAGACTCATTACAGTTTAAAAACTTTTATAATTGAATTCACAATTATGTTTAAAGTTAGTCTAGGGAGTCTGCTAAGCCTTTTTTATTTTGTAAGATTTTTTTCTGAATAATGTATGAACTTTAATTGGAAAATTTAAATGAATATTGTCTCTTCATGGCTGCTAAGGTCTTGACATTCACTGGATTTTAAAAAGTGGATCTCCCTTGATAACAGATACATGCATTAGATTGCCAAAGGTGTCATTCTCGGTGGTTAGAGTTTGATAATCATCTATAAACCCATAGGTTGATCTTGTGGCTAAAGGAGGAAGGGAAAAATTCTTCAATAAGGCTCAACTACCTTTTCTTGAAGACAGATCTTTCTTAAAGGATTCAAATACTGTCTTGCTATCCCAATGGCAGGTGGTCATTTTTGTTAATTCTTTTAGCCATTTGAGGTCATAAAATAAGGAGCATCAACATTATATCATAATCCCTATCTAGTACTCAGTTCAAGGAAAGAGAAATGTGGCTCTGCAGCCTCAGGTTTCTGTAGCAATTGTCAGAAATTTAGGCTGCTATGGGTTCTGGAAGCTTTCTGTACATGTGGTGGTTGATTAAGATGTCCACATATGGAAGACCTTCCATTACATTTCTGTCCTACAAATAGCCTTGTTATTTATATTTATCTCGCAATAACTGCATTTTGTCACTATTATTTCAGCTCCCACAGATAGTGGTTTGGGATCTCCTTACTATGTCCTTTTCAAATGACACCAAGGGTTTCTGAGAGGTACATACTAGGAGACTGGGTTCCTACCAATTAAGGAAAAGGCATGGGGATGTGTCATAATTTGTTCCTCTCCTGTAGCAACATTACAGACATACCTGCCTTGGTAGTTTTGAAATCCAGCAACTGCTGGTTGCCTTTGGACCAAGCAGGTTTCTTTTTTACTCTTTCACAATGTGATCTAAATAGGTCTAATTAAAACTACATTCTATTGGGGTTGGCTGGAAAAGTGTTGGCCTGTGTTTAAGTTAAGAGGCTGTAGTGAGCCATCTTAAGATGGCTAGCATTTCAGTTCCAACTGATAAAAAAACCTTCATCTGCCACAACACAAAGGATCAGTGTCTGTCTGTCTGTCTGTCTGTCTGTCTGTCTGTCTGTCTGTCTGTCTGTCTGTCTATCTATCTATCTATCTATCTATCTATCTATCTATCTATCTATCTATCTATCTATCTATCTATCTATCTATCTATCTAGTGCCATAGGTGGCAGATTTATGTAGCTCAAGAAATCACAGAGTATAATGGAGGCAAAAAATTATACATGTCCATTGGTGTTAACATTAGGGAGATGTACAGGTGGCATTTCAACCCAATTAAATTAACACAAATGCTTAGTCATAGTTCAGATCAATGTTGAAGATGTCATCAAGAAAGAGGAATCTTTTTTTCCATATCTGGTGTACCTGCTCCATTATAAAACAATGTTGGTGAAATGTATGCAGAGTTATTGAGCAAAACTGTAATATGTGAGAATGCACATCAATTTTAACACCATTAGGTCAAAGGGGGCATTCACTCATGCCTTGTGTGCAGATGCAAAGGAAAGCTACTCCACACTCTTCTGAAAGATGTTTGTAAAGAACAGATGATATAAGGTGGTCTCTACCATCCAAGTTAACTGCCCCACTTCACTGGGCACAAATGCCTCTGGACCTGCAGCATAGAGATGTTAAAACAGTCAAATGTATCCATATCTACTAGATAGTCCCATTGATTTCAGTGGGCTTTACTCGTACTAAGCGACACTTCAGCGGTGGCGGCAGTGGAAAGTGGCACTGACAGAAGATCTTTCATGGACATTATATTTCTGCTAAGCTTTGTTAGTATTATATAGAAGAAGGAAATGGTAAACAACTTCTGATTATCTCTTAACCAGAAAATCCTATGGTGGGACCATCCAAAAGGAAAGAAGAAACAGTGCTAGAGAACAGGGCCCCCGCATCAGATAGCATTCAATCTGCTATCAAGGAAGAGCTCAGGATAAGTAGAGCTATTATTAATTATTATGTAATTGGACTTAAGCCAAAAAGACATTCAGTTCTTGATGTGAATGGATGCAAAAGGGAAGTCGAAAACTGTTTGACACATACAATATAAACAAGGAATGTAAAAAAGTATGAATCAAGGGAAATTTGAAATTCTAAAATACTAAATGGAAAGTTTAAGCATTTCAGTCGTGGGAGTGAGTAGACTGAAGTGGACTGGATTAGGACATTTTAAGTCTGAAAACTGCAAGATGTTTTACTTTGGAAATGATAAACAGAAAAACGTTTTACTCTGGAAATTATAAAGAAGAAATCTGGCTGTCTCACAGGATGACATTTGTGGCTGGAATAAAGCATAACACATCAGTGTTGGGTATAAACAAGGCCACAGTTTTATTACCTCCCCATAGGAGGGTTGGTACAGCATGGGAGAGGGAGCCTGGCCTAGCAGTCAGCGGACTGCACCAAAACCCCAGGAGTCCAGAGGTGCCCTGAGAATCTGCAGAATTCCCAGCAGGGAGAGCAGATCCCCTTGCCTTCTGAATTTTAGAAGATGAAGACAATGAAGATGAAGAAAATGAAGATGATTTTTATATGCCAGCTTTCTCTACCCAAAGGAGTCTCAAAGCAGCCTAACCATTCCTCTCCCCACAGAACAGCTTTATCAATGCTGTGGTGAACCCAAGGTCACCCAGCTGATTGCATGGAATCAACACAGCTGACCAGATTAGAAGTCCACACGCCTAGCCACTACACAAAGATGGCTCTCTCACTTAAGGGAAGTGACCTATGTGTGGAAGCCAAAGGGTGCCAATCTCATTTGGCTGCCACAGACTGCCTGGCAAATGAGTCTTTAGCCTCCCAGCTGGGTCAGCCATGCTTGTTTATGGCACCTCTTGTGGAGGCCCTGAACCCCAGGAAGAACAACCAGATGCCCTGCCACCAGGCTCCATCCCATGCAAACCGGCAGTTGTGATGAAATATTAACTTTGAAACAAGTACCTCAAACACTGCAACAAGGCTATTTTCACATCAACATTGGGTGAATGGGAAGGAAACTTCTCTGTGGCATCCTGGGCAAAGCAGGTGGGACCCATTCATGTGGTGCCTTTATAGGTGCTGTGGGTCCCTCCTGCCCCCTTAGATGCTGCACACACTCAGTGCACAAAGCACGTGCTTTGCCTCCAGCCAGCCCTCCTCAGTGTCAACCTGTGACCACAGTGAAACTTGGCTGTGCATTGTTCTAATATAGGGGCAAGACATTCCTTCAACTCACATGCAGAGATGAACTATTATAATAGTGTAAAGAATTAGAAGACAACTACAAAGAAGGGGGGGTGGAAACAATCTGTTTCACAGAAAAAGAGTTAATTAAAATCTTAATATGATTATGCCAACAAATACAGAAAATAAAATAAAAGTCTATAGAATGGAAACACTCAATTTACATTTTTAAAAAGTCAAAATATTGCAGCAACTATTTGATGATTAACTTCTTGTGAAAGTAAAGTGATGCTCAAAATCGTATGACTGCTGCCTTACATGAAATAAGAAAAAATAGATGTTCAAACTGGGTGCAGAAAAGATAGAGGTATTAGGGTTCATATTTAAAATATACATGGGACAGAAGAAGAAGAAGAAGAAGAAGAAGAAGAAGAAGAAGAAGAAGAAGAAGAAGAAGAAGATGGAAGATGGAAGATGGAAGATGGAAGATGGAAGATGAAGAAAACGATGGAATTCTTCACTTGACTAATTAAATCTTTATTGGAACTCTGAGCTAAATTAGTGTGCTGGGTAAAGACCTAGAGGGATGGCATGAGGGCAGTAAAGAATAACGAAGGGTCAAATTGTTTGTAAGAAGTAAACAGCATATAATATGTATTTCTCCCATAATTCAGGTGGATGATGACTAACATATACCATTCTGAAGGGCAATGAGAAGGTGGATGCCTTAAAATTAGACCAGGTAATGGACTGCAAAATAAGAGGGCATGAACTGAAGCTAAGAAAAGACTGGGCAGCAAGGGAGTTCAGGCTCAATTTCTTTACGCAAAGGGTAATTAATGTGTGGTACTACAAGCAATTAGGAGGGAAAATAAAGACAAAATGCTAAATAGACAGGTAGATGGACAGGTGGGCAGATGAGCTGCATAGCCTAATTTCCTCCCCAAACTCCGGTACATTACCTCAGCTGTCAGAAGGTCAAAGACAGCACATCATTCAAATTAGTGGGAAAACAGTGAGTCCCCAGATGACTGCAGAACAAGTTTTACAAGGTAAATCATAAAGAATGACTTGATTTACAAGGGAATATAAAATTGTAATAGTTGCATATCTTAGAAAAATAAACTTTCTGTCAACTTTGAGATGACGTTTTCAAAATATCTGGGGGAGAAAAACAAATTTAGGTCAGTTCCCTCATGGCCTGTTCAAGATACAGCAAATATGCCAGTGAGAACAAAGGTGTTTTTCATGGCTGATGCACATGACATATAGTTCTGATCGGTATATTGTTAAACAATATTTCCAATAATTTTCTGTGAAGTTTTCAAACTGTAATGTCAAATATCAGCATGACAGGGATGGCCCTGACTCACCCAAGGCCACACCATTGTAGATGTGGTAGGTGGGGCCGGAAAGAAACTGAGCACACACCTGGCTGCTGGAAGCCCATCAAGGACACAGGCATCCAGGTATGGCTGGCCAGTCCCTGTACTAACAGGGGCCAGGGAAGAAGTAACTGAGCAGCTCCCCTTTAAGTGGCTTCATATGTGCCAAGCCCCCCTCTTACAGCTGGCTGGTATTGACTCTCCTCTTACAACTGGCCAGTATTGATGCTTCCCACCTGCCCTCTTCATGCCAGTTTCTTACATATTGTGATTATGCTTGTTTGTCACAGCTGATGGTTTCGGCATGGGAGGAACTGTTTTTGGTGGACTAGTCCTTAAGAGACTAGTCACTTGCCAAGCAAGGCATGCTTTGGTGGAGGTGGCCTGGCATCACATGGTACCAGGTAACAGAGGGTTGTCATCTAGAGGCTCGTGCCCATTAACAACCAACAACTGTTGACACCCAGGGGATTGCCAGATGGCTGAAGTGCTGGCACTACCTGTTGACCAAGTGTGCACCTCAGAAACAAGGAAGGCCTCTGGGAACAAGGACTGGGCAGTCCACTGACTGTCTAGGGCCCATTATGCACGGCCGCCGAAACGGCGATTTCGGGTCACATGGAAAACACGGAGGGGGAAGACGCGATGCATACCGGTTATGTACGGGGCGGGGCACGACGGCGGCAAAACCCAGAGTAACCGATTATGCACGCGGCAATCCGGGCGCCGCTTCTGGTTGCGCCCCGGTCACCCGGAAGCTGCGCTTTCTTCCGCGTTTCACTGACGCGGCTTTTTCGGCGGCATGCACCGAAGCTGCGGCCGGTTGCAGCCGGCTCCGTGCGTTATCGGTGATTTTAGTCGCCGCCATTCCACCCCGAATGTGCGCTAAAACCCCCGTGCATAATGGGTCTAGAATGGGGAGGCCTCCTGTAGAGGTTGGACACACTCTGAACAAGGCCTACCCCAGCAGGGGCAGCCTGGCAGGCTCAAGTGCCAGATGGCAGGTGGCCACTCAGAGGCTGATGCCCATTGTCACCCAACAGCTGCTGTCCCCCCACCAGGGTGGTTGCCAGATGGTGCTGCTTGCTGAACTGACAATTCAGCAAGGATTCAAGCAGCTGCAAGAAAGGCCTCTGGGAACCGATGGCCCAGGCAGTCCGCTGACTGCTCGTGCTGCACCATGCTCCTGTAAATAAAGAAAGCTGTAGCCTTGTTTTACTCCACTGACTGTGTCCGAGTGCCCTTTCACTCCCAACCTGCCCACCTGCTATGCGATGCTGAATCACAAAAGTCAGAGACAAGGAGAGGCAGTTATCAATTGTCATTTGGTTGAAACTGAAATATAGTACAGCCATAAATGTATTTTCCATTGAATTCATTAGAATGGGTAAAAAAAACCCCAAAATATTTAATAACAAAATAAAAGAAAGCTATTAAAATATTTAAAAAATACAAATGATTGATATGATTCACATATACAACTTAAAATATGTGATTTTCTGTGATATTGGAAATTTGTGTAAACTAGAAAATGCAATCATTATCAGACTCATTCCAGGACTGAACAGTGGTTTGGCTGATGCCCAAATTATCCTCCTACATTTCCATCAGTAACATTGGAAAATATCCTAAGTAACGTTGGAAAATGTCCAACATCAACAAGATGATACAGCTACTATGCATAATACTTGCTCTTTTTGGATAATGTTTCCCTGAGTTTCAAATAATCCAGGTTAAGACTGGAATATGTTCAAAGTCAAGTCCATTATCTGACTACAATGCACATTATCCTACTTAGCTGGCAGGCTATTTCCTTACATTTTGTGATTACAATGCAGTTTTATAAGAATAAGCTGGATACTCTATCTGTAATTGTAAATAATACAAGCTGCATTAGAAAATGTATGACATCAAGGATTGTGGGTCCAAAGTATTTAAAATTTGGCAAAGATGTTGAAATCAATGAAACTTGAGCATTCAGTAGTGCACTTGTTGTTATGTCTGGTTATAAAACTGTGGCCTCAGAATGATCTATCAATAGTCTCCATTAAACACTACAGTATTTAAGTTGAAAGGTCTGCATGGGATGACTGTGAAAGCTGGTGGCAGGCAAGCATCTCATAAATGGTTCAGCAGGGATTCAAGCAGATAATTAGTCTATGGACAATTTAGCTAGTAATGGACAATTATGTCACCTTGGGGTTTACCTAATTTGTCACAGTTTTGACCCTCCCATGGTATGTGGTGATGATGATGATATATATATGGATAGTTAATACTTACAAATGTGTTCAGTGAATTCAGTAGGAATTGAAAGGACATGAATAGAACTGGACTTTCAGGATGTATTTTCTACTTTGATGATGTTTATATGTAGGGTGAGTTAATTTTCCTCAGTGGCAGCCCACTATAAATGGGTAGGTGATAATTACAATAATTCATTGTTGTAAAGAGTAATTCTAGCAGTTTCTAAAAGCAAAAGTGAATTAAAGCTTTACTTAAATGTGTACTGTAATGTCACAAAAATGCAAAATAATTCTATACTGGTATTGTTTTTACAAGGAAACATGGTTTAGAGATCATAGCATAATGAGGCCAAGCACCTGCTGGTATCAGGGGAAGTGTATGGGTCAGCCCAGTGGCCTCCACGCCACTTTGTGGATCTGGTCATTCAGATGTCGAATTTAGAATTGTATTTAATACAGCATTTAGCCAGAACACAATCCATGTAAGTAGATTACCAACAAAATAAAAAAGCATTTTGAAAATATAAGATCTGTGTGAATATATTGGATTTAGTCTTAAATAATGGCATCCCATTTTTGGCCACTAATTATCTTTGGGCGTTCTCTCAATACAAAGGCACAAAATTAAACAAGCTGCCTGAAAGTAGATTCTCTTTCTCTTACCACAGGAAGAATTTAAGTTTTCCTTTTTCTGAATTAGTACCAATCTTACTAAGTAAAGGGGGAATAAGAGGAGCTCTAGCCAGGAGATAGAATGGACATCTGAATAAAATCTACAGTCTCCAACTCTCCATAATTACAGTATATTCTTTCAGTTCTAGGAATTTTCTTAAATTGACTCTCTAGAATCACAGAAGGGAGGGCCAAACATCTCGCTAATGTGAATGCTCTTCTATGATTCTTTTTTCCAGGTAAGAGAGGTATTCAGCTTGGGCTAGATGACTCATTTGTATTGATCCCACCTTATGGACATCCAGTAACTCAAACCTAGAATCCTGTAATCAACCAACAAAGCTGCTTTAGAAGAAGTGTTGCATGTTCATAGTGACATATTCCAGGAATAAGATAAACCAGCTGATATGTCCATGATATCTTTAAGGGCAGCTCCCTGAAGACAGCATCATTTGGATTAACTTCAGGTTTGTCAGTTTTTGAGAAACTCCAGAAAATAGAATAGGTTAATGTCACAGTGGGAGACATCTGGCAACATAGCACAATTACCAAGGGAATTACAGCATTTCATAGCACATTGACCTATATAGCTTTTGTAGAGTTACTACTTTTGTTTGTTCCTGATCATTGTATAAGTTTCCAGCCCCAGAATCAAAAGTGCAGCAGAAGGAAATAAATGTTATACTTCACAGTTACCACTTTTTCAGTTTTGCATGATTCATGCATGTAACTTCAATCTATCACTACACCTATAAGTGCAACAGTACTCCAGAGAGCTTTATAAATGGGAAACATGACACTACCCTGATTATGAGGCCTGATTACATTTGTGTGGAGTAGTTAATTTTTTGATTGTACCTCCTGGTTCCCAGCACTATATTTCTCTGAAAACACAGAAGTTGACTAACCACAGTTTATGGGCATTTTGCATTTCATCTTGTCTTTCCACTTAGGTTCAAATTACTCAGACTAAGCAAACCAATTTGCCCTTTTCCTTCTGCACACACAGTCCCTCCCCCCACCCACCCCGGTCTTTGTGGGTACAAGATAAAGTTTTTTTTAAATCTAGTTAATTGTGTTTCAGTTATAACATTTTAGAGGATAATAGCAACAACAATAAAGTACAATAATGTCATTACTTTCAGATCCTGCTATCATGAGTCAACCACCCATTTCTTTAAGAATAAATATTTCATTCAAATTAAAGGTCAACAGCTTAGGGGGCTGGTAGGAGTGCATTGCTAGCCACAATAGCAAGTGTAATTTGAATCACCAATAGAAGAATGAGTGACCTTTCTTGAAAGATGCAGCAAGAGGAGAAATATCGATAAAAAGCAGGTCCTCCCCCCCCCTATCCTATTACACAAAGCTATTTCCTGTTTATATCCTTAGAGGAAGTCTCGTTCAAAGTGGCTGGTTAAGTTGTGAGGAGGAACTGTCAATGCCAAAATGAAATAAAAGTGAACACATTCAGTCCTATGTCCTGCTGGTTCAGTTCAACAATCAAATATGCATGAGGCTCCCTGCTCTTTCAAAATGGCAGCATGCTATGCATCGACTAATCAAACAAACTTTTTAATCACTTGTGCTGTACTGTTCACTGTATATCCTAGCAAGCCAGCTGCATAATTGTCCGTTCTATGCTCAAATGACACTGAAGAAGAAATGAAAAATACATTATGAGATATTTTTTAGGCAGGTAGTTCACTGAAGAAACAGGCACTGTCTCTACAGATGCACAACAGGATTTGCTCCATCTTCTCAACAATTAACTGGTTCTTTGTAGTACCTGTTTATGCAAGCTGAGCAGAGATGAGTAGGCAAGCATTCAAACAGAGATCTAAGTAATGTGGCATCAATTGCCCAAATACAAACAGCATCCATTTCAGTCCCTTAAGAATCTTCTTGTAAACTAGCTACAAAAATCCAGCCTCTTCTGCCTCAACTAGTGTTTTGTTTGTCTGTCTTTTCCAATAGCTGAGGAGAATTGCATTCAAAAGATGGTGGAAATATCTAGCCATTAAGAATCATTATTCATTTTTACTGTCTGTGTACAACTATTGACAGCAAAGACAACCAAATTTACATCAGTAACAATACACATGTGTGTATGTGCATAGGTGTGTCCAGGTGGATTTTGAAATTATGCTTTTTCCCTTCACCTGCTATAATAATTTTTAGATTTGGGTCCAGCCAGCATGTAGCATGTGTGATTTATCTCATTTTCAGATATGTTCTACAAGGACTATTGGAATATATGAAGGAAGAAATCACATATACCTGTTGAACGTATGACCCAGTTTTCTTTCTCCTGAAATACTAGTTGCTGTTTTGAGGTAGACTTTGCATTGTATGTATTTGTAATATATATAGTATGATGATGCAAAATTGGGAGAGTCTGAACTTCATATACACCAAATTCCAACGTTGTACTTTTTGTATAAATTCTCATCATGAATGGACACAGCAGATTCGTTATATATTTATATATATTGTTATATGGTATATCATAATTCTTAAGATTTTAATAGAGAAAATGTCAACATTATCTGATATTTACTAACATTATTGTGAAACATGAAATATCAATGTGTTTACTATGACATAGGTTTTTGTGACTCAGATCCAATATGTCAAATGCATGGAATTGGTAAATCACAAGCCCAGTTCTGCAAGTGACAGTCAATTTCCTGTAAAGAAATTGACCACAACCTTGATGTAAACATTTCAAGGAATCTTATGTTTCCAGATGTTTGTTCAGAAACACCAAAACCCTTCAGGAAACGTTGACATATAATTCATCTCATATGCATTGCACTCATTTTGAATCAATGTGGATCACATGGCACATCTACCAAATGATAAGTCAGCTGCACATTAGAGGAGCCACATACTAGATTTAGTGCCCAATCCATTTAATGTAATGCATTTATTTGTTCAATTTATTGCCCACAACTATCAAAAAATCATATTGCTGCAGGTTGCAGCATAAAAATAAACCCCAACAAGATACTATTAAAAGCCACAACATAATGTGATGACAAGAAGTAAAATAATAAGTACCCCAATATCCTCCTTCTCCCAAGTACCTCTCAGGGTGCTGATTGTCCCAGATATAAGTTGTTCTTTAATATGTTGTCAAATATAGTGGGGCCTGAAGTTCTTCCGTGCCCTAGCCTCAACCCAAGACCTGGTGGAAGAGTCCCATCTTACAGGTTCTGCAGAACCACAAAAGTTCCTGGAGGGCCCTCAATTCTTCCAACCTCTTCCAGCTTGAGACCAAGACCAAAAAGGCCCTGGCCCTGGTCGAGGCCAGTCAAACTTCCTGTGGGCCAGGAATCACCAATAGATTAGTACCTGCAGAGCACACTGCCCTGCAGGAAGCATAAGGCAATAGGTGGTCCCTCCAATATGTAAGTCTTAGACCACAAAGGGTGTTAAAGGTTAACACCAGAACCTGGAACCTGATCCAGGCTGCAACCAGCAACCAATGCAACTGCCTCAGCACTGGCTAGGTATGGGCCCTCCAAGATGTTCCGTTGAGGACCCTAACTGCAGCATTTTGTCAAGGAAGCAACACAACATATAAAGATGTATGCTATATTAGTTCAGAGAACTAAACCATCAACATGAGTGCCATATTACATGACTGACAGCAGCTCCCTCAGATCCAGGTGAAGAAAAACTTATCTTCTACTACCTGGCTCTAGAAAACTCAGTAATGAGGCATAAGACCTTTTGCATGCAAAGTATGTGCTTTTCCGCTGAACCATGACTGTTCTCTCCAGTTCAATTGCCTTGAATAAACAGGTCTGTTTGACAGACAGAAGTGACTTGCATGTAAGGTTAGAGTTTTGTAGGAAGACTTGCTGCTCTCAGCTTGGCTTAAATATGTGTTATCCCTTTGTCTATGAACCAATTTCCTTCAGTTAGAAATTCAATTACTCCCAGACTATTAATGGCTGAAAGAATGATCTCTTTCTTGAAGTTGACATCTAAAACTGACCCCCTCCCAACTGTCAAAATCCTACACTTCTGGATATTAACATTTTCCCGACTTTCCTTTTTATAAAAACTTAAATTAGTAGTGGTAAACTTCTACCTTAAAAAAAAAAAGAGAGAAATGATCTGTTGTCATTTTTTTCTGGAAATGATGTTTATAAGACCAGGGGAAAAAATGACACACTTTCATCAATTTTGATGTCATTTTTGTTTTCAAGAACAGCTGTTCCCAGAAACATCAGTCGATTCCACATTAAACATGCTTTGCTTTTTGAGCTCAGCTAACACAAGAGGGAATTATTCACGCCAATCTAACAAGATACTAGCCAATGAAAATATGCACTTCATAGACTTAGTGTGTGTGCCAGTAATTTATAGGCAAGCTAAAACAGTAGGATACAAGGCAAATGCAAGCCTTTTGTTCTAGGAACTCCACAGGGGAGTTTTCCCTCCCAAACAAAATGGATTCCTTCCTTTGAGCTCCTGAAACTTTCATGTAAGCCACAGGATAGAAAACTTTCAATATCCCACTGAGAAGGGGCTAATAAATACTTAAATTTCAGGGGCCTTTGAGGAAGTCATCCCATTCCAACCTACCGAGGGGGCTTTCCTAACTTCCCATTGGGTTTAGAAACAACTGCCTGCTTTTTTATAACTGAAATCTTGTTCTGTTTCCTGGAGATGAATTGTGAATATTGAAGTTGAGGTTATATGTCAGGTGAGAATTCAGTCTTCATGTAGCCATAGGAACAAGGGTCCTTAACTAGCCTGAAGTAATGGTTTAATGGGTGTCCATGGGCAGATGAAGCTTTTCAGGGTGGTGAGGCAAGATCATCTGGTAAAGAATGGGCAGGATTCTTTCTTTGCCCCCACCTACTGGCTGATAACTATTTTAACCTATGATTCTACAGAGGACATTTTTCTATGGCAGGTTTCCACATTCCTGACTAGAGATCAGAACTGTGGGAAATGTTTTCAAAAAAAGACAAGTGTGATGGTGTTACCATATTTTCTCACAGTGGACCTTATGGCAGTTTCACAACAGTTTACTTGGAATATAAATGAATATAAATCATTTGTCACCAGTTTGTAGTTTTCATGATACCAGGGGAACTGTCTTTAAAAAACAAGGTGGAACTTGATAAATCTAATTATTTGTAATTTGTTTACAAAAGGTCAAATAGCTCAAATCTATTTCCCAGGTATACTGAGTAATGTCTCAGGGGGGAATCATAGAAGGTCCTAGACAAATGTCCTAGACAATTTCTAGACAGACTAGAATGTATTATGATGCCTAAATTGATTTGATTGAGTTTAAAGGGTTCAGCCTAATTTATCTATTACCATGTTGCTCAAATACATCATTTTTATGGTCTCATTTTGAGCAGTGCAATTGCTTCATGTAGTATTCAGAAACACAATTAAAAATGATTCATGTTAGTCCTTGATATGCTGTTTTTGCTGCTGAGCAGTCTCTTGTTTGGAGACTTCATGTCTCTTCATAGCACCATGATTCAATATATTCTCTGCTTTGTAATGTTTTAAAATAACAGGAGAAATTAAGCAATATTATACTGATAAGACAACTGGCACATGGCTGCTTACACTGAGTACTCCTATACTTGTCATTTTTGACCACTGGATCAGCAAGCAGCTTGACTTTCATTTACATTTTATGGTATATAAAATGATAATTTTCTAACAAAAAAGGTTAACACTCCTTGAGAAACACATTAATGCTGATTCCTTCATAGAGAACTGATGTAGCCAAGAAAATGGAACTAGCAGTGCCATCCTATGCAGAGTTATATTCTTCAGAGAGCATTGGCATCAACTCTGTTTAAGATACCTTATCAGAGACTGAGACTAGGAGGCTTCTAGTTCAAATTGCATCTGAGCTACACACAAACACCAATCCAGTAGGATGCCTCGGGTGAACTTCAAGGGATAGACCTATCTCATCAAAATAATGTAGGATGGGTGTGAAGTACTGTGAATAATTGGAAAGGCTATTAAAAGTGCTATCACCAGAAAAGAAGACTAAGCATCACCCAGCAGACCAAAATAAAAGCACATAGATCTGGCTGGCTTGTCTTCTTCATTGCTATTTCCAAGAAACCTTCACTGATATATGTAGACTTAATAATTAACTTGATAGAAGGTTCAGTTGGGCAGCTGTGATGGTCTGATGCAATAAAATAAAATTTGAGTCCACTGGCACCTTTAAGACCCACAAAGTTTAATTCTGGGTATAAGTTCTTGTGTACATATAAACTTTTTTCAGATAGTTCCTCAGAATTAAATATTTTTGAACTTAAGGTGCAACTGGACTCAGACTTTATTAACTTGATAAATGTTAAAGTAACTAATTAATGCAAAATGGTGGTATGTGGTAATCTATTTCTTTCCTGACAGATTCCTTTAACCTTTTTCAATTGCAATTATTGTATTTCTTTAAGTCTTGCTGATTTTTTTTAAAAGGATTATTGACAAGCATACAATAAATGCCAATGTACAATAAATCACTGGGCTGGATCCAATGCTTCTCCCTCCCTCCTGCCAACCTAGATCCAATGGCTGCCTTCTCCTTTCTCCAATAGTCAAAGATTTAGTGAAAGGAAGTCATTGAATCCAAGTTGGCAGAAGGGAGTCATGAATCCTACACACTACTGATGATAAATAAAACAGGAAATACACAACACGAAATATATACTGGGGAGGCAGAAAGGGAATTAAATCAGCTGCAAGGAGTAATTCAGCCAGTTCCATTCTACATTTCACTGCAGCTCCAGGATGGGAAATTTTGTATCAAATATATTTCATCCTGTCAGGAAATGTTAAAGGTATGAAAGGTTCTGTCAAGAAAGGAACTGTTCACCCTGTACATGAACTTGTTATCCAAAAATATATAAATTTCAGCTATAGTATATCATGTCTAAATGGCTGTACTACCATTAAGCTTTCTAGAATTATTCATTTCACATAAGATAATATTTTACAGCAGTTTTTTCCCCCCACACTCCCAAAAAGATTTGCTAACGGTCGATTGCTTACTTTGGTTTGAACATGCTATCAAAAGTTTCTTTAACAATGTTTATTTTGGTATTGTGGAGTTTATGTAGTTTTAGCATATGCCTAAATATAAAACTGGCCGTTTGATGCTGTTTCATGAACTTGAGATAACTGCAATGGATTTTTTTTTAACTTCCTGGTTTAAAGATCTAAAATAAACTTCACAAAGAGTGCTGTATCCCTCAGGATCAGCTCAGGTTGCATCTTAAACACCATCTCCTCTTGATTGTCCTTGAGAGCTGTGAGCACATCCTTCAGCAGAGGCAATTATATAAAATGGAAGATATTTGTTTCCTTGTGCCGTTAAATATTGAGAGAAAGCAAATACAAATCAAATCAGCAATGTGACAACAATGGTACAAAGCAGAGGTATGGAAAAAAAGAGATTAAATTTAATCTTGACCAGTTTATTGTATATTCTGAATATATATTTATTTATAGGAGTTCTTAGTTGCTTAAGTAAAAAAGTACGACTTTTATATTTGTCCTAAAAAAATAAAATAAAACCTATAGTACTAATAATTAGACATGTAATGGTGCTGGTATCTGATCACAAGAACCTTTATAGTTTTTTTACTGAATCATGGATTTTCATAGGTAAGGAGAGATTTCAGAAGAAGGAACAAACTTCAGTTTAAGAACTTTAAGTTGACATGGAAGATTCAAAGCAAAGCAATCTTATTGTATGGAATTCCAACATGAACTGTGCAAAGGTCTGATATGTTATATGCTTGCAGGGATTTCCTATGAGCAATAGCAGTGTGTGGCTGAGACTCACCTTGGCCACCAGTAGATGCCACGGAGGGCTGACTGGAGACAACACGACTCTCCCAACAGGCAGTCCAGAGCATGCACTGCATGCCTCTTTTCTGTATGTGTTCTTGTTTCATTGTATTTCCTAATTTTGAAGCTGCTGCAACTTTTAAAGTTAACAGCCTTAACTTATTTTTAATGACCAGATTATGAAGCAAAAAAAAAATGCTTCTTCCAATGCCAGCTGTGGACTCTGAGACCCTTGCTTCCCAGACAAAAGCATTACTGCAGGAAAAGTGTTTTCAGTCTTCACAAGTAATGAAATGAAATAGCATAAAACAACAAACATTGAGGAATAATCAATTAATGTAAGTATCCTGGAATATCGCAGGCTTCTCTTGTGGCATTTCTAGCCCAAGAAGCCTGATAGCAACCAGCCCAGCTTAATTATGTCTGCTGGAACAGTGTGTTTAGCAACAGTCAATCAATCTGAAAAGCCATTTCTGTTTGGTTTTCAACAAAAACCTCTCTTAAGTGTTTGGTGTTGCAGCAACACATCCCTTGATTAAAAAAAAAATCTTAATAGCTCCTCTGAAGCCATTAAAACCTTTTGTTTCAGTGATTTGCAAACACAAGATTTCTAAATAGGTCTTGACCAGACAGACACATCGATCGGGAGGTGCTTTTCTAGTCAGGCTTCGAATCTCTGGCCCCAGGTGGGCCCTGACACAGCATACCAACTACTCCTCTGATAATGCTATGGCTATCCATCATGGTTTGTTGATTCTTCATGTAGTCTTTAGCTTATTTTGGCACATTGTACAAGGTCAAATTTACAATACATGTGAGGGGGAAAAATCCTTTCCCATATGTAGCTTACTACAGGTGTTTCTGAACAGATTAGAAAATAATGTTTGGAAAATACAAAGAATTATCGATAGCTTCATCTGATTTTTTTTTCCACAGCCGAGTTCTATGTTGAACAGTGTTGCATAGGTGCTAGGGAACAATTACGGCAGTATCATGTTGCTTTGGTAACACTTAACAAGTGGTTGGTAATCAAATGTGCTACTCATATCACATGGTTTCTTTCAATATTGGTGTTCTAAAATATTGGGACTTTCTTATTAATATACATTGTTTTAACACACACACACCTGGCATTATACTGTAATGGTAAAGTGTCAGACTAGAAGTTGGGAAATCCAGGTTTGAAACTTCACTTATGCCAAGGAAGCTTGCTAGATGACCTTGGGCCAGTCACACACTCTCAGCCTAACCCAACCTTTCTTGGGAGAGCCAGTTTGGTGTAGTGGTTGGGAGTGGGGACTTCTAATCTGGCATGCCAGATTCGATTCTGCGCTCCCCCACATCCAACCAGCTGGGTGACCTTGGGCTCACCATGGCACTGATAAAACTGTTCTGACCGGTGATATTAGCGCTTTCTCAGCCTCACCCACCCCACAGGGTGTCTGTTGTGGGAAGAGGAATGGGAAGGCGACTGTAAGCTGCTTTGAGCCTCCTTCGGGTAGGGGAAAGCAGCATATAAGAACTAACTCTTCTTCTTCTTCTTCTTCTTCTTCTTCTTCTTCTTCTTCTTCTTCTTCTTCTTCTTCTTCTTCTTCTTCTTCTTCTTCTTCACATTTTTGAAACCCCTGAAACATTCTTCAGGCTTTGATAAACCACAGAAGTGATGTGATCATGCAGAATATGGTTGGGAAACATAGCTTTGTATGCACTCACCTGGGTCTCTCCCCTTGCACCCCCTACAGACCCATCATTGTCCATTTTGGGAGGGAGGGAAGGACAGATCAATGTGACCATATATGGTCATATCACCCCATAAATGTCAAATGATGTATAAAAACTAATTCCCACCAATTCAGGAAACCCTTCCAGGGCTCTCAAGGAACCCCAGGGTTTCACGAAATCCTGGTTGAGAAATCCTGGCCTAAACTAACTCACAGGAGAGTTGTGAAGATAAAACAGAAGAGAGGAGAATGATAGACACCAAGTTCCCACTAAACTGAAATGCAGGACCTAAATAAAGAAGGGAAAGTGAATAACTTAAAAAAAATACTGTTTTCCAAAATGAATGGTTGAAGAATGACACACAAATCAGAAATAGCAGCCATGACTAAGCACGGCCATCATTGACGCTGTAGGGGCACCTGGGAGCAGTGCGGACCCATCCGCATCATCAGGCCACGCCGCAGCTTGGCGGAGAGGGGCAGCCGGCCTTAAACAGGATGGACGTGAGCAAACCCGCCCTTTCTCCGCTTTTATGCCACCCGGACAGCTACCCTCCTGTTCCCCCCTGTTGTTGTTAATGTTTTCTTTGTCACAGCCACAGGTTTTGCCAGGTAGGGAGACCAGCCATTAACCGGGTGTGGCCTACCCGGCTTGGAGGCCAGGGGCCCAGGGCCAAGTGGCCGGAAGACACCTATTGAGACAGAAGACTATTGGGTCCCTCTACAGTCGCTTCCCAGGATATTCCGCGGCAGAAGGCATCCCATCCTCCCAGCCAGGAGTGAGGCATGGAGCCGGAGTGCCTCAGTTCATGCAGACAGTCAGACAGATGAAGGGGGTCAGGCTCCCTTACCGGGCATTCAGACCAACCCTCTGTTTGGGGGGGGGGTCCAAGTTAATAAACGGATGTGGCCAATTTGTTTGCCAAAACTGGGTTTGCATCATTACTGGGACAGTCGCCACTTGCTAGTCAACTGAGCTAGACACTTATGCTGCAAGTTTTCAGCAAATCAATCTAATGCTTACAGTGACTATCAAGGTTCAAGTTGATGAATGCATAGGAGTCCAAACAACAAAATGGCTTTTGGACCAGAAATGGCTTTGGGCCAAGTCCATGGACATAATTAACAACACAGATGTGCTGAAGGACCTTTGTGAAACCTATTTGGTTCATGGGTTGAGGTATATATGAAGTGGGTTTGTGGGGAGGGGGCACTTTAGAAGTTGGTCCTGGGGTTAAAGAATGGATGTGTATGGTCCTGCCTACCAAGCATTTCAGGAGATTAGAACTCTTGTATTAGGCATATTCAGCAATGAGTAGATAGAAATATCACAGCTGAAGAGCAGAAAAGTCTGAACTGTTAAAGCCAATGTATTGCATTACAAAAGGTGTTTGGCATATTGCTGAAAGAGTGAAATTTCTTTCTTATAATTTTCACTGAACTACAGTTCAATATCACACTTGGTTGGCCACAACACCTTTTGATCTTCTTTAACTAGTTTTCAAAAAGACACTACAATTCTTTGGCTATCTAATCCCTGCTGTGAGTTAGACTGTGGCCTATTCATAAACCTCAAAAAGTGTTAATAGATGTACTGTTGATATATTATCCTTAAATCTGGTTATTTTTACTGCGCTGTGAAACTCTAGTAGTCCAACTAGTTACACTGGATCAGAGGTTTGGGGGGGGGGTTATTAAAATTTATGAAAGGACAACAACACCAGAGAGACAGAAATGGAACGAAAGCATAACAAATAAATATTTCGTCAAAAGATTTACCCATTACATACCGTCTACTTAAATAATATCAACAAGAATATCAACATTGAGTCACCTTTCTAACTGTTTTGTTGCCAGTTCTATTCTTTGTACCTCTCCTAATCATAATTTCACCAAAATGTAGATCTCTTAAACTTTCAACACTCAATCTTGGGCTTTCTTTCCCCCTTCAGTTTTCAAGCAAAAATCACTCTGGCAGCAATAATAATATGTAAGGCTACCATTTGAAGGTCTCTATGGATGTCAGATACACAATTTAGGAGTAATGTCTGGTTTGTAGGGAACTTCTTTTCCCAACCCAGCTGGTATAATCCTTACCATGTTTACAATGACTGGAGGCATGAAGAAACGTTTTAGTTTTTTATTCCATTACATTTGTGTAATTTTGAGGCATTTGTTATTAATTGTATTGGTAACAACTATTTAATTATACTGTGACTAAAACTTTTTTTCATTATACCAATAAAGGCACTGTATGTGTGTGAGACTGGAGGCATGTTTGCATGCCCTCCACATATGAAATAAAAGGAGTGACACCCAGGCTCTGGAGCTCTTTGATCCATCCCCTTCTCCCCCTCTCTCTCACGAATACACACCCGCAAACCCCTTCCCTCCCTACTTCCTCCTCCCCTCTCACTTCCCCAATCTACTCCCCAGTTGCTCCCCCCCCAGATGCACACACACACAAACATGAACACAAGGAGTCTTTTCCCCTCCCTTCTTATCTGTTCTCCCAGGAGGGCCCCAACCTCCTTTGTCCTGGAGGGCAGCACCTGTGTTGCAGCCTGCAGCCCAGCTCCCAAAAGCCTGGAGGGCAGTGGCCTGGTCCCCAGAAGCCATGCAGCCTCCACTCTGGCTCCCAGAGGCCTCTGAGGTGGCACCACACCTTTGGCAAGCCACATAGCCTCTTCCCCAGGCCACACAGGCCTTCACCTCCACCGGCCACCTCCCTCCCTCCCTCCTTTGTGGCTGGCTCCATAGCCTCTACCTCCACCAGCCACCTTCCTCCCTCCTGAGTTACAGCTGGCTCCCTAGCCTCTGCCTTCACTGGCTGCCTCTCTTCCTACCTTCGTGACTCTTCTGGCATGCTCCCTGGGGCAGGACTATGGTCTGTACCCATTTCCATCCCAGGAGACGCACCAGAAAATGTGTTCCACATCAAAAAGTCATCCTTATCTACTCTACCATATTGAGTGGTGCAGTCTTCTCCTTTGTCTTGGTGATGCTCAGGTGGGGACGAGTGCCTTGCCCTGCCCTTCTGTAGAAATGATCACATTACTCCTGTGTGTGCTAGGAGAACTCTTGCTGAGGAGTCTGATTTCACATGGAGCTTGCCAGTTGATCTTTTTTTGACACAAATAAATCCCTGTGGGTAGCCATGCCTGAGTTGGCCTGTGTTTACTTGTCAGACACAAAGGTGAAGGATGGTGATTACTTTTCCTCCTTGTACATCAAAGGGCATACTTTGGGTTTATCACAGTCAGACTCACCATCTTTAGCAACATGGATACAGGCATGATTCCTGCATTTACATCCATCCTAGTTAGTTAGAATAGATTAGGACTGTCTCCTGAACTATCCAGCAATGCACTTAAATTTATAAAGTAGTCATATTTGACTGACGAAATACTCTCTGCTTCCTTATTTGTTTTGCTTACCTGTAATCATGACTTCCATTGTTGCTAAGCCTAGAGCACCTTGCTAGTTAACTGAATATTGCCAAATGTTATTACATATACATTTTATTCTGGGTTCAATTGCAACCTGGGCATCAGTGATTGACAACACATCACCTGGTTGTCCACAGATGGATGCACTGGCCAACCCTTCTCAAAACTATTTCAGACCAAGTATGCCAGCAGTACCAACTGGATGGCATCATCATATAGTATGGCATGAAAGATCTCCCTGACCAAGAAGGGGTCATACTAGTACGTACCATAGTCACTAACCTTCAGACTCGACATTCTAGACTCCTTTGCTATGACACTTCTGTGATTGAGACTGTTGAAATACCACATGTGGGCATAGGGGCCATCTCTCTGGATATGGTGAACTTAGTAAGACAACAGGTCTGTAAGTAGCACCACAAATCATATACACTTTTTGGGAGAGGGCAGATTGTTACACACCCAGATATTTCATTCTGACAGATGATACTTTTTAGGTGGGGCCTGGCTATCTGGCTACATAATATCTGAACAGCCAGCTGGATTGGCATAGGAGTATTGGCAGGAATGGAGGCTGCCCTGCTCTGTGGTCCTTTTGGCATTGCAATGGATATGGGAAATGAAGCATAGTCTAAAAATGGCATTTTGTTTTGTTATTTTACTGATTTAGAAATATTTATGCCCCTCCCTCCTCAAAAGGTTCTCCCTATCCTAAATGGAGTGGTGATGATTAGAGTAAATGTGAGTTATCCTCACCATGAAGATCAGAAGGTTAAATTCACTACCTTCATGTACCTGTTAGACCCATTATGCACGGGGGGAATAACGCACATTCGGGGTGGAATGGCGGCGACTAAAATCACCGATAACACACGGAGCCGGCTGCAACCGGCCGCAGCTTCGGTGCATGCCACTGAAAAAGCCGCGTTAGCGAAATGCGGAAGAAAGCGCAGCTTCCGGGTGACCGGGGCGCAACCAGAAGCGGCGCCAGGATCGCCGCGTGCATAATCGGTTACTCTGGGTTTTGCTGCCATCACGTCCCGTCCCGTGCATAACCGGTGTGCTTCCCGTCTTCCCCCCCGTGTTTTCCATGTGACCCGAAATCGCCGTTTCGGCGGCCGTGCATAGTGGGCCTTAGTGTGACTCCATAGCAGGCATTATCTGTATGTATATAATGTAGTAGTCCCAGTTTTTGTCCTATTTTAAAAGGTACACCTAATCTCATTCATTCTTTCTTTTCTTCTGAAAATGCTGCATGAACAAATTATTCATAAGAAGTATTTGGAATACAATGTTCTACATTTCTCAAATGCTTTTGAATGGTCTACCTCAACAATAGTTTTACTACACATCTTGATAATAAAGACAATTTCTTGGTACTTTGTGCAGTCAGAAAGGGAAATATCCCAAATAAGGTTCCTTCCCACTCATAGCTGATTTATTAAACGAAAAAGTACAATAAATGTTCTCTTTGGTGACATGTGAATAAGTGAACTTTTGAATAATACTGGCTATCAAAGTTTACTTGTTCTCCAGTAATAAACACTGGAAATAGGAAAGAGTCATGCACCAAATTTACTTGTGATTCACTGATTTCCAAGTTAATGAAAACACCATTTATTTTGGAAATTGTTCTGTTGATGACCTAACTATTTGTCATATGGGATGCAGTTGACTGCACATTACTAATTGTACTCCATTTTGCCCTACATAATGATTCTATCTTAAAAGTCAAATATGTTTTTTTCACAATACATGATTTTTCTCATAACTACAGGCAAAGGCAACCATCTTGTTCCATTTGGGGGAAAAATAAGGCAGCAATGTTATTAAAGGTATTGTTTATTAAATGTATTTAATAATACATTTATTTAAATGTATTTAATAATGACTCATGTCATTAGTAATCAAGGTCGCGTTCCTTCAAAACTCTTTATCAAAATGAAAGTATGGTACAAAGAAAGCTAAAATGGGAACTGGATAGGGAACTGGTAGATAGGGAACTGGTTAGAAACTGCACCCAAAGAATAGTTGTCAATGGTGTTTCATCGGACTGAAGGGAGGTAAGCAGTGGGGTGTTACAGGGATCATTACAGGGTCCAGTACTTTTCAGCCTCCCCCCCATGATCTGAATGAGGGGGTAGAAGGACTAATCATTATAACTTCTGTGATGATGATGGGTCTTCTAGATTTATCCAATACCATAAATACTATATCACACTGGTTTACAACAACAACAACAATAATAATAATGTACTTGCATAAATGAAGAATCTCTTTATACTAAGTGTGACAAAAGGTGTTGATGAGCAGAACAATCCCAAGCCATTCCTTCTCCTTCTCCAAGTTCCATTCTTCCTGAAATATGGTTTAGCGAGGAAAAAGAAGAAATATCCAAGAAACATTACATTGTCCAGCTCAAAAACAAATGTATCCAAGCCATTTCTAAAAATATCTGGAAATATGCCCATTGAAATTAGAGAGCCTGTTAAGAAAAAGTCAAATCTGCAGCCTAAATTATTGTCTTTCAAGGACAGAAGCAAATTCTGTGGCTGAATGCATGGCATACAATTAAGCTGACAGCTGCAGTTTTCCAGTCTAGTATCCTAACCACAGAATGGAAATATTAGTTCATAACTTGGCCTTGTGCTTGTATTCCAATATTTATTCTCCCCCAGTGATTCCATGTGAAATTTAGTTGCTTTACAAGTCAAAACAGTGGTTTTTCAATTGTCAGCACTCCAGGTTCAACCAGCTTTCTGAAAAATCCTGCTGTGTCTTTTCTGTCCTGTTCCCGTTACTAACAATAAGAATAGAATCAGAGATTAGCTGTCAATTTGGCTGATGCATATTTGAAATGTAGATGGAACAATAAATCCACAGTTAGTTTATTTTCCAGCAAAATATTAAAAACAAGTTTGCAGACGTGCCAATTTAAAGTTTTAGCTCCTGGAGTAATGTGATTTTATGAACATTTCTAATCACAGCATAGTGTCACTATAAAACTCCAGTAACATGTCAGAAATGAAACTACCTGAAATGGGGCCAGAGCACTCTGTCCTCCTCTTTAAACAACATAAAACCCACAAGGGAGAACTCTGATTATGGAAATTCAGGGTAAAGCTGGAATACCAAATTCAGAGCCATTATGATATAGCAGTTTGACAGCATAACTTGTGTAGGAGGACCAGTTGACTCCCTGAATCTTATTGTTTTGTGGCCACTTTCTGGCTATTAGGAAAGGAACGGAAAACAAATAAGTGACTATCATAATGCCCCTGTATAAAAATCTATAGTGTGGCCTTATTCGGAATACTGTGTGTGTTTCTGTTTCACACATATCAAAAAAGACATA
The DNA here is from genome assembly GCF_049243985.1 of Paroedura picta. Lineage (NCBI taxonomy): Eukaryota > Metazoa > Chordata > Lepidosauria > Squamata > Gekkonidae > Paroedura > Paroedura picta. The sequence goes on from NC_135377.1 coordinate 53,477,916, forward strand.
ACACTGGAAAAGGTGCAGCAGGGGGTGCTAAAAGGATTAAGGATATGGACCATCTTCCTTATGAAGAAAGGTTAACAAAGTTAGGAATGTTTAGTTTAGAAAAATGACAATTGGGCTGATAAAATTATGCTTGGGATAGAGAATGTAGAGAGAAGTAATTTTGTTTTCTCACAGTAAATAATGTGTGAACACTCAATGAAATGCATGAGTTTTAGAGGTTTGGAATATATTAGAATTCCACCGAAACTGGAATTCACTGCCATAGAGCAGAGATCCATCAGTGGCTAGTAGCCAAAAGGTATACATGGAACACTTTGTCAGGGCAGTGATGTTCCCTATCCATGGTACTTGACAGGCAACAGTGGGAGGGCTACTGAAGTCCAGGCTTGGCTGGTGGACCTCCTGATAGCATTACAATAGCATTTATGTCACTGTGAAACATAAAATGTTGGATTGGATGGACCATTGCCCTGATCCAACATAACTTCTCTTATATTCTTACCAGCCGACCTAGAATATATGTAATGTCTGTTGCCTTTGCACCAGGCAGGCAAGTCACCATGTGGTCAGCTCATCTATTTGCATGCCTTTGGATCAAACTATTAAGGGCCTTTTCCCTTACCTCCCTGCCCAGGAATGGTTCCTTTGTGCAAAGAGATATCTGTTCACCAATGGTAGAAAAGGTCCCTTCTGAGGAATGCTCCCCTTTTCTTCAGCACAGTGCTCTCTTTTCCCTTGATCATCATGCTCTGTGTGCCTAAATGACTATCTCTTCTTCTCCAGGCCAGCCTCCTTCGCCTCAAGGGTGCAAACTTGTTCTCTGAGAACCAGGAGGTCCTTGCACTGGGCACACACTGCAGATAGTCATATGTGTTGCACTCAGTACAATTCACTGGATTGCCCAAAATCCCCTACAAGCATTTTACCTTCATAATTCTTTTTTTTCCTCTTTTTCATCCTCCCTTTAAAAAACTCCTATTTATGTAGATCTGTTTGTGGAAAGTGTTCTTATCTTTTTAGAGAGGTGGAGAGACTAGTGCCCCAGCTTCTTTATCCTGAACATGCATATCTGTTACACTGGTCTGTTTATTCACTTATTTAAAGAATGTGAGAATAAGCATAACACTTTAGATTTAGTTGAAATTTGGACAACCCCTCCCCCATTTTTTATGTCCTAGTTGTACTTAAATCCTGGAGTTTATTTTGTTATTTGTTTTTCTTTCTCGATCACAAAAACCTGCCTAAAGTGTATCCTTATCTGTGAACTCATTATCCCTAGCCTCTGGTATTAGTACTTTAATCTACAGGTATAATAAAGTTTAAAAGTTATATCAGAGCATAAGCTAGCCCTGTGGCCTCAGTTTTAATCCTTGTCCTTTGTTTTACCCTCCATTTTATCCTTCTTATACTGAATGAACTGATTACAAATTTCTGAATGATTATTCATTTATTAGAAATTGGCTTTAACCCTTTATCGGAAATGAGCTCTCTCTCTTCTGTTCGGAAAAAGGCTACTTTCCATATGACCTTTCACTTACAATAGAATATCAAACAAGTCAAACAAGTCCCAGGCTGTGGGAAGGGTCTCTGGGAGGTGGCAAAATGGGTTTTAGAGTGCTTTTCAGATAATTAAAAAATCATGCTGAGACCAACTTGTAAATGGATGTGGAATCTTAATGTTTAGGTTAATGTTAGGACTGCTTTTAACTTTACATTTCTGATAAAACAGTACTTGGCACAGCCTGGTGCCATAGGTAACAATGTGCTGATGGATATTCTGGGTTTAACCGAAGGCTGTGTGCTGTCTTGATGACTCTTGCCACATCAGAGGATGAGATCAAGACTCCAAGACTTTGGAGGGTGGACCTGTAGATGGTATGAGGGAGTGAAATCATGGCATTTGTCTAGGGATGCAGCTTTGAGGCAGAGGGATATAATACTATGTAACCCTTTGTTCTGGGCACAGCTCTTTTCTGGACATTAGTCACCCTGTACCTGCAGCTAAATAAAAAACATAAATTAATTTCCATTCTGGCATGTTTTTGGGTAACAACAGGGAAAAGACCCTGTTAAGGCTACATGACCATCAGGTCTTCCAGGATATCAATGCTGCAGTACAACTTGCCAAGATCCTCTGAGACTAAAGGTAAAGGTAAAGGTATCCCCTGTGCAAGCACTGAGTCATGTATGACCCTTGGGGTGACGCCCTCCAGCGTTTTCATGGCAGACTCAATACAGGGTGGTTTGCCAGTGCCTTCCCCAGTCATTACTATTTACCCCCCCAGCAAGCTGGGTACTCATTTTACCGACCGGAAGGATGGAAGGCTGAGTCAATCTTGAGCCGTCTGCTGAGATTGAACTCCCATCCTCATGGGCAGAGCTTCAGACTGCATGTCTGCTGCCTTACCACTCTGCACTACAAGAGGCTCTCCTCTGAGACTATTTAGAACTAAAATTAGCTTCTCCTAGGTAGCAGCTATAATGTAACTAAAACAAGAACTAGACCAGAGCAGCATTAAAATTAAAACTAAAATTACCTACTCCTGAGTGAGAAGCTCCAACACTGAGATGTTACAAAACATTGGCACCTAAATGTGTTTTTGCAGTTTGCTCTCCTTAATATTTTAATCCTTTTCACTTAGCCCATTTTGATAGTTTTCTTATATTAAAACTGTGTTTGAGTGTGTAAATTTCATTTATCTCTTCTTGCACATCTGCTAATCTCATCTCTTTAATCCACTGATCTAGATACTTTGTCACGGGAGCTGGGAAATCTACTGAAAGGGGAATTCCCTTTGGAGAGATTGAAATTCCATGGGCTTTAAACTCTTGTCCTTGTTTTACATTATGATTATGGCTATATTTAACTGTTGTATGGTTTTCAAGGCAAGAGACATTCAGAAGTGCTTTGTCCTAACCACTCTCTGCATCATGAACCTGGCATTCCTTGGAGGTCAAGCCATGGCCAACCCTGCTTAGCTTTAAAGATATGATGAGATTAGGCTAGCCTGGGCTTTCTATGATATATATGGTTTTGTTTATTTTTGTCTTATCTGAAATATGTTTTGAATAAACACTAACACATGTCTGGTTTGTATTTGTGTTACATGAACAATGTATTTTTTTAAAATGCTACCGAATTAGTTCTGAAGTGTCACTGCTGACTAAATCCAACTGCTAGGTAGACCAGAGGACTTTTCTTTCTATATATAAATAACTGTGTGAACTATGTGTGGAATAACCCTATCCTATGGGTATGATAAAGGTCCAAAATGGTAAGGACCACACAGAAGCAGAAGAGATTTTTAAAAGGTGGCAAAATTATACAGAGGAACTATACAAGAGTGAGCTTAACATCCCTGATAACCACGATGGGGTAGTTACTGACCTGGAGCCAGACATCCTGGAATGTGATGTAAAATGGGCCTTAGGAAGTCTGAGCAACAATAAAGCTAGTGGTGGTGACAGCAGTCCAGTAGAACTATTCAAAATCTTTAAAAATGATGCAGTAAAAGTGCTACACTCAATATGCCAGCAAATTTGGAAATCTCAACAATGGCCACAGGATTGGAAAAGGTCAGTTTACATTCCAATCCCAAAGAAGGGCAATGCCAAAAAATGTTCAAACTACCACACCAGTGCACTCATTTCTCATGCTAGCAATGTTATGCTCAAAATCCTACAAGCTAGGCTCCAGCAATATGTGGACTGAGAACATCCAGAAGTACAGGCAGGATTTCAAAGAGGCATTGGAACAAGAGATCAAATTGCCAACATACGCTGGATCATGGAGAAAGCTAGGGAGTTCCAGAAGAACATCTACTTCTGCTTCATTGACTATGCTAAAGCCTTTGATTGTGTGGAGCAAAACAAACTGTGGCAAGTTCTAAAGGAGATGGGAATACCAGAGCATCTTATTTGTATCTTGAGAAACCTATATGCAAGGCAAGAAGCAACAGTGAGAACTGGGCATGGAATCACTAATTGGTTCAAAATTGAGAAAAGAGTTCGACAAGGCTGTATACTGTCGCCTTGCCTATTTAACTTGTATGTGGAGCACATCATGAAAAAGGCAGGATTAGATGAGTCACAAATTGAGATCAAGATTGCAGAGAGAAATATCAACAACCCCAGATATGCAAATGATACCACACTAATGGCAGAAAGTTAAGAGGAACTAAAGAGCCTGTTGATGCAGGTGAAGAAGGAAAGTGCAAAAGTTGGCTTGAAACTCAACATCAAGAAAATGAAGATCATGGCATCTGGCCCTCTCAATTCCTGGCAAATAGATAGGGAAGAAATGGAGGTAGTGACAGATTTTATTTTCCTGGGCTCCAAGATCACTGCAGATGGGGATTGCAGCAAAGAAATTAAAAGACACTTGTTCCTGGAAAGGAAAGATATGGCAGATCTAGACAGCATCCTAAAAAGCAGAGACATCACCCTGCCAACAAAAGTGTGTCTAGTCAAGGCTATAGTATTCCCAGTTGCAATGTATGGCTGTGAAAGTTGGACCATAAGGAAAGTTGAGCGTCAAAGAATCAAGGCTTTTGAACTCTGGTGCTGGAGAAGACTCTTGCAAGTCCCTTGGACTGCGAGGCGAACAAACTGGTCAGTCCTAGAGGAGATCAACCCTGCCTGCTCAGAAGGCTAGATGAAACTCAAATACTTTGATCACCTCATGAGAAGGAAGGACTCCCTGGAGAAGAGCCTAATGCTAGGAGCGATTGAGGGCAAAAGAAGAAGGGGACAACAGAGAATGAGGTGGCTGGATGGAGTCACTGAAGCAGTGGGTGTGAACTTAAATGGGCTCTGGGGAATGGTAGAGGACAGGAAAGCCTGGAGGATCATTGTCCATGGGGTCGCGATGGGTCGGACATGATTTTGCACCTAACAACAACAACAACAATACTTATTTGTATTTGTATTTTGTTCTTTTAAATGTTCACAACTTGATATTCCCTTATAAAGAAATGTTGATTCTTTCAAATAATATGAAGTATGAACCAAACAATAGCCACAAATTGGGTTCTGGATAAATTATTTAATTCAATTTCCCGTTTTCAATTTCTTCTAACAACAACAACAACAACAACACAATCATTACTCATACTTATTTTTAACTATGCTTCAGGGTTTTGTTTTGTTTTTTTTCATCTATGGTTCACATTCTTGTTTAATTACATTTCCAGCTCTTTTGGATATCTCTGTATAAGTGAGTCTTATGTCCCAAAAAGCAACACTCATACCACAGTACTTTAAATTATGAAGTGTTCATTGCCTCTGTATTCTGTTCTTACCATAGTTACTACTTTCCAGAGATCAAAAGTAGCAGCCCTATGAGACTTTTATGAACTTAAACTCCTAGAAAAAATGAAGTCAGCATATGAAGAAGCTTTTTACATGACTCCACAGTAGAGATGGGCACGATGCAACCCACAGGTCTCCATGAACCACAACATTGGGTAGTTCATGGCTCCCATACTGGGCTCGTATGGCCATGCCCCCAATGACCATGCACAACCACATACATGTCTAACCTTTCTGTGTGCATTCATGAGATTTTTTGGGGGTGGAGTTTCCACCCTTGGCACTTGCATGTTGAGCATGTGAAGCACACAAAAATCTCTCTTCCAGAGTATACGGCTCTTTTGGTTTCCATGGCTACTCCAGTGATTGCCTGTTTAGCTTGATTGGCATCCCTATTAGCCTATTATTTCAATGGCCTTGGTATATATAATCTCTGAGGCTATATCAGAGAATATTGTGTTCTTTTGCTCTTGGTAGGACTGGGTGGTCGAGAGAGAGAGAGAGAGAGACCCATAGCTTATTGGAGGGAGAGAATTTTATGGGATAAATACAGTGGTTCTAGATAGAAGGAGCACTATCAGCCTTACTTAATTCTGGTCACCCTTAATTCTGGTCACCTTATATTACCAATACACATATATTCCATAGAAAATATGGTTACAATTGTGGCACTTGAATAAGAGAAACTATTAAAAGGCAAATCTCCCAGAAACCTGGGGGAGGGGGGATCACAAAATGACAGCCTTTCCCCTTTCTCCAAGAATAACAACCAAGCAAACAATCTTGATTTGTTTTTGGACCAATAGATCACTTGACTGCTGTAAATGCTGTTTCATACTTCAGAGTCAACAGAATTGTCAAGGTGAAAATGACGGATGTGTTTGCTGTGAACAATTAAAAATGTAGGAGATAAATGAAGTGTTTGTTGGCCTGCTCTGTATGATTTATCTTCTCCTTGCATGGGTAGAGTATTTTGGGTCCTATAATGTTCAGTATTTACAAATAGGCCTGGTAAGCATGAGGGATCAGAAGTCTGTGCTGCTTTAGACAATAAATGATAGGGAAAACAAATGGACCTATACAAGGCCTTAGCCAATGTGTGTATCTCATGACTGCTGGAGAATTAACAGGTCAACAATACGTTCAGAGTCAGCCAAAGGAACAGCAAGAAACTGGGTAATAAATGTCACCCAAATTCATGTGGTGTGCACAGCTCTGCCAGCATGAGAACAATATCGCTGCTGTGCTGTCAGCAAAAATGATGTTCTGTCTGTGTTTTGGGGTCACATGGCAAAGATTTTCTTGTTACATGGAGGCACTGGAGACTTGCTCTCTGTCACCTTCCATTTCACATTTTATAGGGATTAAGGAAATAAGTCTGAAAGGAAAACTTATTAGATATTGTTCTTCCCCAGTAGCCAACTACCAATAATCTTAAAAGTCAACAAATGTCAGATTTCAATTTTTTGCTCACTGAATTACTGCAGCCTCAAGGTGTTTTATTTCTCTAATTCATTCAGCTAAACTCCATTTCACTAGTTTGTGGAGAGGAGGAAGCTAGGAAGAAATCTGAAGCCATTGATTTGTCCCTCAAAAGCTGCCATTTTTATTTATTTATTTATTTAGATTTATTTAGATTTAGAACTGATCTCTGACGTCCAAGGATCAGTTGCAATTCTGGAAGAACTACATAACCCACCTGGAGGTTGGTAACCCTTTTCTTTGAGATATTGTAGAGACCTCAGTAACTCAGTAGCAATCTCATTTATCATGAATGCAAATATCTGCTTGATTTCCAAAATGTCTTAAATAAACCATATCACAGTAACTGGCTTGCAGTCTTAACCAATGCCCATTGGCTCCAAATCCAGATTAAACGATCCTGATGATTTGGCTGTTGGCGGAGAGAGTTACATATCTGATGAATCCATCAGAAATCTAACAGAAAGATTGCCTTGTACAGATGTAGCATACAAAGAATTGTGGTTGCTCTTCCTCTTCCTTGCAGACATTTGTAAACAAATTTAAAATGCACATGCCAATGAATTCGACAGGGAATAAAAGGTCACTGACTTCAACCTTACTGGCATTTTTCCAAAGGGTGTTTTGGTTTTGTTCTTTGCGTGCTATTTCTATTGAGGTAAGATTTTTGTTTCTCTTCCAGAAATCAGTGCAAATAGAATTACAAGAGATGTCACTGCTGTGAAATCATTCATTAGGATGGAAGGGTTTCTTGCTCTTGGCTCATACTTTATTTCTTCTTATGGCAGAATGCTAAACAAATTAACCGCATAGTAAATTACAAAGATTAGATTATAGAATTTTGTGAAGAGGGTGAAGATGTAAAACCTGAGTCAGAAAAGAAGAGAGAGAGTAGAGAATAGAAACTAAAATGTATCCATTTCAAGATTTACACATATAAGAAAAGTTCTTGATAGAAATGGTACTGCTTCCCTGAAACAGTGATTTCCTATAGTAACATAGCAACTACCGAAGTTTGAACAACAATCACAAAAACCTTCTGGTGGTGGCAGGGAAAATGGCAGCCACAAGGGGGTGACAGCTATAAATGGTGCCTGTCTAAGCAAGTGGTCTGAAAATCTGCGTCCTTCCATCCACTTGGCATTCAAATCCAGTATGACTATGACATTTCCAGAAACACAGTAGCATAGCAAATTGGGAAAGATCACAGCAATGGCAGTGGGGGGAGAGGGGAGAGAAACACTGGAAAGTGGACAACATTATATAGATGCTCTGAAAAAAATCACTTTGCTTCAGGAGCTGATCCTTTTCTTATGCTCTGCAGAACAGGGCTAAGGGGCAACAGCAAAGCCATCCATGCTCCCTTTGCTTGGTAGGAGAAAGGCATAAGCTTCTGAAAGCTCTGGAGCAGCTGAACAGCAGCCTAGAATAGACATAAGGCATGTTTCAGGAAAAGGAGACTGTTTGGGTGTTTCTTATTTATATAGAAGCTGCCAGGCTGAATCAGACCACTGGTCCATCAAGGTCAGTATTGTCTACGTAGACTGGCAGCAACTGTCCAGAGTTTCAAGTAGAAGTTGCATCATATACTGCTTGGTGTTTTTTGTTTGCTTGTTTTGTTTAACTGGAGATGTCAGGAGCTGAACTTCTGCATGAAGCAGAGGCTTTTCCATTGAGCCCCATCCCATAGAGTAGTGGTAACAAGGAATTATTGGATTTCTGCTGTTCTGTTCCTTTATAGTTCTATAGTTTGCCCTGCTGTCTATTCTACTTCTCCTTTATTCTGACATATCAATCATTTGTAAAGTTAATCATAGAACTGAAGCATAGAGCTTGCCCCAGCTTTTAGCATATTTATATATACACACACATCTTAAAGGTGCTACTGGACTCTGATTTTATTGCGCTACTTCAGACCAACACGGCTACCCATTTGAATCAATACATACTCCCAGGTATTTATATTGTTGTTGTTGTTGTTGTTGTTGTTATTATATTTTTGTCTAGATCACCCCTCTCTAGCAGCAGTCTTGGGGCAGCTGACATCAGTTAAAAATTCATACACAATATAAAACCATATGCATTTAAAACAAAAAATTAAACAATAAAAAAAACCATTCAACATCATTAGAACCATGGGGACAGGTGGGTTGACATTACAGCCCAGGTTTAGTTGGAAAAGAGGGGGGATAGCAAGAGGCCCTTTTAGATGTCAACAAGTGTTACCCTTGGCCTCAACCATATGCTTGGCCATTTTGCAGGTTCTTTGGAATGTTGACAGTTCCAAAAGGGCATGAATCTCAACTGTCAGTCTTGATGAGAATGGATGTAAGCTTTGTGGGTGATATTTTGCTAACACACGCTTGTGCCCCTTCATGCAGGATGCAACAAAGAATCTTAAGCAATCACGTTATGAAACACTGATCATTTTATAGCATGATTAACAATGCATGTACATATGGAATGGGGGAGAGACAAATAATAAATGGAAGGAGCTGAAAGGTGCCATAATCGAAACAAGCAGCGTCCTGTTCCCAGTGGATCTCCAGACATCTTGTGAGACAAGAACTGGTTAATTCTGAAGCCTTTAAGCCAAATTATTAGTTGTGGGGCTGGTGATATATCTAAATCTCCTAGTGACATGGTAGAAGTTCTAAGCTGTTACCTGGCTGCTATGCTTAAATGAACAAATTGAAACTAAGCCCTAGAAAGACAGAAGAAATGGTGTCTGGGAAGGTAGAGGTCTTGAAAGACAATATGTTCTCTTCTTTCAGTGGAGTTCAACTGATGCTTATCAACTCAGTTAAGAGGCTCAAGACTGGATTGGACCTAACAGCTGAGAGATGCTGGTCAACATGAATGACCTGGCAGTGATGCCCAATGCTGAGAGATTGGACAGTGTTTGGTTGTCATGACACTCACAGAGCCAGATCCAACACATTGGAGGGGAACAAAATAAGCTCAAGGAAGAGACAAGATATTGTCTTAGGCACACTGGGGCCCAGAGAACCTGCAACACCATGGATTTTTCCTCAGACTTAGCGCCTCTAGGCTCCATTTCCATATTCCAAGTCAAGATTCCACCATATCTACTGGGAGATCCAGAACCTCTAGCCTGAGTAGGTGAGGCCTCTCTACTAGGAGTCCAAGTAGATGTTACAGGTCTAGTGACAGTTGTGCCATGACCAGGTCCCCCATTCTTAAGGCTTTTCCACCAACCAGCAAAAGCAGCTGAGAGGGCCACTGAAGAAACAACCCAGTGGTAATACAGTACCAGGCTAGAAGCCCATGCTTTAATACTTAAGCCTGTTCTCTCTCATAAGCCTTGTACTGGGAAGCAAAATTCAATGGAGTAACCAGTTTGAAACTCTCCAGCTCCTGTGATCCAGGCTCCCAAGACTAACCTGCTTCTATGTGGCATCTGGGGTCAGAACATTAGTTGAATTACTGTTCCTGACTTCAGAGCATTTGCCAATCTACTTAGCTCAGCAACTAGCCCACACCAGACATGCCATCTTAATTCCATATAGATGAAGCATGAAGGGGCAGGGGGGGATTTTCTCATTGCCAAACAGAGATAGTTGTCAATATTTTTGAACTATCCCTGAAGAGACAAGCAAATACCATACTTGAAGAGATTGTTTGTGGAGCAGCTATGCAATCAAAGACACAAAAGTGCTCATGAGCTTTAAATAGATTGTTGACCTGGCTGAAATAAATGGTTGGCAGAACAAGGCTGCTCAGTCTCCTCAGTGGTTTGGTGTCCTCATTCTGAGGGGGGGGGGCAGAATGAGGCAGAGCCAAACAATAGCAACTCTCCAAGGAAGAGAATCAACCACCTGCTGAATCAATGTCCTCCCACCTCCATTAACTCTGTCAGCCAGTCAGTATACAGAATCATGGTTGGATCCACAGATCTCTTAGTATCATTGTATTTTTAAAAAAACAGATAATGTATAGCTTATACTCTCAAATGGGACTCCGCAGTTCAGTTCACATCCCCCCCCCCCAAACATCAGATTTTCATAGGTTTCACTGATCTTGAATCTGATAAATGTTAGCATATATTCTCTCATTCCCATAACTATAGCCTAAATAATCTTTTGCATTTTTCATATCTAATTTAAGTATAAGTCTAAACTAAATGCTTTACATTTAACATTAACTCTCATTTTCTTCTGCACATGATGCCGCCAAACTGCTGGATGTTGAAAAGTGGATAACTATACTAGGAATTCACCTGGCCAGAGGAATGTTCAAAAGTTTCTTAGTCCATAAGTTTATAGTATGTATATCAAAATTATTTAAATCCCTGTGAATTGTTGTTGGGAGATATTAACGAGGACCTCACAGCTCTGCCGCTAAACTAAGCTGCAAACCATTGAGGAATGAATCAACCAAAACAATGTTAGCATGACATGTTTATAAAAAAAAATTAACCTCCATCCTTATAATTTATCTATTATATTTTGCTTTCACCACTTACCTTTGAAATAAAATATACTTTATTATACTCTGTTAACTTTGCACTGACTTGCAAGCAATCCATTCAGGCAGGAAGGAATACACTGACATGTTTGTTGGCTTCAAAATTGCCACAGCTTTATTACAGTACAGGTGTTGGCCCAAACCTGGCATGGGATGGGAAGTCTGCAAAAAGTGGTTGCCCTAATGCAGTTTTATTTTTTGCTACTGCACGAGGTAGCCTATGGACAGAAAGTAGATAGTTCCTGACATTCATTTAGGTTGTTAATCATTATGATGTGGTAAGAACTGCCCAATCACCTTCCAGCACCCCCTTTTATCAGGACTATGTTGTAACGCAAAACCATTACAACACATACAAGGGGATATAAAATAGGCTGTGTTATTGTGCCATTCTCCCCCCCCACACACACACACATAAACATACAGAGACTGTCCCAGATCTCACTAAATCCAAGACAACCATTTTGTTACTTTGAAATCACATTGTAATGTAATCAGATTTTTTTTAAGGTTGCCAAGGGTAGATAATGGAAGTTACACTTGCAGGGGGGGGGGGAAGAGTAGGAGCAATGCCCCAATTGGGGATGGCCTGGATTTTCCGTGGACACCTGGCCAGGTCTGACATATGCCCCGTTGAAGCCTGGTGCTCCCTTGCCATGGGCCAACTGAAGGCCTGGGACCACTTTGGACTGGCCCTGATGTCATCAGGAAGCAGGAATTAGCTCCAGAACCAGACAAGTATGCTGAGCCAAATTCCTCATGCGGAAGGAGTCTCAGTTAAAACTTTTTTGAAAGAAGACTTGTTATTCTTTTTCATCAAAGACTGAAGCTAAGCCTTTTAATCTAGCATGTGAACCAATTTTGCATGCCACAACAATCTTACAAAAGCCTCTGGGGGAAAAAATATCAGTGTCAATGGTCCATGCAGATGGCAAATACTTTAAAGTCTTTTAGCCTGTGTGCCAGCTCATATGCATGTTGAGAGACTCCACAGCTCAGTAGTATAGTACAGGGGTAGTCAACCTGTGGTCCTCCAGATGTCCATGTCAGCAAATGCTGAGCCTCCGGGGAGGGTGGTATATAAATATAATAAATAAATAAAATAAATAATAATAAATAAATAAATAAATAAATTGTAGTCCATGGACATCTGGAGGACCACAGGTTGACTACCTCTGTTATAGTACATGCTTTCCACACATAATCAGTGTTAAGGGATCTCCAGGAGCAGGAGCTGGGAAAGACATTTTTCTGGCAGAGACTCTGCTGAGCCTTTACCAAGTCCAGTGTTCTGATTTAGCATAAGACAGCTTCATATACAAATATGCATGGAGAGACTGCTCACCAGTAGGTAAGGGCCTTAAGAGAAGCAGCATTCCAAGGTAAATTTTCCCAAGTATATCTGAATCATGTAAATAAGGGTTTTGTGAAAAGGGGAAAATGATGAGACAGAAGCTAAGTAGTTTTTTCTCCCCTGGATGAAAGAGTTATAGGTTTCTGCACAGCCCTCAAAGCAGTTATTGTAACCAAGAGAATTGTTGGTTGTGGGGAGATGAAAGGAAAGAAAATGCAAACTGCTTTGAGACTCATTTAGGTAGTAAAAAGTGGGGTAGAAAAAACACTCTTCTCTTCTTCTGTGCGGGTTTACAGGAATATGCTTCATGTATATAGTGGATAGTGGAATCCAACTGGGTTATGAATGACTGGTCACTCCGTGGACATTATCCATTGTCTCAGACCATGTAAACAACAAGGAGCAGATGGCCTGATTCATACTTCTCAGAGATTTTCTGTGGGACCAAGCCCTATGAAGATAGGTTGAGGGACTTGGGAATGTTCAGCCTGGAGAAAAGGAGGTTGAGAGGGGACATGATAGCCCTCTTTAAGTATTTGAAAGGTTGTCACTTGGAGGAGGACAGGATGCTGTTCCCATTGGCTGCAGAGGAAAGGACACGCAGTAATGGGTTTAAACTACAAGTACAACAATATAGGCTAGATATCAGGAAAACAATTTTCACAGTCAGAGTAGTTCAGCAGTGGAATAGGCTGCCTAAGGAGGTGGTGAGCTCCCCCTCACTGGCAGTCTTCAAGCAAAGGTTGGATACACACTTTTCTTGGATGCTTTAGGATGTTTAGGGCTGATCCTGCGTTGAGAAGGGGGTTGGACTAGATGGCCTGTATGGCCCCTTCCAACTCTATGATTCTATGATTCTATGGTATCTAGCCAGACAGAATAACTCTTTTCCAGCCATTTCTCCTGGAAGGACTAAAGAATTAAACTCCTCTAAGAACTGCTAATGCATTCAAAAGCTTTTATGTGTCCTTCTTTCAAATCTATTATTTAATGACCATCTAAGATGTAGCAGCCACCATGTACAATTATAATAAGAGAGGAATTTCAGAATGGGGAAATAGACCAATGATAAGCCAGCAAGAGGAGTGAAGGCAATGAACTAGCAATTTGTTTAGATGGGGAGGGGAGCATTACTCACCTATCCCCAAAATGAAAACACCAGCAGAATAATGGATTACATCGGGCTGGGCTAGCTATATAGTTATTAAATACTATACAGTTTGTGTCTAGTGGCACCCTTAAGACCAACAAAGTTTTAATCAAGGTATGGGGGGGGCACTATTTGGGCATGGAATTGCAGTCATTGTGGGTGGGCAGGTAGTTTTGAGTTTCCTGCATTCTGAAGGGGGTTGGGCTAGATGACCCTGAAAGTCCCTTCCAACTCTATGATCCTAAGCTTTTGTGTATAAGTCCAATTCTTCATGTGCTTTCATACGAAAGCTTATATCTTAAATAAAACTTTGTTGGTCTTACAGGTGCCATTGGATTCACACTTTGTTCTGTTGTTTCAGACTAACATGACTATCCTCCTGAATCTAGCTGCATACTTATTATGCACCTGCTGTTTTACGTATTGGGCTGTCTAGCATTAAAGGTAATCCCATCCCAGTTCCAAGCCCTGAGTTGCATTTCTGCCTTACCACCTTTCCAAGTCAGCACACCTAAATGTATTGAAAGGCCCAGTTCCTCCTTCAGTCCCTTCCCCATCCATTCTGGACAGCACTAGGGTTCAACCAGCAAAAAAAAAACACATAAAAAGGAGAAAAAAACCCAAACAAACCAGGGACTCCAACAATTTAATCCTTGTGCTATAAAAAGCTGGGGTTCCAGCTTGGTGTAATGGTTAAGCACAGTGGACTCTAATCTAGACAACTGTATTTGAGTCCCCTGTCCTCCATCTGTAGCCAGCTGGATGGGATAGTCACAGTTCTATTAGTGCTGTTCTTACAGAGCAATTTTTTCAGAGTTCTTTCAGTCCCGTCTACCTGCCAGGTTGTTTGCTGTGGGAATAGGAAGGCAATTGGAAGCTGCTTTGAGACTCTTTTGAGGAGTGAAAAGTGGGGTGTAAAAATCAATGCTTCCCATGTTTCATTGGGTTTAATGTCATTCTTAATATTTGAGAGAGAAAGGTAGGATGCTAATATTCTCAATAAATCTCATTTTATGCCTGAATTCACCTAATTCATATGCCCCTGGATGGAAGCAACCTCTGTCTCTCCAAGAAGTCTGGTTGGAAGCAGTCACCCAGTTAATTTATATCTTGAGCTAGTTCTAACTGCTGGACCTGAAGACAAGTGGTAGAGGTTAACTTGTGAAATGCAGAAATCTGTGCTTTCCTTAGCTCTAATACACTGAGACTGTATTGTCAGCATATGATGCTCCTATTTGATCTCAGTGGGCCAGAACAATTGTGGCCGCATGAGCGACTGCTCTACATTATGGAGGGTGACCAACAGGTTAGTGTTAAGTGCTCAGTCACTGGGTTTTGTTTTTTGTTTTTACAGTTTGCAATCTGTTCTTGGATGACCTTTGCATGTGTCTGTACAATGTAAAGAGGCAGGCAGGCAGCCACACACTGGTCTGCTGTATAGTGGCTGCTGAATAACAGTCAAACAGCATCACATTAATGGAAAATCCCTTATTGGGTGATTAGTGGTTACTGATTTGCCAAATGTTAACTTCTGGGGGAGGGGTAGATGAACTGTAAGAGGAATTTTATGGGTTTGCAGACATACAAGAGAAGCAATGAAGAAAAGGTATGGTATGGATGAAAAGAGGGACGTGCGGGGTTTGCCATGCCAGATTGCTTCCAGTTGCATTTTATAATGTACGCGCCTGCAGGTGACTGATCTCTAATCTTATACTTGTGAGAATTTTGCCCCCCTCCTTGTGCTCATTTCCATCCTTTTCCATAGCTATTGTCCCAGTTTAAGTTTCTGCAGCCCAGCCTGGGCCAGAACCTCTACAGTAGCAGAGTGTTCTCCCAGTATAATACTGGGAGAGATGGTTTCTAGTCCACCACAACTAGGCATGTGTATGTGAACTAGGAGTTGTCAAACCCACTCTTTCCCAGTTCTGGACTCTCTCCTCCCCTTGTGCAGAAACTGTATCTCCCACTTCAGTGATCAGACTTCTTTACATTCTAAAAAAAAAAAAAGATTTATTTTCTCCATAAGTACTTTAAGCAGGATTGCAGCAGGATCTTCCATGAGGAAAAGATGTCATTTCACTGGCTCCTTTGAGTTTTCCCAAGTAGTGCCTTGCAATAAAACTATCAGTTTTCTCCTTGAGTGTACCTGGGCATCTGATCAGCTCTACCAGCATCAGAGCAACTCCCATTCACAAGACTCACAATCCAAAAAGTCATCATGCAATATAACATTGGAGAAATGACACCATGAAGGAGTAGTCTGGCTTGTGCAGTAGGATCACTGATGCAGTCACTTGAGCAAACAGAAAACAGTCTGGCTTGTGTAGAAGGATCACTTAAACAAACAGAAAACCTTTTAAAACTATTGAGCTAAAACACAGAATAGTTTAAATTAACCAGGCTATAATTAGGAAACAGTATTTAGCAGCAGAAAGTAAAAATGGAAAAGGAGTCAAACCGAAACTTAGAAGAGAGTTACCCGGCATTGGCATCTCAAGCCAATAATTGTACATATTGATGAAGGCTTCTAGCCTCCATTCCTCTCTCTCTCTCTCTCTCACACACACACACACACAATTGCATTAACACACACACAAACACACAAAATGCTAGCTAGAATCTCTCTCACACACACACACATACACACACAATTGTATTAACACACACACAAACACACAAAATGCTAGCTAGAATGATAGAAGAAAAGTGGCCTTAAAGGAAAGTGTGCTTCTTATCACCCTTGTGCATTTTGAGAATGAAATATAAACTACTGCTGAATCCACTAACTCTTCCCCAATGTGGGGAACACTGGTTTTCAGGATGTCAAAAGATGTCTTTCTGTGATTATGCATGGTCCCCGTAGGCAAAGGAGCAGCTGGACCTGGAAGGCACGGCTCTTCCCTTTATGCACAGGCCCAACCCAGCATGGCACCCATGTTACCAAAAAAAAAAAAAATCAGTGTTGCCTTAATATGGGGCATCAGAGGCTCTAAACTGGGCCAGGGCTGGGAGGGGGCCAGGCTGATGTCAATGTCATGTATCCACGGGAATTTGCCCTATTGCTGTGCAAAAGCTGGCCCAGCTTATCCCTCCCATGTATAGTCTAATATTTATTCTATCCTTCTCCTGTAAAAGAGAAGCATGCCACCATTGCTTTAGCCGAAGGAAGAAGAAGAAGAAGAAGAAGAAGAAGAAGAAGAAGAAGAAGAAGAAGGAGTTGGTTCTTATATGCCGCTTTTCTCTACCCGAAGGAGGCTCAAAGCAACTTACAGTCGCCTTCCCATTCCTCACCCCACAACAGACACCCTGTGAAGTGGGTGAGGCTGAGAGAGCCCTGATATCACTACTCAGTCAGAACAGCTTTATCAGTGCTGTGGCAAGCCCAAGATCACCCAGCTGGCTGCATGTGAGGGAGTGCAGAATCGAACCTGGCTTGCCAGATTAGAAGTCCGCAATCCTAACCACTACACCAAACTGAATTGGTTATCCTTAAGCCAGAAACCCATTTCATGTTGCTTAAGTTCCCAGGATAGTTATTATGCAATCTTGCCAGTGTCATTGGGAAAGGGGGAATAATAGGTAGGCATAAGGGCAGCACAGTCCTGAATGTTGTCAAGTTAGAGTTGGCTGGCTGTCATCACAAAAGTGCTGGTGCTACAGATCATATCCTTAAAGAAACACAGAAAGAGTGCTCAGAACCATCCTGGGTGGGGGAGAGTTTGGCCTGACACCAATTCCATCAGTTGTGATTGGTTCCTGGAACTGGGACGGAAAGGTGTGCGATTGAGGCTTCAAGGGGCCAATGAGTGGCATGAGACAGGTGAGCAGAGGCAGGTGGGATGAGGCTGCCTATTGAGCAATGCTTGAAAAGCTGTAGTGAAGTATACATTGTGGTGACTGGAGGGGAGAGGTGGGAGGGCACCATGTAGCCATGAACTAGGTTCAGTTAACTGTAGCTCTCTTGAATGGATTTTGGACAAGACCACACAGAGTGGCACTACTTTCCTTTATTATTCCCTTGTGACCATCATGTACTCCACTGTAACATCAGATATTTTTAAGGGCTTTGGGAAAGTCACTACTTGGGCAATAGTGCCACATTGTTATAATGATCTAGTGCTACACTATCCTGCATTCTCTGAAATCCAGTGTTCTTTTGTTTTAAAAAATGTAGTTCTTTTACTGCTGATATAGAAGGGAAAAGGTGTATGCTATTTTGTACAGATTGCCTACGAAGGGAAAGGCAATCTGTACTGGTGGCTGGAGCAAGGTAGACATTAATGGCTCTTCAGCTCATGTGGATGCCCCTTTCCTGCTATGTGCCTTTTCATTTACAAGAGCCATAAATGCAACACAGAGCATTTTCTATGTGTGGATGAAGCAGAACAGGTACGTTACACCGAGTTGTGCAGGAAATTTCTGCCATAAGTCTGAGTCACTCGCAACAACCAACACCACTACTAGTGAATTCTTTGGGGAATATTAATGGTGCCTCTCAGTTGTGCATCTATGACTGAGATTGCAAAGACAAAGGGGCTTCACATTCGAACAGTTTCATGCACATAGAACTCCAACTCTTCTGATCCTAAATGTTTTTAATCAGACAAGATGAATCACAGATGACTTATTTAACTTCACAGGCCAATGAAGTATGCCAAATTCGCAGATAAGGCAATGTACTACAGTGCATACTAAGCACCTGCCAGCAATTATAGACCCTTTTTCAACCTAAATGCACAGCAGCATAACAAATTGAAAAATAAACAAGCATGCTTCCCCCCCTCCCCTCCGCCCCAAGTGATCACCGCAGACTTGAATACATAATTCTCCCCTCAAATGTCATTACAGCATGAAAGGGCAGTGTTGCATTTTAATTAATTTCTAAAGGACACATTGTTTTGTCTTCCTCTCTCTTCTCTTGCATCATTAATTTTGAAGCCTATACTCTCTGAGATGTCTAATTAGTGGTTTCTTGCATACACATCATTGCTACAGCGGTATCACAGAGACAGGAGACTCGGGGGATTCCAAGGGTTCCTATCAGGCGTGGTACCTCCAAACAAGTTGCTCTTGTATTGCGTACTGACAAATTCATAACACAAGAATATGTTGGTAGTGATGGGTCTTCCCTGAGTTGTAATAGGAAAGCACTATGATCTAATTTATATTTCCTACAGCTTATCCACCAACTGATGTATTTCCTATGCCTAGTGATATTGATATTTTTTATAATACTCCCATGAAGTACTTGCATTAATTTCCCATTTCAAGCTCTTAATTCTGTCTTGAGCTATAAAAATGTAATTGTTAAGACAGGAATCACGGCTCTATTATTCACCCAAGGCCCATTCATTGTGCAAACTGCTTTGACTACACAGCTTATTGGCCTTCATTTGCTATTATCTAAAGTTAACACTGCTTGGAGAAAACTTCAGCTTAGGATAATGTGGATGAATAACGAAGACGGATCTGCAAAGACTTTGCTTCAAAGCACATCAACACGAGCCTGTTATTGAGATTCATTTTCCAAAATGAAACCTTCTGAGTCTCAATGGTGTCATAAAAGACTCTATATTTTCTATATCAGCCCAGTTTTTTTTTCTTAATAGGAAAACAAGTGCCGTGAGACGGCTCAAGTTATGTGCCTGGCCTTTGACATCTTTTGAAGTGTTTGTTATATTATTTTGTGAATAATCTTAAAATGGGTTTAAATAAATAAACAATATGGATAAAGGAAAAGAAATAAAGATGGTGAAATCATACCTGATATCCAAATGGCCAAATTAGGGTTCTTTTGCCCAGCCCCAATTATTCACATTGAGAGCAAAAACCATATCTATATGGTAAATATATATGGTAAATATATATATTTACTGCAGTGAACAATAGGATACACTTAAATACAGTTTCCTTGGATGCGGGAAAAGATGATGCCTTGCAGGATGAGCCAATAGCCTGGGGTCTCTACCTCCCCAGTCCACCTCCCAGGAATACTCTACAGCCTTTACACCAGCCTTCCAGGAACTGCTGGCAGGTCCAAAAAGCTGCTCACATGCTTCCCTCCCCCTCAACCTCCAATTATAGTAAAAAAAAAAAGGTAAAAGTATCCCCTGTGCAAGCACCGAGTCATGTCTGACCCTTGGGGTGACGCCCTCCAGCGTTTTCTTGGCAGACTCAATACGGGGTGGTTTGCCAGTGCCTTCCCCAGTCATTACCGTTTACCCCCCAGCAAGCAAGCTGGGTACTCATTTTACCGACCTCGGAAGGATGGAAGGCTGAGTCAACCTTGAGCCGGCTGCTGGGATCGAACTCCCAGCCTCATGGGCAGAGATTCAGACAGCATGACTGCTGCCTTACCACTCTGCGCCACAAGAGGCTCATCTACCTCCAATTATAGCCAATCCCTAATAATCATATGATCAATCAGAAGGTTGCAATCATTTTTTTCCCCACCAGGCCATGCATCCATCCTCTTTCTCTCTTCAGCTTGCTGAGTTGGGGGGAAAGTCCCATTTGCTCCCTCCTAGGGGCCCGAATGATTGTAATCTTCCTGTGTGTTGATGGGGATGAAAACCATTAAGCCTATGTCAAATTTAGCAAACAATTGCTCAGACAGCCAAATCTTGTACTAGTTGCAGATGGAGACCTATTTCTGAAAAGTTTTATTGAAGAACACCACTTTAAAATACTCCCGTAGGCAAATTATTCCAGGTAACATTTAAAATGTCTGCTTTTCAAATCAGCTTTCAATACCCATTCCCAATTTGCATGAAGTCAATTACTATTTCAACAAACTCTCAAGGGCCAAATTTATCCTAGATAACTGTTGGAAAGCCGAATGCTGGGCCAAATTGCCAAAATATACTTCAGAGGATTCTTCAATAATATAATTAGTAATTAGTACCTTGAATTAGGTGGAATCTGGGAGTCCCATTCAGAATACAAAAAATAAAAAGAGAGCGAGAGAGAGAAAGAAAGAGAGAGAGGATATTTGCCTAAACACAATAATTCTACAAACAATATAATACCCATACCATATCAAGCCCCAGGAAAACAATCAGAAGTTGGGTGTGGGGAACAGCAGCTTCCCAAATATCCCAGTAGGTTAAATAAACACTCAGCACATATGAAACTGTTATCTTGGCTAATGGAACCAGCTGGGCCACTGTTATCAGAGTTCAAATACAAATAAAATATTCAACTGGAGGAGAAACAAGAAGCATTCACTTTTTGTGAAGTATATCAGCCTAGGTTTTTTAAAATAGGAAAACAAGTGCCGTGATATCGCTTAAGTTATGTGCTTTATCCTTTGACTCATCTTTTGAAGTGTTTGATATTTTTTTCCTATGTATTTTATGAACTATCATAAAATGGGTTTAAATAAATAAACAAGAATAAAGGAAACGAAATAAAGATGGTGAAATCAAACCAAGTTACACTTGCATAAATCAGTTTATCTCTGGAATTTATCTAGAAAACAGAGTCATGCTTCTCATGCCATGGCAATTGCAGTCATATTTGGTGTTTCTCACACATGATATAGATTAAAGGTACATCTGCTGTTTTGTTGAGCCGTATCACATGAACTCTAGAGGGAAAAAATCTTTCACCTTTCCACTTCATCGGTTCCCACACCCTCGCAATGCTAGAGAGAAAATCTGCTACAATCCACCTAGGCAAATCAGGAAAAGCTCTGAACTAATAGAGTACTAATTCAGTATTTGCGACATAGAATAAAGTCTTGTTAACATGTTTTTTTTAGTTCTTACAAACATATATATCTCAGTTCTGAGGAGAGGAATAGTAGGATATTCCAGGAAAGCTTTACTATTACCTTGTGGTAATTAAATTTATTAATTTAGTACCTCCAAAGTAGCTTGGTGATTAATAAAACTACAATATATCTTTTAAAAGATCAAGAACTAGAACAAAAAGCAGCAAACATTATAAGAAAAAATTAAAATGGATTCAAAATGCTATTCAATGTGTGGTGTCACAGATGTAGCCAGAAATATAGGAGAAAAGTAGCTGGACTTGACCAAAAAGATCTTAGAGCAAGATTTTGTACACAAAAAAGAAAACTTGCTTGGTCTCCTAGCTAAATATGTGAAACGGGAAGCTTTGAGACCCTGACTAGAATAGCCCACACAGTGTTTTTCCATCTGCGCCACATGAGGCAACTGGTGCCCTACCTGCCCCTGGACTGCTTGGTCACTGTGATCCATGCAACAATCACCTCTAGATTGCATTTCTATCACTCAGTCTATGCTGGCCAACCCTTGTTCTTGACCTGGATACTCCAGCTGGTACAGAATACAGCTGCTGGGGTCCTCACAAATACATCTTGGAGGGCATGGGCCTGTGCTGAGGCAGTTGTACTGGTTGCCAAGCATAACCCAGATAACATTCAATGTTTTGTTTTTGACTTTTAAGGCCATTCATGGCTTGGGCCCTGTCTATCTGAGGGATCATTTGGAATAATATGTTAACCAAAAATGTGCACCTTTATCACATGGGACAGTGAGTTTTTGACTGAGAGCTTCTTCTCAGAAGGGGGCTCCTTGCCTGTGACCTGCTTATTTGAGGGTAAGATACTTTTATGGACTCATGTAACTGAGCTCCTTTAATTAACTATGCAATAATAATGGATTGTATAATTTTCTCTTGATTTAGTCAGTATTAAAAAAGCAATAGTTTTAGTAAAAGACTGAAATGGAGACAGAGATTCTATGGTAATATTACCTTTTCCTGTACTGTAACAAATCTGAAGCATTATTGAGGCGTACCTCTGTATGGGAGTTAAATAATCTAATCTGGCTAGGAGTTAAATGATCTGCTACACATCTGAGGTGACTAGACGCCTTGGGCTTCTTAAATGCATGCCTACATCTGAATCAGGCCTGATTAGAGCAATCTGGACCAAGGGGAATGAGTCTGTTGTCTAAAAAGATATTTTAAAAGAGCAGGTGCCAGTCAAATTTACCTGGGGTTGGAATACCATAATCAAGATGACACTGCAGATAACATCACCTGCATAACTTCTGAAGGCAGAAGGTACCGGAAAAAAGGATCTGAGATGGAGATCTGAGTTGATCAGCTGGAGATTAGGGGAGACTATCTCTTTATTTACAAATATACTAGTTGAATATTTTGGATTTCAGTAGGTACACAGGTAAATAGGGCTAATCCCAAATTTCCTTTCTACAGTGCAGTTTCTTTCTGGCCAGCTCCAGCCATATTCAATTCATAAACATTTCATTTTTAGGTCCTATCCTGCATGTTGCTGTAGCTTTTCATACCTTCCACCATAACTAATAGTTGATATTAGACTTACCCAATCTTCAGAATTATCACAGTCCATTTTCTGATCAAAGAGAAGATGGAGAAGAAAAGATGAGTTTAAAAAATTCTAATGAGCAGACAAAATTTATACTCCTTCACACAAAGGGCTTATAAAGATTTTTAAGTGACATTACTGGAGGTGACAGTGATAAAGCTGCACAATGGATAGCCTGGGTATTAATGGGAACTTGACTGACGGATGCAGCACCTGAAAATGATTGCCAGCTCAGGAGAAATTTGGATAAGCTAGAGGAAGGTTAATGATCTGTGAAAGTCATTGATAGACAATGCAAATTAAAACAAAATGCATCAACAGGAAACAATCAATGCTCACCATATGCTCTTTGCTGGACATAAGCCGTAGTTAGATAGTGATAGTTCCATGGAACAAGGGTAGTGTTCAAATGCAGTTAGGAAAAAAAAAACCTTTTTGCAGTTGTACAGGACTGTTTGAAAACACTGGAGCATTTCAAAAGAGCTGAAAAGTCTCTGAAAGCTTCTAATTTTCATTCAAATGTTTGCTGGCTTCTCATGATGGAATTCTGTAATTGACCACTACATTTGTATTTAGCATAGTAAGTGAAAATATTTTCCGAAGACCACACTGTACTGTGAAACAAGGATGGCTTAATTTTAAAACAGTTTGACATTTGTTTTGTCCTAGGATAACATTTCCATATTTTACTTTGACAGAATTAGTGATAAAATTCTTTGATATAGCAATATTTCTTATTTCAGGTGAACCAAATTCATAGCTGAGAAATGTTGAGAATAACTGCAGACCTATGGTCATTTCCACACTGAGGGCCAAATCACATGATGTCTCCTACCCATAATTATGGGATAGTAAATTGTATTATTTCTCCCCTCCACACTCAGCCTTTTCCACTCCTCATTAGCGGCAAAAAAAAGCACAAGAGAGAGCAACACACTCTTTTACTCACTGCTCCACAACCAGTCAATTAGTGGAGGCAACCAATCAGAGGTTTGTGGGTCTAGCACAGTGGTTCTCAATCTAAATAATGTTGCAACCCTTTAATACAGTTCCACATGCTGTGGTGACACCAAACCATAAAATTATGCAAGTGTTCTTTCACAGAAATTGAACCGAAACTGACCAATGGTGTGAAGATCCAGTGTTCATGATTGTACATAAATTGTTTTTTTTTCTGGGGTTTCTCAGTTCAGTTCTGCCTCTTGTCCACCATGCCAGTCTTATACATTTCTACTGCTCCAGACAGTGGAATGCTCTATCTTGATTGAACCCACAAGTCTGTTGTGTAGATGGCACCCCCCGGCAAGCTGCTTGCCCTTCTGTGACCCCTGTGAAAGGGTCATTTGACCCCCAAAGTGGTCCTAACCCCCAGGTAGAGAACCACTGTCTATCATGATTTTTTAAAAATCAAAACCTATGTGTGGCAATGCGTACTCATTGCTATGCATACACATTGCTACAGAAGGTAAAGCACACACAAAAAATCCAAACATGGCTGACTAGCTGAGGGCATGGGAGGCAGGCAGATTCCCACCCCTGCAGTAGTTCAACCTTCAGTAAGGTTCTCTCTAGTGGTCCGAAGTAACTTCTGCCACCCAATCTACTGTGCTGCCCAAGCTTCCACTGCACTGCTCGAGCAGATGCCACCGCACTACCCAAGCCACCACCTTGGGCGGCAGCTCAGGCAAGCATGGTGGCAGCACTCCCACTTAAGAAGTGCTTGAGGGAAGAGAGGGAGGGCAGGAGTTCAAGGTGAGTGGAAAAGGGAAGGGCTGATGGCAGTCAGGTGGACCAATGGGGTGGGGGGAGAGAAATGGAGCAGAAGGGACTGGGGTATGACACAGTGGAGGAGAAAGGGAAGGAGACACTTGGGTAGTGAGGCAGCGAGGCAGCAGTAATGGCTTAGATGGCAGGGGTTACTTAGGATCACTTGAGAGAACCTTCTCTGTTCATGATCCTAGTCTGCAGACAAACTTTATTACAGTCATTCAGACCAGGTTATATATAAACAGAATCATAGGAGACCAAAAACAGTATGGTGGTTAAATGTAGTACAATTTAATCTGCAGATTTAACACTCTTCTTGGGCCATTATAGCACTGGGACTACATTCCACACATCAGCAGGTGGAGAGAGCTGAGCCTAAAGGAGTCCGCTCCTTGCTTCAGTTAAGCACATGGAACTTCTCTTCTTGAAGAAAGTGGAAATGGTCAGGAGCCCAGCTTAAACAAAGGAATTCGTAAAGCACATCTCAGAATACCTGCAACCTCACTAATGATCACTTGATGCCAGTAGTGAGCACACAGGGACAGTTTAGCTGCTTAAAAATCTTAACAACAGCCCTTCAAGGCACACTTCACCAAATTCCTTGATGATTGCAATTCCAATAATTTATTTATGTTACAGTTCTGTATCAACCTCATGAAAATATTTCAGTAAATAAGGTGCAATCAAAAGATGGCAAAGGTATTGTTTTAACTTTGTAGAGAGCTATGCTGAGACCCTATGGATTTACTTCCTCCTTTGAACATATGTGTGATAGGGACATTTCTGAGCATCCTATTAGCAGTAGGACAACACAGAAATCAAATGATATTATGGACTCAGTAGGAGAAGAATTCACATTAGATTCTAGCTTCCTTTCAGACTTCAATCATGTAGCAAGGGAATTCACCCCAACTTCCTCTTCCAAAGAGTTGACATAGTTCAAAATCTTTGCAAGAAAGAACAAGAAAAATAAGAAATGGCACTACCAGAATCACTAATTGTGATCCTTCTCAGTATAATGACCCCTGGGGAAATTAATGGTCCTCTTAGGCCTGAAAGAGTTAGAGCTAAGGCTGCTAAGCTAAATGATTATACTCTGAGCTTTTCAATGAGGTCAACCAGAGTAAATGTAATGTTTCATTATTCCATTAGTTCTAAATTTGTAGATAGTGTTGAGAGGTCAATATTTTAGTAAAGGAGAATATAACCCCTATCTACTAACTGAATAAGCCAGGAAGGGGTGGAGCCTTTAGATAGAGAAGGGTGCAGTATGTGTGGAAATCAGAGGAGGGACGCAAGACTGCCCTTTATCATAAGCTCTAAACATGATTAAGGTAACTATGATCTCTATATGGAAACTGGTAAGGGGGAGACTTTTGTTATAAATTGTAATTTTAGAATGATTGTTTCATGGCTGTGTTATCTCATGAGGACAATTTGGGACCCCCCCATTTTGGAAGCCAGTGCACAGAGGCTTCAGCTGGACTCTTCTTCAGCCACTGACAAGAGGAAAGAGAAGAACTATGCAGGTGGCAAGCTGTGAAGAAGAGAAAAGTTAATTGTTTCAGCTTAAAATGATCACTGTTCTGTTGTACTACTAAGATCTGTGTTGCTGTGGCTCAGACAGAACTCAACCTCAGAGGAAGAAGGGCCAGTATAGCCAGACAAGAGGCAACAGAAGTCAACAAACAAGAGGAGGAGGTACAAGCATGTCAGAACTTACTGTTGAGATGGGGCCCATAGCATCAGAACCCTCGCAGAGTAAAACTGCAGTGGGAGCAGCCAGAGTGAAGATGGAGGGGAACCCCTAGAGTGGAAAGTGGAATCACTCAAAAAGAGGTTATGGGGGAAGAAGGCACTGTGTGAGGACCTTGGAAATGTGGGGCCCATAGCCCTGCTCCAACCCCCAGTTCTCATCAAGCAGTTGAAAGCCAGCTGTCTGTTTCCAGCCCTCCAGGAACACCTGTACTATTAGAGAAGCACTTTCCTTACAGCTAGATGTCAGCTACCTGCTCAGAGTGGTTTTCAGGGCTGAATCTCAGCAGCTAGCATTTAATTATAAAGTCTCTCAAGGGATATTGTGGGGTGTGGATAAAACATAGCTATATGCTGACACACTGATGCTCCTTTGCCTGCAAACCTTGACCTCCTGGACCAGGCCCATGCTTGATTGATTTCTGGAGTCCTGAGTCTTGAATTGCGATTACCACACATCCTGTAATCTCCCTCGACATTGTTTGCTTGGAAAACCAGTGCAGGAAGCTACAACCTCATACCTGCACCTGGCCAGCTATTATGTATGCTTTTGTTACATGATATGGGTTAAGTGAAAAGTAAATATATTTTGTTCTCTGTAAATTACTGAACAAACTTTATTCTGAGTGTTGTTAAAAAATGAAAAATAAGTTCTCCATTTTTTCCTCATCAAAATGGAATATTTTCCTGTGCTAATCATTATGTTAAAAAGATGTAGTCTTTCCTCTTATGTAGAATTCTAATGAACATTTTTTTCAGGACAATTATATCTGTGGATGACACAGTAATCTTAACCAAAATGCAAATGGACTGTGTCCACTATCTCTGGAAATTTATTGATGAAAACCAGTTAAAATAAATTATGAGAAAACTAAGATGATGGCTTTTGCTAAAACCCATTACAAGTTTAACTGGCAGGTAAAAGGTCATCACATAGATCAGGAATACCAGTTGAAATATTTAGGCATAAACTTTAGTCATAATAGGAAATTGGCAAGCCATAAAGTAAAAGCTATCAAAGCTTCAAGAGGCCTTCTGGCACTTTTAACCAGCCGTTCTGATTAAGTATACAACACAAAAATAATTCCACAGATTCTCTATGGAATTCTGATATGGATAGAAGCATTTAACAGCAACTTAAAAAATGCACTATTTCCCTTTTTTTATACAATTTGTTGTTATTAGGTGCGAAGTCATGTCCGACCCATCGCGACCCCATGGACAATGATCCTCCAGGCCTTCCTGTCCTCTACCATTCCCCTGAGTCCATTTAAGTTTGCGCCGATTGCTTCAGTTACTTCATCCAGCCACCGCATTCTCTGTCGTCCCCTTCTTTTTTTGCCCTCAATTGCTCCCAGCATTAGGCTCTTCTCCAGGGAGTCCTTCCTTCTCGTGAGGTGGCCAAAGTATCTGAGCTTCATCTTCAGGATCTGGCTTTCTGAGGAGCAGTCAGGGCTGATCTCCTCTAGGACTGACCAGTTTGTTCACCTTGCAGTCCAAGGGACTCGCAAGAGTCTTCTCCAGCACCAGAGTTTATACAGTTACTAGGCTACAAATCCTGCTTATAAGAGTGGGCTTTGAAAGGGGGGCTGCTGAGGTGACCCCCACACCTTCCCGGGACCCCCCCCCCATGCAGGGACCTCCCCAGCCGGCCGCGGCTTCCCTGTGGGCCTTGGAGCAGGCCTGCTGTGTCACCGACATGGCGGGCCTGCTCTGAGGCTCGCAGGGAAGCCTCCCCCTGCAGTGGAGTCTGTCGAAGGGCCAATCGGCTGCTGACCTTCTGATTGACCCCTGTTTCTTATCCCAGACTCAGCCCACCCACCCCCCTTAGCAAATTATTTATATCGCTCCCCGAGCGGTTTACAGATTAGAAGTCCCAAACTGTGTGGTGAATCACACTTCAGTTGTAGAGCTTGGTCAACAATAACTAGAAACCATAGCTTGGTTGCAAAGCTTTAAATATATAAAGATTAATTTCCATGTGCACCAAAATAGCTTATTAATCAGCCTTCTGAGTGATCCTTATTCTTCTAACTGGTCTAAAAATAACACTGAAATTACAGGAAATTCATTTGGATATTACATTCCTTAAGAAGAAGTGGTAATATTAAAATTAATATCCTGAAGACTGGAAGATATAGACACCCAATTATTCGATTCTCTCTTAACAGTACATGCTCTCCTCAATTCTGGGATATTCTTTTTTCATACAAAACCATGTCTATTTATCTCCAAATCTTGGATACCTTATGAAGAACCTATCTATTAGCATGTTTGAATATTTTCCCTTCAAACATAACACAGGGAAGATTTCTGTAACTCCCTTTTCCGAGAGAGTCTGTTTTCATGAGTGTTATGTCCTAGACAGACTAGTTCACATATTTCTGGAATGTCTCAGGTTTGTCCAACTCTGTTGTCCTCTGGCTAAGTATTTCAAGATATCAAAATGTTCTTGTACAGATGAAAAACACTGAATAAATGTTATATCAAGTGACAAGGACCCAGTGTTTATTGCAACAGTAGCCAAGGCTCTGTTGCCTATTTTAGAAGCTAACTGATGTTTTCTGGACATTGCACTTACTTAAATGTTCAATATTTCTTACATGTTGACTTTGTTGATACCAATAAAGGTATTCTGATATGATCTCTCTATTAAAATTCTGTTGCAAGAGCTGATCTCTTGTCTTCTTCCTAACAAAATGAACCCATATATCCTTTCTTGTTCTGGCAAACCTTAAGTTTATTCTAAACACCTTATCTATTTCAGCATCCATATAAATACAAATGTATTAAAATATTGTGCTCCAGTTGTAAGGAAGGGACAGTAAAAGAGGAACTACTGAAGCCTTTTTAGAATACTCAGTGGCTCAACAATACTTGGGTGAAGGCAAGGATCTATCCCTGACTCCACACATAACCCACGTCTCCCCTTTTGATTATTAATTGAAATTAACTTGAGTTCATCACGTATCTTAATCCTGAAGATATATACCAGTGCACTTGTCCACAACACCTAGAATAACATGCTGGCATACTGTTACATCATAATTTATTATGTTACCCCCCAATAGAGTCATCAATCTATTACATCTTTATTTGTTAGAGTGGGAACTCTTTTCCTCTGGCTATAAAAGAGATTACATTCAGGTTGTCTTGTAAGATGCCAAACACTGTAGTAAAAAGAAAAACATAAACAGGATATGAACATATGCATATACCATCCTTTCTCAACCATTTTACCATTGAGAACCTCAGGCCTTCGGAAACCCCAGAAGTGATATCAGTAGGCCAGACCTTCCTCCCATGCCTCCAGAAGTCACATGTCACAGAGCTGACATCAGCCAGACACTTCCATTGGATGTAATATCACCAAGCGACTCCCACAGCACAGGAAGTGACAGCACAGAAATATTTTCAGCTGATTGGTGAACAGAACCATACTTGCACTCTGAGCTGGCTACCAGTTTGTTCTTTTTCACCAAAGGGAGCCTGTAGTGGGAGCCTGTAGAAACAGGGATGGAGCAGGCCTATGCCACTCTATCACTCCCACCCAATGCCAGAAAGGGCCAAAGCAGGCCTATGCTGCTCTCCCCACAATCTCATACACAGTTAAGTTAAAATTTGTTGGTTTGTCTGTTTGTTTATATACCACCCTCCCTGAAGACTCAGGGTGGTTTACAGGAAACAAGAAAAAGATACAGGTAACATCATATGGTAACAACAGGTGATAACAATATTATAACAATAATAAAATGAGAGTACTCTCTGGACTCCACTTGCTACCATGCCCAAATGAGCCTTGGCCAGCAAGGATTTGTATGTATTTCAATATATTCTTGTACAAATAGATGTTTTAACAGAAGGGGAAGGGTGTTCCTGGAATCCATCCAATTGACTAGGTTATAAAAAACAGTGCAACAAAAAAACACCCAAATATTTAGTGCTGAAGGGTAGGTGTCATTCTTTATATTTTGTTTCTTCTCATACAAATATGAAAGAACTTACTGACCTATAGTCATTAGGGTCAGGTGCATGACCACTTGTGTGTCATACATCCTATTATGCTGCTATGCAGTGATATGCCTGATTCCTGAACTCCTTCTACTCATTTTAAAAATTTTAGCTAGTTTTCATTCCCAGTAGCACATCTTTTATTATGACCCTGCTCCGGCATTTGCTTTCCACAGTAACCATAATTTAATGTAATAAACCCAATTAAAACTTGCATATACAGATTTTACTTTGCAGCCAACATTGTGCTAAGACTTGCAAATGTTCCATTTAAAGCTGTCATAATTATTTTATACTACTTATTTATTCATTATTCTGGCCCAGCTGGGCCTGAATCATTAAAGTTGTACTGCTTTTATAATGGGAAGTTTAGCGCTTAATGACCCTGATTCAAAGCTCTGCAGGAACACTCATGTGGGAACGTGTGGGAAGCATGGAACTTCTTCATTCAGCACAATGCCGGGACCAGCTGCATATGCTAAGAGAAATATTTCAAAGGCACTGTAGTAAACAGGAAAGCTCTTCCAAGCACAAGAGAGCTGTGTCTGTCTCTGTAGATAAATGACCGTTCATCATAAACATTGACAGGCAGAATTCCTAGAGTATTATATAGAGCAGGAATTCCCAACCAGGAATTCCCAACCATGGGAGTTTTGGAAGGAGTCTGTGGCCTTCCTCTCCTATCTTAATGTACTTGGCCACAAGCTATGGAACTGGTTGCATTCGCCCAGGGGGCTCGGTGGGTAGCCTGTGGGTGTAAAAATCAAAGGGTTGGTTGTGTCATGGTATGGGGGGAGGGGTTCTGAGCTATCTTATCAGCTCCTGCCATTCTTTCAATGGCAATATGAGGCAGAGATGCCATAATAGTAGTAAAGGTGTGGGGGGAGTGAAAGAAGGGCAAAGGTTGTGGATGGTGATGTCACATCCAGAGACATGTCAATTCCAGAGGACGAGACAAGGAAGCATGGCCAACTGACATCACTTTCAGGGATCCTTGAAGTGTGAAACTTTATTTCAGGGACTCCTCCAGTCAAAAGGTTAGAAAAGGCTGATAATAACCACTTATGCACAGCAGGGGCAGTGCAGGGCCACCACCAGTTCTGTATGGCCCACCTCTTCCCGTGTAACAAAATCTCTCAGTGTACATCATCCACCTTGGAATTATGCATGCACATAATGCAGCCCGGGGCAAACAGGTTCCGCCACACTGTACGAAAGTGGGGTATCCCTGCATGAGGGTGGGATAGAGTGGAAATGCTATCCCACCATCATGGGGGTCAACAAATGCCCTGAATGGCTCTGTGATGTGTGAAGCTGAACTGGGCATTTTATCCCTGCCTTCTGGGACTCCATAAATAGGGGAGGAGGTGGACCTAGATAACTCCATTCTTCCCTGTATGCATGGGTCTAGACTGGCATGGGCACCAATGGCACCTGAGTTCCTTAATGTGGGGCATCGGAGGCCCTGAAGTGAGCCAGGAGAGGGCTGGGCTGATGTTCCCCTGAACTCAACTTGTTTACTAGGAGGCAGTTACCCTTTGCTAATACCCCACTCTCTCTTCGTAGAATTGACAGCTCCCCTCTAACTTCTGAGGTATCTGAATCAAGATTCTTTCCACACCAGTCCAAGAAAACCCTCAACCAATTTCTACTTTTTTAACTGGGCAGGGTTCCTTCTTTTCTCCTAGAAGACTCCCCCCTTTCCTTTGGCTTGAATTGGAAGTATCACAACACTGCCCAAAACCACTCCGCCAAATATCTCTCCCAGTTCTCCAGACTGTGTATAACTGATTAATTCAGACTATTAGTCAATACCATTTTCTCTGATTACACTCAGCTCAATGTAGTTACTGTTCACAAAGATATAGACAGGTCTGCTGTCAGATTCTGAATAAAAATAATCTCCCTCCAGCACCCAGTTCTAATATCAACTCTCACAGCTGTTGCTGGCCAGTCAGAGTGCTTAGAGCAGCATGTACCCAAGTACTCACAGTACTCAAGTACTGTGTTTCAGTGAAAAATAAACCCTTCACTACACATTTCCATTAATGCCCAATATGCTATTTAGTCAAATACAGTACAGATCTTTCCAAAGGATCTGTTCAGTTTCTACAGTGAACAGCAGTCAGGTGCTCAAAAAATGGTGGATTTTAAGCAGATAGCCTGTCCATGTGATAATTAACATTGGATTACTTCATCTTCTCTAACTGAAGAAGGTCAAAAGAAATGCTTGCAGAAGCTTTCAAGAAACTTCATAGGGCCTTCACCGAGCCACAAAGCTCATATGTAGTTCCATCAATATCCCTACTCCTATGGTGGATGCCTTGTCATCCATTTAAATTCACTGTCCCATGCTGACATTTCTCTTGCAAACACTGTGCTGCTTCCTCTGTTGCTGTAATTTAGCCTGACAGCTTTGGTCTTCAACCTAACAGATAATTTACAGCAGTTTAAAGCCCAGGGCTGGTGACTGTATTCAAATGTATATAGAAAACTTATCTACATGCAAGAACATTTGGAGCATTTAGACTTGTGGGTATTAATTTGCTTGTCCCCTAGGAGAAAGAAAAACAAATGTCCTTTAAGTCTCATTTTTTTCAAAAGCTATTTAGTTCTGTAAAACAATCAACAACTATAGAACATGGTTGTTGTTGGGGTTTTTTTTGGGGGGGGGGGTTGTTTGTTAAACTATTCAGATTAGCTATTTTCCTCATATTAGCTATTTTCCTCAAGAGTAGAATATGAACACTGGCTTTGGACATAGCAGCAAGGCAACTTTGAATATGGTAAAAAAAAAAATCAACTAAGCACTGGATGTGATTCTCAAAATGTATACACCACAACATGTTTAATTTGTACTAGGCTCTTTTATATCTCTTCCAAAAATGCTGTGATGACAAACTGTCATGCACTCTCCTGCTTTCATAGCATAATGCAGATATACTGCTACCTGTCCTGACTTGTAAGTACCTCACAAGAAAATATGGGCTTCCATGAAGTAACACCAATTTAACAAGTGAACAGATTTTGAGTCCAATTGTAAAGGTGATTTTTTAAAGGTGCCACTGGACTCAACATTTGTTCTGCTGCTTCAGACCAACACAGCTATCTACTTGAACCAATTTAACAACTGTTAAATTGTTGCCATGTACTGTTATTTGATACCCAAATGTATGTTTCTTTCTTTCTTTCTTTCTTTCTTTCTTTCTTTCTTTCTTTCTTTCTTTCTTTCTTTCTTTCTTTCTTTCTTGATTGATTGATTGATTGATTGATTGATTGATTGATTGATTGATCTCAGATGATACCGAGGGCAGGCAATCTTTAAAAAAAAGGGGAAAAAAGATGTCACTTTAATGTAATGTATATTTTGAAGAAATATTTTAAGGGTGTATAGCTATAAAAGTTCTCTAACATGTTTTTTTTTTAACATCTAATTTCATCTAATTTCAGGATATAAATGGCAATGTTTTTACCAGGTATCCTTATTCCTCTTCATCCCATATATATAAATCTTAAAGTATGCCTTCAGCATCTATGATGACACTGAGAGCTGAAATACAAGATAAGTCTGTCTATGAACAAGTTTTTCTTACTTTTCTGACCAAATCCCACACTTCGACACCAAATATTCCTGTTTGGTTCTTCAGCAGACAACTTGTCCGACAGTATTATTTTAAAGACAAGGGTGGGCAAAGCAGGTGGGCAGGTTTGGGCCAAAAGGCAGCCAATTAATATTGCAAAGAATAAGAATAGAAGTTGGCACTGCTAACCACAACACCAAACGAGCCTCCCCCTTGTAGTGCTTGGGATCCATATCTCATAAGTGTGGAGGCAACAAATGCCTCCATTCAATATGCACAGAAAATGGAAGTGTTACCCCCATATTATTGAAAATTCCATATATTATGGCCCGATGGGAGTTTATGTTCTTGAAATGTTATTGTTCATGTCACCTTAGTAATGTGTGAATTGGGTATTGGTGTACATGAATTATGACTTTTAAGCATGAATATTCTTTGGCTTATAGATTTTGTGATTTATTTAATGTGAAACTAATTGAGACACACCACATTCTTTGCAGATTCACAATAAAATAGCACCCGTATTCATTTATGAGCCCAGCTCTACATTCTATACATAAATCCATTATCGATTCAAGTCTTTTGAGTGGAAAAAAAGGATCCATTTTATACCTCATCCATCACTAAGAATTTCCCAGCCACCAACCCCTTTTGGTGTTATACTTATAAAATAAAAGCTTGACAAGCCTAGTAAGGCTATAATCAATTGGCCAACTCAGAAGCAAAGGATCTTTATCTGTATAACAAAAAACAAGTACAACAAAGAGTTTGATATTGGGGGAAAAAAGATCTGAAATTCTGCAACCACAGCATTTTTTGCTAATATTAATACAACAAATGAAATGTTGCAATAATTTTTGCACATTGTGGCTATAGAGGCAAGGGGTGGGGAAGGCTATTCACAACATGGTATAGTGGTTAAAGAGCGGTAGTAGCCTCTAATCTGGAGAACAAGGTTTGATTCACCACTCCGCCACATGCATTCAACTGGGTGACCTTGGGCCAG
Source organism: Paroedura picta (assembly GCF_049243985.1). Lineage (NCBI taxonomy): Eukaryota > Metazoa > Chordata > Lepidosauria > Squamata > Gekkonidae > Paroedura > Paroedura picta. Next base: position 53,513,157 of record NC_135377.1, read on the forward strand.
TCACAGTTCTCTCAGAGCTGTTTTTGTTGAGCAGTTCTCTTAGAGCTTTCTCAGCCCCACTTACCTCATAGGGTGTCTGCTATGCAAGATCAATTACAGCAACTGGAAGAACAATACCAGGTAAGCCAATCTAAATGAATTTAGAATCTAACAAAAGCTTTAAGAGACTACGTTGAAACCAAAGAGATGGAGAGAAAACTGGACTATTTAAAACAAAAGAATTTTGAATATGCAGATACACCAGGAAGAAGGTTGGCATATAGGTTACAAAAAAAAAAAAAACAATCGGAAACATTTACTTTCCCGATTGAAGCACAAAGGAGTTGAATGCTTCTCGAAGAAGGATATTCAACAGAGCTTAGTAATTTTTTTTCAAAATCTTTATCACTCAGAAAGTGAAGGAGACAATCTGAAACAGGAACAGAAGTATTTGGAAGAAATTCCTATAAAGAAATTCATGGAAGAACACCATCAAATTTTAAATCAAAAAGTATCAATTCAAGAAATCAATGATGCAATAATTTCAATGAAGCCTTATAAGGCTCTGGGACTAGATGGGCTATCGGTTGAATATTCCAAAATAATGATTCATGTGGTGACCCATATTTTACAGCAATTGATTAATAATATAATAGAAGCAACAGAAAGACTGGTACCAGAATCATGGGAGCATGATTCTTTAGCTCTTATCCATAAAGATATAGCTATTATTCATGAAACTCTTAACTATAAAGCTTCTATTGCTCTTATCCAAAAAGAAGGGACTGATCTGTTATTACAACAATTATATAGACCAATGTTATTGAATGTGGATTATTGAATGTGGATTTTAAAATCTTTGTTAAATTTTAACTGAATGGCTCAAGAGATGTATTGGGGACGTTGTACATGTTGATCAAACAAATTTTATGTCTAAAATATATCTGAAAAACAATATTTGTTTGATTTTAAACGCAATAGACTATGTACATAAGTCACAGCAATGTGCTTTCATGTTCTTAGATGCAGAAAAAGTGTTTGATGTTCAATGGAAATGTTTACTAGTGACCTTGCAATCAATGGACTCTGGGGAGACGTTTTTGAAGTAAATTCTACAAATTTATTTAAAGCAGAACGCTGGGATCTTGGTGAATGAAATGCTCACATGTGATAAAATTCAGATTATGAAAGGCACAAGATAAGGTTGCCCACTACCTCCTTTATTATTCAATTTAGTCTTAAAGATGATTGGAACAAAAATCAGACATTTAAAAGAAGTCTCTGGGGTCTTCATCAAAGGCGAGGAGTTTAAGATGAGGAGTTATGCGGATGATAAGAGCCTCTTGTGGCGCAGAGTGGTAAGGCAGCCGCCTGAAAGCTTTGCCCATGGGGCTGGGAGTTCAATCCCAGCAGCCGGCTCAAGGTTGACTCAGCCTTCCATCCTTCCGAGGTCGGTAAAATGAGTACCCAGCTTGCTGGGGGGTAAACGGTAATGACTGGGGAAGGCACTGGCAAACCACCCCGTATTGAGTCTGCCATGAAAACGCTAGAGGGCGTCACCCCAAGGGTCAGACATGACTCGGTGCTTGCACAGGGGATACCTTTACCTTTACCTTTATGCGGATGATATAGTTTTTTACCTTGACTGATCATGATACAACAATTCTATTACTAGATATTTTGAAAGACTTTGGCCAATATTCAGGATACAAAATAGAGAAAAATAGAGAAAAAAACAAACAAAAATAATGGCATTGGGAGTAACAGAACAACTTTTAATGGATTTAAAGATGACAACTGGATGTCAAGATTTTCCAAGGAAAATCAAATATCTGGGGGTAATTTTAGATAAGGACCCTCGAAATTTATTTAATTAAAATGATGTCCCATTATGGAAGAAAATCCAGGAAGATCTGCAATGCTGAGCCAAAATGAATTTCTCTTCATCTGCACAAATTGCTACTGTAAAAATGAATATCTTACCTAAACTAAATTTCTTGTTACAGGTGATTCCACTGGTCATCAAAGATTAGATATTATATAAGTGGCAAAGTATCATTAATTATCCAGAACAACAGCAGACCAGGAGTTATGTTCAAAGTTATCCCGGATGATAAGAAAAGGGTAGGACAAAAAATCCCAAATTTAAAGCTTTACTTACATGCCACTGCACTATCATGGATAGCAGACTGGATTATGGATCCGTTCCTAAGAAGTTTAACATTTGAGAAATGCAGTCTAGATGACAATGTACATAACCTTTTATGGTCCACACGAAAGGGCACTTATGTTATCAAATATCTGGAAAAAACACAGACTGAGAATATCAGGAAATTCAACTTTGCTGAAATCACCAAATCATTTTGTTAAAGCTCAACATAAAAGAATGGGCCCTTTAAAATACAAAGATCTGCTGACAGCAATGGGAAAATTTAAAAAAACTGGGAGTTATTTAATAAGGAGGAGACAGATATTCAATGGTTTGAATACCTACAGGTTATAATGAGGTTTAATGCAGATTTTCAGAATCAAGTAGATACTGTCCCTGCTCTAATAGAATTTGAAAATATTGTATTCCAAGGAAAACCTCATTTAAATGGACAAATTTATAAAATGTTGTTAAAATACAAAACTGAAGAATAGGTTAAGAACTGGACGATTAAATGGATACAGAATTTAAAACAATATTCCATTAGATTAATGGGAATTATTATGGGGCAGAACTGTAAAACACACAAAATGTCAGTTATTAAAAGAAAATGGGCATAAAATGTTCTAAAGATGGTATGTTACACCTAAGTTAATAAGGAAAATGGCTAAAGAAGGGGATGACAAATGTTGGAGATGTAAAGATAAGGTTGGCTCTTTTTATCATATGTGGTGGTTATGCGAAATAACTATGAAATATTGGATAAAAGTTCATGCAATCCTAGGAAAGATGTTAAATATCAAATTTCCATAGTGCCCTATGTGTAATGCCAGTTAATATTCCCAAAAAGGCTGAAGATTTATTTTTTTTCTGTGCAACCACTGTGACAAGAATAACCATAGTTAAGAACTGGACACAATAACTGACTGGTTGGATAAATTAGGAGAGTTATCTAAAATGACAAAGCTAACTAGCCTAGTCAATGGTAAACCATAAGAAGAATTCAAAGAACACTGCGAGTATTACATGGACTATATAAACAGATAGGTAACAAATGTTTTAGTTAAATAAGGGCTTATAATTCTATGGGGGTTCAATATCTTTGCATCTTATTCTTCTGTTTCTTGGTTTTCATTCTGTCTTATGGTTTAAAAGGAATAAATGCTGGTACTATCCAGCAAAAAAACAACAACAACACAATTTGCATAACATGAAGGAGAAGTGCCATTTCCTTTCATTTTCCTGAGGCAGCAGAGACTACAAAATTTACCAAAAAGCTCACAGCAAGGCAGAAGGGAGAGATTAGATGATCAACAATTACAGGTAAGTAAAATCCTGTTTTTGTCATTGTTCTTCTGTATAGTCTCATATTGGGAGAATGGCAAACTACTCACCAAGGAGGAAGGAGTGAGTTTCTCAGTCAAATAGAGAGTGTACAACAGGCTTTCTGACTGCTAACTCTTACCTGGAATTTGTGTCCACAGTACAGTGATGGACAAAGTTGTCAGAAGAAGACCATGTAGCAGTTCTACAGATATTCATTAGCAGTTCCCCACATAGGAAAGCAGCTGAAGAAGCCTGAGCTCTGGTGAAGACAGCAAGAATAGACAATGGATGAGACAGTCTTGCTTATTGGTAACAAAGTTTGAACAATCCCACGTGATGCAGTCTGTGAGGCTGTAACATAACCCCTGTGAGGACTCAAATGGCATACAAAAAGACTTACTTCCTTAGAAAAGCATCGTGATCTTTGTAACAACAAAGGTCTTTGATAGAGTATATTCTGAAGATGAAAATGGGTTGGGAGGGGGGCTGAAGGGCAACCCGGCATAGGTGAAAACAAAAACAACCTTGGCTATCAGAGGGGGAAACACCGGGGGGGGGGAATGATTTGTCCACAGGGCTCCAAGTTCTCCAGTTCTCCTAGCAGATGTAATGGCAAACCAGATAACAAACTTTCAGAAAGAAGTAAAGACAGACAGCATGTGGCCGGTGGCTCAAAGGGGAATAACATCAGCTGCAACAGAACCAAGGATAGGCTCCACTGTGCAATAATTGGAGCCTCAGGGAAAGGGGGGTAGAGAGTAAACAAACCCTTTGGAAATTGTCTCAAGATGCAATGGGAAAGCACCATGCACCCATCTATAACTATGAAAAGCTGAGATGGCTGCTGGATGCCCTTTGAAAGACAAAGATAAAGGCATCTGCTTGATTCCCTTAGAGACAGGAGGTAACAAAAAATGAGTTGCAGGGGACAGAATGATGGGGAAACTGGCACATTTGCTTGATATAGCAGAATTTTACCCAATAATAGAAGCAAAATACTGAGTGCAGTAAATAAATTTCCCAAGAAGTATATTGCAAAAAAAGTAAACTTGTGTATTCAAGTAAACCCAGTTCAGATTGCAATTGAGAGAGAAACCTAATCTCTATAACACTTTCCATATCACAAATGGCCAGATAATTCAGCATCACCTGTATGGGAGTTTGAGTGCATTGCTTCTACAGGAGAGACCTGTAGAGACATGTGTCTCTATGACCGTTTACGCAATGGAGGTTTCATGCCAGGCTGCAGGCTGGAGTTTTAGCCGTGGAAGGTTGCCCCACCTCTTCCTGCATAATCAGTACTTTGACCACCAGGTAAAACTCTAAAGAGGAAGTCAATGGAAAACCATATTTTCTTCTCACTTGCTTTCAAAGTTGAGTTGTCATAAATTGGTTGCTGGAGTTGTCATAAATTGGTTGTGGTGACTTGACATGTTTCATTTATAGATAGTTCCTGAACATTTTGAAAGTGTGAAATGCACCCCTAAAAAGAGGGCCAACTAAATCTGCACAGATCTAAGATTTCATGAAAATTAATTTGCCACGGACTGTTGAGAGTGCAGACACTTCCTCTTGATGGTCTACTCTCCACTCTTGCAACTCCATTAAACAGGGAGTCATTATTTAGAGTCAGCATAATAAGGCCAGCACCACTTTCTGTTCTGCTGCTAGATGCTGCTGTGGTGTCATAAAACATGGTTATCTCTGATATCCACTTTACATGAAAATACCTAGATGGTCCTCAGTCCATCTAGTTTCATATTTATTGGCAGGCTACAGTCCGTTACCTGAGATTGTTTAACTGAAGATTAGAGAAACTTCTGCACTAAAATCATGTCCTCTACCACTGTGCCATGGTCACTGAACTCAGAAATGAAAGCTATCATTTTATACAAGTCTGATTCATGTCTCTTGAATGGCTTACTATTAAAGCATAATTTGTACAAGGTTGTACAGGGTTGAGAAGTTTCCTGGACTGAGCAAGGTGTTTCGAGAGAAAAGCAATCATATAACTAGAATAGAAATGTACATTTAAAAAAATCCCTAAAGGGAGCAAAAGACAACAACTCAACAACCACCTAATTCCAAAGAGGCACCAACAACTAACTCAGGAACCATGGGTATGGAAGAAACTGAGGTCATATAGATCTGAGAACCAATCACATGTCACAAGCCAAATCAACAAACCTCATAAAGCAAGTTGTACTTAAAGTTTGTAAGTTCTGAAGTATATTTTCAACTTTTGTAGAGCCTACTACAGTCTATTTGTCCGAAACATAACTTCTGATGCTAGAATCTGCCAGCGACAGACATGATGCAAAATACAGGTGTGGGTAGTCTGTTTGAATTAGAGTATTAAGGCTATAAATAGTTTTAGACATCTGGTCAGAAATGGAAAAAAATAGTTAACATTATATATTATTTATCTAGTAGCAAATCCATCACAGAATGAAATCTCTTGGAAATTAGTTTGGCTTCTAGTAAAATTTCCTATTATGGCCTTTTTATTCAGTCCTGAGCACTAATATATGCAGCTCCATGAACTGGTGAAAAGCAATCATAAAAACTAAAATAAATGATGTTGTCTGTGGGAAGGGTTCCAATGGATTCTTTCAGATGAGGGTTAGCAGATGTCACTGTGCAAATGAAATAGAATCTGGCAAGCAGGTGCACATGCCATAATCCAGGTGCACAGCATACGAGCAGACAAAGGACAAATGCATCCTCTTATAGGCCCGTGTCAGTGCATATGCATAGAATGCATGTACATCCACATAAAGAGGGGCAGAGAAATCACCTATGTTGTTTGCTTGCTTTTTTCCCATCTATTTTGCTGGGGTTGGTCCAGGAGCACTTCCTAGGAGGCTGTTTGTTAGGGCTGACAAAGCATCAGCCAGAGTTCAGTCAAAATATCTCTGTTCAGAGCCAAAGCTCAAACGATGTTCCATCAAACAGGCAACATTGCTTTATTTGGCATTGTTCCCAGAGTTCACTGGACCCCCAAAAGAATGTCTGGTTGTTTGCTTTTGAAAGAATGCTCGTAGCTGTCTTACATATCAACAGCTAAATCTAATTTCATGATTTCCATTGAAAACACAGAAAGGCAGGCATAGATCTAAATACCTATACACTTGATCTACATCTTGTTCAGAGTAGTTCTAGTGGTAAAACATAAATGTGGGATATGCTGTTCAAACACAGATAATTTTTGAAGTAGCAAGCCATTCCTTAGTCTCCCAATTTTTTTCACAAGCAGCAGAGTTGCTTTCTTTGTCTCCCTAGCCTTCATGTCTTTTATCCCCCACTTATTTTCTTGTCAAAAGCAAGTTGAAATATCTCTGTAGCTATTTCTCATATTTTCTCATGACCCTATCAAATCAACGTTTCTCAGTTCTGACAACTGTCTCTCCAAGTACTGTCCACTGCAGAGATAATCATCCAAACTTGTTTACTTAACCAGACACCGTTAAGTTTATGGATTTTGTCCATATGATATCTCACTTGGTCCCAAACAACCTGGTCAGTTAATGCACTGTAATATTTTTTTGGGGGGGGAACCTGAGTATGGATCTGTAAATCAAGGTTTAAATTGAGGGCAGACAGTCTTTCTGCCTATGTGCAAAAAGAAACTCCGTAAGATCTACTTATTAACATGTTGTTGTGCAAGCAAAGAGAGTTGGTGAGACAAAAGCTTTACTTGTCCAGATACATGGGGCACAAGCTGACTCCCAGGAGTCAGCACTTCAGAAACTTTCCTGTGGTAAATGGAGAATTGGCTCAACATGCCAAGTAAATTGGTCTGGTGCTGTTGTTTGATGCATATATCCCTGATTTAAACTCTCTTTTCAGAAAAAAAAATTCTCACTGGGTGATTTCATTAGTATTGCTTTCTCCCCATATGTTCTTAGGCTTCCGGAAAAATGACTGAATGTGGAATTCAACAGGAGTTAATTCATCTCAGTTTCCAATACCCCTTAGCTCCTTGACCCCTGGGAACTTGAGTTCACAGCATGTTCTTTCTCAAGTCTTCTGAGGGTTTTCACACACAGGAATGGGTACAAACCAGCTCCTGAAGTAAAGTTTTCCATAATTTTTGGCAGGTTTTTGGCTTGTTGAGCGATCTTTGTGAACAGAGTAGCAACCACAAACTTCCATGAATTTTGATGCAGTTCCTGGTGGTTCAAGAAATTGGGTTGTCAACTCTTCCTTTCTACTCTTCACAAAAAACCAGCTGAGCTCAGAGCCATTTAAATCCCTGTTTTCTGTTCTTTGTCAATTTTTACAGGAAGAAGAACATAACATAAGGGTTTTAAACTTCAAATGACTCATGAACTGATCCAAATGGGTTTATTTAAGTTGATAAAACTGTTCTGAACGAACAGTGATATAAGGGCTCTCTCAGCCTCACCCAACTCACAAGTTGTCTGTTGTGGGGAGAGGAATGGTAAGGTGACTGTAAGCCATTTTGAGCCTCCTTCAGGTAGAGAAAAGCGGCATTTAAGAACCAACTCTTCTTCTTCTTCTTCATGAACCAGCGCATTGAATTGTAGTTTAGTTTGTGGTTCAGCCATGAACCACAAACTGAACCAAACATCAAAAATGTGGTTTGTGCCCATTCCTACTCACAAACTCAATTACTGTCACATCTTTGTTAATTTGGGCTTTCAAGCACAGAAACTTCAGTTGGTGCATAATGTTGTATCTAGGCTGTTGATTGGAGTGATTCTATATCTTCAGACTTGACATTAATTCCCAATTTGTTTTCAGGCACAATTCATGGTGTTGGTGTTAATCTTTAACTTAGATGGCTTGGAAGCATCTTTGAAAGTCATACTTCAAATATGCATCCCTTCTGATATTAGATGGGTGCAATTCTCTGATATTTAGGCAACAACTCTGTAGCAGAAGGTAAATTTACCATAGCATTTTGCCCAAATACCAGGGTTTCACCCCAATATATCACTTCTGGATCACATGGGCAGTCACATATCCACATCACTATACATTGACCGGGCCTCTCTGCTGTTCCCAGTAAGACCCCCTTTCCTCTGCCAGTTGTTAGGAGGGACCTGACAACCTTAGGAGGTTGTCCTATGCAGAAAAGGCCCTCTCAGTTGTGGCATCAAAACACTTGAACTCTCTGCCCAGAGAGACTCAACTATGCTCCCCAATCAGTCACACAGATTTAGGGTTACAGAGTCACAATTCACCACCCATCTTGCTGCTTTTAAAATATAGAGTGTGCCTTTACTATTTCACATACCAGGTCCTCTGTCTCATTTAGAGACAGATGCCCTGAATCCATACACACCCATCCCACTAGATTAAACAAGCAGTAAGTTAACTGAACATTTAATGATGATGATGTCATCCGTTCAATCATGTCCGACCCTCAGCAATTCCATAGGAAAGCTTCCACCACGCCTCTCTGTCAATTACTGCTTCTTTCAGTTGGTTCATGGTCATCTCTGTGTTAGCTTTGATCGTGTCAATCCATCGGATCCTTTGGCGACCATGTTTCCTTTTGCTGCTGACCATGCCAGGCATTAATGAAACTGAACATTTATTTATGGCTTAAACACAATATTGTAATGAATCAGGTAGATAAATGCAAAGTTTCTCCCCAGTTGACCATTCAAACCATATTAAGACTTTTGGGATTCCTTTTTACAAGATGATCTTATGCCAGTTAGTGTTAGGCTGCTCTTCTGTCACATGCTGGTTTGAAGCTTAAAGCTCCTTCTCTCAGCCAGTTCAAACTCTAACTATACTAATGGCTTTTTACTGTCAGCCTGTCACTAACGTTCTGTCAGCTCCCACTGGTAGCTCTTAGTGAGAAAAATTTAACCTGTGCATCACGACTTGTCTGTTCACTTCTGCCACTGAGTAAAGTCTTTTTTATTTCATCTGTATTCCCTCAGTGATCCTTCCTTCCTGCCCTTTGTTTTAATTCTTGTTTTGTGTGTACATCTTACTATGATTTTTAAATGTTTTTTGGGGGGTTTTAATAGTTTGAATGTTTTGATTTAATAATTATATTTATACATTTGTTAGCTGCCTTGGAGGTCTTAATGAGGGCAAAAGGTTACAAATAAAGAATAAAGAAATATAAAAGGAAGGAGTTAAGTTATTCAATAACAGTAGACTGGAGAGAAGACAAAGAGAGAGAAGGACACTGGAAACAGAAAGATGGATTGTGAAGGCAAACCTGCCTTGGTCTGAGAGATTCATTCTCCCATCTCAGAACAAGGCTCTTTAGCTAAATTTACCCTGGATATTTACTTACTAGGGATGGGCCATTTGGCCCGAAAATACTCAAATCGATATGATTGGAGAACTTTCGGAGCTTATCCAAGCCAAGCAAACATACCATGAGTTTAGACCAGACAAACCAGCCTTAGCCTCAGCTGTTTGGCACACCCTTTTAAATACTTCCCTCATTTCTTCACTGGGAAGGGTCTGAGTAAGAGAGAGCATGCCAAACAGCTGATCTAAGGCTCAGCTGTTTAGTTGGGTCTTTAAAAACTCTCCCCTCCTAGGTTGTGCAAAGCCCAGTTGGCACAACCTTGGAGGGAACTGCAGAGAGAAGTTTAAGGACTCCATCAAATTGCTGATCATCATGATCAGCTATACGACAACTCTGGAGGCATTTAAAGGCACCTAGGTCCTTTTAAATGCCTCCAGAGCTTCCATACAGCTGATCCTGGAAATCAGATGTGTGGCAGCTGTTTCAGATGGATTTGTTTGAGGTTCCTGAATTGGCCAAACCTGAATCAATAGATCAAATCAGGAAACATTGAATACTAAAGGTGCCATTTCCCCCCCCCTTTTTTTGTACATCCCTAATCCCTACACATTTTGCTAAATGTTTTTTTCAGAGGATCATCAACATAGATGTTAATTCTCATAACTTTAGAAAATTCAGTTTGCAGCAGTATACTTCCAAATAGGTGTAACATGGGGCAAAGAAGGTAACATATACAGGAACAAGGAGATTGAATGGGGTGAGGGGAAAGGATTAGACCTAACACTGTAGACTACACTTCATATAAATGATTGCCATAGATCTTCTGATCCTCTCCAGCTACTAATTGGACTGTTTATGAGATGAGAGCAAACTTTCTTCCCCCTTCCACTCACATCCAGCTGAACCACATGGGATAATTAGCAGTGTGTGATAAATTACCTTGGCTAGTAACTACCTATCTGGTCAGGAAGGAGGGGCTGACAACTGTTATTGATGGACCAGGAAAAGGGGAATAAATGTTAAGTGAATTTTCCTCTGAAGATGGCTTCTCTTTTCACAGGGATAGAGCAAGGCAGCTGACTTGGATAAAAACTTGAGAGGCTAGCCTGCAAGACAACAAGGATGAGGGGTCACCAACCTTGTCATAGGTTTGTGAAATAAGTTTCCATGGTTTTATTCTGAACTACTGCTGATGGGCTATGCTAGAAGAAAAAGGAGCTGGTTTTCATATACTGGTTTTCTCTACCAGGAGACTCACAGCAGTTTACAATCACTTTCCTTTCCTCACAACAGACACCCTGTGAGGTAGATGAGGCTGAGAGAGCCCCGATATTGCTACTCAGAGCAGCTCTATCAGTGCTATGATGAGCCCAAGGTCACCCAGCTGACTACATGTGGAGGAATGGGGAATCAAATCTGGCTCTTCAGATTAGAAGTCTTAACCACTTAACCACTACACCAGAGTGGCTCTTTAGTCAAGTTTCCAAAGTTGGGGTGCCAATCTATGAGTCTGAGGGAGACAAGGACCTGTGCAGGGATCTGGGAGCATCATTAGCCACTGATTTATTACATAAACCAGAAAGAAGGCAAAATACAAAGTTGTTACATAAAGACAAGACCTGACTGGTTTCTTCAGAAGTCAGACCTTCATCGTCCATTATCCACTATTGCTCCATGGCAAACAGAAATTTGGGCTGGGGAATCCCCCACCCTGACCAGGGCTTGATAGCCTCAACCTTCGAGAAAACCAAAAGGGAACTAACATGTGTTACAAAAATATTCTTTATTTCAGATTATGACAGCACAACAGATGGTCACTTACAGGTTGTTACCCTTAGATTAATGTGGAAGGATAGTCCCCCCCCCCCAATATATTCATTAACTTAAAGAAATAAAATGTATATAATCAGGTTAACAAATAAATAGTTTTAGTTGGCTTAAAGTAAAACACAATGTAGTCATGGTTGTGGAGATCTTATTTTGACATAAGTTCTTATGACATAATTGGCAACAACTCAGTCCTGCTCCAGTGCCAGAAATGTCTGGTTTGCTGTTATGTTAAAAATGTGTACTTCAAGGATCGTAATTTGTCTTTTATAAGAATTCATGGAATTAAAAAAAAAATCCAGAGCAATAGAGAATGTGTTTCTGCATTTCACAATCTATGCTATGATGTGCCAGCTGAAATACTGATCACTGACAAACCAAGAACATCTGGTTGAAGAATAAAAGAAGAAATTTCACAGTGACCATGCATAGCACAGTGGATTTATAGCACTCAATACATAAATGGATAAGGAATCCAGGCTGCAGCAGTCAGCCCTGAATATACTAAGGTTCTGCTTTAGAATTTTTTTAAAGTTTCAGGGAATGGAATCCTTCCCACTCCACATTTACCTCCTTCTGAGGTATCTGGTGAGTCATCATAGCAATGTCAGAAAGCTTGTTGTGGCCTCCATTGCTGGCTGGTCTTGTCCAAACAGCAAAAGCCTTAAGCAACTATATTTGTCTGCCAGAAAATGAGTGTGGAAGGGTGGGTGGAGCAATGCCTGAAAGGTACAGGGAGGTAGTGACTAGGATTGCCAGCCCCTGGAAACTTGGGGGTGGATCCTGAGGAGTGTGAGGATAGGAAGGGGAAGGCATGATGCCATAGAGTCCACCTTTCACAGAGGCCATTTTATCCAGGTGAGCTGATCTCTGTCTCTTTGAGTTCTGTTATAATAGTGGGAGATCTGGAGTTTGACAACCCTGGTGGTAAAAGGCAACTGGAAGAAAAGAAGGGTGACATCTCTGGATCAAAAGGAAGGCCCAGTAGGTCAGAAACTGTAGGTCAGGAATTGTCTGGGAAAATATGGAATGGGCCCTAGCCCTGAGCAGGAGAGAGGAGTGGCTTTTAAATACTTACATGGCAGGCAAGAGAATATGGAGGAATGACAGACCATTGGTTGGGAAGTCAGTCACTGGCCCATTATGCATGGCGCAGCTACTCCGTACTGCCACCATGCCGTTGCATTCCCCGTGTATGCATGGGGGTGGGGCATACGGGCTGCCCTGGCATAGCGCTCACACACGCACACGCACATGCACACATACATGCACTTTGCGCCGGGGCCAGGAAGCCAGGGACACTGCCAGGCAGGTTAAGTGGCAGTGGCCAGGGGGAAGAGGTGGAGAGGGGCCGGTGGGGAGTGGCAGAGCCAACAGGGGCATGTGGTGTCCCTACAGGGACACCATAGGTCAGGGCTGGGCAGGCCAAAAGGCCCACGCTGTCAATAATGCACAGCTCCAGCAAACTCTAGCCCTTGGAGACACCCACAGTATCCCAGAAGCTGCAGACGTTCCCACGTTTGCATAACATGGACCTTCTCTGACCCTGGGCCGAGCCATGCCCGCGCTGGTGGCGCGGGCATGCATAATCAGGGATTTTCCCCACGGCCCTGCTACCTCTAGTGTGGGCATTCCGGCCCATGCATAATGGGTCACTGAAGGGACTTGGGCCACATTGTTGGGAGCCCAAGAACGTCCACCCCATACACTCCTTTATAAGGCCTGCCTGTAAACAGACAGGGAGGAAGGAGGTTACATCTTGTCCTCAAAGCTTCAAGGAAAGTAAAGAGCATATAGAGAAGAAAGCAGGGTGAGGGAATACCACCTGTCTTCCTTGCTGAGGCATTGCTCACAAGCAAACTGGAAAGAGAGAAGCTAGGACTCCAGTAAACCCCGCCTAGATTCTGGCCCCAACCAAAAGGGTCTGGTAGAAGTCAAGTGTCAAAACTGTACAGTTAATAAAAGGCGGGGGGGGGGGAGAATGTCCAACTGAAATTCAATATACATGCTGATTAGATTTTTCTGGCTACCTGCTTCATTGTGCCCTTCTTGAGAAACTGTATTAAAATACTTCTTGTTATTTTCTTCAGAATTCCTAGATATTACTGCAGTAGTCAGGGGCCATAAATATTCACTTGGACTTTGACTGTATACAAAATTCTGTGACCACTTGAATCTAACACAAATCTGAGTCGGCCACAGTACTAGAATTTAGGTAATTGTGCAGCACAGAATTTGCTTACACTAAATGCTGGCACCCTGGCTGAACCCATATGTGAGTCATGCTGCATATTCTTGAAAAGTGGGTTAAGATGATGTATCAGCTAAGAACAGGCAAAATATGTGTAAGCTGCATTACACACTCTGTATAACTCATGGAAATATTGATGATGGTTACTAGGCTGGCTATATCTTCCCTCGTCGTATAAGCAGAGGCCATGGCTCAGGCTAGGGAAGGGAAGATGATTTGCAGCAAGAAGGATCCATTTGCAAACCCAAGCATCTCAAAAGGATATTGGGAAGAAGCACAGGGAAGGGGGGGGGTGGAACCACAGCCAGTTATGCTACTATCTGAATAGTCCTTTCAATCAATTTCATTAAATAAGCTTTTCAACCAATTTCATTAAATAAGTCCTCAGGGTCTCAGTTATCTATCAGTATCATGTATTGGCCTGGTATCATAACTGGCTGTGGTTTCATGGCAGAGCACAAGCCTAGCATGCAAAAGGTTCCATGTTCAGTCTTCAGCTGGGAATATGAACGCAGAAGAAATTCTCACCTCCATTGGCTTAACTCAAACCACATTTTTTAATATGAGCAAGCACAACTGAACGGGTGTATGTCTATTGCATTTCTGTCATCAGTTTCAGCTCTTTGTTGTTGTCTGTTTTTCATACATTTTTTCACCATCTTCCTTTCTTTTGTGACTTGGGATATCATTTGTGTCCCCTGCTGAATGCTCATATTAAGTATTGATTGTGATTTGTAATGATACTTCTGTGAATGTTGAAAGGCCATGTTGTTAACGTAATGATGCAGAATTGTTGGCTGATGTTTTCTCAGTGCTAGCTATTTAAATGTCATGGTGGTGTAAAGGAATTATCTTTATTTGGATTTTTCAAATATAAAGAGGAACATATCCTAAGCAGAGTTATACTATTCTAAGCCCATTGACTTCAAAGGCACAACTCCGCTTAAGATAGCACTTTAAAAAACCCAATTAAATATTTGTGTGCATGTGTAAAGTGCTATCAATTCACAGCTGATTTATGGAGACACCAGACAGGGGCTTTCAAGGCAAGTGAGAGGAAGAGATGGTTTGCAGAGGTGCCTTCCTTTGCAAAATCTTCCTTGGAGGTCTGCCTTCTAAGTTCTGATCCTGCTTAGTTTCTGATGAGATTAGGCTATACTGTACTGCCTTTCCTCTCAAATATGTTTTAATGACTTTCTCTGCAAGGAGTCTTGAAGAGCCAATGCCTTTCAAAACTGACTTTTGAGGGCCAAACTAGACATTGTGGCAGTCACAGGTCCAACCCATGACCGTGTCAACATCTTGAGGGAGAATTTAGTCATAAAAATTCTGAAAGGATCTTGTCCTATGGTGTGGTGGCACCATCTGATCATTTCCTCTGTCCCTTTTCAGATATTAAAACAGTTGATACCCCAGTTGTTTTGCCACTGGAAAAATATACAAGTGAAAAGCAATATTGTACAGTGTTGCTGTGCCAGGAGTGAATAGGTCCTCACAGAAATTGTTGAATAGCTACATTTTTTAAAACAGGGGTAGTCAACCTGTGGTCCTCCAGATGCTCATGGACTACAATTACCATGAGCCCCTGCCAGTGTTTGCTGGTAGGGGCTCATGGGGATTGTAGTCCATGAACATCTGGAGGACCACAGGTTTACTACCCCTGCTTTAAAACAGTGTTGGTAGCCCCAGATTCAACCCATGGTTGTCATGACATTCAATTTGGCTCTTATCTAGGTGGACTAACAATCTGAATCAGAATAAGTCAGTTTCCTATGTTCTCAAGTCATATTTTACTTCATACTGGTTTTTATATACTAAAACTATTTCATATAGTACATTGTGCACTTCATTGTGCTCCAGCTCACTGCATCAGACATGGTTGACATGATCATAGGGTGTAACCTTCTACTACGTAGCTTATGTTGTTGGGTTATTATGTATATATGTGTGTCTCTGTGTGTGTGAACCTTCAACCCCACAAAACTGTTCATGTAACTTCAGTAAGACAAGGAGACTTTAGGCCTATATGGGAATTATTCAAACACAACTATAACCATTGACCCATCAAACCTTTTTTGCTGGTTCCTAGTTCCATTTGCTGAACAGCCTGGTTTTTGTTTAATAACTACTGTGATTTCTTTCGTAGCCCTACTATTGGGAGGTAAGCAGCCATTCAGTTTGACAGACCATTTTACAAGTTTCGCCTTTGAAACAGATAAAGTATCATTGATTTCCACACTGAGGAAATGATCTGCACAAAACAGTCCAGGAGTACTTTGATTAAGAGCCACTTCCCATGTTATATTTTGTTCCATGCAATGCGTAATAGCTTGACAGATCAACCTGCAAGCTTTACAGAAGCACTTAGTGATAGATGCTTCTATTGCTATTCTAATAGAAACAGAACATTGGACTGGATGGATCTTTGGTCAGATCCAGCAAACTTCTTTCTATGCCCACAAATAGCCCCGTCCACCAATAAAAGAAAACCATAATTAGTAAAGCAAGCAGCATTTCTAGTCAGCCATTTTCAACACACAAGTATAATAACTTCCATTTTAGAACTAGTTTAGCTACCAAGAGTTAAACTCTGTTATCTTTACACACGCAGATTGTCTGGATATTTGTGGACTTACGAAGTCTGTGAAATTGTTCTCTGTTCCATTAAATACAAGGGACAGATATTGCCTTCATTAGTCAAATCAGTGAGGATATTACTGTATGTTTAAAAGATTCTGAGAACACCCTTCAATTTGATATTATTGCACTGAACTGAATGTGCAGAAATAAATCATATGCAAATAGGTCTGACAGCATTTATGTGCATAAAACATTTCGTTTGTTACAGAGATAGTAGCTAAGGATCTACTGGGCATAATTATAAAAAGAGACATTTGATTTACAGGATCCAGGC
Organism: Paroedura picta; assembly: GCF_049243985.1. Taxonomy (NCBI): domain Eukaryota; kingdom Metazoa; phylum Chordata; class Lepidosauria; order Squamata; family Gekkonidae; genus Paroedura; species Paroedura picta. The sequence continues at coordinate 53,529,850 of NC_135377.1, forward strand.
ACAGTGGATAAGCATAACAAATTTCAGTCATTTTCCTGTTTCCTAAAATCTGGTTACAACACATGGTAAAGCTCAAAGCTATCACTGGGGTGTATAGTGGGAATAGGACCACAAGCCAGTTATTGTTAGTTGTTAGCACCATAGACAGAGAGCTGTGAATCCCAGTGGCATGGCTCCCCACAAGTCCCTCCCCTTCACCTACTCGTTTTCCCAGGGGCTGTGTCTCATGCCCACATGTCATCTGCCTGGCATGCATTGTGAGTGCAGAAGGAGGTGGGGTGCATTCTGTAGACCTATGGTTCCCATGGTGCGTCAGCCTAGCTCCACATTTCCATATATGCAAGTGGCATGGCTGCAGTAGAATCTGAAACTACATCTTGATAGCATTATATCTACTTCTAGAGTTCTGGAGTAGGTCTGGGGCTTGAAGACCTGGGTATGGAAGTTCACTGCTTGACCTTAGGGCAATCACTGTATCAGCTTGAGACACTTCACATGGTTATCGCTGTCACTGTAAGAATAAAATTAAGAAGGGAAGAATGACATTCAAATCTTCTTTGGCTCACCAAAGTGGAGAAAATTGAAGTATAAACATCTGAATAAAGTAAATAGTTCCCAACAAAGAAATGTATCATTTATAAACAAAATTGAGGAAATGCGGGACTGAGGAACAGTTTTGTTTCTGATTATTGTCAGATGTGGTATGAAATCTACTACATCATAGGAGAAAAGCATTTTATTTTGGTCAGTGCTCCCCCCCCCATCCCAGCAGACTTAGCTCTGGTTCATACATTTAATATACCTACATATGGGTACACACAGGTGCCTCTGTGTGGAGCTGGGATAAATAGGCCTAATTTTCTTCAAGTTCCACTTCTCATGTGAACATTCTAAAGTCTTAGCAGTGGTATAACTTCCATGACCCATATTACTTTAGCCCCATGGCTGCAGTAGGATTGCCTATTCCAGGTGGCACCTAGAGATCTTCCATTATTACAACTAATCTCCAGGTGACAGAGATCAGTCCTCCTGAAGAAAATTGCCATTTTGGAAGGTGGACTCTGTACTGGATGAGAGATACAATTCTGGTTAGCAGTGTGTGTGAACAAGGTCTTGGAGTATTTGTGGATTGTAAGCTAATATGAGTAGACAGTATGATATAGAGGTAAAGAAGGCAAATTCAGTCTTGGGCTGTATTAGAGACATTGCATCAAAATCACAAAATGTCATAGTCTTGCTGTATACCATATTGGTCAGGCTGCACCTGGAGTACTGTGTGCAGTTCTGGAGGCCTCACTTCAAAAATAGAGAGTGTGCAGAGGAGAACAATGAAGATGATCTGGGGCCTGGGGACCAAGCCCTATGAGGAAAGGCTGAGGGACTTGGGAATGTTCAGCCTAGAGAAGAGGAGGCTGAGGGGACATGATTGCTGTCTTTAAGTATTAGGAAGGTTGTCACTTAGAAGGCAGGGAACAGTTCCTGTTGGCAGCAGAGGACAGGACCTACAGTAATAGATTTAAACTATGCGTAGAACAGAACCAGCTAAATATTGGGGGGGGGGATGTTTATAGTCTGAGTTGTTTAACAGTGGAATCGGCTCCCTCCTCACTGTCAGTCTTCAAGCAGCAGCAGGGCAGGTATTTTTCATGGATGCCTTCGTCTGATCCTGCACTGAGCAAGAGTCCCGACTAGATGGCCCCTTCCAAATCTATTATTATTCTATTCTATTCTACATTATACCACCACTGAAGTCCCTACTTTCCCCAAACCCAACCATTCTCAGACTTCACCCCCAAACTTTCCCAACCCAATGCTCTTGGCCACTTTAGAGGAGGGAGGGATGGGGGGAGAGAGAGAGAGTGTAAATACAAACTTGGGCACAGTCTTTTCCCAATTATGTTTTCTCCTACCATTAGACCAAAGAGCTAACTAGCTTCTGACCTACACAAAGATGTTCAGGAGGACCCATCAACAGAGTGAGAGAATGTGTTATTCAAGGAACACTTATTGCAAACAAGACTTAAAAAAAAAACACCACATGTCCCTATTCCCATATTATTAGCAAGCACATTTCTCAGTAACTTCTCTTGGCTCTTCTCCTAAATATTTATCTTCAGAAGCCCTAAACATGCCAGCAGAAGCCAGCCATGTTACAGGTTTGTTCATATTTGGGGCTGTGGATCCAAATGAAGAGCAAACTCTTTGTGCTAAAGTCTGATCTTCCAAGCAGTGCACTGGTGCCATGAACAAGGGCCTGACATCAGCAACTTGGAAGAACAGAGCACTGACTAAGGAAAAAAAAGTAGCAGCAATGAAAAAAGCCTATTTTACACGTGTTTGATAAGAGGAAGGCAAGAGAGACCCGAGAGAAATAGTTTAGTGGGAATAACAGTTGGGATCTGAGCTTTCACTAACGTATCAGTGCACATTAATACACTTTGCTGTCTCTTTCAGCGTGTGACATTCTACCTAGCCAGAGGAAAGCCCTGGGACAGAAAAGGGATGCTAGCTGCTGTTCTAATCCAAGATGAGTTAACAGCCAAGTTACGGTTAGTGAAACTGCAACATATCAACAGCTTTATCAGGCTAGAGGCACAATTTGACAAAATAATGGATGTCTGGGAAAGAGCAACTTTTATCTAGGTCAGAATGAGAGATCACAAAATGTTGCTGCCTTTTGTGAGGGGCTGGGGGAGGGAAGAGAAGAATCTAACACCAAAGCATTAGACATCACCAAGAGGATATCAGTCAGCAGAGACAAACTCATTAAATCCTGACACCAGCTAACGCTTGTCGTCCAAAGGAATGGTAATTACTTAGTTTGAATATTTCAGTGTAATGGCATCTAATTCTGATTGTAGCTCCTACCAACAAGAGGAAGGATATTTCTCTTGTTTCACAACTTCATTTGGAAAGAAATGCCAGGCAGGGGGAGAAAGAAGGGGAGGGGGGAGGGGGAAGAAACAAAGGTCTGTTTCTGCCACCATCTCAACTTGATTAGCACATCTGCGGATAGTTAAGAGTCTTCGCTAGAAAATACAAAGCAAAATGGATTAGGAGAACACACACGTATGCGCGCGCACACAGAACACTCACAGGAGAACGCCATCTGACTTCAAAGAAAAGGAAAAGAATTTGCAAAACATGCAAATTAAAAAGACCGTGGGACTGATTTTGTATTAAAAAAAATGGAAATAGTTTTGAAAAGGAACTACTAAGAAGGAATATCATGAACCAGGTTGGCATCTATTGAGGGGGAAAGCAAAGACTTGAAGTCCTGTACATTCATTTTGGCATTCTTATCAAATCCAGTATGCTAGTTGCAGTAACTTCAAACACATTGCCAATGCAATAGTAAATCGAGGTACTTCCTTCAACAGGATTTGTTTTGTTGATCATGTGTGATTAGAATTGGGCTGATACTATCCATACCCTGCTGCTATGCCTACATAGAACATATATCCTGTTGATTTCAGAGATTTATTTGCAAGTTTGTATGTTTGAAGTAGCAGCTTTGATCTGAAATTGTTCTGCTCCTTTTTGATGCAATGAAAGCAGAAGATGATTTCAAGGGCTGGCTTGAACATTACAGTGTGTGTGTGTGTGTGTGTGTGTGTGTGTGTGTGTATGTGTGTGTGTGTGTTTGTTCGGGGGAAGAATCCCATCCATCCATCATATGTCTTCATTCATTTATTTAGAGGACACCCCTAAGGTGGCTAGCATTTTTTTCTTTAAAAAATATCTACGTTACAAAATTAAATTAAATCCAACAACATTTAAAACAGCAAATACAAAACACAGGCAGTACTACAACATATAACAGAATACAACAGGTGCCACCTCTCTTTCAATTTAACTCAAAACAGCTCCAGTCCAAAATGCCATCAACTGGCTTTGGAAAACCTGTCAGAACAATTCCCCTCTCCTCCAGATAGAGGAAATACCAAAGTTTGGGCATGGCCATCGGCAAAGCCCTCCTTTGGGTTCCCACTAGCTTCACTTTAGTTAAGGTCAGTTCCAACAAGGTACCATCAATTGGTCTTAGAACTTTGCCAAGTTGATATAGATGGACACCATCCTTTGAGGAGATTGTCCATGTCATCATACAGACACAGGATGGATAGACAGGAAAATTAGAATATGTTGAATAGAGATGCATTTCTGAAAACCTGGGGATAAACACATTCTATGAAGCTTGGGGTAATCATTGGACCAATGATCCCAAGATGTTTGCATTGTGTTTACAGATAGTCATCTCTCTCATACACACACATTAGGGAAATTTATACTGCACATACAGGAATGCATTTGAAGCAGAAAGAGACTGAGCTTTACATGCTATGTAAAAATGTGTTTTGGTCATCCTGTTTTTGGTGTGCAGTTTCAAACGCACATGCATCAGGTTTCAGATGTGTGAAAAATGATGCCCTCAGTGCCCTAGCACTAGATTTCATAATTATCTGGTGGGCACGCAGATAAATGGGTTTACAGTTATGTTTCAGCCCTTTTGCATATGCCTATCACCTCCATATGCAAATCAATATGTTCTTATGATAGCATCTCACATGGTAAAATTTCAATCTCTTGCAAGTTTACCCAAGGGAACAGGACTGCAAACCCCGCAGCACCTTAAAATGAAAAGTAAAAGGGCTTTCCCCCCCCCCCCACATTATTTCCCCATGCCAAAAAGTATTAAGTTGTAGTTCAGTGCTGTAGAATTAAATGAGAAATAATAGAGAAAGTTTCCTGGAAGTTAGGAAGACAAACAAAATAACCATATCCTGATTCTTCTGCTTGCCTTCTACACAGTTCTTTGCCCAGGAAACTTCCCCCACTACTTCCAATTTAATTCTACCACATGAAACTGCAACTATGGACCTGTTGATGGAATAATGGGGTGGAGGGAGAAAGTAAACCTTTTTTAATCAAGAGGCTGTAATGTTCGAAAACCTGAGAGCAGATACTAATTCCTGTGTTCCCTGGGGAGGTCATTTGCTCCTTATGACTACTCTTGACCTAAGACTTTTGTGAACTAGGTACAATAGGAGAGGTCGTTACTAAGACAGAAAGGGGGAAACACACACACACACACATCAAGGAGAATTGTTCCATGCCACTTTTGCTTTTGGCTTCTTTGCTAAGGCTGCCAATATAGACAATATAATACTAGCAGAATGGGACAGAATAGGCATGCGGTGCATATATGTACACGCATGTTTGATGGATCATGTTCCTGTCCTTCCAGTGATGATGGGTAATCATAAAACCCAACTTAACTGTCTGGTTAGGTGGAGTTTACAGGCTCTCGGCACTGTTGGAGTAGTTAAAACCAGACGTAACATGCCAGTAAATCTAGCCCAAGGGAGATAATTGCTGCCAAATGTGAAATCTGTTATATGAGACAGTTGCTCATTGAAAACTAGGGATGAGCCCTCCCGCCCCTCCCTCCTGACTGATTTAACATGGGCCAGCATATAATCAGCAGACGGTAGTGACACTCAGCAACTCCCCGCCTGGCTGGGATTCATACTAATCGCCTAGAAATTAAAGGTCCCTTATCCTATTACCAACCCCTGAGCTATCCAGTGCCCATCTGGAAAAGAATATAATATAATACGGCTTTATTTTAAAGGCAACAAAATATTATGAGTCTTTTTTTTTTAGGGGAGGAGGGGGGAGAATAAAAGCAAAAACTGACTAGACCAAATATCTCTTTTCATTTAAAATAATTTCTCTCTGCAGGTGTAACAGATTGTACAGACATTTTACAAGAATAAACCAGCTTCTGTGATTCATATCTACAAATTGAAGAGTCTGGAGTTTGTTAGTGCAAACTACTGCTGACCTGCAGCATTTAAATCAGTAAACTTTGGATATCCTAAGCGGTCCATGAGAGTGGAACAGATGTCGTCGATTTGACTAATTTCCTCATGAGGCATGTTGTGTTGCCAAGCATGGATACTTGCTGGGGAAACTTCTCCTTCGTAAGGAAGGTAGAACAGATTGGTGGAGGTGGCAAATAATATTTGGTTTAAACTGGCAGGAGACAGAGGGATGCCCAGAAAGCCCGAGATGGTTTCGGCTGTCTTCTGGGGGAAGCTCACAAGGTCTTCAAACTTAAGGAGCAGATAATTTGCCGGCAGCAAATCCGCATTGATTCTTAGGGCAGCGGCTGTGTTTGCCACCCACAAATGGGACATCACAGAGACTGCGTTTGAATTTGAGTCAGAGAGCTCTTCCCGCAGTGGTTCATATTCAAAGGCGTAGCCTGAATTTAAACTGCACTTGTCTTTAAACAGCATAGTTAAATGCTGAGGCACCTTTCTCAAGGAGTAAAGGCTAGGCTGGCTTTTGTACAACATGGAGTAAACCCATGCCCGAGGGTCCCGTACTATATAGAGTGCTCTCAGTGAAGGACCGATGATTTCTTGAAAGAAAGGAAGCTTTAATGTCCAGCTCCCACTGCTCAGGCTGAGTACAGGTCGTGCATTGGGATAGAAGGCAAGGTGTCTCCTCAGTTCCTTAATGTATTCAGCATCTTTGTCCAAGCTACCTCTCAGCCGGTTTCTTTGCTCCACTATGGATTCTCTCTTCCTGGGACGCTTCTTCTTGTCTTTGCTAGGTGAAGAATGCTGAATCAATTTGTTTCTGCTGGTTTCATGTAAATGAATGTTTTGTAAATGGAGTTTTGTGTCTTTGACCAGAGACTGCAACCAACCCTGGAGAAGACGAAAGCGGCCACTCTGAACATCAGATGCCTTCCACTCACAGGCATCCACGAAGGAGTCAATCTCGAATTCTGTCTCGGGGATATCCAGATATCCTGTAGGGATCCTGATGTAGACAAAGTCGCTGCTGTTGAAAAACAGTTGCTTCAGGATTTCTGCACCTGAACTGGGGAGAGAGGTGATGACAACATCGGGCATGCTCACGGTGTGCCCTTGTTCCTTGTCTGCACTATGTTCTGTGCTCCTCACGTCGCTGCTCCACTTTGCACAGATGGGTTGTGTGCAAGAAGTCCACACGTCCACCAGTTCAACAAACCACAATGTGATGACTAGGATCAGAATCCAATGCAAAAGTTTGCTGAAGGAAATGTAGAACCGCCACTGAAAAGCCAATATGGCCAAGCTAATTCCCAAAACCAGCCCCACAATTATATTCACTTTAAATCCAAATGGGAAAGCAGTTCTGGGAGCCAGGGGCTGCTTTTCTACGACTTCTGTGCCCAAACCAAATCTAGTAACTTTTCCTTGAGTGATTACCTTAGCATAGCCACCAAATCCCAAATAACTGAACCTAGTCTTCAGATTTAGATAGTCGGTTGCCACAGAAAAAAACGTTTCTGTATTGTTGACACTTAGAGCCACCTGAAAGCCTGATCGGGCGTCCTCTATGAACCTACAGCTAGAAATATTGACATAAGGTCCATAGAACAGGTAGGCAATCCTTGCCGTGGTGCTTTTTGTGGCAAAAGTGACATTTACAAACTGTGTCCACCTCTTTTTGAACTCAGCTGCCTGCTCGGCCTCTTGTATCCTAGCAACAGGGCTATTTCCACGATGGTCAAGCCAAAACATTTTATAGTGAGCATCCCACACATCCATCATCGCTCCATTATATTTGTTCATAAATTTATATGGAACATATTTAAAATCAATGTCAAGGTTATGGAAAAAGGCACTGATGGAGTTGATGGGAGAGCTCTCCTCCTTTTCTATGTGGTCCACGACAAGTAATGTCTGCGGGTTCAGCAGGAGCAGGCAGCGGTACACGCTCTTCAGCTTCATCGCGGAGGAGTAGGCAGCCGCTGCCTCCCCGCTCACAAACATCATTTCACCGTGCTGAGAAGCTGTAATGATTTCACCGCCTGCGTCTCCAACTTCATCCGCAGTCCACTTAAGCCACTGAGTGCATTCTCCAAGCTGACCCTCAAAAGGCTGGTTGCACTGACTTGTGGGAGATGGAGCAAACACCAGGACGTTATTCAAGTGGCTAAGCTTAGGGCCATAGAGAGCTTCAGATACAAAAACCTGCCCATTGGGAGCAAAAGTAAATGAATTTTGATCCGGGTGTTCGTGCCCTGGGTTGAAGCTTCTCCACCCGTCAATCCAAGAATAAGGCTGAAAATGGACTATATCGTAGACAGCCCGGCCACCCAACTTTCCGGATTTAAAGGAAACAAAGGTGTTTGTCTGGGTGTTTGGCAACCCTGCGCCATATGTGACCACCCCCCAGTTAGGGAATATATGCATTTTAGCATTGCCATAATCAGGTGGAGGGTGTGGTGTGAGTCCCGGGTCATACCACAGGTATTCTGTGTGAAGGGTACTCCACCGCTGGGCGGTGGACGGCACCATGGGGCCATCCTTGGGGCGGTGCTTTCTAATTTGCTGTGCAAGCCAATTGCCCATGCCATTCTTCAACACAAATTTATCAAGGAACACAAGCTGGCTTTCTGGGCCATAAAACCAATTATAATTAGAATCTGCTATACCTACAGTCCTCTGAAAGCCTGGTAGAAGTGTAGCATAATAAAACCAAAAGTGCATTTTGAGCCAGTTGTTCCCAAAGTTATTAATCCCAAAGTGGCGGTGTGCCAGATAAATATACTGAGTGACCGATTTAGCCGTGTAACTACCGTAAGCCACTCCTTCATCCAAAGAACCATCGACAATATGATTGAGTAGAAACAAGGTTTTTTCCATCACATCCACTACGGTATGTTTCCAAGTGTTGGCCTGGGACTCCACGCCCCCTTCGGTGACAAGAGCCCCAATGAGCAGTGCTAGCATATTAGTGGCTTGGTGATTATGAAGAAGCTGCTTGCCCCAGGAACGTACTTTGGAATATTCATACAATTCCTCGCTCATGGCCCATATCTTGGCAAAATATTTTTGCCTCCTGCCGTCATCCAGCAAGGCATATAAGAAATCAAACGCTGTGGCAAAGCCAGTCAAAGAGTGCCCAAGTGGAACTTCATCCCCTGGGGCATTCTCCACCAGCCAGTCTTTGTAGCCAGCCATCCTGTCCATATATTCGACTGCAAAATCAAAGGCAGCTTTGTCCTCTGGGCACAGGAGACAATACAGTGCTAAGGGAGGAAGATTGTTCCCATAGATCTCATTCCACTTGGCTGCAAAATCAGCATGCTTGAGGGGAGGTAGGTAGTAGGATGGATTGGAGAGCATCACCGACACCGCACTTCGGATGGTTCTAAAAAGGTGCAGGTGGCTCATGCGCGATTTCTGCCTCAGCAATGGGGTCTCTTCAGCATTAAAATATAAGCTTGGATGGATGACGGCCTTTTTCATTTTCTCACTAGTCCTGAAAGCCTCCACTTTCTGCTCTTCGTACTGATCCACATTCTCTGCAAAAGCCACCCAGTCCGAATAATTACTTGCAGACTCTTCAACAGTAGAGAGCGCCAACATCACCAATGCTAGACATAAGGAATGTCCTGTAAACATTACAGCCATGATCCATTAGGCAGTTTCCTCTCTTCAGGCATACACCTCTTTGAAAAACACAGTGCTCAGATTTCAAACATGCGCTGAGCAGGGAAAACACACTGGAAAGCTTTCACAAAGAAAAAAAAACACACTTATGCCATGAGGTGCATCCACAATCCCCCACCGGTGAGGGATTTAGGTATGGCTCAGGAAAAAAGTTTAACTGCTGGTGCATTGCGCTGATACCACACAAATGCGCTGATAAATAAGCCACACAGAGAGCAAACGAGAATGTTACCTCAAAGTCTTCCATACATCCGAGGCTAAGGAGTCATTTGGTGTCTGAAGGAAGTCAGTCAAACAGTGAAATGTAGCAAAAAAAGCATCTCAGCTATTATGCACTGTTTTCTTTAACATTCAGGTATTCCAGGGGGAGCTTTACAAGCTAATATGTCTAGAAAAATACTATGGTGAAATAGAAAATGAATAGAATTTTGTATAGAACTATGAAATCCTGATTGTCTCTCCACCCTGTTTTGTCTGGTGTACAAGAAAGTTTGCTGTTCATTTTGGTGGGAGAAGACAGAGTCAACTGAGGGTCTCCTTCATCAGCCAGTCTTGGCAAAGCTGCCATAAGTTTCATACTTGTTCACCTCCATTTATGAAAGATTTGCTCGGACTGATTAATGTACCCCATGCCAGTAGAATTCATGTCGTCTCTGATTCTCTTCATGGTCCTGCAGAAATCAGCCCCTTGCTGCGGGTTTCGGCAAGCTCCATTCTCCTCAGCAGATAGGCAAATTAAAAAATCAAAAGCAGATGAAGCATTTTGTTCACCAACAGCCGGTTCTGAAGTCTTTCACTCTGACTGTTGATCTCATCTGCGGGGAAAAAAATAAGACACACATCCTTCAAACATGTACCCAAAGGATCATTACAAATCAGCCGTTCTAGAAAAGAGAACAGGAAAAAGTTTTGCTCACCAAATAAATCCGAATCACAATCAACTCCGCTCTTGGAAAGAATTATTCTGCGTTTTAAAAACGACCCTTGTATTTGCTGCACCATTCTAAATTGGGAGCTTTCTGAAATGCATGCTAAAATATCCCTACCTTGTCTTTATCAAACAGCATATTACCCTAATTTATTACCAGTGCCTTCAGAAGCAAAATACGGGGGATTTTTTTTAAGGCTTTACAAGCTAATAAAACCGAATGCAACTCCCTTTCCACCCCTGGGTGTTTTATCAAGGCTAAACATGCGTCCCTGGAGTGATGCCGTTAAGCAGAATTCGACAATATTTGTATTTCTCAGCAATAACCGTTCCTCCCACCTGCGAGGGAAGGCGCTTGCCAATCACTAGAGGGCGCTATGGGCTAATTAGTCCACCCGAGAACTTGGCCGAGGCGAAGAATTTCGAACAAGTTTTCTTTTTTCTCTTTTTGTGTCTGTCAAGATCTGCAAATATTTAAAAGTCATCGCCAACAGGACGCCGGCCCTACAGATCTTCCCCAGCGCCCTCCTCCCCTTGACGTGCTTGGCTAAAACAGAAGAGGTCGGAGGCAAAGGACTTTGTCGCCTTACCTGCCGCAGTCCACTTTTGGCAAGGCGCATCCCGACGGGGCAACGGCGGCGAGGACCGTCCGGCCGAGGGTCAGGTCGCCGCTTCCTCCGCCCGCTCTCCCCTTCCCCTTCCCAATGCGCTCCGACACCTCCAGCCCGCGTCTTCCTCGGCGAACTTCAGCAGCCGGCCCGAGGGCGAGCGCCTCCAACTTGGACAGCGACCAGAGCTGACAGCGACGAGGGGGGAGCGCCCGCTCTCCGCAGCCGGCCCGGCCCGTCCCGCCACGGCGCTCGCCGTCTCGCCCCAAACGCAGGAGTCCACACACTGATTGGGGGGGGGGGGGCAGGGGACGGAAAGGCTCGCGGCCAGCCAACTCCGGCCAAAAACTTGTCTTCCGCGGAGGCGGCCGAGGCGCCGCAGCCACTCGCCCGCGCGGACTTGGCGCGGAGTCGAGGCGGTTCCTCCGGCGGCTCTGCTCTTGCTCCGCGCTGCTCTCCGCGGGCTCGCCACCCCCGCGCCTCCGCCGCTCCGCTCCAGGGGCCAAGTCAGTCGCTCCGGCCGGCAGTTTGGGAGCTTCGGAGTCCGACGGCGAAGGGAGGATGCCGAACGATGACGCGCCGCCGCCGCCGCCGCAGCTCCCTCCAGCCGGGCGGAGCGAAGGCGGGCCCGGCTGTCTTAGCAATCGCAAGAGGGCTGCTCAGTTTCAGCTCCGCTTCGCAGCGCCTGCTGAGGCTCTCCCCCGCCCTCCCCCCCCCCCCGCTCGCGCGCACAACCGAGCATGTGCAGAAGCCGGGGCACATGACCTTCGCGAGACGCTGGAGCCCGGGCCCCGATTCCGCCCTCGAGAAGCCCCCCGCAATATGGGGGGGGGGTGCGCTCGTGCTAAGGGCGGGGAGCAGGCGCTTGCACCCAAAGATCGGAAAGCCCTCGCAGTCGGGAAGCCTTTGGGTGCGCCCATGACTTACCCAGGTGTCAATCATGACCCTCTTTCTTTCCGTTGGTTTGCGGCAGAACAGTGAGATTCGACTTCAGCGGCACCATACGGTTCAGGCTAGAAGAGTTCAAGAGTTCAGACTCCCTTGGCCAGTAGTGGGGAGCGCTGTCCCTTTTCTTTATATCCCATCCAGCCCAGTCCGAAAGTGGGAAGGGTTGGATCATTCTGTCTCTGGCAATCCTCAAAGGAACAAACGTCCAGTTCCTGAAGGTGGGGTAATTCACAAGTTCAGAATAGTGGTCTGTCCCCCCCTCCCCCCTCAATAGGAAGGTAGGAGTCTTATCTCTCTAGAGATGCTTATTTTCTTCCCTGAAGCTCTAATCAAGCTGGTTACCATATGCAGGGTACCCTGGCCTCCTTTACAAAGATTTTCTGTCTTTTGGCCAGGAATAGGCAGGAGGATGGGGGAGGCGGGGAGAGGGAGCAGGGGTCAGTTCCAGTGCTTTCTAGCCTCATCTCAGCCATCCTTACAGAAATGCTATTAGATCTTATGAGACAATGGTCAAGTAGCCAGCTGTGAGTGTTAAGTGCCTTCAAGTCACTTTTGACTTAGGGCAGCCTAGTGAATTCATGATGTCCATAGTGTCGCATAAATAACAGCCTTGCTCTGCTCTTGTAAACTCAAAGTGATATAGAGCAGGGAACAGAGATTTGAAGGACTTCAGGAAAAGGCTTCATTGACCTGGCCTGGCCTGGCCTAGTCCGTGGAAGGAGAAAGGGAATGGGAGGAGAAATAAAACTTCTGGGAGTGAGCAGAAAGGTCTCTTTTGTGCTGATTCATTTGAGGCAGACAAAACTATTAACCGAGGCCTGTAGGAAGAGGCCATTGTCATATGTGGGTTCAAGCAGAAGCTTCAAGGCAATAGAAACCCTTTAGAACAACTTTGAAGCTAAGAAACTTGTTTCATATTGAGATCCCTTAGGTCATGTACAGAGAGAGGGACAGAGTAATTGCAGTTTATCCTTTTCTTTTGAATTGCTTGCTCAATTTGATTCTACTCTGAGAGAATCTTTATGGATATTTTCTTTTCAATAAAATAATGCTTTATACCTTTTAAAGCTAGTAGTGGTTCTCTGTACCACATTGTACCTCCATCTTTCTGGGTATGCTGTTTTAAAAAGGTCCAGGAAGAAGGGGAGGATCGTTGTGCTGGCAAGTGGCTATTCCTTCAGTGGCCCACATGGTAATAAGCCACCCCCATGGCAAACAGGCACTGGATAGTAAGAGACACAGGTGAGGCCTCAGAATGGGGAAGGGAAGCTGGGAGTCCTGGCCTTCAGTATGGGCAATTTATGTAAAGGCCGGGTTGTGGTAGTGATTGAACACGCACAGAGAAAGGCCCTTCCTGGTGTTGCAGAAACTGGGTGGGTGGCATGTGACAGGCAGAGAGCATGGGCAGCCACTGGGATCCAGAAAACTTAGAGGGAATGTTGCAATAGGACCTGCAGGCCAGACTGTTCCTTCACAGCTTCTAAACTATACGAGGTCGTATTATTTAATTGCTGCTTTGTGTTCTTATCACTCTCCAAGGCTACTCTGTTCCAAGGTTTCTAGTTTCCCTTGGTGGCACGTTTTGCTGAGAGGACAGGCTAGCTATGATTCTGCACATAGGGACATTTACATTTCTTTTCTATTCTTTTCATTAAGTCCAGCAACTGGTCGCCTATATTTCTGGCCATATCTGCAACAATTTCACACTGGGCCATATCTGCAACAATTTTACACTAGTTGAAGTGTCTAAAACCAACTTTAAGGATAGCCCTGCGCAGAGTACTAGTCAGTCCCAAAGCAAATGTCTGGTGAAGGCTGAAACCATCTTCAATAGTAGTCCCATGTATGGCACTAGTCAGACCTAGATTTTCCAGCTGTTCCTGGAAATGATAGTTAACAACGAAGATAAGTAAAGAGAGAGAGAGATCAGAAGTCAGTAAGAGCCAGTCAGGGCAAAGAATCCTGCAATGAGAGACACAGCAACAGATGCATATTGGGAAAACAAAAGATGGGAGGAAAGTCCATCGTGTTTGGGTGGGTGGATGGGTGGTGAGGGGCTATACTAATGGTAACCACTGTTACTGGTAGTAATCTAGAGGCAAAGGGAACAGGCTGCACTGGAAATTGATCATGCTTAGTAAACTGCATGGAGTTCTCTCTTCCTAGCTTTCTTTGTTTATTTTAGTTTTTTATCAGTGACACCAGAATGCAGTTAATCACTTGGCCAAATATTTCATGCTGTCGGTTCCAAGGCGCTTTTATCTTGCTCTCTGCATAAGCAGCCCTGACTCATGTGACATAAAATGCCCTCAGAACAGTGGCGCCAACTAGGCTGGTGATTTGCCCTGTTTATGTTCCCAGAGGGCAAAACTGTGTCTGGACCTTCTAGTAGATTTTTTTATTAATATAAAGATTTTGATGTTAATACTATTACTATTCTACAGTGGCACTTGCCTTTGTCCAGTTCAGATCTAAGTGAGGGAAAGAGAGAGAGAACGAGAGAGCTGGAGAGAAGATGGAATTAGAGCAGATGAGTACATTATTTAGCAGACGGGTATGCACACACTCCAAATATTTAAATAAAGCTTTTAAAAAAAAATTAGCCTAAATCATGAATTAAGGATTAACTGCAAGCATGTCTGGGGAGATTCAAGTGGGTTCTCATGTTGGACTGAACCAGCAGAATGGGATCTTGGGATACTTGTGTACTATAAGCTAAATATAAGCAGGCAGTTTGATGTGGCAGTAAAGAAGGCAAATGCAGTCTCGGGCTGTCTCAACAGAGGCATCACATCAAAATTGCAAGATGTCGTAGTATCACTGTATACCTCGTCAGACTGCACATGAAGTACTGTGTGCAGTTCTGGAGGCCTCAGTTCCAAAAGAATGTAGCAAAATTGAGAAGGTGCAAAGGAGAGTGACAGGGATGATTCGGGGCCTGGGGACCAAGCCCTATGAGGAAAGGCTGAGGGACTTGGGAATGTTTGGCCTGGAGAAGAAGAGGTTGAGAAGGGACATGATTGCTGTCCTTAAGTATTTGAAAGTTTATCACTTAGAGGAGGACAAGGCAGCAGAGAACAGGACCTGTAGTAATTGCTTTAAATGATGTGTAGAATAGTACTGGCTAGATAGTGTGTGGGGGGAATCACAGAGTAGTTCAGCAGTGTAACTGATTGTCTAAGGAGGTGGCGAGCTCCCCCTTGCTGGCAGTCTTTTAGCAGTGGCTGGACAGATACTTATCTTGGATACTTTAGGCTGCTCCTGCATTGAGCAGGGGATTGGACTAGATGACGTGTATGGCCTCTTCCAATTCTATGATTCTAAGAAAGTTTGAGTTCAGTGGCACCTTCAAGACCATCAAAGCTTTATTCAAGGTATAAGCTTCTATGTGCATGCACCCTTCCTCAGATACAATGAAATGGGAATGTACATGGTTGATGTAGAGAGTGAGCAGTAAATTGGCATACAGCATAATGAAGATGTTTAACAGATTCAGAGACCAAGCAAGAATAACAAGTTTAGCATATAACGTTTTTATTTGTTTGGCTTTAATTTGTGTGTGTGTGTGGGGGGGACATAGTTAAGGAAATAAATCTGTCCAAATGGAGGATTAATGGGCAGATGTATCCTTAACTATGGAATGCTTCGAGTAGTTAAATGAGACCCTGTCATTGCCCGCCATCTGTATCCTCTCAAGCATGGAGGCATCTTAAAAGTGGGGCAATTGGCTGTGCAGAGTTATCTCCAGTGTCCCCAGACCAAGAATGACATACCAATCTACCATCCCGAATTACATTACAGTCTGCTTTTCATTATGTTGCATTACAATCTACAATTCAAATCTATTATTACATATAAGAGATAAAATAAAGAGGAAATATGGCCCTTCTGGGGGATTGTTAAGAATGCAGATGTCAGGGCTGAATGCGTCTAGCATATGTAGTGAGATAAGAAACTAATATCCCTGTTATATCCTGGGTATTCCATGATTTTTTAGTGTTGTAATAACTTGTAGCTCAGCAATTTCCCTTTCCAGTTCCTGAAGTTCCTTTGCAATAAAACAGCTGCTTTGAAAGCTCCCATGGAGTGTTCTGAGAAGATGAAATATTCTGCAGTTTTCTTGGTCTTATGATTCTTGATGTGAGATTTGTGTCCATTTATCCTTTGGTGAAGGGTTTGACCTGCTTGCCCAATGTAAAGTCTGGAAGGCTATTGTTGCCAGTTCAACCCAGTGACTTACAACCTCCACTGGATAATGACGGTTCTTTTTCAGAAGTACTGGTAAACAAGCCTTTGCTTGTACACAAACCATCCCACAATCTCAAACAACATCTCACAATAATACAACATCTAATTTGAACATGGACACTGGTACCAATGCTTGCAATAAACCCAGAAGCCAACTTTGCTGTCACATATACCCAGACAACACAATCACTGGACCTAACAACATCAACTACACCATCAAGCACTTATTGACATGGTCATCTTCTAACATTGTATATGCTATTCAATGCCAATGGAATGCACTAATCTCCTATCATTTTAGAGATCTTTGTAGTAGTGCAGAGAACAAGCATCTGAAAAATGACTACTAATCTTGTTTTAATCTTTCTTATAGAACGTGCACTATGTGGGCACTTTTGTGAAAAAGGGGGGGGGTCTGGGGTTGTATTGCATATCTTAGGTGATATATGGCCTCCCACCTGTGCATTCTTCATGCATCTGAAGACAAAGAAGTAATTTCCAAATATGATCCCGTCGTCAGCAGACATAATGAAATTAAATTATACCAAGTCAGCAGAGGACTATTTTTGTTTGTTTGTTTGTTTTGTTTTGTGGTTGGTGTTTTTTTTTTTACCCAGCTTGAGTAATAGTATGTTTTGTATATTATAATAATTTGATGCAGGCAGGGGGAATTCAGCTTTTCTTTAAACTAATATACTGTTTACATAGATGATAAGTAACAGTCAAGGTTGCTTTCTGAATGCCCCAAAGTAACATTAGCTTTGTGTCTCCCTAGGAGTGATTTATGGAAGAACCTTGGGAAAGTGTCAGCAAATTGTGTTACACTGTGATATTTCTACATGCTTCTCATGATGTGGTGCTGTCTAGAAAACCAATCTGCTTTATCAACATCACAATAGAAAGCATCTTGCAAGGCATCTTCCATGAAAATGAAGGTTGATTTCATTTTCATGTTTGGCATATCTGAAATTCCTCATTCCACATTTTATGCTACCACCATCACCACTGCTGCTCTCAGTTTTATTACAATTAGCCAATATTGTATTGTGGCATATAGTGTATGTAGTATTTTATAAAATTCTGCAGAGCTCTTGCCCCAAGATACTTACAATTTACAAATGGACACAAGGGAAGCAACAAAGGAAGAAGATGGAGCTGGAACTATAGATAAACAGGGAACAGGCTATGCATGCTATCTGGTTGTTCAGATTTTACTGCAGTGGTAAAGGAGATTGGGCGAAAACCTTCCTGGAAAAGGTAGAATCATAGAATTGGAAGGGACCTCCAGAGTAATCTAGTCCAACCCCCTGCAAAATATAGGGATTTCATAACTACCTGCTGACCCACAGTGACCCCGATTTCATGCCAGGTGATGCCCTTCCAAATCCCTGGCCAGCCTGGGATTTTTCTCCTGACCCAAAGTGGCGACCAGCATTTCCCCAGGCATGCATGAAAGGTAGGTTTTTAGAAGTGATTTGAAGGGACATAAATGTGTGAACAATATCACACAGATATTCTGGGAATCTGGTCCAGCTGCAACAAGTAGTGAGGGAGAAAGCGGCTTGAAGGTGAAGGAGATTTACAATGTATAGCCTTCTAAACCTATTGACTTCAGTGAATCCGAGATTATGTTTAGGACTGCACTGTTAATAGCTGGCAGTGTTTGGGTCATTTTCTTTCCGGGTAGAAGCTGATAGAGGGGCGGCAGTATGGAAAGCTGAAGAAAGGAGGACAGTTTATCTGGTGGGTGGAAAGGAGAAAGCAGGAGAAAGAGACTATGGGAACTTTCAGGGAACACAAAGAGAAAAAAGTGGGGGAGGAGGATCTGAGATACCATCAGAAGTCCTTGTGGCTTCCCTGCTTTTATAAACCATGACATTCTGAAGCTCCTAGATTATTATAATGGGGCATTTCTATCCCCTAACCAACTCTATTAAAATAATATATAATGATGATGTTGGTTTTGAACAAAAGGAAGAACTATTTGATTTTTCAAAACCCTGCATATAGGTGAATTAATAAAAGGGACTAATGTGTATTAAATATACAATGATTTTTTAAAAGAGAGATAAAGGGATGAACATGTATTTTATTTTGACACTTTCTAGTTCTTGAATATTGTCTATGAAAGACAGGAACCTGGTAAGCTTAATTCTAATATAGGCACAAAAATAGAATATAAGGGTTTTCCGCCAAGCTCTTCCTTTGTTTTTGTACTAGCGCCAATGTAGCATAAGACTTTCTTGAAACAAAGTCTGCCAAGATAAAAAAGAGGGGAGGCTGGGTGTTCATATCAGTTGATACTCTGAAACAGCCGGTATCCATGGAATAAAGTTCCAAAAATATGTGCAGCATCTCGAAATAAGCCAAAGATCATAATCTCACAACACTTGTATTTTGTTTGAAAAAAAGACTCCACCAAGTTTAACTCCCTCAATGTTATAAAAATATAAATCATTGTTTGGTAGTGCTGTGTGTTATGGATCTCACTGCATACTTGGAACTCTTTTCTTTTACAAAATATTCTTCCACCAGTCTTAAGGGATGAAGAAAATAGGATAAAAGAGTTTTCTGTTGAAGGTGAAATGAACATAAAAGTTCAGCCTGTGTGTCTGGGGTGCTGGACCATGCACTCAGAGTATAACATTTGTCTATTTCATACTCTCTTAAAAATCAGCACCCATTTTGCAAAACAACAACAATAACAAACAAACAAATCCTGCAATCTCTTTCTGCCAACCTGTCACTTTAGTTCTTTGAGGCTATATGATACCTTTCTATAGCATTTACTATCTCCTCTAATCTCTCATCCAGATATTTTTTTCAACATATTTATAAATGAGTGCATGATGGATTAGAGGGGGTACTTATGACATTTGTAGACAATTCTAAACTGGGAAGGTAGCAAATACAACAGAAGACCAAATCAGCATACAGGATGATCTTGATAGGCTCGAGAAATGGGCTAAACTAAATAAAATGAAATTTAATAGGGACAAATGTAAAGTTCTTCATTTAAGGTAGGAAAAACCATTTACACCAGTATAAGATGGGGGAGACTTGTCTTGGCAGTAGCATGTGTGAAAAGGATCTAGGAATCTTAGTAGACCATACATTGAACACGAGTCAATAGTGTGACTTGGTGGCTAAAAAGGCAAATGGGATTTGGGGCTGTACCAAACAAAGAATAGTGTCCAGATAATGGGAAGTGATGGTACCATTTTGCTCTGCTTTGGTTCGGCCTCACTTGGAGTACTGTGTTAAGTTTTGGGCACCATAGTTGAAGAGGGATGTAGACAAACTGGAGCATGTTCAGAGGAGGGCAACAAAGATGGTAAAGGGTTTGGAGACCAAGATGTATGAAGAAAGGTTGAGGGAGCTTGGTCTGTTTAGCCTGGAAAGGAGACGCCTGAGAGGGGATCTGATAACCATCTTGAAGTATTTAAAAGGGTGCCATATAGAGGATGGAGCAGAGTTTTTCTCTCTTGCCCCAAAGGGACAGATCAGAATCAATGAGATGAAATTAATTTTAAAAAAATTCCGTCTAAACATCAGGAAGAAGTTTCTGACAGAGCTGTTTCTCGGTGGAACATGCTTCCTCGAGAGGTGGTGGGTTCTCAATCTTTGGAAATTTTTAAACAGAGGCTAGATAGCCATCTGACGGAGAAGCTGATTCTGTGGAGGCTCAAGGGGGTGGCAGGTTACAGTAGATGACCGATAGGGATGTGAGTGCCCTGCATAGTGCAGGGGGTTGGACTAGATGACTCAAGATGTCCCTTCCAACTCTATGATTCTATGATTCCAAAGCACACATTTTCTCCAGGAGAACTGATCTCTTTGCCCTGAAGATGGGTCCACCTGGGGACTGGCATTCCTATTACTAATGGTACAGAGTTCTTTCTTCAAGTATTTAAGGGTGCCATATAGAACTCTATTATCCTATGATTCTATGTATAACCCCTTATTTTAAAAACACTGCGATCATGAGGATTGCTAGATCCATGCAGTGAGGGTGCTCATAATGTTGAGCTATCAGGTGCAGAAATGTTATTGTTACTCTCCATAGTTTATGGACAAACTGGCAAGGCTGAACACTCAAATGTTAGCATTACTAGTAGCTGCACATTAACAAACTGAAGAGAGAAGTTCTTAATTGGTGGGTGGTGAAAGGTCAAAATTAATATTTCAACCCCACTTGTGGGTGGGGAAAGGTAATAATAGCCTCTGCATTGAGAAATGTTGTCAAAGGCCACTGTAAGACATACAGAACACTTAGATGTAGCAATTAAACTTGTGCTTCCAAAAGCAAAACAATTACAACCTACACATCTCCCTCAAATTATTTTATTAAGCAACTGTGGTGTAGAAATAGAGGTTATCAGGAAGGAACATATCTACCAATTTAAACAAAGCACGTTTTCCCTAATCATATCCACTTGATCAGTGTGCAGATCCATTTTTAGAAGCATTTAGATATGTGAGCCTGCAAAATACACTCCATTTGGGTACTCTTAGCTTGATAGGTACAGAAAATGTGTCTTGCTATTTTCTTTTCATAGCAAGTGGAAAATAGCTAGGAGATCACCCAGTGCTGATTAACAGCCTCTAAAATTCTAATGCCAGGTCTTTTTCATGAGTGAAAATGTAAATCTGAAAGGAGATGCATGTGGCATTCAGAAGCCTTCTCATTATTTGATATCAATATGCCAATTCTCAGGATGAAATGTATTCCAAAGGATAGAGAAGGTAAGGCTTTCACCATGTGCAACTAGTGCCAGAGAAAAACCCGGATCAGTTCAGAACTCTCTGCTTGATTTAGAGAGTTGATTTTAATTGGCTCAACTCATCAAGGGGTACCCAAAGACCTCTTTAACAAGGGTACCCAGGGGCCTCCTTAAGCCCACCTCAGTGCAAATAGAGGGCCTTTTTAGTCCCTACTTTCCATGACTTCCTGGAGGGCCAATGGGAAGGACCCCACAGTCCCAGTGCATGAGATGTTGTTGAGAGGGAGACTGGGAGGAAGAAACATCCCTAGAAGAGGGCCCCATTCCCAAAGCCTACCCAACAAGTCCCAGGCTTGGCTAAGCAAAAGAAACAATGAACCATGTGCCAAATCTGTATTTTAGGAATGCAATGAAGAAAGCGTTAATAAAAAGTCTGTTTATTGGGTTTCCTTTAAACAGTGATGAAAGCTGATGCTGAAAGCTAAGCTGTCTTAATTTTCTCTTTAAGAAATTTCTTAACAGAAGCAACCTCCTGAACAGCATGGTCTATAATTAACAGAATCGAATCAAGGGAACATTTATTTAACGCAGCAATCCACTTTTTCTAAAAGTCATTGTTATATAAAAAGGCGGGTCCCCTCTGTATTCTTCAGGCCTCTTTTTTGTTCCCTCTGGTTTTATTATTAGGTTTTAATTCTTTCTGGTTTTGGGGCTCCTTGCTTGCAGTTATCTTTCAAGAGTTTTGTTGTTGTTTGGGACTGATGGTCGGGGAGGCCAAGTATTCCTGAACCTTCCTTCTGTATTGTTCTTGGCCTTGCTTCTTTGGTTTAAAACTTGGTTAATTTTTGGTTCTTTTGGGGGGAGGCTTCTCTGTTCGTGTGCATTCTGCTTGTTTTCTTTACAATATGTTATTGTACTTGAATTTTATCTTTCTGCCTCCTTCACCATCTTTAACTGGTTTTTCCCTTCTTTTTCTCCTTTTTTGGGAGTTGTGGGGGTTACCTTTCTTGCTTGTTCCCTATGTTTCTCCCCTCCCTCCACACACCCTTTTCTAGGTCCTTTTTCTTTCTCTTCTTTTTTCTATCTTAAGTCATTCCCCCCTGCCTTTTCCCCCATTAATTTCTAGAACGTTTTTTGGGGGAGGGGGTGTTGAGGCTCATGGTTCTGTGTTCCAAGTATGTGCCTCTGGTTCCAAAGACTATTGAATACAATAACTTATAAAACATGGTGTTCTGTGCTCCATTGTAGCCAAGTGCTTTTAGACAAATTTCCCTTTAAGTTGTCCTGTAGTTTTTTGGGTTTTTTTCCAGTTTTCAGGCAAGAGTTCTTTTATTCTGCGCAAGAAGTTAAATAAAAAGTGTTAAAATTTATGTACCAAGTCTTCATCCTGAGTATGGTGTCCACTGGTACTTTCCTTGGCACCCACTGAACTTTTCAAAAGGACCTCGAAAAGGGTGTGCAGCTTATTCTGTAAGGCAAACTTTCTATTGGCTGCCCTCCTTCAAATGAAAAGGTTTCCACAGAAGGATCAAGAGGACTGGTAAGCAGTTGGCTTTTCCTCAGTCAGTGTGTAACTACATTCTCTCTTCAAGCATGAGAGGGAGATCTGCCATTTGGCTCCATCTCCTGTGGATAAATGAGTAGGATATCATGCAACAGATGCCTTTCTATATTACAGAAAATACCAGGAACTGGATTTGACTAATTTTTCTCTTTTTTTACCATTTATATTTCACTTATCTTTGGTTTCTAAGGAGGCCTGCTAGACAACAAAGAAAATGCACAACAAATAAAATGCAAACCAGTTTGTGCCCCACCCTATTTAATTTTATTTTTAAAGACCTGGTCCTCTATTGAGGAAGTTGGAGGGTCCAGGAAGGGAAGCACACCTTCCCAAACCATAAAATTGGAAGCAATCACAAGTGACATGTCTTATATCCTGACCCTTAAAACAAAGAGATGCAGTTGTGCCCAGGAACTGGTTCTTCAGGTGAACAATGGCTTTTAGAGTGGCAGTCAGGGTAGTTGTTAAGTGATCCTGCTCCATTTTATCCATTTCTATATCCATCAATGACAAACAAGCGTGCCCTCATATAAGAGGCACTGATTCAGCAGTGGCAGCTGCTGCTGCATTGACAATGATCCTAGGATCGTCTCACTCTGAAGAAAGGACAACCTGATGTCCCTTTCTATCAGACCTATTAACCCAATTCTATGCTCTAAACCAGGGGTAGTCAACCTGTGGTCCTCCAGATGTCCATGGACTACAATTCCCATGAGCCCCTGCCAGCATTGCTGACAGGGGCTCATGGGAATTGTAGTCCATGGACATCTGGAGGACCACAGGTTGACTACCCCTGCTCTAAACGATACGATAGTACTGCAAATGAGCTAGTGATATTTTTCATCTGCTTTGCAGAGCTAAACTATGTATTGAACTGTTTTGTAGAAAGTAGTAAATAAAAAGCCCCAGCCATGAGCCAACAAAGCAGAGCAGGCTTTTTCTTTTCTTTCTGTAGTTATTTCCTGGAATCCATGAGGAGCAGAAAAGTTGGAGAATATCCAGTACTGAATGTCTTTCTAAGGAGACATCCAAAAATCTGGCTATTAAATGTTCTTTATTTCTGAGAAATCATATTTTTTTTCTCTCTCTCTTTTTTTTATACAAATTGTACTGTGCTTTTGGCTGGATTTCATCAATGTTACTCCTCCAAAGTTTTTATGTAGTTCAATTCCCTGGGAAAAAAAGAGATAGAGAGGCAGTTTTATTGTTTGTTTTACATTGCAGAAATACCACAGTGAGAATTCACTGCTTGAATCGTTTGACTGTTAGCTTGGAAACTGGTGGGGTTTGTCTTTTTACCCATTTTGTTCTCATAATCTGATTAAAGGCTTTTTACTGGCATGAATGTGCATGCACACATGTGCATGCACGCACACATACACACAATAACACATAAATATGAATTTCAAGAAACCTAACAATATGATAGACTGTTTGGGATGTAACGCTCTCCTGGTTCTACCAACAGACTCAACTTAGATTTCCTATGATCCATCTTCCAAATTCACTGGAAAAGAATTTGAGGAGTGGCTATAGCAAGGCTTAAATTGACCACGTGTCCAATTAAATATATGTTGACTATTCAAGTTATCAAGTAAACTCCAGAATATGCCTAGGAGGATAACCGGATGATTTCATGAATGTCTTAGGAAACCATGTAGTCTGCAGCTAATTGACCCCTTTGATTCACCTTAGTGGTCACCTATTCTCCCCAGCTATGTTCACTTTTCTTTTTCTTCTGCAGCCTTCTTTGCTCTCCTTGCCCTACACTGCATTGACATGAAACAAATTAGCCAAAATCTTTCCTCTTACCAATTACTAAATGTAATCTAAGTGCACTGGAGTAGATGACACAGCCATAATGTCCAACTGCCAGTTGTGAGTCTTCAAGGGAAAAAATCCTTCTCAACTATAAAGCAGTTAACTCCAGAATCCAGCTCCTATTAACCAGTTAATAAAGGTATAAGTGATGCATATTCAACATTATTACATTGTCTTCTGGAAGAGTAGGCTGCTATAAATATGTCTAGTACCCAGTTGTATACATTCCTATCATGCAAGAGCATCCAGTGTATAATGGTGAAGTGGGTCAATGAATGCATTTCTTTCCTTCTCTTTATGATGACTCCCTGGCTATCTCCAGATGCAGAGACCAAGAACCCTACAACACCCTGCAATTTCTTAGAATTACAACTTTCGGGACTGCTTAGTCTTCTATACCTCAGTGAGGACAATGGCTGGACTCATCCTGCATGAGGAAGAAGAACTTGGCATTAGTTCCAATGACTGGCTGACCCTTGTCCAAATGATCAAAATGATGGGTCTCACTACCAAGTTGCATTCTCTCTTCAAGAAAGGTGACTACAAGATGGCCTGTATCTGTGAGCCCTAGATAAAACTTAACATTGGTCTCATGAATGCAGAACTTTTGCAATGGAAGTGAGAGCTCTGCAAAGAAGTGTGGAGGCTTCAGGCCAACAGACAAGGCAGAGGGATCAGTGGTGGAAGAAGCTATGGAGCAGGAAAAGGAGTTGTGCCACAGCCCAGCCTCTCTGCCTCCCGGAGACCAACCAGGGAGAAGCCCTACTACTGGTTGTCAGTAGTGAACTGGGAGATCAGCAGTGGCAGGGATGCCAGGTGTGCAATGGCAGAGGATTCAGCAGAGGTGATGGTGAGGGGGTACCTCACCAATTCCACGGGGCCTGCCTCTGCCAATCCCCTGTAGTATTGGTCAAACAAGGCAATCATCTGGCCTGACCTCTCTTGAGTGACCATGAGCTCTGAGTCCACCTGAAACCCAAACCCCAGCAGGGGAGAGGAGTTCACAATCAGGGTATAAAATGAGTCCTAACTGTGGCACTCAGCATGAGTGGAGAGACAGGGTAGCTCAGAGTCCGTTTAACTCCCAATTGGCAGCAAGAGAAAAAAAAGGTCACAAATGGGGGTATAAATTGTGGGTCCTCAGCCAAAGTATTCAGTTATCTAAGCCTCTACTGGGTCTGAGCACTTAGTCCCCCTAATACCCAAATTCCAGTAGAGAAGTTCACAATTAGGAGGGTATAAAACATGGGTCCCCAGCAAAGACACCCTGTAGGTGAGGCCCACCAGTCAGTATGAGCAGAGAGATGAGGTGATCCAGCATCCTGGGTGGATACCTTCCTTGGTTAGAGATGGCAGTGGCTTACAGGGTCCTGGCTGGGAACAGGATAAGGTTATACAAGCCACTGTCTGGGGGTTAGAGCAGTCTGCTGACTGAAAAAGTGGCTTCTAACCTCCTGCCATGCCAACACCCTAAAAGTGTTATGTTAAAATAAAGCTGTGGCTTTATTAATGCCAAGACATGTCTGAGTGTCTTTTAATCAGCCCGGGACTCCCTCCCTGCAAGTCAATGTGCTCATTTCTATCCATGAAATACCACTTGTTCCATTGACTATTTCAATGGCACAGAGGGAAGGAAAATTTCTTATCCCATAACTCAGATGATTTTGCTGTGATGTGTAGAAGTCCAAACTACCTCACTGCAGTAGACATATGTTCAGAGCACCCAGTGTTTTAAATTTAATATAGAATTGGGACAGTAGTGCTGGAGAAATGAATATCAACCCCTTTCCTCCATATCATTCTGCTTACTTATATAATCTTCTCATTCCCCCAAGCTGTTATTCATCTTGTGGGAGGGTAGGAATACAGATCCTTCTATGGAGCCTTAACTGATTGTACCATGGGACTAATAGCAGCTTCTTGGATGATAATTTGGATCAGCAAAATGGCATGGAAGAAAGCAACCCCTCCCCAAATGTTGCTGTTCCAAATCAGTTCTCTCCCCCCCCCCCCACACACAGAGCTTTTAAATCCAAATGTCAGGAGATATGGTCATGAATTTCTGACTTCATGTCTCATTTGGCTTTAAGGCATTTATATTATCCTTTCCTAGGGCATGGTGTCAGCCCCAACAGAAATTTTTGATATTGGAGAAAACAGAAAGTAGTGAGGAGAAGAAACACATCATTTTCCTTTTTTGGGTGAGGGGGGACACCATGTGGTTTATACATGGGAGAAATACAATTTTGAGCCCTTCTATTGCCTAAAGCAAAGATATCCCTAAATAGGGAAAACAGTTTAGACAAGTACTTCCCATGAAAATGGTCCGTATGGTTAATTTATTTTAATAAGTCTGTCATTTTAGTCAAATTAGCTATAACTAAAGATCACAGTGTAGCAAATTATGGAAGGACCTATGCAGCTTATTCTGTAATGTTGTGACTCTATAATTCTTTTCTTGTTTTACTTCATTAGGGGATCTGCATGTGCTGAATTGTCATCTACAACAGGCTGCAAGACATCCATAAACATCTTCCCGAAGTGGACAAAACTAGAGCATATTGAACCAATTAGCCAAAGGCCAATACATGAAGACTTGCAGAGTAAGTAAAAAAATAATTTGATGTACACATGGACCACAAGAAACTTACCTTGCAGCTACCCATACTGACAGACTCTTAGCACTGTATTCATTTTTGCTGAACGTTTTATACTTTCCAAAGAATTATTGGCAGCTGAAACTAAAATATGCACTCAAAAGCAAGTCTCACTGAAGTAAATAGAGCTTACTTCCAAGCAAGCAAGATTAACCTTAACAAATGCATGGATTTGATCCAAATTAAGATTTGGTAGAATGGAACATTCCTGCCTTCCCACTCCCGCTACAGCCCACTGATTTCCATGAAATCCTGACCCTGTGGGACAGGGAACCAGGAAGAATGAGGTGATGGGAACCTACATCAGAAAGAGGGAATCAGTGGAAATTGCCAATTCGGTATGGATTCAGAACAATGGTTTCATTTGGGGATGAGTTAAAGCAGGGATATCATATTGGGGGGCATGTATTTGCTAGTAATTAATTAATCAGAAAAGGTTGTAAATTAGACATGGTTCTCTCCATGCCAGCTTGCCCTCCCAGCTGCCCTGAAACAGTCATTTCCCCTGATTCTAGTCTTCATCCTGAGATGACTCATCTCTTTCCAGCACCTGGCATGTGCTTTGTCTTTTAATTTGCAGCCTGTGCATTTTGCCTTGTAATGTTCAGCTCACTCTGACTGTAGTTCCACAGGTGACCTGGGTAAGCTGCCAGCCTGGCTCTACAACTGGGGTGGGGTGGGCTGCTAGGCAAAGGTGCTCCTGCAGGCACTCACAGCTATAAGTCGAGAGCAACATGCTCTTTTGCTGGTCTCGAATGGTTTCACATAGCAATAGTAAATTGATATGATATCCATCTAGTCCTAGAGTAGGATGGAAGAATAAAGGATTTGTATTTGAACATGCATGATATACCAGCTCATTTGTGATGTAGTAAGAGTCAAGGACCCATGGCTTTTGTTGAAGATTAATAACCCTCTGGGGGAACAAATAACTGAAGTCTTTTCTTCAGGCCACTTATTCCGTCTGGTTATTTGTGCAGCAGGAAATAGTCCTTTGAAATTGTTGAGAGGCTACTCTGATGATAGATGATGATGGTCAAAATCATTATCATGTTAGTGGCATTTGTATGTCAGGCAGAATGTAAGCTTCAGCTCGAGTAAGAAGAATGACTGTATCTCTTGGAGGATTTTAATGCAATGGGCACAGGAGCAATGTGTAGAATGTGCTGTTTAACTGGGTCAAGTAATCATATGTGGTATCCATACAGCATGCTGTTTTATTAAAATAAAATAATGTAGGTTGACTATATATGCATTGGGATGTATCTGTACATGCAATTAATCACAAACATCCCCCCCCAGTAAATAACATGCATAAATCTATCCTCATTTTAAGTTGAGTCTCTGTGCTCAGCCAGGGCATGAGTGTACAGACAGATGTGATGAAGATCATGGATCACTTGGGCAGTATATAAGTCTATTAAATAAATAAATCAAATGCAAATTGCAGATTCCGGTACCTTTGGTTTGTCTTAGAACTGGGTGGTGTTGTTTAACCATTCAACACCCACTTACCTTAAGTATTCAAAACTGGGATTCCTTATTTAGTACTTGCATTTTAAAGAGGAAATATTTCCCCCCTTGTAAAATGCTAATAATAAAATGGAGAGTTCCGTTTCAGTTGAAAATGCTTCCCAAGCAAGTAAAACAGTACAATAACTGAAAAAACATGGAACACATAAATCCAGGCTATTCCTTTCTTTGATTAAACACTTTCTAACCGGGGGAAAAGGGGGGGGGAGTTGACAGATGCACATTTTCTTCTTAATAATGGTGAAAAATAAATATTTCAGCAAAGCTTCCTTCTCAAGTGTCATTTCATCAGACCTCTGAGCCATCCTTAGACAAATGGGAGGAAAATAAAAATGTTTTTCAAACAAAATCTATTAAACAAAAAAGGTACGAAATTAGCAGAGCTCATATGTTAGATTCCCAGCTCTGTCAGTTTGCTTCAAAGAAACATTTCTTCTTTTTCTGTGCTAAAGAAGACTGTACTTGCAGAAACCTGAAGGCCTATCACTAAGGAGTACACTAGTGCTTCATCCCAAAGCAGCTTTCATGTGTGTTTATGCATGTGCTTTTCTGTATATGAAACATCAATTTCTGTATCTTCTGAGCTGTAACGATCCCCTTCCTCTTTACTTCACATAGTTTTCAGTCATTCAAGCTAGTAGACCCTGCCAAGCCAATCTACAGGGAAAGGAGAAAAAGCAAGTAAGAAAATAAAAAATCCTATATTCAAAAGCTCCTGTCCTAAAGTTCTTCCCAAGTGTTCCAGGCAGAAATCCAAAAGTACTGAGGCCCAGATGGAACATCTGAGGAACAGCTCTGAAAGCTAAGAATGAGATAAGTTTTTCCAGCCTGACATTATTAGACACATTTATATTCTGTCCTTGCTCCATGGAACACAGGAGTGTTCCCAATTTATTCTCAAGCGAATTCTGCAAGGTAGTCTAGTCTGAGAGATATGCCCAAAATCACCAAGAGAACTTGTGGCATGATGAATGCAGATTCAAACCCAGTTCCCCCAGTAAAGTCCACATTCTGCCCCTCAGTCGCAAAGGTTCAATCAGTGATCAGGGCTGCTCACAAGAAATGGAAATAGTCCCTTCTCTAATATATTCAAAGAGACATAATGTTGTTGACTACTGAGAAGGTCCAGTAGCAATTTAGAGTGCCTTTGGCTCATGACTCCTTCTGAGCAATTACAGCAAGGCCCACCGTTTTCTTTAGTGGTGTGTCATTTACAGAGCTCATGCTAACTTGCTCAGTGTTCTAAAGGGGAAACACAATAATAGAAAGGTGTCAGGATAAGATAGTTCAGGGCACTGCCATCTTTGGTTTCTTCATGAAAGCATTTCCAAATCGTGTGACAATATGCCCAGTTTATTCCTCATTCATCTACATTGGATGTCTGAAGTACAAAAAGAAAATGAGTACCACGGTGGAAAGTATACCATTCCAGGATGACTCATGATGCTATCCTAAACAGAGTTACACCCTTCTAAACTTAATGCCTTTTAAATATTTATTTATATTTCGTTTATATTGCCGTTCCCAAAATGGCTTGTGGCAGTTCACAAGAAAGTTTCCCTATAATAAAATCCCCCAGTTAAAATGATTTTTAAAAACTCAGTTACAACCACTCCCTGGTGGCGACCTCTCCCTCCCACCCCCTGCTCAACAGACTTCCTGGAATAAGTAACTCAGGGGGACTCTCTGAGGGGAAGCCAAAATCTCACGTACTACAGGCTGAGAAAGGTGTTAGAAGTCTGTTTAAGATGACACTGCCAGAAAGCAAGAGATTTTTGCCTTCCCTTAGCAAGCTGATCATTGGCTCTCAGCATTTGTAAACAGCATGTTCATGCAGGCTGTGGCATATCTTCTCACAATGTACCTGTCTTCTGGCAACAGCAGTGGGAAACACAATGCCTAGTAGCCACAGCAGGGGAATTCAGCATTTACATTACTCAAAACGTCAAAACATCCTGTATTTTCAAGCTTTTCTTTAAAAAAACGAACAACAACACTGTTTGCACCAGATGTGGTTTTATCTGATTGCGGGAAAGCTGGAGGAGGAGATTTGTGTCATACCTTCCTGACTCAAATCCTAAAGAATTCAGCTTATGGAAGTGCAATATTAAACATACTGATTCCAGTTCCCACCATGTGTTGATTCTGGGAAACAGCCAAATTACTGACATTGGATGGCACTAATGGAAAGCTTTATGCTGTGATGAACATATGCTTCTCTACAAGCAATATAATGCTGCTTACACAAAGACTATATGTGCACAGCTGGTAATTTTCTTTCTTCCCTACTTACTCGGCACTATCATTTTTTTCCCCCGGCCAGGCTTCTGCACTGGCACAGTAGCAGGATAGGCAGATTCAGCAGTGAAGGTGCCCCCCCCCCACACAGGAAGTGATAGGTAAAACGCACCAGTTGAATTTTTACCTACCATAGAGTTAAGTACAAAGGAGCATACCCTCCAAGAAAAAAGGGGAACTCTACCATGGACAAAATGCTGTCTTTTAGGCATGGTCATGCACTGGGTCATGACCAAAAATTCATCACAAATTTTGGCCAGCTCATGATCCCGACTTTTAGTGTGGTTTGTGGAGGTTTGTGAGCAGAGGCATAGTGTTGCTGATCAATTAAAGTGCTTGCAAATCTCTCAGGCAGGCTTTCTCAGCCAGGGTTTCATCAAGAAACCCTGGGGTTTCTTGACAGCTCTGGAAGGGTATCCTGAGTGGGTGGGAGTTAATGTTTTATACATGTTTTTAAACATTTATTGGGTGATATGACCATATATGGCCATGTCAACCCATGCACCCCCCCTCCCAAAATGGCCTGGAGGAGATGGAAAGGGGAGGAGCCCCAGGTGGGCATGTACACAGCTATGCTTCCCAATCATATTCTGTCTGATCCCACCACTTCTGGGGTTGCTTTAAGCCTAAAGAACATTTCAGGGGTTTCTCAATGGTAAAAAAGTTGGGAAAAGCTGCTCGAAGGCAACAATGGAGGTAGAATTCTCCAACCTTGAAAACACAAAGAGGAGTATTCCAAAGCTTAACAGGCACTGTGGGTTGCCACCAGCAGAGCTCTCAGTATGATGTCAGAAGGATATATATTGAATGAGCTCTCCTCCCTCCTCCTTCTTTGTTGGCTGGTGAAGTGAAAAGGAAATATGGAGCTGATGCATTGCTTTGCTTTCTGTTTGCTTGATCTGCTGTCTATTGATGGGGTTTGGGATATGGTTCTGCTGTCTTACACTCACACTGCACCAGAGTTTTCTAGAATCAGGGACCTCGTTCTGCCCTTCCTGCACTTATGCTAAGCACAGGGGCTCAGTGAACATCATGAGGGTGAAAGTGGATGACCATGGGGAAGGGAAAGTGCTTGTCATGGGTGAAGGAATCCATCTTTGCAAAAAGAGCCAGAGGTCCCCGTCTCTAAGCAAAAAAAACCCTTCCCCCAAGTCCTGCCCCAGCATAGCAGTACTGAGGGGCTTAGAGCCTTTCCCCTCTGCTTTGTCCTTGGGGCTTTTCCAAGAGGAAACATAGACATTAACAACATCCAGACACCTGCAGTTGCTAGAACTCTAAGAGGAATACTCTGACAGCAGTGGTTCAGAGATTGTGGGGAGGAAGCATCTTACCCTCCCTGATCCTAACTCTGTCCTGCTCTGACTGCCCCACTCAGTCCTGCTCCTGCTGCCCCATTGGGCAGCCCCCATAAAAAGTCGGGGGGTGCCCATCCTTCCATTTGTCTTCGGGATACTGGCTGCAGTTTCAGCCATGGCAAGGAGAGAGCAGTAAATGGATTGTTGCACTCTGGACCCAAGTGTAAAGTTAAATACCCCTTTTGTGCATATAGTCTGTACCTGTCTGTTCTGCCCTAGCTAGTTTGGTGTAGTGGTTAGGAGTGCGGACTTCTAATCTGGCGAGCCGGGTTCGATTCTGCGCTCCCCCACATGCATCCAGCTGGGTGACCTTGGGCTCGCCACGGCACTGATAAAATTGTTCTGACCGAGCAGTGATATCAGGGCTCTCTCAGCCTCACCCACCCCACAGGGTGTCTGTTGTGGGGAGAGGAATGTGAAGGCGACTGTAAGCCGCTTTGAGCCTCCTTCGGGTAGGGAAAAGCGGCATATAAGAACCAACTCTTCTTCTTCTTCTTCTTCTTCTAGTGGGTTCCTTGTCTGAGCACCCACATTCATTAGATCCTCTCACCTGCCATGGGGATACTTCTGGGAACTTCCATTGAAATTCTGGGGATGTCTGGTATGCCTTTCTGTCCCTCCTAACTTGTAGACTTGTTGGTTGGCTCTGCCGGTCTTGCTTATGTTTCCACTTTTCCATGGAGTAGAAGTATTCAACAGCCTACAATGGATAGACACTCTATGGACCTAGGTGCTGAATTAAGTAAAACACCCCCATTTGTGGGGGTGCTCTGCACTAGTGAGTGCTTCAGCTGAGTAACCACATCTATGCTGCTGTGGGGGTATTGTGGGGAGCCCCTGTTGAAAGTCTGGGGACATCTGCCTTTCCATATTTAGGCTGCATGTTTCAACCCTAGGCAGGGGTGGTCATGCTTAGGTATGCTTGGGTATCAGGGGTAGACTCAGGGATTTCAAGCTACCTGTCTACTTCCATCTCAGGACTCTGACCCGCCATATCTACTTCTGAGGGATTTTAAGCCACCCACCATGTTTACTTCATTTTCAGGGCTTCTAGTCATCACATATACAGATATCATTACACTCTTTGGGGGTTGCGTATCAGAGATAGACTCAGGGTTTTTTAGCCAGCACATCTACTTCCATCTCAGGACTTTAACCCACTATGTTTACTTCTTTCCCAGGTCTTTGACTCACCACACCTATGTCCTTCTTAGGACTTTCAAGTCACCCACCATGTCCACTTCTTTCTCAGGGCTTGCAGCTATCACATCTACATATGCTCTTGTGTGCTTTAGGATTTGGGCGTCAGGAGTGGACTCAGAGCTTTCAAGTCACCACATCCACTCAAGGCTTCAAGCTACCATATCTAATTACTTCTCAGGGCTTTTGAGCCACCACATCTATTTCCTTCTTGAAGGATATTAAATATTGGTTGACTTATGGTAAAATCTTAATATTCTGAAAGTTAGCAAAGTGTCTTAGTATGGCAAGTTGGTGCAGCGTGGGCAGAGTGCATGCGGTCAGAAAACAGCAAAGAAATCACATTCACCAATGTGGCACTTAAATAATATAAGAACTATTTATTAGAAAACTTAATTCTACATACTTAGAGGTAAATATAAGGTTCCTGTTCTAATCTAAATAGCTGGATTGAGAGAGATGATTGAGGCATCCTCCCATCATATTGTAGGCTTGAGGGAGAGAGGAAAAGAAACAGGGAATTACCACCTAGGGACAGGTCAGTGAGATCAAAGGTGGGTGGACAATGAAGAGATTTCCTGTTAGAGTCTCACACAAGTCAGGAGGCATCAAACAGAGAGCTGTTTCCAACACATCTCATGGCTTCAAGCCATCATGTCTAACCACTTCTCAGGGCTTTCGACCCACTAAGTCTACTCCCTTCTCAGGGCTTTTGCCCTGCCACATCTACTACTTTCTCTAGACTTTGAGCTGCCATGTCTACTTACTCCTCAGGGCTTGGAGCCACCATGTCTATATATATCATGGAATGCTAGTATCGGTTTGGGTCTCAGGTACCCTCAGGACACATTGTCCTGGTTTTTTAGCTGGGTTGGCTAAAAAGTCCCCCACTTTCAATTCCTACTTGGACAGATTCTCAGGGACTTTGATTCAGTGTCTGCTAGCATTCTACCCTTGCTTTTTGGGCTGTTCCCCATTGGTAATGATAGAGTATGGAGGCACCTTCTTAGGACAGGTCCTGTAGCTCTGACTCTGTAAATCCAATCTTCACCAAATTTGGAGGAGGGTCAGACAGAGATGTGCTATGAGTCTATTGTCTTTAGGACATTGGGCAGTGTTCAATATATCCCTTAACCTCCTGATCCTCCACTTCATTTTCCCCGAAAACAATTTCCTGGGGTATCTTCTGGGAAGATAAATTCAGTCCTTTCACATTTGGAGGGCGGGTAGAGGAGCATTGACTGGAAATCTAGCATGCTAAAGGGAGGTGTTCTATCACATCATAAACTTCCTGAATTGGTTAGTTTTGTACAAATGTGTTTTTGTTCATGGCAGTCCATAGTCTAGTTTGTGGGTGTGCCATGAGCCATCCTTTCCCAGCTCATGCCCATGCCTACTCGCCTTACCAGATTTTAGAAGCAGTGGATGCCTCATTTATTTATAGTCGTGTCCTAAGCAGTGCTGCACACTTCTAAGTGCATCCTTCAAGTTCATCACTGGGCTAAATTCATCCTCAATCTTAGTTCCTCTCCTAAATTCTGGGCTTGTTCTCTGCTAGGCTTGCACTGTTAGCTGCCTAATTTCTCAAATTCAGATCAATTGCTCTAGAATGTGGCTGACAAAAAGAGTTTTCTGATTAAAAAGCTTGAGGGCTGCAGCTTTAATTTAATTTAGCACCCAGCTGTGACTGTTTCAGTGTCCTTTGCCAAACACTTTACCCATTTAATGCCTGTCTTCAAATAAATTGCTATGTGTAGAATATCAATTCCCATTATTTCTTTATTTTAAAGATTTACATCCCATGCTCATCAGCCAATACCGTATTCCCAAAGCCAAAGATATTCACAAAAGTGCAGGAACGTCATAAAAAAATAAATATACTACAAATCCATTTAGCCACTATAAAAAAATTGACAGAGAACAATTAAAAGACCGAGAAAGAATCATAGCAGAACACTAAAAACCAAGAAGCAGTGCTATATTTTTTCAACTGCTAAAACCAGCAAGCTAATTAAAACAACAAGACAGCCAAGGGTGGAATTCTGAGCAAGCCCATGTAGGACTGGCCTTCCCCACAATTTCAGAGGGTGGCCTCAGCCTACCAAATTAACTTGGGCTCTCATTTACCTTTTTGCTTATGCTAGGTTTCTATTATTTAACCTTTTATTTACTTTAGTTTGACAAAAAATAGAAACATTAAATTTATTTTTTGTTATTTTTAGTGTAATCACAAGATACCCGCATGCTACTAAACATGTAGGGTCCAGAACATGTGACTCTCTCTTTTCTTGAGTTAGAATTCAACAAGGCAGCATAAAATAAAACTAGACCACTTATTGCTTCATTCCCATTCATTAGACCTTTTTTGATTATGTAGTGGGGGCAGGTATGAACTTGGCACCACAGTGTATTATGTTCAGCTTGGGAGTCTCAGAACTAGGCAGGACTCTTTATAATCCCATGTTTCCTTCCATCTGTGTTGTTCATCACCATATGTTTCTTTCCCCCTTTCCTTAATGCTCGGGCTATTTTGATTGCTGTGTCTTTGAATCTCATCACCCTCAACCCCTCCACCACTTGCCAGTGCTCTCACTATTACATCCTGGAGAACCAGCTCTTCCTTCCTCATATCCTCTCCTATTTTATTTCCAGTATCTCCAATGCAACTTTGTCTCCACCTTAAATACTACTATGAATATTTTTTTCTAGCTTTGTCTATCCCTGATTTATCATAAACATTGTTCTCCTTCGGCACAATAATGTGAGTCTGCCTGAGATAGTGATATGTATTTTGAAGCACCAATACTTGAATGAGAGTCATATACGATGTCTCATATCTATGCAGATTTTCATTATCATGTGTTTGTATAGCCAGTCAAAGCACGCAGTTCCAATTTGAGCAAGGGTAACAATATGCATTACCACCCTTGCAGATTCAGGCTTGCATATGAATGCTGCTTTGATGGGTGAGAGGCAGGGGATCAGGAGAAGCTATGGTGATGGAAGGGAGACTGGCATCTCTATGTTAGGTGCTCTCCTCTAGAAAGTGAACTTCATTTCCAACTAGAAGGGGGGACACACACTAGCCCTCGATTTAGTAACACTTCTGGATTGGAGGGTCCAGGTTCTTGTGGCTTGAGCCCAGGACCTAACATCCAGATTAGCTTTGAGTCTTGCCCGGAGCACATGTGGGATGAGGGTTTGAGAAGGCGAGCTGTTCCTTTGTCAGGAGACTTGTTATGGTTGTTGTTAGTCATTGGTTGGGGTGTTTGTTAGGGGAGCTGTCTCTCCTGTGTGACTTGCCATGAAATATGACAGAGGGAAATTACACTACTGGGGAGAGTAGATGCACCAGGGAGGGTGGTGTCATGCAACTTACAAATACTACATATACCATGGATTGTAAGTACCTAGTTAGTAATTGTCTTTTTGTGCATTTTTCTTAGTGCACTTAGACTTGTTATTGGTAATATCACGTCTTTGGATGACATTTTGTTTAAATTCTGTCTTATTTTCTGTTAATAAAATGACCATCAGTGTGACACCAGGGAAGTAGAAAAGTACAATATATTTATGTGTACTTCACACAGAGGTGAACACTATGAACATATAAAATTTTATACTGAATCAGCCTATTTATCTATCTAGGGTAGTATTGTCTGCTGTGACTGGTAGAGACTCTCCAGGGTCTCAAGTATAGTTCTTTCACAACATCTACTATCGGATGCTTTTGACTAGAGATGCCAGAGATTGAACCTGAGACCACCAGCCTACAAAGCATGTGATCTGCCAATGAGCCACAGCCGATCTCCACCACACACCCCAGGAACTTTGTCAGTGAGACCAGAGCCATCAGATAGAGGCGGGACAAGGTTCTCACTGCAACATTCTTCCCAAGTGAACCCTTTGCTTCCCATACATTGGGGCTTCCAGTAGAAGTGAAGTTATCTTGCATAATTGCAGTTTTTTGAAGAGACATGCCTGAAGGAAGGGAAGACAGAATAGAGCTCTTCCACAGAGTAGCACAGAAGGGAAGTAGCAACAGCTGGGACAACAGGGGAAAATAATTTGTGAAAGCACTGGGTTCATCACTGCTTCTGCTGAATAAGGGTACATTCATCCTTATCCATTGTTCCTCTTATCCTTATCCATTGTTCCTCTTAATATTTGTGAAACAGTCCTGGCTGTCTGAGTTGGAATAGGGCCAAAGCTGGCCGCACCCTGATTGGCCTTGCACCTACAGCTCCATCCCTTCCTCCCTTCCTGGACACTAGCCACTTTGCTTTCAGATGCTGCAGGAGCCAGCGTGTGTGAGAGAGAAATGCAGAGACACAGAGAGCCCTGCCAAACCGCCAACCAGCCTAGATTACCTGCTATGGCTCCTGCTGCGAGGGAGAGAGAGACAGAAAGAGATAGAGAGAGCTGCCCAAACGAGCTACAACAGCCTCCTATAGCTCCTGCTGAGTGAGTGAATGAGTGAGTGAGTGAGTGAGTGAGTGAGTGAGTGAGAGAGAGAGAGAGAGAGAGATCTGCACCTACCAGTGTCCCCTGGGTCCTAGTGCCCATTTCATTCCTGGTTGCAATGGGCTTTCTTGCTAGTCTGAATATAAGAGAGGAAACTGTGACCCAAGAAACAACAGTCCAAGTGCCATATTCGAAGAAATTTGCTGAGAGGGAAATCATGAATTTGTTTCCATTATCATTACAACTGTTATCAGTGGCACCAATATCTGGCAAATTACACAAAACATCTCAATAAATAATGGATGGGGAGAGGAGAGACCATTGAAAAGCAAGAGGCGAACTTGCTGAAGCATACAGGTTGGAACTTAATTAGGAAGCTAGTGAGAAATGAAGTACTGAACCTCTAAGAAGTAAGAGAGAAAGCCAAGTAAATTGGAATTGACGCCTCTTTCAGTCTAGTGTTGCCAACAATAGGGGTGGTGGTGGTGGTGAAAGACACCCATGTCTTTGTTTACTTTTATTATTTTGGGATATTTCTATTTTGCTGGCATTCGAAGCATGGGGTCCTGCAGCAAAAGAAGACACCATGTGTTACCTAAATGGCTTGGTTGCCTGGTTTGCCGATACCGAATGAAGGACACAACAGGGAGATTTCAGAAGTACAGAGAATTTTATTGTAATAAAGGCGATCTCAGTCGCAAAAGATGTGAGAATTTTGTTGGTATGGCATTCACAATAACATTTTATACAGTGTGACAAACAGCTTTATAATCAAAAGAGGTCTTTTGATTATAGAATGCATATTTCCTTCATATCTGTATAAGCATATTTTGTCAGGTATAAATATATCTTGCCTTTCTGTGACAAATGAATGGTTTTCTGTAGACTTAGCAAAAACAAGCACCACAAAAATAGTTCCCCAAATCTCCCTACATCAACAATTCCATTTATTCAGCTCTGGTCTCAGACATCTTTTCCCAGACATTGCTAGAAATCTTGCCCTCTTACCCTACTTTGCACAATAACCTTTAACACATTAGTTGAAGTCAAAGTTAAAGTTAGCCTATAAACTCGAGCTGTGCTCTCTTAAATGGCATTAGTCTTGTCAATCTTGCTAACTTGCCTATCATATGCTGTCAGTTATTCTGTGATTTAAACAACAACAACAAAATTCTCAGTCTTCTTATTTTGTCATAGCAATATTAGGTGTTTATTTTTCTCCTATGCACTGTTGCCCATTCGAAGAATAATGAGCATTCTAATTAGTATGGTTATATTCTCAAATTTTAATTATTTCAGTTTCTCTTTATCTTTTCCACTTCAGCCTCATGGCAGAGTACCTGCCTAGCAAGTGAATGTATTGATTTAATTTTATTTAGTTTGATACAATTGCCCTTGGCAAGGCAGCAGTGGAAATAACCAAAGCAGAATATCCACATTCTTCCCAAGCTTCTACCATTCTACTAAATTACTTTCAGTTATTACTAGATCTAGTAATGCACCATTCAGTCATTACTTCAGCTATTATTGTTGGAAGGAAGTTCAGTCTGATTACTTTTTAACATAGGAGAGTTGGGATGTACATTTTGGATATATTAGGGTGTGTGTGTATGTATTCAAAAAATCCTGGAAATATTCAGAATTAACTGGAAATTTCTGGAGCCAGCATTTTAAGGCTTCTTGGACTGTTTTGCATTTAATTTTTGGTATATTTTGGGGGCTTGGTATTGGCTTGCCATATTTGCTTTGATTCTGTCCTTTTAATTTGGTTCCGTTTATCTTGCAACAATATTCTTTGTGTGAGTTGTTTCATGTCAGGGGTGCCCTTTGCAGTGAATTCGTATGTCTGATATTGCCTTGGATTCTCAGGTTATATATTGGCTCAGATTCTCTGATTTTACATTTATGGGGTTTCTACAGGGGTCCTGTTTGTTTTGGCTTGGATGATCCTCCAGCTTGACATTGGTTTGAATTCTTGGATTTGATATTTGTTGTTCGGCTTGCAATATTGACTCATGCTTCTGTTGGGATTCCATAATTCCAACTGGTTATTTGGGCTTGTTGGCTCTGTTTGCTTCAGAAGGCTTTTGTCCAGCAGTTGCTTAGCTTGCTCTTGAGTGTTCACTTACTGTTTGCCATAGAGAGAACTTGGAATCCTACTATAGGAGGATGGCTGATAGTGTTTTGTTCAGAAGGACAGACAACTGGTCATTTTAGTCCAGTTGTCTTGACCTTAGGGGTTATTTCAAGAACAGGCATCAGTTGCAATTTGGGTGAAATATGCTCAAAAACAACTCCCTGGCACACCCCACTGAAAAGTTTCCCCATAGAGAATAATGGAGTCAAATAATATTAAGGGAAAAAAAAAACTCCCCAAATGAATCTGAACACCAAACTGTTATTTAAAAAAACTGTTAATAAAAACTGTTATTTAAAACTTACACTACTGATATGACTCCCTGATATCCAGATCTGGAAAATACCTTTTTTTTTTCTCCTGAGCTGAACATCCCAATAGGAGAGTCAGCATAAAATATACTTGTCTACTATACAGACTTCCCCTACCTTGTTCCATCATCCTGAAGAGAAATAAGAATAATTTACCACAGCCAACAGCACAGCAAGTGGAGGCTTATTTTACTTCTTTTTAGTTTTGGTGTTTTCTCTTCACTATTATTCTAATTAATGTATACATCATGGGCATTCCCACCTACTACAATTGATCCTGGGTATAGAACAAAGTCTTGATAATCTACCCTGTTGTACTAATTTAGATTTAGGTAGGAACCCCCCCCCCATTTTTTTTGTACCTTCATCTATAAAGACCAAGTTATTAATTACAGAAAGAAAAAACCTACAGACTGGAATAGGGGAAGAATGTTGTTCTGCCATCTGTTGGATTGTAATATTGTATTTATTGGGGATTAATTGAAGGGGTATTTATTGAAGTTGTATTGTTATATTTTATTGTTTTTATCAGGTTGTAAGCTGTCTCGCGCCAACTGTGTCGGGAGGGGTGCACCCTAATTGGCCCTGCACCCTGAATGGCCCTATTCCAACTCAGACAGAGGGAGGGCAGGAGCTGTAGGGGCAGAGCCAATCAGGGCGCAGCTGGCTGCACCCTGATTGGCCCTGGCTGTTTCACAATTATTAAGAGGCACCAATTGGATAAAATATGACCCTATCGACCATATCTACCCACCTACTCCTCTCAAAATGGCCAATTATGGGGGTCTGGAAGGGCTGATAAGGGGGGTGCTTCCCAACCATATTCTCCATGATCACCCTTCTTCTGGGGATTTTCAAAGCCTGAAGAATTTTTCAGAGGTTCCTTGATGGCAAAAAAGCTGAGAAAGGCTGGCTTAGTCCTAACTTGGCTGACTATGCTTGTGTTGGCTGTGTAGAGAGAGGTGGGAAGCCCTATGGCTTTCTCAGTTACCACGGCCGTTCTCCACTGAACGGGTTGTTAACTGCCCAGCCAATAAAATTTTGTGCCTTGTCTGAATTTGGAAAAGCATCCATGGACAATAGCATCAATTGCCCCAACAGTCAGGAATGAATTTGGCTGAGTTCATTAAAAAAAAAAAACAAACCCTGAGCAGCTCCTCAAAATATTTAAAAAATGTTGTTTGCAGATATTGCTTACTGTTATTTGTTTGGAATATATGTTTATTACTATGAGCATTTGGATGAGAAATTAAGGGAATAAAATTCTTTGCATTATTCCTTCAGACAGTCTGTCAACGATTAGTTTTGTAGTGTTTATTAAATAGCCTTCACATTTTATCCTTAGAAATGTAAATAATACATTTTTGGCAGAGATATGATGTTGTTATATGTCATATTTGTTTATGATTATATAAATTTATTTGCTTGCTTGTGAGTGTGTGTGTGTTCATTCACATATGTCTGTCTGTCTGTCTGTCTGTCTGTCTAGGGAGTATGTACCAGTGGCAGATGTTACATTACCCAATTTCACTTATATTGACTCTATACAAAATGCATCATGTAAAATTACTCATTTGCTAATATGCCACATTTTTCTTCTGTGTGCTGCATTGCTAAGGACAATGTTGCAATTAGTGCTCAGAAAGAAAGAGGAAGAGATTTCATATCTATCATTTGAGTCTTTTAATACATCTTTGTTATTTGTTCTGCACACATGAAATTCAACTCACTTACTTGGAAAGGGGCAGCTCTGCTTGGGCTTTCTCTGTAAATGTGCAATACATTCTGTATCCCCTTTCAAGACCCTACAAAATGCAGACTGGCTCTTCCATCACTGCCTGAAACATCTTTTTATCTCTTCCCACCCTCATATTTGGGTTTCTTTCTTTCTTTCTTTCTTTCTTTCTTTCTTTCTTTCTTTCTTTCTTTCTTTCTTTCTTTCTTTCTTTCTTTCTTTCTTTCTCAATAGTGATTACATGACCAGATGAAAACTTCAAGGGAACTTGAAAGCTCACTAGTTGCTAAGTGATAATATTATTTATTGATAGTAACATCAGCAGTATTGAGCCAGTCAATGGGAGTGATTAAATAGAAATTAAATTATAAATAAAATTATACAATATATACAGTTATTCCCCCAGAACTAGATATTTCCCCCCTTCCTTAGTTAGCAGTCTCTATCACAGACTGGATTATTAAATCTTGCCTGCTTTCACTTCAGGTATTAGTTCTTGCTGCTATTTCTCAGTCCAAGCTTTAACAAAAGTCTTTGATTGTCAATGACACATGGGGTGAAATGCCATGTTATCCTGTATCTCAGATTACTCTTTTTCCATCAGAAGGGCATTTGCCTATGTCTTCTTCTGGTGATCAGGTCGCTCTTTAAAGAAACAAGGCAGGCTGGATTTGACATAAGTCCATGGGCCAGTATTCACAAGGAATGATATAGGAAGGAAATGAATCTTGATTCAAATAAATGCCTTGACATTTGAAACTTGTGAACATCTCCCCAAATGAAAAAAGTGCAATATGTTTTAATTAAGACCAAGCGAAATATCTCTATACAGTGCATCAATCTTAAATATCTTTTGTGTCTTTTGTCCAGATTTTCTTGACCTAGATCTCTCAGGAGATCCCCATCTCATCCGATCTCAGAAGCCAAGCAAGGCTGGCCCAGGTAAATGTTTGGATGAAAAACCACTAAGAAATTCCAGAGCTGCTTCAAAGAGGAAGGCAATCGCAAAACACCTCTGAGCATCTCCTGCCTCGATAACCCTATGGGGTGCCTTGGCATCCCTATAGGGAAACTGTAAGTTCTCCTAAATTTTATAGCCCATTTCAAATACGGATGCTCAGCTTTTGTAAGTAGCCCCAGATTGTTTCCTGCAATGGTCTGCAAGGTTCTGAATAGATGGACTCACTTTCCATTTGATGTTCAAAGTAATAGTATGTGAATAATACTGGGTCCCAAAGAAGGAGTATGTTAGCTGATTGATACCATCAGCATTCTTAGCTGGCATTTTTATTATTAGAAATCACCTCCTTTCTTGTCCTGGCATATAAAAGTCTCATCAGCTACTTACTGGAGCTTTGTTGAATAAAAGGAAAATGCACTTCTCTAGCTAGGATGATAGAACTCTTCCAGCTCAGAGGCATCTAATTATACTTTATTCAGTGACTTGTACCATTCAAAAAAAGCCCTGCTACAAGGAAAAGACTGAAAATGAAATCTAGATGAAAGCAAAGGAATAATTGGCCAAGATGCACAAAGTGTTAACCACATTTTAGAGGGCTGTAATAGACTAAGATAATGGGAAATCACAGTGAGCTAACATTGATCAAGCATTTCTATGTAGATCTATAACAATATATTGCTTAGACGTTGTACTCTTTGTATGTGCTGGCTCTTTCTAAATGTGACTATAATTAAAAGGACATGTTTAAAAGAGAAGGCTTAAAAAGGAAAGGGACACTTGAACTCAGGGAAGGAAGAGATGGTCTAGAAGGCAGTTTCCTTTAAAATATATGCAAATCACTTAGAAATGAACTTGCACTTGATGAGTTACTGCACATTCAGATTACTTTCAAGGGCAATACAGAGAGGATTTCTATTGAAATACC
This sequence comes from Paroedura picta, assembly GCF_049243985.1. Taxonomy (NCBI): domain Eukaryota; kingdom Metazoa; phylum Chordata; class Lepidosauria; order Squamata; family Gekkonidae; genus Paroedura; species Paroedura picta. The sequence continues at coordinate 53,573,785 of NC_135377.1, forward strand.
TAGCCATGCGCCAAGGGAAACTTAGACACAGTAAGTATCATTGACATTAATGGGTTCAAATCTGTCCCTCTTAATAAAACAGTAAGGGGTGTTGGGGTAGGCTCAGTCCAGGATGGGGGGGGGGCAGCAATTGGCCCCTTGGCCCCGGACTGACAAGCAGAGGGGCTAATCGGAAGGTGCCAAGTGCCTTCCAATTTGCCCCTCACCAGGACAGACCAATCTTCCCCTAAGAAGAGTCTCCAGTCTGATTTTCCCTTCATAGATCTGAAGACATGGCTCTGGAAAGCTCATCTGTAACCACTATGCCACAATTCCTAAAGGTCAGTCCTCTCCCACACTCAAACAAACATTTGAAACCACAGGTTATTGACACCCATGCCCTCATTTGCTACCACACCACCACAACCTCCCACACAACACACACATTCAACCCCATGCCCTTACAGACTGGACAACTCCTCCCCTTCCTCTTCCCACTGCCAAGCTCTAGTGCCCATTGTATTCTTGGATACAACAGGCTTTGTCCCTAGTTTGTCATGATTCTCTTATTCTTTTAATCTCAAGGGGATTTAAGAGTGGATTAGAATCTGTGGCTGGATGAATAGCAGGTATTTGTTTCAATGAAATAAAAATGGACCAGACTTGTCCCGTTATTAAGCTAACATATATTTTAGATAGAAACCTATGCTCTTATATGAATGGAAGTATTGTTGCCCAACATTAGAAGTAGAACTTTGAAGAAACCAGTTACAGTAGAGAATCTCCTATACCCCTACATTTCACTTGATAAAGCCAACAGTGAAATGTAGAGAAGTGGGGTTATTTTGGGGAGTAGTAATCTGTCAAGGTTTCTTCAGCACCTGAATGAAATACAAGAAAGGAATATATGGTTTTATTGAGCATTTACCTTTGTAAAAGATTATTTTCCTTAATGTGAAACGTAGCTAAACTTGTTTTGAGATAACAAAAACTGTGTGTATTAATTGTTATCTGCTCTTTAAGAACAGCACCATTTTGTTTATCTCTTCCAAAGCTGGAGTATGCTGGTCCAACCCCCAAATACCTATATTTGTCATAGGAGGGAGAAAAAGTAAGCAAGCCAGCCCCAGACTTACCATGCCAGCATCATTCCTACAAGAGGCTTCTCTCTGCTGCCAGCATCAGAGGCAGCAGAGCCTGCCCCACAGCTGGAAAATGGCGGGCAGGCTCTCTTCTAAAACAGGGGTGGTCAACCTGTGGTCCTCCAGATGTTCATGGACTACAATTACCATGAGCCAGCATTTGCTGCCAGTAAAATGGAGCTCTTCCGCCAGGTTTATGGTTGAGACTGGGTTCTGCGAGGTAGATTGTTGACCCCCCTGGGGGGGTCTGAAGTATACATCATCTCCCCCATTCTCTATTGCCTTGGCAGGTGGGATTAGATTGTGATTGGCTGCCGCCATGTTATGATTTTTAATGTCTTTTAATGGGGTTTTAATTGGGATTTTTAAGACAACTGTTACCCGCCACGAGCTTATCCAGGGAGTGATGGGAAATAAATCAAATAATAATAATAATAATTTTTAAAAAATGAACATCTGGAGGACCACAAGTTGACTACCCCTGTTCTAAAGCACAAGGGGTACTCAAAAACCCACTGCATTGTCTCATGGTCTGTCCACCAGTTGTGAAAAGGGAAACAAATTTTCATTGTATACTTTGGCTGTTTATGAACAGTTCATATCTGTCAGGTTACTTTTACATATTCAAATAATACAATACAGTCCCATCAGCAGTGTATAATGGAAAGAAATGATTCTCCCTCTCAAGGATTAATGTATGTTTTAAATAGCTGGCTTCATTTTGCAGGTGTCCCTGAATGGGATCTGCAGCCTAGAAGCCTTTTATCATCTTCAAGGCCAAAGTATGGAATGGTCTAATAGGGTCTATGTGAGAACTTGTGAGCCATGAAAGGAGGAGGCAAGTCAATACTGGTGAGGTAATTTTCTAGAGCATTCTAGCCAGAATGCTTTCTGATCGGTTCATTATCATTGCCTGATTACATCAAGATTACATCAAGATTCTTTTTGGGTGATACTTTACTAATGAACATGTACTTTTCTAGGTAAAACACTATAATGTTTGCAGTATGTTATCAATATGTACATTTATTGGTAACTCCTAGGGTAAGGAAGATACATTTGAGGAATCTGAAATCAAATGTACCACATTTTCAGAAATAACTTTTTAAAAACCCTCTGGAAGATTCCTCATGCACCAGTTCAAGCACATTAAAAAAAATCTGGAGATAAATTAGAATAAAGAGAAGTTTGGAAACGTCGCTGGATTGTGGCTTCTATGATTCAGTTCACCAAATAGTGGAGTATCACAAGTTTCACAGGTTTTTGATTCAGTCCTCTGCAGCTCCTGATTGGAAAATCCTAAGGAGTCTCAAAGTGGCTTGCAATCACCTACCCATCCTCTCCCCACAACCGACACCCAGTGGGGTAGGTCAGGCTGAGAGATCTTGAGAGAACTGGCCCAAGGTCACCCAGCTGGCTGCATGTGGAGGAGAAGGGAATCAAACCTGGTGCTCCAAATTACAAGCCACCCCTCTTAACCACAACAACAAACTGGCTCCACACTATGATCACTGGGTATCAGATGATCTTTTATGTGGTGAGATGCATTGAGGTCTATAAAATTTTTTGTGCAGCTTAAGACTTTGCATTACTAGGATTCAGGGACAAAGTGATATAGACGACAGTTTGCAGAATCTAATCTGCTTCCTTTCCTTAAACCCAGATGAATCCTTCTCCAAAATGGAAACAGTAATCAGGGTTCACAGCACAGAGATAAAAAATATTGCTGTTTGGGACAGTCAAGTTCATATAATTTCAAACAATAGCTTCATGTCCAAAGCATCAGGGTAGTCTTCCTCCAAGTCCCAAGTTTTTGAAGGTAAACCTGTAAATCGTAATTTTGAAAACAAAAACAAAAACCTTTATCTATTAACATTTCTAAGAGGAAAAAATACAACTTTTTCATGGGAGTACAAATGACCTTCACTCTGGGAGTGATATAAAGCTGCATTTTTCTTCAGGATCAAAGGCATAAAGCACTGCTGTTTCTATAGAAAAAGTTGTTACTTTATTCCAAGTCAGACTTCTAAAATAATGTCTTCTTTGAAGTATGCAATCTTCACACACAGCATCATCCTTCAATTGTCACTTGTGCCTTGACTTATGGAGCAGACTGGGATGAGATCCTTCCCCTTCATATGAATGCCATATCTGTGCGGAGAGAAAATAATTTCAACATGCATCAAAAATGTTGCAGAGCCCCACAATTAGAATATCCACAGGGAAACAGGTTGTAATAGTTCAGCAAGACCCCTCCTCTCTCTTCTCTTTCTGTCCCACAGTTTTCTACACCGTACTCCTTCCATAGAGTTCCGGGATTCTTGTCCAAGGTCTGGGCAGTCCTGCTACAATGGTAGAACTTTTTATTTGAATTACAGGAGAGCATTTTGGTTTGGAATATGATACAACACACCAATGTTGAGTATAGACAAGGCAACAGCTTTATTACCTCCACAGCATGGGAGAAAGAGGGGGAGAGGGAGCCTGTCCTAGCAGTAAATGGACTGCAACAAAACCCACAGAGTCCAAAGGCATCCTGGGGATCCACCCCATTCCCAGCAGATCCCATTGCCTAATGAAGTCACTTCACCTGACAGGAAGTGACCTATGTGGGGGAGCCAATGGGAACCTGCCTCATTTGGCTGCCACCAGGCTGCCTGTCAAAATGAGCTCTTGGTTGTCCAGCCGGGTCAGCCATGCCATCTCTTATGGAGGTCCCGAACTCCAGTGAGTCCAATCATCCACTGGACTTCCTGCCAACAGGATCCATCCCATGCAAAACCACAGCTGTGAGAAAATATTGACTATGAAATGTCCACCTCGAACATTGACACACAGCTATTTCCACATCAACATAGGATGGGTGGGAGGGAAGCTGCTCCATGGTGTCCTGGGGAACAGCCTGCAAACCACATATGTAGTGCCTTTATAGGCGCTGAGGTCCCACCTCCCCTTTCTGACGCTGGCTTTAGGCATTATATAACATGGCAGGGATAAGAAGCCACAGTGAATGGTATCCTTTTTTCTTTCTGAAGGGAATTTGGGAGCAATTAACAAGTGGTTTCCACATTAGAGTCTATAAGAAAAGGCTCACAATGCAGTCCTAGGAACCCTTCCCCAGGAGTAAGCCCCACTGAATAAAATAAGACTTATTTCACATTATTATGTATGTGCTCAGAATTGCCCAGATTATAAATGTAGGAGAATTAGATAGTAAAACTTTTGTGTAAACTGCACATTTGAGGTGGCACTGAATGTTTCTTTGCTTGTAGATAACTAGTGTGTCAGGGAAGAGAATTCAGTCTGGCTTTTCTGGCACCCTGGCCTTCTACATAAGGTAAAGGTAAAGGTATCCCCTGTGCAAGCACCGAGTCATGTCTGACCCTTGGGGTGACGCCCTCCAGCGTTTTCATGGCAGACTCAATACGGGGTGGTTTGCCAGTGCCTTCCCCAGTCATGACCGTTTACCCCCCAGCAGCAAGCTGGGTACTCATTTTACCGACCTCGGAAGGATGGAAGGCTGAGTCAACCTTGAGCCGGCTGCTGGGATCGAACTCCCAACCTCATGAGCAAAGCTTTCAGGTGGCTGCCTTACCACTCTGCGCCACAAGAGGCTCTTAGCCTTCTACATACAAAGTCCTTTTTATTCAAAACTAGACATATACACCTGGAGTGATACCATTATTTATCTGCTGGGGGCATCAAAATACTTAAAATAACTCACCGTCACAAAGCATAAAAGCACAACATGTAAAACAAATTACCAACTGTGGGGAAATAGTACTCACAAGTTCCTTTTTCCTGCTCATATGGGAAGGAAGACGTTACTAGACCCATCTGGACTGTCTTCCTAGCCTGGAGTCTCTTTTTCTATTGCGGTAAATTTTTGCTGCCACTGTGGACTGGCCACTGCTGAGTGATTGAGCATAGGTCTTACCTGCCACATAGCCTGTTGGAGTAGGTGGAGTTGAAACACCTCCTGTCCCAGAATCTTCTTAATACCTCTTGATAGTCCAGCGAGAGAAAAGAGAGCTATTCAGTGATGTGACATCACTTACAGTGCAGAAATGATTTTATCATGTAATTGACTCACTTGAAGAATCACCTAAAATTCTATGGTTTAACTTGCGCTGGGGTAGAAGGTTCAGGGTCCAGCTCTGAAACAGGAAAAAAAAGAACTGTATCCAGGAGTAATTGGGCTGACTTAGAGTCTTAGGGCTCCTCTTACACCTCAAAGGAGACTCCTGGATTTGTTTCAACTACTTCCTTCTACAGTGGTGCTTAGTAGCCCCTTCAACTTTTTGGCCTCTTCACCTGAAAGGGAGTTTGTATTTGATTCATGACAATCATAAGCAAACCCAATGTAGTGAGTGCAGATAAAAATAAAGACAAACAACCCATGGTCTTCTAATTTTTCAAATAACCCCTATGAGGAAATAAATCAGGACAGTTGATTGATCCTTGCAATTTTAAGTATAACAAATGATCTTTTTTTTTTAGTTTCACAGTGTGGGGTTTCTCTTTTTTTGCTCAGCAAGTGGGCTGTGTACATCACCTGGTATGCGGGTCAGTCAACGCCAGGATCTGGTTATCTCATGCTGTGCCAAGGCTTCTTAGAGCTGTAGCCAATAAAGTTTATCATGACTGTTATTTAGGGGGAGGGGAGTTGCCATAAAGGGTTCCCTTGCCTTTACTGCTCTTTCACCCCTCCCCTAGTCTCTGGGTCTGCAACATTTTCTTTGTTTACTACTGGGACTCTAGAGAAATGTGTCTTTAAAATTCAAAAACAAAGGAACATAGCCAATTTGTAATCTAATTGCTGCTGCTGTCCTGTAAACGATTTTTTGGGAGCAAGGTTCATTGGATAATTTAGAGGGGCTTACTTCTTAGTAAATGTGAACAGGACTGGAGATTTCTGCTTCCCAAGTGAATTGACTACAGATGTGGTGGAGTGAAGACCAATTTGTTAATATACCAATTTCTATTTTTTATTTGTTTTGAGCACTTAGGCATAATTCCACATTTGAAAACTCGTTTGGAATTAGCATAGTAAACACTGGTTGACCCTAAGATGTAAATCTTTTTTGGTTTCCTTTATAGGACCGATACTGGTATAAAGATCAAAGGTTGCAGTCCCAGGCATTGTTACTTGAAAGCAAGTCTCAATGAAACTATTTTATTTGTTTGTTGGTTAAAACTTATGTCTTATATCGGGAACTTTCCTGATGTAACATGAATTGTGAAGGACAGATTAGGTTCTGACTCTCCCTAAGAGCAGTCAATGGGAGCTGATGGAATGTTAGTGAGAGAGAGAGACAGATTTGAAATGGCATTTAAGATAGTGGATGAGAGCAAATAGGTAGCTGAGAATGTGTCTGAATGAGTGAGGCTGTGGTGAAGAGCAGCTTAAAGCTAATTAAGGAGTCAGTGCCTAACAAAAGATCCCCTGTGCTGGAACAGGGAGGCAGTTCAAAAGTTGAATGGAAAAGAAACATTGTACTCTCTATCTGCCTTTCTTCAGTGTTATGTTCAAACCACAAATAAACATTAACTCATTGTTTGTTGTAACCCTGTGAACTGGCTGTCTCAGATAAAGAAACCACTCACACATAAGCTAAGATCTTGGTCTACATATAAGTTGGTAATCAAAAGTGTTGTAACTAGGTTCCAGTTCGTACATTTATTCCAAACAAAACTACTTGCTTGAAGGACATAAGCCAAAAAAGGCCAGAAAGTTGTGCTGAACAATTTATTTCCATCATGACAATGAACCTGCTCTTTCTTCACAAGTAGCAAGAGCTGTATTATAACAATTACATTGGAAACCTTATCCCATCCCCCCACAGCCCTGAGCTCACCCCTTCAGACTTCTTTTTGTTCCCAAAACTCAAAGAACACATAAAAAGAACACAATTCCTTGAGGATACCAAAACATCCATTTTGACGTGGTACAAATTAAAGAGCACAGAATCCTTAAGGGAAGGGAGGGAGATAGAAACACCACCTTTAGAAGTATATAGAGGAGTGGAGGATATGTTGAGAAAAAATAGTTTCACATTTTGATATTTTTGTTTAATAAAGGCTTCTACAATTTTGCAGCAATATATTTTGACAAATCTCATACATTACAATATGAATTAATGGTGACAGCATGAACAGAGGTTGAAGCCCATCCCCAATAACTCTGTCTAAGAGAGGGTGATTATAGAAGCAGACTGGGCTACCCTACCTGCAGATGTCTCTGCGAGTGAGAGAGCAAGTCTAAGATAGTCATGGCTCTCTATAAGTTTTAAAAGAGGCTAGAGTGACATGCGATGACTTGCCTACTTGTTCAGGTTACCTACTTGTTCAGGGAGAGAGAGAGAGAGAGAGAGAGAGAGAGAGAGAGAGAGAGAGAGAGAGAGAGAGAGAGAGAGAGAGAGAGAGAGAGAGAGAGAGAGAGAGAGAGAGAGAGAGGAAGAGGCTGTGGAGGGTGGAAGCCATATTGCATCACAGACTTATTGACTCGCAGGAGGGCATTTTGGGCTGGAATACAATGCATCACACCAATGTTGGCATAAACAAGGCCACAGCTTTATTATATCCTCACGGGAGGGTTGGCGCAGCATGAGAGAGGGAGCATTACCTAGCAGTCAACAGACTGTACCACAACTTGCGGAGTCCAGAGCTCTCTAGGGACCCGCACCATTCCCAGCCAGGAGAGCAGATCCCCTTGCCTACTGAAGTCCTCCCTAAGGGAAGTGACCAATACAGGGGAGCCAATGGGCATCCACCTCATTTGGTTGTCCCCAGGCCGCCTGGCAAAATGAACCCCTGGCCTCTCAGCTGGGTAAACCACGCTGGTTTACAAGCCACCTCTTACGGAGGTCCCAACCCCCAGGGAGTCCAATCACACACCAGACTCCCTGCCAACAGGCTCCATCCCATGCGAACCCACAACTGTGACAAAATATTAACAGAGAACATCCACCTCAAACATTGACATAGGGTGGTAAAGTCGTAAGATGCTGCGCGGCGTTCTGGGGAAGAAGCTGGAACCCGCACAGGTGGCACTTTTATAGGCACTGTGGTCCCACCTCTCCGTTTTGCATTCTGCGTGCTGCAAGCACACAGCACGCCAGGGCCACTGGGGCAGTTGCGTCTGCCTCCAACCAGCCCTCCACAGTGTCAACCGGAGGCTGCAGTGAGTCTTTGCTGCACATTGTGGCACAGAACCAATTCCTTCAAATGCTTGTGCTGCTTATGCTACAATAATTATGCTGTCTTTGTTGTCTGGCCAGCAACAGACTAGCAGGGCAATCCTAAACAGAGTTTCACCCTTCTAAGTTACAACTTTCTAAGCAACTGCCACTCTGTGTGTGCTATATCACACACATGAAGCACTTGCTTCTATGCTGCTTCCTATTATGACCAAGTGTTTTCTAACATGAGCAGAAACATGCTCGTTAAAGTCGTATCACAGGTAGCAGCATCTCACAGTACATTTGCAGTCACATTGAATGATACAGTAGAGTGAAACACTGACTTGTATTTCTATTTGACTAATGACCATCAGCTGACCTGCTAACACAGAACATGACCATCTCGCTAAGCCTACAACAAAAGCTTTGCAACACAGCACTCTTGAAGTATTTATATAATGAGCACACAGTAGACCAGGTGTGGCCAAACTGTGGTTCTCCATGTGCCCATGGACTACAGTAACCATGAGTACCTGCTTGCATGGTTATTGTAGTCCATGGACATCTAGAGACACACAGTTTGGCCACCCCTGCAATAGCCTATAGTGTTCTCTATAGGTGCTTGGGGCAGCAAGAAACAACTGGGGGGTGGGGAGAGATATGGCTGTGCTAGTGAGAGCATCAGCAGAGAGAAGAGAGACTCAGCACAGCCAGCTCTGGTAGAAAAATGGAATAAAGACGAAAGCTTTGTTTCAAAGTTCTTCACCCAGAGAAACTTCAGAAAGTGTTTTCTGGTTCTGGGGATTTTATAACTCATCGACTTGACTTGTCGTTAAGTATCCCATTCATTCAGTGTCTGGGACAGCTGCCCTTTTTCTCTGGACTTGTTTGGATCCCCCTGAGAAAACCAAGCCAAAGCCAGGTTCAGCTGCCGCTGAGATTAAGCTTTGACTAAATAGGCGTGGAGTATAATTCACTTCCTCCTTCTGTAATTGTTTTCTTCATCCTTGAATCCTCTGCAATTTATTGTAAAGGTATACAAATTTGGGCTGGTAACGGCTGTCTGCTAACTCTTGATTTAGCAGTCGTTTGTATCACTGCTGCAATGCATTTTAAACAGACAAAGATGTGCCAGGAATGGGGGGAAATCTTTTAATCAATATCTAGGTCTTGGCTTGGGTACCAAACTAAAGCAGTTTCCCTTCTGTTATGATTCATAGAGGAGAAACAGGAAAAGGAGACATATATTGCCAGCTTCACAAACAGTCAGAGCCATTATAGGTATTAAATGACATTGTAATTGGAGTTGTCTTTGCTATAATTGCCAATATAAGCTGAAATTCTAAAACAGTTACCTGTAAGTAAATTCCAATAAATCAAATGGGGATCCTTAATATTCTTGGGCTAGTGCTATTAAAGTTCTAGGTCTACTTAATTCCTTCAGAGGTGTTTGACAAGACAAAAAAAAAATCCTTATAATGTCAGACTTCAGATGGGGGGGGGGGCTTTAGTATAGTTTTTGATTGCCAGGTAGAAAATCACTGATCCAGGGTTCAAATCTGTGTGTTTTATTTGGTTCTGATATTTCAAGACAAGGAATCAATATGAGGATGTGAGGCAGCTGTAGTGATAATGGTACCATATTTGTGCAGGACATAGGCTTTTCTCTAATATAAAGCCCTCTTAAGCTTCAATCAGAATAGACCAAGGGCATTGATTTTACAGATCTCCAAAGTGGGTGCCTCTCAGTGCAAGTGCATTTCTTTCCACTGAGGGGGGAGGGGGGGATGGTAGCACAAAAGGAGAGCGGAAGAAACTGGATTTAAAAAAAGAACCATCCATTGTTTAAAAAAGAATTGTGATCTTACAATGACTGACAGACAATTAAAACATTACCTTTCTGCCTAAAACTCTGCATTCACCAGAACACTATGGTCTCTTGTTTCTTTGAGGCAATTTTCCTTAGTATAGCTCCCTCATCCTGTCTTTGCAATCTTTTATGAGTCATCCAGTTATTGTCAGATACTGGTTTTCACATGCTTTGAAACCATGGATTTCCACCATGGCAACAACACAAAGCAGTGGATCCACACTTCTCGTGTTGAAATATGAGGCGAAGAAAACAATATGTAGAGTTATGTTTTGGGTGACACAACACAAAAGTTCTGAGGATCCATGAGGATACCATAGATCAAATCTTAGCACCATGGCAGTACCGCAGAGATGTTCATTTCTGTGGTGCTAAAAGTGCCCATCCCCATAGCCATGATATGTAACTGGGTAATGATTTTGAGTTTGGGGTGAATGGATGCAAAAACCCTGAGGATCTGGCCTTTGGAACCATGTTTTTACTCTGTGCCATAGCCCTGAAGGTTTGGATCCTTGATTTTTGCGGTGTGTGCTGTGGCTATCGATATAATAGGTGATCTTACATTGAATTTGAGGTGACTGGATGCAAAACCCCTGAGGATCCATGAGGATCTGACCTCTGGAACCATGTTTTTGTCCCGTGGCATTGCCACGAGGCATGGCTCTGTGATTTTTGTGGTGTATGCTATGGCTATTGATAGAATAGGTGTCCTTATGGTGAGTGTTGGGTGACTGGATAAAAAAGCTCTGAGGATCCATGAGGATCTGTGCTTTGGAACCATGTTTTTACCCTGTGGCATGGCCAGGAAAGCAGGGATCTCTGATTTTCTTGTGTATACTGTGGCTATCAATACAAGAAGTGATCTTATCATGAGCTTGGGTTGGCCCAGTGCGAAATCATGAGGATCCATGTATTTTAACCACATTTTTGCCACACTATGATGTGGCATTATGATACTGTGGATGCATGATTTTTGTGGTGCTGCCTATAGTCTAGGACGGGGTAGTCAACCTGTGGTCCTCCAGATGTCCATGGACTACAATTCCCATGAGCCCCAGACAGTTTACTGGCCAGGGCTCATGGGAATTGTAGTCCATGGACATCTGGAGGACCACAGGTTGACTAAACCTAGTCTAGGACACGGTCTACTGAATGAAATTGGTTTTATTTCATTTCAATGTCTGTTTGAAAACATCTAAATCTGGCTTTTACCCACACCCTTCCAAAAGCACTTTATAGAAAAGTAAAGTTGAAATCAGTATTTATTTGTGATTCTTCACCCCACTTCCAGAAAGAAAATTAGGATAGTTTATCCAGAAAAATGTTTCCAGGAATCCCCCCCACTCCCAGAAAGAACAATACATGTCTCTTCAAAGACAAAAAAAAAAAAGACATCTGCCTGCATTCAGCAAGGCTTTGATTCACAGGCAATCAGCAACTGGGGGGGGGGGGGGTTGAATGCCAGCCAGAAATGAGCAGCTGAAGACCCACATGTAATGCTGAAGGTGTTCCTTCTCTCTAAACCCTCCACCTATCCCACAAAATTCTCTCCCTCCAAATAGCTCTCCCACCAATCGCACAAGAACACAATGAGTTCTCACATGGCCTCAGGGAGTATATATGCCATGGCTTTCCTATTCAAACCAAAGGGAGCACTCCTCTTGACGTACAAGGATGCCAATCAAGCTAAACAGGTAATCATTGGAGTAGCCACGGAAACCAAAAGACAACCCTCCCAAGCCCCAGCTATGCCAGAAAAGAGATTTTCACATGGTTCACATGCTCATGTGCGTGCACCGAGGGAAGAAACCCTGCCCCCCCCCAAAGCCCACGAACAAGCACAGAGGAGTAAGAGTCGTATGTAGTCATGTGGTTGTCAAGGGCATGGCCATATGAGCCCAATTTGCGACCCACGAACTACTCCATTTTGTGGGTTTGCACAGACTGGTGGGTTGGCTCATGCCCATCTCTACTCTGGAGTAGCATAGAGAATGCTTAAGTTATAGGGGGACAGATTTTAAATAAAAACTAGGGGGAAACTTCTTAATTATAAGATAAGATAGACTCAATAATGAAACCATTCCTAGGGTAATGGTAAGCTTTCTTTCATTTGCACAGGCTGCACAGGCTGCACAGCTATTTCTCATGAACTAGCTTTGGATTTCCTGCACAGAGGATCAGGTTCGATGGCTTATAAGCTATTTTAAAAAATATATTTGTTTATATATTTGTTGGATCACAGCTTTTTGCTATTCATAGATTTGGCTTGTTTACACATGCTGTACAGTTATATGACATGTAAATGTCAAATGAGGGTGGTTTTGATATGTATCACTGACTTTTGGCCTTTCTACTGGAAGAGCTCCAGTTTTTCTTTTTCTTTTTTAATTCCATGTTTCCTTGCTTCCTTCCTACCTACCTACCTACAGTGTAGAGTCACTGTTTTGTATAACAACCATTTTAATGTACATGTCTCCTTATGACAGGAACACATATTGAAGACTGTTACTTTTCATCCTCATATTATTTTAATCCAGCAAGCTAGACAGTAGGCCTCTAGCTGTAATCCGACATGCCTTTATGCAAGAGTTTATATTAACTTCAACATATTCAAAGGGAAATCAAGATATATTTGAAGAAGGAAAATGTCAGGGGCTGCTGAGAAATCTCCTCAAAGTGAGGCAAGAGGCTATTTCAGAAATGAAGGCATTTAGAGTTTGGTTAAACTGAGAACAGTTTACAGATGGCTCCAATGAGTCATGTCTCTTATAAATTCTAGAATTTCACAATAGAGCCTGTGTCAGCACAACATTCACAAAAAGGCCACCATATGGAAAACTTCTTAGCATTAGACTCTAACCCCAAAATGGCAGCAACCAAAAAAGGAGTGAAAAATAAACTAAGATAAAAACAGAGTACAACTGAGAATGTAATTAATATTGACCACATGTCCCCTTAATGTTGCATGTAAGTAGAAATTATGAAAATGTATAGAAAGAAATATGTGTGCAATAATATTGTTGTATTGTTTTCTGATATGTCCTCCTTACAATTTACTCCCTGATAGCCAAAAAAATGGAGCTGTCATGCTACTTCGATGCATCTGCTCATCCAAACAAAGGCCGCCTAACAAAATTCATCATTTAAAAACCTGCAAGGTCTGTTGTGTAGTACATGTGGGAATCTGTTGTGTAGTACATGTGTTTAAGAAGGTTGATGTAGTTGTAGTATCCAGTCTCTTCTGCCTTGGGTACAGCACCACCCATCACTTCAGATAATATCCTCTGCTGCTTTCCCTGCCATTTTTCTGTCTTTCCCTGCCCTCCTCTAAGTGACAACCTTTCAAATACTTAAAGACAACAATCATGTCCCCTTTCAACCTCCTCTTCTCCAGGCTGAACATTCCCAAGTCCTCAGCCTTTCCTTCTAGTGCTTGGCCTCCAGGTCCCAGATCATTTTTGTCACTCTCCTTTGAACTTTTTGTTCATGTCCTTTTTGGAGTGAGTCCTTCAGAACTGCACATAGTACTCCAGGTGGTATACAGTGCGGTATACAGTGGAACTATGACATCTTGTGATTTTGATGTGATGCCTCTGTTAGCAAGCCCCAAGGTAAGCCATCAAGTATAGATGCATTGTTCTCCTTCCTAGACTTTTTTTTTTGTGGGGGGGAGGGGGAGAATTGTCAGGATCAGTGCCTGTTCCTGCCATAAGTTGACATGGGCTTCTCCATGTTTGTTTGCTCTGCCTTTTGCCTTTCTTTTCCTGGGGCCGCTTTGTAACCCAAGGCCCATATATTATGCTTGCATGCCTGAAATCGAAACTGTTTTGTTGCATCCTGCTATCTCAGGGAGCTGTGAATTATTTGTCTTTTGGACCTGCCGGCTGGGTCTGCCTTTTGTAACCATAACATCTTATCTTGTCCGGAGACGACCAAGGACGTGCGAGAAGTAACACTATGGTTTATGGCACCTGGTGCCCCCTCTCCCCCTTCCCTGGGAACTTTCAAGTTTTGGGCGGGAGAACACTATTGAAAAGGGGAGGCAAATGTGGTCTCAGGCAGATTTGACTTTCTTAGCTTAGGTGTAACTTCTCAATAAACGCTTACTTTAATAAAGAAGCTTGTTGTGGGTTCTTGCAACGCTTGACAAGAATACTGGACATTTAAGTACATTTGAGACTTATGTACCCTGCTCCAGCTGATGAAATGGTTGTTGGTATTTTTTGAGCCTGAAAAGGAAGGAGAACACTGTTCTTATATTAAAGCAGTTTGTCGATTTCTAGTTTTTGCTCAGATATGAAAGATTTTTATAGAATGTGCACATAGACATGTTTGTAAATAAGAGTCTTGAAAATTATTGTGAAAGAGAATAATCATGTGAAGGACTTTGTTACATTACTTCCTCAACTGAGAAAAATGGGTGAATGCCAGAAAATGGAAGTATGTGTTAAAGGTGAAGAATTAACTGGTAGCAGATAGAATAAATGTTTCGTAGTTTAGAAAACCTTCAGAATCATAAACGTAAGAGAATGTTAAATAGGGATGGGCATGAACCAAACCACAAAGCAAAATTCCTCACAAATTTTGCCCTGTTAATGGGCTGCACACCAAAGTTTGTGATCGGTTTACCATCGGGAACTTACACACACTTTTAAAGCAGTTGGTGGATAGAGCAGAAAGCTTTTATACCAATTAAATTACATTTTCTCTGGGCTGGGCCATCAGGCCTTTAGTTAATTATTTTGTTTTCAGCTGCAATTTATTTGCCAGACATTTTGCCCTCTGAATATTTTCTAGGTGCTATCAAACTTGTAACTGTTTTAACATTGATCCTTATGATATGGTTGTATTTCAATATGTTGTGAGTCACCCTAAGTCCTGAATTGCAGGAGAGGGATGAGACAAAAATCTTAAAATAAAATTAAAAAGAAAACAAACCAAAATTATTTCTTCCTTAGAATATAAGAAGAATCTGAAACCCGAATTCTGAGATTTTTGAAACTTTTAATGTCTCTATAATTTCATTTCTGGTCTAGTTATAACATAGATTATTAGAGAATATGAAGAGCGCTTTATATTTTTGTGTGGTTTCAGATTTACTGTAAGTTGAGAGCTTCCGAGAAACAAATAAGTCAGAAGCTGACACTATTCTACATTTCCATAATGATCATTAGCTTTACAAAGCTGAAAGATTTTTACAACTGAAATAAAATATGTTTTATCATTTTTGGTTGAAGGTCACTACCTGGAATGACCTAAGACTAGTACATGTTGTATAAGAACATATTTTGCTCCTGGCTTTTAGTGATATTTACGGATTTTATGAGCTGCAAGCTCCTTGTGTCCTGCTTGAAAACATTTTTTTTTTGGTGTGTTTTATAGTCACAAAGTTATTCAGAGTAATTTAGACAGGGACTTTATGGAATTTGTTTCCCAAATGTCTGCCACATGTTGCTTTGGTCCATTAAATTTCCTGCAAAGTTTCACAATACTTCAAAGAATCCTTGAGGAAAGTTGCAGATGTTAAATATTTTAAAGAAATTTTGCCAATGTGGTATCCTTCCTTTCAAAAGGCATGCATAGAAATGCAGTTTCATCCAGGACCTGCCCTCACAATTGTATTGCACAAGATGGACAAAAGTAGTATGTCAACCAAATTCTTCTCTAATGTCATAGTCAATGTAAAGTCAGCCTTTTCAGGTAAGTCTTTGATGAACATTTTTGGTTTGGTTTGTTGATTATAGGATTATATGGCACCCTGGCTCTGTTCTGGCTTTCAGATGAAAAGCAGGATCTGATTACTGCTTGGAAAGTGCCCAGTATATTGCAGACTCGTATCCAAAACATGTTGATTGTTTTTCCTCGGTAGGTTTTCGTATCATCCTTTTTCATACATCAACACAGGATTGCAATAAAAGCTTTTGGGCTATAAGACTGGAACCTTATGCCCAGTGGCTCAGAGGGAAGCAAGGGACTGCAACTCACATGCTCTACCTTTGATAGTATATGTCTTTGCTCCCAAGCCTCAGAAGGAAGACTTGATGGAGTTTAATGCATTTAGTATTTCATACATGAACTGGAATTTATTTGCATTTCTGTTCATTGCCAGATACCCAACAGCCCTGAGGCCCTTTGTGGACATGTTGGTTAATGCACTTTCAGTGTGCTTTTGCATCTCGATTGACCTGTGTGAAACATGAAAATCTACTTCTAAAGTGCATTGAAAGTGTATTATCCAACATGCAAATTTGCATATGTTTACTCATAAATTCCAGCACGTTTCAGCTGGGCTTCCTTCCAAGTCAGCATACATAGGTTTACAGGCTATAATTCCTTAGTCAGTTAGTTTTTGATTCTATACTACCAAAGGACCATGTAGTCCAGACATGAAAATTACCTAATAGTACCCCTGTGTCCCCAGAACTGCACAATGTATTCCTGTAAATTGGACTAAAAGAATGGAAACTCCCAAGCTCATCAAATGAGGTTCATGATAGACAAGGGATTTTAACTGATGCCCCAGTCATAATTCAACATAAATCAGAAATCTGCTCTTAGTCCAGAGAACAGGGGCCGTGGGCCTCTGAACTCCACAATCGGAAATATCTAGGCTGGGAGAAAGAGCACGAGAGACCTGCTGGGAAGGTTAGTGAGGGTTTTTATTTTTATTATTCATGGTTCAGGACAGAGCATCTTCTTTCCAAGCATAAGGTCCCAGTTTCAACCCCTGGTACCTTCTGTTAAAAGGATCCGGTAGATTATGATGAGAAGGTCCTTTTGCTGAAACTCTGGAGAATTGCTGCCAGTCAGAGTAGACTGTACTGGCCTTGATAGATGAAGGGTCTGCTTCAGTATAAGGCACCTTCATGTGTTCAGTCAAAGGCCAGGACCCTTTATGTCAACCTGAAAACCTGTGTTCAAATTTTTTAAAAAAAGGAAATGAAAGTACATGAGAGAGAAACTAGCTGCTTTGACAAACAAACAAGGGCACCATATTTTGCTAGCCAGCAAGTCTTCTCTCATCATCTAGGTGCCCAGTGGAAATCTATATTCTGTGGACTTCTGTTTCCTCATCACAGGTCCTGTGGCTCAGCTGTCAGTTTTCCTCCAAGACTGACTCCAGTGGAGAGCATTGCCTTGATGGGGGTGTATCTGCTCTGGCACACACAGACCTTCCCTCCTGATGTTCTGAAGATCAGCCATCCTACCCAGCAGGTGAGCTCAATGTGTTTGCAGCTGAGTAAGCAAGAACTGAACTTGGGTGATTTATGCAGCAAAGAGGTCAGTAGAATCTTTTTTGTTTCATTGCTTCTGCCAGAAGTTTGCTCAAATCTGCCTATCAAATCCACTTCTGACAGACCTTGTGGAACACTACAATTTACGGTGCTGGAAAGTAATGTGAAAGAGCCATACAGTGATACTAGTTTATAATTACAGTTTCAGGGGCAAACTAGACATACAGCTGAAGAATGTCAGAATCTCCAATTAAAAAAATAAAAAGCAGTGCTAGAGACTGGAAATGTAAATATAGGAGCACTAGGCAATGGTTAGCATTTTTCATGGAGTATTTTTCTGATCCACTCAACAAGACTCTTTTTCACCCTTTGTAGAAATCACCGAAACAAACTGTTACTGAAGCCTGTCATTTAAAGCCCATAGCATTACAATACTGTGAGGGGACCCATTCTGAACAGAGTTCAGTTGTTGTATTTATATCCTAGCCATCTTTCCTGGAATTTAAGGCCACATAAAAATTGTTCCAAGTAGAAATGCTACAGAATCTCACAGCCCTCTTTGCTCTGTTTTGATTGAAAAACATACACTTCATTATCAGCTTTTCCTTCAAGTGAATCAAACCTTGGACTAGTTGTCTTTGTTCCATTCTCTGTTTTCTAGAATAGTCCTTTTCCATCAATTTATGCAATTTTAACATTATTTTTGGGCAATGAAACTATGGTCCCCCTAAGCCTTCATGCCTGTTGTGGAACATCAAACGTATGTGATTCAAAGCCTCAACAAACACAGACACTTTGTGATATACTGAGTAGGGGCCATCACTAAAACTTCCTATCACAAGGACAATACAGGACTGTAAAGCTAGCATTAAAGCCATGTGATTTCTGTGAAGACATGAATAGGATTTCACAAAACTATACTAACATTTTAAATTGCTTTATGTTTACAATCTAGGTTCAGAACATTCTGTTTCCCTTGTAAATGTTGCAAGTCACTTTGGGTACCGGGTGAATGGCCGGTACTTTTGCAGTGTGATCCTCAATAGAGCTACACCTTTCTAATTCCAGACATTAATGGGTTTAGAATACAGTAGTGCTGCTAGGATGTCACTGCAAATAGTCTAACTTTTTCTGGGGCTTAACAGCAAGTGGTGATGGGGGAACGAAAACATTCTAAACAATGGAAATCAAATCCCATAAGCAATCAACACAGACCTCTAAGTTATGGATTCATATACTGTCTGATTTCTGTCAGGGCTTAAATACCCAAGAACTGTGGATGCTTCAGAAAAGGGTAAAAGCTGGAAATATTTCCAGAGCCCAAATAATAATACCAGCTGGAAGCAAGGCCACAACAATAATAAGCACAACATTTGTGCAGCCTTTTGGGAAACAGATGTCAGATTAATAAAAACAGGAAGTCCACTGAGAAGTTGAAGAGAACAGAACAGCACAGAAAGTGAAGGTTTTCATAAGGCTCAGCTAGAGGTCATTCAGTAAGTTGTTCATGTCAATTATTAGTAGTAGTAATATCCAGCCTGAATGCCATGTTATGTATAACAGATTTTTTTTTACATCACTGTCTATGCAATTTACTTGCAAAACACAGCCTTTACCATATCCAGACTGTAAATGTTCCCCAAAATTTTAAGACAGCGGAATGAAGCAATGCTAACTGCATTCAAGAAGCAGCTTGGTGTATTGGTTAGGAGTGCAGACTTCTAATCTGGCATGCTGGGTTTGACTCCCAGCTCCCCCACATATGGCCAGCTGGGTGACTTTGGGCTCGCCACAGCACTGATAAATCATGAATTAACTGGGAAGTGTCAGCATTCAAAGTAAATTGTTGACATTTATGTATACCATTTCAACAAGCAATAGTGTTAAGGACCTTAATAACTGCCTTCTCCCATATGAATGTACTTTCTATTCTGGCTATCCTTGGAGGCCCTGCTTTGGGTGCTTCTCAGTCATGGCACTAATGATTTGGAACTCTCTCTCCAAGGAGATTTGTCTGTCTCCTTCTATTGTTGTCTTCTGTTCAGCAGGCAAAGCAGTCTTTTTCAACTTTTTTTTTACCACTGAGAAACCCCTGAAACATTCTTCAGGCTTCGAGAAGTCCCAGAGTGGCATGATCATGCAGAATATGGTTAGGAAGCATAGCTGTGTACAAGCCCACTCAGGGCCCTTCCCGTTTCCACTCCCTCCTGGCCCATCATTGGCCATTATGGGGGTGGAGGGTAGGCTGACATGATCAGATTTGGTCATATCCCTTGACAAATTTTATATATATATTACAAATTAACGAACTCCAACCATTCAGGAAACCCTTCTAGGGCCATCAAGAAACCCCAGGTTGAGAAAGCCTGGGTGAAAACTTTTTTGTTTTGTTCAGCATACCTAAGAAGTTGAGGGTACAAGCACATAGACAAAATATTTTTAAAAAACATATCTTTAATGATACGGTGCAATTAAATAGTTCGTGAAAAACAAAATATGGCCTTTAGACCATACAGTCACATGCTGCAATACTCCTTACCAACAATTTGGTATAGCATTAGTGCCAATGATTAGAAACAATACAATTATGAAATCTTATCAGACATGTTTCAGCCAAAAGGGCTTCTTTAGTGGTCCCAATTTAAAATGACACCCACCTTATAAGAATTAATCTGTATTGCAGTTAACCTTTTAAGGTCTTGTGGGTGTCTAAAATTAATGAGTCAAAATAATGACAGTGATACTATAGTAAATTAGAATGAATTGCTACTAAAATAAAATGAATGATAAAAAATAAATATACATTCCAGAATAATTCCTGTGGCACAAAACCACTCTGTGAGAGGACCACTTCTGACTGCTGACCTTCCTAGCCCCACTCAAGGGAATGTGAGATAATATACTCATACTGTTAAATTTAAAAAAAAACACTGAGAAATAGTTCCATAGTAAGGATAATAATAATAAATTAGAAAAGAGAACTTCTGAGTATAGCCCAATGAAGCTCATAGGAAAATATTGTTGTTCTTAGGTGCGAGGTCGTGTCCGACCCATGGCGACCCCATGGACAATGGTCCTCCAGGCCTTCCTGTCCTCTACCATTCCCCGGAGTCCATTTAAGTTTGCCCCTACTGCTTCAGTGACTCCATCCAGCCACCTCATTCTCTGTCGTCCCCTTCTTCTTTTGCCCTCAATTGCTCCCAGCATTAGGCTCTTCTCCAGGGAGTCCTTCCTTCTCATGAGGTGGCCAAAGTATTTGAGTTTCACCTTCAAGATTTGGCCTTCTAAAGAGCAGAAAAAATATACTGACCTGAATTCAGCAGTTCCTTCAGCCACAGTATGCATGTTTACCACAATGGTAAATTAAGATAAAGTCCTGAATGTGTTTTGTGTATTTATATGTACAAAATATATGTATATAATATGAATATTTTGCACTGTTGAAATATGTTAATGACGTTTGCCATCTTAGCGATCCAGTCTGGGTGGAAAGGCAGCACAGAAATATTATAAATAGATAAATAAATGCCAGCTAAATTGGGCCACAAATTGAAGATTTCATGAATGAACCAGCCAAAGTAATAAGCAGAGTAGGGGGAAATGTTTTTGTTTTTGTCAATAGCCAGGGTTTGTTTGGTCATTTGTAAATCACTTGGAGGCATATAGTCACATAAAACTTGAATTAGAAAATTGCCAGTGCTGAGTTATATTCCTAGTTTCCTTTCTACAGTGTCTCTCTTTAGGTTGCCTTTTCTTCTGTGCCGATGCAATAAGCTGAAAGCAGACCACCTCTGTAGGCCTCAATGGGAATTCACCTGACTTCAGCTCCTTTTCATTGATAACACATAGTGGTCAAGTCTCAATTACAGCTTTAAAAGATAATTGCACACATTAGGTGATTGTGGTTTTTTGGATCTAGTCATTTAATAATGGAAGGAAGGAAGAGCAGACAAAGCAAACAACACAGGCAATTCAATACATCTGCTAACCTGCATTCTTAACAATCCCTGAGAAAGGCTAAATGTCCTCGGTATTTTAATTTATCTCTTATTTGGAATAATTTATTTGAACAAGTAGATTGACAATGCAATGCAGTTTGGAAAGGTGTACATATATTTTTCTCTAATCTGCGAACAGAGGAGACGGCCAAATGCTCTCTTTCAGAGAAGATGATGTCCTAAGATGTTTCAATGCTTGAGAGGACAGGAAGGAAGCATGAGGGCAAGGGCTCAGCTATCACTCACCCACTGTAACCTGCCACCCCCTTGAACCTTCACAAAATCAGCCTCTCTGTCAGATGGCTATCCAGCCTTTGTTTAAACATTTCCAAAGATGGAGAACCCATCACTTCCCAAGGAAGCCTGTTCCACTGAGAAACTGCTCTTCCAGATGTTTAGATGGAATTTCTTTTGAATTAATTTCTTCCCACTGGTTCTGATCCATTCCTCCAACCAATCTTTGTTGGTCTTAAAGGTGCCATTGCACTCAAATTTTGTTGTGTTCCTTCAGAGAAACACAGCTATCCACTTGGATCTAGCAATAGATTATGTATTTGTTCATCATTCTCTTAATGTGGACATCTTTATTGTTCACAGAATGTTTCCCATGTAATTCAATCTCAAGTGAATGCAATCACATCCAAATTGCTGTTTTTTCCCTATTTATCTCTGGAATTTGTGACCCATTTTCATGATGCTATATGCAAATTTACTGTTACATTTTGCCTATAAGTATGAACTGATTACTCCCATCCCATGACATCTGAGGAAGTGTGCGTGCACATAAAAGCTGATACCTTGAATAAAACTTTGTTAGTCTTAAAGGTGCCCCTGGACTCCAAATTTGTTCTGCTTCAGACCAACATGGCTTCCCACTTAAAACTAACACAAACATTTCTGATTGCACAAAGTAGTTAGCCTCAAATGTATGAGTCACATGACATTTATTTATACAAACAACATTCCATACAATTTTGATAGTTAAACATGATGACTATAGTTCACGTGTGCCAGTCACATAAAATAACATAAAATATAAAAATACAGAAATTGGGAACTCCAGAAATGAAAATGGGAAAAAAGGGAAAAGGCTTATCTTTAAACAGCCCCGTGGCGCGGAGCGCCACGGACTGTATAAAGGAGTAAGGGCACTGTGGGAGGAGTTAGGGCGGGACCGGTCCGGGATAAAAACTCGGAGGGGCCAATCAGGAGCCGCAAAGCGGCTCCTGATTGGCCCCTCCAAGTGTCCATCCCGCCCCAAGCAGCCAATGGGGAGCCGCGCGAAGCGCGGCTCCCCATTGCCTGCTTCAGCCGAGCCGCACAGACAGCCACGGGTCAGCGGTTGGCCGCACAGCCTTCTCCCGGCCGCTGGAGCGGCCTCGCGGCGTCGTAGACGCCGCGAGGCCGCTCCGCCGACCGGGAGAAGGCTTGGGAGAGCCTCGGGGGCCGGGTGGCCTTGGCCTCCTTCTCCCGGCCGGCTTGGCCTCCTTCTCCCCACCGCCGGAGCATCTCCCTTCCCTCCCCAGAGCCTCACTGCCAAAATAACAGACTACGACAGACCGGGGCACCTCCACGATCCTCCCCCCCTAAAGCCGCCCTCGGGACAACGCGCTTCCCACTCGCCACGCCACAACTGACTAAAGCCGCCTGCCGGGAACCCTCAGCCCGTGCCGTCACCAACCTCCAAACCTCGCTCCACCCCCACGGTAAGCCTGCCCGACGCCCACGACCCCAGCCAACACACTCCCACCATTAAACACCCGTGTCCCCACTCCCGATACCTTCACCCAGCCGCCCACACGCCTCGCCGACACCCACCCCCCACTTCGGCCGCCCCCCCAATGCACTCACACTTCTCCTCCATCGCCCGTTTCTAACGCGCCCGTCTGCTGCCCGAGCGACCCGCACACAAGAAGCCGCTGCATTGCACTGAAACACGCATGCGCGGAGGCCTGCGCGTGCGTGCTTCCTGCCTACCAAGCCCTGCTTCCTGCTCCGCCCCGCTGACCACGCTGTACGCCTCCTCTCCTCCGTCAACCTCCACCACCGCCGGAGCCAGCTATGGTCGCCGCTTGACCCACCCACAGGCCTGGAAGAAGGCTCCTGAGAGCCACGTGTGCGGGGTGGGCCGCGGCGCCTTCTCCCAGCCGCCGGGGCGGCCTCTCCCCGCCAAGCTGCTAGGCCCCAGTGCCGCGCCTGCCCTGCTGCCGCCGCGCTCCAGAACATCGCTGCGTTATATCTATCGTCCCCGCTGCTCCCGGCCGCGCAGGAGCCGCGCGCCAAGACAAAAGGTAGGCCGTCTTTCACTCACCCCCAGCCGCGTGCAAGCCTTCCCACCCAGTGGCCAGCAGGATAACAGCTGCTGCGGACCCACAGATGGCGCGCCACGCCTTGCTACCCACGCTGGAGCCTTTGGGGGTTGGGAGGGGGGGTCCCCTATGCCATCTAGCGCCCATTTCATTTGAATGTGAAATGGGCTTTAAATCTAGTAATGACATAAAGGAGCATCAAGGAGGAATATTCACAATGAAATGTCATTTAGACCAGATCACTCTTACACCAGAGACTCCTGTCTGCGTTTTAGTTAAGCCATTTATTCTGTCCTAGTTATTGCAACACTTTTATCTTCCCTGTTTCTACCTTCATCCTTTTGTTTCTGCTTTGCTTTGTGTTGACTACCTTAATTTTCCCGATACTGAGAGGGTCATGGTTCTCTGCTTTTAATTTCTCTTCCTAAACTGATAATAATTTCTTTGGCATATTCAGTTAACGATTCTTTGTTATTTCTGAATGCATTCAGTCTCCTATTCCTGATTATCTTTCATTTATTATTCCTTTGTGCTCACTCCATTTTTTATAATCTTCATGTTCTTTCTGGTTTGTGTAACTACATATTTAGGGATGGGCAAGAGCTGGGAAACTGTGGTAAAGTGTGTGGTGTGTGGCAGACTCACAAACAGAACAATAAGCATTCATGAACAGAAAAGGCTTCATACAAATTGAACCAGGATTGTGATATGGTAGAACACCCCCTCCAGTGTGCTAGAGACATCAAACTCATAGAGGATCTCCTTTTCTACATCCCTTCTAACTGTGGTGAGGAATGGTTTTACAGGGTTTTACAGGGTTTTACAGAGGTATGTTCCTTAAGGAAGGTGTACCCAGAAAAGTGCTTTGTGAGCAAATGACAGAAGGAAGTTCAGGAGCATATAGAACTGCCCAATGTCGTGCTATAGCCACCAATCTTACAGTGGATCTCCAGCTGACTCTTCTCTACTTGCCTTCCAAGTTTGGTGAGAATTGGACTTATGGGGGCCAAGTTACTACCTCTCAAGAAGGTGTTCCTATCTTCCATCGTTACCAATGTGGGGAGAAAACAGAAAAGCAAGCAAGGACAATAGAATCTCAGCAGAACAGAATCAAATGACTTGAGAATCTCTGCAGTGGAAACTAAGGGGGAGAGCATTTTTGTGAGCCCAGCAGAACCAGTGCAAAATATTCTGAGACCACCTGATACCAAACCCAAACCAGCATGCAATGATGTAAGTGGACATGATAGCACAAAGCCCAGAGACATATTTAGACATAGTGGTGCAAGTCCTGAGACAACGCAAGTCCTGAGACTATGCAAACCCTGACCCAATGTCCAAAATTACATGCAGATATGGTAGCACAAAGCCTTGGGACTTATGCAGATGTCATTCCCAAGCCCAACCCTGACACCCAACCACAAAGTGTGCAACTATGTTGTCACGGACAGCACTTTAAAAGTAAAGTTCAAAATAGGGATGTGCGGTTTGTATTCGGAAATGGCCAAATCGGGGCCAGTTCGGACGTTTCCAAATCGAAAACGGTCCAAATCGGACCGTTGCTACTTTTAAAACTTTAAACTGCCTGATCTCTGAATGGCTGAATCACACCCAAATTACTATTCGATGGTTAAGCTTCAGGGGGAGGTCAATTTGGACCAGATTAATCAAAGAAGTGTCTGAATCAGCATTGTTTCAGGTACTTTTCAGACTGTCTGCACTGAAACACACATGCCTCACTCTGACTGACCAGCAACTGTTGGGAGAAAAGTCTAATGAGACTATATGCTGAGGGAATTGAGATTTGGACAGAAGCCTGCGTCAAGATAAGAAATGTATGTACCTTAACAGCAAAACATCCACTCTGAGGAGAATTTTAGTCAGAGACCACAGTTTTGACTAAAAAGATGAAAGCAGTTGTACACCACCAGGACTGAAAAAGATATTTGGCAGAAATATTTAAGTTGTGGCATGATACTACCAAATCAAGCCAAAGGAAAGGAGAGAGATTTTTGAGGGAGAGACGAATCCATGCCTAATAAAAAAGAGAAAATTAGTTGAAGATTTTATTGGACTTCTGCAGGAAGAAACTTGCTTCAGACACCTCAAGAGTTAGAGGTCAATTGGTATTTCTAAGGAAGGGAATTTCAGGTACTAGCAAGGTGGGTACATGTCTCTGGAAAGCACCCAGTAAGTAAGCCCTAATGCTCAGCATGAGCACAGAGACTGTGTGTCTCAGAGCCTTGCACTCTACACCTGAACCATAGTAGGAAAGAGCAAATCACAGGCAGGAAGTTTGGTTTGATATAGAAATTCTTCTTGGGAGGTACTCAGTAGCTAAGCCCCAGTGCTCAGTTGGAGCACAGAAACTGGGTGACCCAGAGTCCTGTGTCCATTTACTTACTCCCAAACCTCAACAGCGGAGTAGATCATAAGCAAGTGTGTGTGTGTGTGTGTTTGTGTGTGTGGGGGGGGTACATAAATGTCAGTCCTCTGGGGAGGAACCCAGTAGCCAGGCCCCAGTACTCAGCATGAGCACAGAGACTGTGGCTTAGGGTTCTGAATCTACCTAGTTTCAACAAAACCCCAGCATCAGAGAACAGATCACAAGCAGGAGGGAGGAGAATCTGTCTATTTTGGTGGTTAAACAGGGGCAGGTCATTTTGGACCAGATTAATGAAAAAAGCTTTCTGAATCAACAATGCCTCTACTCTAGCTCTGTACTTTTCTCACAGTTCATAAGCCAACACAAAAAGGGGTCGGTGGAGAGCTGATCAATATATCACCTTCTCAGTCCATAGAGCAGCCTGGGAACTGTGTGAGTGTCCGCTGGCAGTCCCTGTTAAAGTTTGAAGGGTTCCTGCTGTGTTTCCAGTCCTGCCCCTTTGTTGCCTTGGAATTTTGTAGTTTAATAAATTGGCCCTAGTCTGTCTCCATCATGAACTGCCATGAACAGTGCTAATATTTTAGTTCACGAGCCACAAACCAGCTACAAACTTTAGTTCGTGGACCAATCAGTGCCCATCCATTTCCGTATTTTCCCCTTTTGTTTCAAGTCTTTGTGTTCTTTATTTTATTGTTTCTTACCTATAGCAGGTTCGGGGGGGGGAGCCAATATCCATTCCTCTGATTGTCTCTTCTCTCTCTGAAAGACTTTTTAAAGGCCATTTATTTCATCTATTTTATATCTAATCTCGAGCCTTTTTCTCCAGTGTTTAGTTTTTATATCTGGTACTTAGACCAAAATAGACTGTCAACTTATTGGACATGGCCTGACTTTTTATTTGTTCTGAAAATTGCTTAATTTTTTACTGTGCCATTCTAAGTAGACTTGCACCTTTCAAATAGAGCAGTCCTAAGCAGGTCTACTTAGAATCCAACTCAATTCTCTCTAATGAGGTGTCCTCCCAGAAACAAAATGTTCTTTGGATTGCACTGCATGTCCACGGGGCAACTCAGCTTAGGATTGCACTATTTGATTCAGTATGATGAGGCAGAGAACTGGGGCAGGTGCAGCTTTCCACAAAGTGTTCACAAAAGTTTCATCTACAGAAATTGCCATTTCCACAGAACCCTTAAGGGCTGCTCCCGAATCAACCATTTTCAGCATCTTTACTAAGAGGCATGATAAAACAGCCACTTCTGCTTCTGAAGTGGCTGTTCGAGGAACAGAATGTGTCACCTCATGAAAGCTCAGTGTCAATGTCAACCAGTGCAGTTAGCCTTTTGGACATTCCTGATCAGTGCTTGGCCGTTTCCAAGCAACACAGAACTTCTGACACGATCAATGGTCCTTAGGATGCTGATCAAGCAGTCTCTCCTAGATAGGTTCAGGGGTCAAGAGGCAAGTTGTAGCTCTAGATATACTCATGTGACCTTCTATATCTGGGATTCAATGGTTTTTAGTCAATGGGATTAAACAGTCCCTGGTTGCATGAATTTCCATTTGCAGTCAAGAAAACGACAATATTATTAAAAAGTAATAAAACTATTCCTTTTAAAATCAGTGTTCAAAGATAATACAGTCCGAAAGCATGAAGTTGCATTTCAAAGGATAATAAAACTCAGTGATGATGGGAAAGGACAAGAAGAAAGAGAACAGATGCCTGCAAGCTAAAGCATTATGCAAGAATAAAACAGGGAATCACAAAAAGCAAACGACCATGGCTACCATAAAAGCAGATACGAAATATGAGATGAGTAGTAACCATTGTGAGAAACATTTCCTCACAAAAATCAGTGAGGAGAAAAATGAATATTGTCAAAAAGCAGAAAACAGATACATCGTGATTTATTGTCTATGGGTGCAATATTAGTCTGAGCAAATGTAATGCCATCTTGAAGCTCCTTTGTGAGCAATGCTAAAAATCATATAGTTTTAGAAAAGAGAGCACATCCATTTAACAAACATCCCGAGCCCACAAACATCTTCATCTATTTAATTTTATAACAATGGATTCAATGACAAATAGACCTCCTTCCATCTTCTATCTTTCATCAGCAGAAAATATATATGACAGGATAGCTTAGTGCTGACAGAAGAGACACAGAGAAGTGCAAGGCTAGAGCAGTATCAAAACAGAAAATCAGCCAGGTTGACAATAATGACTTTCTAAGCAAAGAGCTTTCCAAGACCATATAACCGCTCTTGTTGCCAAAGTCAAACTGATGCAATTAGGAATTATCCACTGGTCTGTAATCTCATTTTTCCCCAGAGCCCTATGCATTTGTAAAATGCACTTTCCCTATATGCACATTTTTCCAGAACACCATGCATGCACAGTTTGCATTCTCTTTGTGTCTTTTCTTACCATATGCATATGTGCCTTGTAAAGAAACAACCTTGACCAAATAATTTCTTTAATATTTTGTTTAGCCTTTGCAAGGAACAAGGGTTCATGAGCTTATCAGTACCTTCTGCTGATCCCCTAGGGCAGCTTATCTCAACTTTTTCACTGCTGAGAAATTTCTGAAACATTCTTAAGGCTTCAAAAAAACCAACCTAGAAGTGTCATGATTGTGCAAAATATGGCTAGGAAGGATAGCTGTGTACATGCTCACCTGGGGCCCCTTCCCTTTCCACCCCCTCCAGAACAATTGTTGGCCATTTTGTGAGGGGGAGACAGGTCAACATCATCTGATAAATATTTAACACATTTAAAAATATTTTTTTAATTAATTAATTCCCATCAGTTGAGGAAACCCTGCCCTAGGGTTTTCAAGGCAAGTGATATTCAGTGGTGGTCACCTGTCTCTGAAAATGATGGAACTAATGAGCATACAGCCATATTAATTGTTATTGTTTTTGCAGTGCTAATCAAAAATGAAAAAGATGAAAATGAAGTGATGGGAATGAAAGGTATGACCAACTATGCATGCAATAATACTGGAATTAATATTCAGAAATTCTCCTTGGCTAACATAGGAGCCATTACTATTGTGCTACTTGTGCCATATGTGGGAGAGGGGCACCTCACACAAAACAATGAGAGTGTTGCTGGTGGCTTTGCCTTTCTGGAACAAGGCTCTGAGGGCATGGGACCTGGCCTCCTCCTTTTTGGCTCATAGGGCCATCAATGGTTGGGGCAGGATGGTGCCTGAGTTGGAGGATTCCAGGGGCTCCATCACCTTCAGGGTGTTAATTGAGATGGTCCAACAGTTAGACAGGGTTTCCTACCTGTTTATGTACTGGGCTCCCTGCATTTGGGGTTTTTAGTAAGAGGCTGGCTGGGGAAAAGCACAGCCTACCCACCTGGGAGGCCAAGGGCTCACAGCCAGATGACCGGGGTAGCTGATTGAGGTGAGCACTTAGATCGCTTCCCTGGGAAAGGAATCCAGGTGGCAAGGGACCAGTTCTCCTGGATGGGAAGGAAGGAGTTCCAGGGCACCAATGGACACAGCAGCCAGTACAGAGCAGTCAGATGGCTGTGGGGGTTAGGCTACCTCTCCTGTGTGCCAGGCGAACCCTCAGGCTGGAGGGTACAATAATAAAGCTGTGACCACATCTGATTGAGGACAGACTGCCATCCTGCCAGTCTACTGGTGATTGTCTGAAGAAGGGGTAACCCTAAAAGGGGAAGAGATTAAAAGTGAGAAAGAGAGGAGCAGGTTGGGAAGGGGGTATTGTTTGAGAAGGGCTGGGATAAAAGAAGCACAGATAGACATATAAGGGTGAGAAAGAGAGAGGGAAGAGAATCAGTGTGGTAAAAAGAGAGTAGAAAACTTACATAAATGAGATGAGGTAAGGAAAGAAGGTAAGACTGATGGATAAAGAGTGGAAGAGAGGAGGGAACTTTAACAGATAAATGGGGAGAGGGAAGAAAGCAAGACTGGAGAACAGCCCCTCCCTGCAAGTTCCTTGCAGGTCTCCACTTGTACTTCCTATTGAATTTGTTGTACTTCCCTGCTTTATGTAGAGAAGTGCAAAGACTCCTGTGCCCAATTCCAATTTCATTGCAAATTTCAAGCAATACTCTTGCATTGTTGATCATTTCTACTGAGTGCTCAAATTGTTAAAAATTTTATTTAAAACATTTGTATCTTACCTATCTGGCAAAAAAAAAATGCCCAGGACAAATTGTATCGAAAATATTGTGCTTATTCTTTCTCTCCCTGCTTTCCTGTGGCTGCCCTTGTGTCTCTCCTCATCTGCCATGGACTCAACCAAACAGAAAGGGGGGAGACATAACAGAAGGTGTGTTTTCTTTCATTGTTTTGATCCTGGTGGTTTGTGAGGGGCAGGGGCTGCCATGTATTTTCTCGCTCATATTCTAGCCTTCCCAGGTTTTCTTGATTGGTTCCCAAAATCAATTGCATTGTTGTTTATCAAGCATTAGAAGTTAGATCACAAATCCCTTGCCCATTATTGCACTGTACCTTGGGAAACAAATGTAATCCAATAAATTCATCAACATGACTGATGATTAGAGCTACAGCACAAGTGCAAAATTCACTATATATGCTTGAAATATCAAGCTGATTTCCAGTGCAATTTTAAGCATGGCTGCACCTTTCTAACTCCATTGAAGTCAAAAGGTATAACTCTGTTTAAGATTGTTCCATGTACCCATGCTGTCAAGTCACAGTTGATTTCTAGTGACCCTGTGGGGTTTTCAAGGAAAGACACTAACATTGCTTGCCTCTGCATCACAACCTTGGATTTAAAAAAGGAACCAACAGCATGATGTCACTTTCATGGAAAACCCAGTCCACTCTAGAGATTGCCAGAAATTTCATGGTTTTACTATAAGCTCCTAGTGATTCTTAAAGAGGCTTGATATCATTGTTTCCCCCTCCCCCCTGGAAATGACATCATGGCATTGCTAACAGCCATCCTCTTGGTCCTCACTCATCTAGTCTTAAAGAGAACTAAGCCTGTTCCAATAGTGGCCATCATTCAGCTAGGTCTGTTCCATTGGTGGCCACTGTGTGCATTTGCCTGGCGTTGTCTGGTGCTTCTAGTGCCCTCACACAACTGGGATCAGCCCAATGTCATCAATGGCCACCACACTACTGGGACCAGCTTGGCCCTGGTAACCACCACACAACATGGTTATTCTTTCCCTAAGGAGAAGCTGCTGGGTGAGGGCAAGAGTGAAAAGGGAAGACAAGGGAGCAGATAATATGGTAAGCTGGCTGGTAGGTAGGAAGAAGAGTAGGAATCAGGGTAAAAGGAAGAAACTATGGGAGCTGCCAGAGAAAGAAAAGAAAATAGTAAGCATGGGGATACAGAAGAAATGAAGACGTCTCTGCAAGTCCTTGCAGTTTCCTCAATTATAATGTATCTATTGCTGTGAATATTTGTGAGATAAAGTTGTCTTCAGAGAATACCTCCGCAGATTACTTCATTTGGTATTTTGAAAGCCAGGTTTAATATATAATTGACGGGAGAAGTTTTGTCCTGATAATTCTTCCACTTCAAAAAAGGCTCAGTGATCTGACCACAAAAAAGTTATACTGCAAAGTATGAAGGCAGAGCTGCCTTTACCTTCCATATAAGGGTTCAATAAGAATTTGTGGAAGGTTGGAGTTCTAAGGTTAGGTTCAGACTTCATTCTTCCACAGGGTGCTCTTTTCAGTCCCTTCCTGGCAGATTTCTTTTGCTGCTAAAGTTTCTGTTTCACCTGAGGTGAATTGTTAATGTTCTTGGACATATAAGAAAGGTTACAGTTCCCTGAGGGGGAGGGGGATGACTTTCCTAGTCCCCAAAATTATTACTTGTTCCTTTCAGTTGACAACTATTACAGTTCAAACAATCCAAACCAGGTTTACTCAGAATCCTACTCAGGTCTATTCCATGGTCCCAGGATGGTCTTATTAGCATCACATAGATTCTCAAGTGGTTGCCAAACTGAAATGTGCTAAGATCTATTTATCATAGTGACACATTATTTGACCAATAACTCTGGAAATCTTCGTGCCAGGCTACATCATAAAGTCATGAAGCCAACTTGAATATCTTTGTATTTTTGTTGCACAGTGCAGTTTATCATGTAGTTCCTCTATGCTATAAGAGCATGTACTCACCAAGGATGCCTTTGCTGTGGTGGGAGACTCCAACCATGCGAGGACCTGGCTGGTGGTGAGTTCTGGGTGTAAACTGCATGGAGCTTTTATTCCAACCCCAGATCGATTCAGTCCCTGCCCTCTACACAGAATTCGATTTCAGTTTGGATTTTGGGTGATTTTAATTTTCCTTCTGCAGCAAGAAGGATTGATCCGTAGTGACCCTACCTTTATTGTGCCATATCTGAGCCTGCTATTAATCCTGAATAAAGAAAGCTCCGTGGTAGAGAACCTCTGATAGGCTACACCTGGTCATGTGACACGCTAACCTTAAAGGAGAAGCCCCTAACTTCTCTCAACTTCTGTCGGTCCTGGATTTTTCCTCCCTCCTCTGCCTTTTTCGATACTCTCCCCCTCCCCTCCAAGAAAAGAAAGAGGCTCCCTGCTTGGCTTCTCTCTCCCCCTGCAAGAAAAGAAAGAAAGAGCCTTTAAGAAAAGAAAGGAAGAGGCTTCCCCCCCCACCTTCTGAGCCTCCCTAACCACGTGCAGAAGACTTTCCTGTTTTAATGGGGAGGAGGGGGGAGAGGAAGACCCGAGTTCAAAGCGATCTGAATTCAACAGGATTGACAATGGAATAAAGAAAGTAAATGCAGACTCTGCCCTGGACTCACAAACCTGGTATCCCTCAGAGCAACAGGAGACATTGGGACACAGCAGAGTGGAATGGCAGGAAGAGGAGCCAGGTCAGGGGCTTTTATAAGGGTCTGCTTGGCGGCAATTGGCCTCTTTCCCTCCCCTGCCCAGTGTGGTTTCCCACCCTCCCTTCTATTATGGTTATATTATAAGTTGTTTGGAATTTGAAATACAGTGCCTTATATTGTCACAACTTGTGGGTTTTGAAGCATGGAGTGGATCCATTTTTGAGGTTGGACAAGCCTGCAAACTGGACTACCTATCGAAGGCAGGAGTGGTTTACAGATTTGCAGGGTCTGTAGCACCAGAGCCAGTTTATTTTATTTTATTTATTTTATTTATTTTATTTATTTTATTTATTTTATTTATTTATTTATTTATTTATTTATTTATTTATTTATTTATTTATTTATTTATTTATTTATTTATTTATTTATTTATTTATTGGATTTATATCCCACCATTCCCGTAAAGCTCGTGGCGGGTCACGATCGATAAAAACCTCCTTAAAATCCCTACTACAATAAAACCCATCTAAAACCCATCTAAAAATTAAAGATTCATAGTAGAGTACTATTTTGGCTGGAGCATCCAGACTAGGGTCAGAGGGAGTGGAAGGGAGTGTCACCCCAACGGTTCATAAAAAGGAAAAAGGGGAGAAGAGTGAGGGGGCCTCCACTAGGGGTTGCATGCAAACAGAGCCGGGTAGCCCCACTCATGGAGGAGACGCCTTGACAGCTGTGGTTTGGGAACCCAGCAGAGGCTGGCTGATGCCGATCGATTACCAACCACCAGCCACCTTTCAAGAGTCCCAGCATGCCAGGGTGCCTGGAGATCCAGCTGGGCTCACTTGTGGGACCCACAGCCATGGTGTGCCGACAAATGAGGGCTGCTTTGTAGTTGGCTGACCACAAAAGGACTGGATTCATTTGCCCCATGCTATGCAATGCTCAGCTATGTAATAAACTTGGGGCCAAATTTCCACCAAACAAATGGTTGCCAGAGTCCTTATTGAGGTGTAGTTAATGTTCCCCTGCAAAGCAAGGAAGTTTCCATATTGGCATCACACATTCTTAACAACATTTCATGTTATCATGGACAATCTGTATGAGAACTAGGTTTGTGAAGTAGTAGTAATCACCTGGGCTACACACCATAGCAGGTGCTGTTAAAGCAGGATGGCCAGAATAGTGAACCTGGGTGTTTTGGAAACATAATACTTCTGTGCCAATAGTGGTGTTGGTGTATTAGATTTTTTGTTATGAATGAGGTTCAGTAGAAAAAGTGTGAACTGGTCATGAAGTAGTCATTTCATTACTATATCTAACAAGTAGAGACCCTAAATATAATGTTGTGGGTTGTGGTGTTCTTGTAAGGGGTAATCACCTCCTGTTGCTTTGCCAATTCCTCTCTCACACATAAAGTTGCTGTGCCCAACAGCCACCTTTACACTTCCATGGCTCTATCCCTCTACCCACCTGCCTATAGTGCTATTACCTCTGTCTCAGTGCCCAGCAGCCAAGTAAAGAATCAGGGAAGTTGGCTCAGGCAATGCCAATGGATGCAGGCTGTTGGGCAAGAGATTGCTTCTCTTATATCTAACCAACTCCAGTGTTATGGCCCAAGACTCTTACCCAGGTTCTCCTCTCAGCTTCTGAGCACCGAGGTGATGGTACTGCAAGCTAGTGGCTGTGTAAGGAGGGCTCTTCTCACCCAGCCACCAGCCTCCATTGTTGTCACCTCACTCTCAGTGTTCCAATGAGATAGTTGGGAAAGGCAGCATTTGGCCAGGTGGGCAAGGAGGCTTCTTTTCATTTACCTCTTGTGACTCTCACCTCAAAGTGCCAAAACTGTACAGGGAAGAAGAGGTTACCAGTCTACACCACTGTAACAGAGACATGTTTTCAGTGGTATTTTACCTCCCTCCCTCCCCCCCCCCCACACACACATATACCTTTTGAGGAAAGTTTAAAGATTTTTCTGCAAATCTGATATGTCTCCACAGATGGAGCTACAGTTGACTATTTCACTATATTTGATAATTAACTTGGAATTTCTGCTTATCAGTAGGATGTTGAAGTGCCATCACTCGTAGACATGTAGGAAATTGTGAACAGTCAGGTATTCCCCAAGTATGCAGGGGGATTAGTTTAATAATATCCAGAGGGGAAGACTTTATATCTAGGAAGGAATGTATCTAGCAACATTCACAAATGTTCTAAAGCCAAATACACAAGATGATGTGACTTTGTAGAATTAGTGTATCACTATTCACACATTTAGTAGCACGCATTAGAATAAGAAATAGGATTTGCAAAAATCAAGCCTTATCTGACTTAAGGCATTGTGTCAACAAGGTTAACAGTTAAATTGCTAAAAACCCTTCCCCTATCTAAAAAAGCTCACGTGTCATATTTTAAATCAAGAAATATAATGGTTATTGAAAGTGGAAATCTGCAGGAGTAACCAGATCTTCAGCCTGCCATAAACTAGTAGCACATTAGGATGGTTTTTCAGGCTCTACATTCCAGGCAATACATCTTAGGTGCTATTAGGGGCATTAACAGATTATATAATTCATACATTTGTTAGTTTTTAGTACCATTTAGATTTTCCAGATGAAATCATCTTGAGAATAACTGGTTGCAAATCTAATTTAGTTATTGGAAAGAACATGAGGGATTCTGAAAAGGTCTTTGCAATTAACTAGCAAAAACTGATTGGTATTAATGTCAGTGCCACTGAAGTCTTTTAGTGGGCATGGAGACTTAGAAATTAGACAACCAGAAAAAAAAAGTGTTAGTAGCCTCCCCTGTTACTGAGGTTGGCTTTGGAGTTTCTTATAATATACAGGGATCAAAAGAATAATAGTGCATCTACCTGGACTTCCAATGTGAAACAGAACCACAGAGTGGTATATTTCCCTAAGGATGAGATGTGATATCCTGTACAAGATGAGTACTTATGATGAATATCATAGCCTGGCAGGAAGCAAGTCACAGGACTCTTGTAATATAGTTGTTAAAGGTCAAGTGTCCTTAGTAAATTAGAGAAACTTCAGCAAAACTGAGATGTTTGGACCAAAACTGAGATATCAGAACCAAGATCAGGGGGTATAATAACCTAACTGAGCTTTGGTTAGGTTAGGTTACTCCAGCAAAAATTATTTGTAAAAGTCAGTGGGACATCAAGGATAGCTGAACTTTCAGCATGGAACTTACCAGGTTTACTTTCCTAATAATGACCAGCTAGTGGTTGTACCTCTTGTGGCACAGAGTGTTAAGGCAGCAGACATGCAGCCTGAAGCTCTGCCCATGAGGCTGGGAGTTCACTCCCAGCAGCCGGCTCAAGGTTGACTCAGCCTTTCATCCTTCCGAGGTCGGTAAAATGAGTACCCAGCTTGCTGGGGGGTAAACGGTAATGACTGGGGAAGGCACTGGCAAACCACCCCATACTGAGTCTGCCATGAAAACACTGAAGGGTGTCATCCCAAGGGTCAGACATGACCGGTGCTTGCACAGGGGATACCTTTACCTTTAGTGGTTGTACATTAGCTATGCAATTTGATGCTGATGATAGATTTCCTTTTTGCATGCTAAGACAAAAGTGACATTCTATGTATTGAGCTGAGTTCTCTGGAGAGAAAGAATACCTGGCTTTAGGAACCATAGTGGAGGATGCATTCTGAGGAGACAATGATGATGGAATGTGCTCCATTTTTATTGCTTCCCTTAGTGCCAGTAGTTTTTCATTCAGGTTCAGGGGTGGATCCTTAATAATCTCATAACTTTTGACCTATATATAAAAAAATTCCTGTCTCCCAACATTCAGAACAGTTCTGTTAATGGGCAGGAGCACACTGAAAACATTCTAGTAATCTGGATACAGGGAAGGTTATGCTCTTGGCTTCATTAATCCTCCCTATCCTTGGAGTTTGTTTCATATGACTTCACTTGATTCCGAGGGGGCAAAGAACCGTCAATTCCTCATGAAGTCAAGCTGAAGAAGTATGTAGGGCAACAGAGGGCCTGATCCATGCCAGGCTGGGCCAGAGCCAGGATGGCAGTTACCTTGTGTGCCTTTGGGGGTTAGCCCTGCAGTAATATAGCTGTCAGCCTAGCGTTTTCTGCCCATGTGGAATCAGCCAATATGAAACAAATGATACCTGTTAATTTGGAATGCAAATAAGTAGCTTTAAAACATAAAGAGCAGTTCAAGTCTTCATACATAACACCCCTTAGTTCTGAGTGGCATAAGAGTAACACTCAAGAATGACAAAATGTTTCACATATAGGAAATTAGCATATCAGAAAAAGAGCTATGCTTGAACCACCAATATATCTAATTCTAAACAAGGCCAAATGTGGAGAGACTTGAGCCATGTACAGAAAAAAAACTCTCTTTACAAACCTGAAATTCTCTTTTATGCCAATAAAGGTAGTCTAAATAAAACCTGAAAAGGCTTCAATTTAGGTGAAAAATCTTAAATCTTAAAGAACCCTTAGAAACTGTGACTGTATCTTTAAGAAATGGATATCCTCAGTAGGTGTTACTAGAAAACCACATCAGTATTGCCAGTCCTCGAGCATTGGTATCTGTAAGTAAAATAAAGAGACAATGTCCTTTCCATGGCTTTTTTGGCATTTGAGTGAAGATTTACCAGGGTTAGGCCTGGCAGCAATCTCTGGCAACTTGACACAATTTACATGATTCACCCAGCAGCCATGCCATGAAAGCCAATGAACTATAGTGCGTTGAGTTTCATACTAGGAACTGGGGAACCCAGGTTCAAATTCCCACTTTGCCATAGTATTGCTATTTTAGAAAGTAAAACTGTGGTGGGGAAGGCAA
The DNA here is from genome assembly GCF_049243985.1 of Paroedura picta. Taxonomy (NCBI): domain Eukaryota; kingdom Metazoa; phylum Chordata; class Lepidosauria; order Squamata; family Gekkonidae; genus Paroedura; species Paroedura picta. The sequence continues at coordinate 53,611,548 of NC_135377.1, forward strand.
GACCCCCTCCACCCACCTTAGGCCAGTCACACACAATCAACCTAACCTACTTCACATGGTTGTTGTGAGGATAAATTGGCAGAGATAAGAATGATGAAAGCTGCTTTGAGACTCCATTATGGAAAAAGGTGGGGCATAGATGAAGCAGACAAATAAGAAGATGGAGAACAGATAAAAGATATATTGATAGGTGGGTTGGAAGGAGAACAGGATACAAAGAAAGGTGAGGAAGGAGGAAATAAATAATATGAAAAAGAGGATAAAAAGATGAGCCCCCCCCAGTCCCTGTGGGGTTCTCATTGTGCAACTGGGCATGGTAGCCACAACTTTGCAGAGTTTTCTCATAGAGAGAGGTTGCCAAGGAAGGGAAGGAGGAAAAGCTGTAGATAGGGAGACAGCTGAAGATAGATATGCAGGTGAATAGGAAAGCCAGATGGAAGCAAGAGGAGAGCCTATTGGGTCTGTCAGGAAAGGGAAGAGGAAATTGTGGGGGAGAAGAAAATGCAATGCCCCCTGCAAGTCCTCACAGGTCCCCTGCTGGCTCTCTAATATTTTATAATAGTTTTAAAGGTGAAATTACACACAGGTTCAGAATAAACAGCACCCACATATTATTTTAATTAACAGAATCTTAATTAACACAAAAACAAGATTAGGCAACAGAATAACATGGTGGTAGCATCTCTGTGGTCTCACAATTCATAAGCAGTCATGTGCACTGCTTATCCCAGCCAACATTTAGAAATGTTTGAGAGAGACACACCAGAACCCTTTCACCAGCCATGAAGCTTTAGTTCAGGGAGTTTAGGATGCATTAAAATTCCAGACTCCCAGGCTACCCTACCAACAAGTGGATACCTAAAGCTGCTTACCAAAATGTTTTACTGACTTTTCTGTTTATTCACTTTATTGTTAGAAATGGCTATGCAAAGCTTGAATCAGAGTCTAAGGTCTTCTTGTATTTCTCTCCCTAACATTCTAGATATAGCATGTTAAAGGGGAAAAAGCAAACTCTTGATTGTGCGACTAAAGTGGGTTGTGAGGTAACAATACTTAATTGATTCAAATGGCAGCCAGCAGGATGATCGTGTGCCATGCTTGATGAGAGAGAAAAGCATGTGCTGGGATTAGTAGCTCGTGGTTGCCTCCCATTGAAAGGTCTTGCTTTTGTCCAATGTCCCTCTTAACCCAAGAAATATCAAAAGTAGTAAAATTTAAAGGAATTCCTGGCTAGATACTCACTTTTCAAAATAAGGTGAACCATGTATTAAATCTGTGGGGCCAGGAAAGACATAGACACTTCAGCTCCAAACAACCAATTCTACTAAGCACAGGAACACTGAACACAAACAAGCAAAACAGTGGACCTTATATGCATGTTTGAGGCTCTCATCAAGACATGCACTTGGTCTTTAACATAGGCCACTGATTGGTCCATAAGACCCTCCTATTATTGGCTAAGAGCCTGGGCCTTGCAAATCCCGAGCAAGAGCTCAGAATCTAAGCCTCAGGTCCAAATCTCACAGTCTTTTACAAGTCTCTTGAATTCCACATATATAACACCATGGATGTCAGTCACATCTAGATGGGTCCTGGAATATTGGCCCATAGATGCCCAGGTAGCTTCATGGTACTAGAAATTTGAAGCTGGGTATGTTGCGATCCTAGTAACATGAATGTGATATCACACTATTCTAGGAATTGGTGGGAACTCTGTGAATTACAAGGTTTTTGTTGGAAGAGATGTAATATAGTTGCATGTATGGTGCCCCTACCCACTTCTCCCCACCCCTCTAGCCTTCCACCAGATGCCAGGCCCTGCCCGGCAATGTAAAACAGGACAAAAAATGTGGGATTCATTTGTTAATCTCTAGATCTGATACTTTAGTTTCTCAACCCTTCTACTTAATGACACATACCAACAATATCACAAATCATCACTGCGCCAACTGGAGACAACTGTCAGGCAACATGATGAATCTCTTTATTTGGCCTTGCTACCCGGCAAGATACTGTGAATAATTTCCCCCTGCTCATGTAACGAAATGTAATTATTTGCCCTGCCAGCACCTCTAGGAAATCAATAGCTACCGCATCAGCAGATGATCCGAAGCTAATAGATGGCTCAGTCTGGTTGCACATTTCAGATAAGTGATAGGTTTGGAGCCATTCGGGTCACAGTCCAGCTCTCAGGACTTTGCAGTGAGAAAATAATTAACAAGTTGGCTGTGAAGACTTTCTCTTACAGTAGAGATGAACCTATAATAGCAATTCGACTACAACACAAAAGTGGGCTTCAGAGGGAAAAGTTGGCTTCAGAAAAAAATGCAGTTGAGTTAAAAATTGAGAATAATTGTAAAGATGCTGAAATAGGATAAAAATGCATGTCAGTTATGAATAGAAAAGAATGGACAGGTCTGCACAAAAAAAGGTAAAGGTAAAGGTATCCCCTGTGCAAGCACCGAGTCATGTCTGACCCTTGGTGTGACGCCCTCTAGCGTTTTCATGGCAGATTCAATACGGGGTGGTTTGCCAGTGCCTTCCCCAGTCATTACCGTTTACCCCCCAGCAAGCTGGGTACTCATTTTACCAACCTCGAAAGGATGGAAGGCTGAGTCAACCTTGAGCCGGCTGCTGGGATCGAACTCCCAACCTCATGGGCAGACAGCTTCAGACAGCATTTCTGCTGCCTTACCACTATGCACCACAAGAGGCTCTTCAGGTCTGCATAAATCTGAACACAATTCACCAGACATGTATGCTAGCCTCCAGGTGAGTATTTTGGGGTTTTCCTGGGAGTAGTTGTTTTTGTTGCTTGTCTGGCTTAGGAATTCTCTGAACACTGAAACTTATCTCCAGACTACAGAGCTCAGTTCCCACTGAGGGAATGGCAGATCTGGAAGGTGAACTCTGTGGTATACCAGAGGAACATCTCTTCTGAGTTCCTTCCCCTCCTTGGGCACCACTATTCAATCTCAAGGAATTTCAGAAGCCAGAGATGGTGACTATATGTATAGAATGATAAGTGAAGGCAGATTCACAACATCAGCAAACATAAGTCATGGTTTCATTTGGCATGGCTAGCTATAACTGCACAGGCCAGAGACATGGAATTGCAAATGGAATGAGAAATCAAGACTGTGTATGGCTAGAGAACATAATTAAATGGAATTATTCTGATTGGGTACTTTTATGTAAATCATGTTCTAGATTTGCGCCCCACTAATGTTTATCTTTAGGTGACTGCATGTATAAATTTTCTTATGCTCAAGCTGTGTCTGGCTGCTAGAACCCCCTCCCCCCTGGCCCACATTAATGATAGTGTAATAACTTGACTTTTTTATGTAGAACATGTTGAGAGATACTTGCTTGAAAGCACTACTTTATTACTGAGTATTCAGTGGCCTTCAGAACAAAATACTTAATATAAAAGTTGGTTTCAATTCAAAATCATTATAAAAGATGATTAATCACTAATAATACAAATTAGTCCAGCCTTAACAAATTACTGTAGTAAACGCTAACCTTCAACATTTCAATAATAAGACTACATTAAAACATCATAAACATCGCTGAAGGCCTTTCTGGAAAAGAAAGCTTTGTATTGCTATCAAAAGTGTGCAAGGTTAGTCCTAGCATTTCTCCCCACAGAACAAAGTCTCTGGTTCTTGCATCTGAGATGAGGAGAAAGCTTCCCCACTGCCATGCTTATTCTTTAGCTGCTCTTCCTTGCTTGTTTCATTCCCTCCTCATGTTTATTCTCAGCTAAGTGACGTGGCCCTAATGACAGCCAAGCGGTGTACTTAGGGTTCTTTTGCCCAGTGCAACACTCTCAATTTAATCACACTGAGAGGAAAGCTTTTTTAATATTTATTTACTGCAGCAAAGAAATAGACACAGGGGAGGTCCCAAATCTGAATGTGACAATAGGATTACATAGTGTTAAATACCCTTTCCTTGGAGGCTGGGAAAGATGATGTCCCTTGCAGGATGAGTCAATAGTCTAGGGTCTCTACCTCCCCACTCCATCTCATGGGAACACCCTATAGCCATTATGCCATAATTCCAGGAACTGCTGACAGGGATCAGGATTTTTGCCTGGCATCAGTCCCAGCCCCCAAGGTTTACATATTGTAATGGCTTACTCACACCTTCTGGCCTTGGTGCACAAGATAAGACCCACTTGATTCTGCTCAAAACATTTCCTCCTCCAACTCATGGGGAAGCTACATTCTGGAGAGGAACATACTGCTCTCTTGATAAGAATCAAGGGTCAAAAACAGTCAAATCAATATGCAGAACTATAGTCAATTTCTAGGGCCATTCTGCATGACTTCAATGTAGCAGAAGGCTTGCAAATTGTAAACGCTACTAATTTGCAGTTCCGCAAAATGTCGCACACAATCTGCCACACTCCTGAAACAGTCCCGTAAAAAGCGATTCATTGTAATGCTTAAAGGGAAATCGGGAAAAGTGGATTCACCCTCCGAAAAGTGCTACACTCTTGCAAACAATCTGCAACACTAGCGAAAAAGACCTGTGCATTCCCATTGTTGAAGTTCCAGCAAAGTCCCTCCCCCTGGCTCTCTCCTCCGAACTTCCGGCGAAGCGATCACCATTTTTTTTTCTCGGAGCGAGCAGAAAGCAACAATCCAGTGAGCCTTCATTCACCCAGCAAGGCTTCTCCGGCTACAGTCCTTCCACAGAAGTGCTTTAAAGCTCCCCTAAGTCCCCAAGCACAACACAGCCTCATTTGCAAGTTCCCTTTATTTTCGGCTGAAAATCGTGCCCATGCGGGGGGGGGGGAGATTTTTCTTTTCACTCGGGGGAGCGTAATAATGATCAATCACCAGCTCACACGCCAGCTGCCAGCTAGACGGGTCTCTACATTAGGAAGAATCAAGGCATATTCATTGCAACATGTGCTTTTTTAAAAACTGTTCTTAAAGGGAAAGGGGCTTTCCCGGGGCAGGATAACAACTGCCCATTGGCTGTATGTTTGATTGATGGCCAGGGGTGGGACAAAGCATAGAAAAAATTGCTTCCTTTCTTGCGATTTTTGTGAGACCGGAAACCTGTGGGAAACGAATGAAACGCTACTGAATTCCACTAAAAAGGCAGGTATGCATAACGCTGAGATTGCACTTTTAAAAATAGTGTTTCCGCTTTGTGGGACCAATTGGCAACATTGGTCCTTGTGCGGAAAGGCCCCTAATAACTGTATGATCAACCTGAAAGGTGCAATAATTTTCTTTACCACTATGTCATCACTAATAATGATGCTGGGCACAATTAATCTGGATGGAAGTTTCACAATATCAGTGGGTTTTACATCCAAGGCTTGTGTGACAAACAACACTTTTTAAAATCTTGGAAGTGCTGTACAAACAGAGAAAAGGACTGTGAAAGTTAACTCTTCACATAAACAGAGAGCCTTGAGGCACAGGCTGGTTAGCATCATCTGAGCACAGGAAGACCAGAGAGCTTTATGCTGTGGATGCACTCAGCCAGATTTCTGCCTTGATTGAGTTGAGTCTGATTTCAGACTTAGCTGACAACAGTTTTACACAGAAAACTGGGAACAAGTTGGCAAGAAAGTTTGGGAAGTTAGGTGAAGACTCCCATTGGGGGCAATGAAAAGGGCCCATGAGAAGATTTCCCTACCCAGTCAATCAGGAAGTTAGCTTTGAAGAGTGAAGAGATCCCTGATCTGGTGTCATTAGAAACTGCCTTGTAAGAGTCATTTAAAAACTCAAGACAAGTATTGGTGTTTCAAGAGAAGGGGCTTGGGTACTGGAAAGAGTTTACCAGCCTTCTGGAAACCAAATGAGCCAGAGAATACTCAAAGGAAATATACTAGAGTAGGAAATACTGGAATAAAAGCCTCTCAGCATAAAGATCTAGGTAACGCTGAATAGCTTAAGAAACTTTCATCAGCCTGAAACAAAAGAACTAAAGTCTATTCATGTACTCAATTTAACCTCAGAGTTACCTATATTCAATAACTTAGAAATTTTAAACCCCTGATGCTACATAAAATATTTTATTATTTTTGAATTTCAAAATGCCTTGAGTGTAATTTAAATTAAAGGGGGCTTCCACGCCTCCCTTCATGTTCCTGAGCTGAATATCTAAAATATCATACTACTAATCTGAGAATGCAATGAGAATGCAATGGGTGTTGTGGGGAATGCAATGGGTTCTAGCGGGGGCTGGCACTGCACTACCTTTTGTTCTGGCTCACAGATGGGCTGATGACCCCGCAGCCAGCCGGGCAGGGGTGTGGCGGTCGATCTTGTCATTATACTGGCAGCTGGGACAACAGGAATGCAGGCAGTCAGTCTCGTGCATGGCAGCTGAGGTGGCAGCCCTGCTGGGAGCTAGGCCACTGGCGCCACAGGCAATCGGGCAGCACAGCTGCTGGCGGACGGCTCAACCTGAAGTGGAGGCAAGATACTGCGGGAGTGCTCCTCTCAGCAGCCAGGCAGCGTCTGGCCATGAGGCTGGCTGAGCGCATTGCAGCCAGCTTCTGGATGAGGGCACTCCAGGGGATGGCCCAATCCAGGTGCACCCAGCTTTGCTGGACATGCCTGGATTGGCCTTTGCAGGTGGAAGCGCAGGCTGGACATGTGGATGTGTCCCACACAGCACTCCACCTAAAGTGAATTTTCACAAATATTAGAGCCACCAATGGTTAGGATGATAAGGTGATGTAGCCAGAATATCATACTGTGATGAGGTACAATAGTCAGGACCATTCCGCATGCAATTAAAGAAGTGGGAGTCTTATACCATATTTTTGGTGTTTTGCATGATGTTGTAAACATCCAGTGGTACATCTGCAAACTGACTTCTACATCCTCCATTTTAAAGTGCTTGTAGGGGAATCCACAAAACTGGATAACCCCTGCCATGTAGTGCTAGCAGGATTAGAGCAGCCAACAAGACACTTGCACAAGACACATGTGTTACCAAAGTGGTTGAAATAGTGAGATTTCCAGCTCCAGTGCCCACCCTTGAGCCTACCTCCCTCTCTTTTAACCCAGAATTGGGCTTTCTTAAAAAAAAAAAAAAGCTGCCTGGAGCAATGAATAGACACACAATCGCCCAGGCAGAGCACAAAATATTTTTCCCCACCAGTTTGCCCATAAAGCATAGCTCTTCCCCACCAGAGGGGTTGCAGTAAAAGGATCCCTATGCATCTATGAATAGATGCATCTATGAAAAGATTCATACAGATATGAATAGATGCATATGTGTTTAAATGCAGAAGTCATTTTTATATTTAAAAAATTAGGTCATAGTCCCTTTAAAAGAGGGAGAAAATTGACTGGCTGCCTGTCTTGACTGACAGGGGGAAGAGAGGAGCATATATATCACATTCCCCTCTTCTACCATTTCAAGCAGCCATGCAAAATGCCAGGAAGCATGAGACGGCAGTATAGGAGCCAGCAGGTGAGGAATTTCAGAGGTTCAGGGCTTTTAGTGTTATGCCATTGCACTGGCATAAGCCTTTTTTTTTCTGTGCAGAATGGCCCTCAGAGTTATTCAGCAGAGAAGAAAAAAATTACTTGATCAGTAAAAGGAAAGAGGAACAAAGAGAAAACCTTGCCTCTGAGGGAGGGAAGTAGATGGAGGAGTGCATCATAGCTTGTTTGGTACTTACTATATTTTAGGTGGCTGAAAAACAAATTTTTAAATTTAGTTTTAAAATCATGGTTAACATGTCACAAAGTGTTTTTAGACTAAGGATATTTTGTCCATTTTAGGTGGCCATTCAGTGGTTGTTTTATGTTGTTTTTATGCCAATGGCTTCCTTTTAGTACTGATAATTTATGTTGCCTTTTCTTGTCAGCTTCCTCAAGCAGGAGACACAGCCCATGAATTTCCTAAATAAATGCATAAAACATATTTAGGATCAAAATGTAAATTATCTTAGGTCTCTACATTTAACTGCTTTAGGAATTGAATTTCCTGGTCTTAGTATGCAATAAGCTTTGTTCAGTGCTCAGGTTGTTCAGAAATTATCCTCGAAGCAATAATCTCTTTTTTTTTCCTTTCAGATTTTCCTGCCAACATCTAGAAGTGCATAAATAGCTCTCCCTATTGTTGCCATTTATTTGATAACATGCTGGAGAAAGAATTCTTCCATTAATCTAAAGAACTAGAATATGTTTTGTGCTTGCTTTGACTTCATCATTGTTGTAGTAGCCAAGGTCTCCATGAGATCTCAATACTAAGCCAATTTACTGCACAAAATTTCTGGGATGATGTCCAAAACAGGAGTGGGAAGGCTTATTTTCTGCACAATGACTTTATAAGTCAAATAACAGGAGGTTTGCAACCAAAATTTCAGCGCATGCTTTCCCCCTCCTATGCATCAGCTTAACAGTCCACTGCCCACATGCTTTCCCTAAGTACCTCTTAGCATCACAAAAATTTAAGTTTGACATTGTTTCAAAGAGTGGAATGTTTTAAAGAAAAAACAAAATGTGAACATTTATTTTCATCATATTTTTTGCTTTGAGGCTTGTTTGGCTGTGATGAGATACCATATACATGACTTCAAGGTCAGCCTATGGTTAGACTCAAGGATTCTGCCCTTGTCCATGTCATGTATTACTTCGTATTTTTCCTCACTATATATACATGTTTTTGTATTGGTTTTATTGGTTTTAATGGTTTTAACTATGGGTTTTATTGTAATTTTTATCATGTAAACCGTCATGAGCCTAAGGGAATGGCGGTAGAAAAGTTTAATAATAATAATAATAATAATAATAATAATAATAATAATAATAATAATAATAATAATAATAATAATAATAATATGTAAAATATATCCTGATGGTTACTGTAGTGATTTTCTTAGACTCTTAGAAGGGATTAGAGGGCATAATGTAGAAGGAAAGGGTGGTACAAGGCTGGAATGTGACATTAACAGTTGGGTACAAACCTAACCCTGAAGAAAAAGTCATCACAAATGTTGACATTCATGCTTCATGTACCAAAATTCATTATGACTCTACCACCACAAACTTCCATGAACTATTGAAACAATTTGTAGTGGTTTATGAACAGAGAAGAAAGCAGGGGTTTAAAGGAGCCGTGAGTTCTTTTAAACCTCTACTTTCTATTCCCTAGAAAAGCCACAAAAACATCTGAGTGGTATGCAAAACCTCCCCATTGCTCAGCTACTTTTTTTGAGTTTCTTGTGCAGTCCCTTTAAAGAAATTTGATAAGAACATGAAACTGCTGAGTGGTGGGAAATGACTCTCAGCTGTTTTCTGAGCTTTTTTGTATAGTCCCTTTAAATGGACTTAACAAGAAATCCTGAAAAACAGCTGTGTCCCAGTGCTTCTCTGTTATTCTTCTGCCACCCCCCTAAACATTAACAGCGCTGCACAAGATAGCCCAAAACAGCTGATCTTTGGAAAGCAATCTTCTCCCCCTTGCTCAGCTGTTTTTCAGGCTTTCTGCAATACCATATAAAGGGACTGCAGTCCCTTTCAGCGAGGTTTACAAGTCCATGAACAGAACTTGCTCCTTGGCACCAAAGATGCCCAACTGGCTTCTGCCAGGGTCTTTTTGGCCCTGGCCCCAGCCTGGTGGAATGCACTCCTCAGAGAGATCAGAGCCCTGTGTACTCGGATCAGTTCTGCAGGGCCTGTAAAACAGATTTGTTCTGATGGCCTACAGTTGAGGCCAGAAATGACACCGGAATTCTGGTCTCCTGCTCAAAACACCAGCCAAATCTCACTGTTTGACATTGATATTGCCCCCCACTTGGAAATCAGAGAATGGTTTTGAAACAACTTTGTAGTAGAATGTTTTAAAATATAATTATTATTTTTATCATTGTTGTTATACATGTTGTTACCTGCCCTGAGCCTTCAGGGAAAGCTGTGTTAAAATTAAATTATGTTATCATTATTATAATTATTGTTGTTGATGATACTAATAATAATAATGTCTTAAGCAAGCTAAGAGAAGAGATAGTCCTTTTGCATCCTTCTGAAAACAGTGCTGCACATAACCAAGGTAATTTTTAAAAGAAACTGGGAGAAAATAATGCTCTTTTCCAACTGCAACCCACCAGGCAAACATAAACAATAACCTCCCATCAAACTTGAAATAATATTTTAAACAATATTTTACCAGTCCTGAAGCAGAAATCCATGCAGCAGAAATCCAAGCAGCTGAAGCACTAAAAAAAAAAGAGTCCTAAGATAGAGTCAAGCTGCAGACTGGATTTGCTAAATTGTCATGATGGGGCAGACAGTTCTAGTGCTCCCCTAACATCTGCCTCCATTCTCCCTCCTTCCTGTTGATCAGGAAACCTGTAAAATGGAAGAAAAACAGGCTTTAAAATATTGGGCCCAATGTTTGGATATTGGTGTATTAGAGTGAGATTGAGATTTGCAAGAATACCAGTAATTAGTTCATGGAAAATTAATTTTATGCATACATATGAGATATATTCAAACCAGAAAGAACTGAAGGCATTTGTATGTAACTATCTGTAACTAACTTCAACCATTTACTCAACAGTAGTTGTGATGTTGGGAGGTTCTCCACTGACAAGCAGTTGGAAACTTATGCTTCACGGCTGTCGTATATAGCATATTACCATGATAAAGGCCATAAGATTTAGAGAGGATAAAGGTGGTGCTTGAGTGGATCTATAAATGTCAGATGCTGGAAGGATGGGGTAAAAGAGAGACTGAAAAAAAAATGTGTTACAGGATAAATAACCTGTTCAGTCTCTTATTATTCCTATGGAGAAAACTGGACAGCACTCAATTAGAGACAAAAGAATCAAACAATTAATTAAGTAAACAGACAATCAATGAAATGAGCTATAATCAATTAAGTGGGAAGACAGTCCAATATTTGAACTAATTAGGATTACAATATACAGCCAATGGAGTGAAATTAAGCAGGTGAACTGATTAGAATTTAGTAGAGCAAATGAGATCAATAAGTGGACAGCTGACTGAAATAGCAAAGCAGTTAAGAAGGGTGGAACTTAATTGAATTATTAAGCAAATCATCAGGTGACTGATAAACTAATTTGGTAAATAGGCATACTTTCAGTGGGCAAAAAGCCTTTATAGAGAGCAAGTGGGAGAACAAATTACTGGGATGAGAGTTCTGAAAGTCCAAATGCCCATTTGATAGATAGCAGCCAAATTTAAAAGGGCCTGTGATCCAGATGACTTAGCTGCCATTATGCCAATGGTGTATACAAGTGTCAAATCTTATGTTTTCTCTGCAGCAGTGTTAAAAGCACAGTAACAGCAGTATGAAAGACAGGTGAAGCTGAAATAAGAGTGGTCATTCCTACAAATTCTCATGTAACAACCGCTCACCAAATAATAGTACTCTTTCTTCATTAAACAAACAAACAAACAAACATTGTGGTGACTATAAAAATCACTGCATATTGGCGATTTCCAGTCTGAAGTATACATATGTTTAAGAATCTAGTTTCATTTTTATATAAATGCCTTTTAAAGGGGTTTCTACATCATGTGGCCAACACAATACACTCTAAAAGCACTGTATTACAAATGTTCTTTTCATTGAAATATTTGGTATTCATTTCTCTATGTTTTTTAATCCTACTTTTTCTCAAGGAGATCAGTTATTTCCGTGGTTCTCCTTTCCCCATCTTATTCTCACAACAATGCTACAGAATCGGTGAGGGTAAGGAGTCACTGGCCCATCATCACACAGTGAACTTCACAGCTGAGTAGAGATTTGAATCTCCCCATCTAGACCAACACTCTAACCACTATTTTCCACTGACTCTTAGCAACACCAAATGTATAAACTAACTGCTAAGGAGCATATTTGCTTCTATTTTTACAAGGATTGGTCATATCTACAGAAATCAAATTCCCAGAAAATCTCAAAATCAGACGTATGGAAAATATGAGGGATTTATTGATGAAGGACTTTTCAGTTTTATATAAGAAAAGCAATAATCTGTGTTATTTTACTAACCTTCATACTCTTCCCCCTGAGAATGATTTGCTGCTGTTCATGAAGCAAGATGACCTATCCTATTTACAGAAAACAAACAGAAAATCTCATTTCTCCAATTTGATTAAATATTTGGAAAGGGGAATCCACAAGAGTATGGCATAATGTGCATATAAGTGACCATCTGTCTTTTTATTTTTTAAGTCTGTTAAACACAGTTCCTTCCTCAATAATGGTGGAATGGTTTGCAAGCACTAGACACTGGGGCAAAGGAGGAACAATGGGTGGTTCCGTTTTCTCTCAATCACCCCCCTTCCAACTACAGCCCCCTCTTGATTCTCTTGGTTGGCTAACAAGGATGCCTCCTTACTTTTTGTCCATCGGAAAAGCTGGACAGATCCAACTCAATAACTGCAAGCAATACAGTGGGCTATTTAAAGCCATCCCATCTGACTTCATATGTATAGTTGCCAACATCCAGGTTGTGGCAGGATTTCCAGGGGAAAGAGATCAGTTCACCATGAAAAAATGGCTGCTTTGAAAGATGGCTACTATGGAATTATGTAGCATTGAATTTCCTCCCCTAATCCTACCCTCCTCAGGCTCCACCTCCAAAAATTTCCAACCTGGAGCTGGCAATTCAGGTGCTTTATTCTGCAATGCTCCTAACATTTCCTTCTTTGTGGCAACAATATTGGGTATTAGTATGGATTTTTATGGGAGGAGGTTCTTTTTGATGGACTCAGAAAATTGATATCCCCCCTTCCCAATTCATACTTCTTGTTGTGGGGTGGGGCTATATATAAATATGCTGAATCCTGTGGAATTGATGAGGCTCTAATCAGGGTTGACAGGATCTGGGTAGGTTAAGACCTTTTTATTTCATTGGAATAGGCACACAAAGGGGGGGGGGAGAACGGCCCTGAACTAGCCACTCATGGCTGAACTGTCTGAGGAGAGTGGGAGAGGAAATCCCGCAGTGTTTTCATTTAAGGTTGAACCTTTTGCATTGTATAGTCAAGAATGAATCTGATGGGAAACATATTTATGCACAATCACCCTACCCCCAAAAAATCAAGATGTAGCCTATGGCCACACTGAACTGGGAGCCAATGCTGGCAAATCCAGCTAGGCAGCTATTCAGGCACCCACAAAATGGGAAGAGTGAATTTAATTATTTGCATGGTTCTGACAATCTGTACACCGCCCGTGGCGCCGCGGGCGCCACGGACTAAATAAAACAGTAAGCCCTCCTGGGGCGGGCTGTGTCCGGGATGAGGAAGGGTCCGGATTGGACCCTTCGTCATGACAGACAATCGGAGGGACCAATCGGCAGGCGCAAAGCGCCTGCCGATTGGTCCCTCCGATTCCCAGCTGCAGCAACTGCGAGCCGCACGCAGCGCGGCTCGCTGTTGCTCCCGGCCTGACGCGCTGCGTCAGGCTGCCGCCCGAGGGAGCCTCCATCAGTCGCGCGGAGCGCGGCTGCCCAGGGCTCCCTGCCCGAGAGAGCCGCCGCCGCCTGCCCCGAAAGAAAGCCAAAAGCGCGGCTCGCAGTTGCGCGGCTGCCCGGGGCTCCCTGCCCGAGAGAGCCGCCGCCTGCCCCAAAAGAGAGCCAAAAGCGTGGCTTGCAGTTGCGCGGCTGCCCTGGGCTCCTTGCCTGAGAGAGCCGCCGCCTGCCCCGAAAGAAAGCCGAAAGAGAGCCAAAAGCACGGCTCGCAGTTGTGCGGCTGCCCGGGGCTCCCTGCCTGAGAGAGCCGCCGCCTGCCCTAAAAGAGAGCCAAAAGAGAGCCAAAAGCGTGGGTCGCAGTTGCACGGCTGCCCGGGAGAGCCGCCACCTGCCCCAGAGAGCTCCTGCCCCAGCTTCCCCGAGCGCCTGCCCCAGCGCTGCCCGAGAGAACGCCTGCCCCAGCTCCCTGCCCGAGAGAGCTGCCGCCTGCCCCAAAAGAGAGCCAAAAGAGAGCCAAAAGAGCGGCTCGCAGTTGCGCGGCTGCCCGGGAGAGCCGCCGCCTGCCCCAGAGAGCCATGCCCAACAGAACGCCTGCCCCAGCTCCCTGCCCGAGAGAGCCGCCGCCTGCCCCAAAAGAGAGCAGCTGCCGGGGGCTCCCTGCCCAGAGGCCTGACGCCGCGAGAGACGCAAAGCGTTCTGGGGCGGGGAGCCACACCGTCCACACCGGAGGGAAGGAGGAGAGCTCCCACGACAGTTCCCGAGGCTTCAAGACGATTGTACGTACCTAGCGCCCTCCAATGGTCCGCTGCTGCTCCGCTGCCGCCTCCGAGACGCCTGCACATGCCCAACATGGCTTCCATCGACACGTGCCGCCACCCACCGCACCTGCACCCGGTTGCGCGCATGCCCGCCGCTGCGCTGCCGCCCTCTGCCCTGCACACCTACAGCCTGCCCGGCCTCACACCCTCCAAACATGGTTCCACCGACCCGCCCGGCCCTGCCACTGATCGCTTCGCTGCCAGTGCCCACAGCCAGTTCGTGGGTCGCCAGCGCCAATGTAAGCCACGCCGCCGGACTTGCGGGCCCAGCACGAGCCGCCCCTGCCCGGCCGCGCCCCGCCAGACTCCCCAGCCTTGCTAGTGCCCGCTGCATTAAGCCTGCAGTGGGCTTATTTACTAGTAACTAATAAATCCTAGTTTATCTTTGGGGTATGGGAACAATTGGGACCTTTTTGATGTCTAATCAGAAATAATTTCAGAGTCAGAAATGAACTGCAATATTTCCATTAGCCAAGAATTTGTATCCCCCTTTTGCAAAGCACAATTGTTGCATTAATTATTAATTTAATTAGATGGAAATAAAATATGCATGTTAGCATGGTTTTCTAACATATTATTTGTTTCCAAAGCAGTGTTTGTTTACAAATTAGATTCTCTATAATACTGAAGTTCTTCTATATTAATATGACTGACTGAAAGGTGGGGGAAGTGATCCTCTTCTGATTTGTAAAAGGCAGCTGTAAATTTAATTAAATTCATTATTAACAACAACTTTATTTAAAATGTTGGTTGAATTTATAATCCTATTATTAATTTTTTCTTCAGGGAAATTATAATAAATATAGAGAAAGAATAATAGAATCATAGAGCTGCCAGGGGCCCTACAGGCCTTCTAGTCCAACTCCCTGCTCAATACAGGACAAGCCTAAAGCTTCCATGAGAAGTATCTGTCCAGCTGCTGCTTAAAGACTGACTGCCACTGAAGAAGAGCTGATCATCTCCTTAGGCAGCCAATTCCACTGCTGTCCCCTCTCAACCTCCTCTTCTTCAGGCTGAACATTCCCAAGTCCCTCACCCTTTCCTCATAGGACTCGGTCCCCAATCCCCGGATCATCCTCATCACTTTCCTCTGTACCCTCCCAATTTTGTCCACATCATTTTAGAAGTGCAGCTTCCAGAACTGCACATAGTACTCCAGGTGCAGTCTGACCAGTGTGGTAGTGGGAATTAACTGATGTTTATATATAAAGATGAAACTGCTTTAGACCACACTAGGAATGCTGCATTGATCATTCTGGTCATGCCACTCCTAAATCATGAAGTGCAGGTTACACAAATTTAAGTGCATTTTGTTACCCACTTCCCCATCAAAAATAAATGAAAATGAATATTTCCCCATATTTTAAGTTTTGGCTTTGAATTCATGTTAAATGACCCTTAAGAGTATTATTTGTTTATACCGTACTTTCCCCTATCTTTCTAAATGACTATCATTTGGAAGAAAAAAATCATATAATTAAAAAATGGATGGTAATTCAGATTCCAATGGTAGATACCACAGTTGAGAGTCAGAATTGCTTCTCTTCCATATATATCCATAATATATATAAACCACTAAAACTTGTCATCTTTGCTCCTTATTTTTAGGGACATGACTAGTCAGACATCTTTGTTCATCTTCTTCAGAGCAATGCATTGAAAGCAAACCGAAAGATTCCATGTTGTAAACATTTACAAAGATCATTTCCGTGGCTCTTACCCTTCCAGTTCAGCTGGGCGTTTTAAAACAGAGGCTATGTATTCATTCTATGACTCCTAATCTCTTCTAACCCATCCATCTCCATTTTCTGCTGATGGAAAATTTCAGGCTACAATAAACACTTAAGTGAAGGACATTTGTTATTGTTTTCTTCTTTATTTGTTCACATTTCGGGAAAGCATTGTGTTCTACTCCCCCGCCCCCCAAATTAATATGTATTTCTGTGAAGGGAGGTAGCAAGAGGAACAGGAACTTAAACACAAATGGAATTGTCCAAAGCACATTGATAAGGTCTCATTTTTGTGTCTTCCTTTGTCTACTAATATGATATCTTATGATAGGCTAGTGGCAGGTGACTAGGTTAACATTAAAAATACATGTGGCTTGTGAAAAGAACCCACACTGTGGCTCGTCCACATATAGAACTCTCCTTTGTGGAAGCCGCCTCACAAGATGATCTTAACATTCTATGTAAAGTGTGTACATGAGATGCACACCCAGAAACACTAGTCCACGTGCACATTTTATGCATGGTTGATTCTATCATGCTACTAATGCCTTTCACTAAGCTTCCTGTGTGCTTTTCTTAAATATTATTTCACATACTGTATATAATCTAAAACCATAGTTTAATATTACTGAAAATGGGTGGATGGGGTAATAAAATGATGGATGGCAAGCAAGTGCCAGAGTTTACATTTGAAGATACAACTCCTGCCCCAGTTTTATTTATAAAACAAGTTATAAAACAGTTATAGTTTATTCTATTGTTTTAAAATATCTTCCTGTGTTATATTTTGCGGGAGTAGTTCTGTAGAGTTTTGAGTTTTCCTGTAGTTTTTTTTAAAGTAGTTGTTGCAGTAGATGAATCATCTGTTTAGGTTTAAAAAATTAAGTAGGTTTTGTGGGTTTCTAGGGATCTCTCTGGGTGGATATCTGTGTGGACCTCAAGTTTGGCTAGAATTCCAATAAAATAAGTCATTTTTAAAAAAAATTAATGAAGCTTAGGGTTTACTTTTTAAAAAATTGTTAGGCTGACATGGGTTTGAAAATTTCTGAAGACGTGTTTAAAATTTGGGAGAACAAATCCTGTTTAGTCTTCTAAAAGTTGAAAAAAAAACTTGTTGGATTCAGCTTTGCCTTGCAGGGGGATATTGGTTGCACCTCAGTAAGGACACTGAACTTTTTTGGCATGAAAATTGGCCATAGACTTTTATTTATTGGATGAGCATGGCCTAGCATGGGAATGGATCTTTCCCTCCTGCAGTCAGCTGACCACAAGGCAGCCCTTGTCAGCAGGCCTTCTTTGATGGGTTCCACCAGCTAGCCAGCCTGTATTTCCCAGAATATATGGTCTGCTGACTCCTCGGAGGTGACAGCTGGGTGCGAACCGACTGGGCATCCACCTCTGTTGGGTTTCAACCACCACCTGGAAATGTAAGCTCACCATCTGGCTCCACACCCACACATCCCCTTATCAGGGCCCCCAACATGGGAAGACCAGCATACAGGCTTGGCCTGAAAAGATCCGCCTCATGCCTACAATCCACCAGCTGTGACAGATAAACAATAACACTCTTCGTAAACCACAATTCACATAACAATCTATTGCCTCTAACAAATCAACCATCAAGGAAGGAGGATGGAATCTTACTTCAGGCACCAAGGGGGAAAAGAGGGCGGGCCCATTCAGGCAGCTCCTAATAAAGGGTGCCCAGCCTGGCTCCTCCCCTCACCACTGTTGCATTGCCACCTGACTTGCTGGGGCTGGGAGTTCAAGGCTCCCTTCTGTGTCCTTACCTGGCACTCCCCTGCCCCGTGGCAGCAAAGCCCCCTTTGCTGACTCTCAGATACTCCTATCCCTGATGGGGCTGATGAAGTTATAGATTAATACCCCCTTTATGGATTTTGGATATAGAAAATATGTATTCTTGTTGAAGAAATAAAACCCAGACCAGCAATTATGTTAGTCTTTTGCATCCTTCTCACACTATAGGAGTTAAATTTGCTTAAGAAATCTAGCAAGAATATTTTATTGCCTATTGCAAGTGTTGTGAATCGTCACTGTGCTTATCATGTGCATATGTGTGTTTCTTCACTTGTTTTTTTTATCACACTGCTTTCAAAATCTGGTGCGACAATCATCTGAATATACTTCATGGATGTGATAATTAAACAGTAAATAAGTGTATCTGTAAAGTGTCACGTTTATGTTTTATATAAAGAATATTCATTTCCTTCAAACTATATAATTCTCAGACTGGTTGTATAGTGGAAGAAGTATGCAATGGTATACCAAACAAGTTAGTGTTGCTTTTCTCCATAGAACATTTTCAGATTATTTGATGTCCAAATGCCTGGGAACTAGCCCTTCACTTGATACATATACATATACATATACATATACATATACATATACATATACATATACATATACATATACATATACATATACATATACATATACATATACATATACATATACATATACATCACTTGTCGTCCTTGTCTTCTTCCTGTCACTTTAACCTCTTGGTCTCTTGCTTGCACACTTGAGTGAATTAACTTCCAAAGCATTCCAATTCTTGCATGTATGACTGATGCAGACTTTCTTGTTTTGGGTATGACAGTGAATGCTTCATATTATTTTGACTGATTGATTTTGCTAATTCCCAGATATTTGTTTTATTATCTATTCATGGACTTTCTCATTTCACACTGTGTGAATCTCAGCATTAATTCCAAACTTGTATAAGTGATTGGGGGGAGGGGGGCATCTGTCTAAATCTTGTGTAGAACCTGTCAGCAACTTGTTATTTCAGAGTGAAAGGCACTGGAAACTGGAATTTCTGGTTTTGCTCAGGATATTTCCATGTGGATTTTGATCTGGTTTTGCTCAGGATATTTCCATGTGGATTTTGAAAAATAGGCCACATTAAGTAACAACCAACTAGCAAGTTTTTTTTTTTTTAATCTTACATGGTAACAAACAAGGTCAATATTGATGCAGTATGTATTGACCAACAGGGTGGTGTTAGGCCAATCAAGATGTTAGTCATGTTTCTTTGGCAAGCTTTATTAAACACCTAACAATAGGGTTGGCCTGGCCGAAGGTTAGAGCCATCCCCTACACAGCGTTCATTTGCTGAAATGTGCTCAAGTGACATGGGTTAAATGGTTGCCAGGTACCCACCTCATCCAACCATTCCTTCCTCCTTCCTCCTGGCTCCAAGCCCCTGACCTTCTCATCAGGGTAAGGTCATGCTAATATTAGCCTACCTCCTACTGAGACCCCCACCCCAGGGTCTCAGTATGGAAACTGGTCCCTGACCAAAGCTCAACCTCATGCCCCCCTTATTCTGCAGCTGTGACAAATATGCAAAAGAAAACCTTGAACCATAGCCATAGGGTGGGTGGGATGCAGTTGAGACAGCTCACAGTGATAGAGCGGAAGAGCTCTGGCATGAGGCACCTTAAATAGGTGCCCCAGAGCCCCTCACACTGCTGCCACATGTGTATCACCTGTGTGCACCTTACAAACAAGCCAGGTGTAGCTGCATCTCTTCAGGCCTGCCCACCTGCCATGCCAACCATAGCCTTCTCTAATGGCCGCTTTTAATACTGCTTAAATCAACTGTATATCCATGGGATTGGTTTTAAATAGTTTAATCAGCTCTTGGTTTTGAATCAAGATCTTCTGCTGCAGAGCCAACATTTCTGGGTCCATCTTTTAAAATGGATTTACATATTAAATGTATTTTTTCCAGTACTGCAGGCATAATACTTCAATTCAGCTCTCATTTATATCTATAAGGCATGTGTAAAGAAGTTTACAGTACATTATATTGTGAAGTTGAAATCTATCACATCTTATCAGATGACAATTTTCTTGTTTCCAGTACAAAATATAAGTAGAAGAGTATCTGCACATTTCTCAACAGGAAGGGACATGCTTGGGATAACTCATGGGCGTCTGGAATTGCTAGGAAAACTACTTGGGAGCAGAAGGTAACTTTACACCCTTCAGCTTATTGATAATTGAATCAGTCAGGTTCAGGCAGGCAGGACTTAATGAGAGTTATAGCTCAGAATATCTCATCTATTATTACATATCTATTACTACCCTTCAGCAATAGTGAGTAGAACACAATCCAACATGATTTTTAAAAAATTATACGTATATATGTGTGCCTTTGTGCATGTGTTTTATTTTTTATTTTAAGAAAACATGGAAATATAAAAAATATATTAAAAATATAACATGGAAATATAAAAGAAAACATGGAAATATAAAAGAAAAAAGAGGATATTAAAAAGTACAAAATAATAATAATAAACCAACTAATGAGTATTTACAGAATGCTGGATTCATACATTAATTCTCATAAGTAAATGGAGTTGATTTTTTCATAGGGGTTCCCCACAATTTCCCCCCTTAATATTATAATGGTAAATTTTCTGTCTAAACTGACAGCTAACTAGACTTTTTATGTTACAATTTGCAAGTGCACATGAAACTCTGCATGGTAGATGGGTGTACAAATCCCATTTATGAAATTTTTGAAAATATAAACCAAAGTGCAACATTTTTTAAAAAAGTAAGTTATATACTTTGGATCAGTTCTTTGAATTAGAGCAGGGGTCCTCAACCCCCGGTCTGCGGCCCGGTATCGGGCCACGAAGGCCATGGTACCGGGCCACTAGCGGCCGCGCCTGCCTCCTCCCTCAAAGCGAGAGGGGGGGAAAGAGGCAGGCGCGGCCGCCGGCATGCCAGTGACGCAAACGCGCACACGCAGAGCTGCTGTGCATGCGTGTTTGCATCCCCTGCTGGCGAAAATGTGCACGCATGCGCGTTAGCGCCACTTAGTGGCTAAAACGCATATGCGCGGTTATTGCGCATGCACGTTTACGTGCCGCGGTGGCGGCCGGGCCACCGGCTCTCTCCCACCCTTGAAGGCGGTCCCCAACTACAAGAAGGTTGGGGACCACTAAATTAGAGTGATTGTCTTAGAGTATCATATTTTCTTAAGTTATTGGCCTGTGTGCCACAAAATTCTGAAGAGGGCTGCTGATACTTAAGAACAAAAATTTGGTAGATTCAGTACCCCTCAAACTAGAAAGCTTCATGTTTGCATACATAGAGTTGGATCTAGTCAGCCTTTTAAAATTATTATCATCAGACAGTAAACCTTATAAAACCCCAAATGCCAAGTCATTCACTACCTAATTGGCCCTAATCCAATCATGGGCTACTTAGGTAGTTTAGACCTAATCAGGAGGCATCTCTCAGCCCAGAAAGGGCTTAATAAGCTCTCCACCTTCAACTTCCTGCCAGTTTCAGAAGTTTACTGGTGGAAAAGGAGCCAGCCTCAGAGCATGTCCAGCTGCCAGTAAGTTGATGTGGCCTATTATAGCTCAGAGAATGTAGGGAGAACTGGGGCAGCCTCTCCATGCCTTCTGGAGTTGTAGGGCTACAGGAGGCCCAGAAACAGTCTATTCCTCTAGGACCCAGGATGCCCAGAAAAAGCCTCTGCCATTGGAATGTTTATTTATGAGTAAGTCATATGAGGTTTGCAGTTTGCAATATGAGAAGGGCAAAATGTGTTCGAGGTAGCCATCCCAGGCAAATACAGAAAGGAAAATACAGTATATACTCGCATATAAGCCGACCCGCATATAAGCTGAGGCACTTAATTGGGCAAACTTATTGACTCGCATATAAGCCGACGGTGGGAAATTCTGCAGGCTACTGATAAATTTACAGGGTGGCCTATGCACTTAATACATGCTCAATCATCACAAGCTTTCCCATCCAGCCTCCCTCCCAACAAATACAGAAAAGTCAAGAGGATGAATAGCTGATGGTTTTTGTACTCCGCTTTTCACTAACCAAAGGAGTCTCAAAGCAGCTTACAATTGCCTTCCCTTCCTGTTTTGATGCCAGACACCCTGAGAGAGCACTGATAGAACTGCTCTGTGAGAACAGCTCTGGCAGGAGAACCAAACAGTGCCCCCCCAAGCCAGCAAATCAGAGCAGAACAATAGTACCCAAAGTTGGCAACCTACTACAACAAGTACAACAGCTATCAAAGGGGGGGCTACAGTGCACCCCAGAACAAAACGCTGAAAGAAAGAACTATAAAACTGAAAACTGAAAGAAAGAACTGTAAAAATCAACTTTAAAAAGAAACACAATCTCAAGAAGAAAAGGCAAACAATGCTGCCCCTCAGATAAAAGAAGAAACACTGAAAAAACAGCAAATCCCAAAGCACCCCCAAAATCCACCCCACTCCATCCCACCCACAGAAACTAAAAGAATAGTTTGGAAGAAATTATTAGGAAAAGAAAGGGAAAAAATATCAGAATCCCTCAGTCAAACCATTGATGACCTGCAAGCTGCCAGAGAAGCTTTCAAGATATTTGCAGAAGGCAGTGGTTAAAGGTAAAGGTATCCCCTGTGCAAGCACCGGGTCATGTCTGACCCTTTGGGTGACGCCCTCTAGCATTTTCATGGCAGACTCAATACAGGGTGGTTTGTCAGTGCCTTCCCCAGTCATTACCGTTTACCCCCCCAGCAGCGAGCTGGGTACTCATTTTGCCAACCTCGCAAGGATGGAAGGCTGAGTCAACCTTGAACCGGTTGCTGGGATTGAACTCCCAGCCTCATGGGCAGAACTTCAGACTGCATCTCTGCTGCCTTACCACTCTGTGCCACAAGAGGCTCTAGGCAATGGTTAGCTGGAAGCAATTAGATCACTTGCAAAGAGCTTAGTTTTTAAGATCTTTGCAGAAGGCAAAGGTTAACTGGAGGCCACTAGCTCACTTGCAAAGAGCTCATGTTGCAGATGCAATACTGTGAATAGTTGGCTGGGGGCAGGCTGTTAATCAATTACCCGCGTATAAACTGATGAGATCTTTTAAGTGTAAAAACAGTGCTGAAAAACTCAGCGTATATGTGAGTATATACGATAATGCTGATGTGGGTGGGACTGGGAATATGTAGACTTTCCCTTACCATATGGAATTCCACCTTGGTCTTGCTCTAATCTTCCTAAGATGATCACAGCAAAGCAAATTTGAGAGCAATTGCATAGAAAATAGGGAAACTGTAGTGGGGGCACAGAAGCACCATGGTAATATGCAGCTCTCCAGTAGAGAGTTTCCCAGTAGCACCTTCCCAGTAGAAGCTGGTTTTTATACCCTACTTTTCACTTCCCAAAGGAGTCTCAGAGTGGCTTATAATCACCTTCACTTCCTCTCCCCACAACCAACACCCGTGTGTTGTGGTAGGTGAGGCTGAGAGAGCTATGAGAAAAAAACTGCTCTATGAGAATAGTTTCTAACAGGACTGTGATTAGCCCAAGATCACCCAGCACTGGAGAAACAGGGAATCAAATCCAGCTCACCTCATTAGAAGCCGCTGCTCTTAACCACTACACCAAGCTGTACAAATTGCCAATATCTGAAAAAGATGTAACTAGAACACAGGCAGAAGAAACTGTTGCAGGAGGATGGTGTAAGTCTATTTTGACTTGCTAATTAACTGTTAGGGGATTCTTTTAATTTAAATTAGGAACTTCTGGTGGATTGCTCTGAGAAGCCCCCCCCCCCCCCAGGCCTCAGTAAAATTGTCAAGCGTTGACCGGTCCCCAATGATAAAAATGTTGGGGACCACTGCTCTACGGGAACCGATCTCTGCAATCTGGAGAGGAACTTTCATTCTGGAGGATCTCCAGCCTCCAGCTGGGACCTGGGGATCCCACTTTTGGGGTTTCTTGAAGTCTGAAGAATGTTTCAGGGATTTCTCAATGGTTAAAAAGTTGAGAAATGCTGACATGGAGGCAATAACTGAGAAACCCACTGTAAGTTTTTTGCCAACCAATGTCAACACAGACCAGTTTCCCCGTACCTATGTGAGCCTGTGGCCAATTATTATATTATTACTATACATAAGGTTTATATTCTTGATACTTATAAAATTGATAAAAAATATTGAAGACTCAGGGGACTTGTCACTGAGGAAAGAATTTCACTGAAAACGGAAATTACCTGGATGCCGTTTTGACAAGAAGTCCTACTGAATAAACAGATAAGGAAAACTGTAAAAAGAACACTTTATTTTATTGTATTGCCATTGGATAGGTCTTTCTCTCTCTGTAACATATAACTGTTTTTATTTATTTTGATATTGAGCTGAACTGAAGAATGTACAGACTGAAAGTTTTTCAGTTCTTTATACAAATTTTGCTATAAATTATATATTTTAATTGAAGGAAAAAAACTGTTACAAGTTAGTTATTTGATTTTATTGTTATTAGCTATTACTGCCACACAGCATTTCTCTTTCTTTCCCACCTGAAGCCTGACATCCCTGCACCTGCATGGGATTCAAAGCCTGAGAGTTCCCCTCTCCCAAGTAGTCTTTTTTCTCCAGGGGGACTGACCTCTGCAGCCTGTAAATGACCTGCAATTCTAGCCAATTCCCAGGTCCCAACTGGAGATTTGCATTCACAACTTCTCTGGGGCACATTGCCACAGAGTTTCCCCCCTGCTAAGTAGTCCTTTCAACTCCAGGAGCCCAGAGATGAGTTGTCATTGCAGAATTTCCCCTCCAAAGCAGCCATTTTTCCCTGGGGAGCTGATCTCTATAATCTGCAGATTTGCC
This sequence comes from Paroedura picta, assembly GCF_049243985.1. Classification (NCBI taxonomy): domain Eukaryota; kingdom Metazoa; phylum Chordata; class Lepidosauria; order Squamata; family Gekkonidae; genus Paroedura; species Paroedura picta. The sequence goes on from NC_135377.1 coordinate 53,636,187, forward strand.
TGCAAATGCAGAATCTGAATTGACCTGACAACATTTAGCAACCCATGACTAAGTATAAGTCTTTTCACCCTCTGAACTATAAGGCAACAATGAAGTCTTTAACTTCAAATAGGTTCCCTGGCTGGCTCTTAATATTTCCATTTTATAATAAAGTATGACTGTTTGTGATATTTTGTTTCATCCTAATAAATGGTATACATGACTGCTACCCCACCCCAACGTCAAGGTCAACTCTTTTATGAAGATTTCTTACTCTTAAAGATCTCATGCAATCTAAAATCTGATGGAAATATTTCCTAAATGCAAGATGCAACATGGTTTCTTATGAAAACAAAAAAATTCCTTAAAAAAAAAACCCTGAAAATACTACAGCCCTTCAGTCTTGCAGTCAGAGATAAGCACCTGAAGAGAGGGCCAGCTAGCACTTCACACCATAACATAATTGGTCAGGTTGACCTTCCTGTTTGCCTGGAGACCAATGCAGAAAACAACATAGAGACTTTCTTTTTAATGATACTCTGAAGGAAGACTTAATAAGCTCTTTTGTTGCTCTTTTGACTTCAGAGCAGACAGCAGCCATTGCTAGTTTGGCTCAATTGAGGTCTAAAAGTCTGCTAATTAAGTAGTTTCTCAGCATTAATGTTCCAGATTTCCCTTTCCCGAAAGGTGGATGCTGAGGTGGTTATGATAAAGCTAACTCTAGCCCAACCTCCCTTTGATTTGTTCAACCCTCTAGTTCTACCTCTTGCAGACAGTGTGTTCCCTTCACCCAATGCATGTATTTATACCCATCCTGCTAACACAAGGGGAATGAGGTCATACTTAAATATTGTGTTGAGGATTTTGAATTGGGAAAAACAGGGTCTTTGACACAGATAGTGGATAACTCTCCCAACTCACATCAAGCATCTTTCCTCAAAAATGTTGTTTTTGTAGACTTAGCAGAGGATTTGGATAGAATAGAGCAGCCCAGTTGACAATTACATCAGATGCCTTGGAATCCTGGGCGGGGGATAAACAGGTGTTGGGGACTGTTTCCCTTCTGCCCTTGTGTCCTGGCTGGCTGGACTACTCCTGTAAGATGGTGGTGGGAAGAGATTTATTTCACAAAGAGTGACAAGATGCAGAAATTCTTGGACCCCTTTTAATCTCGACCTCATCCCAAGGAATGATGATGTACAGACCCAGTTAATTCCCTTCTCTTTGACCATGATGCTGTGTAAGACCACAATCCTCCAGACTATCCTGGAGGGATGTTCTGACCTAGCACAGGAGGCATGGTGCCAGGCTGCCACCTGGTTTCTGGCTCAGAAAGGTCACCCCAAGTCTTCCTGCTCCTGCACAGGGGAGCATTTGGCACATTGCACCCCTTCCGGCCGGATGTGTGCCTCCGCATGAGGCAGCCAGGGTGGGAAGATTCCACTGTGCTGTGTGTGTGGGGGGGGGGGAGCATCATGATTGTTTTTATTTTTAGGGACACATGCTTGCATAACAATGCAATACCATGTTTCTAAAAATAAAAATAAATGCCCCAGGCGGCATTTTAGGGATGCAGTACTGCAGGCCAGGATGGTCCAGCTTTTCCCCTTCCAGATGGGCCAGGCCTGATATATGCCCAAATGAGGTCTGCAATGGAAAAGAGAAATGTTCCCTTGCTGCAGGCCAACTGAGGGCCTGGGTTGCACCAGACCCCAGACCACCCCAGGCCAGTGCCGACATCATCCGGAAGTAGGAACTAGCCCTACGACCAGACGAGCTCTGTGCTGGGCTGAATTCATGGTACAGAAATGGTCTTGGTGACCAAGACCTGGGTGACTGAAGCTGAGATTGTTCTGCTCACCCAACTTATTCCCCCATGATACTTGATCATCAACATTGGACTGAGTGGTGGAAGTGGAGTAGCAATCCTCATACAGGACTGTTTTCCCCTTCAGCTGATCCCTGTATCAAACATAACTGGTCTTGAATATATTGGCCTAGTTTGGGGCTTGGGTTGTTGGGGAGCAGGTGGGAGTCCTGCTTGTCTACTGTTTACCTCCTCACTGACAGACCCCCTTCTGGGGTTATCAGAAACAGTGGCTGAGTGATCACTGTGTTTGGGAATCTTATTGTGATCGACTTCATTTGCATCCTGTCTTTGTTTCATTCTGTATTTGAAGGCTGTATCTGGTACCCCAGGTGTTTCTCCATCCAGCCATTGACCAGACCATCCTTAGCTGCAGGGAGAATGCTGCAGCTTTTGAGCCATGGGTTGTATTGGAATTTTTGAGAACAAGTTGTGGGCACCATCAGAGGCGGAAGCCAGACTCAGGGGCATTTCCCACGGCTTAAAAATAGCACAATGGTTGCTGATTGAAAACGCTACTAATTTGCCATAACGCACGACGTCGTAAACGATCTGCAACAATCCTGAAACCGACCCGCCAAAAGCGCTTCGTTGTAGCGCTTTTAGGGGAATCCAGAAAACTGGATTCACCCTCCGGATAGCGATACACTCCTGCAACCAATCTGCAACAGTAGCGCTAAAGACCTGTGCGTAACCATTGTTGCGGGTTCTTCAAAGTCCCTCCTCCCGAGCCTGTCCTCCAAACTTCCGGCGAACTGTTCGCCATTTTTTTTTTCTCCGAGCGAGCGGGGATCTACGAGGCAACGGGACAGCGACTGGCTTTCAAGCACGATCACTTTCGGAAATTCTGCCCGGACACCACAAGAGTTTTTCACAAGCACAGTGGCACACACCGTCACGTTCCCAAAATTTTCCCAAAGCTTAAAACCCCGTCTACCATCGGCCAGTCCTAGCGGAGTCAACGTACAGGGAGCATTTTAAAAAATTTTCCTCTGAGCGTGCCAACGAACGTTCGCCGCTCGCAGTCTCCTGCTTAGCTTAGAGGGGTTCAATAGACATGATTCGTGGTGATATCATGAGGGGCGGCTTATGTGTAGTGGGTCTTTGTGTGGTTCCCGGTGCGTGCTTGTGCTTGGGTGCGGACAACCCCTTCCATTGGCGGCTAGACCTCCGGCAAGCGGAGTTGCCGTCCCCCGTTCATTTTAAAAAATTTTCCTCTGAGCGTGCCAACGAACGGTCGCCGCTCGCAGTCTCCTGCTTAGCTTACAGGGGTTCAATAGACATGATTCGTGGTGATATCATGAGGGGCGGCTTATGTGTAGTGGGTCTTTGTGTGGTTCCCGGTGCGTGCTTGTGCTTGGGTGCGGACAACCCCTTCCATTGGCGGCTAGACCTCCGGCAAGCGGAGTCGCCGTCCCCCGTTCATTTTAAAAAACATTCCTCTGAGCGTGCCAACGAACGTACGCCAGTAACATGTCATGTTTGGTTGATTTATGCTGTGGCTGGTGAATATTATTGGGGAACTGCCGAGTACTGCCGCACTTGCTCTCGGTTGAACACCGGCATGCGTTTGTGTAATGGCGGACAATTTTCCTAAAATGGCTCCCGCTGCATGTTCAAACTGCTCTTCTCGCGTGTAAACGAATCAGCGCATGCGTTAAGTCAAACAACAAGGGCGCCAATCTGGCCATTAGGAGCAGATCCTGTTCCCGCGCGAGGAGCTTTGAACGTGACATGTGACCTAATGTGGCCAATGCGCGTGTCCCCTACTGCCCTCTACCAATCAGGAGCCGGCTAGTCCCTTTGTCTTTGTGTGCGGGAAGGTATATGATCCGTTGCACCCTGCACCTCCCACCACCATTTTGCTCAGCTACTAGCGAAAGCAACATGGAATCGTCTTCTCAAGCCTCGTCCGTCCCTGCAACCGGCCGTGGCCCAACTTGGAGGGACGCGGAGATCAGGGACCTGATCGGGATTTTCTCGGAGGAGAAAATCCAGGACGCGTTCCAGTCCTCCCACAGGAATAGGGAGGTCTTCGAACAAGTGGCCATTAAGATGCGCGCCCTGGGCCACAACAGGACCGGCCTTGAATGCCGGTTGAAGACCAAGACAATGAGGGCAGAGTACATGCGTGCCGTGAACCATAATAAGGGTTCCGGCAACGAAAAGGTTACCTGCCCCTACTTCGAGGAGCAGCGCCAGCTGTACGGAGACGGGGAAGGATCCGGCAGGCCGAAGCGCGTCGGCCGGAGCCTTAAGGTGGTTCGGAAGCCGGCTGCCCCGGTCGAGGAACCACCCGCTGAGGAGGATCCCGGCGAGGGCACCTCGTCCAGCTTTCGCCCTCCACCCCCCGTCCAGCAACGAGCCGCGGAATCGGTAACGCTGGACCTGATCGCAATCGTTCCTGGGGAGCCAGAGGAGGCTCCTGAGCAAACGCCCCTTGCCTCCGGTAAGTGATTTTCTTTTTATTTTATATTTCCTTTTGAGCAAATGTGTGTTCTGACGTTTGGGCATCGTTTTCTCGTGTGTTCGTTGCAACGCATAAGATGGTAGGCTGTGGAGTGCTTGCTGTGGTTACTATTTGAAACGGTTTTAATTTTATAATTTAATTTTAATTTTTAAAAGATTTTAAAAGATGGTAGGCTGTGGAGTGCTTGCTGTGGTTACTATTTGAAACGGTTTTAATTTTATAATTTAATTTTAATTTTTAAAAGATTTAATAAGATGGTTGGCTGTGGAGTGCTTGATGTGGTTAGTATTTGAAACGGTAATGTTTAACCAACAGCCCCAAAATATTTGCTGCATGCCTCGCCCATAGGCCTTCTGCAGTACTTTGGCTCACTACTTTGGGAGCTTGCTTTGTGGTTCATGGTGTATGCTTGCTCATTTTTCACTATTTTCTGCTCTTGTCCACAGAGACACAGTTGCCAGGGACGGGGCCCCTAGAGTCTCCAGCAGCACCTGACGTGGATAGTGATTCGGGGGCATCAACTAACATTGGTAAGTATTAGTAAAAATAGGGCGGGGGGCTGTTTTAACTGCTTTGTGCTTTTCTGTTTGTGCAGGGCAGCAGCACTGCTAAGAGAAAGAAGAGAGTCCCTCTGCGTTGCTGGTGTAGGCTTTGAAGCTGGCTTTGCCACCCTTTGGTCCTAGATCTGTTTTTTTCCTTTTTTTGCAGATTTCATACCCGGAACACAGGAGGAGGAACAGCCCGGGGTGCTTGGACCTCCTGCCCGGCGCAGGCGGATACAGATTCAAGATGGTGAGCGTGCATGACCTGTTCCTTTCGAGCCATAGCTGCAGGACAATGTCGCTAGGCACTAACCATGTGCTCCCTTTTAATTGTTGAGAGTCCTGCTGTGAAAGTAGGCAAAAGTAAAAGCACACCATGGGCAAACAAACAATAGCCATGTGCTCGCCGGGGATTGTTTAAATTCTTGGCAGGAAAACACGGGGACAAAAAAGAACACCATGTCCACCATGGTGTGTTTTGACTTTATTGATGTTACTAACAGTTTTGTTTCTCATTTTTTGCCAACAGAGGTTCTTTCAGATGAGGAGGAGGAACCACCCCTGGCTCCAGGCAGCCCACCACCTAGAGGTGCGCTCCCAGCAGAGGAGAGGCTTACGAGGGAACGCGGCAGGCTGAGGCGCGTCTCCGTCTTGACAAGCGTGGGAGAGAGGCTCCTTGAGCACTGCTATGAGGAGTCACGGCGTGCCGCGGCCGCTGACCAAGCCATGCTCACACTCATTGCCCAGGAGGGGAGAAAATTGAGGGCAGTCCTTAGAGAGACAAACCAAATCCTACGCGAAGGCGTGGAGGAGGTGCGACTGATAAGGAGACTCATGGAGAGGGCTGTAGTGGTCATGGAAAGGGCCTACCCTCCACAAATCGGCCCCCCCCCCCACCACCACCCACACCAACACCACCACTTCCAGCACCCACCCCACCGACTCCCTCTCAGAATGCCTCCACCCAAACAAGAAGGAGGACTATTCTCGGAAAGAGAAAAATAAAACCAGCAGACAAGTACTCCCCCTCCTAGTTTTGCCCACTTTTTCTATTTCATGTTATCTGTGTTTTGTTGTTTGTTGAATAAAGTTTATATTTTTGACTCTGTCTCTGTGTACCCTACTGTAGAATCTGCAAGGCCGAAAGCGGCCTCTCTAGTGATTGTCTATATTGTGGTACTGCTGTGTGGGTTGGAGGTTGGAGGGGTGTTAGTTCAAGGAGTTTTAGGAGTGTGGTGTGGGGTTAAATATGTGCGAGTTTAAGAAGTCACACTGGAATCTTGTTATAAAATTTGCAATAACATTTTATTTTAAAAAACATTTTAACAGGGGAAAAACATTAGGGAATGAAACTTGGAGCCCCACCAGCACCACCACCCCCCACCCCCCTGGAAAACCTATTTTTTTTAACAAAAGTATACATTTAACAGGGGGAAAAACATTAGGGAATGAAACTTGGAGCCCCCCCCCAACCCCTACCCCAAAACACAAACAGGAAACAAAACTCAGGTCCCACTGCTCCCCTGCCCAGCCCCTTCCATCTCCCTCACTCTCCTGCTCAACCTTCCCACGGACCCCCGGACTTTGCGGCGGAAGAGGTCCTCATCCTCCTTCTTCTTAACTGTGTGGGGAGGGAGAAAAAGTACACATTAGTGCCACACATATTTTCAAATTTCTTTAGTTTACATGCATACACTTTTAAGTGGCCTTAGCCACAGTGTGAGAAGAGTTGGGCAGTGGGGAACATAACCTACGTTCTTCCGCCTCCCTCTGTTGCCTTTGCTGCTCAATCTCCCCTTTCAGCTCTGCCACTTGAGCCTCCAGGGAAGTAACTCTGGCCTCCATGGCACGCAGCCTTGCCTCCACAGTTTCAGCTATAGAAATCAAACAAAGAATTTGATCACACTCCAAAAGGAAGCATCACATCAGGCTCCCATATGGCTCCATGGGGGTACACACACATGGGTCTCCCTCACAGACATAAAACTCTCACCTGCAGCCTGTCCCGAGGTGGAAGGTCCCTCTTCCTCCCCCTCCTCACGCTCAGGTGCTGTTGCCAGCTTGGATGGTGATTGTGTGGCTGGGCAAAGAAAAAGACAAATCATAATTAAAAGCACACAAAACAGAGATGAAACACAGCTGGTGGACACACCACAGTTAGAGTCTAAGCGCATAACCAAAGTGGTTCTACAGTACTGGCTGGCTAAGTCTGAGGGGGTTGACAGCATCTAAATACCTTCTTGAATTTCATTGGGGACAGCAGGGGAAAGAGGCAGCTAGTCATTCCATGCATGTTTAAGGGCAAAACACAACGAGGGCAGCACTCACCCATATGCCTCCTCATGTCCAGGGGGGGCTTCCCAGCCTTCTCCCATATTTTAACCATCTGGTCGTGGAAGACCGTTCTCCCACTTGGCTGCGGGATCCCCCCCCACTGTTCCAGACTGTTTAGGAAGTCCAGCTTAAGTCGCTTGAATTTTGTCCGGACCTGCTCCCAGGTCCGGACGTAGCCCCTCTCCCTCAGCTTTGAAGCCAACACCAGGTAAGCACCCTTGGTGTGGCAGTGGGTGCTGGCCATAAGGCGGCCAACACTCTTCGATTGGAGCACAAGCTCCAGAAGTGCCTCAGCCTCGGCGCGCTGCCAGAAGGAGCCCTTCCGTGGCTTCGGCATCTTCGGAATGACGGTTAGGGAACGAACGTACGTTGCTCCGATCGACCACCCCGTTTTTTAAATGTATCAAAGCTGCCCACCAATAAAATTATTCATTGGAACATAAGTGGATTGATCCTCCGGTTTGACAGGGGTCGCCAATACTTCCTGGCTACCCGCCTCCCCGAACTTTCCCCATTCAGCGCTTCCGTATTGTGTTTGTCAATTTCAGTGGGGAGTTAGCATTTAGGGCTGTCACAGTGCTTTTGGACCAGAGAATCCCCGTTTTTTTGCTGGCAAAGTACACCAACCGCACAAGACAAGGTTAAACAAAGAACACAAAACTTTATTCAACAACAGAGTAGGAAAAACAATTAAACACGCCTCCTGTTTCTGTAGATGTGGGTGGCTATGGCGTCCCGAACCTTGCACCCCTCAGCATATATCCTTTTTCTCCTTGCTTCAGGGATGTCCTGTGTATCCTGAAGGACTACAGGTTCAGGTTCGTCCTCAGGGAAGGGGATGTTATGTCCCTTGTCCTCGCATATGTTGTGCAAAATCACACATGCGATTATCAGCGGAGTCACATTGTCAATATGTACATGGAGTCGTGACATTAAACAACGGAACCGTGACTTCAAACGTCCAAAGGCACGCTCCACTACATTCCTTGCCCGGGAGTGACTGAGGTTGTAGTGGCTCTGCACGTCCGTCCTTGGCCGCTTGTAGGGAGTCATGAGCCAGCGTCGTAATGGGTAGGCTCCGTCCCCGAGGACCAACGCCGGCACACGCACGCCCTCAATGGTGGCGGTGGGGTTTCCTGGAACAAAGACCCCTTCGTCCATGGCTTTCCTGAGGTTGGATTCCCTGAAAACAAGGGCATCATGCCTCCTGCCACTCCACCCCACCTCGGCATCGATAAACCGGCCGGAGAAGTCCACTGTTCCTTGCAGGAGAACAGAGCAAAAGTCCTTCCTGTTCCCGTACTCTTTTATGCTTCCCCCGGGGGCACGGATAGGGATGTGGCTTCCATCGACGGCCGCAAAACAATGCGGGAATCCAAGCCTGGCAAACCCGTCCATACTCTGGAATAAGGGAAAGAAAAGAATATAAGCCATTGCATGTCAGCGTGGGGTGTATCGCGTCTTCGTTGCTGACCTGTCAAGCAAGAAAAAAAATTTAAAGGGCAAAGGGGATAGAATGACACTCACCGCTCCCAGCCGGTCTCCGAGGCACACGACTTTGCTGAACAATTCCGCCTCCATGGCGAGGCAGAACTCCTTAAGGATATCGCCAACCGTAGTGACTCCGAGTCCGAATTGCTGGGCTACTGTCCGGAAGTACTGAGGGGTGGCCAAGTACCACAATGCGGCAGCCACCCTTTTTTCAACTGGAACGGGGCGCCGCATGCCAGTGACTTGCCTCTCCATGCGGCCACGTAGAGCCTCCACGAGTTCAAAAAATGTCCCCCTCGACATCCTGAAGTTGGCAATCCAGTGGTCATCATCCCAGCGAGTCCACACAAAATTCTCCCACCAGTCAGAGGATCGTTCGTCCACCCAGAACTGTCTGGGGAACCGGACCTCTGCCAGAGCTTGCCAGCGTTTCTTGGCTGCCATGGTTACCCTTACAGAACGTCTTCTGCTGCTGGTCAGCGTTCCGGTCACCCGTTCTCGGTACTCCGCGATAGCAGACGTCCGACGCGACAAGGCGGTATTCATGCGCTGGACCACCGCGAGCATGTAAGCCAGCAATTGAAAAATAAGCCTCTCCATTGCAACGTTGACCTGTGCTGCGGGCAGTAGGCTACGCAAACAAAAGAGTGAGGCCGACCGCGTGTCTGCCCAGGTGCATATAAGCAGGTAACCTGTGGGCGTGTACTGTGGGCGGGGATTAACCAATCAAACATGTCAATGCATCTGGTTCCTAGAAAACAATAGAAAACACGTTCCAAGGGCGCCAATGATTGGACGATAACGCGTTGCTACGGGGTTTCCTGGGTTTTTTAAAAAAAAAGGGAACCCCGACAAGTCCGGCTTTAGGGTCGAGGTCAAAGGTGTGCCTGCAGTTTGATTGACGGGCACGGGAGGCCAGAAGCGCTAAAAAGGGACCTCCTTTGTAGCGATAAGACGGAGAACCGGAAGCCTGTGGGTTACGAAAGTGGCGAGAAGTGAAAGTGCCAAATTCCGCAAAAACCGCAGCTGTGCGTTACGGGCACGGCTAGTTACATTTCGCTACTTGAAGTAGCGCTTTCACAAACGGCAACCAAATAGCAACTTTGAGCTCTGTGCGAAATGGCCCTCAGAATGGCTGTCATGGATGCAAAAACTGATCCCAAAACATTGTGAGGTTCCAAGATAGTTATCCTCCTGTCACGGAGGCCATTTTTTCTAAATGGGGCCTCCCTCCGAAGTCAGTACCTCCTGGGCTTTTCTGGAACAATTCCTGTCCAGTGTGGGGAAAACAAAGGTTGACTGATCCAGGAAAGACTGCTTTGGTGAAAGTATGCAGATACCAATGCACCTTATTGGTATTCATCATGTGGCTGTGTGTGGATGCTGTGACATTAGTTTACTAAGGTAACAGGATTAACTTATAGTATATATTACTACTGTTATAATCTGACGAAGAGTGCTTGCACTCAAAAGCTCATGCCTTAAAGGTTCTACTGGACTCTGATTTTATTGTGCTACTTCAGTCCAACACGGCTACTCATTTGAATCTGCCTAAGACCATATCCTGGAATCCTTATTAATTGTTTAAATTGAGTATGTTAAGGACAGGGAAACATCTGCTTAAAGGGGAAAAAAATCACTGCAAAACAGAAATAAAATATAATAATGAAAATCAAACGAAAAAAATAGCCAATTACTTAATATGTATACTATTACGAATTCCCATAACAATTTTTAATGTTCTATTCTTTAGAATCTTGGTTTATAGTAAGACTGGGTTGAAACAGCTATTTTCCCTGTCTACAAAGCCATCAGGAGCTTCAACTTAATGTCCCTGGTATGCTTCATTGAGCATATTTCATTTCATTGTCAGCTTTTAAAGCTGTCTCTAAGCACCCCTCAGACTAGTAAAAAGAGGTTATAAACTAATTTGTGTTAGCACAACAATAATTTTAATGTCCATCTAAGGTAACAGTTCATGGTTTAATATCGCCATAACTGTTAATTTGAGAACTACCTTTGTTCAAACATTTCCATTCTTTATCCAATATTTGCATGATTCAAATTATAAGGAGGGGAAATATATATTGTTGAGTGTGTGTCTGTGTGTATGTGTATAATAATAAAAAAACAACTTGTGAGTATATAACTGGCAGCCTTTTCCCTAGCATTCTTTAGAGATTTTCCCCATTCCATATTTTTATTAACCCAGGATTTCTCCCTATACTATTTTTGAATTAACTGAGAAATTTTCTGAAATTAATTTTGGAATTGGAGCATACATAATTGGCTATTTCTTTCCGCTGATGCAATTCATTTGCATCCTACCCCTCATTCTATCAGTGCATACATGCAAAAATGCAACATCAACGCAATCACATCTTGGGCTTTTATATGTGTTGTGCAGGATAACCTGTGTAACAGTATCGCAAATCACATTTTGTCAGCTTAGTTTGTTATTCCTGTAAGGTCCTCGAATCTGTTAAACATCCTCATTATATTGTGGTCTAATTTATTGTTCACCCTTTGCCTATAGGGGTTGATGTGTAATTTCTATTTTATTGTGTCTGAAGAAGTGTGCATGCACAACAAAGCGTACACCTTGAATAAAAGGTTGTTGATCTTCAAGGTGTCTTCCCTGGACTCAAGCTTTGTTCTGTACACCACACAAATCTTAATAAGATCATATGTAACTTTTTTTCTTTGCAGAGGCTTACTAAAAAGACAATTCACTTTGATAAAAAGGGAGGAGATACAAATGAAACTGTTGAAGACTGTATATTTATGATATCTGTAACAAACTGAGAAATGTGCTACTGTAGTTTGAGTGTCAAATTAGGATCTAGAGATCCCAGGTCTGAAGCTTCTCTAGGGATGGGTGATTCAGTTTGGATAAGCCAAAAAACAGCCAAATCGATGCTGATTTGGGTCCTTTTCAGGCCTATCCAATATGAACTGCCCATCCCTGCAATTCAAACGGACCAAATCAACAATCACCGAATCATGGTTTGGCCATGATTCGATCAGTTTAAATGCCGAATCTCAGCTGAAGAGGAATAGAGAACCGACCAAACTGCTGATAATGCCAAGCCATTTAATCGCTCCCCAAGCCTTACAGGCAAGGCTTTCATTATCAGATTTTTGGCAGATGCTCTCTTCCCTCCCTTCTCAAGCAGTAGAAAAACTCTTCATTGTCTGGGAAGTAGGGAGCACGTGCATAGAAAAAAAAGAATCTGGCCAAATCTGAAAAAGTGAATCCAATTCATGCAATTTGGATTCGTCCCAAATTGGTTCAGGCTAAATGCAGAATGGTACTTCTGTGTATGTGTGCACATGCCTAAACCCCACTCTGCCATGGAAAGCTTGCTGCATAAATTTGGATCCATCAGACACTCTCAGCCTAATATCCTTGGTGATATTCTTTGATGATAAAATGGAGCAGTGGGTCCCCCATCCGAAGAAAAAAGCAGGATATAATTGAGGCAAAAAAATAAAGAATGAAGAATTTGAGTGCATTGGTTCTACTTCAGAAATAAAATAATTTCTAAGAACATCTAAAATCCAGGGAGAAATCTGAATGTACAGAATTATGGAATTATTTATCTCATGATTAACCACGGATCCATTCCTGGGTGTACTTCAAGCTTCTCTCATACCCATATTAATAGCGGCCATGCTTCCATAGTTCTCCTGACTTTCTTTCCAAAGTCTGGATTCCCAGAGTAAGTTTCCGTACTGCTGCCTGTGACTGAGACTTGCTGAACTGCTGATATTTCAAAGCTCCATTTCCTGCTAAGTTTCACTTTCTGCTTTCTAAAAATCAAACTGCTATTAAAAGCTTAGGAGTAGGTAACACTGAGTTTTCTGGTCAGTTGACAATTCTATTTCCTTTCAATTGCTTCATATTACTGTCGGCTCATTTAGTGAATTTTTTCCCCATGGTTGTCTCATCCATTCACCCAATGCACCTGACATTAAAAAAAACCCAGTGTTCAAGAAAAGTGATTTCCTTAGTTTTCTCCATCCTACCAGCTGTGAAGACCTGCACAGATGGTCTCAAAGTTTCCAACCTTGCTACTTTTTCTCTCCTTGTGTGATTCTTTTTCCTTGAATTTGCATTTTCTCCCAGTGCTACCTGGGGACTGCAGTTAATTCCAATCAATTTTTTGCATAAGCCGATATGTTAAACACCACATACTGATTAATACCACAGACTATGCAGCTGCAATAGCCATGCACACATGTAGACACACTAACATGGTGAATTCTAAGGCTCCTTAAACAGTTGATGATGAGGGTGATGTTGATGATGATGATGATGGGTCATGCATTATCCAAATAAGCCAGTGAATTATGAGTGTGTGTCATCAGTTACTATCTGGTCAGCCAATGGATTTAATGTCATCACTGTGGTTCTCGTTGCCCTCAAGTCATAGCTGACTTCTGGTGACTTCTTTGGGTTTTCAAGGCAAGAGATGCTCAGAGGTGGTGTGCCATTGCCTGAATCTGTGTCATCCCCTTGGTATTTGTTGGTCTACCACCCAAGTAATAGTTTCAATCCTGATCTGATGAGATGGGGCTAGCCTGGGCTAGCCAGGCCAGGGACTAACAAAAGCAATGTAAAAAAGCAAAAACGCTCAACATGTTTTTGAAAAGTGCGCAAATGCTTGAGGCAATCTTATCAACACAATGGACTGAGAAAATGTTGAATGTGAATCACATTTGTGCCAAGTTGATAGCATCCCTGATCAGTGGTAGCCAACTGGGGATGATGACAATATACCAACTCAAAAAGGAAATGAAAAAGACCACATCATCTCATCCTTGGGCATCCTGCCTGTTTGCCAAAGGACAAAGCTTTGATGTGCTTTCCAAGACAATCAAACAGCAGCCTAGAATGCCTGAACAGTGTCTCATCACATTGAGCTTCTTCACTCTTATTGAATCCCACTCCAGGGTGACCTTTAATTGGTTCTTGACTGACCAGTTTTGTCATTTCTGAAACCTCTGACTTCTGAGAATTCTTTACAAAAGAATTTTTACAAAAGAAACTGAACCAAGTTCACAGTATTTGAAAACTGTGCGCACATAGTTGTTATGAACTCTCTATATTCTGCTGGATAATTGTTTATTCTCTGTTTTCTTTTACAATTTTTATTTTGTTCCCTATTGGGATAGGTGGGAAACTGAACCATCCCATTTTCTCTTGCTAGACCTACTAGCATTTCTAAAAGGGTGGCTTAGGGGAGTCTGGAAACCAGTCAATTGACTACCCAGAGAGAAAACTTTTAAAAACTCATGGTGGTTTTGCTCAGTTGAAGCCTGCATCCAAATATGCCTTTATTCACACTTGCTGCTTGATGATAAGTTATTGCTTAAGAATTATGATTCACAAAGAATTAACATTTTATTGTGTTACCTCTGTTTTGACCAGAACCTAGGAAGGATGGCATTTTCCTACCTCCATGCAAAATCTGCTCCACACAAAACCAGCTCCCCTATACAATAATAGCTAATATGTGACTGGAGCTTTGACCGAACATAAAATAATAAATTTTCCCAGATAGCAACTGTTTCTACTCAAGTATTCTGTTGTGCATGTTGCATACAATCCAGAACTACTAGTAATTTCTCTAATCTCCCTTTTAAACTATTTAAGATAGTAGGAACAAAAATGGAGGAAATCTGAATGCTCTGAATAAGACCTCATGCTGAATATTTGTCCCAGTCTATTTGAAGATCACTGCAATCCTAAAATCACTTCCTTCAGACTAAGTTCTACTGAATAAAATAAAAGGCCTGTTGCGTGGTGTGTGCCTGCATGTTGCACACTGTGGCAGAACATGGGGCAAAGCCTTGGGTGCCTTTATAAGGTGCACGTGTCAAGGCTCCACCATTCTACCACTGCCAGGACAGCTTCCTACCCTCTCCTCCTCCCTTCCTCCCTATGTTCAGGTTTACATACTGTTTGCATGTGGTTAGAAGTTGTTTTTTATCACAGTTTTGGTAAAAGGCATGAGTAAGATGCTTGGTTCAGGGCCCTAGTCTGCATACTGTGGCCATGAGGAAGGGGGGTCTCAATAAGGGACTGGTTCGCTAATGGGCATGACCGACCCATTTGGGAAGGCCAGGGGCTCAGAGCCAGGTGGGCTGGTTGGCTGAATGAGATGGGCGTCCATCAGTCATTACATGTCTACTTCCCTGGGAAGGACTCTAGGGGCAAGGGACCTGCCCTGCCAGCTGGGAGGTGGCAGGTTCCAGGGTGTCCCTAGAGCCAGACATTGCACAGCCAGACAGTTGTTTGGGGTTGGGCCTTTTCTTGTCCCAGGGTGCCAGCCTTGGGCTGGAGGTGCAGTGTGGTTGTCAAATAAAGCTGTAGCTTTGCTAACACCAATCTGGAGTTGCATCTTGGGTGTCCCACATGCCATCTTTCCAGTCAATTCCCCTTGGTCAATTCCCCTCCCTTTAGGTTTCATAGAAAAGTCAAAACTTCACATCCTTTTATCTTTTTCACATTTCTGTGAATGAAACCTACTTACATCTGCACATCGTTCTCCAAAGCTCTTTTCATTATCTCTGAAAATTCAAATATGTATAAAATGCATTTTCATCAGTGCTCATAATTGCAATTAAAGATTAAACAATACCCTATCTTCTCTTCAATTAAAAGTTGTTTGTGAGATGAAAGAGAACTATAGGTGGCTTGAATTTAATTAATCCTGATTCCATGTCTCTTTTTAAAATTAATTATCGATAGCAATAAAACAGAAGGCTTCAGCAGAAGGGGAATGCTGATCAGTTCACTGAGGATTCCTGGGACAAATGCACAGGCAGATGGTGAGCAGTGAGAGCTATCCTGTGTCTTTTGCAAACTCCCAACAGTTGGCTGTGTTCATATTTAAACAAATTTCACCCCTCCCCCATTTGTCCAGATGCCAGAATTGTAATGGAGAGGCAGGGCAATAACAGTGTCTGGATGTATTATATCTGCAAGGCAAAGATAATTTGACTTGGGTGTCAGTGAATGACATATGTATTTCTGAACACACAGAGGGTAGAACACACATGAAAAAAAACATTAGGGCTATAGCAGTGTTATAGGAGACTCTGGGGGATTCTTGGCTGTTATTTAAACATTTCCTAGTTGTTGCTTTTTCACCTTCACAATAGGTTTCATAATATGAATGGCAAAGGACCTTAGAGTAAAAAGGCTGGGCTTGAAACATTCATTTTGGATTATACACATAGCAGTTGGTGCATTGTTCAATGGCTGCTTTGTATGTCTGATTGGAAATCTCAGCCACTTGAAGGAAGAAAGAAACTTACTTAAAATTACAACCTTGAGCTCTCTGAAATCTATCATGGGCAACCACAATGTAAAAAAAAAATTCTCTGAGGCAGAGACAGATCCAACCAATATTGACTAATTACAAACCTAACATTTGTAAGCAAACATTTCCCTATTATTCATGAAAGGCTGGCTGGGATCCTAGTACACGAGTACGTACGTTGCCTGGGGTTTAATTACTCATTTCTGCAAATCATCCTAGTCTTTGTCAATATAAGCCTCTAAAACCTGGATCTCCTGGGCTTGGAATAGAAGTTCCATTGTAAAAGTGGAACTTCTCTTTTTGCTTTTTGTTTGTTTGTCTTTTATTTTAAAAAGCACACTTGTATTAAAGGTTTTAGAACATACCATAAAAGATAGACAGTAGATAGAAAGCAAAAAAGGAAGAAATGCATAAAGAAAAATAAAAGGCTTCCCATTTTATCTGTGATGAATGTAAATCAAATCTTCCCTGTATCATATGTATAAACCAAGCCAGAAAGAAAAAAGTTAACTGGGGCTAATAGGAACCCCAGTCCCACACATTCACTGTGTACACATGGGGAGGATAACAGGTGTGAGACTTCTGGCCTTGTCCTCTGCCTGTGTGTATTACCTGTAGTCTGTAGAGGCAATCTCATGAAGCAAGTGGTTGTGTAACACTCTTCAAAGTCAGAGATGTTCTGAAAACAGTATAATCAGTCATAGGGAACAGGTAAATATGTGACCATTTATTCTATGTGGTTGCCTCCTGCAGATGACCTGATAATCATGCAGAGACATAGGATGGGGGCAGCATGCTCATGCCTTCTTTCCCTGACATCTGAAAGCATTCTGAAAATAAAGTTTCCCCAAGAGTAATCCAGTTGCTTGTAATCCCTGAGCACTCCCTAGCCCAGTACAGAAGACAGCCTCATGTGGAATGTGCTTTGGGAATGCATACAATTGGAATACTCTTGAGAAAAGCTTTATTTTTAGAGAGCTTTCCAATATCACTCATGGCCTGCTTCCTTCTGATTCGAGCCTGTGGGGAAGAGCTGCTCCACACTATTCTATACAATTTTGTGGCAGTGTTCCAACTTCTCTGTGAGGAAATATGTCAGAATGGTAGCGGTTTCTAAAGGGGGTGGAAAGAGACTGAGAACTATCCAATAAGTTCTTGAAAGTAGTTGCAATGTTTATTGAGCTCAAACCAAAGGATAAATGGGCTTCTGTTTTATCTCCATATAAACCAAGGATGGCTGACATCCAACCTAGAGCCAGAACAGGAGAGTGAAGTGATGGTGACTCTGAACACACATTATGCCATTTGATATTTTTTACTGCTCATGCCATCAAATCATGGTGTGATTTTGTTCCTGTTTCTTGCTGGAGATGAACTGGAGTCAGCCAGCTTCAGGCATACGACAAGTGTAAAACACAGATAATTGTGCAAGATGCATATACAATTAATTTAAAACATCCTAGATCTTACTCTAGTCACATTGAACAAACATATTAAGAGTAACATCCTTAATCCATGAACATCTACAGGACTTTTGAGCTAGTCCCCCACAATTATTTCATTTTATGGTTTCACTAAAACTAAAACCTGTCTCTACATCTCTTGGTTTGTGAACAAATGCTACCATGGCAACTTCTTTTGTGGTGAAGATTGTAAGACTCATGTAGCCCTTTTTGAAAACCAGTCTTGGATACGGTGAGTCTTCAATAATCCAAGTCAAATCCCCATTTCTTAATGTCTTTTCTCCAGTTATCTTGCTTAGTCAAAGACTTTATCTTCTCTGTGCTGTTAGTTGTAAGTAGGATGAGGATACTTAAAATTACTCTCATGTCATCAGCATGGCAGAGTAACTATTTAAAAAAAATAATGAAAAAACAATATCCAATATCCATGCAGATAGTACACAAAATGTATTCCAGGAACATCAATAATCATTCTTGTTTCTTATGTTTTGTATTGTCCTGCTTTATCAGGATATGCCAATATAAATTGGACTTGTGCAACTTGATTGCCTCAGTTTAAAAAAAAACACAATTAAACATTATGCAGACTTGCAATAAATAAAAGTACAATGAGGGAGTTTTGTAAAGTAAATCTGATTATGACCCTGATTATGATACTCAAAACACTCCTGGCCTGGCAGGTCCTGAATAATTTTTCAGGAGTAGGTTTTCATTAAAACATTGGTAGTAAGTGAGGAAAATGCTAAAGATGGCTTTGCTACAGTATAATGAATCCAGTAGCTGCTCTACTGTGAATTATGTTCCTGCAGATAGCAACTGCCATATTCATTCAAACTGTCCAATTACTATATGAAATCAGCAGTATTCGTTATTTATTTGACTAGTTCATCCCCTTCCTCTTGAGTGAATGAGCCAGTTTCACTTCAAGCATACTATATAAGGCAGAAAAGCTCAATCCAGCATCCACAATTAATAAAGTCTACATGAAAAGAATTTGCTCAAAGTTAGATTTCCAAGGGGCATGAAGAAAGACAGTGAGAGGAAAAGATTCAAATTCCATGGCAAAATGGAGAACCCAGCTTGAATTACTCTTCCCCCCCTCCACACACACACACACACACACACACACATATCCTATGATGCGATCATCAGATCACATAGGAGAGAGCATTTTGTTATGGATCCTGGGGCTCTTCCATGAACATTTTTTATGTCTATTCATCTTAAATCAGTTAGCAAAATGCAATAACCTCCTATGGATTGCTTGGAAAATGGACAGATACATCTTTTATTATGGCAAAACTCTAGATTTTCATGAAAACAATATTAACATGCAATATCTTCAGAAGAAGAGCTACTTATTTTTTAAGTACCTGACTTTTTACTAACTGGCTGGCATAAAGACACTGTGAGGTAGATGGGAATGAGAGAGCTCTATGAGAACTGCTTTGTGAGAACAGCTCAAATGGAACTGCAACTTGTCCAAAGTCACCCAGCTGGCTGCATGTGGAAGAGAAGGGAATCAAACCCAGTTCTCCAGATTAGAATCCACCACTCTTAACCACTACACAATGCTGGCTCTCTTAAAAAGAGGTTAAAAACCTCAGAATGGAAAAGTGATGTAGGATGGGATTTTATTCACAACAATAATTACATGAGAAAATGCATCTCAAATACAAAAATTAAAATCTCAAAGGAATTAATTGAAACTAGAGGCTAATTCTGTGTAGTGCATAATCACTGAACAATAATCCTACGATCCCAACAAACAGAAAAATAAACTCAATTAAAAGGAGCACCCTGAAGACCTGTCTCTTTCAGCAAGTTTGGTTTCCCTGAATGCGAATCTGAAAAAAGGGAGGGAGAGAGGCTTTGATACCTTTTCTTCCTGAATCTCTCTGGAAACTTTTCTCTTTTAAAGTTTTATTTGTTCATCCCCCATTTAGTTCCTGATATTTTTAAACCAGTCATGTCATTGTAACCCAGTCTAGATTTCTACCAACTTGTTGATGGGGACTTGCATATGGATTCTGCAAAAATTATCATATGTTCATCTAAAAATTAAATGAAAACATACATATCCTTCATGGTTTCCCCCTTGCTAAGTGTCCCATCATAGCTGAGTCAGATCCTCCCGAAGTTGTAAATGTTCCAAGGCCACCTTTAAATCACAGTACTGCTTACATGGCCTGTCATTCTGAAAGGAGTCATTTTAGACATGTTTGGTTGCTCCCCACTACCATTTTTGCTGAAGAGTATGAGACAGACACTGTAAAACCTAATCTTCTGCTTTGATTATTAATATTTTCATGAACTATTTTCAGAAAAATAAAAAATTACTCCCTTCAAACTGATGTTTTGTTAATCTAACATTCAATGAATTGGTTGCATATGTCTACAAACTCTGTACTGCAGATCTGGGTCACACTGAAAGGCCGATTACCTGCCTTGATACTGCAGATTAGAGGTTAGCAAAGAAATGTGTCATAGAGCAGGCTTTCTTAACCAGAGTTTCATGAAACGCTGGGGTTTCTTGATGGCCCTGAAAAGATTTCCAAAATGTGTGAGAGTTGATTAATTGTTTATATATTTTCTAAATGAGTTAAACATTTATCAAGTGATATAACCATATATGGTTATGTTGACCAATCTCCTCCCAAAATGGCCAATGATGGGACTGGAGGGGGTGGGAAGAGGAGGGACCCTTGGTGGGTATGTGCACAGATGTGCTTTCCGACTATATTCTACATGATCAAGCCACTTCTGAGGTGGTTCTCGAAGCCTGAAGAATGTTTCAGGGGTTTATCAATGGTAAAAAAAAGCCAACAAAGGCTGTTGTAGAGGTTGAGTAGATCTTGGTCCAATTTGCAATCCACCATTAAGTAACTTTGGACTAGTAGTTCTCTGTCAGCTGAATGTGTATAATGGCAAAATGGAACAGAAGAGACAAATAAACTTTGAATACCTTGGAAGAAACAGAATAAAACCATATTGACTTGCAGGAGAGCATTATGTGCTAGAATAAGATGCAATGCCAATGTTGGGATAAACAAGGCCATAGCTTTCATAGAATCATAGAATCATAGAGTTGGAAGGGGCCATACAGGCCATCTAGTCCAACCCCCTGCTCAACGCAGGATCAGCCCTAAGCATCCTAAAGCATCCAAGAAAAGTGTGTATCCAGCCATTGCTTGAAGACTGCCAGTGAGGGGGAGCTCACCACCTCCTTAGGCTGCGTATTCCACCGCTGAACTACTCTGACTGTGAATTTTTCCCCCTGATATCTAGCCTATATTGTTGTACTTGAAGTTGTATCAAGTTGTATCATTTTTTTTCCAGATATCTAGCCTATATCGTTGTACTTTATTACCTTCCCATGGGCTGGTTGGTGCAGCATGGGAGAGGGAGCCTGACCCAGCTGTCAGTAGACTGCACCAACAACCCACGGAGTCCACAGGTGCCCTGGGGACACATACCAGTCCCAGCTAGGAGAGCAGATCTCCTTGCCTTCTGAAGTCCGCCACTAAGGGAAGTGACCTATGTGGGGAGCCACTGGGCACCAACCTGATTTGACTGCCCCCAGGCCAACTGGAAAATGAGCCCCTGGCCTCACAACTGAGTAAGCTGTACTCATTTACATGCTGCCTCGTAGGGAGGCCCTGAATCCCAGGGATTCCGATCGCACACCAGACTCCCTGCCAATGGGGTCCATCCAATATAAACCCACAACTGTGACAATTATCAAATATCTACCTTGAAACCCTGAAGAATGCTATATAAAACAACATAGGGTGGGTGGGAGGGGAGCAGTTCCCACAGCATCCCTGGCGAAGAGGGAGAGACCATGCATGTGACGACTTAAATAATTGTCATGGGTCCCACCCTACCCTTGATGCTGTGTGCTTCATTCTGGCATTGTGCAAACTAGAGGGCCTCTGGATGGTCGCTTCTCCATCCCAGCAAGCCCTTCACTGCATCAATGGTTGGCCGAGACATACCATATCATTTGCTCACTGATTTAATTTGGCTACTCCTTCCATTTTTAATCTTAGTGGGGGATCCCCCCACACACCATTTTGCAACAAAGGTTTACTGAAAATGGGACCCATGCATCATAGGAAATTGGTCCTCCTGTCCCCGGTTTTGGATGATTCCTAATCATTAGGTCTCAGCATAGCTTATAATTTTTTTAATTATCATTTTCCTTTAACCACAAACATAAAAGGGAATAAAGTAACATAATCTGTATTCCTTCACTGTCAGAACAGACTCCATTACCTTGGCTAGAAAATGAAAACCGTGTTTGGGTTGATTCGAGGTTCATTGTTATTGTTTTCTCCTCCTGCATTTGCAGCATTGATTCCTGGCATATTTTACAAAAGAACCAATTTCTGTTGTTTGAACAGTAAGATGCATTTATGGTGTGAAAGTCATTTGTATGGTGGTATTTGGCAAGGAAGTGCATTTTGAATAATCATTCAGAAGGTTATCTGCAATGTAAATTCCTTTTTGTAGTCAATAAGGACTGCAAACAAAACAAAAAAAAAAGCCTTAGGGATTGATTCTCATTTTATTCAACTGTACATTTGTGAACACGGAAAACTCTAAACATGATGTTGGGTTAGCATCCTGACCTTTTACACATTGATAAGCCCCCCAACATCAATGGGAATTCAGAAGCATCCAGGTTGTCCAAGTGGACCTCTCAGCAGGACCCATTTTGCAGGTTGTGTTGGGAGTTCAATCAGGTCATTGTGAGCTCTGCTTGGGTTACCACCTTAGGGGGTCCTGCTCATCCCAAGCCAATGTTCACAACCCTTTTGGAGTAGCAGCCCCTCCTCTAATGGTTCCAATCACCTTTTCCTCCAGCAGCTGAACCCGAGAGTGGACGGTGGGATGAAGGATGGGGTTTGGCCTTCACCCCAGTTAATCTACAGGCCCTTTCCCTGTTCTGGATGCCTACCCTTAGCAGCCCGCTGCTGCTTATCTTAAGAGCGGCTTTCATTTTAGGTTTCCCATTCCTTTCACCAGCATGTGTAAAACAACATTGTATCTGAAGAAGTGCGTGTGCACACAAAAGCTTATACCTTGAATAAAACTTTCTTGATGTTAAAGGTGCCAGTGGAATCAAACTTGGTTCTGCTGCTTTAGGCCAAAACGGCTACCCACCTGAACACATTTGGAATGTTTGGGTTTCATTAACACAGGCAGTTTTCTTTGGAAATCAAATGTAGTAGCTCAATGTATCCCTGTATTGCACGCCATGCATACCCTGGGTGAACTTGTGAAAGATCATTTTCAATCAGGATAACTGATGGTCATACAAACTGGACTAACATTTGCTGAACAGTATGTAGGATCCATAATGTTCAGAGGACAGGAAGGACTCCAGGGAATGGTAGAGGACAGGAAGGACTGGAGGATCATTGTCCATGAGGTTGCAGTGGGTCGGACACGACTTTGCAACTAACAACAACAACATGTAAGATCCAAGCTACACACAAGATCCTCATGAATCACACAGTTTTTGTTGTGGTCCAGGCAGTTTCTCAAGTGCTTCCAGTATGGCTCTGAGGCTACAAACCAGTAACAGAATCTCAGTTTTTTCAATACATTCAGATATCGTTATGAACAAAAAGGAATGAACAAACAAACAAAAAACCACCAAAAGCAAAAACAAACCCCCCAGTTTTATATCCTCTGTAGAGCACTGTGAAATTCTGGGAAGCACTTCAACATGTCAAAAGCTCAAATGATGTATTGAATCCAGCATATATGTTTGATAAATTATTTCTGCTGCCATGTCACAATGGGAGTATTAAAGTGCATTTGTTTGCCATGGATAAAATAAAATCATATTTCTGAGCTCATTTGTATAGGGACTGTTTGCTTTTGCTGTTTAGATTTTGCAGAGCTTTATTGACAAGAAAGCAAGTAAGTATCTCTGCAGGCTGTTTTGTACAATCTCTTTTCTGCTAGATACTAAATGGGGCTACTCCCTTCTCAGCCTGCTTGTTAGAGAGGCACAAGGCTCAATCATTATAGTGCAAAATGAGTAAACTGGCGTAAGTATACTGGAAGAAACCTGATTAGATTTTGACAACATTTTAAAAGACCAAGGTCAGCTGTGTGATAATTCAAGTTGGATCAGAGCCATGGAAGAGGAGAAATAGCACATTAGGGAAGAGTGATTAGGTTTCAAAATGGCCGAATCAGCCGAATCGGCATCGATTCGGCATCGATTTGGATGCCGAAATGGTCCGAATCACACCCCCTTTAAATTTTAAATAGCCGAATCAGAGGCAGCCGCTTGGCTTCCTAGCCTCCTGATGCCTCTCTGCTAATTTTTTTCTTTTGCTTTTTCCCCCTGCCTTGGAAATCCATAGATGTCTATGGGAATCAAGTTCAAATAGAGATTTCCCAATCTCCTTTATATCTAATGGAGCGGATAGGGGTATCCTCTTTGGAAGCCTCTAGGATTGGACCCCTTGGTCCAATCTTATTGAAACTTTCAGGGGAGCCACGGAAGACCCTCCCTGAGCTCCACAAGTTGTTTGAGTGGTGCAACCTAAACCCCTCCACCCTAGCCCCAAGGAAAGGAGGGGAAAGATTTCCAATGCAAGTCAATGGTGCCATTGACTTGCATTGACTCCGAATCGATTCGGACTGATTCGGATCGATTCGGACGAACCCGAATCGGTTTGAATCAGCCAAATCTGAACCCGAATCGAGTTCCTCCAAACCCGAATTGAACCGAATAGGGGACCCCTTGCACAACCCTATATAATTTTCTCTACAGTATTATTTCTCCATGCAACACTCCCTCTTGACACACACATGCACTCTTATTAACACTTGGAAAAGAAGAAGAAGAAGAGTTGGTTCCTATATGCCACTTTTCTCTACCCAAAGGAAGATCAAAGTGGCTTACAATCACCTTCCCTTTCCTCTCCCCACAACAGACACCCTATAGGGTGGATCACTGTTCGGTCAGAACAGTTTTATCGGTGCCATGGCGAGCCCAAGGTCACCCAGATGTCTGCATGTGGTAGAGTGTAGAATCGAACACAGCATGCCAGATTAGAAGTCTACATTCCTAACCACTACACCAAACTGGAGAAATTTACTCACTTTTTACTCATCTCCCCCCCCCCCCAGACATATCATGTGTGTAAAGATGTAGAAATTTCTGTTGGCAAAACCATTTGGTGTGAGGGTTGCACCCCTTCTTTTGACCCCTTCTCCATCAAGGCTCTGGTGTGACTATAGCTCTTCTCTGGCTGCAATTTCTTTTTTAATGTCATATATCTCCCGGCATTTTAGACAGTTCAACTGGAATCATTTCTTGGGTTTCTCAAAATATGCAAAGGTACTCATTTGCCTACATAAAAATAATAATGTATGAAAAGCAAGCAGCTGCCTTGGAACCAGAGTCACATTCCATGGAAATTATTTGTTTTTTTTTCCTTGTTAAGACTCTTCAGACAAAAAGTTTGATAAAACGAGACTTGGTTTCCTTAGAGCAGGCTTTTTCAACAGAGGTTTTGTGAAATCCTGGGGTTATTCAGTGGAACTGGATGGGTTTTGCTGATTGGGTGGGAAATTTTTTTTAAAAGCTGATATGACTATATATGGTTATATTTACCTGTTCCCTCACCCAAAATAGCCAATTATGAGCCGGGGGGGGATAAAAAGAGGAGGAGTGGCTCACTGGAGTAGGCTGTTGGGTTGTTTCGGGTATCGGGGGGAGTGGTGACATGATGTCACATCCAATGGGAGTGTTTGGGTAATGTCACTTCTGGTGATATGTGACTTCCAGGGGTGTGGCAGGTGAATGTGACCTACTGGAATCATTTCTTGGGTTTCTCAAAACTTAAAGAATATTTTAGGGGTTTCTCAATCATAAAAAGATACACCAGCCTGCTTCATGTCAAATCCCTTAGACTAGAGTCCCTATCTGATCTCATTCCTCAAGGCCTGGAGCACAATTTTCTGCAAATGTAAGTCCTTATGAGTCTTTATAAAGAATAAGAGAACAAAGGGTGGAAGTCAAAGTTAGTTGGGAGGCTAATTGGTAAGGGGAAAGGACCAATGCCAATTCTGAAGAGGAACAAGCCATTTCTCCCTTTGGTTGCATGACTGACAGAAGCAGACACATGTAATCAGTCACTATGAAATGTCATTTTGTTGCAGTACACTTTAAAGACCTTGTTAATGGAACAGCCATGCTCTTTTGAGTATCTCCATGTTGATCATTTCTGGCAATTTGCAAAGAACTACACTTGTGAAATATCATTATTCATATTCAGGACCTCAAGGCCAGCAATAGCTTGATATCTTGGGGCTTAAGCATATATACAGAGATTCCATAAAAACCCTTAATTTTAATACACACACATAGGATTGTTCAGGCATGAAGCATTAGCATATAGAGTATATTCAATATATACGTAGAGCTTCAGAGAATAATAAATCAGGTGCACTGTGCAGCCATTGTTGTACTGAATGATAACTATGAGAAGGGGTGAGAAAGCATAGAAATAGGAAAATTTATCAGATACGGAGTTCCTGTTCATGTTGGCAACAAATGGACTTGCCATATATGTGCCTGTTTCCTAGGTTTTCCCGTTTAATACTGAAATCAGTATTGGGGGTTCCTTTAAAATGAGATCATCTCTTTATATTTGCCTTTTATCAGTACACAAGTGCTCTGATTGAAACAAACTAGAGATGGAGAGTAAGATTCCTCAGCCTGGATCTCATTAAACTTCCATAAGTAATTTACTAAAACATGGGATCATTGAATGGTTGCCTCAAGATCTAAAACAGTATGTGATCTGTCACACAGGCAACAGATATATTTGGAATATTTGGCAAAATGAAATTTCAAGCAAATGGGGACTTTGGGGGGTAGAGGGAGGGGTGATATTGTAATCCAATATATTATGTCATTGTTCTTTTCTATATCTATATAAAATATTAATAAAACAGTATGTGATAAGAATATAAGCAAAGGCTTTCTTACAGAAGAAGAAGAGGAAGAAGAAGAAGAAGAAGAAGAAGAAGAAGACGACGATGATGATGATTATAATGAATTACATTTCTTACCCGCCACTCTCGGCATGCTCGTGTCAGGTTACAACATAAAATTTTCACAATGATAAAACCACATTGAAACAGAATAGAACAAAACCTCAGCATGCCAGAAAACAGCCCTTTCCCAGAATGGGACACCTGCCACCGGGCAGCAGAGGGCTATGTCAGCAATTAACAACCAGGTAGTCAAAGGATGGAATACTTCCTGGGGGGGGCACCAGATCCACCAGATCTCACCAGATCCACTGACCTCAACCATAGATCTGGTGGAAGAGCTACATCTTGCAGGTCCTGCAGAAAGCTGACAACTTCTGCAGGGCCCGTAGCTCTCCTGGGAGCTCATTTCACCAGGTAGAAGTCAGGACTGAAAAGGCCCTGGCTCTGGTTGAGGCCAAGGGAAATTTCGTAGGAGTGGGAATGACCCTGCAGGGAGCATAGGGCGACAGGCGGTCCCTCTGACACGTGGATCCCAGAATAAACAAAGGCCTCCAGAATAACATGATCCCATATATTCTTTCATGGGTATTTTAATATTTTAAGTGTTTATTTAATAGTTTCTTCAGTGTTTAGAACCTGTAGTAGTGGTTCCATTGGAACATGTGAGAGGTTTAATGGTGAATGGCTCAAATACTCAGTTTAGCTCAAGAGGATGGCTGCTCATTGGGTTTTCAGTCAACATTTACAATAACGTTCAGTAGTTTACTGTGATGCAATTGTGTTGCCATTATTAAAATGCTTTTACAGACAGTTCTACAGCTAGCGTGTGTTGAAATGTATTAGGCTTTGATTTCAAAAAAGAATCATTTCTGAAAAATACCATTTCTCATTTTAATAGCCAGTTTAGTCATAAGGGCCAATTACTTTTACCCCCACTGGTTCTTGTGCTGCTTAGTCTGTACACAGGAAAAAATATTTTGAAGATGTAGATATGCTGTTAATGAGCATTTAAAACCCTTGCTGCTATACTTCAACAAATAGAAAAGTCCAAAGCTTAAGGTGAGATACTTTAGCATTACACTTCTAAAAGAGAGTAAGATTTTCCATGTTTCTCTAGCTGACTAGATATCTTTCAGAAGTTCAAAAAGCACATGAGTAACAGATGCTGGTAACATGCTGAGAGACATTGGGTGGTATCCTACAACTACGTCTGCTAGTGGTAGAGTTTTCTGTCAATGGAAAGAGCATTCCACCAATGTTTTTTTTCTGGTATTTCTATTCAATTTTTCTTCCATATCTAAGGCCACATCAATTTCTAAGCAGCGCATAACTCTGAAAGTAGCATCTATAATGATTCTGATAAAATCCTCAGGGTTCTTCCTGATAGACTACAACAAATGTGCTTTGTTCTGGAATGAGGGATAAAATGTATTTAGAGGATTCAAAGTGTTATATATACAGGAAGGTCTACTAAGAGTTCCCAGACCAAACCCAAATATCATATAAAACCAAATAAGGTAGCACATCAAGTTCCATGGGTCACGAGGATTTCTAGAATTTCATTCCTCTTATTTCTTCCCTTTTAGCATCTGTGCAGGTAACTCATTAACTTGAGAATGACAGGTGACAGTAATTTTAATGAAAATGATTCACCCAGGAAAGGTACAACAATCTCATCAAAACTGGGCAGCCAAAATCCTATGCATCACGTTTGGAACAAACCTCTAAAAATGCAGGTGTTGAATTTTAATTGACACAGTAGATAATTGCAATCTTGTCTCTGGTCTAAACTCTCTTGCATATTCTGCTGTCATTGCTCACCTGGAGATTTCCCTTTGATATTGACAAGAGCAATGAATGAAAAAAGTAAAACAGAGACTGGAACTATAATAAAACAGAACATAAAATGTTTCGTAGTTATCATGCCCCCTTTTTAAAAAAAATAAAGATTTGCTTTCTGCAAACATAATGATCTGTGTTCTGTAAAATGAGTTGGTGTCACCGCAAAGCTAGAAAAATAAGTGGATAATGTGGACAATTATGGAAAGCCATAATATGAGCAATTATGTAGTCATAATACTGTCTGTTGACAGAGCTGTGGGAGAAGGTTGGTAGATGGTGATGGTTGTTACATGGTATCTAAATCACATCTAGAACTTCCCTTATGACCACATTGAAGAATACTTTGGAAATTCAGATAGAAGAGTCTGTTTTGGACCAGGAAAATGAGCAACAGAACCGAAATGATTTATAATGAAAAAAATGTCTTGTCTTCTTTGTATTCTAGCTTTGCCCATTAAGCCTGCCTGACCCCCAAAATGGAGTGAATTCATCATATATTCTGTTTTTGAATGACCGACAGCAGCTCTGTCCTATTTTTTCTGACCACCAATGAGTTCTACCTGCTAAGCAGATGTAAAAAACCCAACAATCCTGTAAATGCCCTCAAAACATAAGTGATTTTAAATAATCCCAGCAACCCAGTAGATTATGAGCATGAAGCAATGATATCTAATCTATTTGTAACAGCTGGTGTACCAACTGCACAGATGCAAACCTTTCAAAATACTGCTCCATTTAAATTGTGAGTAAATAATGCAAGAATGTAAGATAAAGACTTACGACAGGCACTGTGAGCAAGTTAAATTAATTTTAGTACATTATTGGTGAAAATTATAACATTTTTCTGTTACATATGCTGAACAAAAAAACTCCCAGAATTTTCTCCAAGAACTTGGGGTCAGATGGATGGCATTATTAACAATGATTGCTAACAGAGTAAAAAAATTTTAATCAAAGTATAATTTTCATCCCGACAGGAGGTAGGTAAAAAGTAATTATAAAATAATTCCTCTGAGAAAAGTATAGTTAATGTAATTTCTCAGTTTGGCCTGTACTATAATCACTAAATCCTCAAACTCAGAGATCAATAAAACATTCAAAGATGTGCATATGTCCCTGATGGTGTGTGTACAGGAGGCAATATGCTTGTGTCAGAATAGTGTTAATAACCTCAGTGTGAGGCTAGGAGTCCCCTTGGATTACATTTGATCTCCAGAGCACATAAATCCTTGGATGAAATGACAGTTTCAGAGGACAAACTCTGTGACAGTGGTCCCCAAATATTTTGGGCTATCAACCCTTGGTTCCATAAATTCATCCCCTACCTTATAAAAAGCATTATTCAGAAGATTAAGGAAGATAATAACAATAAAATTCAAAACAGTAATGATTAATGGCACATTTAATTAAAATATAGTTAAAACTCATGGATTAAAAGCAAGTTCTTGTCTGTCACAATGTGCCTTCTTCAAACGTCCAATCAGTCTTCAAGGCTTCATTGTAAAAATAACGTTTAGCATATTAGTTAATAGGGATGAGTCCATGCTTTGAGGCTGAACCATGAACTGAACCTATACAAACTGGGATATTGGTTCACAAACCAAATTGGTTCATATGAGGTCTTAAGAACTGCTTTAATCCAATCTTAGCTGTCCTTATCACCCAGTTACTTATGCATCTTGATTCTAGCTGTTCCTGGCATTTACCCCACCCCCCATACACACACACACACACCCTCTCTCTACCTAGAAGTCTTGAGGGAAACTGTTTCAATATATCTGATGAAGTGTGCATGCATACAAAAGCTTATATCCAGAATTAAACTTTGTTGGCTTTAAACATGCCCCTGAACTCAAACATTGTTCTAAAGCAGGGGTAGTCAAACTGCGGCCCTCCAGATGTCCATGGAGGGCGAATGCTGGCAGGGGCTCATGGGAAATGTAGTCCATGGACATCTGGAGGGCCACAGTTTGACTACCCCTGATCTAAAGCATCCCTTACAACAACTTTCCTATCTTCTGACCATGACAGAAAGATTTAGAGATTTCCATTCCTACTCAGGTCTCGTGAAGGGAGCTTTGACTCTCAAAAGCTTCTAATCTGAAACTTTTGCTGGTAAGGTGCCATTGGCCTTGAATCTAACTGTTCTATTCAGACCACAATGGCTACCCGGTGAAGCTATCATTTTTTTGGTTGCTGTTCCTTCACACTACATTTCTTTTCCCATGAATAAAAGCCCTTTCAACATCTTCTTGGTGAATACGAGCTAGCTGTTTCCTTTACATAAAATAAAATACAAAAGAATAGGAATTTGGAGTGACAATCACAGATTTTACAAGTAGATAGCATAGATTATTAAACAATGGACATCCCTGATGATTAAGAGCTGTGTTACTGCAAATATCTATAGAGAAATATGTTTCTTCTCACATAATGGCATAATTTGGACTCCAGAAGTGGAGACACAAGACTTTATGGGTAGGGAAAGGGGAAATGATGCTTATGCAGTGCAGTCAACTAAAGCACTCAGAACAAAAAGCTAATAAAAGCTGTTCCCTTGCTGTTCAGCGCACTTTTTTGCAATAGAGATACCAGCATTCCTTCCCTATGGCAACAGTGTGGGATAAGCCAATCACTTCAGAACTGAGGATATCTTTTTGGCATGCAGTCCATCAGAGGGACAGAACTTTTATTTGAGGTCTAGAGATCACGGCCATTGACAATGTAGTAGTCTGGGGAGCTGAAGAAAACTTCATGGTAATAAAAACTCAGTAGAGAACTGTAGCTTCTTAAATTAAAGAAACCTGTCCTATATTTTGATATCTGATAGGGCATGCATAGCAAGGAGGACAAGGAATGGCATTTTTAACCACTTATTTTGGTCTCTTGCTCAATCTAGTGTGCTAAAATTTGCTTCTAAACATTTTCTTTTTAATACATACTTTATACCTTAGGCTGCTGATAGTGGTTCTCCATACTACATAGAAGAAGAGTTGGTTTTTATATATTTCTCTACCAGAAGGAGTCTCAAAGTGGCTTACAATCATCTTTCCTTTCCTCTTCCCACAACAGACAGCCTGTGAGGCAAGCTTACTTTGCAGAGCAGGGGGTAGAACTGGTGTTTGTGATAGAAACCTGGACCAGGGATGGCAAAACAGTCGCCCTTGAAGAAGTAGTCCATACCGGGTTCTCTGACCACCATCATTCATGAACTGAGGGGCAGGGAGGAGAAGTGGCAATCCTGATCTGTGATAAAATCTCCTTCAAGGCTCTCCCTGCACTGAAAATTCTGGGAACTGAATGTGTTGGCTTTGGGTGGGGCACAACCAAAAGTGTGGCCATCTGGTTGGTTTACTACATGCCCAATACACCTCCAGATGCCCTGCCCATCCTGCTAGAGGCAGTTGCCGCCTGGACATTACAGTTCTCTAGACTATCAATTCCAGGGGACTTTAATGTTCATGTGGAATGACCATCCTCTGTCAAGGGGCTAGATGTAGTGTCAGCCATGGTGACACTATGCCCAACAGGCAAGTCACACCTTGGATATCATTTTTGGTGCAGGGTTGAACGTGGATCTGGCCACAGCTACTGCATGCCATGTTCAGACCACTATACAGACCTGTCATAGGTTGCCACATCCCCTCAGTTGGACATCGAGCAGATTTCAGTTTGCCCACGGAAATGTATGGATCCAATTAGATTCCTGAATGCTCTGCAGGGCCCAATGCCTCCAAGCACTTCTCTAGATGGACTGGTCAGCAACTGGCATGACAGAATGCTGGCTGCCATTGAGAGGATAGCTGTCAGATGTCCTCTCCAACCCTGTCTCAAGTAGGCACCTTGGTATACAAAAGAGTAGCGATCCCCAACCTGTGGGCTGCGGACCACATGTGGTCCATCAACTAACTGGAGGTGGGCCGCGAAGGATACCTTCTCCCCCCCCCCTGGCCCTTTACTTCATCCACGATCTGGCAGGCGCACATGGGACTCGTTGCAGAGAAACAAGCTCAGGGTTCCCATTGATTTGTCATTGTCATGAGTTTAAATTTCCATGAAAATAAAATGTTCCTTATGTTCATTGTTGTGGCGTGTCTGTATCTTATTTTGAAGGGATGTTTAAACATTACCATAGCAACCAGAGTCAGAGAGTGTTAGGGCAGTGGGCCTCAGTAAAATTGTCAAGCGTTGAGTGGTCCCCGGTGATAAAAAGGTTGGGGACCACTGCAAAAGAGCTACTCTGGAAGAAGTGGGAACTGAGGCAACTAGAGCAAGTTTGGAGGAAGACTCATGACGAAGAATCAAGAACATCTTATATAATCCAGTTAGGAGCCTATGATGGTTGTGAAGTCAGTGAAATACAACTTTTACTTGACATGCATGGTGCCAAAACAATAGTCAGTTGGACACTAGCTTTGAGGCATTTGTTAGCCACTTGGCAGACAAAATCTCAACTGTCCACTATGACCTCTCTCCAACTTTGGACACAGAAAGCAAACTAGAGAACCCTTGCCCATCTTGGAGAGAAGACTGAGTTACTTCAGATGACTCTCACTAACTGAACTGGACAGGATGCTAGCAGCCCACAAGGCCAACCACTTGCCCACTAGACCCATGTCCATCATGGCTTCTAAAAACAACAAATATAAGAATAGGTACCCCCCCACCCCAGGACATAAGCAATATCTCCCTTTCAACATGACAATTCCTGGAAGGACTAAAAGAGGCAGTGGTATGCTCAAAAAGCCATCCTTGGATCCAAAGGATCCTAGCAACTACTGCCCCGTCTCACATCTAACGTTTCTAGAGCCAGCTTGGTATAGTGGTTAGGAGTCCGGACTTCTAATCTGGCATGCCAGATTTGATTCTATGCTCCCCCATATGTAACCAGCTGGGTGACTTTGGGCTTGCCACAGCACTCATAAAGCTGTTCTGATGGAGCAGTAATATCAGGGATCTCTCATCCTCACCCACCTCACAGGGTGTCTGTTGTGGGGAGAGGAAAGGGAAGGTGACTGTAAGCCACTTTGAGACTCCTTAAGATAGAGAAAAGTGGCATATAATAATAAGAAGAGGTTCTTCTTCCTCTTCTTCTTTCTGGGGAATTTGGTTGAAAAGGCTGCTGTGGACCAAATATCAGCATTCCTGGAGGAAACTTCAGCCCTTGACCCATTTCAGTCAGGTTTCTGGCCTGGCCATGGGGTAGAGACAATGCTAGTCACCCTGATGGATGACCTCCACCACCAGCTGGATCAAGGCGGGTCAGTGCTGCTCGTCCTATTAGACCTGTCAGCAGCACTTGACACAGTCGATCATAAGCTCTTAACTCACTGCCCCACCAATGCTGGGATAAGGGGAACAGTGCTCAAATTGCTGATCTCCTTCCTCTTTGGTCACAGGCAGATGGTAGCAATAGGAAAGAGAGTATCTAATCACCACCAGCTCACATGTGGAGTCCCATAAGAAGCAGCCCTCTCTCCTGTCCTATATAATACCTTCATGTGCCCTCTTGCTCAGCTGGTGTGGAGGTTTGGCCTGGGTTGCCATCAATATGCCGATGACACCCAGCTCTTCCACCTGATGGATGACTGCCCTGACTCTCCCCCAGAAGCATTAGCTGTGATGAAATGGCTCAAGCAGAGTCATCTGAAGATCAACCCTGCAAAGGTGGAGGTTCTATGGCTAGGTAGGGTGAGGAAGCATGTTTGCCCACCCTGGACACTGTCCAGCTCTCAGTGAGTCCCTCTGCCAGGAACCTTGGCATGATCCTGGATGCTTACCTTACAATGGAAACCCAGGTCACAAAGGTAGTGTGGCTGGCATTTTACCACCTCTACCAAACCAAGCTACTAGCAGTCTACTTGGCCCCAGAACACCTAGCCACCATGATCCATGCAACAGTCACCTCTAGACTGGACTTCTGCAACTCAGTCCATAGAGGCCTACCCTTATCCTTGATCCGGAAAGTACAACTGGTGCAGAACTCTGCAGCCAGGATTCTTGCAAACACACCATGGAGATCCCACATCTGGCATGTACTCCAACAACTCAACTGGCTCCCAATTGAATTCCAGATTAGGCTTAAGTTTTTGGTACTTACCTTTAAGGCCATATGCAGTCTGGGCACAGTGTACCTAAAAGACCATCTGTCTGCCTACACCCCCCCCCCCCCAAAAGCCATACACTCTGACATCTCCAACCAGCTGGAGATCCCTGGCCTCAAAGAGGCATGTTGAACCCCAACAAGGGCCAGCACCTTCTCTGTCCTGGCCCCCACCTGGTGGAACGAGCTTCCTGAATAGATCAGGGCTATGCCCAAACCCCCACATTTTGGAAGGGCCTACAAAAGGGAGATCCTCCACCAGGCATTTGCTTGAGGCTGACTGACCCAACAACATCCGCTGTTTCCCCCCTGAGACACTCCCTTCTATGACTGAATCTGACCTACCTAAGGGTTCTGTTAAAGTTTCTGTTCTTGTTGAAATATTGTTCTAGTTGATACATTATGTTATGACAGTTTTATTTGTTATGATGTTCTGTGTAACTACCCTATGACATTTTATGTAAACCACCCAGCGTCATATGGAAGGGTGGTATAAAAATCCAAATAAATAAATAAAATAAATAAAAATAGGCTGAGAAAGGCCTGATATTACTGCTTGGTCAGAACAGCTTTATCATGGCTGTGTTGAGCTCAATGTGGAGGAGGAGTGGGGAATCAGACCTGGCTTGCTAGATTAGAAGCCATTGCCCTTAACCACTAAACCAAGCTTGCTCTCCTCCATGCTCCCCATAGATCCCTATGTTATTGTAAAAAAGATCTCCAAAAAAGGAGGGGGGGTACTGTGATGGTTGGTAAGCAGCCATTCCTCCAGAAGTCACTCAGCAATAAATTGTCCCTGTTGTGGTCTAGTACTAGGCAGTGGGAGATAGAGAAAAGGCCTCAGAATTATAAAGGGAATCTGGGAATCCTGACCCTCTTAGTAGGCAATTCCATACAATGGTCAGGTGGTAGAAGTGGTCATCCTAGGGGCCCATTATGCACGGAGTGAAAAGTCCACATTCAGGGTGGAATGGTGGCAGCTAAAATCATATTGAGCTTGGCACTAGCATGAGTTTCTAAAATGCTGGTCAATTCAGCCAACAAACTTGAAGAAGCCTACAGAATGGAAGTTACAGGTTTCATGTACAGTTCATTTTCTAACCCATTATTTATGCCATGTATCTTGTCTAGCATTTTCATTTCAGGATATAGGAACAAATATATTGCAACTTAAAAAAAACTCTAGTTTTCAGAGACTGCCAGTACCAGTGTGAATAATATATATTTATAATAAAACAATGTAACATGTAGAATCCAAAGGTCCTTGGTTTTCAAATCCTAGAGGACAATTTTATCAAATTTGAAATATTTCATAATGCTCTGCTGGCACAAAGTGTACCAAGATAACATCATTTCTTTTAAAACAAAATTCACTTCTATTATTGTTGTTGTTAGTTGCGTGTCCTACCCATCGCAACACCATAGACAATGATCCTCCAGGCCTTCATGTCCTCTACCATTCCCTGGAGTCCATTTAAGCTCGCACCGACTGCTCTATTATGTAAGTACATAAATTATGTAAGTACGTAAACACGCCTGACAGTGCCTTTTACTTGCTGTCATTAATAAGTTTTACAGAACCCATTTCTGATAATACCCTACCTTATTTCAGAGGACCATAAAAGGCCACAGCTCTGCTGATCAGGCTGTCTTTTGTGTCTACTTTTTGATTTGACTTAGCTGGGAAACATTTTTCTTATAAAACAATTTCCTCTGTGGCTCTGAATAATGCACAGTATCTTAAATCCCTACATGGCTTATTTCTGAAGTTATAACTATGCCGTCTGAGCCAAATCCCAGTGCAAGGTGGTGAAAATATAAACAAGAAGGTAATTCTGTCACATATTGATCATAAAAAGAAGCTGGTCTGCAAGTGATGCAAAATAAATCAGAAATTCTACATAAGAGCCTGCTTGTAAAAAATGAGAGCAATCGGATGCACTCCTCTCCTGCGAAGCTAACAAGCAGACACTTGTGATTGGAGAGGCACATAAATGAGAAATGTCAAATCCAAACATGTGAAAACCAACCTAATAGTTTCTCAGGTTGCTATATATTGTGGTCACACAGGGAGCTACATAGTCAAGGCATTCATTAGGCCTCGCAGAAAGTCACAGGTTTGAGCCTTGGGGTTGTTTGAGAATACTCTTTGAAAAGGAAGAGCTGGGGGATAGTAAAAGGTGACAGCAGTTTCTGAAGTAAGGGGGAAAGTGTATTCTGAGATAACTTTAGCTAATATTGTTCCTTTGATATGTATAAGAAAACATCTGTCTTGTGTTGTTTATGGTTGCTTGTGACTGTCAATGTTTCGTGACAACTCTGTTAAGGCTTTTATACTGGCTAACGGAAACAGATCTGGAAATACTTCAGGCAAACAAATACAGACCAAATTTGTGTCGTATTTAGGGTATCAAAATAACTTTTCTCCCCTCATCACTCAAATTCTTACCATACATTTAGGAATACAGTAAAGGTCTCCAGCATGATGATTGCAGCCTGGCAGACTTGAGCCATTGGAAATCAGGCAGTGTGTGACAGAGGAAGCTCTCTGACTTTCCTTCCTTTATTTTAGCTCCCTATAAGGAACTCATGTTGGTATGGTATAAATAATCTTGCCAGATATCAGAAGTTCAGCTGTATTACCTGGACAGAAGACCACCAATGAAGACTCTGCAGAGGAAGGCAATGGCAAACCACCTCTGTTTTTTACTTGCCTTGAAAGCCCCTTACTGGGGTCATCCTAAGTCTGTTGTCACTTAACGGCACGTACTGAACACTTTTGTTATTACCTTCTCTCACCAAGGAGCTGCTATATAGTGGCTCCTTGTTACAGTACAAGCCCCAGCCACCATGTTGTACAATTCATTACACCACGATTGCCAAAGAAACCAGTGGATCTACATATGCTGGCATAAGAAAACATGTCATTGTGAATTGCTCTGGTATGACTTGGGCTTCGACATGAATTTTGAGTATGGGAGAAGCACTACAATGGCTGCCACATTTTTGGGCACCCCAGTTGAAGAGGGATGTTGACAAACTGGAACGTGTCCAGAGGAGGGCAACAAAGATGGTGAGGGGTTTGGAGACCAAGACATATTAAGAAAGGTTGGGGAAGTTTGATCTGTTTAGCCTAGAGAGGAGATGACTGAGAGGGGATCTGATAACCATCTTCAAGTATTTAAAAGGGTGCCATATGAAGGATGGAGCAGAATTGTTCTCTCTTGCCCCAAAGGGACAGACCAGAATTAATGGGATTAAATTAATTCAAAAGAAATTCCATCTAAACATCCGGAAGAAGTTCCTGACAGTTAGAGCAGTTTCTCAGTGGAACAGGCTTCCTTGGGAGGTGGTGGGTTCTCCATCTTTGGAAATTTTTTAACAGAGGCTAGATAGCCATCTGATGGAGAGGTTGATTCTGTGAAGGCAAAGGGGTGGCAGGGTACAGTAGATGAGCAATTGGGATGTGAGTGTCCTGCATAGTGCAGGGGGTTGGACTAGATGACCCATGATGTCCCTTCCAACTCTATTATTCTATGATTCTATGGTATGGAAGGCTGGCTTAGAGAGTATCCTGAACTCTTGCACAATCTCTTCTTCTTGCAAGAATTCAGCCACCATTTCCATTGCTTTGGTCTTCTCATAAGATTTCAGGCACTGAGATGCACAGCCAGCTGTGCTGCTTTGAAACAGAACTTGAAACATGAGGAAGTAAGGAGGCTTTCCTTTTTCAGCTCTCAGGAAAGAGAGGCAATCATGCAGCTGGTAGTGATAGTCAGGTAGTGGACAGCTGACTGGCTGGAGGTGACAGTGGACAGGGCAGAAGGTTGCTCCTTTCCCAAATAACTGTGGTGACACAACTGGATGGCTGTGTTATCAGCTTTCCAGCCCTTCAAAACTTGGTTAACTCATATCTCATTTTCCTTTAGTAAGACAATATTTCTGTATAGCTCATATTCATTGCTTGCCTGGTTGCCTTATCTGGCACTGGCAAATGATTTTGCCTCAGGTCAGCTTGGTTCAAGATAAACAGGGAAGTCTTGCAGGATTTGGCTTTGTTTGTTTGTGTGAGTTGCTTTCAGCTATTTGCTTTGTAAAGCACTTTTAAGCAGCTATCTGCTCTCTGCTTTAAGGCAAACTGAATCCTATGGGTTAATCTACAAGGAGCTGGTAGATTATGACCCTGCCTTGGGCATGAAATTGGACCTGATGACGTTCCTTGATTTCATTGTTGTTTTCGCCCACTGTTTCAGGCTTTGGGTTTTGAAGGAAAAAGGAATGTGTGTAACGATTTTAATGTTATAACTTTTCTCCTCTGATAATCTTATTAAGGTCCTGCATCTTGACTAGTATTCCTTGGGCTCCAAAGATTTTTGCAGATATTGTTCACAAATTGTTTTGTTTTTCTCAGGTTGTTAGGCATTTGCTCTAATTTGTAGTGCAATCATGTACACACAGACTTGTGATTTCTTTGTTGAGTATTCTGAACACACAAGGACTTCCATTAGATGATATATAGTTTGTTTCCAATTTCTGTCTTTTCTGATTTATATACGGAAAACAGAAACCTTTAATTGATTCCATCAATTGCAGTGTGCAGTTCCAGATATAAAGGTTTGCTGCACACTTATTAATTTATTTGGGGACAGAAATGATCCTCATCACCATAAAGCATTTTATTAGATTTGTTTATTTTCACGATAACCAGATTCATAACAGTATTTAATTGCTTTACTAAGGTCCCCGAGGAAGTCCATTCAAAGAAGACCCAAAAGATACAAAGGAGACCCTAACTTGGAAGTTAGTAAAATGTTTGTTCTAGAAGACATCTTCTATGCTGTTTTGAGTATTCTGCAACTCATCAAATATTTTTTATATTTACTTGTTTGTTTGTGAAATTTTTATACTGCCCTCCCATAAGGCTCTCGGCGGTTTACATAAAACATCACGGGTATACATTATAATGATAATCACAGTAACAGTAATCATAACAGTGGCTCCAAATTGAACAGAATATTATAATAATTTCACATTGTAACAACAACTTATAACATGAACCCATAGGGAAGTT
This sequence comes from Paroedura picta, assembly GCF_049243985.1. Taxonomy (NCBI): domain Eukaryota; kingdom Metazoa; phylum Chordata; class Lepidosauria; order Squamata; family Gekkonidae; genus Paroedura; species Paroedura picta. The sequence goes on from NC_135377.1 coordinate 53,675,713, forward strand.
GGCCTGGTTCAGGTCATGGATGATGGTATCTGGGGGGGGGGGGGACCAGCAGATGTTGTTGGGTTGGCCACCCTCAACCAAATGCCTAGGAATTGCTTCTTTTTTGGTCCAACTATGTTTTTGCATGTATTGTACTTTTACACATTTTACTTTCTCAAATTCTTGCTATTTATTTTGTTTAATTGTTTTTAAATCTTGATTCATAAGTAGGCCAACTCTAGCCTGAGAAATTCCTGGGGTGCCTATGGGTAATCTTTTGGGGGAATTCATGGAGCGAACTTACCTAGAATCTATGGTATAACATACAGTCTGCTTTCTGAAGAGTACAGCTCCTCCAGGGGAACTGATATCAGTAGTCTGGAAAACTCCAGGACCTTCTGGTCATTGACAGCTTTTCTCAAAAGCCATCTTTGGGACAGGGGGTTATTAAGACCAAAAGACTTTAAATTTTAGCATGTATGCATATTCATTTAAAATGAAGGTCTGCATAAGCAAGTTTAAGGCCATGAGCAGGGGAGTAGCACATTCACAAAAGGCAAAAGGAGGCAATATTTTATACATCTCACATACATATAAAATACATAACATAACATTGAAAATGGGCTGTTTTTCAGCAGCAAAATTTGAGACTTCTTGTTGAAACGAGGGATTTGTATGAATTTCATAAATTTGTTGGTTTGATTAGGAGATCCCCATTTCAGTTTTGCTTTTCCTTTGTAAATAATGAATTTTATTGTACATGTCTATGTTCCTTGGATCACATTTCTTCCATATAACTGTAGTCAATTTCCAACATCAGTAATTAGTTGCACATTTAAATGGCTTTAAAATGGTGTGCCCATATAAATGATGGCTATAATAAATAATGTAGAATTGTGGGGAAATGACACTCTGTAACCTTGCGTAGGGGCCATGCTAATCTTCTCTGTTTTGTTCCAATTTTAGTATATGCGCTGCCAAAGCGAGCACGGGAAATGACACTAAAATTTCTAAAAGAAATAAAAGAATAAACAGTGACAGCAATAAAAACTGAGCAACCAGAGAAGGGAACCTGATCAACTACTGGAAAGTCAGCAAGGCTGTGTACGTGGCGGGAGAAAGGGAAGAATGGTATCAAGAATAAAACAGAATCATCATAAAATGTTATTTTGAATCAAGACCTGAACAGCTTGGATAATTTAATGAATGTTTGAAATATGGAAAGAAAAGTGTCCGGATTCTACCATAAACAAACAGCATCTAGTAGATCACCATTTTTAATAGCAGTAGAGCTAGATGAAATTACAGCCACTCAAAGGAAGAACAAGAAATACATGAAACCAGCCAAGAAACACACCATTGAAAAGAAGTTGCTCTTGAAAGTCCACTAATTAAGAGTGAGATATTGACATTACATCCTTACTTACCTCTGAGCAGGAAGAACTGAAGGCAAAACATCTTAAAGCATATTAATAGCTAAAAGAGACAGGCCAATATTACTTTTGCTCAGTAAAACATCAAAGAAATAACTTGCAGGACTAATGGAAAATATCAATGCAGCAATTGAAACAAATTCCTACAACAATCACAACTGAAGCCAACCAGTTGTATAGTGCAGCAGCTCTAATAAGACGAGAACTGGGCCAGCAGGTTATTGGTGAAAGGAGGAAGGTGGGCAGACATATTTCACAATGGAGGACTGGCCTAACAAGGTGACAGAAGGGCAGAGGCAAAAAAGCCAACAGAAAAGGCAGTCACCTTAAAGCAGGGCTGCATATTGATGCTCTGGAAGGCAGGCTGGCAAGAATGCACCAGCTACGTGGCCCAGCAGCTGTGTGCTTCAGACTGATGCACACACAAGGGAGGGGTGAGGCTGCTGGGCCTATTTAAGGCACCATGAGCAGGATAGCTTGCTGTCCAGCTGTGGAGCACGAGGTGAAGCAAGGGGACTGAGAGCTCGTGGCCTCCGGGTAAACAGCTTGTGACACCAGGATGGTCGGCGAGCTTGAGCTTCACAGGGTTTTGCTCCATCCCTTACCTACTTGGCAGTGGAAGGGGAGGAAAATAAATCGGTAGATATCCATGGCCTTGTTGGTTCTTATTTTGGAGCACAGCTTCACCTACTGGTCTGGATGGTATGCTGACCCATCAGGCTGGGGACCTCACCTGGAACTTGGGGACCTGCCGTGCAACTCTTGGTCTGGACATTGCGGAATGATGTGACCTTCTCTGCTTGCAGTTGTTGCTGCTGAAGTTCACCATGGTGAGGCTCCATTAGCCACAGTTATACATCGGGGTGAAAATGATTTACCAGGAATATCAGGACTTCATTTAAATAACTTGATACAGATGGATGTAGTAGTGTTGTGAACAAAGCAGCTAGCAAACTGATGATGCAGTTGGGGGGCCAGATGATTTGGCCTATCTTCTGCCTAGCTCCACTATTCAGGACAGATGGGGTTCACCTTTCTGATTGGGCTTTAGACCTCTAGCTGCATGACATACTGGCAGCACTGTTGGACTGGTTAGGGTCAGAGGGTTGGTGGGAACAAGGCCCATAGGCTCACATTCTGTTGCAGTTTAGGGGGCACAAGAAGGAGCCTTTTGGCAGGTGGCTGGTTTGCGTACTGGCCCCCTGTGTGTGGGGGTCCCATTAAGGGACTGGCTTGGATACGAGAGTGGCTAACCCGTCTGAGTAGCCTGGGGATCGAAGCCAGACAACTGAGAGTGCTGAATGAGGTGGACAGCCATCGGCCCTCAACAAGGCCATCTCACAGGATAGGAGTTCTGGTTGGCAAAAGGCCTGCTCTCCTGGCTGGGATAGATGCAGGACCCAGGGCACCACTGGTCCATTGCATATATGGGATCTTCTTGTGTCAGATCAACCCTCCAGTGGGAGGAAAGGTATTAAAATAAAGCTGCGGCTATGTTAACACCAATACAAGAGTCATGTCTTGCTTGGCTTAGAATGCAACCCTGCTAGTCAACTTTTCTGCATAAATACACTCTGGCTTGAGGGCAAATTAAAGGGAAGACTCTATTGTTTTACATGGACAGTATATGTCTGAATATGCTGTTTTTTAAAAAATCTTCTTAAAAGGATTCCTGAGGGTATTTCATCTGACCAAAGGGGGAGAAAAAAAAACTCTGCATTGATTTGCTCTTTGACGATGATATCAATGTGGAGCTATCTGGCCTGCTTCCAATGAAATCCCTAAAGTGGCTTATAATATCACTCTCCCCACCTCCTATTACATCATCACAAGAACCCTGTGAGGTAGGCTGGGCCAAGAGAAAAAGTAGCTGGCCCAAACAAGTTTCCATAGGATTTGAATGTGGATCTCTCAAATCCTGATCCCATGCATTGCAATGGCTCTCTTATTTGCTGACCCGCAAAAGGAGGTTTTCCCGTGTCTAGATGTGATAAGGAAAGAAAGGGAAACAAAAAAATTGAGGCTTATTGCCAAGATGTTATAATAAGAACTGAACTAGCTAGGCCAATAATCTGACTCACTGTAAGGCAATTTCATATCTTGGTAAGATTCTTATGGTGATAGAGAAATGTAATTTCTTCTACCCCTTTCAGACCCCAAACTGTTATCCATTTCCTGCAGATGGTTCTACTCTAAGGAAAAACTGTTCTTTAAAAATGTTTGTGAAAGACTGTTCAGGATACATATAAATTTAGAACTTTTGAAATATATATATATGTTTTAATTCTTGCAACTGCATTTTTAAAGGGGGAAGATGGCAAACAGCCCTATGTTTGTAGGGCTTGCAATTCCCCTCTCTTAGTTCCATTTTAGAAAGAGAAAAGAGACCCAACAGAAATATTCTATTAAGGTGAAGGCACAAAGGTCGAACATTTCATTTGCACATTTTAATGCAATGACTTTGAGAGGTCTCAGGTTTAACAAAACCATATAAACTCTGACAGAAGCTGTGGTTATTAAAATGGGCATAATAATCTGTGTGTAGGTGGCATTGTTAATTTAGCTGAAAAAAGGAAGGGAAGTTTGGATAGTTTTTTAGTTGGATAGACAGAGAAAAAATTGCTTTGGTAAGTATACTAAAAGCTATGCTAAAATCTGTGCTTTATTAAAATCTGGTTAATCTTTTTTTGGCAGGCTGATATGAGTCCATACAGTATATGTTTGTACTCAATCATCTAGCCTCTTTCACTCTTTAGTAATTTGCATAGAAATTAAGAAGACTAATTCACAGGCATTTAGAAATAATTTTATTATTGATAATAATAATAAGAAAATGTAAAGCAAATTAAATTACAAATTCTATTTATAATAAACCAAATGTTTTTTTTCAACTATATGGTCAGCCACTTTGCTTCAGATGCCTGTATTAATTCTGTTCTCATTAAGACTCAATAATTTATTTAATCTATTTATTATTGAGATTTATAGGCTGCCCCTCTTGATCCTGTCATCTCAGGGTGGCGTACAACACTGTAGAGAAAAACCAATAAAGTACTTAAATACAGTAAAATATTTATTTATTTATATTTATATTTATATACCTCGCATCTCCAAAGTCTCGTGGTGGTTTACAGAAATTCATAAAACAATAAAATCTCATAAAACCCATTAAAACATAATTAAAACACAATATCACGATGGTGGATAACAACCCACTCTCCTCCCCCCGTCCAGCAAGGTCTATTACTCTCTATCTGGGAGCGAGGGACTTAGTTGGTTTTGGCTAGAGATCCACAGCTGACAGCACCGGGAGTCGCCCTGGCCTCAACCATATGCCTGGCAGAAGAGCTCCATCTTGCAGGCCCTGCGGAAAGCTGACAAATCTTGCAGGGCCCGCAGCTGTTCCGGGAGCTCGTTCCACCAGGTTGGGGCCAAGGCTGAAAAAGCCCTGGCCCTGGTCGAGGTCAGGCATATGTCCCAGGGGTCCAGGACCACCAGCAAATTCATACCCACAGAGCAAAGAGCCTGCAGGGGACATAAGCAGATAAGCGGTCCCTCAGATAAGCCGGAACCAGGCCACGTATAGCCTTAAAGGTTAAAACCAGAACCTTAAACTTGATCCGTAAGAAGACTGGTAACCAGTGCAGATGGTGTAGTACCAGCTGAATATGGGCCCTCCAAGATGTTCCGGTGAGGACCCTTGCAGCCACGTTCTGTACCAAGGGTCAAAGCCAAGGGTAGGCCCGCATAGAGTGAGTTACAGTAGTCAAGTCTGGAAGTGACTGTTGCATGGATCACTGTCACCAAGTGTTTGGAGGCCAGGTAGGGTGCTAGTAGCCACAGTGCAGCCATGGCACCATTCGGGCTACTTTCGTGACCTGAGCCTCCATGGAAAGGGAGGCATCATAGGTCACACCCAAGTTCCTGGCTTCTGGTGCTGGTGTGAATTGTACCCCATCCAGGCATGGGAGACGTGCTTCCTGATCTTGCCCCCTTCTACCCAGCCACAGGACCTCCGTCTTGTAGGGGTTGAGTTTCAGGCGACTCTGCCTGAGCCATCCAGCCACTGCTTCTAAACATCTGGCAAATGTATCTGGGGGGGGGAGTCTGGCCAGTTGTCCATTAGGAAGTAGAGCTCGATGTCATCTGCATATTGATGGCAACCCAGCCTGTAGCCCCGGACCAGCTGGGCTAGAGGGCGCATATAGATGTTAAAAAGTGTAAGGGAGAGTATCGCCCTGAGGTACTCCACATGGGAGCCTGAAAGGGGTCGACAACTCTTCCCCCACTGCAACCCTCTGTGTCTGGTTCTGGAGAAAGGAGACCAGCCACTTTAGTGCGGTCCCTCTAATCCCGGCCCCGGCAAGGCGGTGGGCCAAAATCTCGTGGTCGACCACATCAAATGTGGCCGACAGATCTAAAAGCATGAGAATGGCTGAGCCACCTCGATCCATCTGGTGCTGGGTATCATCCATCAAGGCAATCAGCACGGTCTCCACCCCATGGCCAGATCAGAAGCCAGACTGGTATGGGTCCAGGGTCGATAATAAAACTACTAAAGCTAACAATAAGTATCCTATGCTGAGACATTGCTTATTAATTCCGCTAAGAGAGAAGATGTAGGAGGAGATCCTGAGCTGGTAGGCAAGGCATATATGTTGTTCTGATCTTCTAGGTGTACTGGCCTCAACCATATGCCTGGCAGAAGAGCTCTGTCTTGCAGGCCTTCTAAAATGACTTATCATTAACATCCTTGCTCAGGTCTTGCAAACTGGCTTCTTTGACTTGTGTCAACCCATTTCATGTTCAGTCTTGCTCGTCCTTTTGACTTCAGCTTTTCCTAGTTTTATTGCCTTTCCAGTGAGTTCTGTTCTCATGATGTGAACAAAGTACAAATGATGGAAATATCTTCTACCTGCACTCCTGGATTGCTGCTGCCAGTCTATGTAGACAATACTGATTTTGATGGACCAATGTTCTGATTAAGCATGGCAGCTTCATGACTGTTTCCTGAACTAAATCTTGGCTGTCCCCTCTGTTTCACAACATTTGAGTCCAATAACACCTTTAAGAACAACAAAGATTTATTCAAGGTGTGAGCTTTTGAAGAGTGCATGCATTTGAAAGCTCACACCTTGAATAAATCTTTGTTGGTCTTAAAAGTGCCAGTGGACTCAAATTTTGTTGTGCTGCTTCAGACCAACACAGCTACCCACTTGCATTTTAAACAATTATGCAGCAATTATCACAAGGGCTGTCCTATAGATTTGTTTTTGCTGTGCAATGCTCTACTTCTGGTAACATCAGAATGGCTGCACCATCAATTGTAATGGTCATGTCACCTATGTCATCCACCAATATTTCATCCAAACTACTGGGACTTTTTGGACTTGGCTTGGTCCTGAGTCCCTCCAGAGAATTAGAGCTGTAGAGTACCAGAGCATTTTGGAAAATTCAGTTGTTAGTTACCCTTGTGGATGAGTCACAGATCCAGACTCACAGCACTTTGAGGTTTAAAACAAAGTAATCTTTACTAGGAAAGTTTATTTACAAACATATATCATATTCATATACTCACGGATGGAATCACTGCACTGACACCCAGCACCACTAGTGAGCATGTGGCAATTTAGGGGCTTAAATATCTTAACAACAGCCCTTCAAGCTGACTTTGCCTAATGACTTGCTGATTGCAATGTAAAAACACAAACCAACGGGGCCAAGGGAACTCTTCACAATTTCAGCAGTGGCAGTATCAGATATAACATTCTGGGTACAAACTTTCTTACTGATACCCTGGTCTCTGAGGATCACCAACGGCCCTTTCAGAGCTGCTATTTTTTTGAACAAAGAGACCAAAAGAGTAATGAGCATGTAGCACTAAGGGCTCTAATACAATGGTTTCTAGGTAACCACTCATGTCAAAATCAGGTAATCTGCCTTGAGTCTCAATGTGAAAGACAGACTATAAACATTTAATCAAGGGAAATTGTTCAGTATTTTATCATGCTCTCTATAATTTCTCGTGGGCTTCCATCCTATTAACTCCCTTACAATACCAAAGGAGATAAAGGTCAGATTACCAGTATATAGTCCTGTAAATAGCTTAAAATCTCTCTAACAAACTAGACATGACCATGAATGTTTGTAAACCTAGCAAACTGGGATATTTGTAGCCTTCATACAAGGATTAGGTTTGCCTGTGTAGCAAAATCTTGAGAGACTATATTCTATCATAGCACATAAAATTTGAGCAAAGCCAGTTCAGTAACCTAGAAACAGTCCACATGCAGCACATATTTATAAAACATTGCACTCTTTTAAAGAGTTACACTAAATCCTAGTATTTCATGTAGCCTCTGTGCAGCACAGTGCCATCTAGAGAGAAGCTTATAGTAAGTCTCTTGCATAGATATACATGGAAAGTGGGTTCAGGAAGGGAAAATATATGTTCTAAAGCTGCTTTGAGTCCCAACTATAGGGAGGAAAGAGATATAAATAAATGTAGATAAATGATAATGCTAAACTCACTCTGCTATAGAATCATAGAATCATAGAGTTGGAAGGGGCCATAACAGGCCATCTAGTCCAACCCCCTGCTCTACGCAGGATCAGCCCAAAGCATCCTAAAGCATCCAAGAAAAGTGTATATCCAACCTTTGCTTGAAGACTGCCAGTGAGGGGGAGCTCACCACCTCCTTAGGCAGCCTATTCCACTGCCGAACTACTCTGACTGTGAAATTTTTTTTCCTGATATCAAGCCTATATCGTTGTACCCTACTACTCACCTCCCTCCAGTCTGATGAAACACCATTGACAATGACTGCGGTTCTCTAACCAATTCCCTATCCACCTATCTGAAAATCCAGATTGCAGTCCTTCAATTTATCCATTAGAACATCATGGGGAACCTTATCAAAAGTTTTACTAAAATCCAAGTAAAATCCAAGTATACTTCTTCCAAAGTAAGGAAATGGGATAATTTCACCAAGTGCTCCCTCTTTTCTGCAGTACTCCATGCACTGTGATATTCTGTCCACTAAACTCCCTTGATACCCAGGATTTTGAGATGTCTTAGTAGGCAACTGGTAGAAATGGAAGGTAGGAAAAGGTCCACTTGAGTAAGAAAATGCTCATTGTTTTTAGGATCCAATCTTATATTTATCTGTGAAAGAAGTTGTAATAGCACAAATATATTTGGAGTCCCTTGGCTAACCACCATGAAAGACTCTATCTCAAGGCATTACCAGAATAATTAACACAAGCAGGTATAAAAAAAACCTATATTATGCTAAAAAGTCCCAAAAGCATATAGTCACAGCTCTGCTTCTATTATATTTTTTGAAGTAACCATTGGGGGGGATGGATCATACCAGCAGCTGATAGAAAATAAAGTGATAAAATTACTTATCTCAACTCAGCACAAACCTCTAGCTGGCAGATATAAGCTTGAGAAGCCATAACAGTAATGAATTTTACATCTGACACAATCACATCAATTGGAGTGCACAAGCTAGAGCAAAGCTTAACTAAATCTGTCCCCCAGGTTGAGGACAGCAACAATAAATCTATCAGCAGTAGTTTTAAAATATGTTTTTATGTTCCTAAAATCCAATTTCAAAACAATATGAGCTTCTTTTTTTTAAGGGGAAATAACCAGTTCTTATATTAATACCATGTAAATGGAACACATCTGAACACCTTAATCAACAAGTAAGGATCTATATTAACAGCATTTGGGGGAACTAATTAAGGATCCTGTCAAAGTTCTTGATCCCTGGTCTTTGAGTACAGACTATAATGACTTGTAATGCTCATCTCAAATGAATGAGCTGGAAAGCAGGAAAACTAGCTAGGAAGAAAGCCATTGAATGTGTGATAGCTCTGCCCCCATAGCCTTGTTTATCCCACATAGACCGTTTATGCACTGGGAACTTGACTTCCCCAGCTCTCATGCAGGAGTACAAATCAGGGGCAGATGAGGTGCACTGGGCCAAATGCTCCCTCATGTGGGTACAAGAAGAGGTGGGGCATCCTACCATGACTAAAACTCCAGTCTGCAGCCTGGCATGAAATCTCCAATGCGTAAACAGTCATAGACTGACTATACATGGGGAAGAAAGGCTGGGCTGGTGCCCGCATGACAGCAGGGCAAATCCCTGTTAATACATGATGCCACTGCTTACTTGGCCCCCCTCCTTGCCCTGGCCTGCTTTAGAGCCTCCAATGCCCTGCATTAAGGGAACACTGATTTTTCAGTGTCTCCCTTTGTAATGTGAACACCATTGGCAGCTATGTTGGGCCAGGCCTGTGCATATAGGGAAGAACCAGACCATCCAGGCCTGGCTCTTCCCCCTACCTATGGTGTACCAGAAGGGACAAAAAAAATGCCCTGTTTTACTCCTTGGTGCTTTGCAGGGGCATTTTTTCAGCCCCACAATGATTGGATAGCATTGTGATACTATCCCACCTTTGTGCTTTTTTAAGTATCCAAACTTGGTTTCCAGCAGGAGAAACTTTAATAAACTTAGATAAGAATTGTTTGATGTGAAACTATTAGCTGAAAAGCAGGTATGTATTTATAATAAACTCCTTTTAAAGGGAAGACTATATAATTCAAAATAGTGTAGATTTTGATTACAGCTTAATTAAAATGTATCAGAAGCAAAAAAATTAATGTATCTCTAGAGACATATAATTTTTTTAAGTGAGCAATGTGGGAGGAGGGGGGAGGGACTAATGAAATAATCCTAAACAAGTCTACTTGGATATTTACCCAATGTTACTTAGTGGAGTTTTGTTCCTGGAAATTGTATTTAGATTTATTTATTTATTTGATTTCTATACCGCCGCTTGCCGTAGCCTCGCGGCGGTTTACACATAAAATTCTCAAACAATAAAATAATAATACCCCAATTATAGTCAATGAGAAAACTGTTTTTTGAGGTAGTTTTTTGAGGTAGAGGCATCAAATCTGTAGCATAGTTTCTGGTGCTTCTCCTCAGAAGAAGCTATAAGTTTAAAAGGTATTGAATCAGGGGGTCCAATTCTAGGGACTCCCAAAGAAGATATCCCCATTTTCCATTGGAGGAAAAAATAGCCAAAAAAAAAAAAAGCTCAACAAAACAAAAACAAAATCAAAAACCTGGAGACCAGTTGCAATAGTAGGATATCTTATGCCATCTGCATGTTAGCAACCCCAATTTTAATAAGGTAATGCAACAAGTTCTTGGAGACTCTTGACTGAAGAGCTAAATGTTGTGAGCTACTCCAAGCCCTATGCCTAAGGGAAGGGGTGGGGTGTAAGTCTAAATATAAATAAATGAATAGAATAGAATAAAAATAAATGCTCTGAGTGTATATGTGTAAAGCACTGTCAAGTTACAGCTGAGTTATGGCAATCCTATCAAGGGGCTTCAAAGGCAAGTAAGAAGTGGAGATGGTTTGCCATTGCCTTCCTCTGCAGTCTTCCTTTGTGGTCCCCCTTCTAAGTACTGACCCTGCTTTGCTTCTGAGATCTGAAGTTTGAGCCGCACCATCCTGCCTTCCCACTTGGGATAAAGAACGGCCGCGAGTCAGCGGCGGCCGTGGTTGCTGCGGCAGGGAGGCGGGGCAAAAGGATGCAAAGGCGTCTGCCCGGCAAGGGTCGGGACGCGCCGGCAGGCGCGTTCCGATGACGGGGAAAGGGGCGGGCCTCGGGCACAGTACTTAAGCTCCACGAGGCTGGGGACTCGCCCCTTTGCCTCGGGAAGAGCCGGAGGACAGTTACCCACCCTCCCGCCCGGAAGTTCAGTTTTCGTCACAACTGCGGAAGAGGGGCACGAGGCGGAGTAGTTTGGCCAGGGACCAGTTTGCGTACTGGTCCCTGGGGTTGGGGGTCTCAATAAGAGACCGGCTACAACGAGTGCGGCCTTGCCTGGCAGGGAAGGTCTGGGGCTCGGGGCCAGGAGGCAGGGATGGTTGTATGCGGTGGACACCCGACAACCATTAACCGGCCTCCTCCCAGGGGAGGGCATTCAAGGGGCAAGGGAGCCTTCCTCCTGGCTGGGAAGGAGGAGGACCCAGGGCGCCCCTTGAGCCCATGTCAGCAGCCAGACGGCTGCATGGGGATCACTCCTCACCTCGTGCCAAGCCAACCCCTGCATTTTGGGGCAGTTAATAAAGTTGTGGCCTTTTTGATGCCAAATAAAGGTGTTGCGTCTTTATTGGCCGCTTACCACACTGCCAGGCAACTACTCTCTGTCATTTATTGAGATGGAAATTGGTATGGACCCCAGGGAGTGTGCCAGGAGACAGCTGCTGGTGAGTCAAGCATTTTGGCCCATTTGCTGGTCTGCCACTCATCTCGGCCATCAGGAGACCAGGCATGGCCTTGGAAATGGAGCGGTGGTGGCAGTGGATAGTGAGACCCACTGCTGAGCCTGTCTCACTGTGCTGCTGCCCCACCATCGCACATCTTCCACGGCCACTCCCACTCTCAATTTTTTTAAATTACTGGTATAGGTGCAGTGTTTTATTTGCAATCTCTGTATCCTTTCTTTCAGTAACAGTTGAATATACTCACTTGTCTGGTACAAGATTTTCAGAAACCAAATGTGTGTAGAGGACATAGAGAAAATGTGGCCATCTTCATAGCTGTTTTCCCATCCTGGTTGTGCTACTCCAACCTTCAATTTTAATTTTGGGGATCTTTGCATGGCATTTAACTAAGTAATAAATATCAGTGTAAGTAATTATGAATCTTGCACTGGCACATGTGTCAGGAAGCATAATTCACTGATAGTCTGGTTGCCTTGACAACTAGCATGAGTGATTTTGGATTCAGTTTGGCTATGATCCAGAGAACAATTGGGTCCAATTAAGATCCATTTTCTAAAGGCCCATGAGCACAGGCTGTTCCATAGTCAACAGCAGGAAAACTGCAGCTGTGCATGCGGAAATCTACAGCTGAAACTAGGGCCATAGGGCTATTCACAAAATGTGAAATTGCTGTCAAAATCATATTCATTCTGATTGAACTGGGATAAGCCTTTCATCTAAAGATGCACATAAGAATAGAACTGAAAAGACATACCTCTATAAATAATCTTTGATTTATTTGTATCTGTTTTCTCTATTATTTTTTATTATTAGTTAAATGCGTATTCTGACTTTTGCTCAAAGGGACCTCCTCCTCACCATATCCTCTCAACTTCCTTCTGAGATAAAATGGGCTAGGAGATGACTGACTGTGTCAAGGTCTTCAAAAGAACTATTCTAAACAGCTCTGCTTATAATCCTACCCATATTTATTTCATAGAATCATAGAATCATAGAGTTGGAAGGGGCCATACAGGCCATCTAGTCCAACCCCCAGCTCAACGCAGGATCAGCCCTAAGCATCCTAAATTTCATGAGACTTCGTTCCATGGAAGTGTTCTTAGTTTTCCACTGTCAATGAATTTCTTGAATAAGTGAGAGTTTAAATCCCCACATCTGATTTAAAATACTTCTCATCTTCTCATCGACATAAGCGGCTGTTGATTCCAAAATGGAATCTTCCATGGTATCACATTTTCCCAATTTTTTTACATTGCCACATACTTGCATAAGTTGCTACGTTTTTTAGCTCTTTGTTTCTTTTGTATTTTTCTACTCCTCTAAATTATCCATGTGCTCTTGAGGACTGATAAACTGGAAAAAGAAAGAAAACTGTCACTGACTGCACAGCTTGCTTTTTTTTTTAGTGGTACCTTACCAAACTAGAGGAGAGGATGCTCATTAGTAAGGCATTGCCCCAAGTGAATCTTGATGTAATCATATCTACAACTGCATCAGGATTGCTTTTTGCAGTGCTTTGTCATTGGCCATGGCTGCCTCTGTAACACAGAGAGAGGAGGAGGTGCACATGAGATGAAGGAACTGAGGATTGCCAAAAACTGTTCATGCTTCAATTGCCCAATTAATTTTAGATTTTTTTTAGTTCATCTATAATGCTAGGAGAGTGGGGCACAGCTAAGAATGAACTTTGAGAACAGAAAAAGAATAGGACAATTCAAACCCACTAATACCATGATGTTGAGATGTTTAATTTTTATATACTATCCTGTTTAATCTAACCTTTTCATGCTAAGTAATACTGACCACAGTTCTTCAGTTTCATAAAAGATTGGAATGATATGTTTCTACAACATAACATGTAATTCTCAACAACCATGACGCGGCCTCCTCCTTCCTGGTTTACCTGGAATTCTATAATATTCCATTTCACATTTGAACCCTAGAATCAATAACATTTACTTGACTAGCAGAATGGCATCTGGCCAATAAGACGTGACACACTCTTGTTGGCAAATAACAGGCCACAGCTTTATTTATAATTCCCCTCATTGTAACTCAGATGATTTAGCTTCTCTATCCCTCTTATAATCAACTGTCTCATGAAGCACATAAATCATAGAAGCTCTTATTGGGGGCATTTTAGTGATACTGGGAGAAGGGCTGGGCTTTGTTCAGCAACCCCCAAAAGACTAAGTTACTCCTGTTGAACCTCAGAATTGGGAAGTTAGGAAAAGAGCACCTAGGTTCTCCTCAATCCTGCAAAGTCTTTTACTGCCATTTTTTCCCTTAGGCTTGTCCTTCCTAGAAACATTATCTTAGATTGGCTGGTGCCAGGTTCAACCTCTTTAGAATTGATGCTATTTTACATCAGAGCCAATGCCAAAGCAATACCTCCAACTTGCAGATCTGGCTTATCTTATTCTATGCTTTCTGGGGTATATCAAAGCTTCGTTGATAATTCTTTGGTGCTGAAATGTTGCTGAATCAGGTCTTCCCTAGAGATGTCTTCTCCCCAGCCAGATCTCTGGTGGTTTGAAGGGAAGGGTCTGAACATTTCAGTGTATGAATCTCTCTCTCTCTCTCTCTCTCTCTCTCTCTCTCTCTCTCTCTCACACACACACACACACACACACACACACACACACACAGTGTTTTCCCTCTCTATTTCATTTGGTTTTTCCCCAGTTGGGATCCAAAACAACTTATATCATTTTCCTCTTCTCTATGTTATCCTCAATCAATCTAATGGCTTATGCTAGAGTACAAATGGATGACTGGCATAGAGTTCTCCAACCAGTTTCCATGGAAGAATGGGAATTTGAACCTGGGTCTCTAGATCCTTGCCCAACACTCTATCCTAGGGGTGGCCAAACTGCGGCTTTCCAGATGTCCATTGGCTCCATTCACTACTGTGGTTCATTTTCTTTTATTCTTCTGATTTCATATATTATGCTGAGAAATAGTCTTACTTTATGCCTTGGGCTATATACACTAAATATGATACTACTCATGTTACTCACTATGTTGTACTGGCATTGTCATGGAAACCTCTTACACACCTGAGTATAAGAGCTTGATGGTAAAATTGAGGAGTATGTTCAGTTGCAGCAAATATCACATTAATATCTGTTCAGTGAAAAGAAAAAGTGTGCATGGATATGGGTATAATCACCTGGGTGGCACAGATGGAAAGTCTAACACTAGTTTACCCTTAACAGTTTTGTTTCCTATTCTGTTGCCAATATATATTTTCTTGAAAACCTCCTGTATCTAGAACTATTTGGTGAAAATTGCAATTGCAGAGAGAAACTGTCATCCAGAATCTCTGATGTACATGTGGCAACACAGCACTTATCCCCTATCTTCCAAACATATGCATTAAGAATGTGTATTTGTCCACAGAGAAGAGGACTGGGTGGTCCCTGATTGCAGACATACCATGCACTCATCACAATTAGCTTCATTATTTACATTGTCAGGTCTGGCCATGTTTTGTAGGGATCTTAATTTCTTTCTGAAATAATGGGAAAGTCCACCTAAAGCCCCTTGTACTATGGTCATTTATTTCATTAGATGTATTGTGTTTTCTTTTCTTTTTCTTTTTCTTTTGCATTGAATTACTAAATGCGTTCCTCCATCTATATGAAATACAGTAGAAAGTTGCATTGGATGACATATACAATTTCCTCCTCCCCAGTTGTTCAAACTGACACAGAAAAGTAAGATGTTAGAATCAGAAATTTTCACTGGAAACGAAATCAACTGTAACATAAAAAGTGGGCATGTTCAATGCAGAATAAAGAAAAATTAAACTGAGGAGTTTTTTAATTTAAAAATGGGGGAATGCACATTTGTAGTGCAAAGTTATCTAGCTGAACATTTTTGATGAAAACATGACAGTCCTAAAGCAGTTATAATTTACAAAGCCACTAACTACTCTCCAGTTGCATTTCTCCACACTGTACAGCACAAGCTACTTCCAAATTATGGTGACCATATGAATGAATGATCTCCAAAACATCCTACCATTATTAACTGCTATTAACAGCCTTGCTCTGGTCTTGTAAACTGAACATCATGGCTTTCTTTATTGAATCTCAGCCTTTCTTCCCTATTGTTTCCAGCTTTTCCTTGCATTACTGTCTTTTCCAGTGACCCTGGTCTTCTTATGATGTGTCTGAGGTACATAACCACAGTCAAGTCATTTTAACTTTTCAGGAAAATTCAGGCTTAATCTGGTCTAGAACATACCAGTTTGTCTTCTCTTTCTCTCTGCTCCACAAATACTCCATTCTTGGTAAATACAACTTTTGGAAAGAACATTGCTGAGAAATGAGGATATTCTCTCCCCAAAGTCCATTATCTTGGCTTCCAGTACAGTAGAACTGTAGCTTCCTCTGTTTCCAAAGCAAGTTAATGCCAAGTTTCCCTGGACAAGATGGCGCACCATGGGCAATGAAAATAACCAATGTTTGCAATTCTACTTATTTCTCCCCCATTTTTTGCACCTCAGATTGATGATTATAGCACATTTGGAACTGCTCTTGGCTTATTTTCTCCTCACTGTTACAGCTGGCTTGTCATCACACTGACCTTTCCAATCCCTTAGCTAATAATGGCTATGTCAGCTTAGTTCTCTGTTGGATGGTGCTATCAGTTTGGATTAGCACACACCTCAGAGATCCTGGCTATTTTCTACTGTGCCTTAGTAATTATTTGGTGGCTGTTTGTCAGCATAGTTTCTTTTAACTTCAGTAACAAAGAACTACCTGTGATCTGAAGCATAATTTCAAGATCTTAAGAAGTTCCTTAAGATATTTCCTGAATGTAGTCTTAGATTCAGACCCAATGTAATATGAATTCAAAAGCATATTTAATCTTAATGTCTAGACTCTAGTAGTAAGGTTCATTCAAGTATTTAAATGTGAGCAAAAATGTTTGCAAAGAAAATATGATGATAATGATTTTATTTTTGGTTATCCTAGCTCAGTGTTGTAATAATTATAAGATGAATTTTGAGGAGTTACTAATAGAAAATGGAGATGTGCAAAATCTGTTTCATTAGATTCTTTCATTTAAAATGTTTTAGTAGTATGAGTTATTTTATTGTATTATTCATATTCATTTCCCATTGAATCAATAGAAATGTATTTTCAATGTAATTGCTTTGTTGTTTGACTTTCTGTCTCGTTTGAATGCATTTTTGAAGGGCAATATTCAGCAAACAGATTCTTCATAACAGATTTCAGGTGGACAGTATAACTACACTGGTTTTATAATCCATTAAAATTCTTACTTTTAAATTGGGCAGGGGCAATGGATTGAATTCCTTAATAGAATGAAAATCCAGGTAACTTCAATGAATTTGGGGTAACTTTACTTAGAATTGCACTGTTAGACAGCAGGAAGTCATAAATTTACACAAGAGTACAAAAACATGAATTTAGAAGCCCAATTAATTAGGAAGAGTTGTAGGTGAGGCATTGTAGATGAGAAACGCTACACCATTTCTGCACTGGGAACTTCACTACCCCGATTCCTTTGTGGGAGCACAAATCTGGGACAGTGAAGGTGCACTGGGTCAAATGCTCCCCTGTAAAGGAGCAGGAAGAGATGGGGCAACCTGCCCTGACTCAAACTCCAGCCTGCAACCCAGCACGAAGCCTCCAGTGCAGAAACAATAGGCACTCATTTCAGATTATGAGTGTGCTAAGAATGAAATATTGTTTCAAATCACAATTTGATTGTAAAATTGAAACAGAACCAATAAATATTTATCTCCTTCAGTTTTCATCCCGTTTTTAAGATTTGGGTTCAAGTCAGCCTACAGCCTTATAAATATATATATATATATATATATATATTTATAAGTATGTATATATATGTAAGTGTGTGTGTGTGTGTGTGTGTATACATACATACATACACACACAATAAAACTGAATTAAACAGCTTATTTATTTGTTCACTTAAACATTTCTATCCTGCCTTTCCTCATGTTTCAAGGATGTTTCCAAAAATGGTTAAAACATTTTCAATTTAAAACCAAACATGGAAGTCCAAACTCCCAAGTTCATGATTGTCCATTATTCATGAATTGAATAATTCATGGACCAAACCACATTTTACCAGCTTATCCCTATGGGTCAATATCAGACAGACTACCATGAGTGATGGGATAACCAGCAGATGGCTGCCTGATAAACACAGTTCACCCAAAGCTGTCTTATACTGAATCAGACCTTTGGTCCATCAAGGTCAGTGACTGTCAGATAGAAGTTTTTCACATAAATTGCTACCTCACATAAGTTGCTATCTTCACATACGTTGCTACCTTTAAACCAGTGGTTCACAACCTTGGGGTCGGAACCCCATTTGGGGCTGCCTGGCCCCTTCCCCGGGGTTGCTATGTTGCCCACCACCGCAGTGGCAGGTGGCAGTGTATGGAGGCATGTGGTGGTGGTGGTGAGGTAGGTGGTGGTGGCAGAGGCAGGTGGAGGCGGGCGGTGACCAGTGGTCAGCGGAGGTGGGCAGAGGCAGTTGAGCCATGATAATGGCTGCCTCCATGCCACCTTGATTGATGTGCGCATGCATGTGCACACAAGTTTCCAGTGCCCCACTGGCTTCTTCTGCAGCTGCCCAGCCTGCCAGAAAGGTTGCGCCAGCACCTGCTGAGGAATGCACCAAAACACTTCGCTCAACTCTTTCAGAGCTGGCAAGAAAGCGACCCCCTCCCCCCATGGATCTAAAGTTGCCCCATCCTGCCCAACCCCATCCAGCAAGCTCCATGTGCTCTGTGGCAGGGCCACTGCGGAACTCCCCATGGTTAAAAGAAGGGAGAAAGGAGAGAAGCGTGATTCAAAGGAGCAAGACATGCACCCAAGCCCTTTCCAGAGCAGGACAGCAAGCAATGTAGATGCAGTGGTGGCGGCGGCAGCAGCCCCCTCCCCCAGGCAGGGCCTTCATCCCCCTTCAGTCACCTCCTGTGGCAGGTCGCACATGGCCATGGCTGGGGGGGGGGGGTGGAAGCAGCTCCTCCGGCTGGGTCCCTACTGGGTTTCAGCACCAAAGTTGGGATCACAGTGAAGAAAGGTTGAGAACTACTGCTTTAAACTGTATATGCCAGGAATTTAACCTGGGACTTGTTACAATCCAAGTAGATGCTCTACCACTGAACCAGGGTGTGACAGACAATACTTGAAAAGCAAGCCTCAGATTGCTAAAATATTAGAGAACTGTGAAGTGAAGAGTTAAATTTCACACAGCAAGAGAACCTGAGTGATAGTCAGCTCCAAATACTCTAATTGGTCAGCAACATATGAGTGATGAATCATATGGAAGCTGTCTGGTGAGGAAAGTGAAATTCTGACAGAGACCTTCATTGAGAGAAGGCCATTCTTTACCTTAGCTGTTGACTATCTAGGGGCATTTTAGTCAGATAACACAATTCTGACTAACTAGTCTGGGTTCAGCTTAGGCTGAAATCATTTCTACACAAATAGGAGAACTGGGAATTGTGCTTGGAGAATTTCCCTGGCCTGCTGCGGAAGGTTACTCCTTAAGACACCTCAGGAGTTAGAGGGAAATGTGTTTCAAAGGAAGGGAGATTGGATACTGACAAAGAGTAACATCCTTCGGAAAACTTGTGGAGTTAAAGGAAACTCAAAGAAGAATACTGTAGTGTTTGGGAAAATACAGATACAAAAGCCTCTCACTATTAAGAAATTAGAAAATAACCTTCTTTACCTCTCAATATCTTGTATTTAAATATGTCACAGATTTCCACTCCTCATTCTACCTGGCCTTTCCCCTCTATGTTAAATACAAGCTTTTATTTTGCTTGATTTTATCAATGTATCATGTGCCATTCCAAAAGGGTTTCAGCAGACCCGGCTGATCCATGTAGCACAAGCTACAGAACCTGCATTTCCAGGGCCCCACAAGTTGCCTCCCCCATGGGTCAGGGCTGTAGCCTCTCTCCCATCCCCTTTTCCCTCTGGAGTGACACCCCTTTCCACAGTAGGGGGCTCCTCCACCTTCAGTCTGGCTTCTCCCACACCAATTGTACTCTGGTAGGGCCCCACAAATTCTTAAACTGGCTCTGGTGCTACAGGCCCCAAAAATCCTTAAATCACTCCTGGGTTTCAGTAAATAGGGTTTCTACATGTTCCTTTGAAGTTCTACGGCTGAGTTAAAAACTGAATTATTTCTGAGACACAGACTGAGACAGACAACTTTATTAATCCCAGCAAAGAAACAATGTCACTCGGGAGGCTCAGTTAGTGAGGGAGCAGAATATTTGAAGGGAAATTTTGCCCTCTGTTTGCAGATGTGTGGAGGGCCTCCCCTGTATGGAAGGAGATGGTCCTTCAGAACAGTGAAATAAAAGCTGTAACCAATAAAAAAGGCATCAGAAACAGAAATCTAATTGTTTCCCCTTAGCAACTTAAACTACAATCCTGTTGCCTTTATAAAAAAATCTCCTAACAATTCCATTTTCCACATTAAACTGTGGGACCTGTCCTGACTTCCTCAAGCTGGCCATTCCGACAGGTAGGAGCTACAAGAAAAACTGCTTCAGTATTGACTGCTATTGTTCTTGTCCTTTACACACACACAAAGTTTATTCTTTACAAGAAATCTGAGCACTTGCAAAATTGTTCTAAATTGTATTGCTACCGATCAAGAAATGAAATGTCACTGGAAGAAAGCCTTCTTTGCTACTGCATTTATCTTATTTTCAAAGCAGGGTCTAGTAAAAGTCTCAGTCTCTTCACAAAGGTGTTTTCACACACATTAGAAAATGCACTCTGAATGCATTATAGCATTTTCTTGTTGCAGTCAAGTTCAATGTCAGTCTGTTTAATATGTCCAAAGGAACATCTTCCAACAAGGAGGATGTCAGTTTGGGGAAAGAAAAATACTTAATTTCTCAAGTTTAAAATGTCTGTGGAACTCTTAAGCCCTGTTCATCAATTACAATGAAGGCACATACAATCCATATACAGTTTACCCTCGATTTTTCTCTATGAATGTGTTCAGTAATGCTCATGTTACACATATTCATCCAGGTACTGCTTAGGGATAGATATGAATTGGCTAATGAATAAAAGTTCATCACAAATTCTGGCCTGTTCAGGGTTCCTGAACCAAAAGAGAAACAGATGAGTGACTGGGAACTCCCCAGTGCTCAGCTGTTTGATTTACATGGCTCAGAGCCATCGAAACCATCACTGCTATCAGCTCCCAGTGGCTTTTGGTGGAGAGCAAAAAACAGAGACTTAAACGGACAGGCTTTCTGCTCCCCGTGAAAAGTTGTGGTAGGTAGAAAGCCCAGTTTAAATGGAAGGGTGAAGTTCCTTCCCATGAGGAAACCAGCCAATGCACTGCAAGGATCCCTGTCCATGGGATCCAATTGAATTGCAAATATTCATCATATTAGCATAATGCATTAATGCTTCCAGCAGAAAGAAAGTGGGGGAAGGTCTTCCAGGAAATCTTCCTTCTCTTTCTTCCTTCTAGCAACAGTTTTCTCCACCTTTCTGTTAGCAACAGCTGTAGCAGAAAGGTGGAGGGAAAATCTATACGGAACGCTGCAGCCAGCAGAAAGGAAAGTGGGAAGGTCTCCTGTAAAGGTAGATCTCTCCTTTTCTAATAGCTGCTGGGGTTTTTTAACAATCTTTTTCAGTCTTAAGTTTAAAAGGTCTCAAGTTAGTGGTGCAAGGCAGCTGCATATTGGGTAGTATCTCCCCAAAAACACAGCTTTTTTTGCACTGTTCTGCAGGCCCTTTAAACAGCTCTGTACTAGTATGCAGTTTCCATGTACAAACAACTCATAAGAGTAATGTTTTTGTTCTGTTTGTTCAATCGTTTTTGGCAACAAAGTGAATATTTTGTTATACTTTAGTTGGCTCCCTGCCCCCTCTAAAGAGCTAATTATTAATACTTCATGAATATTTGCCCAGTTCAGCAATTTTTCATTATCACTTGGTTTAGTTTGGTTGAGGGGAAGAGAAATGAGTCATGGCCAGAATTTCGACATCAGATTAAATCTCTGCAAACAATTTTTATTTCACAGAAAGGGAAGGATGGTTGGGTAGTTGTTTTGTTTTGTTTTTTGCAAGTTGTTAATTTAATCACAGCATCATGTTATGTTGGACAAAAGCAGATGTCAATTTTTAATGCCTATCAATGTCACACTGACCTTCCTTGTCTTATCCTTTCCTGTGGCTGTCCACTATGGAAGAGAAATCCTTTATTATTAATGAACAATTTTTAAAAAATCCTTTTGCACAGCTGCCTTCCAATCACATAAATCTAACATCCTCTGCTGTGTGCTGCCATACTTGTCGCTGAAAAGCAAAATTGTAAGTGCTCCCTCATCATCATTCATTTACTGAACAACCCATGCCTTTTCTAATAAACAGGGATAAATCAGCCTTAAGGATGCAAATACAATAGATGGGATTTTCTTCTTGAATTCAAAACATTGTTGGAACTTAAGAGCAGAAAAACCTTTTGACACATCACTGACATTGTAAAAGATGGAGGATAAGACAAGATATTTAATCCCTTAAGCAAAATGATAATGATATTTGAATAGATATGCTGTAAGAAATGTCAAATCTGTGAGACTTTATCATTTCTTTTACAATGAACAGAACAAATGGCAACCTATTATATGCATACAGTTAACTGCTTGGTTTTCATAATATGTTTTCTTGATTTCAGAAACAATGACAAATTTGATGGCACAAATTTGCTAGAGGTTAAATAAAACAACAGGATTCCTAAATGTGACAGTATCTGTCCTGGAATTATAACTTCTACATGTTTTTTTGAACTCTGCTTCCATTACATAATGAAACGTGCAAACAACAAAGGAAAGATGTAGTAGCATAGCAATCCCCAACCTGTGGGCCATGGACCACCTGTGGTCCTTCGACTAATTGGAGGTGGGCCCCGAAGGATGCCTTCTTCCCCCCCCCCTGGCCCTTTACTTCATCCCCTCCAGCCCTTTAGAACACACTTCATTGTTGTGGCGTCTCTGTATCTTATTTTGATGGGATGTTTAAACATTACCATAGCGATCAGAGAGCACTAGGGCAGGGGTTGAGAGTAGAGGAGTAAACTATCCCCCCCCCTCACCGGGCCTCAGTAAAAGGCATTGAGTGGTCCCCGGTGAGTGGTCCCCGGCGTTGAGTGATAAAAAGGTTGGGGACCACTGTAGTAGCAGACTAACCACATTGTAATATATAACAAAGAATTCATGTTATTTTAGTGGAACCTTTGTAATACATCTAGAATAACACCAAAGTGAAAAAGGTGGTATATAAATGTAATAAATAAATAAATAAATAAATTCTCTCCATATATCACAGTAACTAGATGCTCAAAATCTTTCTACAATAGAACTTTGGCTAATCTAAAAACATTTGCTGTGAGAGAACCACTTTTGCTCAATATTGCAAAATTTCCCTGTTATCATTAACTGTGATGCTGTCAAAGATCACACTCAATGATCTCACAGCTTGAATTATCTATTCTTCAGGGGTTATTTTCATGTGTGAAAGAATGAGAAGGTAGCAAGGATCCATCCTGTGAGTTCTGTGCCACTTCTGGTAATCTGGATCCAACTCCGTGTGCTAATGGTATCAAACAAATTCTGATTTCTCTTCAGTAGAAAAAGCATAGACAGCTTATTTCAGTATGTATCAGAATCCTCAAAGTAGATTTTTTCATCAGTTAGAATATAGTATCAGATGCAACTAAAGGAAAAGGTTAAGTTTTCTCTAAACATTTAGTTGCTCAATAAAACAAAGGAAACATTTTTGTAACATTAGTTAAGCATTCTATTCTCTGTGTAGTTTAATTATATACATTCTTTATGCGAGAAGATGCTAGCAGGATATATTCAAACACTGGCAGTTTGCCCAAACTTTTCATAGCTTCAGGGTTAATGAGGCAACACAAATTAGTAATATACCCCCCCCAAATCCATATTAATACATTTCTACGAAAAAAAGGAATTAAAATGTTGTATACAAAATCTTAAATTACTTGTACTGTATTACAGTAGATGGTTAGGCTACATTAAATAAAGTCAATTTTCCAGCTTATGGTCTTGTCAACAAATCACTAGAATGTCCAATTACATTCAAAGTGACCAAATACCAGATTAAAAACTGCTGAACTGGAAATGTCCACCCCTTCCTGTCTCCTTATGACATCTATGCAGATACACCATATACTAACAATATTTTTGTATGCAAAATATTGACTATACAGGAAAAGGTCAAATTCAGAAGTAGTTTATATGCAGTATATTGTCTCTGAGCCAAGTAAGGATGACACTGTGAACATGGACTATGCTATCTGATTGGATGGGATGCCTCCTAGAGCATATTTGGTTTCTTCTCTCAGTGTCCTTCCTAGACTGATGCAATATAGGGCAGTTACATGTGATTTCACCACTCTGACCTACCTAGTATGTATCCAAAAGATGAAGAAATTTTAGGTGAGTAACTCTTTCATAGCTAATGAACTGTATGGATGCCACTGGCTTATGGAATGAAACTGATGGGGTGGATCCTTCCCCTATCTTACACTACACTGAAGAAGGCTCCTGAGAATGGTTGTATCCAGGCTCCAAAAATGTTGCAAGGTAGAATCTAAAATCACTCCCTAAATATAAATCTGATGCTGAAGGGAGAATGTGAACCCAATGAGAGTAGGAAAAACTGTACTATCCAAACTTCTTCATAGTCCATCTTATCTGAATTGAACTTCAGCTTGTTCATCCCCAGAAAGCCCACTGAGTGTACCAAACATCTGTTTAATACAACAGATTCATCTATCTAATGTAGCTAAAAGAAGTGGACATCTCAATGATATTTCTATTGGAATAGATTTACCCAGTCATGCTGACTGCAGTAAATAACTGTCTCAAGAAGTATATTGAAAAAAAGTTAAACTTACAGTTTTTCAGATAGTTCATATTCAGGTTGCAGTCTGAAGAAGAGAAAAGAAGCCTAATTTAAATAATAAGTTTTTCAGTTTGCCTCAGGCCATTTTCACACATGCAAAATGTAGCTGGACAGCCTTCCCATGTTGGTGGTATATTCAGCCTCCTTCACATGACATCCTCAACATCCCAAGGCTGTCCAGTAGGCGGTTCGCAATTTCACCATTTTTAATTTGCAATATGGTAAATACAAGAAAGTGGATTTACTACCCTAAAATGCACAAGCCACCAGTAAGCAACCAAGGAAAAAAACCATATGGAGGGGGGAAATGCATCATATTCTCTTGAGCATTGTCCCACCCTCGCTCTCTCCTCCCCTTTCCATTTCCTGCCCAGCGAGGGAGGTAGGGAGGCCCAAGGCGGCAGCTCAGGCAGTGCAGCGGTGGCTCTAGTGGCGCAGCTCAGGTGGCCCCACTTAAGAAGTACTCAGGGAAGGAGTGGGAGGGCAGGAGTTCAAGGTGAATGGGGAAGGAAAGGGCTGAGTAGCAGGCCGGCAGACCAGCAGAGTGGGGGGGGGGAGAGAAGAGAAGCAGAAGGGAAGGGGGTCTAACACACAAGGAGAAAGGGAAGGAGTCACTTGGGCAGTGAGGCAGTGGCTTGAGAAGCAGAGTATACCTAGGACCACTGGAGAGAACCATAAAGGTGGTTGAATTGCTACATCTGATAGAGCCTCAAAGCAGCTTACAATTGCCTACTCTTCCTGTCTTTACAACAGACACCTTGTGAGGTAGATGAAGCTGAGATCACTCAGCTAGCTACATGTGGAGGAGTGGAGAATCAAGCCCAGCTTTCCAGATTAGAGACCACTGCTTTTAACCACCACACTAACCTCAATGTGAACAGATGGAACCATGACAGGGAAACAACAACAACAACATGTGTGAACTGATTGCACCAGTAGCACAATGATCAGAACCACTATGAGAGAGTGCTGGAATTAGAGGGCAGCTTCTCAGTTAAAATAGACATCCCATTTAAAGAGATAACACCTATACACATTTAGAGTGATATAGTGCCTCCTCCCCTCCCCACACACACACTCACACACAATTTCCAGGCATACAAAGTTGCTTATTCCAGCACTCCTTCTCAAGTCTGTTTGATGTCAAGGCTTACAGTTATCAGGTTCTCCATAATTTTGAAGCTTCAGGTTTCCATTAACTTGAGAATATTGTCGGCTGTTCTGGCCACCATGTGGCTAATGGCTGCCTTTGCCAGACCTCAGATAAGAGTTTTGCCTGCCCTGATAGACTTGACACTAAAGAACCCTTCCTCATTGCTCCCCTGAGTTTTATCACCACTCTTTTCCCCATACAATGACCAGATCAAGCTGAGTCAAAGAGGTTTTTCCTGGAGATTTCTAGGAGATTTCTAGAAATCTTTGTCCCCTGCTTTGGAGAGAGGTTGACACACCCATTATTTCTCCTGTTAGATCTATTAGCATTTGTTTGAAGGTGGACTGAGATATGTCTGGGGAGCAATTGATCTGACTTTTCCCTTTCTCCCTGTTCTATGTCCAGAGGAATAATAAATGAAAACTCAGAATGATGGTTTTGCTCATTTCAAACCTCCAAAGGAGAAAAAAATAGGGCTAGTCTGTGTATGGGTTTAAAAACTGTATATATATATTTGATAATAATTTGGAGATGTTTTCATTCTGTGTGTGTGTGTTTAATTCCTGAAGAGGATAGTGGGTGGATGATTTCTAAAGCAATCTGTTTTGCCTGCTGGGCAAGCATAACAAGGCACTTTGACAAGTGATCCTAGTGAAATTGGTGGGTGGATGATTTTGTAAGAGCTTTGTTATGCCTGTCTAGATACAGTGGTGAGCTTATTGTATTAAAGAGAGTACTTATTAGAAAATAGACCAGCTACCCTCCCACCAGTGCTGCAGTATCACAAAGACTAATAGCAACATCCTAAGCAGAGTTGCTCCTCTTAAAGTGCCTTGACTTCAGTGGATTTCTAAAGATATAACTCTGTTTAGGATTATAATGTTAAAAGACTGTTCTAAGTGCTCAGCACATTGCTGGGTGAGTGAGTGGGTGACTCAGAAAGTGCTTTGTTGTGACTCCTTGGCAGTTAGAAGGAAATACTTCTGCAGTCATCCACCCACAGGTCATGGAGCTTTTGAAGCAATTAAAAAGACAGCTCCAGGTTAAGGAAGAGTAGCTGCCCTCCCCCCTCTGCCCCTTTTATAGCTCCCACTGTTAGTTTTCTTCTCCTGCTCCTCATCCACATGCACCCAGCTGGGTGACCTTGGGCCTACCACAGCACTGATAAAGATATTCTGACTGAGCAGTAATATCAGGGCTCTCTCAGCCTCACCTACCTCAGGGTGTGGGGAGAGGAAAGGGAAGGCTTCTGGTATAGAAAAAGTAGAGTCCTTCTGGTACAGAAAAAAGCTGAATACAAGAACCAACCCACTCCTCCTCCTCCTCCTCCTCTCCCTCTTCCTCCTCTTCTTCTTCTTCACTTGCTTTTCTTTTTGAAAACAAACCTCAACCCATGCCTGAATAATCGTGTACCATCATATGATTAATGGTTACCCCAAAACCTCACCCTCAAATGACAGAAAGACATCTGTAACAAAAGATTCTATTGTGCAAAGAATTCATTACTTGATAAGCTATAGTTTCTTCTTCTTCTTTTTACTTAAGTTTGCTAATCTGTATCATCTGTGAATAAATGGCACAAAAACTGTGTTGGAATAGCATGTAATGTAGAAGAAACCAATCAATTTAGAATGCTGAGAATAAAAGAAGCAAAATTTAAAACAACTTAAATGACAATAAGAGCCTCTTGTGGCGCAGAGTGGTAAGGCAGCCGCCTGAAAGCTTTGCTCATGAGGTTGGGAGTTCGATCCCAGCAGCCGGCTCAAGGTTGACTCAGCCTTCCATCCTTCCGAGGTCGGTAAAATGAGTACCCAGCTTGCTGCTGGGGGGTAAACGGTCATGACTGGGGAAGGCACTGGCAAACCACCCCGTATTGAGTCTGCCATGAAAACGCTGGAGGGCGTCACCCCAAGGGTCAGACATGACTCGGTGCTTGCACAGGGGATACCTTTACCTTTACCTTTACCTAAATGACAATATATAGAAACAAAAAGTAATATAAAATGAAACAACTGCATATAGCTAAATTAAATCAGCAACAAAACTGATAAAAGCAGCAGCTTGCATTAAAATAATTGTTTTTCTAGTGTGGAGAAGTGTCCTGCACCCATGAATTCACCACGAGATTTCATTGTGACTGCACGCTGTCCCAATATAGGAGGACAGCTACAGACTCGTTGCTCATAGAAAGGAAGGGTTGAAGGAAAAATCCATCAAGCTTTCAGCACAGAGCACCCAACATCTTTTTTAAAATTGAGTCTGGCCAAAGCAGGACAATGGGTTATTATCTCGCTTCCTGCTGCCTGTTCACACACAGAAGGGACAGAAATTGCTATGAGCCAAATGGCTAGAAAGTAGTTTCTTCCTTTGTGAGTAGGACGATATGAATACAGGTAGGAAAAACTGTGCAAGTTAGATTACAAAAGCTCAATACACAAGGAAGTTTCTTCCTTTTTTTTTCTAATTTCCTCCCCCTTTGGATGGGCACATGTGATGCCAGATGAAGCTTATACCTAGGGGCTCCATCTTGTCCATGTGGCAAAAGCCAATGGGCAGACATCTTAACTAAGTGATCTAAGGTAATGATGAACTTTACTGGAGCTTCAAGTAAAGTTTGTCCTATTTAGACTAGGGATGGGCATGAACCTCATTTTTTTCAGTTGTGGTTTGAGGTTAAATCATGAGCCAAAACACAAACCAATACATCAGTCTGTAAGCTAAACAAGTTTGTATTAATTCATGACCATGCTTTCTGCTCCCTGCTGCTTTGGGAAAGGAGTAGAAAGCAAGGGTTTAAATAGTTCAGAGCCATTTAAGCCAAAAAGCTAAATGGCAGGGAGCAGAAAGCAGGGGTTTAAATGGTTCCAAGTCATTGAAATCCTTGATTTTCATTCCCCAACACTCAGCTCTATTTCATGAGGAGCAGAAGAGCTCTTCATAAACCACCATGAATGGGCATGAATTGCTTAAAATTTACGGACATTCATGGCATCTCTTTAGTTCATGAACATTACTTTATGAACCACAAACCAGTCAAATTGTTTGAAAAATTTTAGTTTGCCTGTTCATACCCTTAATTTTGCTATCATTTAGGATAAATATGTAATATATGTAATATGCACCATGCAGGACACCCACAGCCCTATCACTCATCCACTGTAACCTGCCACCTCCTTGAACCTTCACAGAATCAGTCTCTCTGTCAGATGGCTATCCAGCCTCTGTTTAAAAATCTCCAAAGCTGGAGAACCCACCACCTCCTGAGGAAGCCTGTTCCACTGAGAAACCGCTCTGTCAGGAACTTCTTCTGGATGTTTAGACAGAATTTATTTTGCATTAATTTCATCCCATTGGTTCTGGTCTGTCCCTCTGGGACAAGAGAGAACAACTCTGCTCCATCCTCCATATGGCACCTGTTTAAATACTTGAAGATGGTTATCAGATCCTCTTTCAGTCGTCTCCTCTCCAGACTGCACAGACCAAGCTCCCCCAACCTTTCCTCATACATCTTGGTCTCCAAACCCCTCACCACCTTTGTTGCCCTCCTCTGGGCATGCTTCAGTTTATCTACATCCCTCTTCAACTGTGGTGCCCAAAATTGAACACAGTACTCCAAGTGAGGCCAAACCAGAGCAGAGTAAAGCCGTACCATCACCTCCCGTGATCTGGACACAATACTCCATTTGATACAGCCCAAACTCCATTTGCCTTTTTAGCTACCGAGTCACACTGCTGACTCATGTTCAAGACTCCTAGATCCTTTTTGCACATACTACTGCCAAAACAAGTCTCCCCCATCTTAGATTGGTGCATTTGGTTTTTCCTACCTAAATGCAGAACTTTACATTTGTCCCTATTGAACTTCATTTTATTCGGTTTAATCCACTTCTCGAGCCTATCAAGATCATCCTGGTTCTGATTCGGTCTTCTGTTGTGTTTGCTAGCCCTCCTAGTTTAGTATTGTCTGCAAAATTAATAAGCACACCCTCTAATCCCTCATCCAAATCATTTATAATATGTTGAACATCACAGGCTCCAGGACAGATCCCTGGGTACTCCACTTGTCACTCTTCTCCAAGAGGATGCTGAACCATTTACAAGTACCATTTGGGTATCCACCTGACAGAAGTAGGATCCATAATGCATTTTCCCAACTTGTCAATAAGAATATCACATGGAACCTTATCAAAAGCTCCTCTGCAGAGTCTTCCTTGTGATTTCCCATCCAACTATGGACCCTCCTTAGCTTCTGAGATCAGACAAGATTAGGCTATAGCATGCCTAACTTCATTTGTCTATGTATCTAGTTTAAAAAGTGATGCTTGCTTTTTCAGCTGCAGCATTTTACACAATCAACTGTTAATGATCAAGAGTAATCAAACACAGAAAATTCAAGCAATGAACTTACATTTTGGAATGAGCTTGGATTCTTTTTAGAATTTAATAAATGGAATTTAATAAAAGAGAATAAAATAGGTGAGATTGCTTACTAGAGTGAGAACAATGCCAGCAAAAGTGACATCAATCAAAACAGGAAGGAATAGTTTCAGATGGATGATCCCAATTATTTTATGTTATTGTAAAAACTAATGTCATGCCTCATCTTTGGCAAGACAGCCAGGGACTGCCTTGAGCAGGCTTTCTCAAGCAGGGTTTTGTGAAACTCTGGTGTTTCTTGACAGCACTGGTCTGGTCTCCTGAATGGGTGGGAGTTAACAATTTTTAAATATATTTTTAAATTTGTTAAACATTGGGTTATATGACCATATATGGTCATGTTGATCTGCCCCCCCCCCTCCATCTCCAAATGGCCAATGGTGGGTTGTGGGGGTAGGGGTGAGGCCTCAGGTGGTCATGGACACAGCTATGCTTACTATCATGCCCCAATCACCAGAGTCTGCATCTGCACCTATGCCAGAACCTTTGCTGCCAGACCCCTTGGAGCATGAAAATGAGGAGGAGCTGGGACAAAGCAGCAAGATGCTGCTGAATGAGAAAATAGGGACACACAGCCAGGTAGACACCATGCCCTCTGCACCAGCATCAACTCATCCAGAAGCAACACCCCTTGTAAGTCTGGACTCGTCACTAGAGCGCAGGAGGAAACGCAGAAGGAGCATTTTGACAGCACACTGTCGAAGTGCCAGGCTCAGAGCACAGTCTGAAGCCAGATGGAGCCCAGCTGGGGCTGACTTAATGGAAAACGACTGAGCTCGAAGGTGCAGCCACTTAACTCCTTATCTCAGGCTGCACTTAAGCAAGGCAGAGATGGCTCTCAGTGTGGGTACAACCTGTGCACAAGCCCACCCGTTGTCTGGACCTGGTTCATGATGTGCCTGTGCTTCAATGAAGCTCTGACCAACTGATTCTTGGCTTTGTAACCTTGTATATGGCTTCTTGGACTAAGATTAGGTATTGTAAATTTGGTTTGGCTCTAACTCTGCTCTTCCAGCTGTGACCTTGGCTTGTTTATTGACTTCCCCTTCGGCTCTGTATTGAAATTTGTCTGCCACAGCTATTGATAAGACCCGGACTGGACCCTTGACTATGCTTTCTGGTATGCACTTTGAACTTGGCTGACCGGCCAAGAGTGTGTTCATATGGAGAGACCCTTTGAGTGTCTGGCTAGGACAGCACACTTACCAATGATATTTTGCACAATTACACCTGGGGTTTCTCAAAGCCTGAAGAATGTTTCAATGGTCAAAAAGTTGAGAAAGCCTGGCCTGAAGGTGGACTGGGAGGCAAAAACAGCCCTACAAATGGGCCCTTCCCCTGGCCTTTTCTCCTCTGATTGATGGGGGAGAGGAGAAGAATATCCATTCCCAGCCCAGCCCAACCTTGACAGAGGGGGAGAGAAGGTACAGATGCTACTGTCTGACTCACACCCACCCATAGTGTGCCAGGGAGGAGCTGCCAGCTTGCACAGGTGGCTTGGGGTTGCCATGACAGTGGCTGCCACCCATTTTATACCTGCCCACTCCAGAATCAGGCAAGAGGCAGCCACCCCCCCCCCCCACCAACAACCATCACTCAATTCGAATTTTCATTTAGAGGCCTTCGTGGTTAATTTGATCTGAACTGCTTGCTTAGCACAAAAAGTCTTTTTTTTTTTTTTACAACTGATGAATACCAATACAGAATAGCACTTCTACTCCTGAACCCATAGGCTATAACATGAATGGTCATTGCCATCTCTTGTTTCCACTTTCCAGTCACTTTTGCAGTATATCTATGCTATGCATTATAGACATGTGCAAAACAGCATTTGTATTAAAATGAGATCTGTGCTGGTAGAAACTTATTTCCATAATGGGCTGAGTTTGGCAGGGTTGGTTTTCCAACTCCTTGGGACAGTAAAATGAAAAGCTACAGCAGCTCAGCTCATTCCTGGCTGCTGTTCCTGAAAGTATCTGGTGCTGTCTCCTACATCATTGCTGGGCAGCACCACTGCTGCTTAAATTATTCCTAGGCAATGCTAGCATGGGAATAGGGAACAATTCCTTATGAATTCATTATCACCTGAATCTGTGATGTGATCAGTTGGAACCGAGCGAAGCCCCTCTATCATTCCAGGGCCATGGCTTATTCTCCATTGCTAGAGACGGGCACAAGCCAAACCACAAACAAAAATTCATCACAAATTTTACTTTGTTTGTGGTTCACAAACTGAAGTTTCTGACTTGTCTACCATGACAATCTTCTATAAATGTTTAAGACAGTTTGTGGCAATTTGAGGCTAGAGCAGAAAGCAGAGGTTTAAAGGGACTCCATGTCCTTTTAAAATCCCTGCTTTCTGTTCTCCCATTAAAGCCACAAAAACAGCTTAGTTGGAGTGAACAAGTTGCCATTTTAGAGATACTGAAAGACCTATCCAATGGCAATACAATAAAATAAAGAAAGTGTACTTTTTACAGTTTTCCTTATCTGTTTATTCAGTAGGACTTCTTGTCAAAACGGCATCCAGGTAATTTCCCTTTTCAGTGAAATTCTTTCCTCAGTGACAAGTCCTCTGAGTCTTCAATATTTTTATCAATTTTAAGAGTATCAAGAATATAAACCTTATATATAGTAATAATATAATACTGGCCACAGGCTCACATAGGTATGGGGATACCGGTCTGTATTGACACGTTCCTTCTTATATTCTTGTAGATTTTAGAGATACTGTACAAGACACCCAAAAAAACCCAGCTAAGCAGCACAAAACAAGCTGCTCCCTTCCACTCAGCTGTTTTGGGGGGTTTTCTGGGAAAAAAAAACATTTAAAGGAACTGTGGTCCATTTCACCGAAGTTTGCTGGGCCACAAAAAGGTTTGGTACATCAATGAACCTCCCAGTTGAATTTGGTTCATGGTTCAGTTTAGTTCAGTCATAAACCACAATCTGAAACAAGCTGTATTTTTCTGGTTGGTGCTTAACCTACCCATTGCCACCGATGAGAAAAGGCAACATGCTTACTTCATGTTGTATAACAAACCAGCTTAAACTGGCCCTAGATGATATAGATATAGATATACTTTGGCCACCTCATGAGAATGAAGGACTCCTTGGAGAAGAGCCTAATGCTGGGGGCAACTGAGGGAAAAAGAAGAAGGGGACGACAGAGAATGAGGTGGCTGGATGGAGTCACTGAAGCAGTAGGTGCAAACTTAAATGGACTCCGGGGAATGGTCTAGTAGCATAATAATAAAGACTTGACTTGACTCTGGGGAATGGTAGAGGACAGGGCGGCCTGGAAGATCATTGTCCATGGGGTTGCGATGAGTCGGACACAACTTTGCACAACAACAATAGATGATATAGATATCTAATGCGTTGATGTGTCTAATGCTTTGATGTGTCGCCTAATCACAGTGGCTCTTATTCTGTATATCTATATTTATACTACCTTCAGAAAACATTTTCATTCCTCTCAAATCTTTGGGTCCTTGTTTGCAGGATTTTCTCTGCTTCAGCAAGTGCTTTTGTAACCGAGGAAATATGAGAGCATTGAGCTGCATGAGTGGAGTAAAGCAGATCAAAATGTTGCAAGAGGGAAAAACAAGCAATGGAGTGAAGAGTAAAAAATAAGCAGAACCCTAGTGCAACAGAGGAAAGGTCCATGTAGTGAGGGCTGGAGCCAGGATGAGTCTTGCAGGTGCCCCAGTCTAACTGGAGCACCCTTTGCCTCCAGCCAACACATTAAAAAGGCTTTTAATTTGTGAAACCACAGTTTCCATTTAAGTAACATCCTGAACAGAGCTGAGATGGGCAGACGAGACATAGGGCAGCATGGGAATGACTGGCAAAAGAAGAAGGAAATTATACACATAAGGATACATAACAACTATGCTGTAATATTACATAGTATTACAGAAATTTATTACACGAATTGTCCTCCTAACACATGTAAACCAGGGAGGTTTTCAGCAGCTTCTGGCCTGTAACTGCATGCTAGGAACCTGTCCTTCTTTCATGTGCATTGAAGAACAACTCTGGTTGATTATCAGAAGTACTTGAAACTTTCAAAACATTCATATAAAGTGTGTGGATGGGTGGTGGCTCAGTGGTGGAGCATCTACTTGGCATGCAAAGGTTAGGTAGTAGGTTTAGTGAAAGACCTCTACCTGAGACCCTATAGAGAAGAATAAGGGTATGCTCTGCAATAAAGAAATTAGTTTTGGATCCAGGTTTCATGGGAGAATTTTAGTTTTTGAGTTCGGGTTAAAAAAATATATATGTTGTGCTTTTGCGTTCTGGATTTTGGGATTGATTTCTTGCATATAGCAAGGGTCTCTTGTGTAGCAGTCACAGAATATAATACCACCAAAACTGCACAGAACATGGTCCTCTATCTCTTCTCTCAACCCTCAGTAAGATGGAACAAAGTAGCTAATTTCTGCACACGTGCACCTCTCTGTGGACTGCTATAGTAGGAAACAATGGACCGGGTTGATATTTAAAATAAATCCTTATGTCCATTTTCTTCTTCTACTAAAACATTGGATTACTGCAAATAATAAAAATTGCTTACATTTATGCTGAAAATTCTGCTTCTGGCATCCCTTGTTGTAGCTGGTATGAATGTTCTTCTCTGAATCATCTTATTTAGAGATGTTGGAATGGAAACTTCTCTTTTACCAGTGAAATGTGGAATGAAAAATGTAAAGGGATAGTTCAAGGTGAGGAAACCCAATATTCCACAGTTTATTATAGTACTAGCATTAAAGCCCGTTCCTAAGAACAGGCCCTGAAGTGGACCCTGGCCAGGCAGCTTAAGGGGGATTTGGGCTGCAGCTTGCAGCCAAATCAAGTGAGGCGGGGCGGGGCAGGGTGGGGGGCAGGGCAGGGCAGCTCATTAGCAGGGCTGAGACAGAGCTCTTTAGCAGGCAGTCAGCAGGCTGGGAGGCTCTCATCAGCAGGCCCAGCCTAGCAGGCCAGATGACCCTCTTTAGCAAGGCCTCCACCATGACCCTTTGCCCTCTCACCTGCTGCTGGCTCCAGGCATTGAGGCATCTGAGAGCAAAGAGGCTAGAATTCAGGGCTGGAGGGTGGAAGCCACAGGGGCTGGGCCAATCAGGACAAAGCTGCTTTCACCCTGATTGGCCCTATTCCAACTTGGACAGCCAGACATGCCCTACACCCTAGACTGTTTCAGAAATATATAGAGGAACAACAATGGATAAGGATAATTGGGCTGCATACAAGTGATGTTCCCCCTCTCAGTGAAGCTTACTGGGGGGGAGGGACTGACTGGATGATTGGTTGGAAGTCCTCTGTGTGCCTCCCTTGCCAAAATCTTATTGGAAAGACACTGTTGCTCCAGAACTGAGCAGAATCAACAGGCTTGTCTGCAAGACTAACTGGCTAGGAGCACTAGACCCTTACCCTGTTCCAAATGATGCAATGTGTTTGTGCAAAGGGAGGAAGCCAGTGCCCAGGATAACAAACATAATCAAAGAACAACATGATGAGGGCACTCCCTTGTTCCTGCTGGCTTGGTAATCTCCCATATTTGAAACAACTTTGATTATTGGGGAGAGAAGTTTTGTTACACTGAAAATCTCAAATTCCTAATGCTGGTCTGGGAACCCAAAGTAATCACCTGAAACAGTGATTTTTGTATGCATTTTCACTTTGGGAGTTCCATTTTGCGCACCCCTAGTAAACAATACTGACTTTGATGGACCAGTGGACTGATTTAGTAAATGGAGGGTTCATGTGTTAACTCTTAATATTTGCAAATTTGCTGACACCTGCTGGTGCATACTCAGCATTCCTGTTCCATATAGACCATCTTTGATGCTCCATGGCACTAATTGTGTGTAAGAGTGCCTATCAGAGTCTTCCACAGAAGACTAGAGATCTTAGTTTGTGGCAACATCTTACATTCAAAGAGATCTCTTTCTCCCTGCTATCTTTAGAAGACTCTGCTCTCATTCTTCAGCACAGCTGTCAACACCATTTGTGAATGAAATCTTGGTTTCCCTATCCTCTCACTATACGCATTGTCCTTGCCATGAGGGGAAAAAAATCTTTCTGAAAATGATGCAAGAAAATAAAAATAAAAGGGCACTGACACATCATGTAAACCCAGCATCAGTAGCAACAACACAGACTATACTCTTACATATATTTATGTGCCTATTTGATGTTTGCACAAACACATCACATCATTTTGAAAACTTTCTTTTGCTGCACAGCTTCAAAAAGATAGGTATGGCGCGTCTGAGCAGGATTTAAATGATCAAAACCTGTTTATTGCCACTTACTGTCTAGGGAGTCATACTCTAGCTGTTTGCCTTGACCACGGGAGATATCAAAATAACCTCACATTTTAAAAGCAAAATAGCTTGGAAGAGGTATTTTAGAAAGGGAAAAAAGATACAGTACAAACTTCAGAGGTCTAGAACCAAACTAACTTAAAAAAATATAACCACAACATTAAAAGAACCCAGCTAACTTATTTTAAATTTGCTTTGCTTGTTTTTGAGTACTGGTCTTTTCTCTGGGAAACTGGAATAAAGTATCATTTTTTATAATCACGTTTCAGAACTGCTCAGTACAAAACAAACCAATTTCTCTAGCATTCTGACCTGAAAAGTGGCTGCCTAACATTAGTTGAAAATAATCAAGAAAGTTTATTCCAAGTCTTGCTTTCAAAACTCATCTCATTTCTGAATTGCTTTTAAAATCAGGATGTTCTTCCTCAATTTTAACTTGAAAATCCTTATTTTTTTAAATTCAACATTACAATCTCCAATGCATACAGTAAAAGTTCCGATCCATTTTAATCCTCTTTTCAGTACTGAAATGTTGAACTCTGTTGACTTTGTCGACTCTGTTGATTAACCACAGTAGCATTTTTTGTGCCTCTTAGACTGTTTATGCACTGGGAACTTCACTGCCCCAGCTCCTGTGCAGGAGCACAAATCGGAAGTGGATGAGGCACACCAGGCCAAATGCTCCCCATGTGGGTGCAAGTGGGGCAACTTGCCATGTCTAAAACTCCAGCCTACAGCCTGGCATGAAACATCCAGTGCATGAACGGTCATACAAACACACTTTACTTAAAACCCTATACATACAAACACACTTTACTTTTAAAAAGCGTTCGCTGGCAGGGGCTCATGGGAATTGTGGTCCATGGACATCTGGAGGGCCACAGTTTGACTACCCCTGCCTTAAAGCATCCTCTCCTTTGAGGTGGGACAATTAATTGAGCAGTGTGTCTTCTCTGTCCCTAGATAATAGTTTTACATTTCCTGAATATGCATAGACTCATTTGATTTGAGCTGTATTTTCAGACTCTTTTAAATTTACTAGCTGTGTTTTGATAAATTTTCCTTGCAACATTAAATTGACTTTCTGAACAATTTCCTCTTACATAGTTACTTATATCAAAATTGATATGCCTGCATTTATACAGCTAACCTAAAATCTTGTACCCTATTGTAAATTTAGTTGGATTCTGTTTATTACATTAAATCAAGAATTACATTTCTTCTACTAATTTGTTTTCCTGACTATAAAAGGCACAAATATTTCATTGTATCTAAAATGGTAGATGTGGAACACATATTCTGGCATGCCCCCTGGAAAGCCAGGGAAAAGGGTACAGACCATTGTCTCACCCCAGGGGGTGCACCAGGCAGAAGGCAGAGAAGGTCAAGGCAGCAGCAGCAGTGCTGGCAGAGGATGATGTGGTGCCAGCAGAGGCCTGAAAGTTCCCCAAAGCTGGCAGCCATGGAGCAACCAGCTGAGGTGGTGAAGGAGGCTACACCGGTGGAGGGGCTCCCAACAGAGCCTAGTCAACTTCCTTCCCTCCTTAAATAGCTTCCAGGACTGGAGGGCTGGGAAAGAAGAAAGAATAAAAGAGCACCTGCTCACTTTTCACCTACTTTATTTAGGGGAAGGGTAGGAGTTGCATAGTGGCCATCCTGATGATATGGCTGGCTTTGGTTTGGTTCACCAAAAGGGTGACAGAGTAGCAGGAAGGTGGCAAGGAGGAGGTGTGGCTGACTAGCACTGGAATCCAATACAAATGGAGTAGAGCAAGTTGGGAACAGCACAAGAACTATAGCAACATTTGTGTGAAGGAGGGAGGAACAGAAACTTGGAGAGAGAGAGAAGGAGGGACAGAGGAGGAGTCTGAGACAGCCAGCCCCTGCCCTTCATCATGGATGGACAATCTTTTCTACTACTTGGGGAGGTGGCCTCCTGCTCTGCTGGGGGAGAGGACCCTCTCTCATGAAAGGAGTTATTGGAGGAAGAATAGTAGGTTCTAATAAGCCACTTTTCTCTACTAGAAGAGTCTCAAAGTGGCTAACAATCACCTTCCCTTTCTTCTCCCTAATACAGACACTCTGTGAAGTAGGTGAGGCTGAGAGGGCCCTGATATTACTGCTCGGTCAGAACAGCTTTATCAATGGTGAGTCCAAGGTCACTTAGCTGCCTGCATGTAGAGGAGGAGTGGGGAATCAAACTCAGCTTGCCAGAGTAAAAGTTGGTGCTCCTAACCATACACCAAGCTGGCTGGGTGGTGGTGGGGGGGAGTTGAATCAGGAGGTATTTACTTGAAAAACATTGGAGCATTATGCCTAAGCAGCTCCCTCAACTAAACACTGCAAAGGAGAAGAGTGGGGAGATGAAAGATTAAATTGGGGAAGCAAGAGGTAAGGGAGAGGAGAAGGGGAGGTGGCAGGGAGCAGGGACTCTGTGTGTTCATATGTGAGTGTGTGTCTGTGTGTCTGAGAGAGGGCAGGGGAGGGACCAAGGAGGAGGTTGAGGAAGCAAGAGGGAATGAGGAAGAAGGCAAAGAGTAGTGGGGGAAGGGAGGAGTTTGTGTATATATGTGAATGTGTATGTGTCTGAGAGAGAGGGGGCATGGAAACAAGGAGCCCCAGAGCAGGTAGGTGTTCCACATACCCTGTGAGATTCAGACTGTCACTAATTTATTGTTTCTTTTTGCTATTCTACATTGTATTTGGTCACACAATATGGAGGTAGCCAAAATTACCCACTACTTCAGTTTTTTAGGGAACAGAGATGAAGATAGATAGATAGATGATAGATAGATAGATAGATAGATAGATAGATATTTGCCAGCTAAATGGAATATCTGCTTCTCAATTTGTTTATATTGTGTGTTTTGTGTTCCCCATGAATAGAGAATTAGGATAGAAATAGTTAAACCGACAAAGACAAATTTGGCTGTTTTCTTGTTTTCTGTCTCAATTCAATGTCATTATCAGTGGAGAATAATATTATGTCCATGTGCTAAGATATACTTTTGGGGACTGCCTAATTCCCTATAGACACATTCATAAGATATTTTATGAATGTTGATTTCATCCATCATTTTTCAAACAGACAATTTCTGGAAGAGATATCTCTACCTGAACATTTTTGTTCTACTGCTAGAAGCCTTCTAATGTTTGTAAAGAAAGGCAACAGACTGCAAAGTAAAGTTAAATGTATCCAATAAGTAGATATTGCCCAGCTATCATAGCCATTTATTTCACATAACTCATGTAGTATTATGTTTATAAATTGTATTACCATTGCAAACATCTTTCTATATACTTGTTTGCCCTTGTAGTCTTAGTTATCAATTAGGGCTGCAGGGAAGGAAACATTCTACAAGGTCACTCCTCTTAAAACAGGTGTTCTTATAATTTATGATGATAAATGAATACTTGTGCTTTGTTCAATTAAATATTGGACAATAAATTAGACGAAATATTGCCTTGCAGAAAATTCAGCAAATGGGTTCTAGCATATGCTCATTTATTTTATCAAGAAGATAACCATGTTCTAACATGGGATGTGGAATATTTTAAACTTCCTTTAGACACAAAAGCAGGTGGAATTGGAAATAATACTTGAATGGAAATAATACTCCATTCAATGTAGTTTATGCTCTACTTCTGCTAACTTTTCATTGCACTCTATTTACCAATAAGTAGGTACTCAGATACCTAACACATTCCATGTCTCGTGTGTCACATTCCATGTCTATCACTTCAAAGGTATAATCACTGAGGGAACAATTCATAGT
The DNA here is from genome assembly GCF_049243985.1 of Paroedura picta. NCBI lineage: Eukaryota > Metazoa > Chordata > Lepidosauria > Squamata > Gekkonidae > Paroedura > Paroedura picta. The sequence goes on from NC_135377.1 coordinate 53,716,126, forward strand.
TTAACAACACTGTTAAGCTGACCTTCCTCTTCCCCTCCCAAAAGCATTGCTGGGCACTAATGATGGTGGATTTTGCTGGGCCATATCTGCATCACTGGATGTTAAGAAAGAGACTTATCCATCAGCCCCATTTCTTCCATATCTTAATTCTGCACTTAAAATATTAGACAACATTGTACAGTCTTGCTAAGTCATCACCAGCTAAAATTTGGGTCCATCGCAAATGCTAGGAGCATTGTCAGCACTTTGCAAAACACATGGGCCCTTGTTTTCATCTCTTCTGATCCTTTACTGTTTCCAATAGACATATTGGGGATGGTTAGATATCACTATTAGGTTTACTACTATTCCAATATTGTTTCTGTTGCTGAAGTAATAAAAAAGGATAAAATAATGCTCCTAGAATAAACTTATTGTCTAGCAGAACTCTGAAATCACACCAAGGACACTTTCAATAATACATCAATAAACCCAAAAGAATGATATTCATAGACCTGCCAAACCTTATTCATTTTCAATGTATCCTTCTAATTTCTGCTGTCAATTTAAGACAATCTGGAGAATGTCCATGTACAAGCACAATGGCACAGGATTTCAAGTTGTTGTATGAAAATGGAGATCTTTGCAACATTTCCTGTTACATTTTTTCCTTCTCAATAAATGTGTTTTGCATAATGCTTTATGCATAATGATTGCATAATGCTTGACCATTGCCCCCCTCTGATTTTCTATCAAACATGTCTGGACACTGTGTACATGAAGCAAAACTCTCCTGAATCTTGAATACTAAAATGATAGAGGGTTGAGAATGAAAGCACTTTCAGTCATTGTACTGGGAGAAGATACAAAAAGACAGACTATCACAAATGTTTTGAAACCATTTTAAAAATATTTTCCACTCTGGGTCAAATATTATTTTGTCCTTATTTAAAGATGGTAAATGAGTAGTGTTGGACATTGAGGGGAGCTATATCACACTAAGTGTGTATAGGTATTATCTCTCTTTGTCTTGATCTGGGGACTGCCCTCTGACCCCTCCTCTCTCCTCCTTTCTTTCTGTCTTCCACTCTTTCTCTACATGATCTTCCATGGATACAGATGTCTCTGCAGGTCTCACCTGTAGAGACAATACCCTCATACTCCCACACACACAATACTTGTCAAGCTGGCCATTTGTGACAATACTCTTAAGATTACTTCTCTTTCTCTCCTTTCAACTACAACCTGAATGTGAACTGTATGTACTTGCATAAATGTAAGCTTTTACCTTTTGTAAGATAATTCTTGGGAAATTTTATTTACTGCACTCAGTATCATGGTTCTATGAAGGGTCAAAACTCTGCTATATTCACAAATATTCCAATAAGCAGTTCAACACAGTACCTGAAATTATGCAAAAATTCTCCCACTTAACAACACTTCTGAATTATTTCTAAAGCAATTTCTAGACAGTATGATAGCATCTCAGCTACTAAGAAAAATATACATTTTGTAAACTAAATTTATCATTGTTTTGTTAACATTATTATTATAGTTTTATCTTAAATAGCACACCTATGTGTTTCCTTTTTAGTTTAAGTTTTAAATTCATGCATATTGTACTCACGTGGCATCCAAATGCATGTTTTTATCTCTGGGTCTATAATTCCTACAGTTGATAGAAGCCAAGAAAAAACACTGAAAGTTAAGATGCAAGTGGAAATATGTGAAACAGTGTACCTGAGGGATTGCCTCCCCGCCTATGCCTCCCAAAGAGCTCTGCGCTCCACTGCCACCAACCAGTTAAAGATCCCTGGCCCTAAAGAAGTCTACCTGGTCTCAACCAGGGCCCGAGCATTTTCTGTCGTGGCCCCCACCTGGTGGAATGAGCTCCCGGAGGAGATCAGGGCCCTGATGGAGCTTAAACAGTTCCGCGGGGCCTACAAAAAGGAGCTCTTCCGCCAGTCATTTGGTTGAGACCAGACACAATCAACAGCGACTGAAAGGCCCCTGCTCCCCCCTGCCCTCCTCAGAAGTCCACCAACATGCTCTGGACCTGTTTGTATTGTTGCATTGTTGTACTGCCTATATTATTTATACTGTTACATTGTTATGTGGTTATTATTGTAAAGTTATTCACATGTTTATAGATTGTTTTATGTACTGTTGTTGTTCTTATGTAAACCGCCCTGAGCCCCCGGGGAGGGCGGTATATAAATATAATAAATAAATAAATAAACTTGGAGCACAGTATGAATCACACACAGGAGTCCAGACACCCCTGATTTCCAGTGCATAGTAGAATCCAGGGAGAACTAGAATGTATAATGATGCCAAAGGCAGAACAGAATAGAGAATATTATCAAAATACTGAATTATCCTCAAATAAATGAATCTGATATAGACAAACCATGAATTAACCTCAATTAAATGAATCTGGGGTGGAGCATAGCAGCCACTGTGAAAAAAAAAAGAATGGTAGAAAACAATGTTATGTTAGTTCTCCTTTAGAGCAGTGGTCTCCAACCCCCGGTCCAGGGACTGGGACCAGTCTGTGGATCAGTCAGTACCAGGCCGCAGCTCTTCCTCGTCCTCCTCCCTGGCTGCTGCCTCAGGGGCTGTACTGCTACTCTGCCGCTGGCTCAGCTTTGGTGCTGTTTGGCAGCCGCCGTGGCTGGGGCTCCCCCTTGGCATGGCACTGCACAGCTGCTGCTGGCAGTACCTCCCAGCTGGGGCGGGAAGTCAGGGGCGCCGGTGGGAAAGCAAGTGGAGCAGGGGCTCAGGCAGCCTCATGATGAGGGATGTAAAACAAACTATACTGCTTCAAATTTTAGTCTTACCATAGGAAAATTTCTTTCTGATGCTTGAGTCAATAAATACATTCCAAGTCAATTTGACACTATGGGCTATGCTTTTAGAACTTAGTGTCTTGCAGTACAATACAAAAAAAGCTAACTTGTCAGCAGTGACCTGAAAAAGAAGAAAAGAAAGTGTTTTTTTTTATTAATTATTTATCTGTGCAGTTGTTGCATCTAGTAACGCCTATTATCTTGTCAGGATAATGTTAGTACTTAAAAAAAATAAAGCTCATACAGCTATATGCATCCCTTCTTTGGATTCTTCCTGGTATTTTAACCACATTTGTTCCTGACTTGAATCCCTCCATGACACTATCTTTTTGCTTTCCTAACCCCTTGGAAGAAAGCTGTTTTTTTTTTAGGTCATGGCCAAGAGCTATTGGGAAATGCTGTCCCTATATTCAAAGATATTTTCTTGATGACATGGAGAAAAAAATACTCTTCCATCCCTAGATCTTAAAAGGTCTGAACTTCCTCCTTTTCAAAACTGAATTTACACATGGGCAACATTTTACACGCTCTGAGTTTAACTGGAGCAACAGAAATAGATAATAAAAAGATATATTCTACCTTCTCAGTTTCTGATGAACTTCTACTAATGAGATATGGCTTGACATTGCCCCTCATTTGAATGCTCTAAATGTGGTCTTCTCAAGCAATCTGTTGCTTCATATAATACCATCAGCTATACAAACTAGAGAAGTCTCTGTTATGTACACTGCAGTTAGCTTTTAACATGCCATCATGTACAGTATGCCAGGGAGCAGACCTCCTTTTCCCATTTGTAAAAGATGCCTGGAGATTTGCATGTCTTTTTCAAAACTGGAAGCTGAGCAGAGGAAGATGCCAAGAAAGTGGGCAGCCAAAAGGCTCTCCACTCCTCCTGCTGGTCCTCCCTGCAGGACCAGCCCAACAACACCAGCCACCCAACATGTCCCTTCGTACCAGTTTCGACCATAGCAACCCTAATTTGAAAAATTTCAACTCATGTTGTATGTAAGGTAGGTATTTAATTTATTTTAGCCAAATGATTCTCAATGCTTCTCTATATGAACGTTAACAGATGATTTGTTGTGGATATTTAAAGTTCTTACATTATGTAAAGGTTTTCTTTTTTAAGGCTTTTTTTAACCTTGTTGACCCATTATCCACGGGCCAGAATGCCCGTGCTGATGGTGGCAGGGCATTGGGGAAAATCCCCGATTGTGAAAGCCCCCGCTGCCAGTGCGGGCATGGCCTAGCGCAGGGCCATGTAAGGCCCACGTTATAGTAATGCAGGAACCTCCGCAGGTTCCTGGATGCTGTGGCTGCCTGCAGGGGCTGCGGCGGACCAGTGCTGTGCATAATGGCCACTGCAGGCCTTTTGGTCCAACCGGCCCCAACCTAGAGTGTCCCTGTAGGGACACCGCATGCTCTTGCGGGCTCAGCGGAGCCATGGAACTGGCAGGGACATCCCCCTGCCCCCTCCAAAGCATGTGGAGGGGGCCTGGTCCTCCCAGTTCCCCCAGCCCCTCCTCATCTCCCCCCCCCCAGCCACTGCTTCTTACCCTGCTGGCCCCAGCGCAAAGCACATGGTGTGCATGCTACGCCAGGGCAGCCCCTCATGCCGCACCCCATGCGTTCATGGGGAATGGTTGGGCATCCTTCCCCGCCACAACGGCACGGTGGCAGCGAGGAGTAGCTGCCACCGTGCATAATGGGCCATTGTTTCAATCAGATAGTCTTGAATTAGCTTGCAAAGAGACCATAGATAATAAAGATAAAAATATAAAATATAGGTAATACTAAGAAACAGCAGGTTCAGATTGATGAAACAGTTATGTCAGTGATCCATCTAGTAAAAATGATGATAGATAGCAATACAAAACATTAAAATCCACTGAAACAATAAGATTAATAAGGACCTGAGTAAACCAAGAGTGCTTCCACATAGGAAGCTCCCTCGATAAAGGGGACCATCCAGATGACATCATGCTTACCATTGGAACTATCTGTATGGGTCGCCCCCACTTAATCTATAGAAACTTGTCTTTGAAAAGGTAAACGGCAGAATGGCTGTCAGTAGCCATCAAATAAGCTCACATTGCTGCCAAGGGCTAGGGAATTGAGCTTTCAAAATTGTACAGGACTGCTCATTGCCCAACACAATTTTTTCCTCCATGCACTGTAATGGTATAGCATATGGAAGGGAAGAATGGGTTCCAAGCCATAGCAGGGGATACTAGCAACATGGTAAGCACGTATATTAGTATGCCAGATTCAGAAAGGAGGACCAAGGCTGAAATCCTTTAGAGGTCACAGGGCAGGGTATTCAGAAATACAACTGTTGGGGTTTCTCCAACTTCGCCGCTCCTACCCAGGGACTCACCAATGAGAGGCGTATCACCTGGACCTTTATCCAACCCTGCAGAGTCGGGTCTGGGGGAGTCCTCGGCGGGGGGAGTCCTCAACGAGGAGCAGTGTGCGCTTGGAGGACCGGGTAGGAATGAGGAGCGGTCTTGGCCGGGCAAGGAGCCGCCCAAGATTGAAACGACGGATGCAAGACGCCGGAGCTTCTCCTTTAAGGGTTCGGTGGGCGGGGGATGCGAGGGAGGAAAGCTACTTAATGGGAGAGGTCGGCGTCAGTGAGGAGGTGGGGTTCGGGATAGTGCAAGAAACTATCATGAACCCGGGAGTTTCAGCCTGGGTTTCCCGGTGGACTCCATTCTGAGACGTCGACTATCTGCCTCAAGTGCTATTCCGACCTGCCTTCCCGTCTGCCGACACCGTGGCAGAGCAAAGAAGAGGAGCGGACCCCTCGAACCCTGACAACAACTTCTCTTAGTCTAGTCTGTTTTTAGTTGTGCTATAAAATAGGAATCCTCTTTTGCATTACTTGGAGGTAGACTGGATCAAATGTGTCCCCAAAGCCACCTATTCCAACTGAAGGATTTCTCTGCATAAATAGAGATCCAGTTTTTCTCCTTGCACCATCCTTTCTGTGCAGGGTAGAAAATCTGCAGGAACAAATGTGCAGTTTCACTGTGAAAATTAGTAACATTATGGCCTTCCACAATAGAGAGTCAGTGTGACATTCTGGATTTCACCCAAGTTCATCTTTAGCACGGGCCAGAAAGAGCAGTTCTTCAGTTCTCTGGCTTGTTGTTGATGGCGCTTAACTAGTGATTTATTTTATAATGGCTTCAGCAAGATTTCCAACATCCCAAAACTCAACTATTACTTCCAGCTGGCGACATTGTGCCTCAATAGTACCACTAGCTGCCCTTCATAAAAGAGAAAATTGCTCACATCATTTCACTGATGGTATTAAATCTGATTTGTTTGTCGAATACACAAAAGACCTTCGGTGTTTGGCATCTAACTGTGGTGATTAACATTTGAGAATGGCTGAGATTTAAAAAAAAAACAATTGGAGTAATTAGGCATCTCATTGGGGGGAAAAAGCTGATCTGGCAAAAATCCAATGTCTGTATATTAATGTAAATATCCATTACAGCAACTTTATTTATGCCTGATCGTAAGAGACCCAACGCTACAAATAACCAAGATACACCAACTGTTCTTAGCGGAATCCAATCTATTACAGCCAGGAAAATAATTTACAAAATCTGTTATTCCAGCATGAGCTCTAATATGTGTTTAACTTCTAAACCATAACCACCTTTTATTTCCCTGTAATTCCTGTCAGATAATGACTGATAAAGAAGATTAATAGGTTATTTCTGTGAAGGGTTTCACATTGTAAAGAGTGTTATTATATCAGCACAGATAATGGCATTTTCCCAGAAACTAGGTTAACATCAGCGATGCATCACCAATGGATTTGTAACACTTTAAATCCAGAGAATGCTGAGAATTATTAAACGTGTCACATTGCGCATTGCAAATCTTGACTATTTGACAGACAGTTTCAAAAGATAGTCAGTGGTCATGATCCTACACAGTGTTTATATTACAGCAGACCATCAGGCATTCTAATTCACTATTGTGGCTCATTCTTAGTCCTACTATTTATCCTTCTTCTTTCTGGATTTTCCAGGGAATGGATTAGGAAACTTCTATACAAAGAATTAATGCGATACTGTTGAGTTATGATTCATTCCTGGTGTAGTGGGAAGAGAAGGAACAGGGGATCAAGTCAAGCCATTGAAGGTCATCTTCTTTTCACATAAATATGGCACTCCTCAACCCAACAATGCTATTTGCATATAGTAGATATACTCACTTAAACTATCATTACAGATGAATTAAACTGAATATTCAGTAAAATATGTAAAGCACTATTGCCTCTCTTTACAGAAAATAATTTTCTGTGGAATTCCTGGGGTTAATATTTCAATGAACCAGCTTCCTGGGTTGAAATGATAGATCCTTACAGAAGAATGCAAATAAATTTATGGCCGAACTGATTTTTTTTGTTTTAAATCATGATCTGCCAAGTTCATTCTTCATACATTTAGTTTTGAAGCTGGGGAATTTAAATCCTATTTAACTTAGTTGTAGATTTGTAGCATTTAGCAGAGTCACTCCTTGCATCTCATTAGAGATTCTCTTCCATTGTGATTTCCTTTTCTCACAGTGGCAAAGCTTTTAAGAAGCGACAAACAGGGAGGTTTACAAGTAAATTAACTGGGTCAGAAAACATCGGAATTGGGGTAGAACAGGTCTTCTCAATTTATAGCCCACCAAGCCAGACACATCCCACCAGCTATTTGTCGAACCCTGCCAGGAGTACTGTGAACCTATGTTTGTTTCCTGGAGAAACAGAGGCTCATTTTGCAGGTACATCTTATTGCAGATTTTCAGAGCAATAAGTCTTTAATCTTGACGTTGGATTTTGTGCCTACCTTACATGCCATTCTTTTTCCTCCAGTCTATTTATTCTGCAGCTGCAATTTTTAAAAATGCACTTTTTAAAATCAAGGGGGAATGTCACTTGTGACTTGTGTGTATGATGACAGGTGTCCAAAGTTTTTTTTTAATTATTAAAAAAATACTCAGTTGCCATATTGCAGCTGCACAGTAGGATCCAGTTAGTGCCCTCTATTTAAATCTTCAGGGTTCAGGTTTTGCACATGCTTTTTCACGTTACTTCACTGAATGAAAGGGAACAGAAAGCAATGCAGGCGGGGGCAGGGGGGGGACAATGTTGATAGCTTCAAAACCCCACTTTCCATATTATGAAGCACTAGGGGATTCCTTGCTGTATTATCAGCCACTGTGAATAATGAGAGTCATACAATCTCACAAATTGGCAGAACATGTTGAGTCTATAGAATGCATGGCAGAACACTCTGCTGCTGGCATTCCACACCGTGATGTGTGTCTCTCTCTGCGTGTACACGTACCTCCAAAACACTTTGCACAGAGCTGCAATTTGTCTGGAGGAGGAGTCTTATGGCAGAAGTTCTAGATAGTTTTTTTTAGGCTTGAACAACTAAAATGAAAACAAATTAGGGGGTATTTTCACCAACGCCCTAGTGTAGCTGTACAGTAATGCTAATTCCCTCCCCTTTGTTATAATTTGTATGGTTTTCTCCCTATGATTTTCTAATTTGATCCTGCACACTGGTGCTGTCTTATATGGATTGCAATCTTCCTCTAAATGGATCAATCACAATGGATCAATTTCAAATGGTTTGCAGCTCAGCCACCATTTTAATGGTTGGCTTCCAAAGACAGAGAAAATAGTTCCTCCAAACTTTGTTCAATAAAGCATTAAAGGGAAAAAATATTTTCAAACCTTTTGACTTCCCATCCCATCTCATCCCATCCCATCTCTCTCTCTCTCTCCATCACATGTTAATTTCATTTTGATCTGATGATCCTCCCCGTGTTTTGTTTGCATGCAACACTGAAATCCCCCCCACACTTTTTTGCACTGGGGATACTGCCATTTGCCTCCTCTCTGCTTGCCATTTAAAATCAATATCAGCAAGGAACTAAACCTCATTTAGCCCCTTTTAAACATTTTTTCATCATTTTAAATTTGTTCATTTCATAACCTGAGACTAATGATAGTCTCATATTGAGGGACACTACTGAAAAAATAAATTTTAAAAATGAGGGGGGGATGGAGCTTGTACATCAATGAAGAGGGAAAGATGGTAGAAAGTGCAGAGTCATAGAACAAACTTGGCATGTGTGGAAAGTGACCCTCATGGGGTAGCCAAAGGTTAGTAGGGGAACCAAGGGAATCTGCATGCTTTTGAGTTACCTCCCACTTGGAATCAAAAGTAGGGGGAAATCAGAACAAACACACTCTCAGAAAATTTGGTGGAACAACCACCAAAAAGCAAAGTGAGCATTTAAAGGAGGAAAATCAATACAAAGAAAGCAGTGAAAGCAAGAAAACAAACATGTGTACATAATAGGCCAGAGGTTGTCTGGTAGGCTCAACACATGGCTGGGGGGGGGGTCTCCATTTGGTTTGGTGGATTGCAAGTTGTGCATGCCTGGATTTTTTTTTTAATGTAATAATATACAGTCACTCTTTGAAGGTGGCAAACACAAGGATTGGTAAAAGAGGGTTAACTTTGCAGTCTTAAAACTTTGGATAGTTATTGTGCAGTGAACAGAACTCACAGAGGGGTTAGGCATCTGTTTGAGATAGGAACATAGACAGGGCAGATGGGAAGAAGATCATTACAGAAGATTTTGGCATGAATGGTTCATTTTCAAAACTATATTTTCCTTGAATAGTTAGAAATGACCAGCTGGGAAGGGACAGATGGGGTGGAGGGGAGTACATCTGCCAAACACTTAGGAAACAATAAAAGTAACTCTTTTATAAAGACTGCAGGGAAGGGTTTTAAAAAGAATCACTTGTAGCATTATGAGTATTATTCCATCTGATGATAGAATTTCAGAAACAAACACTGTTCTCACTACCTGGGAGGACAATACTTACTATTATTAGTTTATTTTATGTATATTCTATTATTTCACTACCATTGTTCCAGGCAATGGTAATCAGAAAGCAACACATATCAATTATTAAGTTTTCTGAACATGTGTTTGTGAAAAAGGATTAAAAGAAATAGAACAGTTTCCAATAGGTTCATGCTACAAATCTTTGTGGACTTGCTTCTTAATAAATTCAAATGGAACTGAGAAACAATGGAATAACCTTAAACAAGTATTCTGAAATATGCTTAATCTCAAAAGCATTTATTTGCCAAAAAACTGCAGTCTAAATGACTCAGAGAAAGTAACTGAATTCAGAGTCACCATGGAGTAGAACTGAGCAGATCAGCCTATGGATATTCATGTTTCCAAGAAGCTTGATGAATACGTTTAAGCCAAAACTTAGCCAATGTCTTAGCCAAAACTTAACTCACATCATGGTTGTGAAGATAAAACTGGGATGGAAACTACCTTGGGTTCCTTGGAGGGAAAAATAGGATGAAAAAATGAATTTTTGAGAAAATGTACATTTAGAACAGAGGACCTATAACTGAGAAAATGATTAAGGCTCATATGGCACATGTTTGCCTGTTTTTCTTTCTAACAATATTGGAAATAACTTTTGAGTTTGGCGGTTGTTGAAATATATATAAGGTGTGGAGAAATTCACAGTAGTTCATTGAAAGGATGTAGAACAGTACATTTGCCTATGTAATGAGTCTCTGGTTCCATCTAGAACAAAAAAATCCCTCCTCCCAATCACCAACTGCCACCAGTGAAGGCCAAGGGAGAAGAGAGGGGTCAGGCACCCTTCCATCCTGGAGAGAAACTGCAGCAAAATTATCTTTTAATTGATATTTTTATTCATTTTTAATTGCCAAGAGCTGCTTTGGGAGTGATTTTTTTGGGTTGAAAAGCAGGTTAGAAATACAATAAATGAATGTGTAAATGCACATATGCAGATATGAGTGAATGACATTCATACAGTATAGCTGTGGGCACCAATTGATGTGGATTTTAGATTGCTAAAATAAAACACCTGACTGAATACATTTAGTGAGGTCAAGTTCCTATCCAAGTGCCATGATGTGTTTGCTTTGTATTTCTCTTTGCAATTAAGAACTATGAATTTCAGAAGAGCATAGTGTAACATCCAAGTGGATTTCTTCTGGTAAACATGACAGATGGGGATCCTCTTTGTTCAACCAGGACAGCTGTTAGGGATTGTAGTACCTGTGACAAAAGTCATGTGGGAAAAGGGAATTAGGAGAGATGGAAGAGAAAAGTTTACCAAATCAAACCTATATTAATGGCAATAAAGACAAATAATTCAGCCATCTCGACTGGAATTTTGTTTTACAAAGTTGCCATCTATAAAACTGGGTGATAAAATTAGTGTACCTCTTTTCAAAGAGGAATAGTTCCTTTCAAAAGTCTTGAGTTAGGTTTGTCATTTGCCTGCCTGTGGTGGATAAATCTTTGACTTTGACCCAATCCCCATCCATGGAAAAACTGGTGAACAAGAGAAAAGATGGCCTCCAAAGTGATATTCCAGGAACTTTCCTATGTCTCTATGGTCTTTGCCTTATGATTGGGGATATTTCTAGTGTGACATCACAGGCTTCCTGAACTCCACCTTCCCCAGGGACCACCCTCAAAATCTCCTGGTGTGTTTCCAGGGAATGCTGGCACCTTTACTTTCAGGGATGGTATCTCCAAAAGAATTGTGAAAAGCAGGGGCCTAAAATGCAAGTGTCATTAATATGACTTGTCTCTAGTAATACTTAATTAGAGTAATTAATGGTCAGTGTAACTGTAGCATTGTTTTTAAATCCCTGATCTGTTGGATTTCCACCATGTCATTTTTTTTGAGAGACACATTGAAATATATAGAAGTTGGACTCCATAATGTGGCTCAGCTTTTATGACACATGATTCTTCTTGTGTCTTTCAGTCTAGTGGAATATGGACATACAGTCAGCCAGGGAACCTTGTAGCAACACTCAAGGAGTTTGTGCAGGGTAATCCCATCAAACATGATGGGACTGAGTAATAGTTGTGTTTGATGACTTGTGCCATGTATGACCTCTGTTAGGTATCATAGTTGCCAAGGAAGTGAAGGACCAATTTAAGGATTTCCATGAATACAAGCTTAGTGTAATATAAATATAAACACAAATGAACATAATGACATCTAAACATGATGAAACTCAATGAACTTTTTTCCCCAGATGCTGCCTAGACTTAATTGTCAGAAAGTTCATTTATTTGGGAAGCTTTGCCCATAACTAACTCAGCAGGCAAATTGTAAATCAGATATTTGCACATTAAGAGCTTTCTTTCATAAAACAATTTAGAAATGGATGGTTATTGAAAACCATTCTCTTGCCTTGATTTTCTGCAATTGATTTTTCAAAACTTTTTCTAAACTGTAGATTCTGCACTTTTTATGATTAAAATAAAAGAATGCTTTAAAAATGTGACTGGAAATGCCTTATTAACTGCCAGTGATTTTAGCATCAGGGGACACTCCAGGCACTGCATTTCTGTCTTTGGCTTCCTGCCTGATAACACTATCCAGGCTATATGATAATTGACTTGAAGTGCATTTCCTGTTGTGCCTCTCTGTTTAATTAGGATTAGTTCCCTTTGAAGATTTGTGGTGGAACTCTATGGCTCTTAAATTAGAGACAGATGGAAAGAAAAGTTTGAGTACCTGCAAGCATATGAGACTAGCAACGTGTTATATATGCATACTGTGGTAATATAACTCATAAAGCATGGAAATTCATAAGGTGCTCACATGACATCGCACAGCTGCAAGGATAATTACTCTCCTGAAAGACTCAGCATTCTACAATGAAAGTAATGCCAAAATGTCACAAATGCAAGTCAGGAAAATGATCAAACTTTTACAGCAATAAGTTAGAAAGCCCTCTGAGAAACTCTAAACAAGTTAATTTGGGTATAATAGCATAAACTTTGCACATGTTGACAAAACAACCAATTCCCCACTTGAAGTTGGAAATTGGGCAGTATTCGACCTTAGGCTGTTGTATATTCCAAGCAAGAGCCACTTAAGTTGGAAGAAGGATCCTTAGACTAGAGGAAAGCTCCAGATATGGCTTAGTGGAGTGGCCATAATTTGAAACTTATTCTGACCATTGACATATATCCAGCTCTTGTAGGAATAGGTCATTTTCAGGGTTCTGGCTATGTGTGTACAACTTCTGGTTATATGTTCCACAAATCATCTATGTCATTTTTATATTTTTCTATCTATTGAAGTTTTATCCTATACTTCTTTCATCTCCCTCATCTGCATGTTCCTCTTCAACCATTAAGGTCTCAATTGATGTACCAAGCATCTTGAGCCACCAATGGGCTTTGGTGGATCGGTCCTGCATTCATAGATGTCTCAGGGTCCTTGTCAATTACTACTTCCTATACTATGGTAACCTGCACTATTTCTGCTAAAGCAATGGCCTAACCCAGTGGTCCCCAACCTTTTTATTACCGGGGACAGGTCAACGCTTGACAATTTTACTGAGGCCGGGGGGGGGAGGAGTCTTTTGCCGAGGGACGTCACTGCTGCCACCTGAGCCCCTGCTCCACTTGTTTTCCCGCCGCCCCTGACTTCCCACCGCCCGCTGGGAGGCACTGCCAGCAGCAGCTGCGCAGTGCCATGCCGAGGAGGAACCCTAGGCTGCTGGAGAGCACCAAAGCTGAGCTGGTGGCAGAGTGGCTGGGAGCCCCCAAGGCAGCAGCTGGGGAGGAGGATGAGGAGGAGCCGTGGCCTGGTACCAACTGATCCATGGACTGGGGGTTGGGGACCACTGGCCTAACCAGTCAAAAGAGCAGGCCCAAGAGAATACCACCACTCCCTAAGAGCAGGCAACTACAGCCCCCTTCCTAACCATTTTAAAGAAGGCTCATCTTCTCAAAATGAGTTATTCCCACATTATCTACAGAGAAGGCAGGTAGAGCAATTTGCAACAAAAGACTGCTGCAGACAGCATTGCAATCATAGTACCTTTCTGATTGTTCAACCTGAAGCAGCACATGGATCGTCAAGTCTCAATAGTGGTCTCACACCTTATTTAAAATCAGTATCAGAAAAAGCAATATTGGGTAAAAAGAAGACAAAGAAGAAGAATTGGTTTTATACCCTGCTTTTCACTATCCAAAGGAGTCTCAGAGTTGCTTATGGTCGCCTTCCTTTCCCCTCCTGACAACAGACACCCTGACTTTCTCCACACCGGGACCAGTGTGCTGAGCAGCTGCTGGGTATTTGTACCAGGGCAGGTTGCCCTGTCTCTTCCTGGGTCCGTATGTGGGACTATTTTCCCAGCTGTACTCTGTCTGGAAAAAGCAGTCAGGGCAGCAAGGTTCTGCAGCACTGTCGAGCAATGGGGACCAATTTTTGATTTTCAAGAATGGGGTATTGCGTTACAACACAATATCCTATTCTTAAAAATAAAAAATGCTCCAGGCAGCTCTGCCATGCTGCACAGTGCAGTGTAACCACCTAGGACATTTTTTGTCCCTTCTGGGATGCTGTAGTCATAGCTGCTGGTGGGGAGGAGGACAGTTTGACTCTTCCCTTTCCCATAGCCCGGGCCTCAGATAGGCCCCATTGGGAACTGGGGCAACAAAGGGAAACATGGGCCTGAGCTGGGCTAGGCTTGGGATGGCCCTGGCCCAGCAACAACATGTGGAGCTAGGAATTTGTTCTGCCCCATAAGGAGCAGTGAAGCAGGGCAAATACCCTGTGCAGAAAAGGCTGAGGGAGCTCTGACAGAACTGCTCTGTGAAAGCAGCTCTAACAGGACTGTGACTAGCCAAAAGTCACCCAGCTGGTTGCATGTGGAAGAGTGGGAATTAAATGTAGCTCTCCAGATTAGAATATGCCGCTCTTAACCACTACACCAAGCTGTCTAAATCTCGGGATTAACACAACACCATTTAGACTTTCTGTATTCCTCCCAAAATATTATAACCATAGTCCATTTAACATAAAACTGCCTTATACAAAATCTAACTGTTGCTCTGTCTCAGCTTCTGGTGGCTATTATGATTGGCCAAAGCTTCAGCCATTTTTTTTTTTGCTCTAGCTTCTCCTACCTGAGATCCTTGAATGGGATATGGTGAGGTTTAAAGATGTAAAAGGCATAGACTCTACCATAGTTATTTTCAGCCCTCCTAAGTGACTTCAATCACAGAGAAGTTGAAGGGGATTTACTTTTATTTAGGAGCATGGGTTTTTCCTGTGTCTACATGCAAATGGGAATCCCTATGTACATGTAAAGAAATCTTATTCTTTTAAAATACAGAAACCGAGACTCTGAGTTGCGCATATCCAGTCTAAAGCACAATAGGATATATTTTACCAGGAAATACTTAAAATAGCCCACATTCATGAAGATATCCTGCCTAGTGTTAGGACACTACCATGTCAGTCAATCAAATAGCTCATAGTAGAACAATTTGCATCATTTCCTACTGTTAAATTAAGAAACAGAACAGTTCTGTAAATCTGAAAAAAAAGCCTTTCTTTTTTTCCCCATGCTTTAAAGGACATGATTCTTATTTATGATATTAGGAGCTTTAGGCATTGCTTCCCAGAAGCATGAAAGAGAAGCAGCAAATTAATTTATATCGATGTTTCAAGTTCAGTATCAAATCAAGGTGTACAGCTCCTCGGTTTCTGCCACTGAATCCAAGGTTATTTGTTATATAGTTTTAAAAATACAAGTCTCATTTTCTCCCAAATTACAACAGAGATCCGTTTTTATTCTGTTTTTGAGAGGAAAAGAAGAGCTAGGATACCTAATGACATATGCATAAAGCCCAGCACAAAACAACATGTACTACCACTTTCTCATGACCTGTTGAAACAACTCCTGACCCAGGACTGAACTCTGATCTATTGGATGTGATGATATATTGCTGTAATTTGAAAACATGCTGTGGGGAAAAACTGTGCACCAACCTGTGCCTTTTACTCATCATGAAGACAGAACAACAAAAGGAGAAGGATGTTTTTTTTAACTTTCAAAAGCCTGGTAATGGAAGTTAAAAATTAAGCAGGATTAAATGTGAAATGGCTCTTCAGCAACCAGCTACTGCAAGGTCTTGCCATCAGAATTAACTGAGAAAAAATTAACCATGTGCTTAAAGGACATATAGAGATGTTTGTTCTGAAATAATAGAAGCCAAGACTCCTGTTTTTAAAGATAACATTAAATAGATATTGGTCTGATACTAAATACTGATTTGCAGGAGGGCATCCAGAGGTGCCCTGGGGATCTGCACCATTCCCAGCCAGAAAAGTAGATCCCCTGGCTTACTGATGTCCACCCTACAGGAGGTGATCTATGTGAGCCACCAGGCACCCACCTACTTTGACTGCCCCCCAGGCCTCCCAGCCAGGTTGGCCATGTTCGTTTACATGCCACCTCATATGGAGGCCTAGAACCCTAGGGGGTCTGATTACCCAGCAGACTCCCTGCCAGAAGACTCCATCCCATAGCTGTGAAACCCGTAGCTGTGATGAAATATTAACCATGAAACGTCTACTACAGACAGCCTATAAGCTGTTTTCATATCACAAAAGTTGGGTGGGAGGGAAGCTGCTCCAAGGCATGCCGGCTGAAGAGGCTGGGTGGTGCCTTTATAGGCATGTGGTGCCTTTATAGGCATCGTGGGTCCCGCCTGACTTTTATGCTGTGCACATTGCATAAGCGCAGCATGCTCCCTGCACGGGCCAGAGGGTGGTTGCGTTCACCTCCAGCTCACCCTCAATTGCATAAACTGGTGGTGTGGGTGATTCCCTGCCACACATTCTCATCATTCAACATCTAATGTCAATGTGAGCCTTATTTTAATTCTACAATTATTATGGACATAAAAGCAACATTTATTAGAAAACACAAATAACTATACAAAGACAATGCTGAAAACATTTGCATCTTTCCCCATCTTCAGTCATATTTATATACTTTATTTAGACCCAGCCTTTCTCCAGAATCAGCTTACACCATTCTTCTCCCCTCCATTTTATTCTCACTAACCATCCTGTGAGGTTGGTTAGGTTGAAAGTGTGTGAATGGCCCAAGGTTAACCAGGGAATTTTCATGACAGAGTGGAGGTTTGACCCTGTATCCTATTCTGTCTATTGTGCTGTGGCTGCTGTTGGACAGTAGCTAACAGCTAGGCCTGGGTAAGTAATGCAATTGATTTGGTAGCAAGCAGCATGGTAGTTGTTGGCAGGCTTGGGCCCAATGACTGCTCCTTCAAATGCTAAAATAGACCTGCCCCTGTCCCACCTTTTAATGACAGAAATCAAGGACTGAAGGCTAGTAATAGTGTAATGGTTATACGCAACTGCTACAGAGGGCGTTTTTTTCTTAGACACAAGCTTTGCTTCTATCAGTTGGAAGGGGTGTATGGGAGGGGGTGTAACCCTATAAAGCATTAAAAAAAAAGATTTCCCACCTTGAAAACATGGGGCTTTTGCTGAGTTTTTGTTTGTTTGTTTGTTTTGTTTTTAAGATTTGTCTTGTCTCTCCATGACCTCATTCTCTGGATTTAAGTATCCACAGAGCAGATCATGTTTAGAATTAGACATACTGTTATCCACTGTAAATAATGTGCAAAACATTTTACATGAATTAGCTCATGATACTTATAATCGTCCTGCAAGGTAGGTCATTATGATGCTACACTTGTTGAAAAGGAAGTCAGGAAAAGCTAAGACAGGGAGACAAAAGTCAGGTCAAGCTAGTGAGATTTTTATCTGGACTTCCTGGATGATAATTTACATCCTGAGGCATTGCATTGTTCATAACATATTGATATTTTTCTTCCTCAGGAAACTATTTTTAGCTACAATTTATTAAAGATGCTGATTTCATCTTGCAAAAAATCATCTCCCTTTTGATTATAATGGGTTATGTCTCGCAGAGATTAGAGTTATATATACTTTAAAAGAAATAGGAATATGGTAGTATGTAGCTCTCATCCTGTCATTTTAGATGCCAATACCCTTTCATCTTTGAGTAATTTGCTGATTAGAATCGCTCTACAACTGAGCAGATCAGACAGATTTTTATTTGCATTGCTTCAGAAATCACGGTCTAATTAATTTGGGGGGGGGGAAAGGGTATGTGAGAGTTTATAGGAGACAGAAAAGGAGAGAAAATTAGGCACAATTGGCATATTTTTGTGTGTATACATCAGTAAATCTTATGACATTTATTCTGTTTTTAAAAAAGAATAATATCCTAGCTCTCCAAATCTTGAACAGGCTTGGAAACACAACATATTGCAACAATTATAAAAGAGCAAATAGACACTAGCCAAAGAATATACAAATATTATCTACCAGAATAAAAACCATCTTTATTCTTGCTGTTATATTCTTGAAGCCCCCTCCCAAACAAAATAAATATACAAACTTTGTGGTAAGCTATAAGGAAATTTGGTTCCCAGCCCTCTTCTGGACTTCCTGCCATGTTCATTGGCATGTTTTTAAAAAATCAAACTATCACAAGCCACATAGTCACTTTTCTTTAAACAGGTTATAAAATATAATTCAGAGCTCCTGGGATGTACTCCAGAGGGCGTTTGCAGATGGACTGTGAACCTGTCCTGCTTTTTCTTTTCTTTCTTTATAAATATACTTTATTAAAAATTTAGAAAAACAAGAAAAATTACGAATTTGATTACCCTGATCCCCCAATTCAGTCTGATACAATCTACTAAACAAGATAATCAATATAATAAAGCCATTAATCTTGATAATCTTTCAAAGAGATCCCATTTATTAGATAAGTTAATTTAGCCATTTTTGAGAGTTCTGCCAGTTTATCGAGACATGTTGTTGGTGATGGTAAATCCGGTGCTTTCCAATTCTTTGCTAAAGCCGGTCTCACTGCCATTGATGCATGGAAGAAAAATATCTTGGCATTTCATGGCAGAAGCATATATTCTAGTTTCATTGGAAATTTAACATTATACATATCTTCTAAAATGGGATGAATTTTAATCTAAAATTTTCTCACTTTTGCACATCTCCACCAGGCATTTACCTGAGACTGAACAAACCCAACAACACCCATAGATCCCCCCTCAGACATCCATGCCTTGAACCAGTCTGACCTCTTTGGGGGGCCTATTTAAGTTATTATTCACATTATATTGTTGTTGATTAAGATTCAGAAACACTTGGATTATTGTTGATGTTATTTTTGACTATATGTTAGATCGTTCCATGTTTCCCCCCATGATATTATTTATAAATTGCCCTAAGTCATATTTATTTATAAACTGCCCTAAGAGGGCAGGATGCTGTTTCCGTTGGCTGCAGAAGAGAGGACACACAGTAATGGCTTTAAACTACAAGTACAACGATATAGGCTAGATATCAGGAAAACAATTTTCACAGTCAGAGTAGTTCAGCAGTGGAATAGGCTGCCTAAGGAGGTGGTGAGCTCCCCCTCACTGGCAGTCTTCAAGCAAAGGTTGGATACACACTTTTCTTGGATGCTTTAGGATCCTTAGGGCTGATCCTGCGTAGAGCAGGGGGTTGGACTAGATGGCCTGTATGGCCCCCTCCAACTCTATGATTCTATGATTCTATATGGAAGGAGGGAATAAAAATCTAATATAATAAAATAAATACATACATACATACATACATCTGTAACAGCGGGCTCACTGTGTATATTAATTCACTAAGGGCTAAGTGGGCAGAGAGTGGGCCTGTCAGAGGCAGGGCCCAATCAGGGTGTGCGAAGCACATCCTGATTGGGCCCTGCCTCAGACAGGTCAGGCCCACTCAGAATTTTGGCCTAATCATTGGGCCAAAGTTTTGACAGGGCCTGCACAGCCAGGGGCGATCTGGAGACATCGCTGCCAGTCTGCCCCTTACTACCGCTTGGCCAGGCTGTGCTTAGCCAGGCTGTGCCATCCCTTTTCGCCCAAAGGCTGTCCTAACTGTCATGACTAGGCATGTGCAAGGGGCCCCCAATTCAGACAGTATCAAATCTGAATTGGGCCAATTTGAACCATTTTAGATTCGGATCGGGCCATCTGAATCGATTTGGAGCCAATGCAACTCAATTGGGCCATTGACTTGCATTGGAAATCCTTCCCCCACCTTTGCCGGGGGCTGGGGGAGAGGGGTTGTAAGTTACATCCCTGAAACCTCTTGGGAAGCTCAGGGAGGGTCTTCCCTGACTCCCCTGCAAGTTTCAAAAAGATTGCACCAAGAGGTCCCATCCTAGGGGCTCCCAAAGAGGGAATTGTGGGACCCTCTTTGGGAGCAGGACCCCCTGGTGCAATCTTCCTGAAACTTGCAGCAGAATCAGGGAAGACCCTTCCTGGGCTCCCCTGCAAGTTTCAAGAAGACTGGACCAAGGGGTCCCATCCTAGGGGCTCCCAAAGAGGCTGACACCATTCCCCATAGAAGTCTAGCCTGAAAGGGACCATTGCATGGATCACCTGCCAAGGTTGGGTGCTGAGAGGTAGGATGCAGATTGTTATGCCTAGCATAGCCATTTCTTATGTAAATTTTAGGTCCACTTATAGAGCTTGTTCTGTATGTCTCCACAAAATCACTGCTTTGACAAAAATTTGGATACAATTACTTTAACAGAATTTAAGATGTATACCATAGCTTTCATAGCAATGAAAGCTCCCTTTTCAGAGTACAAAATTCCCCCTTTTGTCTCCTTGAACTTGTGGCCATGTCCACATGGAGGGGTAAAATGTGAGCGGCTTTCAGCTGGCAAATACGGGATGCTAAATCTTGCATTTGCAGCCCTCCTCATGGGGAGCCCCTTCCCATGTTTTTCCTCTGCCTCATCACAGCTCTTCGCCTCCTAATGAGGCTGCAAGAGAAAAAAAGCCAAACTTCTCCCTCTGCTCTTTGGCTTGTCAATCACAGCAAGTGACCAATCACAGCATAGCAGTTCTCTCATGGACTAAAACTCCCCCCCCCCAACCCTATTTTTTTAAAGGCACTTCCACATTGCTATTCGGTAATGCCATGACACAGATGCATCTTAAATAAAATCAACACTGCCCCGTAGCTATGGAGAAATGCCAGGTTACAGCTTCCCCCCTTTTAGGGATTTTTTTTTTTTTGCACTTTATTATCTGTCTGGCTAGATTTTTGAGATGCTACACATTGTCCCTGGAGCCCAAGAAGACATTTTTTTGCTAATGGCTGGCTTTAAATCAAGATCCCTGTATGATCTAGAGAAGGCAGCCAGATCACCCCCCCCCTTTCCAAGCTCATTTCCCTTCTCCAGAAGACACAAACAGGACTAGTTTTGACTGCCTGGGTTGTGAGAAGGCTGGACAGGTAACTGATATCCCCAAATAAATGTTGTGCTAATGGGAGGATTAAAAACAAAGCACACACATGGCTGAAAGATCAGGATAAAGCTTTTCGATCATCCGCCACTCCCCTTTCCCAGCTAATTTCCCACCTCCAGAAAAAAAAAGGGACTGCCTGCCTGATCCCAAGAAGACCGTGGACACTTAGGGCCATTTCGCACGGCTTCAAAATAGCACAATGGTTGCTAATTGGAAACGCTACTAATTTGCCATAACCCACGACGTCGTAGACAATCTGCAACAATCCTGAAACCGACCCGCCAAAAGCGCTTCGTTGTGGCGCTTTCAGGGGAATCCAGAAAAGTGGATTCACCCTCCGGATAGCGATACACTCCTGCAACCAATCTGCAACAATAGCGATAAAGACCTGTGCGTTACCATTGTTGTGTGTTCTTCAAAGTCCCTCCTCCTGAGCCTGTCCTCCAAACTTCCGGCGAAGCGATCGCCATTTTTTTTTTCCCCGAGCGAGTGGAGATCAACGCACCGGCGAGCCTCCGTTTAGCCAGTGAGGCTTCCCAGGCTGCAGTCCCTCCTCAGAGCAGTTTAGTCACTAAGCACAAGAAGCCCGCAGAAGCCCGTTTGCTGATGTATTTTCCCTTTATTTTTCACACTGTTTCGGCTGAAAATCGCGCCCGTGGGGGGGGGGATTTTTTTTTTCCACTCGGAGGCAGCATGGCCACGATCAAATGACAGCTCAAACAGAGGCTTCCCCGGCTTCAGTCCCTCCCCTTCAGTCACTAAGTGACCTTCAGTTTCACACATTCCATTCAGCCGAAAATCGGGCCGTGAGAGGGGGGGGATTTTTTTTTTTTCACTCGGAGCCAGCGTGTTAACGATCAAACAATCAAACGGAGCCAGCGTGTTAACGATCAAACAATCAAACGACAGCTCAAACACCCCAGGCAGCTGGATGGGTCTCTCCATTGCAACGAATCTACTCAGATTCGTTACAATGGGTGTGTTTTTTTTAAAAAAAACCTTTCTTAAAGGGAAAGGGGCTGTTTGGGAGCATGCTAACGGCTGCCCATTGGCTGCTTGACGGCCAGGGGCGGGACGAGCTTGGCAATAGCGCTTCCTTTCTAGCGATTTCTGCCGAGACCGGAAGCCTATGGGAAACGCTAAAAAACGCAACTGATTCCACTACAAAGCCAGGTATGCAAAACGACGAATTCCACTATTTTAAATGGCGATTTTTCATTCAGTGACCAATTTGCAACAAAGATCCCCGTGCGAAATGGCCCTTAAAATAAGATTTTATTTCACTTTGGATAATGTAGGTTTGCAATCCCACTGCAACACAGACCGTGCCATTTAAAAAATTCTCAAAGCATGAACTGGAGGGGGGAGGGTGGGAGCAAGGGTGGGACAAAGCTGCTGAGACTATTGCACATTTCCCCCTCAATACAGTCTTATCCCTGGTTGCTCACTGGTGGTTCACCAGTGGTTCACATGATTTAAGGTGGTAAATATAGTTTTCTGGATTGCCAAATTGCAATCCAGCTACTGAACAGCCTTGGGGTGTTGGTGACGTCATGTGCAGGGAGCTATATATGTCGCCAACATGCCAGGGCTGTCCAGAAACTTTTCCCTAGTGTGGGAATGGCCTGTGTTTTCCACTTAGATGGGATTGAGAAATATTTCACCTTTCCATAACAAATGGTATAAGTTTATTTCTTAACCTGAATTAACATACACCAAATGTTGTCAGGAATACAATAAAAATTACTTAGGAGTGATTGCTATATAAAGAAGATATTAGGTTATGAAGGTTTTAGAAAGAAAAATGTTAAGAATACTGCAAAAGCAGACTTTTCATGACCTTGGGGGTCAAATATGTAGGGAATGCAGAGGTATGAATTGCTGTAACTATATGACTAAAGCTGAATACTGGCTTGAAAAAGAATGTAGGTAAAATTAGTAGCTCAAGGGGGTCAGTATTTTTCTCTGTCATGAGGAAAGAAAAGTCAGGCATCTGCAGTGCTCTGCTCTGAGATATATAAGAAAATTTATTTTTATTATGCAAAGAGAAAGCTTAAAAGTAAAAAATGAGAGGCAATAGACTATAAATTATAAAATGGATCAAACTACACAAATTAATAAAAAGAGAAGCGAGTGCTCTATCCCTTTAAAGCTTTTCTCATTAGAAATATTGTGAAAATATTTAAATTCCTTGACTCTAATGCAATATAAAGTACAATAACAAGAGACTCTCAAATGCCTCCTATCATGTCATTGGCCCATTATGCATGGAGTGGAAGGTCCGCATTTGGGGTGGAATGGTGGCGGCTGAAATCACTAATTATGCATGCTGCAGGCGGCAACCAGGCGCAGAGTCAAAGTAAGCTGCCTAAAAAGCTGTTAGCGAGATGTGGAAGAAAGTGGAGCTTCCTGGGACCAAGCGCAACCAGAAGCAGTTCTGGGGTAGCCACATGCATAATTGGATACTCTGGGTTTTGCTGCCATTGCGTTCCGTCCCGTGTGTTAAACGGTTTGCTTCGCTTCGTCCTCCTCCGCATTCTCCATGCTGCCGTTTCAGCGGCCGTGTATAATAGGCCGTTGTGACAAAGAGCCCATATATACTGCAGATGACTACAGGAAAAGGTGGACCAGATCTAAATAAAAATGCTTTTGAACACTGTGTGGATTCTTACAAATAACCCTGTTTCTCCTAGACCAGTCTGTGAAACACCAATATCATTGAAACACACTGCTCTCCTATTTCATGATGCGTTTGGGAAGTTTGTCTTGAACCCTCATTTAAGCTTCAAAGAGAGTGTGATTTGCCAGAGGAAGTTGGGTCTATTTACTCTTTTCCTCTTGATCAGACAGTCTCTCTATTTCTCCAAAACTGCTTGAGTGAATCAAGGACCACTGAGCATGTCATTTGAATGTTAAATATTTTGCATGCCTTTATGTCTGGAAAGTCTCTCCTGCAAATATGCCCATAAAAGGTAAATATTGAATGAACTGGTAATAATCATCATTCCTCTTGAGGGTCAATTCATGGGAGTAATTTGAGTTATTAAAATGCACGTTTTAATCCTGATTTGCCAGCAAAAATGAATCCCTTTTTAATACTGAAGCAAATAATCACATTAGTGCTTCATTATGTTATGCAATTCATGGCAAACATCTCTAATTTATTGAAAGGGTGAAAGCCTCACCTTGTCATTCAATATGTTGCCCTCCTAAGCTAAACTAATTATATGAATCACTTTATGCAAGTGTCTGAAGGCATGAAAAAGAATGCCTGGATGCTGCAAACTTTTCATACTTCCAGATGTCAAGATGGCCTTCAGTCAAGGGTACTAGATGATAGTCTATATAGAATAATACCATGTGGACCATGATATGAAGCAAATACACCCTTTTCACCTTCACACATGTCCACATGATAAGAAATACTGCCAAATGCTGTGAAATTCTCTCATAGAAAAAAGATCCAACCACATCATTAAGTGCTCTTGACGTTTCTGAAGACAATCTCCCCTCCCACTACAGCCCGCTATGTTCACTATTATATTTATTTATTTATCATTGGATTTCTATGATGTCTTAATCCCATAAGGCTGCAGTGGGATCCCCTTGACCTCATATGCCACACAACCACTTGAAGTTTGCTCAGCACCGAGGGCTACTCCTTCCCAGCCACACCCCACCATGTGAATATGATGTGTTGTTCCATATACATATTCTTCAATCACATCCTTAACTATTGTGACTAGTCTGCTCAATGCCTGCCAAATTACTTATGACCTATTCAGCCATTGATCAGGTCTATTGAACCTGATCCTGGTCAAAAGATCAGAAGCCAATAAGAGGGCTGCCGATCAGAGAGAACTCTCTCCCAAATTTGTATTTGTTCCCATTGGTTAATCCCATGATAGATAAAGGGCAGGCAGGTGGGCAGTGGCCAGCAGCACATGATTGCTTAGGTGAGGTATGACTAAAATATATACAAAACCATTGAGCCTCCCGCTTGGCTGACATTCATCTAACACCCAGGGGGGCACTGTGACTCCTTTGAATTCCAGTGGGCTGGGGACAAATTCCTCCCTGCTACTAATGCCAGGCATTCTACTGGGGCAAGCACATTCTCTGACAGGAATCTCATATTTAACCTCTTATCCATCCTTGTAGTACTGCTGCCCTGCTTGGCAGGCAATTGTTTAAACAGCTCAATCAGTCCCAAATCAAACAGATCAGACTTAAACAAATGCTATTTGTGCACATGCACTGTTTTGTTGTGGTGTTTTTTTGTTGTTTTATGCAGACTTGTTTGGCAGGTGTTGAAGTTGCTCGGTGCCAAACCGAAGAGAGCTGGTGACAGAGTTTGACTGTCATACACATTTGCCATGAAATTCATAGCATCCATTCTTCCAACAAAAGAAGACTGGTTTGTTTCCCAAGCTGACGGTGTAAGCCAGGGTAAGATTATCTGTCCTGTCAGCAATGACTGATGCTTGAGCCATCCAGATATGCATAAATGTTCATTTGCAACACCATAATATAACATGGTAAGTTTAGTATGAATAGCAAATATCATTGACCTGCCATACTCTGGTTTACAAAATTGGAAAAATTTAGTAGGTAAGCCAAAACCTCATTTAAATTGTTGGCCCTCCAGAGTAACTGACCAGCCACTGTGTGAGAGAGGATGCTGGATTTGATGGACCACTGATCCAGCAGGACTCATATTATTTTAATGTTGATCAGCAACAACACTATTTCTGCATGCTTCAGTCATTCTTAATATACATTATTATATCAGTAAAATATTATCATCATTCCAGCAGCACTAACAGCAGTTACATGGTTGAGGAGAACTTCACCTGCTTCACAGCAGCAAGAGAACTTAAAGCTAGGGTTATTTTTTAATGCAATTACATGGTTTTGTAATATTCCATAAAGGATTCTTAAAAGCTATCAGAAAGCCACACATTCCTTTCATTTCCAGCTTAATAGTATGTACAATAAGCCTCTTGGAAAAATGCACTGTAGTCTTAAAAGAAGCTGGTGTTATTTCTCCCCCCAAATACAAAAAGAATAACAGATGAAAGGTAGCATGGGTTTTAGAGACCACAAGGGCCTCCAATGTAAATTAGGAGAGGAAGATTAAAGTCTCGGAGGCTATATTATCCCAGATTGCAGATGTACTGCTTGCATTCTTGATTATGAAGAAATTATAGCTAAAGAAAAGACAATCTGTTTTACAAGCTGTCTGAGCTCCCTGTTGTCTTCTGACAAGGGTGTATGAAAAGAAAAGTGGGGGGTGCTATTCATGTACATTTTCTTCCTTCCATTAGAAAACCTAATAATATCTATATTTAATCTAAGACTTCTAATGTTTGTGTTTGTGTGTTTAAAGATATGGCTAACAACTCCACTGCTAATCATACATATTTCCTTAAGGCTAGGTTTCAAAGGCATTTTTGCAGCTCGGAAAACAAAACAGACAAACAAACAAAATCCTTGGGGATAATTTTCAATAACTAGTTTAATTCAAAATAAATATCAGCAGTGATGTTATTTTTAGTTGTAAAGCCATTGGCAGGAAGTCCAGGAGAGCCCAGGAGACTGTACTCCATCATTCCAGGAAGAACACCATTCCAAAGGTTTATAACTTTACCACTGGTGATAAACCAGAAGATTCTGAGAGCTTTCTTTCTCCCATTGGGCCACTCCCCATCTCTTGTGATGTTGCTGACATGTCTGCTGCAATAAACAATTGCAGGGCACTAAGGGATTCCTTGGTGTTCCACATTTCAGAGTGCTGTTTATACTAGTGAAAACTATGCAGCCTTTTCCACACTCTCAAATTACTCTGGGTTTTTTTGGGGGGATGGGCTGAACACCCCCCCCCCCTCAATAGATACATTATGCCCCAGATAAAAGATTACTTAAAATCAGCTCAGAAGTACATCAGATAAAAGTAGTCTCAAAAAAGAAGGGGAAATTAGGATGTGACAAATAACAAAAACACCAGAAAATGAATTAAAGGCAGAAAAATACATGTAGGAATTAGGGGATAAACTGCAGCAGCATGAGGGAGGGGGGTGCAGAAGAGCCCTAAAACTGATTATACACAGGCTGGAATGCCTGAGGTGGCGGTGACGGGGCTTCGGTGAAAATCCCCAATTATGTTCAATGTCGCTGTCATACTAGCCCTAGAAGACCTAAGTTAAGGAAACATGGATTCTTCTTCATTCCTGAGTCCGCTGTGGGCACAGGTGATGGCTAGGTTGGGCTAATCAGAGGAGCCAGGCTTTTGGGCCCAGCTCCTCCCCCAACCTACGGCATCCCTGCACCTCTTGCCCCTGCCAGCTCCGCAACTTCACAGAGCTGACAAGGGCGTCCCCCTACCTCACCATGGTGGGAGAGCTGCATGCTGGTCCCCACCATCATGCAGTGGCAGCCCCATGCCCGAAATCCCCCCCACGTATGCAATGTTGTTGCGTCTGGGCAGCCAGCTTGCACAGGGGAGGAGCAGGGCTTTTTGCCGCCATGCATAATTGGTCTAAGAGAGTCAAAAGAGATTACAGGCAGATCTAATGAGGAACCTACCCTGTGGGAGACCTGGTCCTATACTAGGAAGCTGGTTGCCACCTAGCTGTCCACATCAGTTTCCATGATAAAATTTTGGGAACGTTGATAAACTGCAGTTTCCAAGGGACCTGCTGGTGTGTTTGCATAATAGATATAACAGTGGACCTGGTTTCATTCTTCCATGGGATTGCCTTTGTGACTCTTACAACATGTGACAAGATGATTTAGGACTCAGCCCACTATGAGCTGTGCCCATATTTTACACTAGGTAGAAATTCATTTATAGCAGTTTCAAGAATTGTAACGTTTGGGAGTCTATCACTAAATCTCACTAATTTTAAAATCTCCTGCTGTCGCAACTATTTAATCCCAACTACCGATGCCTGCTTCTTTATTTCCTTTCCCTCAAAAATAATTTTTCTTCCCTTTGATGTTGCTTCTTCATTAATGATGCTCAGAGAGCATATCTTCCTGTTAGAATTCTAACTTCCTTTCAACTAGAATCGAAACAAAATAAGGGTTTTATTATGACGGTGAAAATAAACCACACTATTTTCTTAATTCTTAGTTCACCCAATAGATATTTTTCAGGATACTTGTTGGTAACGTTCAGACAACTGAAGCAGCCATCTGGCTGCCTAGGGAAAAAATGTCATGTAAAATTTAAAATGTGTCTGGCTATGGGAAATACTGATAACAAGATCTTTAAAGATGACTTTCGTGAAATATTTCTCAACCATAAATACTGAATGAAACATAATCACTTTTATATTATTCTTTAGCTTGTTGACTAAGACATTCTCATTTTCAGTTTTTGAAATAAAAAACTATTAACTAATGTACAATCCCAGTCCAATTAAATCCATGATACATCGCAAAGATAAAATGCATCAAATAAAATACACCCATCAAGCAGGTCACACCCTGGATTTCATTTTTAGCATGGGTTTGAATGTTGATATGGTCACGGCAAATGCTGTGCCATTGTTAGACCATTACAACCTGAAGGCTTGGCTCAAGCTACCACCCCCTCCTCAGTTGGGCACTGAGAAAAATGTTAGTTTGCCATGGAGACTTATGGATCCAATTGGCTTTCTGAATGCTCTGCAGGACTCAATGCCTCCTGGTACTTCTCTAAATGGTCTGGTCAGCGACTGGCATAACAGAATGCTGGCTGCCATTGATGAGATAGCTCCCTGACATCCTCTCCACTCTCATCCCAAGTAAGCCCCTTGGTACACTGAGAAGCTTCATGGCAAGAAATGGCAACTGACTAGAACAAGTGTGGAGGAAGACTCACACTGGAACCTCGAAAACATCTTATAGAATGCAGGTGAAGCCCTATGAGAGTGCAGTGAACTCAGTAAAATACAATTTTTACTCAACTGCCATGGTGTCTGCAAACTCACACCCAGCATAATTGTTTAGGATAGTTCAATATCTCACTGCCCTGGCAGAAGGGAACCAAAATAATAGTCAATTGGATATCAGCTGTGAGGCATTTGTGAGTCATTTTGGAGACAAAATCTTGACACTCCACCATGACCTCCTTCCCAAGTTAGACACAGAAAGTGAACTAGAGGCCCCTTGGCTGTCTCTGGAGAGAACACTGAGTAACTTCAGATGACTCACACTGACTGAAGTGGACAGGATGCTAACTACAGCAAGGCCAACCACATGTCCATGGACCCCTGCCTATAATGGCTTCTAAAAACATATGTCATAAGAATAAGTGCTCCCCTCTGGGAGATAATTAACCTTTCTCACACAATGGGAAAATTCCCAGAGGAACTAAAAGAGGCAGTGGTACACCCGCTACTGAAAAACCAACATTAGATCCACAAGAGCCTGACAACTATTGACTCATCTTGCACTTAGTGTTTCTAGGGAAAATGAAGGAAAGGGCTGTCCCAGATCAAATATTGGCATTCCAGAAATAAGCTTCAGTCCTAGACCTACCTCAGTCAGGTTTCTGGTCTGGCTATGGTGTAGAGACAGTGCTAGTCACCCTGATGGATGACCTCCATCACCAGCTGGATTAAGGTGCATCAAGGTGGATGCTGGATCAAGGTGCCTGGGGGATAGACATCCATTGGAGGGAGTGTGCCAGTAGATGTTCCACATCAATAAATACATTTGCACCTAAGAAAGGTGTACCTATTCCTTGTTAAAAACAAATTGTCACTGTTTTTTATCACAAGTTACAGCTCTAGTTACCGCACATACCTCATACAATTTAAAATAGCCCCAGAATATATGGCAATCCAGAATATTGACACTAAAATAAAAGGAAATTAAACAGTTTCATTTTGTTGTTGCTGCTGTTCCCAAGGTACAATTTGTTAGGGATGTATGACCCCAGTCCCATCAAATAATTCTAAACTGTATTGGGACTCTTAATTGCTGAGGGATCCTTTTGAACTTTCACCCACGATGACTGGGAATTACATTTTAAAGGTTTTTTCTAGTGAATTGGGGGGGCACCTACACTTTTCCCTCCCCCTCCCCATTAAATGGAGTCACTGGAATCTCAGCTTTCAGTTTTAAGAGTGTTAAAAAAAAAAACCCATTATAGCCATATGGGAGCTGGCCAGATGTCCATAGCGACTTTTCCCATGATGAACTTTGTTTTTTGCATTACTTACATTCTCCTAATCCTGGATACTGCCACAGCTTTCCTGTCAGTTTCTGGTATCCACTGCCCAAGGTGCTTCATTCAGGAGCAAACCAATTTGACAAATAACCCCATGATGCTAAAAATAAAGTCAGCTTCCGAATTGTAAAATATTTCTAGACATTTTATTATGGTTGTGTTTTCAAAGCAGCAGAGTACCAAGATACTCTGTTCTGGTCCCTGCATTAAATAAAGCTTGACGTTAACTCTTAAACCAGTGTATCACAGTAGTTATAATATCGGACCTGAAAAGCCAAGTTAATACCCCAGTGTTCGACTATAAAGATCACTTCTAGCATATGCCATTATAGTTTAGCCTAAGCTACTTCACAGGATTATTGTGGGGCTAAAATCCAAGTCAAACATCATTTACGAAAGGATAAAGTACAAATTAAATATATACATTTTCATTTCAGATAACTAAATATGCATATCTCCCCCAATCCATTTTTTCCTTTCATACATTCAAAAGTATATATAAAGCTTCCCTATACAGTCTGGTCCGGTTTTGTTTGAGGAAGATGTTCCATGTCAAATTGGCATTACTAATCCCCCATTGCAAACCTTGGTGTTCTATTTTAATAGAACCAGTTGCATCACTGAACAGAGAAAATAGAGGGAGATGGAATAGATTTTAATTGGGTTGAGATATTCCAGCAAGAGCCTCTTGTGGTGCAGAGTAGTAAGGCAGCCATCTGAAAGCTTTGCCCATGAGGCTGGAAGTTCAATCCCAGCAGCCGGCTCAAGGTTGACTCAGCCTTCCATCCTTCCGAGGTCGGTAAAATGAGTACCCAGCTTGCTGGGGGGTAAACGGTAATGACTGGGGAAGGCACTGGCAAACCACCCCGTATTGAGTCTGCCATGAAAACGCTGGAGGGCGTCACCCCAAGGGTCAGACATGACTCGGTGCTTGCACAGGGGATACCTTTACCTTTACCTTTATTCCAGCAAGATTCAAAGGGACGCTCCTCAAATGATGATGATGAAGAAGAGTTGGTTCTTATATACTGCTTTTCCCTACCCGAAGGAGGCTCAAAGCGGCTTACAGTCACCTTCCCTTTCCTCTCCCCACAACAGACACCCTGTGGGGTGGGTGGGGCTGAGAGAGCGCTGATATTACTGCTGGGTCAGAACAGCTTTATCAGTGCCATGGTGAGCCCAAGGTCACCCAGCTGGTTGCATGTGGGGGAGCGCAGAATCGAACCTGGCATGCCAGATTAGAAGTCTGCACTCCTAACCGCTACACCAAACTGGCTCTCTTCTTCAAATGATCCAAGATAAATGTTAAATGTTGCATATTTTAGATTATTTTTAAGGCTACAAGTAATAGTTGGAGATAACAGTGTGATATCCTCAGACATTTTTTAAAGCAAAGAGACTTTCTATATTGGTAAGGGAACTTCCAGTGCAGAGGTCGCTGCAAGGGTTGTGTGCAGCGGCCTCCAACTCGGCTGTTCCAGACTGACACAGCCAGCACTGTGCCGTGGGGGGGGGGGGAAGAGAAGGCACGGGCACCAGTGTGCAACTCAGTGCACACACATAGGTGCCTGCTGTGTCGGCCTGGAACAGCCGATTCGGGCACCGCCAGGCACAACCCTAGTCGCTGCTGCCATATATAGTCACTTGATGAGCTGAGCGTTAGACTCAAACTAGATGTGCATATTTTTTTAAAGTGGTGTCCAGGTTCCCCAAACCTACCTCAGGTTCCCCACAGGTGCACTGGTGCACAGCAGCTGTAGGGAACAACTTTTAAAAACCAAGGGAGAACTTCTTTGGGGCTCAGAAAACTGTTCCAGGGGGAAGAGGACTTCCTGTCCCCACTGTCATGAGCTATTTTACTACATTGAAACAGCACGCACTGAGGAGGGGGTTATTTCCCTGTTTTTGCAAATCTATCTATGCAGAACACTCCACTTACAACAGCACAAATTGCAAAATAACCCACCTGCCAGCACTGTCTTGTCACAGGAGACCAGTTTGCGGGAGGGTGGGTTGGTAGGCAGGGACACTTCTTACCTCTACTAATGCATTCCAAATCTGAACAGGCTCTGGTTTATATTCTAAAAGCTATGCCATACAGTAACTGTGTGTCTGAGAGGAAACTCAGCTGGGCCTGTGGAAACCTGGCCCAGCTCTCTCAAAATAAGGCTGGAGTTCCTCCTGAAGAATAATCACATGACTGAAACAAGTTCTATGAAAACGTGGGGGAATCTGCATTACAGAAAAGTTGCAAAAAGATCGCTAAAACAGTGTCTTATATCTCAGCTCTGCATGTGTGAGTGGTTTTGTGCTGTGTTTGATTTTTGATTCTGCACCGTAAACACTGGCCAGCGCGCCTTCAGCGTGTGATCTCCGAGGCTTCCAAAACTTGGTAAACAACGATTTTTCCGGTGTCACAGTGCTGAGGACACTTCTTTTGTTATGCAGAGATGTCAGCATGTTTTTGGTCTCCTCCCCTTTTCTGCTCGCAGTCCTTTTTCTACCAATGGGAGCTCTGCCTTTGTCAGCTATCAGATGAATATAACATTTGCCCTGGCGACCGAGCTGTATGTAAATTAGTAGAAATTATCCTGTGGTATTTATGGCAGTGGAATGCTCCTGACTACAAAGCTATATCTCTGATCAGTGATCATGGAGGGGGGGGGGGGAGCGCAAGTCCCCAAATTGCAAATTCAAAGGGGGAGGCAAGCTAGGGCCTAGTCTGCACACAATAGATAATGCATTTTCAATGCACTTTAAAAGTAGATTTTCCTGTTCTGCACAGGAAAATCCAGCCGCCAAAGCACATTGAAAGTGTGCAGACCAGGGTGTGTGCAGACCAGGGTGTAAACAGACCAGGGTGTGCAGACCAGGGTGTAAACTGCACAGAGCTTTTATTCCAATCCCAGATCGATTCAGTCCCTGCCCTCTACACAAAATGTGATTTCTGTTTGGATTTGGGACGATTTAAAATTTCCTTCTGCAGCAAGAAGGATTGATCCGGTGTGACCCTACCTTTATTGTGCGATATCTCAGACTGCTTTTAATCCTCAATATCCATTTGGAAAAGAAAGCTCCATGGTAGAGAACCTCTGATAGGCTACACCTGGTCATGTGACACACTTGCCTTAAAGGAGAAGCCCCTAATTTCTCTCAATTTCTGTCGGTCCTGGATTTTTCCTCCCTCCTCTGCCTTTTTTGATCCTCTCCCCCACCCCTCCAAGAAAAGAAAGAGGCTCCCTGCTTGGCTCCTCTCCCCTCCCCCCCTTCAAGAAAAGAAAGAAAGAGGCATGGCTTCCTCCCCCCCTTCTGAACTACCCTAACCACTGCAGAAGACTTTCCTGTTTCAATAGGGAGGGGGGGAGAGGAAGAATTGAGTTCAAAGCGATCTGAATTCAGCAGGATTGACAATCGAATAAAGAAAGTAAGTGCAGACTCTGCCCAGGCCTAGGATTAAGAGAAGACATAGAGCACAGCCACAACTTAAAAAGGTGTGAGGAAAGGGAAGGCTCTGCTCTGCAGAGCAGAAAAACTCAAAATTTAAAGGGACAAAACCTACTTCCTCCCTTGTGCTGGGTCAAGAATGCCCACTGAAAACTATGGGAGGTGCAATGGATCTGCAACAGTATTCAGAATCTCTCATAGTTCTAGCCTAGAAAGGTGAGGGAGGGGAGAAATTTGTTTTTGATTTGCTGTATCTCTCCCCAGTGCTTTGGCATTAAGGCTCCTTCAAATTTCCTGAGACTTCATGCCTGCTGTGTGTGTGTGTGGGAGGGGGGGCATTTTTGTTTTCACTGATCTAGAAAGTTTCCTTACTTGCAAAGTGGCCATGTCTTGAATGACAAGAATGCGCACTGGAAACCATGGGAGATACTGGAAGACCCTTTGGAAATCAAGGGTGGCAAGAATGCCAAGTGACTTGTATGGGCTCCATTGAAATGTATTATAGCAGGAAAACAGTTCCAAAGAAAGTGTGGAATGGATTATCCATTACACTCAGATAAAATACTCTGGAATGGCAGGGCACAGAGTGGAATGACAGCCACTGGAAGAACCTCACGGGATGGTTGCCAGAAGCGAGGGAGAGGTGGCAGCCGAAGATGGCAACTTTGGGGGATGAATGAGAAACCATGGAGATGCTGGAAGACCCATTGGGAGGGGCTAGGCAGATACAACAACTTAGATTCTCTGCTTGGGATGTTATATTAAAAAAATTCCTGCAGAATGTAGAACCACAAACTTAAAAAAAAAAAACCAATTGTGTAAATCAGGTTGCAGTTTAAAACGGTTTTTATTGGGGAACGCCAACTATGCCCTTTTCCACACTGGGAATTTGGCCCACCTCACCACTTGTCCTATGGAGGGCCAAATTCCCAATTCCAGATGATGTCATGCCAGAGCCAGGTTTCAGGCCTGGCCCAACTTAGGCCATCATTTGCCCCAAGCCATTCCCTTTTTCGCTCTGGGCACCGATGGGGACTATGTCAGGCCTGGTGCCAGGGATAAGGGAAGAGTTAGGCCATTCTGGCATTAGGTCAGGGCAGTGAGGGCTGCTTTTGAGTTTTAAGAACTCAGTGCAATACCCAGTGCAATACCCTGCTCTTTTTTTTAAATGTCCTAGGTGGCTACGCCATGCTGTGCAAAATGGCCTGACTCCTCCCCACGTGCAGCTGTGACTATGGCAAAATAGCCATAGTCCCTAGCCGTGACTAGGGATATAAAATGCCCTAGGTGGCTTTGCCACACTGTCCAGTATGGCGGAGCCACCTGGTGGCAGACTGTTGTGGCAGCAGCACTGATGCGGAATAGGTCTGAGTCAGGTTTAAGTCACCTTTAAGCCAGTTTGTTGTAGTGGTTAGGAGTGCAGACTTCTAATCTGGCATGCTGAGTTTGATTCTGCACTCCCCCCCATGCAGCCAGCTGGGTGACCTTGGGCTAGCCATGGCACTGATAAAACTGTTCTGACCGGGCAGTGATATCAGGGCTCTCTTAGCCTCACCCACCTCACAGGGTGTCTGTGGTGGGGAGAGGAAAGGGAAGGCGACTGTAAGCCGCTTTGAGCCTCCTTCAGGTAGAGAAAAGCAGCATATAAGAACCAACTCTTCGTCTTTGTCTTCTTTGTCTTTGTCTTCATCTTCGTCTTCGATTTCGTCTTCGACTTCGTCTTCTTTGTCTTCTTCTTCTTAACAGAATTCCCAACTGTATGTATGTTTAAACTATTCAATTTGTTGAGTTGGTTTTTTTTTTGTTTCACCCTGCAGGCCCCTGTTTAGCATTTTCAAAAACTAGCATTAGGATCTCCCCTGTGTGTCAACACAATTGGCTTGACATTACTTTGGACATAACTAACGTAGAAATTAAATTTGACTCCTTGCTCATTAGAAGATTGAACAGAATTTTTGAGCTACACTGCCAAAAGCTGAATGCAAGAAAGCCCACAAGCCTGACCTGGCTGCAGTGCTTTTTATCCCATCTGCTTTAGAGATATTATTCCCTTCATAAAACTGGTAGAAATTGCCTATCAATTTGCATGTTATAAACTAATCTTTCTAGATGCTATGCATTGCCAAGTATTCAGCTCTGCCACTTGCTATTTAAGCATCCAGAAATAATGACATCCCTCAGTGCTGGATTAATGCCATAGAGTTCAGGGAAGATGGATCCTTAATCTGAAAGTTCAACATATATTTGTGTTTATTGATCCTGAAAAATGTGCATGAAATTGTTGCAAGGAGAAGGTAATGAAATAAATAACATTAGAGGGAGGTCATGGTAGAGTGTCAAGATATGCCATAGTTCCAAGATGTACTGGAAGAAAATGGGTATACTTATGTTATATTATTTAAAAGAGTAGGACCTTATAAATAAAGTGGAGATTTAGTCATGAATAAGACACTTTCAAAGCACATGTTATGGCTGATAGTGTAGCCAATCTTAACTTCAAAATATGCCATTTCTTCTTATCCAAAACCCTAATCAAATACAGAATTTGATTCTTTCTGATCTCTTCCGAAGAATGAAAAAATAAAACCAAAAACACTGACTTTATGGGCTATGAAAAGCCCATAGGACTATAAGAAGAAGCCTACTATAAATTAGACCTACCGTTGGCCTACTGGTCCATTTAGTCCAGCATCTTGTCTCACAGAGACCTTTTCCACACCAGGAATCCAGCCTAGTAGAGAGTTCATTAGTCACAGGACTAATTTCTGATCCAAGACAAAGTATAAATCTGTGCTCCCTTGCCATGCGGCAAATGACGGCCTGCATCATGTCTGGCCTGGGACTGTCCTGGCCCAGTGCCGACATTGTCTGGA
Source organism: Paroedura picta (assembly GCF_049243985.1). Lineage (NCBI taxonomy): Eukaryota > Metazoa > Chordata > Lepidosauria > Squamata > Gekkonidae > Paroedura > Paroedura picta. The sequence goes on from NC_135377.1 coordinate 53,752,791, forward strand.
AGTGGACTTACGGTATGCAAGCAATTCAGTCACAATTTTCTTTTCACAAAACAATTTCAAAAATAATAGATATTTTTAAAAACTCTTCTTCGAGGTCTGTAAGGTGAATTTCAACCAGTGCTTTTCCATTGGCATCAATTTCATCTTCAGGCATAGATCTGTCAACTAGAAAATTAAACCTGTTATTCATAGACTATAATATTAAAAATTGAGTTCTGAGTTTGTCTGAAGTATTTGAATACTTCCATCACTGTTCTCTACGTTAATTAAAAATATTATTCACATATGTTCTATGATTTATACTCAGATTCTGGTGTTAGTTTTGCTAAACCCTCAAATTTTTGAAACTTGTCTCATATAGCATGCAAATAAGCCAAAAGGTATACTAATAAATACTTATTATCATACATAATGCTAGGTTGTTGTAAAACTACAATAATAAGAAGAATATTTTGAAGAATGTCCTTCCAAATGACAAACATCAGAGCTGTTTTGAAATTTTTGACAAGAGCCTTTGCTTTATTAACAGTAGCAGGTGGTTGACGCTCACATTCAATTAGAGACAATAAAGCTTGACAAATTCCAATATAATTTTCATAAAAAGCTTTAGTAGCATTGTTCCTGGCTGACAACTTAGTTTCAGATAAACTGTGTACAATATTCATATTTTTCTTCACATTCTCCTTTAATTTTGTCCATCTTTGTAGTGAGATAGCAAAGACTACATAAACTCTTGGTAGGATGCTTAAAAAACACACCACCTAACTGCTTTTGTGCAGCACTCTGCTGAAGCTACACTGACTACATTAAAGAAAACCTACCCCCCTCTTTCAGTAAAATTTTTACAACTGCAACTACTCTCATGATGCTGATGATATTTATTAACTGCAGCTCACTATAAGGCTCGGGGCAGTGTACAATGTATTTAAAAAGATATAATTCCATAAAACCATACATAATAACCATCATTCCATTGCTCTGTGCGTTTCTCAGTTAATCTTATACCTGACTTAAGTCATTGGGCAATTATGCTGACATTTTTGGTGTGGGGAGAAAGGTATGTTCCAGAGAAAGCTTCTGCAGATACCATGACAGCAAAAGTCACAAACAAGGTAATACCAGAGCACATAAAGCTTGATATATCACTGGAAGGCAACTCCAACTGGCATACTTTGACAAAATCATGCAATCCACTCAATGGAGAGAGCACTTATGCAAGGACTGATCAGTGGTAAAAGAACACCAGGCCAACCAAGAACACAGTGGTTAGTTACCATCAAAATGGACACTGGCTCGAGCATTATACAGCTAAAAGAAGCAGTATTGATAGCTGACCTATAGGATCACCAAGAATTAGGCACAACTGAATGGCTATCATCAGCATATTCTGAGAGGAAGGAAGAACCTGTTATTTATGTTATGTGGACTGGCCTCAACCTGGTAGAACTGCCTTACAGGCCCTGCAGAACTGCAAGAGTTCCATCATGGCCTGGGTCTCTGGTGGCAGCATGGTTCTACCAGGTTGGGGCCAGGACTGAAAATGGCCAGATGCTCTTATTTTGGGCCAATGATCAATGGCATATTGGCACATGATGATCTAAGTGCTCTCCTGGGGGCATATTGGGAAAGGAGGTCCATCAAATATACAGGGCCCAAACCACATATGGACTTGAAAGTCAAAACCAAAACCTTTAACCTGATCCAAAATTCAACAGGCAACCAATTTTGGAGGACAGCTTGAATATGGGGCCTCTATGGTATCCTAGTGAGGACCCCCAGGCTGCTACATTTTGAACCAGTTGCAATTTCCACATAGAGTGAGTTACAGTAATCTAGCATCACATGGATCAATGAGGCGAGGTTTTCGGAGGCTAGGTAGGGTGCTAGTAGCTTTGCCTGGAGAAGATGGAAAAAGACCTGGTGAGTTATTTTCATGATCTGCATCTCCATTGTCAGGGAAGTATCGAAGATCAATCCCAAATATCTATCCTGAAGGCCCACAATCTCTCATTTTCCTTCTGCAACTCTGTATCAGCATCTGTACATTTTAAATGTTGTAACATCAATGATAAGGCACTAAAAAGTTTTTTGGATATTTTGTGAGAAGAAACTTCCACATTTGCATTTTTCCAATTATCAGAACCAGTATGAAAGTGATTGGATATTATATCTGAACGTGTGCTAAATAGTTTGCATAAGTTTACCACTGGAAGGAGAAAAAAAATCAATCAGCCTCTTATTATTGCCTAGTAAAATACTCTCTCCACACATATCTCATCTTATCACCTTTTAGTAAATAAATGCATTTTGCAAATGAATCTTTTTTGTATAGGTTTTTTTTTTTAGATCAGGTATTACAACCCATTCAGCTGGATCACTACTGTATTTTATTTTGGAATTGGAGTCTAAAGTGGGTTTTTCATAATCTGCTCTATTAAACTGGTGTATGCAATAGGTTTTTCTTGTTATTGTTGCCAAAATTACTCTCTTGGGAATATGAAGTTGGTTCTTTAGGATTTGCGTAAATAGAATTTGTATTTTTGATATGTGCTTCTCTTTTTTGTTGTTCATTAATGTTACTCTCTTTAGAGAATCTGAAGTATTGTCTGGAGAGCAGATTGAGCTACTTTCATTGTTTATCATCACAAATTTTAGCAAAGAACTGTTCAATTTTTTTAAACCTTCCTTCAAGATCTATTTCTTCATCTGTTTTTCCCTTCCAGATCAATATCTTCTCTTCTCGCTGTCACACATTTTGAATCTACAAGGATAAATTTAATATCATATCCCTAAAAATTATTTATTAAAATACAAAAAACCACAAACATATGTTTATGTCATATTATTAATTACAATGATTTAAATCAAATCTTTGAGTTCCACAATTGGATATTGTACCTTAATGGAATTTACAACAATAATACATTATTGTATTTCTACTGAATAATTTCTTGCACATATGTATATATTGAACTACTTATATTCCGTTCTAAAATAAGATGAGTATATTTCAACTGCAACGTTTTTCAAATATTATAATTCAGCACATACAGTTTATAATGTTATAATCAGCACATAGTACAAACATGATAAAAATACATATGTACTTCATACCATTCAAATTTATTCACAGGTATTTAGTGAATAACAATCCCATGTTTGCAATATTAATACATTATTTATGTAAGGTAATTCCTAACCTAAATAGATAATAACTTACAGTAATCAAAACCTTGACACTATTATTTTGTACTATAGTGAGAAGCCTAGTGACTCTAAACTGTATGGCCAATATGGTCGTAGGCACATAACTGAGGCCCATTCTGCACAAGGACCAATGTTGCTAATTGGTTTCACAAAGCAATAACGCTATTTTAAATAGTGGAATCTTGGCGTTCCGCATACCTTCATTTGTAGTGGAATCCAGTAGCATTTCATTTGTTCCCCACAGGTTTCCGGTCTTGCAGGAATTGCTAGAAAGGAAGTGATTTTTTCTGTGCTTGTTCCCGCCCCTGGCCGTCAATCAAACGAACAGCCAATGGGCGGTTGTTATCATGCTCCCGAAAAGCTCCTTTCCCTTTAAGCACAGTTTTAAAAAATACACACACACACGTATCAACGAATATGCCTTGATTCTTCCTAACATAGAGACCCATCTACCAGGCGTGTGAGCTGGCGAGTCATCGTTACCACGCTCCCCCAAGTGGAAAAAAAATCCCCACACACACGGGCGCGATTTTTGGCCGAAATTAAAGGGAACTGGCAAACAGGGGGCTGTGTTCTGCTTGGGGATTTAGGGGAGCTTTAAAGCACTTCTGTGGAGGGACTGTAACCAGAGAAGCCTCGCTGGGTGAATCAAGCCTCGCTGGTTCGTTGCTTTCCCCACTCACTCCAAGGGAAAAAAAATGTCAATCGCTTCGCCGGAAGTTCGGAGGAGAGAGCCAGGGGGAGGGACTTTGTTGAAACCGCTACATTGAGAATGCACAGGTCTTTTTCGCAAGTGTTGCAGGTTGTTGGCAGGAGTGTAATGATTTTCTGAGGGTAAATCCACTTTTCTAGATTCCCCGGAAATCGCTACAACAAAGCAATTTTCATGCTAGTGTTGCAGGAGTGTTGCAGATAGCTCACGACATCATGCGGAACGTAGTTTTAGTGGCAAAAATAAAATGCAAAACTAATGCTATATTAAAGTCATGCGGAATGGACCTGAATGATGACAGGTAGAAGACCCACTTTTAGCCTCAGTGCAGTTTACTTGTTGCTCTGGTACTTCAGCAAAAACTCTGTGTTAGATGCAAGACTGCAAAGTTAGCCAAACCTGGGTCATTTTCCTGGTAAATTCTCCCTCTTACCCACCGAGCAGCTGATATACCACTTTCATATAATCTCAACTGTCATCATTCAGTTACTTATGCATCTTGACTAACTGGCCCTCCTGGCAACCTATCTCCCCTTCCTATATGTAATGCTTGAAGAAATAGCATTGTGTGAGGCTTCTGTTCCATGCTTCAGGGACAGAGTGAGAACAGTGGGTGGCTACTGGAGATTGTCCCTAGTCCCAGGCATGAGCCTGAGGCAATGTCCTTGCACATGAAAATGTATACCTTTGTTGGTTTTAAAGGTACTAGTGGACAGAAAACTTTGTTCTGCTGCTTCAGACCAATGTGGCCACTCACCTGAATCTAGTTTCTTCATTGACAAACTTAAAGTTTCTTTAATAAGAATTAGATCTCTCTCACACTTGTACAGCAAGGGCCCATTATGCACGGAGTGGAAGGTCTGCATTCGGGGTGGAATAGCAGAGGCTAAAATCACCAATTATGCACGCTGCAGGCGGCAACTGGGCGCAGAGTCAACGTATGCCGCCGAAAAAGCCGCGTTAGCGAGATGTGGAAGAAAGTGGAGCTTCCCGGGACCAGGGTGCAACCAGAAGCAGCTCCGGAGTAGCCATGTGCATAATTGGATACTCTGGGTTTTGCTGCTGTTGCATTCCATCCCATGCATAAGCGGTTTCCTTCGCTTCTTCCTCCTCCGCATTCTCCATGCCGCTGTTTCAGCAGTAGTGCATAATAGGCCAGGAAGAGCATTATACTCTTTATCATGGACACCAATTAATTGATGCATGCATCAAAATGTACAAAATGTACAAAATGAATGAAACTGGCACATTTCCTAATCCAGTGTTGACTGCATCACCCTTTTCATTGGGTCAGTGGTTCTCCACCTGTGGGTTGGGAACCCTTTGGGGGTCGAACAACCCTTTTACAGGGGTTGCAGCAGGGCGAGCAGCTTGGCTGGGGGTGTGCTGCCACTGTTGCCCAACACCTCCAGCAACACCTCCAGCGCAGCGCACGCTCCTGCCAGGTGCTCTAGGTGGTGCCGCAGCTTGGCAGCCTTGAGCTCCAGATGGAGGCAGTGAAGCCCCTGCAGTTCTGCGCTCAGCCTCTCCAGGCACGCTCACTCGCCACACAGCACATCCCACTCCAGCGCTGCCTCCCTGTGAGCCCAGTTCTGCTCAGCCACTGCTAGCTACAGCTTGGCCACCTCTCCCTCTTCCGTGGACTGGTGCTCCTGCCATGCCACACTGCTAGCTCCTGCGCCAGGCACCCATTCTCCTCCTCAAGCACCTGCACTCACCCCACCCCACATAGGTGTGCAGGTGGCAGTTCAGCTCCCACAGCTCACCTTCCTCATCCCGCAGCTCATGCTGCGTGGCTGCACTTTCACCCGCTTGCCTCGGTGAGCACACTCACCCCGGCAACTGGCACATCCACTCCACTGCTTTGGGTCTGGCCTCAGCTGGGCAGGGAGTGGGTGGCCAAAGCCAGATGGGCTGAGGAAGCAGCTGGAGAGCAGCCCCTGCTGGACACCTGTCCTGGGCCAGCCCAGACATGATGAGAAGCTCTGCTTTTGGGACCACCTGTGTTGCCCCCCCCCCAAAATCATGGGCTTTCTTGGCTTCTCCCCACTCTTCTCTCCAAAGTGGCCCACATACCTTTACTGATGTCTCCAAATGAATTTTGTCTGAGGGAGGGTGCCTGCATCTGAAAGCTGAATAAATCTTTTTTGGTCTTAAGGTGCCCCTGGACTCAATTTTTGTTCTTCCAAATAATTGGTATCAGAACAGCAGGCAGCCACTGGACATCATTTCTAGCCATGAGTCTTCTGCAAATACTGGGTGAGTACTGCAGGGGGTAGATGAAGCAGCTGGGGTCAGTTGCAATTAGTATAGTTTGTGGCCAGGTCATTGGATCCAGGGTCTTCCTGAAGCTAAGCCAGAAAATTGAGCAGCCAGCTACTCATTAGAGTATGGCCATCTCCCTGATCCTGGTCCTTTGCCCCCTCCTAACCTTGAGGTCCACTGCTGCTTATCTTAGATATGGCTTTACTTCTGTTTCCCTATCACTTTTACTGAGCACTTGGATTCTATGGTCGTCAATAGCCTCAAATCAGCCAGAGAGAAGCTAGAGGTCTAGCTGCAAGTCCATTTAACTTGTGTGGGGATCCTCTTAAGTGATCTTGAGATGAAGGTTTTCAAGGAGCATTCCCTCTTCAGGGCTCCCAACAAGTTGCCCTCATACCCAGATGGCATTTAGAGGTGAACATCTTCATGGAATTTGATATCCTGCCATTCCACAGTTCACCACCTTAGCAGCCCACCACCTTAGTTGGCCGGGGTACACTAATCAACAGGCAGGTCAGTCAATTTCAGGGCCTAGTTGTCTCATGTTGTGCCAAGGCTTTTTACAACTGTAACCAATCAACTCCTGGTCATTTTACTTCAAAAAGGTTAAGTGGTATATGTGTTTATTGGAGGGTTGCTAGAGAGGGATCCTTTGCCTGCACTGTCCTCTCTCTGGAAAGAGCCAGTTTGGTGTAGTGGTTAGGAGTGTGGACTTCTAATCTGGCATGCCAGGTTTGATTCTGCGCTCTGCCACATGCAACCAGCTGGGTGACCTTGGGCTCGCCACGGCACTGATAAAACTGTTCTGACCAGGCAGTGATATCAGCGCTCTCTCAGCCTCACCCACCCCACAGGGTGTCTGTTGTGGGGAGAGGAATGGGAAGGCGACTGTAAGCCGCTTTGAGCCTCCTTTGGGTAGGGAAAAGCGGCATATAAGAACCAACTCTTCTTCTTCTTCTTCTCCTTCCCTAAGTGCTGGTACTGCAAGCAGAGGCCACTTAGTGGTGATCACCCCAAGGAATCCAACATCCTACTGTCTCACAGTTCTTCCCTACTCCATCAGGTGGACCAGGGTACAGGTTAGTTGATGCCAGGATCCAGTTGTCCCATGCTGTACCAAGGCTTCTAATAAAATTGTGGCCATTTCACTCCAATAAGTTTTTGGTTTTATTGGGGGGTTGTCATAGTAGGATCTTTTGCCTGCACTGCCCTCTACCCTGGAGTCCCCCAGACTCTAGGATTGCAAAGTCATCTGTTCATTTGAATAGGTATTGAAGGTAGGCAAAGAGAAATAAAACAGAAGTCCAATGTCACCTTAAAGACTAACAACATGTCTTCCAGTATGAGCTCACATGAGATAGAGCTTCGGTTAGGTGACACCAGACTTCTGTTACGTTTTGCGACAACAAATGTACTCTGCTGGAGTTAAACTAAGCAGATCCTTTGGAAATAATTCACGTACTGGAACTGATGTTTTCAAACATTCATAACTATGTGTTGGAATATGCCCAACTAAACATATGGCAAATACCACAAGCTTCAGTCATTTAGGATGCTTTTTTCATCTAAAAAGATAGAAGCTGTTTAATCTTATGACAGACAATCGTGCATTTGAACTCGCCTGAGTAGCACATTGCATTCCTCTCTCCATTTCCTGTTTCTGTGCTTGCCTTCTTATATTGCTCAATGTCAGCTTAGTCAGTGGTTAATTTCTCAAAAGAGGATTGCATGCCTATAAGTCATACAATCTTGTGTGGGAGCATTCTTCCCGTGGATGATTACAAATTTCTTTGCTGCTATTTCTACCGCCAAATTCCTCTTTCAATGTCACTTCTATTTTGTGCAAATCAAACTCGTGCTTTCTTACATTAGATTTTCTGCTCCACATGGAATTTTAAAGTAAAATGTACACATTTTGGGGTTTTGTGCATTATATGTGCATAAATACAAACATATAGAAGAAGAGAAGAAGTTGGTTCTTATATGCTGCTTTTCTCTACTCGAAGGAGTCTCAAAGTGGCTTACAGTCGCCTTCCCTTTCCTCTCCCCACAACAGACACCCTGTGAGGTAGGTGGGGCTGAGACAGCTCTGATATTACTGCTCGGTCAGAACAGTTTTATTAGTGCCATGGCGAGCCCAAGGTCACCCAGCTGGATGCATGTGGGGGAAATGCAGAATCGAACCTGGCATGCCAGATTAGAAGTCCACACTCCTAAATGCTACACCAAACTGGCTCTCTTCTTCAAATGATCCAAGATAAATGTTAAATGTTGCATATTTTAAATTATTTTAAGGCTACAAGTAATAGTTGGAGATAACTACACCAAACTGGCTCATATATAAAATCAAAGACAAAAATGCAGCACCATAATTGTAAATGAAACTTGGGAACATTAATTGCCCCTACTACCTGCAATGCTCAGATTGTATGTATCTGATATGTGGAAAATCTGAGCATTACAGGTAGTAGGGGTAAGGGTATATTTATAGATACAGTTTCCCACGTATGAGGGTTAAAACTTGATGAACATGGTACATTTAGCTTGATAAATGTAAATGTTACTTATGTTTAGCTTGATAAATGTAAATTGTACATGTAAATGGTAAATTTAGCTTGATAAGTATGGTACTTCACAATACTGTCTTAAAATAGACCAAATTATATAAATTAATATTTAAACAAAATGCACAGTTTAAGGATTGAAATGTGTCTCATGACAGCTTGTGGCAGAAATGGGGTTGGGGGCCAAGAAAAAACACCTTTTGCCTTCTATTCTTTTTCATCAGCTATATCTATATTTCTGGCCCTCTGTTAACCAGTATTATTTCCAGGTTAAACCAGTGTTTGCAAGAGAGATCTTTTGAATCTTACCTTCAGGAAATGAAAGAATTTGGATTCTAGGTTCATGAATTTTATGGGATTTTATTAGTCCGTAAATTCTAACAGGGATTTTCTCTTTTAATCATATGCAGAATTTCCATACCATACCCCAGCACAGAAAGATACATTGAGCATGTGTAGTTTAGCTTAATCTAAAATATCCTAGCTTATATTTAAGCATTAAGTTTACTTAAAACAGCATAAAACATAAGCAGCATGGAGCATACAGTAAAATAACCTAGCAAGCAGAATATGCCTCTCACCAATCCTCCAAGGATGGGGCACATTCAGATTAGGAATAAATTGACAGTTGTTTCACAAAATGATCATGAACAGCACTGTCTAATAAGGATCAGTAATGATATTGCTACTATTAGATATGTACCAGAATTATCTGAAATTGGGGAGACCAGTTTAGTGACCAAGATGATACCAGTCAGTATAGTGAAAACCAAGAAAGATTATGAAGAGCTTCAGAAAGTGTTCTTTAAACTGAGCCAGTGAGTAATAATACAAGCAATGAAATTCTGTGCATTCAAGTGCAAGTTGATAAATATTGCAAAATAATAACCTTAAATTTAAATATATACTGATGAGTATCAGAGCAGGTGAAGACTAAGAAAAAGAAAGCAGAAGGTTGTAGTATATAGCTCCAGGAGATTTAGTGTCCACCGGCTTTAACAAAAGGCAAAATCCAAGGTGGCAGTTACCAGGTAAAGAACTGAAAATAAAACAGCTAAAACTATAACACCCCTCTGTAGATTTTTGGTATGAACTTATTTGGAATAAAGTGTATATTTCTGGTCACCATGTCTAAAATAAAATATCGAAGAACCAGGAAAAATATACAAACTGGGAAACAGGATAACTGGCCTTTTATGCACTGGGGTTTCAACATGTTTTTGCAGTGAATGTCCATCAGTTCCCCCCCCCCCATTCTGCATTTTCTCTTTCCTTCACTGCACACCTCCATCAGGTTTTATTTTTCATTTTCTTCCCTTAAGTGCTCTGTTAACTTTTCCATCACTGTTCCCCTGGGGGTTCTGAGAGTACTTTTCTGAAAGTATCCCTCCTTTCTTTACTCCTAAACCAAAGGTAATTCAAACACATACAGATTTCCCTCTTCTACCTGTTTTCCAACTCTTGGAAATTTCCAGTACCCACATTGAGGTTGTCTGTCTCTATAAGCCCCTTCCACCATTCTCCCCCACCCCCTTCCTCAGTGCTTCCTTGTGTTTTCTTCACAAGAGCTAATTAATATCTAAACTTGGACTGCTGTGGGGGGGGGAGGCTGAAAAGGAACCACATTTCACAGGCTCTAATGTACAGTCCAGTTCAAAATGGACTGTATAGCAAAGCCCACAGTGAAGCCCAATCCTGTGGGAAGAATGGCCCCCACAAGCTTTGCTGGGCTCTGCTCGACAGCACATTTGAAACCAAGTTGCCTAACAGAACCTAAAGGTAAAGGTAAAGGTATCCCCTGTGCAAGCACCGAGTCATGTCTGACCCTTGGGGTGACGCCCTCCAGCGTTTTCATGGCAGACTCAATACGGGGTGGTTTGCCAGTGCCTTCCCCAGTCATGACCGTTTACCCCCCAGCAGCAAGCTGGGTACTCATTTTACCGACCTCGGAAGGATGGAAGGCTGAGTCGACCTTGAGCCGGCTGCTGGGATCGAACCCCCAGCCTCATGGGCAAAGCTTTCAGACGGCTGCCTTACCACTCTGCGCCACAAGAGGCTCATTACAGAACCTAGAATTCAGCTAATCCGGTAGTAAGACCTCTCCTCACAGACCAAACTAGAAACTGCTGGCAGCCTGGTTCAAACCAGACTGGCTAAATGAATTTTCAATGGATTTGATTCTGTGGGAGAACTGGGCAGCCTGCTTCAAACTGGATGGTCTAACAGAGATCTCAATAAACCAGATTCTGCATGTACAATCACACAAAATATATTATGTCATTTGGAATCAGGTTTAGTCCCAAATATTGTAAAAACAAGATGGGATCATTTCGAAGGTGGCATTTTATATCGGCTCTTCAAATGGTATGTGCAATGAATTTTTATCAGATTTTTAATTTGGATTGTTCCGTATTTTCCCGTGGCACCTGTTTTTGAGGTGGAACACATCTACTGGTGTAGTCACTGTAACAAAAATGATAATGGTTGTGATGTCTGTTATCTTATTTCAGGGAGTGCATCAGATGGCCTGCGGTAGCGGTGCTAAAGAAGTGATGCCCAACACTAAGGCCTACTCATTGCTCTGGTGCTACCACCACCAGTCTTCTGAGGTCAGTCCCACACTCCAGAAAGCAAGACCAGCCTCAGAAGACACTCGACAGTGGTAGCGGCACCAGAGCAACAAATGGGCCTCAGTGCTGGGCCTCGTTGCTCTTGTGCTGCTGCTGCCACCAGTCTTCCAAGGCTAGTCCCACCCTCTAGATACCGTGACTGGCCTTGGAAGAGGCTCAACAGTGTCAGCAGAGCAACAAGCAGGCCTCAGTTCTGGTCCTCATTGCTTTGGTGCCGCCAACAGTCTTCCAAGGCTGGTCCTGCGCAGAACTGGCTTTAGAAGTTTGGAGATGGCAGCTAAAGAGAAATGAGGCCCAGCACTGAGCATCACTCAGTGTTCTGCCATGGCACTGTCCAGTGGGACCAGCCTTGGAAGAGGAGGAACAAGGCCCAGCTCTGAGCCTCAGCGGGTAATCTCCCACACCGAAGCCCCGAAGGAGCACAGCACCTGTTCGTCTCTGCAAGACATAAGGGGAAGTGGGAGGAGGGAGACTGTGTGTGTCTGAGTTAGAGAGGGGGAGGGATCAGGAAGGAAAGGTAAGTGGGAGAGTTAAGGGTAGTGGGGGAAAGAAGGCTGTCTAGGTGTGTTGTTTGTGTGTGTGACAGGGAGAAAGGAGGCTAGACCCAGGGGGTCCCAAAGCAGGTATGCATTTCATATATCCTGTGATAGTAGGACTCTTGCTAGATTAGCTTTGCTTGCTTGTTCATTGTTCTCTCTCAAGTTCACTCTATATGGATACATCATTATAACTCAACCCCTCCAAGACAGAGGTCCTGTGGCTGGGGAGAAAGCGACAGGACCAGGAAGCATGCCTCTCATGTCTGGACGGAGTGCAATTAACACTGGCACTGGTCAACAGGAATTTGGGCATGACCTTTGATGCCTCCCTTTCTATGGAGGCAGAGGTTACAAAGGTAGCCTGATTGGCATTTTTTCATCTGTGCCAAGCATGGCCAATAACGCCCTACCTGTCCCCAGAACACTTGGCCACAGTGATCCAGCCAACAATCACTTAACTCGCTCTACACCAGCCTGTCCTTGGCTTTGACCTGGAAGTTACAGCTGGTACAAAATGTGGTTGCTAGGGTCCTCACTGGGACATCTTGGAGGGCCCATATTCAGCCGGTGTTGCATTATCTACACTGGTTACCAGTCTGTTTCTGGATCAAGTTTAAGGTATTGATTTTAACCTTTAAGGCTATACACGGCTTTGGTTCTATCTAACTGTGGGTTCTATCTATCTATCCGCCTGGCCTCAACCTGGGCCAGGGCCTTTTTGGCCTCAGCCGCAACCTGGTGGAATGAGCTCCCAGAAGAGCTAAGGGCCCTGTTGGAGTTGTCAGCTTTCCACAGGGCCTGCATGATGGAGGTCTTCCACCAGGCATATGGGCAGCATCTCGGTGTTTTTCATGTGAGAATCTCGGAGTGGTATCTAAGTTCCTTGCTCCCAGGGAAAAATGCAAGGAAGATCTATTGACCCGCTGCTGTACAGGGGGGGGGGGGGACATAACTTATTATTGATCTTATTGTGTTATTTTAAGGGTTTTTACGTGTTTTCAATTTATCTTATTGATTTTAAACTGCTGTGAGACATTGAGTGCAGTGGTATATAAATATAATTATAAATAAAATAATAATAAATAAAATAACAAAAAACTCTTCACTTTTTCAAAAAAAAGTAGAAATGACTGGGGAAGATAATGTGGCTCATTGCAAAGCATTAGGAACAGTTCAGATAGTATTTCCTATGGCTCAGAAAATGAATCCTACAACAAAACATAAAGAAACGTAGTTCATACACACCCACACACACAACATAAAAATGGCACTTCCTAGCTGAACACAGCATCTCTTTCTTTGGGCACCCACCTAGTTTAAACAGAACTCACATAGAGAGAGAGAGATGTTTATAACTTTACCTGTCACTAATTTTGTTTCCCAGCAAGCCAAGTTCATTGCAAAATAGCAGTATCACTAGACTCATTTCTCAAAACAAAAATTGTTGAAATGTAATTTCAGTTTTGGGTATACCTAGAATTAAACTTTGTCATTTTTAAAGGTGCCATGGGACACAGGTTGCCCATCTGTAGAACATTATTCATTCATTCGCTATAGATGAAACTCATACCTAATCTTTTAGTGCCTTGCAGCAGAAAAACTCTCCATCCACTGGATATTAATGCCTAACTATTTTCTTGGGATAATTGCAATCCTATTTTGGGAAATGATGTACATAGTAATCAACCTCTCCATATGTGATTTAACTGTCTATTACTCTACTTTTATAGTTAAGGATATTGATTTCCAGGGTGTTTTAAATTGCCCCTATAACTGCTGCATTTTATTTGCTCTTCTCTTACTGTCCATTCTGTTGATGTGGTCTGCTCCACCCTTTGACAATATAAACTTATGTAGTTATTCCCATTTAAGCCCATTGAAACAAATGGATGCAGGTGGGGGTAATTTGTACCGGATTGACTTCTCTTTTATCTTACTGTTCTGAATATGTTAGGGTCATTCTACTGACTTGTCCATTTTCCTTATTGTAGGCTATTTCTCTATTCTACAGATCATTTATAATATAAACCATTTTGCTCTTATTATACAAATAATGCTAATTACTATACTCAAACTTAACATACGGCAATTACTATTTTTTATCTAAAGTGGGAGTTTCATTGGCTTTCAGGTACTATATACAGAAAAGGCTACATGCACTCCCCTCTATTTACTTCTGATTATTAATTTCAGATGTAGTCTGAAAGTGAATTTCTATCCAAGATGAAGGCATTTCCTCAAAAATATATGGGCTAGCCCAAGCTAGCTGAGGAAGCACCTGCTCTTATATGTCCTCCTTTGATCATTGAGCTCCTGACAGACCATTTGCAGGTAGTTTCATTAAATATCTAGGAGCAATTTCCCAATGAGCTTCCTCTGTCATGGCTGTTTAGCTGTGAAAGCAGATGTCTACTTGGCTTCATGAGATCCAGAACATTTTTTCCCCCAAAGATGATGGAAAACCACTTGTGTATTCCATCTTGTGATATGTAAGACATAGTTTGCCTGCTGTTTATGATTTCTTGAATAAAGTTCTGTTTGTTGCCTGAGGCTGCACAATATTTTTGTAACTTACTTTATATGGAAAACTTGAGTGATGAATCCCTAAATATATAGAAACATTTGACAGTTAAAATGAAATAGTTACAAATAAAAAGATGTAAAAACTATCAGATCTATATGGAACATTTCAGTATGTGGTTTAACAATGAAATCTCTTCTATCCATGCACATTACTTTAGTGGAATTAGAACAGATCCACTCTGATAAGGAGTTTAAATAAATTATACATTTTCATATCTAGATATACAAAAGATAAAACCAGACTGAGATATCTTGTGTTATTTTCTTCCCTTTTAACAGACAGGAAAACTGAGGAACAAGTTTAAATGCAAAGAGGTATGCAATAGAACTTCAGGTCATTTTCCTTCTGAGAAAATCAGACGCTGTAGATTAAATGCAATGGAGCTGTGCAGATTTATATCAGACAAAGGTCTAGCTCACAGGTTCTGGTTCATGCATCCTTATTCTAATTGAGAGCCAATGACTGCAATCTTCCTATAATTAGTTCAAATTACAGTTGTGCTTGCATTGTAGGGATTTTGGGTAGGAAAATAAATCACCACACAGCCTGAAAAGAAAAATTAAAAACCTTTTTGTCTTGAATTTATTCTCTTGTCAGCTCAAGTTTGGAAGATAATACATTTTTTAAAAAGTTTCAAATCACATTTGCAGTCAGATGAAATTGAAAAAAGGCCAGCCTATTACTGGAAGGTAATGAGTCAGAGTGATTCACTGCAGCCTCTTGGTGGTTTCTGTATGAACCAATCAAATGAAAGGGCACAAAAGCCATTCACAGGGAAGATGATCCTCGGCTCTGACTAATATAAAATCTAAAGTCATTAAAATGCCTAACCAGAAGAAGAGGAGAAAAGCCAAAAAACAGAGGAAACTGTCAATACAAAGGAAAAAAGCTCACAAATTTTATACTGCAGTAGCAAATAGCAAAACCTTAAAATCGATCATTAAGGTAGGACTGTTCAAACATTCTAATTTATGGCTCCTTGAAACAGTACAAGTGAAAGATAGGAGCTACCAAGAAAACAGTGTCATTTCAATTTATTCTTCTGACAGCAGGTCTTCAAGTCGAAGTAAAAATATTCCAATTGAATATTTTTTTTGCTCTATCACTTGGAAACAATCTCTGGGAAACTACTAAAAATATTTTTTTCTGACAATCAGCTTCTCAGCCATTATGTGGAACACATTCCACATAATGGCCGAGGCGGTGGCTAGTGAAGGCTGGAACTAAGCCCTGTTGGCAGCGCCACTACTGCTGCCTGACTTCCGAGGCTGTCCCCACTCTCTTGAGGGGAAAACCGGCCTCCAAAGATGGCTGGTGTTGGCAGAGCACCAAGCAGGGCTCAACACTGGGCCTTGCTGCTCTGCCGCCACTGCCCATTTTCCGAGGGTGGGATCAGCCTCAGAAGATGAGCGGCAGTGGTGCGGCCACTGCCTAGGCCTCTGGGGTTAGTGCAGCCACTTCCTGGGCCTTTGGGGTCCATGCAGACACTGCTTTGGCCTCCTCAGTTGGCCACCACCCTACCTCTTCTGGTGTACTCCCTAGGGCAGGACTACAGATGTAGTAATTTTTGTTTCAGGGGATGCACTGGAAAATGTGTTCCACAGCAAAAAAAAAACCCCTCCTTTTGTCTGCCAGCATCCAAAACAGACAATACTGCTTTTTGTGTTACTAATTGCCTTGCAGGGGAGCATTGCCCCACCCCATGAAGGACACAGACACCACGTTTTGGCAGAAAATGGCCACAACTTTTTATTGAGAAGCGTTGGAATGGCATGGGGAAAGAATCCCATAAACCTGTGACCACATGGTCACACGGCACCCAAAAATTCTTACCGCCCAGCAGGTATGCCCGGGTCCTCTTGGCTATCAGCCAAGCTCCCCGTGCCCCCAATGACCTGCTGGTTATCTGGGTGGTGGCAAGTTCTTTAGGGACCCCTTGAGCTGCGAACCTCTGCCGGGCCCCTTGCCACCTGGTAAGTGGTTCTACCGTCCAAGCTTCCTGCTCCATGAGGGGGAGGCCTCCCGGCTCCCCTTACCAATGACCTCTTAAGGAGGTCCCCTCCAAAAGAGCGGGGCAGCTCGCAGGCTTGTCCCACTCACAAAGGGATCTTCCCCATGCCACAAACCCCCAAGTTGTGACAGTGTTTAACAAAATTCAAATGCAATATCCATTAGGAACAAACAATCAATATGCAATGCACAACATTGTGTAACTAAAACTTTCAATAACCGGTCTTCTTGGGAGGGCGGGTGGGTATTTCCCCGTCAGTGAGGGAGAGGGAAAGAGCCTCGAGGCGATTGCCCCGCCCCTTGTATAGATCAGGGACGGAGCAACTGCCAGGCACGCTCCCACAACCCTCCCCGTCCCCAGAGCACTCTGGGACTTCTAGTCCCAAAGCAGCTCGGAGCCCTTATGGGCTGGGAGCTTCCCCGCCACGGCAACGCTGCCGGGATAAGTCCCGTTCGCCCATGGTCATGAATCCCGATTCATGCCCTGACTGTTTTCTTCCGGACTCCTCCGGGCCGGGTGTAATAAAAGCATAAATCCTTGAGTTGGTTCCTGTCTGCCCTTTCTATACCAAAGCTGCCCTCAGCAGGGCATCCTTATCTATTCCGCTCTAAGTGACCTTGCTTGTCTCGCTAGAGTCTCAACAGGCTGTTAGTTTAGATCAAACGCTGGGCCATCTGGCTCACCTGGGAAAATCTGTAACTTTTGCAAATGTACTTTTCCCTCCACGTCTGGTCCTCATCCCGCTCCCCTGCTTGGTACACCCCAATGTTTAATGGGCTTTGTCTCTGCCAAGACAATTGCTCAATGAGTCTTGGCTCATGTTAGCTGTTGTAGTATTTCTGCTCAATAAAGACTTTCCTTTGGATCCTTACTTCGCCTGGACCTTGGAAGTTCCTTTAGCACAGATTCTACTTATTAACTGTGCCTAACACTAGTTTAAATAACATTTAATTGAAAAACATGGCAAATCTGCTGTCCCTAAAATCCCTTCCCTTTCCTGCAAGTGCATAAAGTGACATACATTCTGTCATTGCACTAAGCAAAGTTTGACACCTGAATTTTATGGAGCATTCACCAGGGGTGAGTAGGGAAACTGAAATGGCCAAAGCTGAGCACCCCTTGTATATTGTCTCACCCAATGCTTTAGGATGCACCCAGCAGGAGACTGTGGGGAGAGAATTTGCAGCACTGCTGTGATGTCACTTCTGCCTTCAAGTGACATCATCGTATTGGCATGATGCTGTAGGATTCACTGGAAACTCTACCACCACTGAACATAGTCTGCTCATGCTGTCAGTAAATTGTCATGGTGTAGAAGGATAAATGAGTACCCAGCTTGCTGGGGGGTAAACGGTCATGACTGGGGAAGGCACTGGCAAACCACCCCGTATTGAGTCTGCCATGAAAACGCTAGAGGGCATCACCCCAAGGGTCAGACATGACTCGGTGCTTGCACAGGGGATACCTTTACCTTTACCTTTTTAGAAGGATACATCTGGTAAGTTAACAGCAATCATTGGTACAACATTGGTCCAACCCGTCCTTACAGCACTGTCAGAGCTTGGCTCTGCTGGATTCTGGAAATCAGTGGCCTTCCAGTGCAATGACCAACATGGGACTTGTCCTGTAAGATAAATGATCAGTCTTCCCCTACATCTAACAAGGAACTCTTCTGCCAGAGGATGATCCATTTAAAAGGGAAAGGTTTGAGGAAGGCTTCAGACTTGGCTAAATGAAGTACTAGATTATAGGCCAAAACAAATGAAATGATTTGAACAGAAAGATTTATACAAAACTAATATAAACAGGCACACAAAAAGAAAGAAAGAAGAAAATAATACAGAATGCAACCATTCATACATGCATCTGGTTTTCACAAAACTATACATGCAAAAAAATGCAGTCAAAGCCAATTGCACTATAGTACTTGGTAGTACATACAGTGGAACAACCTGTCATCCACAAATAGTTGGTGGACTATCAAACTAATCTTTGAAAAATCATTTCTCTGTTTGCAACTGGTGAACAGGGTGCAAGCCATACCAGTGGTTATCTGAACATCCCTAATTTAGAAGCACTAAGCAGGTGCCTTGCTAGTGTCTGCCTTTCTTCTGATGGCTTCAACAATGGCTACTGAAAATTTATGGATTAGACAAGAGCCTGTGAATCTACAGCAGAATTAATTGTGAGGCTGCTACTTCTATAAGCCTCCCTGGGAATCATGCACTGATATTAATTTCTATTTTATGGAAAGTTGCATCAAGTCTAGAATAGCTGGATTAATTTTAGAAAGTAATAATTTCTATTATGCTGATAGGATCTCCACTTATATTTCAGAGAGCTGTATTTTGTCGTGTTTTGTTCAAACCAGTGATCCAAGTAATGGTGTAATGGTACCAAGAAACAGTTCCACTAAGCACTGACATGCCTTTTGGCACAGAATAATGAGCAGAGTGTACAAGATCCTTGGCCAGTTTGCCAGTCTAGTATGTATGTGCCACATTCTTAAGGGAAAAAAAATTAGAATTTTGGCATTACTTACAGCAGATCTGCCAATGCAGAGTTTTGACATTATCTTCTTCATAGTAGTGGAAAATTCCCATGAGTTCTAAGCACTTTCAGAGCTTTTATTGGAGAGTAGATTGCAACAATTTTATTATGCTGTGGGGAATTCAGGGATTTATTGTTTCAGTCATGTAGTGTAAGCCAACTTGAGCCAAATAAAGATGGAATATAAGGTTTATTAAAGAAATAAAAAATAAATAAAGCCTGTGATGGAAGTTGCTATATCTGGACTTACCCGTGAGTAGGCAAACAGTCCACCAAATCCGTATGCTACATAAACCTATCTGCTTGATTGTGACAGCCAGTGATACAAGCCCTCTTCAAATATAACAGAGGCAGGACATTAGCCCTTACTTTCTCTAAGGTTACCTCTCACCTTCACTCTTGTGTTACTGGGTAATGTCTATATGCCACTCATCACTCTGCTTTGTTTATCTTATCACTATCACTTAACATTATAAAGTTGAACTTGCATGCAGGCTAGTCATTCCTTTCTTGATTGGCACTTCCTTGGGATATGCCACAAACAGAGAGAGAGCACTCTGCCAATGAAGGCCAATCAGTTCAAATTGCATGCAGACAGCCAGGAAAAGCCTGTGCCCTGGGAATGTTTACTCATGAGTAAGTCATTTTCCTCAGCTAGGATACTTTAGCCTCAATCAGCTGCTGTCTCCCTCTTCAGACCTGGTCTATTACCCTGTGCACAAAGTCCCTGAATTGTTAATTGTTTTCTGCCTGTTCCTTTTCATTATACCTTCTGTTGATATTTTTATACATGATTTAAATGTACTTGTTCTGCTGTTTCCTGAGACATTGCAGTTAGGAGTGGCATATAAATTAAATGAATAAATAAAAATATATAAAAGAAAAGGGGGCGAGGCTAAGGGGGTTTTCAACAAAGAGAAGGAAGAAATATTGATGGCGAGAGAAACATACCACACTAATCCACATGAGTTCTCAATTGTTAATGTACCTAGTACCCAAAAAAGTCCCACATATGGATAGTTGAATCCATGAATTGGGCCCATGTACAGGTTATGGACATTTTCCCGCAAACTTGGAAGCACCAAAACATGAAAAACTACACAAAGTTTTGAATGGAGATAGATTTTCTTTCCCATAATGCCTATTTCATATGTTTTATGATGCATAAGAACCCCATCTTATTGTAACCAGTCTGGAAAATCATGATCACAATCCAATCTTGTAGTTTACGTAGATATGTATAGTGGTGAGCTCACCCTCACTGAGCAAGCAGTGGCTGGACAGCTACTTACTATAGATCCTTTCAGTTGATCCTCCATTGAGCATGGGTTAGACTTGATAGCCTGTATGGTCCCTCTCAACTCTATGGTTGCTCATCTTTTCAACAATGCCAGATATCTTTGCAGCAGAGCAATCACTAAGCAGTAACAAGGTAAACTGTTTCTATTTCTATATTAACCTACCTTCAAAAGCTTAGTTTATCTTCAAAAATTAATGAAGGCATCAAAAGAAAACCCAGAATAGACTAGAGCTTGGAAAAGCTCAGCTGAGAGTGACTGATAATGAACTGGAAACCAGAAAAATTACTATCTGAAATAGTAATGTGCTAAAGAGCTTTAGAGCGCTAATGGTTGCCTTAGCAACAACTTATTGTAAAACTTCCACAATATAGTTTTTCAAACAATTCTTTTTATTCTTTTCAGCAACCCCCTTCCCCCCCCCAAAAAAAAAAACACTGCATCTGTAAAACAAACAATATGAATCATATATATCTTGGGATATGTCTCAATATAGAATAAAATATAAATATTATTGCATTCATACAAGACTAAGAGGTTCTTGGCATGAAGCCATGTTGAGATGTACATCTCTATATGTAGAGGACATCACATGAGTATGTTATCCCAAGTATTCCTCTTCAATCTCCATGAAAACCAATTACCTGTTTTGAACTACCAAGCTTATCTTACACTTGGCTGAGTAATAAATGTCCACTTATTCCAAACCATAATATACATGTGGATGGTACTGTGGAAAAAGTAGGGAAGAAGTGTCAATTAGGCCACTTTTAAACTCCCCTAGAGATTACAGCCTTAATACTGATGGCCGAGTAATATGCAAAATGCCATATAAAATTATTTATCATCTTATCTGATTCCTCAAAGCTTAACTTGATGTAGCATGATTACTGCAGTGAGGGATATTGTGAAACTGAATAGATGGGCTTCCCACAGTGGAGGAAGTGGGAACATTTATATAGTAAAACTGATTTCTTTCACTGATGCTCATATTTGATTTTCTAAAAGAAAAAATGAACAGAATGCAGCAAGAAAGCTAAGATGGTACGTTCAAAAAGTCTTTCTACCCTGAGAATGGAACCCCATCTGCAAAGCAAGGTCAGCATGAATTGTTATGAATGGGAGACTATCTGACAGACAGACTAAGTGAGAGAACCATTTATATGACCTTCTGCTGTACATCTTTAAGCAGCAGCTTGGTGTGCAGTCATCATACAATCATGGAGCTGGAAAGTACCTCCAAGGTCAACTAGTCCATCCCCTGCACAATGTAGGAAGCTCATAACTACCAGCCAACCCACAGTGACCCCAATTCAATACCCAGATGATACCCCCCCCCCCAGCTATCTCCATGCTTCACTTGCTGATTCTGGCATGCTAAGTTACTGTTAGAGCTAGCCAGTTGGCCTTGCCAATTCTAGATGCTCATGTTTTTGTTTTAATTATTCCATTTTTCATATTTGACAATACCTTTTTGCCAATCCTGAAGGCTTAGTCTTAGCAGAGACCCTGGATGCAAATCTTCAGGATGATGTTGTGACTGGATGATGTTCAGGATGACGTTCAGGATGATGTTGTGACTGACACTCTCTCTTAGACTACTTTAATTGACGGGGTTATTGTTGGGCGGTTAAAATGTTTAATGTGGGGCATAAGCATTTATGTACATGTATACTTCTTCGGGTATCTCAAAGCATTATCCTATATCTGAAGCACACATTCAGTTCTAATGAGTGGGGGAAACGGGAGGGTAGGTATCAGGTGGATACTTCAAGGAAATGGTGTCTTATTTTAAGAATTAGCAGATAAGCCCATTTTAAAGGGGAATAAAATGGGCGCTAGGGCAGGCGGGAGAAGGCTGCGCAGCCCGCCCCCCCCACCGGCAGAAGCCGGAGAAAGGCAGCGGTGGGCGGGGGAAGCTTCTGCCGGGCCCGGGCGCTCCTCCGCTGCGGCGGAGGAGCGCCCGGGTCCGGCAGAATCCAGAGAAAGGCAGCGGTGGGTGGGGGAAGCTTCTGCCGGACCCGGGCGCTCCTCCGCTGCGGCGGAGGAGCGCCCGGGTCCGGCAGAAGCCGGAAAATGGCGGCGGTGGGAAATAAGTAGGGACGCCGCATCTTCGACGCGGCGTCCTTGCTCCTTTCCCTAGTGGGAGGAGGGCGGCTGGAGGAATCACCGGGCAGGCAGCGTCTTCTGTCTGTCTGGTGACTCCCCAGCCAGGGCAAGCGAGGCTCGGACAAGCGGCCAATGGGGAGCCGCGCTTCGCGCGGCTCCCCATTGGCTGCTTGGCCTTGGATGGACACTCGGGATTGGGCCCTTGGATTGGGCCCCCCGAGTTTTTATCCCGGACAGGGCCCGCCCTAACTCCTCCCCACATGCCCTTAGTCTTTTATTCCTCCCGCTCCTCTGGAGCGGGGGGAGGGGTTTAAAGATGATTGTATTTTGAGTTTAAAGTAATATTGTTAATTGAATTTGCCTGTGTCCTTTATAAAGTTTATCTCCCATACCTGGAATGACATTTAACAGCACCCTTGGCCTGGCCCAGTAAAGTAACTGTCAGATCCAGCCCTCACAACAAATGGTTGTGATTTCAATGGCTATTTAAAGTAAAATACTTTCAAATTAATTCAAAAAGGAAAGGAATTGGAAAGAGGAATAAAGCCAAGGCTTCCAGCAATGGACTTTCCTTAGCTTTGTAAATCCAATAAAAAGGCTCCGCTGAATGAAGAAAAAAATGGAATACATCATATGATTGAGATTTTTTTCCCATGCATGGGTGATCCTTCACAATCCTAATCCTTTGAGTGAGAAAATGGTTAGTAGGCCTGCTGCTTAGGCAGAGAGTCCATTAAGTACTTTAGGTATTTTGAGGACAGGCAGGGTTTGGATGTGATTACTGTTAAAAGGGGGCAGGCCCATCTGCTTGGCATTATAAATTTTTAGGTGCTATTAATATTTAAAATGGTTACAAATTAAAAGGCTTTTGTTGTTGGTTTTATTGATGGTAGAAAAACTGTATGGAAGAAGCCCACCCGTTAGGTGGACATAGGTTTTCACAAGGGTGAGGGGAGAGTGCCAAAAAGGCTTATTCAATGACAGAAGCCTGAATAAGTCAAATAGTTTGATTTATAACAATTACTCTTTCTCGGGCTTTCTAATAACTTGATTGCATTGCAAGGGAATGTGAGTTGCATGGAATAAAGGACATCAACACTGAGATAAATATCTTGTCGAGAACTGGCAACAGTTTTATCATCATGTAATCCAGCCATCATGTGGCCAGCAGACCACAAGGAAGTCCCATCTCCAGCAGCAAGGCATGGAAACGCACATATGTGATGGTGGTACTGACCTGTGATGGGCACCTGGGAGAGAGCAGAGACAAGCTGAGCCATGGTGGAAAATCAGGGGCAGAGTCAAAAGCCAAACTTAGTGTCAGAAGCTGGGGTGTTGTCAGAAGCTGAACCAAGGGTCTGAATGCGGGAGCATAATCAGTAGTTGAGCCAAGGATATGGAGCTGGGCATGTTGGCAAAAGCCAAGCCAGGGGTCTATAACCAGGAGTCAAAGGAGCAGAGCTTTGCTGTGGTGAATGGGAACAGATGTCATCTGGGAAGATGAGCAGAAAAACACATGCATTGCCCCCATGAAGGACCTTGTCTCAAGGTCCTCCTGAAATAGAGCAGAGTGGAGCAGCCCTCAGCCAGAGGACCTGCAACTGAAGCTAATCCTCATCGGAGGAAGGAGTTGCAATTGCACCCCATCTATCTTGATAGCTGCCAAGTGTCCCAATCTTCTGACAGCTGCCTAGGTAGTTAGATGCTGCCATTACTGCCGCTCTGATGAGTGTCTTATAAGAGTTTATAAATGTTGTTGCTTTTTTCTATAACTTTTAACTGTTTACATGGTTAAGACGGAGAAGCTGCTTTGGAGTATGTTGGATACTACTTGGACATTTTAGGGATTAATCCTAAACAGGTCTACTTCAATGGAACAAACTTCCAGGGTAGTGTCTTTAGAATTTAAAGCTCAGTTAACTAATAAAATTAATACATTGGAAGGGTTTTAATAGTTACATCTCAGTGATTGTATTACGTATCTATTTGTAACATTGTTAGGTTGACTTTCCAGCTACCTGCTCAAGGTAACTTGCAAAGGCGGGGGAGCTGCATAATAAATAATAAAAATAACAAACATTAATCTAAGCCACATTTAAACCAGCCAGAAAATGAGCCAGGAGACCACTAGGAGCATAACACAGCATACCAACGAGAACCTTAGCTGAGGCTGAATGTAGATGACAGCACTGAGGCGAGAAAGGCTTTATAGGACGCTAGGCAGGAGGTTGGCATGAGAACTTCTGAACTGGAACATTATTAATAATTAGAAATTTCTGGTGCCAGCTAAGTGAAGACAAATAAAAAGATTGTTTTTGCATATTTAATTTTGTTCCTGAAAATATGCTTTCAGACTCTAGAAAATATTTTTAATACTGTAATATGGGTGTCAGAAAACCTCACCCAGAAATAGACAGACAGACAAAGATGATGGAGAGATATGGAAAATATTTTTGCTGAAGAAAATTAAAGCTTTTTATCTCACATGCCAGCTATTTAAATATGGACAGTAACCACAGGCAGATATTAAATGCTTAGAAACACTGAGGGGAAAGTGGGGTCAATCCATCAGACATAATGAACTACTTCCCAGGACTTAAAAGTAGTTAGAGATTGTTAAATCATTTATGAGCACTTGATGGCTGCTTAATGACAGCTACTAAGAGCTTGCACAGAAGTACAGAAGAAGCTGTAGCTAATTTATAAAAGGGAAAAAAAGAAACAAAAAGTTTATTACAATTAATTCCCTTGGTTAACAGAGAATGATACTATAAAACACTGTATTGTCTTTAACAATGCCTCTTAGACAGAAGAAAACAACATGAAGAAAGTGAATATAGAGGCAAAAGACTGTATTATTATGTTTACTATAGACTTTCTTCCCACTAGCAGTTAGGGAAGGTACATGGAGAAGGGTTTGCCTGTCTTTGATAAATAAGCAATGTCAGATAACATCTGCACATCCTGTAAGGGGCAATGGGAAACATTTTGATTTACTAGATGGTAGACAGATGGAAAAAGATGGGAAAGGGATAAAGGTTATTGCTTTCCCCACTCTTTTATTAGATAGGCAGTAGAAACCAGCCCACTTGCCCTTCAGAGGAAAGACTGAAAGACTTCACTTATATAAGGTAGAAGAAAAGCAGGCTGATGATATCTCTGAGCTGGGTTGCTAACAAATCTTCTGCCTCTGTGAAGAGCACCAGGGCCAGCAACAACTCATGAGGAGGAGGCTTTGAGAGCCCTGGGGAATGCCCTGCTAGAACCAGGCAACAGTGGCCTGTCAGGATGTGTTTTGTGCCTGGGGGTATGGCACTGTGGTTCATGGAATGGAGGACTTCCTCCGCTCATGATGGACAGCCTTCACACCTACCTTAATGCTCACAGCACACAGAGGTTTACACTCAGGAGGGGTGGGAAAGAATAAACATGGGAGTCCATTTTTGGGAGTGCATAAACTCAGAAATGTAACCTGCTCCCAACTTTGAGGAATTGTAGATGAGGCAGTATTAACATCCAACAAGGGAACAACCTTAGAGCTACAACTATTACTTAGGAATATACCTGAGAGAGTCCCCATGCGTTATTTCAGCATATGAACATACGTCAACACTTCAATCTATTAACACTTAGCTGGAAAAGAAACTGCAGCCTTTCTGTATTATGCAAGGCGGTTTGTATCATTAATCACTTAAAATGGAAAATCTGATTTCTACTGATGTGGTGGCACAGGGGTGCCCACCAAGCTGTCATCATGGGATAACTATGGGGAGCCCCAGTTGGAAGTCTCTTGTCATGTTTGCTTTTCTGCCATTGCATTAAAAGGTAAAGGTAAAGGTATCCCCTGTGCAAGCACCAAGTCATGTCTGACCCTTGGGGTGACGCCCTCCAGCGTTTTCATGGCAGACTCAATACGGGGTGGTTTGCCAGTGCCTTCCCCAGTCATTACCGTTTACCCCCCAGCAAGCTGGGTACTCATTTCACCGACCTCGGGAGGATGGAAGGCTGAGTCAACCTTGAGCCGGCTGCTGGGATTGAACTCCCAGCCTCATGGGCAAAGCTGTCAGACGGCTGCCTTACCACTCTGCGCCACAAGAGGCCATTGCATTAAAAAGGAAAATAATGCCATTGCATTAAAAAGGAAAATTCTATTTCCACTGATCAGACAAGCCTGATCTTGTCAGCTCTTAGGAGCTAAGCAAGGTTGACCCTGGCTAGAATTTGGGTGGGAGGCCTTCAAGAATCACTGGGATGATATACAAGCAGGCAGTAGCGAACCACCTTTGCAAGTCTCTTGCTTGGCTTCTAGACAATCGTAGAATCTTCTGGCTACACTACACATGTCATATGATAAACAAATAATTATGAGACAATTACAAACAAGACTTTAAACTACTCATTCTAGATTTGTCTCTTGTTTTTATACAAATAGAACACACACCATCTGTCCTCAAATTTCCCTTATCTCCCCACCAGACTGAAGTATGAAAAACAGAGCAGAGATTACAAATCAAAACTAAAAACTGAGAATCAATAGCAGTCCACTCTATTTTTCTCCATGGATGTTCAAGAGAAATAGTATCAAAAGCAGACATTAATTCTATAAGTGCAACTGCCAAATAGCCCTCAGAAAAAATGTGAATACCCTTTTATGGAAAGATAGGGCATATTGAAAACAAAGAGCTGAAACCCCAGTATAAAAACCTGACTGTTTGCACCCCATAACATCATGTTCATTCATCTATGAAGTCAAGGTAATCAATAAATATTTTATGTACTTCTTACCTACAGCTAATAGAAGGTTTATCGGTCCACCAGTTGCTGAATATTATTTTAAGAAGCAGGAATGTATTAACCTGAGTAAATTAACCTGAGTAAATATATCTGCTCACAAATTGGTGGTAATGTAATAATTTCCCAGCACTTTACCCCAATAAATGGATGAATCAATCCAGGCTGGAGTTAGATATGTTTTAGGTACAAGGCTGTCAGAGGAGACTGCAGGAGGCCAGCAGTCCTGGTCTTGGGTCACCACTGCCAACATTAAAATCTTTAAACTGAGCTCACCAACCTACCTACCTACATATCTTCCAATTAATTATTTGTTTATTTATTTAGAGATCATACAGCAGAGTTGCACATAAGAACCAAACCTCCATCTAAAACATGCAGCTTACTAGATATTGTCAGGAACAACTAAATACAAGTCCATCTCAAAGTTCCCCCTGGTTTCCCACAAATGCATGATAGAAAAGCTGTCTTGAGGTTTGCAGGTTCTCCCATTCCTTAACCTCAGGCCTAGAATCATAACAAGCTCCATGTCCAAAATAATACTATCACTTAAAATCCAAATCGCCACCTGGTTCATAAAATAAAGAAAAATGGGGGAATTTTTTTTTAAGACTTTTTTTTTAAAGAATTTTTAAAGTAATAAACGACCCACTCACACATATAGAGCTGCCAAACCCTACTTGGGATGGGAAATCTGCTTCCCCCAGCTGCAGTTTTCCATTGCAGCTCAAAAAGGCAGCAGGAGAAAATAATATTTTTTAAAAATGTCATTGATCTAATGGCATGATGGCACTTCTGGGAAACCCAGACATGACATCAGTCCTATCGAGGAATTGCTGGGAACTCTACTGTTTCAATCATAATTGAAATCTTCCTGACATTGATGTCC
Organism: Paroedura picta; assembly: GCF_049243985.1. Lineage (NCBI taxonomy): Eukaryota > Metazoa > Chordata > Lepidosauria > Squamata > Gekkonidae > Paroedura > Paroedura picta. The sequence goes on from NC_135377.1 coordinate 53,780,940, forward strand.
CCACTCCATGATCCCTCTGCCCAGAGTCTCCCATTGGTTAGCAAGCAATGTCTGTCACCCGTATTGCAGTAAAAGAAAGAAATACTGGTAGAAGAAAATGTATATTCAGTCTGTTCCACAGAGTATCACTTCTTTCTCCAGGCCATTTAAATGGTAACATTATTTTAAAATGTAGGTAAAAGAAAACACATGCATCCTTTACTGGCATATACTGGATGTCAAGTTGTGTACCATATGCAGCTTTATACTAGGAATCTGATAACAGTTTACTTGAAACTAAAGTATAGCTAATAACTATTAAATATTGTCTGCATCTACATTATAACTCAGATTCTTTGAGCCTCATCTATCAAATGCTCAAAGAATCCAATTTTTCAGACTTTATGATTATTTTTCAAACCGGTTGGCAAAAGAACTCACTGCACCCAAAACATTTATTTAAATCATAAATTAATTGCTAAACTCTGTTCTAAGATGGGGGGGGGGATCCTTGCTTCCTTCTTTCATTTCAAATTGAGTGTAAAGTACAGAAGAAGAGGTCTGACCTGCATACTTAGAGACTTTGAATTGCCTCTATCAATTATCTTAAAACTAATTAGCAATTTTTCATTAGCATATATTTCCTACATAAATAGAATTTTAAGAATTGTGGTTTTTAATGAATGTCATTATCATTATTAATTGCCTTGCTGTATTAGTGAGGCAAATCCAGGTTTTATTCATAGTACCAAATACAATGTACAAGCAGTATTTTTAAAAAAATAGTAGCAACCTTGTCAGTGGGTACAACCCCAGTCCTAGGCAAGGAACCTGCTGGCATTCCCAAATGCAACACATCTAGCCTGACTATGATAACAGCGTAGATTTCTCTGGCCTGATAACACTTTTCAAAACATAGCCATAGTTGGTCTATTATCCAAAGGTAATAAATGTGCTATATGCTACAGAAGACACCTAAGTCTCAAACCATAGGTCAGAATCCAGAAGCAACCTCTCCACCCTGCTGCAACACATAAACTACAATCCACAAACCCCTTCAGGATCAGTGATGACTTAATGTCCACATGGCTATCAAATATTAACAGCACTTCAGGTAGTGTTGCCAGCTCCAGGTTGGAAAATACCTAGAGATTTTGGGGGTGGAGCCTGAGAAGGTTTGGGTTTGCGACAGGAGGGACTTCAATGGAATAGAATATCATAGAACCCACCTTCCAACATGACCATTTTATCCAGGTGAACTGATCTCGGCCACCTGGAGATCAGTTGTAATTCTAGGAGATCTCTAACCATCATCTGGAGGCTGGCAACCCTAACTTTAGGGCCAAACAAGGGCTTTTTGGGGGGGACGAGTTGGACTGAGGTTCCCCAAACTCAACTAGCTTGCCATTTTCATTGCAACCACAAGGCTGCTGTGTAGTATGTCATTTTAAAAATCTGCAGAAGCCCAATTCCGCCTTCAACTATGGTGCATGTGGGGGGGTCCTGTTTTTCTTTCCACATAATTTCTCCCAACTTAAAAGGAGCTAGCAGAGAGTTATTTACATAACTGTGAAGCTGAAGAGAGCATGAGGGGTATGTAATGGGAGAAGCAGTCATATAGGTATGGGTTTCTAGACCATTGAGAACTTTCATGATTAACAGCAACACCTTGAACTTGATCCAGAGGCTAATTGGCAACCAGTACATCTGCTGCAGAACTGGAGAAATGTGAACTGACCATGATGTTCCAAACAGTAACTGGGCAGCTGTGCTATGGCCCTCCTGCAGTTTCCAAAGCATTTTCAAAAGTAGCCCTACATAGAGCAAACGTTAGTAATCCAGTATGGTGGTAACTGTTACCTGGATCAATGTGGCAAATAAGAAGCCAGCTTGTGAGCCTGATACAAGTGAAAAAATTCTGACCTTGCTACTATGGACCACTTTTTTAATCCAATGATAACAGAGGATCCAACCAAATCCCGAGGCTCTTTATAGAGTCTACAGCTGTCAACAACTGTCAAGTCCAGGGAGAAACCTTCCAACTAGCATTTCATTCTTTCCAAGCCATATAGTCTCCACCTTAGATGGATTCAACTTCAGTCAGCTCCCCTTTTAGAATTGGACCACTGCATCCAGTCACTGGGATAGTGATGAAAGCACTGCTGCTGGCTGCATATCTAGGTGGAGGAAGAGCTAAGTATTATCAGCATCTTGATGGCACCCAACTCCAGACCTCCTCAAGAGGGTGCATATTTATGTTAAATAACATTGATAGAGGATCATTTCAGTTTCATTGAGTGGACCTCTCCTCCCTGATAGCAACCCTCTCTCTGGAGGATCAACGAGTATCAAATCAAGGCAGTATTGACCACTCATAGATCCAGAAGTATCAACAGTAAAAATAATAAGCCACAAAAACACCTTGGGTCCAAACCCCTTTGGACTAAATTCATTCACACCTAGGGCTGCTAGAGGGAAGGCATGAGGATAGGGAGAATGGTAACAAGTGGTGAAACCAACAAACTTTTCCTGAATTCTAGAGTGTTGCATTGATGATGTGATATCACTTCCAGGAATTTACTAGAAGCGATGCCCCATCATCAGTGTGCTGTCATTAATATATATATATATATATTTCCCTCACTGGTGGGCAATGAAGAGAGAGCCCAGGATGTATCATGCTAAAGTCCTTGTATTGGTGTTTGTATTAAATAAAATTATCACACACTGCTGCCTCTTGAACAGAATAACTCAAGTCAAGCAGTCCCTGGGGCACCGGCAGTCCTGTAGATGAAATCTGGCCCTGACTTAGTAATCATCAATGCATCATCACTGGCTAGTTCAGTCAGTCCATCCTTTTAGCACTCTTGGATTGAGAGCTGGGCTGCTGGTGTCCTTCTGCAGCAGTAGCCCTGGGGAGCCTTCCTGGTAAATTGAACTGCTCTGAAGTGCAAGATACTGGAAGACTCATACTTCCTACTGTACACCAGCTGTTCCTCCTGTTCCAGGAACAAAACCTGATGGCAACTAGATGTTATAGCTGGTATAAGAAAGGCTTCAGCTTAAATAAATCACTGTTGATAGGAAGCCAACAGCCCAGTCATAAGACTTGCCGTGCTACATGTCTTAGTGTCAGCACTGCTCTAATGAAACATCACAAACTTACAATGATATTATTGGGAAGTTTTGCCAACAATGCAGGTAAATAGATTGATACAAGTGTTAGAGCTTTCAGGTGGTTCATACCAGGATGTTTAGAATAATGAAGTGTACTGCTGGTGCTTTCCAGGCAATCATAAATATTTGTGTAAAAGCCTAGCAGTAAAGGAGTGCATTTGTTTGAAAATGAAAAAAGGAGTTGTTTGCACATATAGTATTGTAAGCAGAGCTCTTCTCATTAGTATGCCAAAAAAGGAACACAAGAGGAATGGTTAAGATATCTGTAGCGAAGGTAGAAAAGAGGAAAATAAATTGTTGTATGTGAAATACAAAGTATTTTTCAATTTCAATTTGATCAAAGGCATAGATGGCTTTCTCAAGTGAAAAATCTGCATTCATTATTAAAAGAAATGACAGTATTGATGGATGCTTGCTACTGAGTCATAAGGAGGCAGGCCAATTTATTTTGGTATTCAGATCTGGCAGTATTTGAGAATACTGAATGTTTTGCTCAATTAAACCCTATGTGGCCATTAAAGTCAAGGACAAATCTACCCTGAGTCTATTCAGTGGTCTGGGGTTTGTGTGTGTGTGTGTGTGTGTGTGTGTGTGGTGTTTGAGCAGAGGGACCAAATTTACAGCATAGTTGCTGGAGCCTAACCCCCCCCCCCCCACACACACACACACAATTGAAAAATATTGGGAAAATGGAAAAATATTGGAACAGGGAGTTCAATCTTATGGGCATCCAAAGAAAGTGCCTCCATCCTTCATTGGTTCCAGTGGGGGGAAATAGCTAGGCAGCAGTACAAGCCCAGCAGAATGTCCCAGAGAATTTCCACAGTGAAAATAGGGGAGTGGGGGATTCTGCAAGGACAGCAGAATAAGTGTGATATACAAGTGCCAAGAGCCTCTTGTGGCGCAGAGTGGTAAGGCAGCTGTCTGAAAGCTTTGCCCATGAGGTTGGGAGTTCAATCCCAGCAGCCGGCTCAAGGTTGACTCAGCCTTCCATCCTTCTGAGGTCGGTAAAATGAGTACCCAGCTTGCTGGGGGGTAAACGGTCATGACTGGGGAAGGCACTGGCAAACCACCCCGTATTGAGTCTGCCATGAAAACGCTGGAGGGCGTCACCCCAAGGGTCAGGCATGACTCGGTGCTTGCACAGGGGATACCTTTACCTTTACCTTTACTAGTGCCAAGCAGCAGAATCCAGTCTCCCGTTGTGGCAAATGCCAGCTCAACAGGACTGCAGCACAGAATCAAAACCCTGGTGAGGGGGTGGAAGTTTGCAAAGACAGCAGAACAAGGGCAATAATGTCCATCTGCACAACCCCAATACCAACATGGCAGCAGTGCAATACAAACCCAGCAGACCAAACCATTGTCACGCCTGAAAACCTCACAGTCAAACCAAAACAACACCAAATCAAGCCTTAAAAAATTAATGAAGGCCTAAAGCCTTGACCCCCCCCCCCCACACACACACATACACACACACACAGAAACCAGACCTAAACCCAAACTGTGGAAGAAAACCAGAACAGAAAAAGGAAGAAAAAAAGGGGAGGGGGGCTGAGATTACAGAAGGTGGGGAAAATGATGCCACAGAAGTAATCAGCAACATTTTTTCCCTCTTTTCATTTCAGGTGCAATTTGTTTATGATGAATTTTATTTATATCTTTGTTCATTGTGTTGAGTGCTGAGTCTGAATACAATTACTATCCAGAAGACGACTATAGGAACTGGCCTTCAAAATGCCCCCCCCTTTTTGTAAAGGTACTGCAGGAAAGCTTCTAGTAACTCAATTTTAATCTAAATTTTGATCTGATATATTTGAAGGTATTTCCAAATATCCAGAGTTGCTAATATAACGAGAACCATGTTTGGCCTGATGCATTTTATGCTTTTAAAGCCTAAATCTCACTAGGACTCTTGCTGTATAGTGCCTCAGACCTACTTTATTGCTTTCAGGTCAAATTCATTAAATGTCCATTAAATGTCCTCTCAACAGAAAAGGGTCCACTTATCTGCAGGTGGCTTTCTGTACCTTGGACCATTTCTGCATGCACAGCTTTAACTGAAGATGCTATCCCTTTAATTCACATCCTGTTCACATTCCCTTCCTGTACTCTGCATTTCTTCTTTCTCTAATTTCTCTCCTCCAAATAATAGAGTATTACAGTGCAGACAATGGGAAAAAATAAACCAGCAAATTTCTTTCTTTCTTTCTTTCTTTCTTTCTTTCTTTCTTTCTTTCTTTCTTTCTTTCTTTCTTTCTTTCTTTCTTTCTTTCTTTCTTTCTTGTTCCACTGGTTGATTTCTGCTCATTGGTCAGTTTCAGCTTTCTTTCCTCGCTAAATTGCCCATGCCAATTTTACAATTTTTGCTTTGTGTTGAAAACATGGTAAAAGCCGTTTTTTAAAACACAAACATTTAAAAAGCATCAAATAAATAAATAAACAAATAAATAAACAAACAAACAAACAAATAAATAAATAAATAAAATTGACATGGCCAATTCTGTGTGAATAAAAAACGTAATGCTAAGAATTAGGTTAGAACTCATAAGCTCCTGATCCCCAGACTAGGCCATTACTGATTGAGCTATAAAGCCTAGATTAATTTATAGATCGGATAAACGGTATATAAAACTTTTTCCAATGGTTGTTTTAAATAACAGCAATGCAATACTAGGAATCAGACTACACCAAGTTCTCTTAATTAAAAAAAATTGACAGGATGAGAGGGGAATGGGGAAAATGGCTGTGTGATACACGTGTTGGGAGGAAATTTGGGATCCACAAGAAAGGCTTGTCTATAGTTCTGACACTAACACTGAATCTCAATTCCCACAAGACTGAAGGGGGGTTATTTTAATAAATGTAATGCTTAAGCTGTACTATAATTCCTTAGATATAATGAGGTGGGAAAATCTAATAGAATGATTACAATTTCCAAAAGTAACTCCTTCCTGAAACTGACCAATGAGCAGGGACTGCAGCATAATGTCAGTGGTAGAGGCATGTCCTCCCAGGGTGGGTTTTGAAAATCCAGTGGAGTGATTCTGCTTGTGAATTTCCTTGGCCTTGAGAGCCAAGAAAGGGAAAAAACAGGGCAATGGGAGTTTTAAAAGAAATGGACACACAGTAAATGGAAAACAGGGACCTGAAGGGAACTAAATCCATGCAGAAGCAAAAGGAAAGCACAGTCCACCTGCAAAGGGAAACTGAAGAGAAAAATACACCTGAGGGGAATGCAGGGTAAAAACAAAGGGAAACACAAGTGCACAAAAGACCGTGGAGAACACTTGAATGTGGGCATAATTATTGTGTCTCTTACTCAGAAGAAAATGCCAATTCATCAAGGAAGAATTGTACCTTCAGTCCCCAATCATAGGCCTGGTTTCAGTTGATCCAAACCACAAGAGAGTAATGTTGTCTGACACAGCAGATGCACTGTGGTACTTGCTTGAGTTATCATCTCAGTTGATAATACACAGACTTAAGTAAGAACCACTCCTAACCCCAAGGACAACCAGTCAGGCACAATAGCAGTCTTAATGGCCCAGGGCACAGAGTACTACTTATTCTAAAAAGTTCCCAAGTCAGACGTATATTCTAACTTGCTTTCTGTATGTCCCAATTCTCATTCCTTTTCATGGGTTAAGGACCTTGGTTGATTTTGACTCACAGGTGGGCAGTATGGCTCCCATACGATGCGAACACAATCTCTAATTGGCAAATTAAGGTCACAGCTTTATTTCAACACATTTTCAAGAGTGTTGGCATGGGGATAGGAACCAATGGTAGTCAGCCAACTACATCTACACCTGCCTCCAATAGCCACCACGGAGCCTGTACTGGTTCCAATCAGAATGCAGGTCTCCCTGCCATCCTAACCAGGGATGGCCGAGAGGGTGCAGACCTCCTCGAGTCCCATCCCAGGCCACCTGTGAGCCCCTGCCTTCCTAGCCAGGTTGGCATTTACTCGCAGGACCAAAGCCTTTTAGGGAGGCCCCCTCCCCCTTGGAATTTGCCACACAGGATCAACTTCCCATCAAAACAGGCTCCTTCCCTTGCCTCCCTGCAGGCTGTGACTAAACTTATAATAAGCAACAAAACCTTAATAACAAGCTAACTGACCAACTAGACATACCAACATACATGGCCAATTTTTGGGGTGGGTGGGTGGATGGGTGGGCTACAGCTTCGCTGGCATCGCCACAAAAGGAGGCCAGGGCTGAGCACACAGCACCTTTTAAGCACTGCTACTCACGCTGCCCCATTGTCCCAATGGACCTGCATCCCAGGATGCACCAAACAGGCGCATCCCATCTCCCCAATGCATCTCCTGCTTGCCCACTCACCCACTTTGTCAGTGATAGCCCAGGTAAGCCAAGCTGCTTTTATCAAAAAGTGTTACAGTTCCTTTGTTTTCAACCACTTTTTGTAATTTATTTAGAAGCTTAATATTTGAGATATTTTAAGTTTGCCTACTGTACAGTCTCAGGCTATTATATAGAGTAACACACGTACATTCTCTTAAACGTTTGCTGCACAATTACTTACTAGAGTGTGGTTCTACCTTGTGTGCTGTTTAAGCGTTAGCATGCTTTTTGGTGCTGGTTGTTTAGAGTTCATAAATAATGTGCAGAACTGAAAGCTGACTTTAGTAAATCAATATTGTTCTCCTCTTTGACTTCCATATGCCTGAGATTTGTCCTTCTAGGCAATTCATCTTGCCAGACATCAATATGTGAGATCTGTTCAAAATTGCAGGACACAATTCCTAGTGATGTCACTTAAGTTGCTTCAAACTATAAAAGACTCTGTTGCAAGCATTTTCTATTGACTCATAGCAACCCAAATAGTTTTGGAATGGGTTATACGTCACATATAAATACAGTCTATCAAGTAAAGTAGTGAGAGATATTATCCATACTCAGTTAATATTAATTAATATCAGCCACTTCATTTGCATGTCCATCATTGGCTCATTAGTGCACCCAAAGCTATTTGGTTTCAACAGCTTTCAAGTTTCATCTGTACATGGAAAAAAATAAGCTGGTAATGAGATGGATCTCAGGAGATGGTTAGAGTGCTGAGATGGTAGAACAAGCTACAGAACTTAACATAAGTAAGAAAGATAAAAACAACAAAGAGGGATCACTAAAGGATACAGACTGATATAGATCTAAAAGTTTGGTTATATGTGGATATCAGCCATATAAATGTTAGCATGGAAGAAGAAAAAGGAAATATCTACTGATGGCAGTCTTCAAGCAAAGGTTGGATACACACTTTTCTTGGATGCTTTAGGATGCTTAGGGCTGATCCTGCGTTGAGCAGGGGGTTGGACTAGATGGCCTGTCTGGCCCCTTCCAACTCTATGATTCTATGATTCTATGGATAATAGCAGAACACTTCCAGTCCCACAGCCTGGCTGTGATGATATTGGATGTTTCGGAACAATTTTTATGGGAGAAAACTTGCTACCTAGCAACTTTGTAACAAATACAAGGAAAAGAGATGGAGAAATCTGCTGCTTCTCTAATAGAGGAGGGGATGGAAGGTGTGGGGAGAGTACTGCCTGCTGTGGAACTCCACAAGGGAGCTAGAAAGGGTGAAGCCCCCCTCACGAAGCGGAGGTTGTGTATGTCAGCAGCTCCCCTCCACTTCCCTTTTAGTGGGGGTAGAGATCGGGTTAGTTATTGAACCTTGCCGCCACTATGTTGTTAAGGATTAGTTGTGGGTTCCTGCTTTTATGATATTGTTTTAATGGGATTGTTTTATGTAACCCACCTTGAGCCTCCGGGGGGGGGGGGAGGTGAGATATAAAATGAAATAAAATGAAATGAAATGAAATAAAATGAAATGAAATAAAATAAAATAAAATAAAATAAAGTAAAATAAAGTAAAATAAAATAAAATAAAATAAAATAAAATAAAATAAAATAAAATAAAATAAAATAAAATAAAATAAAATAAAATAAAATAAAATAAAATAAAATAAAATAAAATAATAATCCCCCGCAACAACCTTCTGTGCAAAATTAATGAGCATATGCTCTATTACTTCATCTAAGTCATTTATAAATATGTTGGACAACACAAGACCCATGACAGATCCCTGAGGCATTCCCGTTTTCATTCTTCTCCAAGAGGATGAGAAACCATAATCAAGCACTCTTTGGGTCCAATCTGTTAGCCAGTTACAAATCCACCTCACAGTAATAGGGCCTAAACCACATTTTATCAACCTGTCAGTCAGAATATAATGTAGTACCTTAGCAAAAATCTTAATGAAATCAAGATGAATTATGTCCATGTCATGCCCCTGATCCAATAAAGCAGTAACTTTCTCAAAAAAGGAGAGGGTTTGTCTGATATGACATGTTCTAGAGGAACCTGTGTTGGCTTTTAATAATCCCAGCCATCCTTTCTAAATGCAATATAAATGCAATAAATGAATGCTCAAGAGCTGACTATTTGTTCTAATCCTTTCTAAATATAGATGTCAAGCCGATGGGCTGGTAATTATTTGGATTCTCCTTCTTTCCCCCTTTTTGAATATGGGGATAATATTTGCCTGCCTCCTCTTCTGGCACCTCACCTGTTTTCCAAAAAATCTCAAAAATAATGAACAGAGGCTCTAAAATTACATCAACATATTCCTTTAGTACCCTTGAATCTAGTTCATCTGGCCCTGAGGACTTAATTTCATTTAAACAAACTAGATGTTTCTTTACGACTCTCATCATAGACTGCAACTCATCTCCATCATTCATTCTCTCTTTGCCAGACTGAGTACCATGTCCCTTGCAAGACAAGACTGAGGCACAGTTCAGGACAATTCTGCCTATGATTGTTTTGGCTCCCATGCATAATGCTCTCCAGCTTGAGATTAACTTAATTTTGTGTAGCTTTCAACATCTTTACTTCAAATGTGTATATATCTTTCCTATGCTGAATTCAGGAAGAAATCCGATATGTCAAAGAAACATTTATGCAAGCTAGGTATGTCCATCCTGTATTGTGAAATACTTTTAATACCTCCAGGCTCAAAATGAAAACAAACAGGAACTTTGTAAGTAAAATCAAAATGCATTATTGAGTTGATATGTTAACTGTTGGGTATGATTATTTTCATTTTATTTATTTTCTGATTTCTTCATTGGATATAATGGAGGGATGGGGGCACCCTTTACAATTGCCCCTAGACGTGGACCACTTGCACCAATCATTTCGAAGTTTGGAGGGGAATCAGGGAGGAACCTCTTGGAGCTCCCCTGAAAGTTTGGAGGATATACCTCAAAGCCCCACTCTGCGGGCCCAGGAAAGGCAGGAACACCAACATTTCCATTATAATCTTTTGGCACCATTGACTTCCATGGGTGCGGAAGCAGCCAAATTAGGCCCTTGATGCACAAGCCTATTCGTGATCCCATAAGGGGTGGCATTCAAAACCTCTATGCATCTATGATTCTATGCACAGGTATTGCAACAGAGAAGCATGATTAAAAAATTAGTGGGTAACACGGGACCTTTAAACTGAGTCAGAATATAGAGGAAGGGGATTAGTTGCCTGAATTGATTGACAGGTGGAAGCACTATGTGTATAAGCCATGTCCCTCTCTTCCGCCTCTTCCAGCAGCAGGTGATGATGCTAAAACGCAGAAAAAGAAGGCAGACAAAGACAGCAAAAAGCTAAGGAGGGCTGGGGGGGGGCAATATAATGTCATGCTTTGGCATTCCGTGGGAATGACACTATTTTTATTAATATGCAGAAATAACCTTATTTTAGTATGACTTTTATATTGGTAAAGAATAGCCGTTGCTATGAATGTGATCCCCCAAATGCCTGTGCTGTGCTAGAATGAAACTGTTTTTTTTTTCCCTGTCATGTCATCTTGTAGGTTGATGGGCCATGTTCAGTTGTACTCCATACGAGCTCAGAATTAAGTGACATGATGTGGTATGGCAGATTGAGCCAGATCTCAGAGCATAGCACTTTTTATTTGAAATGCTCCATAAAACAATAAGCTGGGAAGTTTTAGATTTCTGTCCTTGGATCCGAGATCCTGAACTGGAGAAAGCTGTCAGAACACCACAAAATGCAGTGTTTATTCATGATCTATATAGCTCATATAAGAGGATAAATAAAGATTCTTTATCTGGTCTCTTTCCAGTATTTTTGAAATAACAAACTCTCTACCTCATAACACCAGATACCGGGAGACAAACAAACGAGAAGGTCTGCTGCTTATGAGCTTTCCAGAAGAATCTTGATGACTATTGTTGGAAACTTGATATTGATCCCTTCAGATCCAGAGTTTGATCCTTATATTTTTAATGAAATCATACGGGCTTAAGCTGACCACATTCTCTGGGAATCCCTTCAGTCTTTTAAGTCTTCTAAGACCAGGTACTTCTCATCTTCATGACAGTAGTAGCTATCAGAAAAGAAAAGGTGAATCTTTATATAGTGCTGCTATCCATTAGACAAAAAATCCATCTGGTCTCCAGCATCCCTATGGCATATCTCTAGAACTGCTGCTCTTACTCCTTTTCAGTCTCAGGATGGTGGCAAAGAACACAAAAGAAGGGTGCATCACCGGTGCATTCCAGACAAATATTTTACAATGCACGTTAATTGCATAACCATAGCACAGAGTTCTTTGATTGAATGCAGTGGAATTTTCTGAACACATTGTGCTCTTTTACAGGAGTTTTCTGATGCATCCTGGTGCATCTGTAGTCTTCATCTGTGGTAGTCTCTGATGTGGTACTAAATCAAATATGTTATCACCACTGTCACAACCATTATCTTGTTAGCTTATTTTATTATACTGCAGTTTCAAGGACTAGCTCCTTGGGAGCTCAGTGAACCACCTCACCACCTCCTTTAATTTATTCATTTATTATTTATTTATTGTATTTATTTTACTTTTATTTTACCGTACTAAATTCACTATGAAACATAGGTGCATGAAGTCAAGAAGGTTTGTTTTATTAGCGTTTCTTTTTTTTACTAATAGTAAGTAACATCTGTCATTACTCTCCAAAAATCTCCAGGAATGTCAATTGTTATGGCACCTTGATGTCTCTAAAGGGCTGTCTTCCAGACAAAAGCATTAGAAGAGATTTCAATATTGCCCTTGGGCCTTTGGGCCCTTGGGAGATTTCCACTTTCCAGCAACCATATTGGTGATGGCTCTCATGAGTCAATAATAGATAAGGAAAGTGGATCCTTATTATACTGTTCTGATGGTGAATTGGTCTTCTCTGGGGCAGATCTTTTGATTGTGTTTTCTGGGGGCAGACAGTGAAGACTGTTGGGGAGTTGGAAAGAAGAGGCAGATGTTCTTGGCAAGAAGTAGGGAGAAGCCTGGCCCCACTTAGGGCCACTTAGGGTCATTGTTGGAGACTGCGCCTTTGAGGGGCCTCAGGCTGCAGCTGTTCTGAACAGAACCTGAAGGCAGAAGATTTCCCCACTTCCCTTTCACTTCTTCTTTAGTTGAGCAGTCTGTTTCTTATTTTTTGTTCTCTGTTTGCCCACTCCCCCAATTTGTTTAAATGTGTACCAATATAAGCTAAACCAGCCTGGGGAATTGTGGAACTGTCAAAAATCCTTTGTTTGTAGAATGATGATAGCACACAAGAGGCTGATGTTAATTCAAAACAAACAAACTGCTTCATTTCGCTTCTATAGGAAAAAGTCATGTAGGTATCAAGTTTACACTTCAGGTGAACAGACAACAAGAATGATAACTTTGTATAATTATAAGCAGTATAAGTAGTTTGTCCCAATGAATTTGCTATTTTGATATACAGATATGTCTGTAAAACTGTGATCTCTTGGCAGTCACTTGACATAAGTTTCTTTGTCTCAAAACTACTGAACTTTTAGAAGGTGGGAACATTCATAAGATCCAAGGGCCATTTCGCACGGCTTCAAAATAGCACAATGGTTGCTAACTGGAAACGCTACTAATTTGCCATAACCCACGACGTCGTAGACAATCTGCAACAATCCTGAAACCGACCCGCAAAAAGCGCTTCGTTGTAGCGCTTTCAGGGGAATCCAGAAAAGTGGATTCACCCTCCGGATAGCGATACACTCCTGCAACCAATCTGCAACAGTAGCGCTAAAGACCTGTGTGTTACCATTGTTGCTGGTTCTTCGAAGTCCCTCCTCCTGAGCCTGTCCTCCAAACTTCCGGCGAAGCGATCGCCATTTTTTTTTCTCCGAGCGAGCGGGGATAAACGCACCAGCGAGCCTCTTTCTGTTTAGAGGCTTCCCTGGCTTCAGTCCTTCACCTTTAGTCACTAAGCACAAACCACATAAAAGCCCGTTTGCTGAAATAAAGTCCCTTTATTTTTTACACATAAATTCAGCCGAAAATCGGGCCCGTGAGAGGGGGGGGGATTTTTTTTTTATCACTCGAGGCAGCGTGCCAACGATCATACAATCAAACGACAGCTCACATTAGGCAGCTGGATGGGTCTCTCCGTAGCAACGAATCTACCTAGATTCGTTGCTATGGGTCTGTTTTTTTTTTTAAAAACCCTTTCTTAAAGGGAAAGGGGCTGTTTGGGAGCATGCTAACGGCTGCCCATTGGCTGCTTGACGGCCAGGGGCGGGACGAGCTTGGCAATAGCGCTTCCTTTCTAGCGATTTCTGCCGAGACCGGAAGCCTGTGGGAAACGCTAAAAAACGCAACTGATTCCACTACAAAGGCAGGTATGCATAACGACGAATTCCACTATTTTAAATGGCGATTTTTCATTCCGCAAACAATTTGCAACAAAGATCCCCGTGCGAAAAGGCCCCAATTTTCCTTCTTAAACAGACCCTTTTACTAGGACCTCTTTCCCTCAGGTAAGTATTACTGATCCCACTTCCCTAGTTCTGTAGCCTCCTTAATCCTTTCACCCAACATAACTGAACTTCACTGTTCTAACTACCACTCTCAACTTTTTCTCGACTGCCTAATTCCATTTGAATCCCCTGTCAATCAAGGTTCTCAAACTGGGTTAAAGCAGTAGCCACATGAGGTTATGAACAAGCAGAGCATTTCTGTTCTCATAAGTCTACTGTCTTCATGAGAAGCAGAGACCAGGCAACAGCTATGCACAGGTTGAAGCAGTGTCTCCAAAAGGGCTTGAGGCCAGAGATGGGTTCCCCAGCTGTTCATTGCAGGCTGTGCAGAAGGAGAGCCAGTGACAGAAAGGGGAGTCACAGTATACGCAAACCCCTCTGAGATTGCATAGTTGGTGGAACGCCGCCAACAGACTGGGAGGGCAGGGATTGGACCTCTATCCTCCACACGCTGTGTACAATCGATGGAATAAGCAGGACACATGGAAGAGAGAAGCCAGGTATTTGTTTGTATTCTCAGGAAGACAGGGACTGGAGGAAAGCAGAGTGTCAGAAGCTAGGCTGCCCTATGTACTGCGCTTCCCTCCTATGACAAGCATTGCACCTATAGGGAGAAAAGAAATATTTTTATTGAAGTATATGGAAAGCAGGCATGCTGTTGCGGGGCACATTGGGGGGAAAATGCAAAGAAAGACAGAGAAGATGTGAGAGATTAGTATAAGGAAGAATCTCCGGTCTCACTGGGGTAGAATTCAATAAGGCACTCCTAATGTGTGCATTTGTAACTAGGTGCAAGGGTTGTCAGGAAGGCTATGTCATATCACAGGCTGCTGGAAGCATAAGATATGAGCACAAGTCTTCAATAGATCTTCTCATCTGTTTGGAGCCGTATGTCCATTTGCATCCATAAGTACCCAGCATACCATAAAGACACCATATACTGTTCTTTGAGGGGTCTTCCTGTCTTTTGTATGAAGGGTATTTCCTGTGGAAAAGTTAGCCAGGCAAGAGAACAGAAACATTCCTGCTATCCTCAGCTTCAAGAACTATAATGCTGTGTGTGCTCTGCTGTAACAGCCTGGAGGCTACGTTAAGTGACATGAAGGACCAAGGCAGCCCCTGGCTGACTCCAGAATCAGTGAGCTGGAAAAAGATGGCTTGAAGCCACTTTTGCTGCCCTCCTCCCTGCTTCAATTTGATTATAGTCACAGCTGAGGCTCTTACCCAATGTGTCTATTAGCATTCCTGTCTTTGCTTTCAGATTCAGCATATCTTTAGGTCAGGCATCCTGTTGCAGACATCGCTTTCTTTTCTTACATGATGAAAATATTGAGAGCGCAGAGAGACTGCCATGAAATCCGTCTGTCTTAATGTTTCTTTTAATTTAGTCAGTTTTGCGTTGTTTGATTCAAAGACAGAGGAATGATGCATACCACCCTCTTCCCCACCTACTCATTTCTTTAAAGAACTTCATTTCAAAACTCACTTTTCAAGTACCTGGTTTGGATGAGAACCACTAAGCCCACCCCCATGCTCTTTCCTTGATGTGCAATGTCCAGAGACTCTCCTGGACCATTCAAGGTCAAGAAAACGAGAGAGAAGGGTTACCCCACCTCTACATGCCCGAGTCTAAACTACTGGGAACTCCTTGCCCAGGTCAAACTTGGCTCTTAGTGCTGGCAGAATTCTTTAAAAGCTTCTTTTAATTGCCTTATTACAGCAGGCACAACATTTTCTCGCATTCAAAAGATGCTTTGCTTACAGGAGACTAAATATTAATAGAGTAAGTGATGTTACCTTTTGAGAAAAGGTCTTTATTGACCAGGATTTTGCCTTGAACCGTAGACTTTCTAAATTCAGGGACCAAGGCCTGTAATGTTTTGAGTTGCCTCAAGGGCTTGACAAATTGTAAATGGAAGCCTTATATTTCTATGTCGGTTTGTTGTTTTCAGCAAAAGGGAAGGTAGGACTGATGATGTTGAACCATGATTTTCTTTGTGTGCACCAAAAATAACTCTTTATTAAAGTAGTACTGCATTTGGAAGATTCATTGTATTTCAAATAGTTATGGAGAGAGAAAAAACTAGTGCTGGGAATAGTTCAGCCTCAGTAGAAGAAGAAGAGTTGATTTTTATACCCCACTTTTCACTGCCCAAAAGAGTCTCAAAGTGGCTTACGATCATCTTCCCTTGCTCTCCCCAAAACAGGCACCCTCGAGGTAGGTGAGGCTGAGAAAGCTCTGACAGGACTGATCTGTGAGAACAGCACTATCAGGGCTGTGATGAGCCCAGCTGGCTGCATGTGGAGGAGCAGGGAATCAAACCCAGCTCACCAGGTTAGAAGCCACCACTCTTAACCCCTATATCATACAGAGGTGTCAGCAGTACCATGGGCTAATTTACCTTGCTCCAGAATTGACCCTGCCTTATAATCTTTCTTGGTTCTCATGTTGTCTTATAAACATGTTCTAAGCTCTGGAGTGGGGACTTTTACTTTTTGGACTTGGCTGCCATGTAATACTACCTATCCCAGAGAATTCCCTCCAATGGTTACTATCTACTTAGAAAAAAAAATCTTTCCCTTGAATGTGGTATTACTTACCAAGTGATGTTATTTACCCCATGCCGAGAAAAGCTTCAGCTATCCCTCTTTCACAGAATCACAGAATCACAGAATCACGGAATCATAGAGTTGGAAGGGGCCATACAGGCCATCTAGTCCAACCCCCTGCTCAATGCAGGATCAACCCAAAGCATCCTAAAGCATCCAAGAAAAGTGCGTATCCAACCTTTGCTTGAAGACTGCCAGTGAGGGGGAGCTCACCACCTCTTTAGGCAGCCTATTCTTTCATCAGGCTTGTTAGCATTATGACTACCACAGCTCTTCTGGATGTTTGTCTGGAAACATCTCCAAGCCAACCTCCCATACCGAGTCCTTGCATTTGACACGACAGACCCAGTTAGCCAGTCCTGACCTTTCAATGTCCAAAGCAAAATGTTCAGCAAAGTCTGAAAAACAAGCTACTGAACAAGCACAAAGCTATTTTACATTTTCCTCTAGTTAAGCACTGATGAGAAACATTCAGGTGATGCAGCAAGGATTTCACCTCGTGTGTGTATTGGTGTAGTGGGTTTGATTCCCCGCTCCTGCACATGCAACCAGCTGGATGACCTTGGGCTTGTCAGAGCCCTAATAGTGCTGTTCTCACAGAGCAGTCCTGTCAGAGCTCTCTCAGCCTCACCTACCTCACAGGGTGTCTGCTGTGGGGAGAGGACGGGAAGGCGATTGAATCATCGTGCTATGGGACCCCCATGTCCTTGTCTCCTCTTGCTGCCACTGCAAGGCATGGCTGAACCTTCCAGCCCCAGAGTGGTACATGCACACGCACAACTCCTGGGTGGATCATGTGCGCAAGGGGATTTCATCCTCCATGCATACATGCGAAGTGACAGGGCATGCTTCCCAGGCATAAGAAACTGGCGGCAGCCTGGTGTAGTTGCCGCCATGCATAATTGGTCAGCATCATCAGTCAGCATATTGTTTAATGATAGACCTACTTTTCCCCATAGGGGAAAGAGTTGAACTGGCATGGGTATGTTCACATTCTAAATGCTACAGATCACAGTGCCATGCAGCAGGTGTGGCTTACCTCATATTCTAATGCCTTTTCAAAATGTCACTGGGGGCAATGGATCACAAATACCAGTAGTGTGCACCAGAACTTCAAAACGGAACTGGAATGATGAATAAGCCTTGGCATGTTGGGAAGGGGTAATTGGATACAGCTGGGCAAGCGGCACAATTCAGTTCTCTTCTTTTCCACTGATAGAAGTCTATCACTTAAAGAGAAGAAATATAGTAACATGGCTTTTGCTGCCAGCTCCAACTGTTAACAGCGGGGATTCCAGTTTCACAGAACTGATTTTTAGGGGAGGCTCTTCATTTTGATCATGTTCTTTCTTCCTTCCCTGTAGGAAAGAATGAGAAGGAGGGAGGGGAAAAATCTCTCTCTCTGCAGGCTGCCTCTGAGTATAATGAGAAAGAAGGGGAAATCCTGTCAAAACTAATATTTCTCCAGTGGAAGACCTTCAGATGAAAATGGCCTGGGACTCAGCATGACAATTTGCCCTTAAATGTAAGATGGATTTTACCATATTGTACCAAAGGTGTCCACAATCCCCTTTGCAAATACACAGGGGGAAAGCCAGGACTAATGAACAGAAAACCTTCCATTAGTTTTTCTTACCTGAAACAGGAAAAGAACTTGCCACTTTTATGACAGATTCTGGATCAAGACAGATATAAAAGAGAAGCCATATGAGGTTCCTCACTCATAATGTTAATTTAAATTCCTCCTAGTCTCAGAATCTGCATGAGAGGTAATATCAGTAAATAAAACGCTGTTTCAGTCTTGTCCCTCTATTATTTTGTCCCTCTATTAATTTAAAAGTCAATTTATTCATTATGGGCTGGATGCTATCACATTTTCCACAGAAAGAAGACACAGGAGGAGCCACTTTTGAACATTAAAATGTTATGCCCAAGATCGTGTGCTTCATGTAGAGAAAAATCTTTGAGGAAGAAGGTTGCAGGGTGGTGGGATTGAGTGAAAAATCTGGGAGGAACCAGCCCTATATGATCATCTGTACATTTTTTGTAAGTGCAAACATTTTAACAAGACTTACACAATGAGCTAATATATCTGCCTCCCACCAAAATCCCAAAACAATTGCCACCATGCTGAAAATCCAAATACCCATTTAAAAGAGCTTGCCTCAAAATACAAAAAGTGCATTTTTATTTATAAAGCAGTGAACGTTTCTCCGCCATTCTCACAAATATAGTTTGAGTACTCCCTCATACCACCAGCTAATACTTCATAAGATGTTATGTGTGGGAGGTTTTCTTCCCATTGGTCAGATGTGCTGAAACATTTAATACTTGAAAGGCCATCCAAGAATGTAATCTTCCAATTACCAGAGTGGCAAATTCCATGACCTCAAATAACTGTTCCATTCTTTCTCAGACTTCATCCCACTCACTTCCTTGAGCCACTTGCTCTTTATGACCAATCTTAACATATAGAATAGAAAATAGCTTTTGGACATAACAGCATTAGTATGTGTTTATCAAGTATAAACATGCACATTTGTAGCATATCGGCATTATGTTGTCTTCAGTACATATATATGAAAATATATGCACGTGCTGCATGGGGAAATGAGTTGCATTTAGTAATGATTGTGTCAGTACTGAAAATAATCTTCCTTATTGTAATTATAACCGGATAGCTAAACTTTAGCCGTGTACAGACATCTGTTTAAGCAACAATGGCAACACAGATCCACTCAAACTACAGTTGGAAACAGTGGTTGGTTCAATTCCCTTCCAGATATCACCACCATTATTCTAAATTGTTGTTCGTGAGATGGCTGTGTAATTATCAAATACATTATTGGTCAGTATCTGAAATATCATTAATGACAAGGTCCATGATGACAAAAGACATACTCTTCCCAAGCACCTTTCTCAAAGTTCCCTTTTCTCCCTTCTTCCCATTGTTTCACAGAATGACTGTTTTCTGAAAGAATGCTTTAGCATTCATGTCACCCTTGAGAGTAAGGAAAGCAAGGAAAGTTCCCATGCAAAGAACTTCCTCTTTCTCTTCCGTTCTGTAGGATGTTGCTTGAATGCACAACAGGCATACTTAAAGAAAAAGCGGGACAGGCTTTCCCACTCAGTCAAGTCCTTAGCATTCTATGGGGGTCCAACCTCAGTTGCATCTGATGGCGAAGTTCTTTCTATGGTTTTCCTAAAATCATAAACTTTGCATAGCCTTCCCTGTCAATGCCAATGCTACCAACATCAGCAGCTATAATGTGATCCTATATCCACTGAGTGAAAAGAAGAAATTATATACATTCGTATGGAACATAAAGCTGTTGCTTCCCTTTCTTCTTCTGTGCACTCTGGAATACTGACAAGTCTACCTGTCTGCCCGTATTGCACAGGGAAATAATTTTTTATAAAGTGTAATAGGAAAATATTATCTTGGATTTCAGCTATTTTTGAAGATCAAGGGTATGTGAAAGACTGATAAAAATATGAGTTTCATTAAATAAAGGTTTTGGCTTCATCTTTATGGAGGATCAAATAAACAAATACTCCTCTTGCCTGGAATGATAGCAATAAATAAAACGATTGGATACCAACAGTACTATTTCATTCAGATAATTTAAACTACTCCCCCACTGCCTGCTTTATGCTGATTACATCACAGCATTTACTTGGAACAGGACGGGAGCCTGACAGAGCCATCCTGAGCAGGGTGACACCTTTCCAGGCCCATTGATTTTAATGGACTTAGAAGGGCAGAAGTCGGCTTAGGAGAGCACTGTTAAATTAATGAAATAGTGCAGCCTATCACATCATTTTATGCATTGCTATAATTCAGTGCAAGAAGAGTGCCTTTCGATATGCAAAGCTGGCTGGCTTTATTTTAAAGTCACAGAAGAATCGGACAGAATAAACAGCTTAGGTTGTTTGGCTGTTTAGACTGATGCAAAGGAATGGACAGAGTGCAAGCTGAGGTCCAAAGAGAAGAGATTGCAGAGGCCAGTGAAACATGATATACCCCAGGAGATGGAGGTTTGCAGGACAGAATTATCTTCTTGTCCAGGGAAATAGTTCCCTGGTTTAACTGAAACATACTGTTCTCTGCTCTGCGTTAGGGAGCTGATATTTTAAAAATGCACCAACAGCAGCAATTAATATACTAGGTGCCTAAGGTTAAACAACAAGGATGTTCACCACTGCACTGGTAAAGCTGTTCTGACTAAGCAGTGATATCTGGGCCTATTCTGCATGATTGATAAGCCGATGAAAACTCACTAAATAAATTGTTGTTTTTCTGATCTCTGCACAGAAGAGTGAATTTACTCCGCAAAACTGATTTTACTCTGCATGGTGAACTGCCTCTTCAGTGCTTTAAGCGTCTTTTAAGCATTGTTTCTGAAAGATGCTTTTCACCGATTCATTTCTCTCCTGCCTGCGACGCACTATTAGTCATGCAGAGAAGCTCCTCCATTATGCAGATTAGTGATTGCATTAGAGAATAAAGTTGAGTTGGAAAAACTACACCTGAGCAGGACTATGAATTGTTTCATGGAGAGAGCATTGCAACGTAGTTTTTCAACACACTATATTCAATGTAGACCAACGATTATAATATAATAAAGTGGTCTAAACAGGTTGTTTTTTAAACTGTTTTGTTTGGCTTCATGCAGAATACCTCCAGGGCTCTCTAAGATCCATTATGCACAGAGGGGAAGGTCTGCCTCAGAGCTGGAATGTTGGCAGCGGAAATCCCCAATAATTCATGCCACTGGCAGAGGCCAGGCGCAGGTTCGATGCGGGTCAGCGAAAAACCCGCATTAGGGAAACACAGAAGAAAGTAAAGCCTGACACCTGGCCAGGAAACAACCAGATGCAGTGCTGGAGAGAAAGTGTGCATAATCAGGGAGGGCCGCTGCCACCGCGGCTGCCCTGCGCTCCATCCTGCAGTCTTCAGCCCCTCAACTGCTGCGGGCCACTGTGCCCTCCCTTGCCCTCTGTGCCTGCTAGCTCACCCCCCTTCCATTTCCAGTGGACGCACTGAGCGAACCTGCCATACGTGTCGTCTGCTTAAGTGCATGTCCTTGTCAGCCTGGCTGTCAGGTGCTTCCGGTGCAGTGGCCTGCTTGACGGGCCGGGTCTCGTAAGCCCTGCACTGTGCTCCCATCTCGTTTCCTCTGCGTTGCTGTCTCTTCGGTCGTCGCCCCTGGCTGCTCCGCCATCCATTCATACACAGCTTGCCATGCATCTTCCTCCTCTGCATCTTCCATCAGACCCCCACCCACCATAGCAGTGGCCATGCATAATGGGTCTAAGCCTCACCCACCTCACAGGGTGTCTGTTGTGGGGAGAGGAAAGGGAAGGATACTGTAAGCCGCTTTGAGACTCCTTCGGGTAGAGAAAAGCAGCATATAAGAACCAATTCTTCTCCTCCTCCTCCTCCTCCTCCTCCTCCTTCTCCTCTTGAATCATGCAGTCAGAATAATATGTTTCTGTGGCCCTGGTGCCTTCATGGCAAAATGTTATATACCAGCTGGTTTTTACTTATTGCGCATTCACCCTGGGAATTTCTGCTTATTGGGGATCAAATGTAGTGGAAATGGGTATGTAGACAAGGCTATGCCTATGATTTGCTCCACTGACTGTGCAGCATTCAAAACGTTCAGCATCTTCCTTGAATGGGTGATTAAGGAATTCATGGTGTGCCCACACATCATGCATTTCTTGGATGAGCTGCTCAGACCCATGCCCACCTGGGAGCAACTGGCTGGCCGCAACCACCAGGCAGCATGTGGACCATGCAGCAGCCAGCACCCATATGGACCCTGGTTCTTGCTTCTCCACAGTTTATCCTCAAGCAGGAGGGCTTGGGGTTCATCAACCAGTCAGCAGGCAGGTCACCTGATATTTTGATTCCATCCCCATGCTGTGCCAATGCTCCGTTGACTGAGTCCAATAAAATAAGATGTGGCCGTGTTTTCCAATGGATTATTGTTCTATGTTTTATTCCTTCCATTGCCTTTATTCCTCCTTGAACCCTGAAATTACAGTATATTTCTGCAAGTTTGCATTCTAGGCTAATGGGAAAAAGTGTGAAAAGTTCACAAACTGCATCTCCATTTTCAGCATCCTCCTGCTTCCTGTAGCACCTTTTTTCCTTTCATTTTCATGTACACATCAAAGAGAGCTTTCAAGGATTTGTTTTTTTCTGGATTATAACCATGCTTTAAAGGGCAAGGAGAACAGAAAAGAATGCCGTTATTCTCAGTGTTGTGATGAGCCCAGAATGTGACACAGAAATACATAGCTAAGGAATTTTTATGTGCATGTTTTCTCCATGGGCTGAATGTAATGAATAATTTCTTTTTAAAAAGGTACTGCAACTCAGGTTAGTGTCATTTCATAGAATAAGAGGCCCAGTTGACACTGCAGTGATGTATATACATCACATGCAACATGATCCATAAGTGATATCATCACATTGGCAACAACGTCACTGGTATTTGGGCAAAAATCTACAGCAGAAACCACATTTGACATAGAATTTTTGCCCAAATACTAGAGCATCACCCCCATTGCTGCTACATGATGACATCACTTCTGGGTCATGTCTGAAATGACATAGACAAGTCACTGCAATATCAGCTAGGCTTCCCTTTTGCTCCTGGTAAATCACCCCCTATCCCTACCGAGTGGTCTGATTCAGAATAATACAGCTTCCTGTGTTTGTGTATCATGGCAATTCTTCCCTACTGTAAGGAAGCTTTAGTCAATATAGCACAAAATATCTATATGTAAATATGGTTGTTTGTTTGTTTGTTTGTTTGTTTGTTTGTTTATTTATTATTTATTTATTTATATACCGCCCTCCCCGGAGGCCCAGGGCGGTTTACATTGAACTTATGAACCATACATGAAACAGTCTTCGTTAATAATCATACATTAATATTAATAACAGTGATTGTAACAGTATAACAGTATAATATAACAGTATAACAATGCAACAGTGCAATGGCACAACAGGTCCAGAGCGCTCTGGTGGAGTTCTAAGAGGAAGGGGGGAGAGCGGGGGCCCTTCATTCGCTGTTAGTTGTGCCTGGTCTCAACCAAATGCCTGGCAGAAGAGCTCCTTTTTGCAGGCCCTGCAGAACTGTTTAAGCTCCGTCAGGGCCCTGATCTCTTCTGGGAGCTCATTCCACCAGGTGGGGGCCAGGACAGAGAATGCTCTGGTCCTGGTCGAGACCAGGCAGACTTCTTTAGGGCCAGGGACCATTAGCCGGTTGGTGGCAGTGGAGCGCAGAGCTCTTTTGGGGGCATAGGCAGGGAGGCAGTCCCTCAGGTACACTGGGCCCTGACCATGAATGGCCTTGAAGGTAATTTCCATAACCTTTAGTCTGATCCAGAATTCAACTGGCAGCCACTGCAGTTGGTGAAGAATGGGCCAGATGTGGGACCTCCACGGTGTTGCTGTGAGGATCCTGGCCGCTGCGTTTTGGACCAGCTGTAGTTGACAATTATGCAATTGTCAAATCCGTATGTGTGATTTATAGCAGGTTCCCTGTGAACTCAGAGTACAGCTGATTCTGCAATCCATGTATATTTTTAAGACTTCTACCTGAGCTACATCCTTGCATACTCACATGGCTGTACTTAATGTGAGAATTATTGGGTTTATAATCATAGTGGAGGGATACCTCAGCAGCAAAGACGTTTTCTTCCAAGGGATGTCTTCTCCTTTAAAACACAGAAAACTGTGAAGCAGAACTCTTCCCAAAATCTATCTAGTTTGAGGTTTAAATACCAATATTTAGGCAGCATTAAAATACGCCTAAATCCTTTCTTTATAAAGGTGCCTAACAAATGAGAGGACAGGACGTGGAAGTAAAATGCAGCCATCATAAAATGAGGCCCTTACATAATAAACCAAAATAACACATTACCTTCATAACAGGACTAATGCTTGCCAGTAATTACTCCTGAAATTTATTAGTCAGAACTGTATCCTGGTTCCAAATGAGCAGCCTATTGTTAATTCATCAGATTCATCTGTGCTTCTGTATTTTTAATTTACATGGCAGAAGAGAACAGTTTTAGAGTAGGCTGGTGCCAATTGTAATTTAAGGTTCTTGCACTTTGGGGACTTCATTAGCTGCACAGGTTACTCAGTTGAGGCCACACTGAGCATTTTATTAAAAAATACAGTAAAAGAACTTTACCACCATTGCTCTATTGCCAAATGACAATGGAGGTGGGATAATAACATAATGACTAAAACTGAAAATAGCTTTTTCGGAAGGCTCAGTGCTCAGAACTCTTTCAGTTCCTTCCTTAGTTCCTCTTCAAAAGCTGTTAACAACTTTAAAGAGAGATCTGTACACTGTTTAGTGCATGTTATACCAAGCATTAGTTGTGACTGCCTGTTAATATAGCTAGCCCAAGGTCATCAGGTATCTTGAACAAATATAGGCACTGCATGCCCCTCACCATAACATAGCATCTGCTTCTTTCCTCATGGCATCATGCAGCATTACACAAGGAGCATAATTTGTTGAAATGAAGCATTCCACACTTTGGGTAGGTTCGTTGTTAACCATTCTCCTCTCCCCAGGAAGCTCAGTTCCCACCCTGAGACATTTTGTTCCTGCCTCCTTCCAAACAGGGAGCAGGTCTTGGTATGCAGGAAATGTACCCCAGCCAATTGTTGAGGAGTGCAATATTTAGAGTTTAAACCCCCTGTTTTTCTCAGGCAAGCAACTGCACTTCCCAGTCTCCCACCTTCAATCACAGCGTTACTGTACTATTTATCTTGCTGCCAAGCTTGATTGAGGGTGTGTGTATCTATCAACATGTTTGAAGAAATTTAAGTGGTTAAGAGCAGCAGCTTCTAATCTGAAGAACTGCCAAACAGCTGGGTGACCTTGGGCTAGATACAGTTTTCTCAGAGCTCTCTCAGCCTCACCTACCCCACAGGGTGTCTATTGTGGGGATATGAGGGGTAGGCAATTGTAAGTCGCTTTGAGACTCCTTTGGGTAGTAAAAAGCAGGGGGCAAAAAACAGCTCTTCTTCTCTCGCTTGCTGTCCACTATCTATGCCTGTGGATATCAACTCAGTACAAATTAATAAAGGATTGGTTAGGACCTAACTGGAACATCAGTAGGAACAGTGCAGGTTCTGGAAGGAAAGTGATTGGATTTGGTAAGCCTCTTGTAATGTTTAGATGCTCACTTTTAGTCTCTCCTGCCCGCCCCCCCCCCCCCCCACATACACACATACCTTAAGTCCTGTCATGCAGGTCACTGGAGAAGTGGCAAAATTGTTTCTAAATGAAAAAAATCTTAGGGAACATCTGTTTCACAGTTTTGAGGCTGTCACTGAAAAGGCCATCAGTCATGTACCATTAGATGCCCTTCTTAAGTGAATGGGACAGTCAATATGGCATCTCTCTCTTTGTGATTTTAGTTCCAAGACAGAAAGATATGGAAGAAAACAGACCTCCAGATACCCCACTTCCAAGCCACCCAGGGTTTTAAAAGTCCCCAAAACAGAACCTTGAATTGTACTAAGGAATAGAAGAGAAGCCAATGTAATTGCTATAAAACTGTGGTAATATAATCTTAGTACCTGGCCCTGACTAGGCACCAGTTGAGTGTTAGCATGCAGGTCTAGGCTTAGGACTTTTGCCCTATAGATCTAATAGACACACTGGCAGTTAGAGCAGTTTCTCAGTGGAACAGGCTTCCTCGGGAGGTGGTGGGCTCTGCATCTTTGGAAATTTTTAAACTGAGACTGGATAGCCATCTGACGGGGAGGCTGATTCTGTGAAGATTCAAGGTGGTGGCAGGTTACAGTGGATGAGCAATTGGGTTGTGAGTGTCCTGCATCATGCAGGAGGATGGACTAGATGACCCAGGAGGTGCCTTCCATGATTCTGTGATTCTGTGATTCTATGATTTTATGAATCTTATCAAAGAATAAAAACAAAGCTTAAGACATATGACATAAGAGACTTGCATCTTTCAACATTTTAATTGTATAGAGAATGTAACAATACCTCTAGGGTTTGTTTGTTATTAAATTATATTCTTACCTTTGTTAACATATTTTCTTAGGATTATCTAGTTCAGACTTGTGAATGAAAAAAACATTTCTATTTTCAAAATTGTTAAATGGGCATTTAATTTACACATTATCTTCTTTTTAAAGAAATCAATGGGAGGGTTGGCACAGCATGGGAGAGGGAGCCTGACCCCACGGAGTCCAGCAGCACCCCGGGGACGCACATTGTTCCCAACCAGGAGACCAGATCCCTTTGCCTACTGACAACCACCCTAAGAGACCTTTGTGGGGGAGCCAAAAGGGTGTAAACCTCTGTTGGCTGCCCCCAAGCCCCCAGGCAAAAGTGCCCCTGGCCTCCCAGCCAGGTGAGCTGCACTTGTTTACATGCCACCTCTTAGAGAAGCTCTGAACTCCAGGGAGTCTGATAGCTTGCAACAGCCACCACTTTCTGTAGCAGTGAAAACCCCATGTTAATTATTGAATTGCAGGAGGGAACATTGGGCTCAAAGATGATGCATATGCATTTATATTGTCTTAAATAAGGCCACAGCTTTATTGTTAACTTTGCAGGAGTGTTGGCACAGCATGGGAGAGGGAGCCTGACTTATAGTCGCCTGACCACAAGAACCCAGACCCAAGTGGCACCTTGGGCCCACCCATTTTTCCCACTGTGAACAAGGGTTCCTTTGCCACCGGGATCTCATCCAAAGGAAGCATCCAAAGGTGCCCTGGGGCCCACCTGTTTTCCCAATCGGGCATGTGGGACTTATTGCCTCTGGATTCCCACTAAAGGGAAATGTCCTACCTGGGGTGCCAAGAGGAAGTGCAGCCTTCCCTGTGACCCACCCCAGGCTACTTGGCACAGTAAACCCTGGGGTTGCCAAGTAGAGGCATACACTCCCTTAGTCCCACCCAAAGCTACCTGGCACTATGAACACCATGCCTCCCCTATTCCTCAGGAGGTGGTAGGTTACACTGTCAGTGATAGGGTTGTGGGTGTCCTGCATGGTTGGGTTGGAGTAGATGACCCAGGAGGTACCTTCGAACTCTGTGATTCCATGATTCCCCTGCTGGGTTGGCCATGCTTGCAGACTTGCCATTTCATAAGGAGGCCCCATACCTGGGGAGTCTCATGAGCAGACCAAACTCCCCCCAAAACAGGCTCCATCCCATACTGAACTGTCAGATGTGACAAAATGCAATTCAAAGATAATTAACAGTGGTCATCCCAACCCAACAAATATAAACCCAAGATATCAGGGTGGGTGGGAGGGATGCTGTTCCGATGGCGGTTCTGGTGGACAAGGCTGGGCTTCCCCGCATGTGGCAACTTTTAAGGAGCTATGAGCCCACGCCTCCTCGACCGCATCCCATGAGGGACACGCTAGCACCACGCCCGTCCTACGTGACACTGGCCTCCCTTCCCCCAGTGTGTCTTCTTCACCGCCTGGCTTCTCTGCTTCTTCAATGGCAGCTATAGGTTAGTCTTCGCCACTATCTGTTTGGGTGAAGAAGTAACATATTCTTTCACTGAGAATGTTTTAACGGTCAAGCTACAGAAAATAAAAATTGTTTCAAAAGAACTATATTCTATGGTGTTTACAATAATATCATTAAAAAACATAAGGCCTGAATATCAAAATACATTAAGAATAATCAAGAATAAGCTTTACATAAGCTGTTATAAATTCTTATACAAATGTGATGATAAAGACCAGCACAGGACCGTAAGCATTTCAGCCTCAAAGGCCTTCCTCAACAATATACAACACGGTTCTCAGAGACATATCCAGAAAATAAACAATACAAATCCATCCTGACCATTTGGTGGTATTTGAAAATACAGAAGGGGAGAGAAAATAAAAAAGGCAAATCGTTTTAATAAAGAAAAGCATCTTTAAAGCTATACTGACTTTTTAAAAATGTGAAAAAAAAACATTTCTACCTTGTATATTGTGTGGTTTGAACTATGGGTCCTTTCACATGGTAACTGTACGTACCCATAAATCATCAATGGATACTATAATCTATAAAACAAAAGTTTTATGAGCTATGTTATATTATAAATATACAAAGGAACATCTGACTCTCAGAAAAGTAAATGCACACTAACCTGATATACAGTTTCAAGTATTTCCAGATTTGTGTGTCATCAACTAACAAATGAAATCCAATAGCATGTTTGGCATAATTGGCTCAGCTATATGATGCAATGCCTCCTAGGTGATATGCAATTCTGCTCCCAAAGGCACTTAGCTACAAAAAAAGAAACACTCACAGTCAAGCACAGCAAATCCAGTCTGCTTGTTGTGCTGCAGGGACTGCTCTGTTTGGCTTGCTTCAGGGCTATTTCAACTTCCAGCTCCACACTTAGTCCTTTCTAACCCTATAGATTGTGTCCTATTATTTTGTATATGAAAATTCACATCATAAGCCAGACAGAGTTCATTTCTGGGGACAGTGTGTGTCTGTGTGTGTGTGTGTGTGTGTGTGTGTGTGTGTGTGTGTGCATGCACATTACGTAGTAACTTCTACTAATGACCCTATGAATTGACTGGCAGTTGGTGACTGACCCAGTTTTTGGCAAACAAATTGGCCACAGCCGATTACTAACCTGATCCCTCCCAAACAGAGGGTTGGACCAAATGTCCAGTAGGGGAGTCTGACCCCCTTCAGTGGTGTTCCGGCTCCATACCTCAATCCTAGCCGGGAGGATGGGATGCCTTCTGCCATGGAATCTCCTGGGAAGCAACTATAGAGGGACCCAACAGGCGTCCGCCTCAATTGGTGTCCCCTGGCTGCTTGGCCCCGAGCCCCTGGCCTCCCAGCCGGGTAGCCTGTGCCCAGTTACTGGCTGGTCTCCTTAGTGAGACCCCCTACCCCAGGGAGTCCCATGCGCAGATGAGCTCCCCACCAACAAGCTCCCTACCTGGCATAACCCATGGCTGCGGCAAAGAAAACATCAAAACAAGAGGGGGGAACGAGAGGGTAGCTGTCTGGGCAGCATGGACATGGAGAAAGGGTGGGTTGCCTCGTGTCCACCCTATTTAAGGCTGGCCGTCCTGCCTTTCTCTGATAACCATTTGGGGGCCCTTTCTTCATTGCGTGATTTTCACACCCATACATAGCAACGAGGCATGAATTATCTTGATCTTGGTCACCAGTGACATATCCTCACACTTCAAGAAACTTTTCTAGCTCCTTCATGGAATGGGAAAATTGATATATTTGGTATAATGTTGGAAAATGGGAAAGAGAATCTATCTCTTTCCTAGGAAACAGATACAAGAATTAATTCTTTCTCAATTATAACTATACATGCAAGAAATCTACAAGGATTTGCAGGGGGCATCTTATTTTATCTTTCTGTTGCTTTTCCCTGAAAATGCCTTTAGCCTCTCCCCCTTTCCTGCTTTATTGTGACATTCCCATATACCAGTTAACCTACCTTTATTTGTCCCACCCCCTTCAGCCTTTTGTTCTTCCTTCCTGGTAACCACTTCCTGTGAAAACTTTTATGTGGTTTCATCTGCTGAGCCCAGTTGTGCAATGAGGAACCCATAAATACATTAAAGATATATCGACTGCTTCAGTGACTACATCCAGCCACCTCATTCTTTCTTGTAGCAACCCTCATATACTCAAAGTTCACCAGTCCTTTTCTCCTTCCCTCTCACCTTTCCATTCTGTGTTACAAAACCCTTGCAAGACCATTTCTGCACTAGGAAACATACCTTGTTCTAGCCTTGCTTTGGATTTCCTTTAAATGCTGCAAGTCAACTCTAGTCTTTCCACATTTGAGCTTTACTCTCCTCATTTCCCAGTCTGAAATTCGTTGTATGCTTTCTGCACTGAGTTCAATGGAGGCAGCCTCCCATCATGCTTTGCCCCCTTCCTCTTTTCAAAAAAATGTGGTTTTGCAAAATGGTGCATGCTTGCACCTTTCTTTTTGCTGTGCCCCTTAATCTGACCATTCTGTGCCCTTGATTGCTTCCCACCCCCAAGTGTCCTGAATATAATATTTTTTTAAAAAACTGGGTTATAATGTTATAATGCCTACTGTGCAAGACTGCTTTTTAAAATTTAGAAACAGCATTGTAACATTTTTACAAAAAGTCAGATTTTTTTGAATGGAGAAAGGGAGGGGAAGGAAAGGAGGGAGAGGGAGGATGGCAACAAGGAAAAGGATATGCTCAAATTACTCAAAATGGCAGGTGCAGCAAAAAAAAAACCTGAATGCATGCATGTCTGTACTGAATTAACCCTGAATTAAACCCTGTTAAACCGTGCTCGAAAAGATGAAATTGGGTTTTCTGGGGGTTCCTTTGCTTCAAGGCAAGTGAGGGTCCAATTTGGGTCTGCACCTGAAGAAGCAGATTTCAGTGCAGAAACAAATGAAAAAGTCAACCCTTTAAAATGATATGGCTAGTATGAAAACAATCTGAGATAAGGTTTATCATGGTTAGTTGACTATAGTAGGAGAATGTAGTTTGGGTGGTGCAGAAACAGATAGTCCTGGAGAATTTTAATTTCTTGTAGATAGTAGAGCACTGTAATAGGGCTAGCCATAAACTGGCTGACATCATGAATTCATCATGAATCCTGGCCAGTTCATGGTTTGTCGAGCAATGTTTCCAAACTAAAGAACCATTGTGAACTTTCATGATTTTTGATGCAGGTTGTGGCATTTCATGAAAAAAATTGAGTAGTAAGGAGCTTCCTGCTGCTCAGCTGTATGGTTTAAAGTGCTATATGGTTTAAAGTCTTGATTAAAGTTCCTGGAATGATGGGGCTGCTGACCAAGGTTCTTCAGACAACAGATGGAGGAATAGAAATGTTGTTTCCAGTTACTTGGCTGAAGATAAAATTGTCTGGTGGCCCTTTCATCAGTGAGGCTCTGGGGCCTTTTTTTTTTTTTTTTTGACTTCACCAAAGATTCCAGGAAAAAAGGAGTCCACCAGATTAGATATTAGTAATAATGTCAGAGCATGGGTAGTTTGGTAGCCATAGTGGTTAGTCAGTCCAGCAAGCAGAATTAGTTGAAACATGAGCTAGAGATAGAAAGGAAGCTATCTAAAATTACCTAAATGATGGATTGTGAGGTGGCTTCTTGAGTCTCATAGATGACGTGAAAATAGCTCTAACTCTGACTTATTATATTCTGGGCCAGCACTCAAGAGAGAAATAATAACCCTGTGTTGGCTAATGTGGATTTTGCGGGACTTCGACACTATACCATCTATACCTGTCCCCACATTTGATAATCCTTATTAAACTTTATATAACGCAGAATCCATCTTAGGAAGTCATTTTCACCCTTTTATCAGACAATGAATGGCATTTCCAAGCAAGTTAGTGGAGTTCTTATGAAAACAACATAATCAGTGTTCATTTAGCTTGAATGAGACCTATGTGGACATACTCCATTTAATTTTCTTAGCAACACTTTGAAGAGTAGTACGAGCTATCAAACACACAGCCTCCAGTGATCCCATTTGTATAATGTTAATAGCCATAAACTGAAGTTCTACACATATGCTCACCAGAACTGTTCCCTCATAATAACTGATTTTATAACCTTTGAGCCCCTGTGTCCAGTAACCATGGCGATGGGGTTAAAATTTGTTAGATATAAGCTGGCTTGATTAGGCTTGTGTGGGGAGGTGAACTGAGTTGAGAGGTCTAGGCCATTAATTCTGTAGTCTCCTGTCAGCAGACACACATTTATTTTTCTTGCTATGTTATTAAAGTATTTCTGACACCTATCAGATGTGAAAATTGAAGAAACAGTATCAAGTAAACAGTAGACAAAGTTTATTCTGGGGGTTATCTTCATTTCCTATAACCGCTAACTCATAATGGAATATTTCCCTTCTATTTTAATATCTTCTTTCTGCTTTTTAAAAGGAAGTCTTGCCAGAGATATTACAGGACATCTGTGTTCACTTAGAAAGTGCTAACAAGGGTTGTGTGGCCCTGGGGTTTAGCTATGTTTAACTTGCTCTAGTTGGAGTCAGGATTTTATACGATGCATCCTGCTGCGATAGCCTAGTGGGAAACTATTTGTATTAAGTTATTTAAAAAAAATTCTGTAATGGTTATATCATCTCTCCCTCTTGCTGAGAATCCAGATATTACTCAATTTTATTACAGTCTACTTTGTAGGTGAAAATAAAAAGCCCTACAGCTAAGAAAAAGAAGTGTGTTAGAATATTTTCTGGGCAGTTTTCATAATTGCTTTTTTTGCCCTAGAGAATCACCATTTTGACAGTGATAAGAAACAATTAGCAGACGAAACAATGGTAAAGGAAGTAGATATGAATAAAACATTTCATTTTGATGCACCAGTGCTGTTCTTAGTATTGCTACAAGATTAGAACCTGGATAGGACAACAAGAACCACAAGGGCCAATTATATATGGTGGCAACTGTGCCAGGCAACTGCCGATTTCTAGCAGCAGGGCAGCATGCCCCACCACTTCCCATGTACACACGGAGGACAAAATGCTCTGGCCCACAAAGTCCACCTTGCAGTTGTGTGTGCACACAAACAACTCTGGGGTAGGAAAGTTCTGCTGTGCCTCACAGCAGCGGTGGCAAAAGGGGCTGGGCGGCACAGGGATCCCACCACAGGAGTGTAGAAATGCTCTTTCAGCTCTGCAGCACTGCAATGATGAACAGGGCATTTTGTGTCCTTGTGGGGATACTGTAGGTGTGGGGAGGAATCAGGCCTCAAAGGCCCAGCTCTTCCCTTACGCATGGGCCTGCCCTGGCTGGGCCTCTGGCTACCACAGCAAGTCAGGGAATGCAGAAGAATCTTCATTCCCTTGCCGTGGGCCATAAAAGGACCAAACACAGGCCGGGAGAGGGTCTGGACGGCGCCAGTGCCATGCATCAGCATAGATTAGCCCCACTGGCATGCAAGCACTGGCATGCCTTTCCTGCCCATGCATAATCAGTCAAGTAGATTTTCACTTACAGAACTTGTCTGATGCTTCGTCTTCATCATCCCATCACACACCCTAAAAAGCTGTTTCTGAGATTCTTAGGACCTATATTGGATGCAGCACACAGGGCTGAAGCTCAAGCTGGAAATTTACAGAAATGTCATAGATACAATTTTTGATTCAAAATGTTCAAAATTTCTTTGTGAAGTCCACAGCTGCTGGTAAGAAAGCATTAAAATGGATCAAGTTATGCAAAAGCAGTCACCAGTAATTATTTATTTAAAATATTTCTATCCCACCTTTCTCCCAACCAACAAGGCTCAGTGTGGCTTACATCATTAAAAATCAGGTAAGATCTTATTTCACAATACTATCATACAAATAATAGGAGAATAAGCCATAATAATTGCCTTTCACTGTCAAGCTACCCCAGGTATGTTCTTTGTATCAAGTGAAAGTTGCATAGGGAGTAGTACTTATCTGACTCCACTCCGTCAGCATTCAGAAGGAGTTTTAATTAACCAAGTGGTCCAGGAAAAAGTAAGGGGGGGGGAAGAGATTAAGAGGAAATGATGGCAGGGACAGGGAGAAAAAGTAAAACTGATCACATGGCATGACAAGACATGCAAAGCTGGGGAAGGACCAGAGACCACACAAGCTGCATGTTTTTGACAAACAGGAAGGTCAATATACACACACACATATACTTGATAGAGAGTGATCCTTCACAGCTAAAAGATAAAGCAGGCTTCAGAAGCCACCCAAGCAAAACCATGTCTTTGCCCTCCTCTCTCCTAATGGCATTGAATCGAAGTTACATGGCCAGAATGGGGTTGTTCTCCATCAGTGTTGGTGAGTGCTTGCTGTTTTCGTCCAATCGCAGGGTGTTGAGGTCATCCTCAAGGCCGACCGCACTGAGGTCCTCAGGGTAGGCTTTAGTCACAGCAGTGCTGTAAGTCTGTGCTACCAGTTGCCGGTCACGGGATGCCAATTCTAAAATCTCGTTGGTTGGCTCCATGCTCCCGTCCATCTTGTGCTGCTTCATCAGTGTGCATTCACCTCCTTCTGGGGGTCCAGGTTGTACATGTAGAGGTACCCGTCTGCGGCTCCCACTAGCAGGAATAGAATCTTCTGGATGTTTATGTGCCTGCAGAAGGGGAGCCAGACTGTAGCAAAGGCCTGACCCTGGTTGAACATATTCATCTGGGCAGGCAGGTAGTTTGTGGAGACCATCAGCACTTTCCCAAAGTAACCTGTCCAGGTTGTGGGCTCCTCCTGAGGTTTTTCTTTCACTGTCTCAAGGCCAAGGAGGGGATGCTGATCCACCTCTTCACTCCTCTTTGGAATTCAAAAAGCTTATGCCACTCTGGAATGGAAAATACCCAAGTCACAGTCCCTTTTTTCGGATGCCAAGGCTAGCTTGGTACCACTTGCATCGAAGGCTAGTGCGGCCAGAGGACTATCCTGGGCAGGGATCATATTTGTGGCTCTCAGGTTAATGGTGTCAAAGACCTGCACTTCTCCAATGGTTGTGCTCCCTGGGTTGACCAGATAGCAATTGTCAGTGTTGATCGACAATGCACACAAGCCTTCAGGATTTGGGGGCATCACTTTCATGTCCCATATGTTGTGTATGTACAGAGACTTTTCTAAGCATACTATCAATCTCTGCCTGTTTAGCTTGACTGCCAGAATTGTGTTGGAATAGCTGTAGTTGCAAATCATCGTCCCCTTCTTGAAGTGGCAGAGTTTCTGCTTCTGGGGGGCCTTGAGTCTCACCAGGCTACTGGAAAAGAGTCTCTCCACAATACATACATCTTTGGTGTCAGTGCATCCATAGATCTGCTCCAGTTTATCCACAGAAGAGAGAGAGAAGAATTTGTAACCTGATTTGCTGCTGACAGCCAGAGACTTGTTGTCCTGGTTGAAGTTGGTGAAGAGCAGTTAGCTGGCACCGGCCTTGCCACTCTGGCTGGCCAAGTTCATGACACTCTCAGGGCTTCCAGCCAGTGGGGAAGAGAGAGGCTCAGCCTTGGCTCTAGCCAATGTCTCATCCCTCATGGCAGTGCCTTGTTTACACTCTGGGAGCCCAGCTCCTCCACTTGCTTTCAAGTAGTCAGGATAGGTGTTTACATGGTTTTATAAGCAATAACACTTCAAAATTGTGTCCCTCCAACCCGTGCATCAGCCTGGTATTGGGCTGAGCCAAGAAATGGGGCTTTTTTCACAAGCATTGTTTTCAGTATGACTTCATTTGTAGTGATGACCCTTGCTATGCCAGAAAGGAGAAAGAAGTGAGATTCTAGAGTCATTTTTAATGTGAGATGATATTTCATTTTAGTCAAACCACCATATGACAAAGATACATGTATTTTCCTTAAAAATTATAATCATTGTACTTCATGGCAGTATATCTCTGGGAAAAAAATAATAGATTTGTGCTCCTTAATGAAAGCAACATATTTTTCCATTGTGGCTTCCTTGTCTTCACACCAGGGATTCTTGTTAAATGATATTTTTTTACAGCATAGAACTTAGTGTACTGAGTACATTATCAAATTTAGAAAACTTGCAGTTATATAATTCACTGAAGAATGGGGCAGAATACAGCATCTTGAAAAAGGACGAGCAACTAGATTGGATTTTACTAACACGGTTGAAATGGAGACTTTCCTTCTTGCTGTGAGTCAAAACCTGCAGAGAGCAAAAATAGAGTGACCTCAAAAAAGGCATGAACAGCAATTGGCATTCCAGACCAATAGGATTTTGGAGCTGTCAATGGTTTCTATCCACAGAACTGCATTCAGAAGGCTCTCAGAAAATCCCCAAAGCACCATCTATAATATATTGAAAGACTGAGCTGTTTCTAGACATGATTACAAGATTCACGTGCCAGCAGTCACATCGACCCTGCCTAGTCCAGGATGGGACTAGGTATATATGCACTGTGTGTGTGTATACACACACACACACACACATGGCCAAGGAAATTTACACCAATAGGAAGACTGTAGGAATAGGCTTTGCCCATCTGTACTGGTGACATCAGAAATATAGGAAACAGGTTTATGGGAAATAATAGTATGGTGTTCTATATTCATGACATTTTTACATAGCTTTTGTGCAGTTCATGCAATTTTTCAAATCCCTGATAGAGGAGGAAGAATGGGGATCTTTTAAAAATCTTGTTTAAAAAATGTCATGCTGATAATTTAATGAGAAGTTTGAACTGGTATAAATTACATTTCCCCCTCATATATTTACATGAATCCAGTGAGGTAGGTTAAGCTAAGAGATAACAACTTTTATTTTGTTACTGAATATTTTTGCAGCTTGCTACATAGCTCAGAGGTTGTCAAGTAAGTATGGAATAAAACAATTAAAACAAAAATATGACAGAAATGTTCTGTTATAAAGATCCCAGTAAAATATAATAAAAGTGTAATGAAGTACACCAAATACAAAACTCTGAAACAACTGAACAGCAAGTAAGTCAAGCCGAAGAAAAGCAGTTTCAATCATATTCACCTGCCAAAAAAAAAAACAAACAGGCAAAACTAAAACTGAGATGAAACCATTGCTCAGTGATAGAGAATGGATGTACTCCTAGGTTCAATATATGCCATCTCCACTTAAAAAGATCACATGGCATAAGTTGCAAAAAACCTCTTCCTGAAATCATGGAGAACTGCTGTCAATCAAAGCAGAAACAGTGACCTTGATAGACATGGATCTGGTTCAATACAAGGCAATTTCAAGGATTCAGGCACCCTCAGTAACCTGTAACCAGTAACCTGTAACAACAGCCTGAAGGAACAGAAATAGTTTTACCTTATAACACATTTTTGTCATACAGGTGCCATGAGAATGCCAATGAGAAGGGTGTTCCATTATTTCAGAAAATGGGACCATATATAACAAGGCCTTCAGAGCAGATCTTTCAAATTGAATGACACAGATCCCCTGGTTCTCCAGTGAATTTATATCATAAGCATCAACATGCTGAAATGTGCTCCAAGATGGATTGCCAGCTAGTGGAATTATTTTACTGCTGTCAAGGTCTGTTCTTGAGCAGGTATAGTAATTAACCACCCAATATATATTGAGTAAAGGCATTACACAGTGAAGAAAAAAGTTGGGTGTCCATCCAAAGTAATATATTTGATAATACCTCTGTTGTGAACCTGCTCTTTCATGGAAAACTTGAAGATCAAGGTCACCTAGCAAGTTTTACTGCATTTATTTATTAATTCGTTTATGTATTACCTGTCTTGTATATGTTAATAAATTGTGTATGTTAGTAAATTTAAATTACTTAGAATATTTTTTTTAATAAATACAATGAATTTAAGATACTTTAAGAAAGGGGAATATTATTCTTTCCACTTGCCAGGAGTGTTTCAGAATAAAAGTATTTATTTCTCTTCTCAAATGAAGTCAGAAAATAACACAGCTGAGCCACTTTCAGGGAGGGCACTACAAAATTCTACA
Source organism: Paroedura picta (assembly GCF_049243985.1). NCBI lineage: Eukaryota > Metazoa > Chordata > Lepidosauria > Squamata > Gekkonidae > Paroedura > Paroedura picta. The sequence continues at coordinate 53,819,068 of NC_135377.1, forward strand.
GCCAGACACACAAAAAAGTTCCTGCTCCTAATAGAACCCACACTCAAGGAAGATGTTCGAATCAGGGCTCCAAAAGCTATTTTTAAATGTTGGAACCTTCAGTATGAGAGAAGGTAGTTCTTTAAGGTATTCAAATATCAAAAAACAGCAAGTTGAAATAGACCCTTTCCCCTAAGCCTGATGCAGGTCTTTTAGAGCAAATGTAATACATTAAGGACAATCAATAGAGTGCAAGATGCAGATGTCATCTTATACTAGCTGAAGGTTTTGGACCATGTATGGATGGGGATTTGGAATCCAGCTCTGAAACTTTTTCCACTACACAATAATTGCTCATGATAATTTGTTAAGTGGTTAAAAGGTGTTCCAAATAAATAGGCCTAGGACTTAGGAGGCAAAGAATAAAACTTTGTGGAAACTCTGTGAGTAGTAAGAAACCACCAGAAACAAGAAGCAGTTGGTGAATGGTGAATGGATTTTCTAATAATTTGGAGAGGAAACAACAGCAAGCAAGAGTGAAAAAGAGCAAAGGAACTCCCAGGGAAATCTATGTGTGGTCTTTTGTTTGTAATCTCTACAAATCAGAGAATCATAGAGTTGGAAGGGGCCTCCAGGCTCATCTAGTCCAACCCTCTACAGAAGGCAAGAAATTCATAGCCTCCCCCCCCAAAAAGAAACAGAATCCCTGGTCAGTCAGGTCTGCATGCTCCACAGCATACTGTGTCCCCACAGGGAATTTCAGCACCGGATCTGTTCTGATGCCAAAATGTGCCCCATGGGAATGCTATCTCACCTTCCTGCAAAATAAAAACATTTTGATCTTCCTCGCAATGCTGTGAAGTGCAGTGAAGCTGTTTAGAGCATCTTTTGATCCTTGCTGGCCTCCATAGGGTGGGGAGAAGTTGGGTCTGGCTCTTCCCATCCAGATGGGCTTGCTACAGGACAGGCCCCATCAGCCCCCACAGCACCAAAAGGGAATGCAGAAGCATCCATGTTTACTTAGCACGGGGCTTCATAATTCCTTAACTGTAACCTCAATCTTCCAGCCTTGTATAATTTTAATATTATTAGACATTTTTCCCCAAAATTACCAAATTAGATATTTTTGACCAGTTGTTCAGAATCTTCTAATTGGCCTCAATAACCATCCTGGCAGCCACCTAACGGAAATTTACAAGATTTTCTGCTTGCTATATATACAATCACCAAGGCATACATTTAGAAGTGCCAGCTTCTAGGTTCAAAATATTCATTTGTAATAAGACTAATCTCTGTAAACACTACCTTCCAAAAGTTAAAAACCAAAAGAAATAGGTAGAAAACCACAGGTAGAAAAGTTCCAAATTCCCTACACCCTCTCCAACAATACCTAGAGATTGTAAGGCCCAACCTGGGCTGATTCTGCACTTTTGTTTTTTCCGGTGTGGATCCTGCTGAATCCAGATCGATTTGAACTCGAGTCTTCCTCTTCCCCCCCCATTGAAACAGAAAAGTGTTCTGTATGTGGTTAGAGGAGTTCAGGAGGGGAGGGGGGAGCCAAGCACAGCTGGACCCTCTTTCTTTGTTGTCTTGAAGGTGGGGGAAAAGAGGATTGGAGACAGCAGAGGAACCAAGCACAGCTGGAGCCTCTTTCTTTCTTTTCTTGAATGGGGGGGAGGGAGAGGATTGGAGACAGCAGAGGAGGGAGAAAAAAACCCAAGAGGCAAATCTTAGGCTTTAGGCTTCTAGAGCTTCTGCAGAGAGAAATTAGAGCTTCCGCTTTAAGGCAAGCTTGTCACCTGCCTTGGCCAATCAGCCTTGGCCAATCAGGGCTTCTCTACCATGGAATCTGCAACAAATTCGAAGCAGCCAGAGCTCCGCATGATTTCTCATGCTTTCTCAGTCTAATTCTTCAAATATTGAGGGTTATATCCACTCTAGGATATTGCAGGATAAAGGTAGGGTCACTCCAGATCAATCATGCTTGTTGCAGAGGGAAAATTTAAATTGGACAAAATCAAAATGGAAATTGCATTCAGTGGAGATGGCAGGAACTGAATCGACCTGGGATTGGAATAAAAGCTCCGTGCAGTTTACACCCTGGAGGCTGACAGCACAAAGTTATGCAGTAAAATATTGACCATTTCCACACGAGAAATATCTTCCTGGACAGCATCTGAACATGGTGACTTTTAGAGCTCCTACCTCATGATGTCACCAACATCCTGGGGTTGTCTAGTAGGCAGATCGAGCTAGGAAAGTGGATTTAGCACCCTCTATCATGCATCCCATCCACAAGCAACAAGTCAGAAACCAGGGATAAGACTATGGAGGGGGAATCGTGTGAGCATTCTTAGCATTGTCCCTCCCTTGCACCCACCCTCCCCTCACCATTTCCTGCCCACTGCTTCCAAGGAAGCTTCTTGACTAGGGCCCCCCTGCATGCACTTCTTCTTTGCCTCCTTCCCAACAGCTCTGGCAGCTGCCATTGCTGCTAAGTGCCCATCAATGTATGCACCTGGCTCCATTTTTTGTTGTTATTAAGCATGGCAATGGCTGCTGCCTCCTCCATCTCCTCTTTGGCAGGCACCTGAAAGGCAGGCCCAGGTAACCTGAGTGCACTCCCACTATGCGAAAGTGGGGAGAAGGCATTTGGCAAGCAGACAGCTTTTCAGCGCGGCTGGGAGTGGTTGTGTAGCACCATGAAAGTGGCTGTGCTGGACCTGGGCACTGCCTTCACCAAGCTCTTCAAGCCTCCTGTCTCTTCTTCTCTTCCTGTCCCTTTCTCTCCGACCTTCATCTCATCGCCCAAGCTGCCACTGGTGCCACCCCTGCCTCCCTCACCATGCCCTTCGCTGGCTGGCTGCACCACTGCCTTGATGCCCGCAGGGAGCTTGTCCAGCACTGGCATGATGCAGATGGTGCCTGGCACTAGGGGCAACTCACCATGCTTAGCTGTGACATCTTTTTTTTTTTGGGGGGGGGGGGTGTTTGTATTATATTTTCCATGACGACAGGCATGCATAGCAATACATTTGAATTGCCATGCGTAGTTTTCAACTTAAAAAAAAAAAGAATTATGCTCAGGGGAACTTTGGAGACTCACAAACATCTACTGAGAGGGCATTGGTTTCCTCCAATGATTGATAGGCTGAGGAGTGGTGAGTAAAGAGTGTCTCTCTTCTGCCTTTTCCACCACTAGTGAGGAGGGAAAGAGGTACAACGTAGTGGCAGAAAAAAGTGGGGAGACTTTAGAGTGTGGAGGGGCAAAAAGTGCTATTTTCTATCCTGCAATTGTGGGCAGGAGACAATGCATGATTTGGCCCTCTGTGCAGAAATAGTCAGTATGTGCAGTGAACTGAGTGTGTACACACCCCAGTTTCATTTGTTTTTTTTGTTTTGAAGAACACATCTGAGTTTATTCGACACAGAAACAAGACTGAAGGAGCACCAATTAGAATTTCAGCGCTTTGATTGTGAAGTCTCTTTGCATGGAGATGTAATGTATCATCTCCTCACTCTTCCAGTAGTGGAAGGAGATCTCATGACCATCAGCCAGTTTCACTTTCAGCTCAGAAGCATCAAAGAAGAAGGTGACTTTTGCTTACTCGCTGTGCTGAAAAGGGCAATGGTTCTCCTGATGTTCTTCCCTCTACACCTCATCCTGTCTGGAGTTGAGCATGATTGTGTTCACATCCCTGTGGAGGTTGAAGTGTGGATTAAAGTGGAGAACCATGTTGTCGATGTCTTGCCCAAGGTTCAATGCAAAACCTTTGGCATCCAGCAAGACTTTCCCCTTTTCTTGGACACTTTCTCCGGTCTGGTGTTTGAGCCGAGTTGCAGTCAGTCCACTTTTCATGCTGCAGTCTCAGTGCAAAGTACAGCTGGCAAATCCATTCTCAGCCCACCGCTGACTCCAAAGTTTTATCCATTTTGAAAAGAATTTATAGCATTCCCCACATTTTTGTATGCTGATCTGCCAAAAAGAAAAGTGCTTCAATTTTTTATACTCTATTGTTTATCCAGCTTTTCATAGCGATTTACATGACCATTGGAAAGGAGATTAGTATAAGCATTCTGTTTTATGATGGATACTTTTATTGTTCTTGATTATCATGAGCATTGTTAAACAGAAAGAATGGCACATAAAATAGCTTAGAAGATATTTCCTTTTGGACACTGGATCATAGTAAACCAAAAGATGGTTTTTAAATAGTTACATTTTTTGCATGTAAAAATTAAATGAATATCTTCTTTTTACAAGGCAGAGTGTTGCACTAAGATCTGCAATGTTGCCAACTGGTCAGGGATGATAATGTTCTATCCCTTCAAATAGAAGTGTAATATACAGAAATAAGCAGGTGAATCAAGTAGCTAAATAATTTCACCTGATAATCATTGCAGATCAAAAGAATATTAAATGGTTAGCTAGAGGGACCAGTATAAAAATTTGCACCTCTATAGAGGTAAGAGAAATGGGAACAGATTTTATTCTGTATCAGAAATTGTTGGGTTGGTGTAGGATACTCATGCTCCCTTTTCCTTCATTTAACTGCAGCAACAGTTCTCAGTTTATCCACAGGAAATGCAGTGTCCAACATTACAGTGAAATGGGAAGACACCTCCCCCTCCCCCTCAGATATCATTTGCAAGCATTAACATATGGTTTACACTATCATGCTTTGCTAGGGTTGCCAATTTTAGGTTGGAAAATTCCTGAAAATTTGAGGGGGGAGGGGAGTAGAGGTAGGGGTTTGGGGACCTTAGTGAGCTATAATGCCATGGAGTCCACCCTCCAAAGTAGCCAATGTCTTGGGGAGGGGGACTGATATCTTAATCTAGAGAACAATTGTAATTCCTAAAGGTTTTCAGCTCCACCCGGGGGATGACAACTAGGGTTGTGCGCTTCAACCAGTGAACAGGCTTCATACCAGCCTGAAGCAGCCAGTGCCACAGCGCAGGGGGGAGGGGGGGAGCCATGCCGGTGCACCAATCAGCACCTGCACGCAGGCACAGAGTTCTGCTCCTGCTTGCATGCTGCCATATGGTGTGCCAGCACCAGCACCGCTCTTTTCCCCCCTGTGCCATGGCACTGGCTCCTTCAGGCTGGAACGGCTGCTTCACCGGTTGAAGAGCACAACCCTATACAACCCTACATCTTGCAGTAAGATAAGTATGTCCAGTGAAGGAGCCTGTTCCTTGGTCTCTTGACCCTTCTACCTGGACACCCTTTGCTTAATGAAGTTGAGAATCATAAGACACATTTCTAATAAAAATCATCATTTGAATATGCCTTTAATGGTGCTTTGATTTAGTATCATCAGCCAGCTGGTATATTGATTTAAAAGGACACTGAGGCTGATGACTCACATGGCTGAATACTTTTTTCCCATACACAAACATAAACTGAAATCCCTACATCATGCAGAAGAGTAGACCAGTAGGTTCCATAATAACCTAGTTTTTTAGGGTCAGGAGTTGCCAAGCGTCACAATCAGTCGCTCTTCCCTCTGCAGTGGTCTTGTCCATAAATGAGTTCCTGTTTCAGAGAGAGAACTAGTCCTTCGTCCCCATATTCCTCAAGTCATGATTTCTCGAAAGAGAGTGCCAAACAAGGCTGCCAATTACGATGATGACTTTTTGTGTCTTGGCCACCTGCCTGCTACTATCAGCTCATTTTTGCAGAGGCTGCCAAAATGCTGTCAGGCCAGACAGTAATCGGTGTCTGTCAATGGCCTATTGACCTACAACAGGAATTAGCTACAAACAAATCACCAAGAGGCAAACTGCTCCATGCTTCCAATCCAGCTCATCCCTATGACTCTCACAAGATGCTATTTTTTACTTGTTTTAATAGGGATCCTGTCACTTGATGAGTGCTTGACTACTAGGTGGAGTGAATACTACAGTGCTGGTAAAAATGCATCAGATAAAAATGTGAGATCTTTGCAATTCTATATTACCTAGTGGGACAGCGATTTATCTGTCGTTCTTATGAACTCTTGACATATATAACTATTTCAGCTGTAGATATAAATATTCTTTATGGGGAAAAAAGCACACAAAATAATGGAATAGGCTGCCTAAGGAGGTGGTGAGCTCCCCCTCACTGGCAGTCTTCAAGCAAAGGTTGGATACACACTTTTCTTGGATGCTTTAGGATGCTTTGGGCTGTTCCTGCATAGAGCAGGGGGTTAGATTAGATGGCCTGTATGGCCCCTTCCAACTCTATGATTCGGTGATTTGGTGATTCGGTGATTCTATGATTCTATGATTCTATGATTCTATGATTCTATGATTCTAATCACCTAAATGGAAGTAATTTGCTACACAAAGTTTTATGCAAACATGGGCTGCCCTCCTCTCTTTAGTCTCAAGGGGTGGTACAAAGATACATGCAGAGAATCTTTGCAGACTCTAATAATAATAAGGGAGTTGCAGTCCTTTTATGAGTGTCAGAGTTTTGGGTTGCAGGTCATATGTAAATATCTATTTTACCTTGATACATTCTATGTTCTCCAAGGATTGAAATGTAAGTTAAATGTGCATACTTACGCAGGACACTGCCTTTGAGATACGGGGGTATAAAACAAACATTTAAATAAAATAAAGAACTATAAACCAGGACAGTCACCAGTTCAAACCTCGAGACAGTCATGAACTAAACAGGTGACCTTAAGGAAGTTATTCCTAGTCTGCCTCAGCCCTTCACCTCAGAGATGGGACAATATTGCTCATCATAGCATCATAGCCAGGAAATGGATCTCCAAAATGGGTTTATATTAAAAAAAATGTGTCCATGTGTTTCAACCTTTGATATGATGATGCTAATAATGATGATGAAGTTGATTAATTCCATTTTTCTCCCATCCCTACAAGTGAATTCAGGGTGGTTCACAACATGAGATTCAATAATAAAACAGTTTAAAACACTGTTTACAACAGTTAAATCTGTATATCGTGCCTCACGGTATAAATAAAAGAGTAAGGGGAGTTGGGGTGGGCTGTGTCCAGGATTGAAATCCCAGATTGGCCCCTTGCCCCCGACTGACAAGCGTAGGGGCCAATTGGAAGGTGCATGCAGTGCGCCTTCCAATTGACCCCTCTGCCATTCCCCACCGGGACATGCCAGGTAGGCGGCTGCCGAGGGGAGGCTTCGGCACGGGCCTTGGAGCAGGCCTGCTGTGTCTGCAATGGTGTGGCCCTGCTCTGAGGGCCACGCCAAAGCATGGGAATCTCCAGGGAGGGAGTGGCCAGGGGAGGCTTCTCCCGTCTACTGGGGGAACAATGGGAGGGGGCCAGTGGAAAAAGGCTTCCTGCGGGCCTCGGGCCAGCCTCTGAGGCCCACGGGGAGCCGGCTGACTCAGCAGCAATGGGGGCCAGTGTGGGGGGCAGGCCCCTTCCAAGCCACCCTCCTTCCACCCCTGCCCCATCCCCTTTCAAAGCCCATTTATTTTAAATGGGCTTTTAAGCTAGTACAGCAATAAAACATGGATAATTAAAGGATTTTAAAATGTTTTCAAACTGTTATTCCACTGTCATCTTTCACCTTACTTAGCACATTTATATGGCTGAAACACAGGACTCTAAGTAGTTTACAGACATCCAAGAGGAATACAATCCCTTAAAATCCCAATATGCCCAAACATTCTCCCACTTATTACCACAAACATTCAAAATGGGAGAAATTCTGCATGCTTGCAATCTGCAAGCCAGGGTGGCCAGCAGCCCTTCTCTCCTCAGTCTCAAGTCTTTTCATCATCTCTAGGAAGGGGCAGTCTGCAGGCCGAGATGATAAATGGCCTCTCCCTTCTCAGCCCCAGTTCGGTTTCTCATTTTATGTAAAGAAATCCACACATCTTTAGAGTATCATAGCAATGCCAAAAATGTATGAATTTTAAAATTATGGACTAGTCAAATTGATTATAGCAGAGCATGAAAGCTGGCCATTCCACCTGCCATACATATGCAGTCAAATTGTTTGCCAGACTAGGATATTGTACAGGTTTAGCATATACAAGCACAAAATAGATAAGTACTGCTTCATTATAAAACTGGATACTTCACATTTTAGTACAGTGTTACATGTATCAAGAACACAGATGAACCTAACACACAAGCACACCATCCAGGATTTTTAAATGGCCAAGCCATAAACTCCATGTTCAGCGAAGAAGACTGAGTCAGAATCCCAAGAATTAACTGTTGTTTATTTTGCTGTTAACTATTTTGGTCAATAGGTGGCAGCGTCTACAACCTGTTTCTCTTGCATCATCCTTATAACTAGGATTAGAGACACATTTCATTTTGTCAGAGCAGTTCTGCTGGCGGTATAAATTAAATTGATCCTTTAGTAAGTTGGAGGATATATAGCCTTATTTCTCAGGTGCTGTACATTAATTTAATTGAAGTTCTTTTCTTGTTTCGATCCAAACATGGGGGAAAAAACAGTATCTCTGGTTACCTGAGGGCAATTTCTTTTTTTAAAGTGTACTTGTATCACAGTCCATGTTTGTTACTGGCTACTTAAATGATATGTATTATTAGGGATGCTACTGTTGCATGCTCTGGAGCAAATGTGATTGACATTTGAACTTATCATGTTCAAACTGCTCATTTATCTCTGTGTGGAGCCCCTCACTGGATTTCCCTCGCTATTTTTGCTTAAAGTTCAAATAGAACACCATGTTGAGCAACTTTGCACATGGGAAGTAGCCGCTTCTTCAGGTTTCTCTGCATAAATTGCTCTGTGCGGTTAAGAGTGGCTAAGTTTAGGAAAACAAAGCTACAGTTGTAACTTAGGTGTTCCAAATTGGGATAGCCTTTGCCACTGTCAACTTCCAGTGTGCCAAGAAGGCCTGCAGCAGCAGGTGTACTTCGGAGTAGATTTGCTTGGATGGGGAAAACAGTTGGCACAGGAAGGCCGTCCCAGCAGGTTCAAAATTGAGAGGAGAGAGGAAGGCAAAATCCTGCTCCATCATTCAGGATTTAAGTGCAATCCTAGTAATGACAACGTGCAGTCATTCAAGGACCCATAGTACAAGCAGCCATTCATCTTCCTGGACTCATGTATGTCCCTGAAACATGATTGGGTCATAGTGCTATCCTAGGCAGGCCTACCAATAATCCTATTCAAATCTTTTCAGGGGAATTGAGCCCAGCTGTGACTTTGAATGGGATGGAGCCTGTTGGCAGTAAGTCCAGTGTGTGATTGGACTCCCTGGGGTTCAGGGCCCCAAATAGGTTGCATCCCTTAGTGGAGGATTCCAGTTGTTCCAGTGTTCTGTTCTTCCAGTGGGGAATGGTATAGATCCATGGGGTGTGGTGCAGTCCACTGACTCCTAGATCAGGCTCCCACTCCCATGCTGTGCCAGCCCTCCTGTGGGAAGGTAATAAAAGCTGTGGCCTTGTTTATACCCAACATTGATTTGTCACATCTTATTCCAGCCCAAAAAGCCCTCCTGCAAGTCAATAACATTTATGTCTTAGGAAAATTAATGCTCGACTAAGAGGATGTGTACCTAAGGCATATAGGAAAGAAAACACATCAGAAAGTTTTACTTTTTCCTTTAGTATGTGAAGTGTGATCATTTCAATGTCACTATAAATGAAAATACAGCGAGTATGCTGTGGACAAAATGAAATATTTCAGTCCAATTATACTTACCTAGACAGACTACAGTTCAATTGCTATATTTAAGAACCATGAAAAGTTGAGTTTTGCTCCCAAAACTCAAGGTACGAATGAAAGGCAGAATGACTGAGCTGAACCGGGGCCACAAATTTATTAACTGGCTGATCTGCTGGCAAAGATCCTTCTTGTTTTTTTCTCCATTGTTCAAATGACCCCCCCACACACACACACACACACACACACAGACACCCAAATTGGTCTTAGTACGGTTGCCAACTAGCTAGGGGGGAAAATGTCCTGCTAACAGAAGGTTAATATGTGAAAATGAGCATTTGAGGGGATGCTTGGTATGCAGGTAAAGAACATCACTTTCTCTTTTCTGCGGATCAAACTGACATTAAAGGGACAAGTAGTGGGCCAGTTTAAAAACTGACTGCCCTAACAGTAGCATGTACCAGAATTCATTTTTTTTTGTTGGCCACATTTTAATGTGTGCCAAGAAGGATCTAGAGCAGGAATAGTCAAACTGTGGCCCTCCAGATGTCCATGGACTACAATTCCCAGAAGCCCCTGCCAGCCCCTGATCTAGAGTAAAATGTCAGAAAATGGGATTTAAAGGAGAGTGAAAGTAACACCAGCCATGAAAATTGACAAAGCAAAAAGGATCAAAGCACCAGCATACCAAAAAAAAAAAAAAAAAAGGGGGGGGGGAGTAAGCAAGTATCACATTCTGGCCCTAGGGGAAGTGAACCCAGATGGATTTGTCTTTTTACAGATGTCATTGGAACAGAATGGGAACAAATTGACTTTTCATGCCCCATGTTTTTGAAGGAGACAGGTTGAAATGTTCCATTTTCAGACTTGTCTAATAAGCAAAGTGTTAGAGTAACTACATGTTCATGACTTTTCAGCTTTCTGACATAAGTGCTTTAGATGCTTCAGTACTGAGAGTCTTTCATTCACAATATCCTATTTATATCACCTGTAGTCTCTGAACGAGATTATGTTGATTGGAAGATGGAACTGAGCCCTACAGTTTTCACAGCTCTGCCCTCAGCTCTGTTCCCGCTTGGAATTGTTTTAGATCTATGTATGCTAAGCCCGAGGTTTATATTGGTTGGAAAAGCCAAGTTGTGGTTTCCATAGCAACGGCTCGCGCAGCACACGCGTATGCAAATCATAACATTGCTGGAATGACTTTTTGACCACCAACAGAGAAAATGGTGGGTTTCCCTCATGCAGGAAAAGGGCTGTTTACATGACACTGAAAAGGTCCTCTCTACATCTCTTTTTGGAATTTAGCAGGCATGGGATCAGGAAACTTTTATCAAGAATGTTTTTTATATCAGTTTTCTAATATTTAATCATTCGTGCAGCAGGCAGAAACGAAGATATTTGATTGAAATTGTACAAGAATTCCCAATCAGCTACAGAAGTAATGAATAGAGAGTGTCTGGCATTCATCTGTACTTCATTCTGATACCACCAAGCCCCAGAATATATTGTAAAAAAAGTTATCTGCAGGATCAGACCATTATAAGTTCATTGGCATTAATGGACTTAGAAGGATGTAACTGATCAGTATTTCACTGATAACACACTGCAAAGAGTCCTGCAAATTCAGAACCAAGAAGACATTGCTCAACATCATGTTTTGGTTATCAACCTCTTGGGTGAACTTTTTATTTTATTTATACTTAAGTCACCTTTAAAGATTGTGTCTTCTGACAGATTTTGAACTGATGTATGTACACAAATGTTGGTGGTTTGATTAAAATTAAATTATTTATAAACATTTGGAACTTTCAGGGGAAGTTTGGAAATGCTTGGTATTCTTTTGTCTTACTTGCTTGATCCAATTTCTGTTCAACCTGGGCAGGGCAGCACTGAGGATGAATAGAGGGGAAGAGAAGAAGTCTGCAGAATTTTGTCATCCCACTAGCATGAGATTTCTGCCAGCTGGATCAAGGCGGTCATATACCCAATAAAGATTAAACAAATGTAAATAAAATATAAAAAATTAATTCAAGAAACCCCAGGCTTTCACAAAACCCTGGTAGAGAAAGCCTGACATGGGCTATTAAACCTTAATAAAACTGAAGATGAAATTGTGTTAGTCTTTAAAGTGCTACTGGACTTTTACTCTTTTCTACTGCTATAATAAGGAGGGAGAATTCGCATGGCTTTCTCCGTGTGGTGACCAGATAACTGCTCAGATGTATGGGAACTTGCATCAGCTTTCCTTCCCTCTGCATTCAGTGAATATTGGGTATATTGCAATTGCAAAGCAGCCAATGAAATATATATATATATATATATATATATATATATATATATATATATATATATATATATATATATATATATATATATATATATATATATATATATATATATATATATATATATATATTTAAAGACAAAATTGGTATGCTATTCTTACCAGATAGTTAATATCATTCAAGTCAGCACTGTTTCCCTAAATCAGTCATTTTTCAGTTTCCCATTTTTAAACACATTCACTTTAAAAGCTGCAATATTCACAACTATGTTCAAGAAGAGCATATTACTTAGGTAATTTATGAGACTGAAATATCTGAGAGAACCCAGATGGGAGTTTTGAAATTACAACATTGAATGTATGCCTTTTTGGAATTATCTGTGCTTGATTTAATTATGCAATGTAACTGAATCTTTAAATCTGAATTCCTTTTGCAACCAGTGAAGAAGACCAATCAGGCTGAAGATTGTTTTTAATGCTGTTGGGATGTGAAATGTAATTTTATCATATTAGACTATCTTTCCTTTTAAAAGTTGTAATTTGTTGTACTTTTAAATTGTTGTAAACCACCATGAGCCCGTATTGCCATGAATGGCGGATTAGAAATCTGAATGAATGAATGAATGAATGAATGAATGAATGAATGAATGAATGAATGAATAGTAGTAAGCTGCTATGAGCCCATATTGCCAAAAGCATCAGGTTAGAAATTTAAATGAACGAATGAATGAATGAATATTATTGCTAGTAACTAAGAATATACTCATTGAACTGTTACAAGTATCCTCACTAGCACATTAGGATTCAGTAGTGGATGTGACAATTTTTTAAATTATTATTATTATTATTGGACTTGTTGCCCACCACTCTCATTTCTGGCTCGTGGTGGGTTACAAAGTCGTCCACAATAAAAACCCCATTAAAAACCCCATAAAAACCATATCGGATGTAGCAATGTACATATACATGTCAGACTCCAACAATAAAAACCGTAACGGAGAACCTCTCTAACCCCACCTGGAACCAATATATGGGCACAAGGAGGAGCACAGAGCTCATAAGTAAATGCTCTTAATACTGGGTGGGAGGAGCCTGTCAGACCTTCCTTGCCATGCTGGCCATAGACCTGGTGGAAGAGCTCCGTTTCGCAGGCTAAAGAAGAGACAGGCTCCCAGCCATAGGCTGTCAGGGCCATTTGTATCAGGGCTGGACAGGGCAGGAGGGAGCAAGGATGACTTGAGGCAACTGGACCCAGCACAGGCAGTCAGACAGGCAGTTCTCAAGCAGCTTCCTACAGCCTTCCCCAGAGGGTCAGCCCATGGAAGGGTTGGAGGATGCAGAAGACAGGCTTGTCCTGGTACACAGTTCCGTGTGAAAGGAGTAGGCTAAAGAAGCACTTAGCATTCAGCAACTCTCTCTTGGAAAAGAGGTGTTATGCATGGAAGGACCCCTGCCTCACCAACTGGCATACTGTCTTCTACAACCAGTGGCACCCCTCCATAGTCTAGGCTTAAGCCAAAGCCATGACACTGTTAAATTTTACCAAGCCAGGTCAGACTCCATCTTAAAGAGCTTGCTCTTAGCCACAGGTTCAGAATGGCAGTCTCTGCCTGACACAGGTACCCCCTGACTCAATATTGTTCACTTCCTAGCCCCACCCAATTTTATTGCTGATCTAGTGGGTTGGCTAAAACTTGTATGCCCAAGAGTTCCTAGGCAAACCACTTTGTCTTTCATATGACTACTACTTGGCCCCTCTGCCATGGGAAATCTCTTCCCCAAACCCAGCAGCTAGACCTATTGAAACATGTTGGCTCCCTTTTCTTAGACCCATTAATGCCTTTGGCTAAGCCCATCAACGGCTGTCTCCAGACTTGGCCAGGACATTGCCCAACATCATGACTCATGGAAAATTCCATCATGTGCTCTCCTGGGCCACATCACATAGCCCCCTCCCCAAAAACCTATATAAACTGTGGCTGTACACAGCCACTCTGAGTACTTTCCATCTCAGGATCCATTGGAACCTCCCTTCACGCTGGCTCGTGTCACTGATCTCTGACTCTCTACTGTACAGGAACAGTAATTATACTAAACCTTCTTTTCCCACCCTGATTCTTCTCTATATGAATGCTTGATAGGTGTATTAGATAAGTGTTAGATATATTTGTGCTTTTATTATTTTCTTTCCAATAAAGGCTGTTACGATTTTTATAATTTACCAATGTGGTCTGCTTTGCATTCTTGAGGGTTCAATTACCTTGTAAACATTGGCATTCAATCCTTTAATGCTAAGTTACCGACCTCTCGCTCTGCTCAATCACCATGGCTTAATACATGTGTCACAGGACACATGTAAGCATGATTCTGGTAACAGATGGAGGTCACATTTGCATCCATGGCTTAAACAAAGGGTGAAAGTGCAGCCTACTAGTGTCTCTTCTATCTGCTACTTCTGGTTGATCCTGCTCCACCTTTGTAGGAGAGGAGACCCAAAGCACAAGGTAGCATAAGGTTAAGTATCCTGTGAGGGGGCAGAGGTAGATGTGCATATATGTTTGTGCATGTGTGTGTGTGTGGGGGGGGGGAAGGTACATTTGCTAGCAGGCAGCTTAGCTTACTTGGCTCCACTGCCAAATCAAAGGAAACCAAGAATATACTCAGTGCACCATTGGAATGAGTGAAACATAAAAGAAGGCTCACTAGCATACTAGGACTTACCAGAGGATGTAAGAAAGACAGAAATCCAATAAAGAGAACAATCTGTTTAATCAGTGGAGGCCATTAAATGTCATTCCTATAGAGTTTAAATGAACCTATTGGTTTAAAACAACATACTAGTCTAGCAGTAACTATTGAACTCTCAGTGATGCACTAACTAGTAATGGATTATTCAGTCTGGTACTATGTCCTATGAATAAGTAATTTACACATACTGTCCTCTCTCTGGGCAAAAGTCTATAAGCATTTTCAGTTAGCAGGAGATCAGAGACAAATGAACTTATGCACCCTTAGAAATCAAGAAATAGATTTTTGCATGATGGGAAATTATGTTTTACAGTACTTTTAGAAGTCTGTGGATATACTGTTTATCACAGTGTCAGGGGAAAATACTACCATACTAGCAATACTGTGAATACATTATAAGACAGGATTCTTGTTAAGGAAATTGCAGCTGAATATTATCAATGGAGAAGACAAGAAGCAGGGAGAGAAAAGGCTGGGATTTAAAATATTTTACCCAAGGATTTCAAATATAAGGTCCAGGGGCATTAAGTGGCTCATCCAGGAAAGGCTGCCTTTGACTGATTCCGCATTTATGATTTGCTGGGATTTTTTTTACCTTAACTGATTCTAAATGTAGTCTCTGAATTTGAACTTAGCATTCTGCTTCTGTGGTTTTATCCCATCACTGGTCAGGAGTCCAATTGTGGTTTGTAGTTTGTGTTTTTGTCAGGACAGTGGGCAGACCTGCGTCCCATCATGCCTCCCCCACTTTTTTTTTGGGGGGGGGGGGTGTTACCCAAATTGCATGGACATGTGTCCTAAAAACACGTATCTTTGAGCTTGTGGGGAATATTAGCTCAAATGCTGCGAGAGGGGGGTAACTTAGCATTTATCGGATCGTTACCTATGTCTACGAGGGTTTATTACACCCGTAGAAACTCAAGGCAAACACAGATTTAAATGGTAAGCTTTTATTGAAAGGAAAATAACAAAAGGACACACAAATAGCTAACATACATACAAGCAGTCATATAGAGAAGGGGGAGGAAGAGTGGAAGGCTTGATAGTTACCTGTCCGAGGAGTGGTGGGTCAGAGGAAGAAGCACGAACCAGCGTGGGAGGTCCTGGGTTGGAAGACACTCAGAGTGGCTGTGTGAAGCCACAGTTTTTATAGGATTTTGGGAAGGGGGCTATGTGACAAGGCTCAGGTAAGCATGTGCTGGAAGTTTCCAGGGTCCCCAGAGATTAGGACAATATCTGGCCAAGTGGGGGGTGATGGCCGTAAATGGATTTGGATAAAGGTATTAATGGCTCTGAGGAAGAGAGCCATCAGGTCTAGCTGGCAGGATGTGGGGAGGAGATATCCCCTGGCAGAGGGGCCAAGTGTGAAAAATGTTGCAAGACAAAGGATTTTCCTAGGAGCCCTTAGGCAAACAGGAGGAAGCCAGTCCACTCACTTAGAAATACAATGGGGGGGGGGAGCTGATGTAAGCTTGAGTCCAGAGGCACCTCTGGGTCAGGCAAAGGCTGTCATTCCAAACCTAAGGCAGAGAGCAAGATTGCTAAGATGGAGTCTGGCCTGGCTTGGCTGACCCTAGCAGTGTCATGGCTTTAGCATAAGCCTAGACTATTGTGGGGTGCCATTGGTTATAGAAGACAGTGTGCCAAGGCATAAGGTAGGGATCCTGCCATGCGTAACAGGGGTCTGAGCTTGTACATTAATGCGCTCACATTATAACACAGTAAAAAATTAAATTACAGCCATTATCCCTCAATTCCTGGGGAACTCAAATCACCAAAGCAAGGGTGGGATTTTTTGTGTTGATGAGCTCTCGATCACCATGCATACATGAAGACAAAGCACATTGGACACCATTACACAACTGTTTATCTGTATGAACATTACAAGGTGTTCTGTTGCACCTTAAATCAAGAAAGTAAAGCACATTTAGATGCTGGCGGAGGAGATGGGGCAGTATATAGAGTACTAATTTTTGATTTGTTAACTATCTGGATAGCCCAGAAAGTGGGTGCTATTGTTCTTGCAAATTTGCATTGTAACACAATTATGTTCAATTAAAAAAAATAACCTTTGAGGAGAGGACAAGGAGAAACAGATAGTAGGTGGAGCTGACATTATCATTTAAGGCAGGGATGGAGGAAAAAGCAGACTTGAATTGTGAGTTTCCTCACTGGATTACTACAAATTGCCTTCCAAGAGGAAGGGGAGAAATTGCAGTATCTGAGGATTATCAAACCATGTGGCAAACAGGGACTGCATTTGGAGCTGTTCATTAAGAGCATGATTTTTGTGTAAAAGACTTGTTATTCTATGGGTCATTAGGAAGACAGTATTTTTTTGTAACTTTGGGAACAGTCTTAGAGACTAAAGTTGGTGAACACAGTTAATTTCTTATATCTGCCCATAGTTCTATAACGTCATTCATAGAATCATAGAATAATAGAGTTGTTTAAAAATTTCCAAAGATGGAGAACCCACCACCTCCCGAGGAAACCTGTTCCTCCTGAGGAAGCCTGGGAGAAACCGCTCTAACTGTAAGGAACCACTTCCGGATGTTGAGACGGAATTTCTTTTGAATTAATTTCATCCCATTGGTTCTGGTGGGTAGCAGCTTCCATGGTGTTCCAGGTGAAGAGGGTGAGACCCATGCATGTGCCCTTGATGCTGTGCACGCTGCATTCCAACAGTGCTCACACTTGAAGGCCTCTGTGTGATCACTTCTCCCTCCCAGCAAGCCCTCCGCCGGGTCAATCTTTGGCCGAGGTTAGTCTCGGCCAGGTTTTTCTCATATTTTATACATGCAGTGAATTGAATGCCTTACAGAAATAACTCACAATATAATCTGATGGGGTGTGTGTGTGGAGAGAAAGAGAGAGAACATGAAAAAGAGAGTTTCCCTTATAGCATTCCTTCTGAGGCAGCAGTTTCCATCATTAGTGACTCGTCTAACTCTGAATGACTACCTGTTCTGTGCGAACCCATGCAGCACTTCCAATCACCACAGCAGACATATAATACTCATAAATCCCTTTCCTGCTACAGTGACTAATTGGAATTATATAGGGGACTATTTCTATTGCTGAATTAGAAACCTTCTCCCCAGGTTTAAGACAGGCTTGATCTAGGTTGCTTGTTAACACTAAAGAAAATAGGCATAGTAGATAGTCTGACAATATACCATTTTGCTAATACCAACATTGTTCCATCATTGTTGCATTTATAACTATGAATTATTTACTTCAGTAGGACTATTCCAGCACAGTTGGGTGCTTCCAGTTCATCTTAGTTTATTGGGTTTCGCAATAAGTCAAAACATCCTTATCCATTGTTGTTCCTCTATATATTTATGAAACAGCTTAGGGGGTGGGACGTATCCAGCTGTCCAAGTTGGAATAGGGCCAATCAGGGTGCTGCCAGCTTTGCCCTGATTGGCCCTGCCCCTGCAGCTCCTGCCCTCCGTCCCTGGACTCTAGCCTCTTTGGTCTCAGACACCTCAGTGCCTGGAGCCAGCAGCAGGTAAGCAGAGAGGCCCTGGGCAAAGGATCATGGTGGAGGGCCTCCTAATGAGGGCCTCTTGGCCTGCTCGGCTGTGCCTGCTGACGAGGGCCTTCCGGCCTGCTGATTGCTTGTTAAGGACTGCTAAGGAGCTGACTAGCAGACTGCTAAGGAGCTCTGTCCCGGCCTGCTAACGAGCTGCCCAGACCCCACCCGCCCCACTTGATCTGGCTGGGAGCTGACGCCCAAGGCTACCTTAATCTGCCTGGCCAGGGGCCAGGGGAGGGGAACCTTTCAAGGCCTGCTCTTAGAAACAGGCTTTGAAGCTAGTTACTTTATATCAAAGAAGGAAACATATATGCCAATCTTATATAATAAAGAGCTACTGTTACAGGTCTCCCTCTCTCTTTCACACACACGCATATACACACATTTTGTAATGTTTTGTTCATACTTGTGTTGATTTGGCTGACAATGAAAACAGGGACACAGATGAGTTAGACTTCAAACACACCTAGCACTGCTGAAAACACACTGGAATTTATTTTTCTAGAATACTATGAAGTACTAAACAGGGGATTCTGCATCCTGTACCTAAAAATCACAAATACTGTGCATAAATTGTTTGTTAAGAACTCTTAATGTACTGGAAACAGTTGTGCATAAAATATGTAGTCCAAACATACCTCACTTATTTCAGTGCAAATCTCTTGACAGCTACATCCATGATCACATCATAGTGCTGCTTTGCTATAGGGAGAAGATGGTACTTTTGCTATCCCTTCTGCGTACTTGAAACCCTCTTACTTGCCAGTCAGCTCAACTTTCCATCTTCTTTCTGGATACAAAGGGGCTGAGTCCACAACACCAAAATCTACAGTTTTCTTGTGACACGGTCTCTTAAATTTTTGCAACTAGATCAAAGAAAAGAAAAACAGTTATCTCATTCTCAACACTTTTGTAACTAGGGTTGCCAGGTCCATCAAGGCTGCCAGTGGGAGAAAGGGGGTACACTTACTGAGAGTAGGGAGGAATATTAGAAATTGGCATGATGGATCTATATGACCCATAAGTGACAGTCATATTCAGGACAGGGGGGGGAGGAGGGACTCTGGCAAAAACCATATGATATAATTAATTTCTACCATACAGTTTAGTCTAAAACACAGATCATCACACACACACACACACCGTGGTGTCTCCAACATGCCTATGTCAGTTGCAGGGCATGTAGGTATCCTGAGTCAATTTTCAACATTCTTCCCTTGAAGAGTTAATTTTGGGGATAGAGGTGCACCTGAAATCAGAGGACCCCTGCTCTGACCAGTGGTTTGGTATTCCTGGTTGCAAAGTACTGTTCTGTGAGCCATTAGCTATTTCCAGCAAAAGATTTCTAGAATGACCTCTAGTAAGGAACTATGACTTCTAGGAAGGCTCTTCAATAAACACAGTGTTTCCTGTCCCATTTCCTGCTTCCGAAACAATAAAAGAGATGATGGGAAGGAAGGAAAAATGGATGTCCCTCTTTTAATTCCTCCAAGTTGAATTGGCAGAGCCGTTTAAAATGTGTTATGGAAAAATCCATGGGCCAGTAATAGCATGTTAAGAAGGAGGGAGAGGTTCATGGTCCAGCCAAAGGAGATGTTCATATTGCAAACCTGACATAACTATAAGAAATGGAATCCCCTTTTATAAGCCCCCAGTGCCAAAAAAATTATATTTCTCCTATGTCCACTTCCAGTAGTGGATGCTGATAACAAAGCCTGTATTTGTAGTTATTTTGGATTCTATTTTTAAATCCTTGTAACAAACTGTTTGCCTAAGTTGCACATGAATACATAAGGCACTGCTAAAGGTGTTTAACAATATGATTATAAATTTGCAGAAAGTTAATTTTAGCCAACTGTCGCATGAACATAATTTGTATGATTAGTAATGTGTGAGTAGGAAAAAAAAACAGCATAGGCTGCTTAGCGTTTGAACACATTATCATGGGGTTTGTTGGTAATTACATTCTGTGCTGAAGCTGTTTATCTAACACCGCAGAATATAGAATTGCTGAAAGATGTCTTAGAGGAAGCCTTGATGTTGATAGCTGATTTATACAGGGAAAGGCACCCCCTTCACCTTTTTGGAGCTTTGTGTGATTTATGCATAAGGATTCTAGAGGAACATGATCATTAATGCTAGTACAGTTATCAAAAGAAATCTCTCATCATAACATGGTGCAAAATAAACTCCAATTATCCAAAAGGCTACAGTCCCAAATGTATGTTGATAGCTAGAATCCTGAAGACAAAGGACAAGCTTATGCAGATGGTGTTTATGGGAACAAGTATAATAGTATAAGGGTAAAATAAGGGCATGGAGGCCAATACATTGAAACCAGGCAAGTAATAACAATATTAGGAAAAAGAGGGGGAAAGGAAAAAAAAATAAATTAAGGTTATGACAAAGAAGAAACAAGCTAAACTCTGGTTTATGCAAACTCATATAAAAAGTAATGGCAAATTCAAACGTTCAGAAACATCCACCTTTCACAAAACATTCCTGCGACTGAAATAAAAAATAATGGGCCAGAGAAAGCCCACATAGAATTGCAGAGTGCCTGTGGGCAGGATCACATGGTCTAATAGCATTGTTCCACATGATAAAATGTCCTGTGCCCAGAAGCCACCATTTCTCTCATGTGACCAGATCACTAAATATTTTTTTAAATAAATGTAACAAGGAGGATTGCCCCATAACTGACTGCCCCCCATCTGTGACTACATCTTGCACTTTTCTGGGTTGGCGTTTGCCCCCTGTTTAATCTTCCAAAGGCAGAAAACATGCAGGAACGTTCTGTTATCTTTTCTGCCCCCAACCTCCACTATTCTTGGTCGGTGAGTCCATTGCAAAATAGATCTGCCCACCTTCCTCCCACAATCTGCTGGCCGAAATCCTGTGCCTCCAGAGAGAAATGCCCATCCCAGCACTCTGTGTCCTGCCACCAGTACCAAGAATGGCAGTGGAGGGGCTGGCCTCCTAGGGCCATAAGTTCCTCAGTGCATCCTTACCATCGGCAGGTAGGATGGGGGACTGGCAGCCATTGGGACTGGCCTTAACCAATGGCGGCAGCTGAGCGAAGGGATGGGGGGCTACAGTACAGATGCCTGCCAATCTGGAAGGAAGGCCTTGGAGACTTGAGTCAGGTGGCACCCTACAATCTGTGCTGCCAGCCTGAACCCACTGGGGCAAGAGTCAGGGGCAGGGGCTGCCTAAGACTGTTGACAGGCTTTCTCCCCCACTGGTAGTGAGCTTTTTCTGCCTCTTACTGCTTCTCATCATTGGACGAGGAAGTGGGCCAGTGGCACTGACTCAAGCTCCACTTAAATACATTTACAAAGAATGTCCTCTGCCAATGGCTTCTCAAAGTGACTCAGCAGCAAAACATTTATTGTTAAACCAGATCTTTTGTTTGACATTTTACAAAAAAGACTCACATTGAGGTCCTTTAATGCTGTACACAGATGCATGGGGGGGGGGGCAGCTATTTTGGCTGCAAGAGAGGAAACACAGCAGAAGAACTTCCTTCCTCCTCCATGCCCTCAGTGACACTGACCAATTAGGTGATTAATGCCAAAAATGATGGTCCACCCCTCCCCCAAAAATATGATTCTTTGGATGGAATGCAGAGTAGATACTATTCATTTTCATGGGGGGAAATTTTACAAAAAATGACAGGTGCAGAATCTCTGTGCAGCAATCAAATTAGATCACTGAAATCAGGAGTAAACTGTGCCTGCAGAATGGGCCCCTGTCTCCATTCTCCAGACCTAAAGACTTATATTTTTATATAATTGTGGCTTTTGGAACTGCTTAATATTTTAATAGTCCATGAGGGCCTGAATTCAGCATTCATGCAGCCTGCCATGAGAGGATTATTGGCTGAAGGAACCCCACAGTAGTCTCAATTTAAACAACTAAGAAACAAATTTATTTCAGTGGTGTGTGTGTGGCTTGCAGGTTTCTTTGTTTCCATTTTTTCCAACCCTCTCATTATTATAGTTAGAAAATAACAGGAGGTCTGGAACCTGTGAAAATCTAACAGTAACAAAACAAGTTGATTGTTTGACTTTTTCAGACCTGTAACTTGGAACAGAAAATGTTTTAAAACAACAACAATAACCATTAACTGTTTTTGACAGGTTGGAGGAGGAAGCACTCAGGGGAGGTACAACCACCCTGACTGGATGTTAAGTGCTGAGTGTCACAAGCCACGAGACATGCCCCTCCTCCTTGCCACTTCACAGGAGCCTAAACAAATGGTGGATTTGAATATTTAAAGAGCTGGGGAATTAAACTGGTGGCCAGCTGGATGGAGTTTGTTGTTGTTGTTGTTGTTGTTGTTGTTGTTGTTGTTGTATGTTGGTTGGAGAAGGGTCAGAAGGTCTGCTGGTTAGGCAGACTATAGGTAGACCATTTAGAGACTATAGGTATTTTGAAGATAGAATTTGGCTGCTGTTCCAGTCAAAAACAGTTAATGGTTATTGTCTGTTCAGCATCCAGCCAATCGCCTTCCATCCCCCACCCATGAACACCCTCTTCCCCTTCCAGTTCCCTCCAATGTTCAGAGGCTGCAGATCACTGATGCATGAGAGCTGCCCCTGCCGGTGAGTTACCTCAGGGCCTCCAGCCTGCAGCCTTTACAGGTCCTGGGGAGAGATATTTATTTATTTATAATTGGATTTATATACCGCCGTTCGCCAAAAGGTCTCACGGCGGTTCACAATAAAATATAAAATCAAAGTAAAATCACATAAAATCCCATAATACCCCATTATTACAATAAAAGATGGCATTCTATTCTATAACTTTCCCCACTTTTCTCGCTTGATATGGTAAGTTTGTCTAATAGAGATAGAGTGTGAACATTTTTCTGCACAGAGCTGGTAGACAATACCATTAATTCAATGAGATTCTACAGGGCGTGTTGTCTCAGTTGCTTTAACAATAGGCAACATCGCCACCATTCAGGATAACGGGAATGCAAGCACAACTAGTTTTAATACGATGATTTTAAAGAATTTCACTCAAGCTTTTAAAATAACTTAAAAACCAAACCCAACCCAATCTTGTTTTTTGTAACCCCCTAAATATTCCCTATCTGATCTCTGATTGGAGAGATCACTTTCCTTCAAGAAAATGCTCTGATTTCAGAGGGAAAAGATAGTGCTGCAGCAGCTGTTCATGTGGCAGTGAACAGCTGTAAAGAGCCTACGAAAAATGTAAGCAAGAGCAGTTAGACTTACATTTGTCCTTCCCAGGGCACTACTTCCGGGCTGAAATGTTCATCCGTAAATAGTCACTGAAGGCTTAGTGTACGCATTAAAAGTAATTTATTTCAGGAAGCATGAACAAGGACTAAAATAATGGAATTCCCCCCCCAAAAAAAAATCTTGTTGTAGAAATAAGGTTTTTAAAAAAGTTTTTAGAAACAGAAATGGTTCACGCTGTGTGCCTAAATCATGACTCATTATTTATGGATGACTACTTTCTACAAATGGAGGTGCGAACAAGGTTTGCTGAATGAAACTTAGAATAAAACATTTCATTAGAGACTTTTAAGAGAAGAATTTGTGTGTTCTTGATATAAAACAGCTCATTAATTTCAGTCCTGAAAAGAAAGAAAAAAAAAGGGGGGGGGGAAAATAGGTGCCATTAATATTCTTCACAAAGAATAAAGTGTTATGGAACTTGACATATATCCTCAGAGCACCCTAGGTATTTAATGAGAATATCCACCACATACCAGACTATTCTGACATCTCTTTACCAATGAAGGTTGTACATTTAATAATTGATCACCCAAAGGCTTTTCACATAGTGACAAGCACCTTATCCTTCTGCTCTTTAAAAGTGTCTTTGTGCTTCTCAGTCCTGTTATATTTTGCAGACTTACACCTTAGAAGTGTACACAATGCAGCCATGTATATGGGACACACCCAGCCATGAAGGGGAAATAACCCTATATGTACATGCAATGCAATGTATACATGCACAATCATGCTACCTTCATGTAAGTGAGAATGCTTTCATGTATAGGTTATCCATATTGCTCTGAGATTATTAAAAAGGTAAATGTAAAGGTATCCCCTGTGCAAGCACCGAGTCATGTCTGACCCTTGGGGTGACGCCCTCTAGCATTTTCTTGGCAGACTCAATACAGGGTGGTTTGCCATTCCCTTCCCTAGTCATTACCGTTTACCCCCCAGCAAGCTGGGTACTCATTTTACCGACCTCGGAAGGATGGAAGGCTGAATTAACCTTGAGCCGGCTGCTGGGATTGAACTCCCAGCCTCGTGGTCCGAGCTTCAGACAGGATGTCGGCTGCCTTACCACGCTGCACCACAACAGGCTCTTCTGAGATTATTACACATATATAATTCTGTTCATATAATGGCTGGTGTGTCTTGGTTGTTGTTAGGTGTGAAGTCATGTCCGACCCATTGGGACCCCATGGACAATGATCCTCCAGGCCTTCCTGTCCTCTACCATTCCCCGGAGTCCATTTAAGTTTGCACCTACTGCTTCAGTGGCTCCATCCAGCCACTTCATTCTCTGTTGTCCCCTTCTTCTTTTGCCCTCAATCGCTCCCGGCATTAGGCTCTTCTCCAGGGAGTCCTTCCTTCTCATAAGAGGGCCAAAGAATTTGAGTTTCATCTACACTCTATTAAAAATGGGCACTGAATTATTTCTTCTATTTTTAAATTATTTCCCCCCCCCCCGCTTCCTGTTCTATGATTTAAAGGAGATACTTACCCAATAAAAATACATGTGACAGAGTAGTTTTGAAGACTGCACAAGTGTAGAGTTCACCCAAATTGTCATCCAGTTTTCCCCACTGATTGACTATTGTAAAGGAAACAAATGAACTGGTGACATCCTGTCAACATTTGGAGAAGTCGTGGGTGATATATTTCTTTTTAATAGCTATTGGGCTGACAGTGTGATGTCACTTTTGAGACAAAAGCTGGAAGTGACAACAATCCTCCTAGGAACTGCCATGATTTTACTTGAGAAGTGGGCTAAACTGAATCAAATGAAGTTCAATAGGGACAAATGTAAAGTTCTTCATTTAGATAGGAAAAAACCAAATACACCAATATAAGATGAGGGAGACTTGTCTTGGCAGTAGCATGTGCGAAAAGGATCTAGGAGTCTTAGTAGACCATACACTGAACATGAGTCAGCAATGGGACTCAGTCGCTAAAAAGGCAAATGGGATTTTGGGCTGTATCAAATGTAGTATCGTGTCCAGATCATGAGAGGTGATGGTACCACTTTACTCTGCTCTGGTTCTGCCTCACTTGGAGTACTGTGTTCAGTTTTTTGCACCCCAGTTGAAGAGGGATGTTGACAAACTGGAACATGTCCAGAGGAGGGCAACAAAGATGGTGAGGGGTTTGGAGACCAAGAAATATGAAGAAAGGTTGGGGGGAGCTTGATCTGTTTAACCTAGAGAGGAGATTACTGAGAGGGGATCTGATAACCATCTTCAAGTATTTTAAAAGGTGTCATATGGAGGATAGAGCAGAATTGTTCTCTCTTGTCCCAGAGGGACAGACCAGAACAAATGGGATAAAATTAATTCAAAAGAAATTCTATCTAAACATCTGGAAAAGTTCCTGACAGTTAGAGCAGCTTCTCAGTGGAACAGGCTTCCTCAGGAGGTGGTGGGTTCTCCATCTTTGGACATTTTTAAACAGAAGCTAGATAGCTATCTGATGGAGAGACGGATTCTGTGAAGGCAAAGGGGTGGCAGGTTACAGTAGATGAGCGATGGGGATGTGAGTGTCCTGCATAGTGCAGGGGTTGGACTAGATATTTAACATATTTATTAATGATCTAGATGAGGGGGTGGAAGGACTACTCATCAAGTTTGCAGATGACACCAAATTGGGAGGACTGGCAAATACTCCAGAAGATAGAGACAGAGTTCAACAAAATCTGAACACAATGGGAAAATGGGCAAATGAGAACAAGATGCAATTTAATAAAGATAAGTGTAAAGTTCTCATCTGGGTCAGAAAAATGAAAAGCATGCCTACTGGATGGGGGATATGCTTCTAGGTAACACTGTGTGTGAACGAGCCCTTGGGGTACTTGTGGATTGTAAACTAAACATGAGCAGGCAGTGTGATGCAGCAGTAAAAAAGGCAAATGCCATTTTGGGCTGTATCAACAGAGGCATCACATCAAAATCACAAGATGTCATAGTCCCATTGTATACGGCACTGGTCAGACCACACCTGGAGTACTATGTGCAGTTCTGGAGGCCTCATTTCAAGAAGGACGCAGATAAAATTGAAAGGGTACAGAGGAGAGCAACGAGGATGATCTGGGGCCAAGGGACCAAGTCCTATGAAGACAGGTTGAGAGACTTGGGAATGTTCAGCCTGGAGAAAAGGAGGTTGAGAGGGAACATGATAGCCCTCTTTAAGTATTTGAAAGGTTGTCATTTGGAGGAGGGCAGGATGCTGTTCCCATTGGCTGCACAGGAAAGGACATGCAATAATGGGTTTAAACTACAAGTACAACGATATAGGCTAGATATCAGGAAAAAAATTTCACAGTCAGAGTAGTTCAGCAATGGAATAGGCTGCCTAAGGAGGTGGTGAGCTCCCCCTCACTGGCAGTCTTCAAGCAAAGGTTGGAAACACACTTTTCTTGGACACTTTAGGACGCTTTGGGCTGATCCTGCGTTGAGCAGGGGATTGGACCAGATGGCCTGTATGGCCTCTTCCAACTCTATGATTCTATGATTCTAGATAACCCATGAGGTCCCTTCCAATTCTATGATTCTATGATCTACTACTGAATATCCAGTTTTATCATAGATTCTTCACATTCTTACTCTCTCAAATTTCAACAAATTAATCCTGGTGTAGTAGTTAGGAGTGCTGACTTTTAATCTGGCGAGCCAGGTTTGATTCCCCACTCCTCCTTGGGCTCACCACTGCACTGATAAAGTTCTTCTGACCGAGCAGTAATATCAGGGCTCTCTCAGCCTCACCTACCTCACAGGGTGTCTGTTGTGTGGAGAAGAAAGGGAAGGCGATTGTAAGCTGCTTTGAGTTTCCTGGTAGAGAAAAGCGGCATATAAAAACCAACTCTTTTTATCCTACTTGGTGATCATATGTTCATTATCTTTAACCCTCCCCCCGCTCCGGAGGAGCGGGAGGAATAAAGGAGTAAGGGCAAGTGGGGAGGAGTTAGGGCGGGCCCTGTCCGGGATAAAAACTCGGAGGGCCCAATCAGGAGCCGCGAATCGGCTCCTGATTGGGCCCTCCGAGTGTCACTCGAGGGCCAAGCAGCCAATGGGGAGCCGCGCAAAGTGCGGCTCCCCATTGGCTGGTTGGCCCAGCCTCGCCTGGGCCGGCCGGGGAGTTGCCGCTCAGAGGAAGAAGCCTTCCCCAGCGGTAAGTCCTCCGGCCGGCTTCCCCTCGCCCAGGGAGCCTTCTGCCAGGCCCTGGGGCAGGCTCGCCTGCCCTTGGGCCCACCAGAAAGCCACAAAGCCCACTCCCGAAGTCCCGAGCCTTCTGCCAGGCCCTGGAGCAGCAGAGCCTGCCCCTGGGCCCGGCAGTAGGCCGCAAAGCCTGCCGCCCCCGTCCCGAGCCTTCTGCCGGCCCTGGGGCAGCCGAGCCTGCCTCTGGGCCCAGCAGAAGGTCCCAAGGCCACCTACCTTACTCTGTTCCTCCCTTCCTCCCAGCATTCCCTTTCTCCTTCCCTGCCTCCCAGCATTCCTTTTGTTTTTCCCTTTCTCCCTTCTTCCCTCTCTTCCATCTGCCTCTTTCTGGCTACCTGTTTCTCTCCCTCTTCTTCTGTCTCTATCTTCCTCCCTTTCTTTCTGTCTTTCTGTCTCTCTTTCTCCTTTTCCTCCTTCCTTCACCCCATCCCTCCACCCATCCATCATCCTAGGGCCTGCTGTATTTTGCCCACAGTGGGCTTAATATCTAGTTTGTACATAATTTCAGTTCCAATTCATTCTTTGATTTATTGAACCCAAGACATTTTATTACTTTAAATCTTTCTGATACTTGTTCATAAAATAACCATTAATAATTATTAAAAATCAACATTAACCTTAACTTTATCTGTTGTATCTATTGTGGCCAGGCATTTAAATCAGTGATGGCTATGAGCATGATGTTGTTTCTGATCTTTTAGCAGCTTTTGTGAGAAGGAGAAAGCAGGGGGTTAAATCCCCGCTTTTTGCTCCCCACAAACTTCCATGAACGGCCTCTAAAGTTTATGGAGGTTTGTGGCTGGGCTGCAATTTGGAAACTCCAGTTCACAATCCACAAAGCACCCAAATTTTGTCATGAACAAAGTTTTGTGAGTTAGTTCATGTCCATCCCTGTCAGACTTTAACATTCGCCACTGAGCGTAGAAACATTTCTTGATTGCTATTGCACACTCCCATGGCAAAGCCCCAACTAACAAAGCAACAGTTGTGAAATAAACTTATTAGATCTAAATGTGCAACAATAATGAAAATTCATCATTTGAATTCTCTGCAATAACTGCATGAACAAATAGGACAGGGGGGGAAAGCACTATCTGAATTGCATTGAAATCACATGTTATAGTTTTCAGCCTATTCTGCAAAACAGTGGTTAATTGAATTTTTTTTTAAGAATTGTGTTTTCTACATGACTTCAGCATCAGACTAGTAAATGAATGCTTCTCTCTACAGATGTTAATACCCATTTTAATTCATACCTGTGTCATTAGCTTGTCATGCAACTTGGGTTTTCTCCTATTATCTGCATTGCGGAACTAGTTGTTTACACTGTGATATCTGTCAGATATTAAGCTCAAACTTCCCATTAGGCTCTAGAAATAACCATGTTTATTTAATCATCATCGACTTGTTCATGTTTCAGCATGGAAATGTATTACATTATTGCTCAAGCCATGAAAAAACATCAGGGCAAATAATATTACGTTGGGAAAGTAATATAGAAAAACACAACACAATGAATTTGTTGGCACTAGGTGGAAAAGAGCTTTATGTCAGATTTATTGCAAATTTACAGCAACATGTAATCAGTTCTGTTATTTTAATACTAAGATGAATTATCAGTAAAATCAGTTTGTGGACCTTTTGATTTGAAACTTGTTTTAGTCACCATTATCCTCCCCCATGACTGAAGTGAAAAATGCTCATTTATTAGGAACTAGGTCACAAAGAGGAGGTGAAAAGAATTATGATAAAGGAGCTTATATGCGGCTTTTGTAGAATTTTCCCCAATCTTATTATACATTGCCATTGGACGTCCTACAATACAGGGAGATAGGCCTGAGCCACATTGGGAATTCTTTTTGTCATATCAAGGGGAACACCATCTGCTCCTTTCAGGGCCAAGGTGTGTGCATAATGTGTTTCTGGAAGTTACTCTGAGGAGCTGTCCCTGTCTGAAATATATGCTTATTTATTGCTATATTCTTTTTTCCCTCCAAATAGCACAGGGTAACTCAGTTTGCCCTTCTTTCACGTATTCTCAACGATCTTGTGTGGAAGGTTAAACTGGAAGAGTTGACTGACTCAGTTTCATCCACCATATTTTGTGGCCTAATAGAGTGGGACTTCAATCTAGTATCTTTTCTGTTTCAGCAGTCAGAAGAAGGTGATTTTTATACCTGCTTTTCACTTCCAGAAGGGGTCTCAAAGTGGCTTACAATCATGTTCCCTTCCCTTGGTCTTGCTGTATTCTTCCCAAGACCATCCAAACAAAGAAAATTTGATACCTGGAGTTAGCAACCCTATCCAGCCTCTGTTAAAAAATTTCCAAAGATGGAGAACCCACCACCTCCCAAGGAAATCTATTCCATGAAAGAGCACTCTCAGGAACTTCTTCCTGATATTTAGACAGAATTTCTTTTGAATTAATTTCAGCCCATTAGTTTCCGGGGTAAGAGAGAACAATTCTGCTCCATCCTCTATATGGCACAAATTTAAATACTTGTAGATGGTTATCAGATCCCCTCTCAGTTGACTCCAATCCAGGCTAAACAGACCAACCTTTCTTCATATGTCTTGGTCTCCAAACCCTTCACCATCTTTGTTACCCTCCTCTGGACATGCTCCAGTTTGTCTACATTCCGTCAACTGTGGTGCACAAAACTAAACCCAGTTCTCCAAGTGAGGCCAAACCAGAGCAGAGTAGAGTGATACCATCATCTCCCATGATCTGGACACAATACTTGGTTTGATACAGCCCCAAATCCCATTTGTCTTTTTAGCCACCGAGTCACACTGCTGACTCATGTTCAATGTATGGTCTGCTTAGACTCCTAGATCCTTTTCGCACATACTACTGCCAAGATAAGTCTCCCCCATCCTATATTCGTGTATTTGATTGTTCCTACCTAAGTGCAGAACTTTCCATTTTTCCGTATTGAATTTCATTTTATGAAGTTTAGCCCACTTCTCAGGCCTATCAAGATCATCCTAGTTTTTCCTTTTGGAGGGGACACTTTGATGTTGCATTGGACTGCAGGAAATTTGTGCTATAAGAGAAATGTCATTTTCTCATGGAGATAAAGTAGACAATAGTTTAGTATTACTTCATAATAAATAATTTGCATAGTGTACTGGAGAGCCTAAAGATCCTGTACCTTGGACTAGCTGCCTCTCCCATATTTTATTTACTACCAGTAGTTTGCATTGTTGGCTCAACCTATCTGTTATTCGAATCAGGGATGCTTCTTTGACCTGATACTTATTTTGGGGGCTATAATAGCATGATCAGCTAATGCAGAGGAAGAATGTTAAACCATATTATTGAAATTATCCAATATGCGGAGGAGCCTCCGCTTTAGGGCTGGTTGCTCTTTCTAGTCTTATAAATATTTCAAACCATCCTTCCTGCAGATTGTTAATATAGTTAATATATAGGTTCAAATGAGCTGGGTTCTGTTAAAAAAACAGTGTTTTTTACAGTTTATCTCACTCCTTCTACCCTCTTTATTTCTTACATTCCAAAGAAAAAAGGTTTAGGTCATTGGTAAACATAGCCCTGCTATGGGAAATTGTTAATATCTGATGGCCATTCCATGGCCCATGTGATCTGAATCAAAATCTTCCTGAGTCTTACCCTATATTATGGTTTGAAAACAGTGTCTAAATCAGATTTTTATAAGTAATTTTCTCTTCCAATTACCCCTGAGAACCTAAACTAGTGTCATAGGTAATCCAATTCATCCCAACCAGCAATAAACTGTATAGATCTATTGTTCTGTGATGCATGCCCAGATTTAGCTCAACAAATATAAAAGAACTTACAGAAAAATAATTAATAGGGTGCTTGTTCATTCAGAATATTTATTATTGCTTCATTTTTTTCATTATAAAATGTTATATGCAAAAGATGAGGAAGACTTCTATAAATAAAAAGACATTCACCCACAATGCCAACCAATCATATAATATGCCAAAGTTTATTATTTCACACAACTTAATATGAACACAATTGATGAGTTTTTACAGATGTTCCACAATCTTGATATGCACGTAATAATTTTGTAGTGGTTGGAACTATCACTTAATTGAATTTTAACTACCTATCTTTCCAAGTGTTGGGATAGGACATATGCTTCTGTTTTTTTATCCTCATAAGAATCCTCTGCAGTAGATTTTGATTACTAAATAAGGCATGCCCAAGGACACATAGTGTGATTCATGGATTAGTGGAGACTTGAAGTACATTCTCCCAAATGTTGTCTAACCATTAAATTACAAAGGCTGTATGTACAGGATATGCATAAAGAAAATAAATGTTACATGAAGTTATATGATATAACTGGCATTTCCTGAGAACCCAAACTACTGTCATAGGTCATCCACTTCATACCAATCGGCAAAACGTTGTTATGTTTGCCATTACGGCATAACTGGCAAGACTCTGAAAAGGCAACAGAAAAATATCCTAAATTAATAAATACATAGGAAATGCAGGGTAACATATAATACCAAAGAGAGGCCACACAATTTCAGGCTAAGTGGAGATGCTTTCATTTTATGCAGCTAGATAAACCAAATAGTATAAAAATACAAGATTTCAGTTCTTACTTTCTAAGGAAGCTAACCCAAGTCACAGCAAGTGCTAGAAATCTCTCTCTGATCAAAGAAGTGGTGTGTGTATGCATACCAAAATCCCAACAAATTCAAGTTTTAAAAAGAGAAAAGAGAGTCAACAGCAATAATTATTTATACTTAATTTTAACAAATAGAAATAAATGAGTCACTAAAAATGCTGGTCCATAGACACATGCAGTTATATGTTTTGATCAACTAACCAGTAGTTGTATTTCCTCTAAAAAACAAACACACAAAAACAAAAAGTGTCTAGATTGAATACAATAAATCAAATTATGATGACCTGTTTTTTTTCCTTGAAATGTAATCTACATAAATAATCCTTTAAAAATGGGAAATACCAATACCTGAACTTTTTATTTAAAAAATGGATTGGCAGATCAGCAAACATATGCCTTGCAACAAAAAAACAAAGGCATATGTTTGATGACTACCAATAAATTATGCTGACAGCTTTCGAAGATAATACCGATCTTCAGTACTAAGTAGACATGTTATTGGCTCAGAGTCCAAAACTGTCATCAATCTGCATCAGAACCATACTATATAACATAGCTATAAAAGTTAGATACCAAGTAGCATGTGGGGTTGAAAGTGAAGTAGATAACTCTGAAATAATGAACAGGGTTTGCCACACCTCTAAAAACTCATTGTAGCATACATTTGCATGAGCCTTAGTCCACTTTGTCAGATGCATACATCTTTATAAATTTAACACATCAAATAAACCTGTAATAGTTATAAGGGTAACTTATACAGGAAGAAGACCTCATGGAGCGGGTTACTAAACTTTGTGATTCATGGAAGGGTGGGAAGCTTCTCCCCAACTGCCCCAGTCCAGTTCAAGAGCAGTGGCAATGGAAACAAAATTCCTAAATGACACCAACTCAGTTTTCATTC
The DNA here is from genome assembly GCF_049243985.1 of Paroedura picta. NCBI lineage: Eukaryota > Metazoa > Chordata > Lepidosauria > Squamata > Gekkonidae > Paroedura > Paroedura picta. The sequence continues at coordinate 53,852,252 of NC_135377.1, forward strand.
ATTCTTTTCACCAGAAAAAATCCTCTTTCTGAGATTATAGAAGAATTGCTTCAGTGGCCCATTATGCAAGGACCATAAGGTCCACACTGGCGGCAACAGCTCTTTGGTTAAAATCACCAAAAATGCACACTGCTGCCGCGAATGCAAGCACCTCTCGGCCCTGGGCTCCGGAAGACCCATGTTAAGCGAATGTGGGATCTTCCAGAGCTTCCTGGGTAAGCCGGGGCTGCAGCAGCCCGGCACTGTGCATAACTGGCAACGCCAGGCTTGTTGGGCCGCCCAGCCTTGACCCGTCGGTGTCCCTTAAGGGACACCGCTCACTCCTGTGGGCTCTGTGGTGGCACAGAACTGGCAGGGGTGACCCCCTGCCCCCCCACTCCCCCCAGCCCCTCCCCACCTCCCCCACCTGTGCCGCTGCACTTACCTCGGCCAGGCCTCCTAGCCCCGGTGCTGGGGCAACCCAGCATGCCCCGCTCCCATGCATTCATGGGAAACAGCGGGGCATTGTGCCCCGCTGCAACAGCATGGCGCCAGTGCGCGGAATCTGGAGCCGTGCATAAGGGGCCAGTGTGAGGCACCCTAACAAAAGGGGAAAGGGACTTTGCCACAGTCTACCTCAGCATCAGGGGCTGGAGATCCAGACAAACCCTCAGGTGGAAAAAATTAGACTGAACCACCTTTGGACCACCAAGAAGAATCTTCCATTCTCCAGAGGTTTCAGGTGGAGCAGTCTGAAAGCCTAGGGCATTTAAAAGAATTGTGTTCTGGGAGGGAGGAAATCCTGACCACTAGACCGAGATAGCCTGATGTAAGACCCTTCTACTAAAAGCTGCCTTTGTGAATGCCAGGTTGTCCATTCTGTGGTGCTTGGCAAAGGAATGCACTGAGTTCCATGTGGCTGTCTTACTGATAATTTTCATAGAAAGGAAGAACCTGCATGCTGCAGAAATGGCTGTCCGTCTGAGAGAATGAGTGATTCCCCCTGCTAGAGGGTCTAGGCCCTAGGCCAAGTGATACATCCCATGATCCACCAGCTGATGGTGGAAGTGGAAATTTTATTTCCTAGAAAGGACACGGTAAATGCCTCAATGGGATCCGTGCAGCAGAGTGGGGCGAAATGTCACAGTCCACATGCCAGTGCTTATTCAGATTACCCACCCCTCACCACAACCTTTAGCTTCCTTGGACAATTTGTTAATTTGTCAAATTACTTCCTGACTCTCATAAGTGATTGAAGAAGTGCTGGTCCATTTCCCAATGCTGAAATGTTCTGTCATGCAATGCATGGTTAATAAGCTAATTTTAGCATTGGTGCACGCACAAAAAAATGCTGTTTGACTTCACCAAGATCACACGGACTATGATTCTTGTAAGGTAGTCGTAAATAAGAGCCATATAAAGCCTTGTCGATGACAAACCATTTTTTAATAAGAAACTGAATGCATCACATCAATCAACAAAATCTTGACATACGCTCTTTAGAAATCAGGACAACTTCTTGCCTTCACAGGAACTGGAATTTTTAGTTTAGATTTGTCCTGAAGACAACAAGCATCCAAACCCTGAACTGGAACAAATAATACTGCAAGTAAAGTTCACAGAACAGGCCTTTCCACTTCTGCCCATCTGCTTCCCTGATAGTACACTTGTCAATACAATTTGCTTTCATAAGAGTGGCTTTGGATTCAACCCATAAAGTAAAGCACCATTTGAAATATTTCATACAGCTTTGAACCGGAACCTCATTTCAGTAATGCATGGCTCTAAATTAGTAGTTCAGTTTCATCTCTTTTAATAACTCGGGCACAAAGCTGCCATTAGCATTTTCATAAAGTATAGTTGTTAAGTAAAGCAAGTGCAGCGAGCAAAGCTAAAGATAGCAGGATTCCAGAAAGCTTTCAAATCATGCTTCCTTGGTTTCCAATAAGCACTTTGCAAACTACTGCTGGAACGTATGTGACCTGCGTAAAACACATTAACTGGGGACACCGTTGTTATCACAGTTCACAAATACAGTGGCAGCTGTCTATATGAAAAGCAAGTCTAACTCTGGTCTTCAGGATTATCACATTATAAAATCAGTCACGTGTTCCCTTTAGACAAGGTTCTATTGTAATATTTTAACTCTCAAAACATGGCTAGGGGACTATTATGTGCCCTTTCCCCATGAAATCAGCAGCTTATCTGCTGGAATAGTCCCAGTTCTCCATTGCATTGGTTCTGGCAAGTTGAAGGTTTTGGTTTTAACCTTCAATGCAGTTCACGGCTTGTTGCTGCCTATCTGAGGGAGGCTTATGCCTCCTGCAGAGCACTTCACTCTGCGGCCACAAACCTCTTGGAGCTCCCTGGTCCTAAGTAAGCATTCCTGGCCTTGATCAGGGCTGGGGCCTACTTGATCCTGGCCCCAACCTGGTAGAATGAGATCCCGGGAGAGCTGAGGACCCTGATGGATCTGTCACAGTTCTACAGGGCCTGCAAAACAGAGCTCTTCCACCAGGTTTTTAGTTGAGGCCGGTCCCAGTGCTAGGAATATCATGGCCCCTTCTCATGATCAATCAAATTACATCTACACCCCCCCCCACCTCTAAGGAGGTCTGCTCGAGAAGGGGGATTTTTAGGCTGCCAATGTTCTGTGGTTGTAGGGGGCTTTAGAGCCTTGATTATAATGGGTTTTATATCAAGATATTGTGGTGGGGGGTGGTTTATGTTATAAGCTGCCATGGGTCTCCAGAAAGTGGCAGGATATTGTCAGAATCCTGTAGCTTCTGTCATTATGTAGTATGTTTCTGTAACTAGGTTATGAGTATTCACCCCTGTGTATGAGATGGGGGCAGCTTGTCTCCTTTGTTTTATGACCCTGTTGTTCCTTCCTGCATTTTTGTTCCCTCCCTTACTCACCTCTAAGCAACCCATTTGCTGTGTTCCTTTCCCTTCTCCCTTGAAGCCAAATTTCTCATCAGAGTGTTGTTTGATGTTCACCCATTTTAGCTGGATTCCCACGGGAGGGGGTTATATATGTGTGGAGATATGTGGATTCCCACAGGAGGGAGGGTATATGTGGAGACCTTTATCCTTGGCCCCAGTATTGACAATGCCTTGATGAGAGTACTTTCTTACTTAGTAAAGCCATAGTTTGCCTTTCTAAATAATCAAATATCCACACAGAAATATGCCTAATAAATAATAATAATAATAATAATAATAATAATAATAATAATAATAATAATAATAATAATAATAAATAATAAATAATAGCTATTTGTCTTTGTTACAGCAAAAATGTGGGATGGTTGGCTGAAAAAGTAGAGTCTAGGAGCTGCTGTAAATATACTGTTTTTAAGCAGTGCCTAGATTAATACTTCTTTAAAGTGCACACTTATGAGCTCATCCTGCAGGTCCATTAGGGTTGCCAAACTGCAGACATAGTCCAGTATTCTCCCAGAATTTAATTCAATTCTTAGGCACAGAGAGTATGGCCTAGGCAAGAACTTCTCAATATGTAAAAATGAAATAAACCAGTATGAATGCTTTCAAATAAATGCTGTATTACATGCTACATAGGGCTTGTATACTTGGGGCATTCTGGAGAAAACAGTTTTTTGTTTTGTTTTTGGTGCATTTAAATTAAGTGTAACTACTACAATTATATCAAGCACTGTCTCTCATGTGTTTATCACGCAGTGGCAAACAGATCACTTTGAAGGGTATTAGAGAAATGAGGAACAGCACACAAAGCACGGCATGGCAATTTTGTTTTAAGTACATAAGAGGGCGGCCCAGAATACCGCCTTCACTTATTTCTTAAACACTACCTGCATGTTGTATTGGATACGTTGAGATTTAATGGAAGCCACTTTGATAAAAAGCACAGAGAAAGAAACTTTCCCCCATCATTTACATGTCCATCAGAGACTATTAACTTCAAATTGCAGAGATGGTGGAAACAAGGGAATGGTGCTGTAAATGGAGTGAATAGAGAAACAGGCTGCAGGAAGTAAAAATAATATGTTTGCCCACATACACAAAAGGAGTTGAAATGAATCATAAGGAGTTGAATGCCATTCCTTTAGCAATGGTGCTTTTGCCAGCCCTAAGGAGAGCTCTGGTCTCACATTAGCAAAAGTACTGCTGAACTCAGAACCCTCTTCATATATTTGCATAAGGCTTGTTGATAGGTTTGTCAATCCTGGCCTGACAACCAGTGACAGATGGGGGGAGTTCAGAGGTGAATACTAGAGTATCACCCCCAATATGATGACCTCACTTCTAAGTCATGCTGGAAGTTGAGTCATCATACAAGGATGACAAATGCATCCCCTACTCCATTTCACCAGTTAGTGTCCTTTTGTTGTCCAACTGAGCAACAGTGGGCAGCAATGGTGGGCAGCAGGAGATGTCCCGCTTGAAATGTGTTATAAGCCTGTTCCTTGGATTGGAAAAACGTACTACCATTAGCAAAATGAAGGATCCAAATTAATGTATATTCTTTATAATGTGGTCATGATGTAGTCCTGATACAGGGATAGGTCCAGACACAGATTCTCATAGGGCTGAATGTAATCACCTTTCCTTTTCTGTCTTGGCATGCACATATGTAAATATCTAAAGGTGATGTGCATTCTTTAGAGAAGTCAATGCCAAAAATACTTCCCATTGTATATTACTCCAGTTTACCGATTTACTTATTTAGTCCCTGGGAATGTCCCTACACAGTTGAAATGATGCTTTGGTGGGAGGAGAGCTCAGCTCAGAGAGGGTACTTAAGGAAATGCATTTGCTCCTAGCCTTTCCAGAGTACTCTGCATTTCTGGGAAACACTGGCAACATGAGAGAAACATATGTAACTCCATGTCCCAATTATTTCAGGATTCTGGGGTCCTTCCAAGTCCTTCTTTTAAAATGCATGGTCCAGGGATCTCTCCCATCTCGAAGGACCACTGTCATTTGTTTACAGGGCATCCACTTAGCCAATTGTATATATTTGTCTCCCATTCCTTCTACAAAGAGCTCAGGAGAGCATAAATGGTTGCTTTCCTTCGTAAGCTAACGTTCTCCATCCTACCCAACTCTATTGTTTCCCCCTCCCAACATACCTTCATTCATTCTATGCCCCACCCTCAGAGTATCTTCTATAGTAATGGTCTGCCCAACATTTAACATATGAAAATATATGAGTTCCATCCATCACATATGGCATAGCATAGGCTTAAAAAAAAACCTTATGTTTCTGTTTATTTGAAATTGTGGAAATCTGGAGGGAGGGTGTGCTGAGTCAATGTGTGGCAATTTGGCTTCATTTGGTTTGGTGACTCACAAGTTGTGCAGGTCTGCTGAAGCTACTTTTCTCTAACTGTAGTTGTGTAACATAAATAGATAACTATGACAGCATAAGAAAAACTGTGTCTTTACTTAACAGGCTTTATGAATGCCATATGCCCATGTACCTCTTTATTTCGAAGCCTTAAGAAGAGAAGGAGATTTTGTTTGGTAATATTTTAGGCAGTCAGATTTCTCTAGAATTGCTTTCCACAAAAACTGTGAAGCCTGCTTCTCAGTATAAATATTTAAAGACTAATAGCATCAACAAGGCAATTTGTAAAAAAGAGTGATGCTGAGGATAACCCTCCATTTGCCAGCTCATTTTCCTTGTGTCTTTTGTCATGTGTGCTGCATAAAGAATGGAAAGATAATTTCCAGGTGTTTACACTGGATTATTTGAAAATGAGGGTATGAGGGGAAATGTGTCCACAGGTTTTGCAGCATTAAAACTCACTCTACTTCCCCCCCCCCCAAAAAAAGGCTGATATTGTATAAAGCTGGTATCTTTAACCTTAAAAGATTTTTTTTACATTTAAACAAAAAAGACTTGTTAAATTTGAATGCATTGGAATCTAGAGCCATTCAAGATTCTATTTTCATTTCATAAAACATACCCTTTCATAATTTCTCTTCACTCTATTTTTTTTTGGGGGGGGGACCAAACATACATATAAAGCACAAGTCATCTCATTTCACATTGATTTAGCGTTTTGCCTTTATTCATATCATGCAGTCTCACTTTTTTTAAAAAGGCAGTTGAAGATTTTGTGATATTGCCTTCAAGCTTCATATTGATCTCACTCATTAGAACTGCTAGCAATAGCACTACACCTAAGGAGAAATATAAGATGCAGCTATCACTATCCTGTGAGTGAACGAGACAGTGATCACACTTTATTTTAGTAATATCATAGGATCCAAGCAGAAATGTCTAAATATCAGAAGAAAACAAGTACATTGTATGAATTATAATTATACAACCATCAAGTCTTTTTGTCCTATAATTTTTTATTTCTGGTAAGGAAGAAAGTCGATCTTATTGGCCTGCTCAAGGTGTTTTCTAATGAAAAATTAACATGTTTTCTGACTGTTATTTGAGCAATTATTTAAACTTATAGTACCTTTAGTTTATTTTTTAAAAATAATTTTATTAAACCTTTTTTTTAGAAATGACAAAGATAAAATCTAACAAACTCCAAAAACAAAGATAAGAAAAAAGAAGAAAGATAACAAATTAAAGATGTTTCTGATTTTATCCATGACAAATAAATGTAAAATCATAACATAACATTCTAACTTAAAAATATGAAAAAGCCCTCTTTTTCTCTCTAATTTCTAATAATTGTTCCTCTTAGTCATCAAAACCACAAATCATCTGTTCATTTTTTCACTTTTATGCAAAAATTTGTAAAGGATTTCTAGTTGATCATGAATACAAACATACAAATACTTTAGGACTGGAGCTTCAACATTATTCAGTAATGAAATATCTAAATCCTTTGAATAAATACTAAATTGTATGTGGGTGAGTTTTTTAAAAATGCCATGCAACCTGGGACCCTGATTTGTAAATGGAATCTGTGTTATTTTAACCATGGCTATAAAAATATAGCTAATCATGAAGAAGTACACTTTCTTTTAATTATTTATTTTATTACATTTATATACTCTCCTTTCTTGTGTCTCACTGACAGTAAAAACACCCATAACTATAGATTGGCATCTGAACTATCTTCATAGATTTTGGTGCCCACATAATTTGGCACCCAAAGGAATTCATGCTTTGCCTGCTTGATTAATAAAGTCTGGGCTTATTTTATAAACTGGCTAAGAAATAGAAGTAATTATATGATGATCAATGACATTTCCAATCCATCTGCTCTGGAGTGAGGGAATCAAAGCAAAGACATCCACTTGGCATAGAGAAATGCAGCAATGAAATTAGGGCAGGATTTGGCAATATAAGACTAGCCTCTCAGCTAAAGTGAAATGTTGTTTGGGAACTGGGAAACAATTGAAGACTTTAAAAAACAACACCGTTCTTAAAGGCAGCTGCAGCCTTACAAATAAACCCACTAGCCTACTTGATCAATATAGGTATGTGTGAACAGTTGTGACATAAGAGGAGAAACAAAAGTGTTTTTCAGTGAAATCAGTCAATTTAGAAGTGCGTGACATTGGTTAGAATTGCAATGTTTATAAAGTTTCATTGTTGGGTCAACAAAAATGTTTTCCTTGCTACAGACAACAAAGGCAACTGGTTATCCTCAACAGTGTGTATCTTCATATATAGATTCTGGTGGGTAGCAGTGTTCAGCTAACCCACAGAACTATATTCAAGTTCAGTGATACCTTTAAGATACATTTAAGGGCAACAAAGATGTATTCAAGGTATAAGCTGCAGTGTGCACTCACACTTCTCCAGATGCATTGAAATGGAAGTTACCAGTCCATAAATATAAATAAAGGGCAAGCAGCATATTAGCAAATAACATGATAAAGATGTTCAACAGATGCAAGGGCCAAACTGGAATTAAAAGCTTAGTTTATAGTCAACATTTGTGTGGATTTAATTCTGGGGGGAAATATAGCAAAACAAATAAATATATCTATTGTTGGAATTTAATGACATCTACAATGTTAGAAGATGAGCAAGTGAATAAGCCTGAGATGGCTTCATCAGTGTTGATAGGTCCAGTGATGGCATGGTTTGGGTGTATGTAGCAGCAAAGTTTGCATCTAGATTTGATGCAAGCTCTGGTACCAGTGTCTATGTTTAAGTTAGATATTGCATTATTGTGGGTAAGAAGTTGTTTAAGATTGGGGGTAGGTGGTCTGTACACAAGAAAAAGTTTGTCCCCTAGTGCTTGTGAAAGAGAACTGTCAGTGGAGAGTGGAAAGTGTTGTTAAGTCACAGCTGACCTATGGTAACCTTTGGGGATTTCAAGGCAAGAGAGGTTCAGAGGTGGTTTGCATCCCTGTCATGAATTTGGCATTCAAGTCAGTGTAATACAAACTGTTGATATTTGTTGCCGAAACCGGAGTCTAATTCTGATCAGTCATAACATTTTGACGTTATGAGACTCATAATATAGATTCCTGAGGCTCCCCAACCCTGTCTTGGCAGCAGCAGGTAAACTGGGAAATGAAGAAGGCCAAAGACACACTGCAGAGGCCTCATATTAAGAATATATTCCTTGTATTTCAATGAGCATTACAAATTGCTGAAATTCCTACTTACAGTCAAATAAGTGTGATTAAAATTTTATGGCATTTCTAGATTCTGATTCCAGAGAGTGGTGAAAAGAAAGGCACTATCTGATCCTAAGAAGATATCATGGAGGTATATGCTATGTTGAATCAATGCAATCACTTTACAATGTGTTCATCGTGCAGCACTGCTCTAATATTTACAATAAAATTCTAGGTAGAATTGCTCTAGCTGAAATTAGTTGAAATCAGTGTGCCGAGACTGGAGCAAACCTGTCTTGAATTGTACCACAAAATCATTTCCCACCAGAATGGAGATGCAGATTTCATGGGAAGGCTATGTCCATATGGGTGCAGGTTTTCCAATGTTCCTGAAGAAGCTGAAATCAAAGTAGAGGTAGGCTTTTGAAATCAGTCCAGAGATTAATAAAATTAGGCTGTTACTCTCTGAATATACCATGTTTCTTGAACAAGTAAACATTAAAAGAGTTCCAGTGTTCTTCATTTGAAAAACAAATGAGTCATCTTTTGCACTTATCCTTGCTTTTGACAACCATAGATAGGAAGAATAGATAACTTAGCACTGTATAGCTGGAAGATTCATCTTTTTGTAGATATGGGCACAAGAAGAAAACAAATAGAACAGAGAAAGGTTCTCATTAAAGGCAAAATTTGGGTATAATTTAATAGGAATATATTCAAATAGCTTTATGTTTGAATATCTGTAAAACAGATGCATCAGAAAAGTAATTTGTCACCATATGTGACACACACAATTCAATTATTTTAATGTAAAAATCCTCCCACAAAGGAACGAGAGCATCTTATACGAACAGCTAAGCTACTTCATTATTCATTGTGTGATTTGCAAATGTTGCTGTATATTCACCCAATATATATCCTAGTATATGCAGTTTTGTTCATGTCAGACGATAATCTAAAGGGATGACATTAGAAAACAGTCATGATAAGTCTGGAAATGTACACACAGAGCTGTGATCAGTTTAGGCTGTGGAACCAGAGTAAAATGTAGAAGATATGAGTCGGGATGAGACCTCCAGAGAATTTTATTACTTTCTTTTGTCCCATCTGCCATTTAATACAGAGCAGTGAACCGCAAAAAATCAAGTGAAATGTCTTGTGAATAGAATAAGACTAAAGAAATGGAGAGAAAAATATTGATTGTGAGAATGAGATTTTCTCACTATGGGTGAGAAAATATTTTATAGCTAGATGGACATCTCAACAAGGCATACTCAGGGCGGGGGGGGAGCTAACCTCATTAATGTACTTCTGTGCTGCAGATATATTGCTCCTAGCGCTGGTGAATTTCCACACAAAGGTAATATTTTCTCTGGGAACTGTCACATTGTTATATACATGCTCTTTTTTGTGGACAAAATCTATGCCTAATAAAATGTGCTATTGTAAAAAAAAATGATTCAACAAAAGTACGATGCTGGATTCTTTCGAAGAACATTTCATTCCTATTTTGTGAAAAGCAATCTGTGAAAATAGGAACTGTGAAACATAAAACATTTATACTGCATGAGCTTTCTTGATGCCTTACTTTATCTTCTTAACTGTAAATCAGTATAGAGCAGTCTTGCCAGAGCATTAACCACCACCCTGTGAGTTAAGAATTTATCGAATATTACTTTTGAGAGGTAGAATATCTTTTTAGTAAATGTAAGTAATGTTTGTGAACATCTAACATAACTAAATATGACTAACTCGTAAAGCACTGTTACGTAGTTCTTTTTCCTTTGAACATTTGATAGGATTGTAGTGCAACCAGGGATATCACTGGAAGTTCAGTGGAAGTAAACATTTGGCCACTTTTTTGCAGTTTACAGAATGCTGGAATTAACCAATCTTTAGCTATATAAGAAAAGATTGGGGGGGAGCAAATAGTATTCAGGAGGTAACATGGTTCCCTTGACAAAATCTGTCATGTATATCATATACAGATGTAGGTATGGCATGAACCCAAATGTATTACGGTGGTGCCTGCCAGTGTATTTCCTGGTGCCCATTTGCTTCTTTCCCAAAACATCTCTTCCCCTAAGAAAATAGCAAGTTCTGGCTTTTATCCAGGAAATGGGAAACTGGGGGAGAAGAAGAATGTGAATGCAGAGACCTGCTACCATTATAAAAGGACACTTGTCTTGCCACTTCCCAACATTTCATGAATGGACCAAATATCCATTTTTTGATTGGTTCTCATCTTTATGGCAGTCGTCTTGTGGTTACTCTTACTCTTCATTGTGAAAATTCCAAAAGTGGCCGGGGCTCCTCTGAGGTGTTGTTCACATAATAGTATACTCTGACTAAGGAGCTCCTTGATCTCACCTTCGGCCTACAATGGTAGTTACCACCCACCTACAATTGTCTGTCTGACTGTTGCTCTAGTCTGCCTGAAGTGTTGTCCAGGGTATTTGCATTCTACTCAGCATCTGCTGCCTTCAGCTTTACTGTTTCCTGCCCAAGGCTGCCCTGGTAGCATTTACACTGTTCAGGTTCATGTCCAGTCATTCCCTAATGCCTGGAACTGCTTCCTGCCAACAGTCACTGTTGACTGTTGGCACTTGTCACAGCTTCTCAACATTTTGAGACTAGCTCAGGCACTGGAAATAATCAGAGATCCAAGGAGAGTGGGAAATGGCTATCCTTGTTGACTTATGAAAGTTCCAGATATTTGGAAATGCTAAGTATTCTAGTAGCTGAAGGGTCTCAATTCTAATCTTTATTCTGAATTCATATTTTGGTGCTAGCATACATCCCTGGAGACTGCAGAAATCTGTATTTTCTGTAGACAGAAATTATGTTGCTGTTCTATATGGAACTCATTTGTTTAAACACACATTAAATGAAGGGAGAAAAGATGGAGGCAAGGGTTTGCCTTGCCTTTCCACTTCTGCAAGGGGAACAGACTTCCATCTTTCCTTTGTCCACGAGTAGGCAAATTCATACATAAACAAGTCACTCCAAGCTGCTTCCATGCAAGGAGAAAGATACTTTCTGCTTCTCTCTGACCCTGCTTGTTTTGTCCTTTTTTATGCTAGAGGGTGGAAGTCTTAGACTCCATTCTGCAAAGTAAGCAAGCTTCTTATTATGAGAAGGAGATCACTGAGCCACAGTAAGACCTTCCTCTGGTTCTTTGGCTCCTCATTCCCAGTACCATGGCAACCATTCTCCCTTTTAAAAAAGATACAATCAAAGCTTTTATCTTTTTTCTTGATAGAGCCAGGGAGTAGGCACATGGGAAGAAATTAGACAAAGTCAAAATCTTTGTCTTGATCCCACAATCTCCTCCCAAGGGATGGAAATAAAATATATGCCTGATCCTGCAGTCAAGCTAATGCCGAATAACTGGAAGTACTCAGACAGAAAGCCTCCTGCCTTATAAAGACTGGCAGTCCTCCCCAAGGCAGTGAGACAACATCATGATTGGGAAAAATGCCTTGAATAGACATGCTGTTGCATGGCATAAACATGGATTAAGTATTCTGACTGCTCTAGCTACACTAAATCTGGTGAATTACTGTCTCTCCTCACTGCCAATCCACTCTGGGGCCTTTTATGCACTAGTATTTTTTTGTTTGTTTGTTTTGTTTTACTATCACCATGCATTCCCATTGGGTTTACTTTTTTGTTCTGCTTTTCACCCTACTTTCACTACGAACATGCATTGGGCTTTCTTTTCACACTAAATGGATTTTACTCCCTTCAGCTCTCAGTTCACTTTCTGTGCAGTTTTTTCTCATGTTTTCTGATAGTGGTTTTATGCTAGTCTCCTCCCCCTCCCCTTGCAATACTCCCAAGGCAAAACTAATTCAAAGGCATAATGATTCCCTGGATTTCCCACCTTCTATTTGTTCTGGCCCTTGGAGGCCACATCTCTACTCTTCATATTGTGAGGCATGGTTGGTCTCTCCTTATTGGTCAGTTTTGTGCTGGGTACATTTTTTGAAATGTCAGAATAGATTCTTCAAGCTGCATTTACTGTTCGGTAGCTATCTTAGCAGAACATTAGTTGTTCCCTTCTTCATTGGTGTACAGCATTGCTTTCTTTTCCCATCTTGCCAATTTCAGATTTTTTTTTTTTAAGAAACAGAGTGAGCCTAGCGATATGGTAGTGCCTCACAAGATTTGGATCACTGAAAACCTTAATGTGATGTGGGTGCATATTGCAAGAGGGGCAATCATCAGGAGGGGTAAGGGTGAGGCAGGGATCTTCTTCCAGCAAGCATCTTGACAGCAGTGTGGAGACACACTAAAAGCCACCTGCAATTGGAAGCCTGCATGATGGCCATGGAAGGCTCTGGCATCCTGTGGCCATTTCCCTCCCAGGCCCAGCAGTGGCCAGCCTCCCCCCAGAGAGAAGCCATCTCAGTGCTAGGGAGCACACGAAGCTGCTTGGGTTGGCTCTGGGGCTTAAACATGGGCTTGTGTGTTTGAGAGACCTATGATCTAGCCCATAACAGAAGCTTGGGACTGACTCCCAAGGAGACTTGGTCTTGGGAGACTTATTCTGTAAGATGTCCCTGCCTCCTGCGAAGATAGCATTGGATGATCTCACTGCAAAGCAAAACTGCCTCAGTTGGGGTGAAGGTGTCTTGGAGCATAAGCAAGTGTCTCTCCATGCTGCTACCAAAATGCTTACTGGGAAAGAAAATGTGAAAAACAATTAAATACTGAAAACTGATATAACAATGAAAGTTTATATAAGACAGAATGTTTCATCTCCCCTGCAGCTGCAGTATTAACTAGATATTGACTGTTTATGCACTGGAGGTTTCATGCCAGACTGCAGGCTGGAGTTTTAGTCATGGCAGGTTATCCCACCTCTTCCTGCACCCACATGGGGGAGCATTTGGTCTGGTGTACTTCATCCCCTGATTTGTGCTCCTGCAGTGAGCAGTGACGTTCCCAGTGCATAAACAGTCATTGTGATAAACAGTATTATAACCACATCTCAGTCTAATTAAACTTTTAGGTTTCTTTTGGCAATCCAAATAAGAACTTAAAACAAATTCTAGATAAATTCATGTTGAAATGATAATTATAATGAAACTTCTTGAGGTACCTAGAGCAATCAATGGCAATTAGACAGACAAAAGAACCTGGAGTATATTATTCTTATTTCTTATACACCAAAATCTGATTCCATGTTATGATGTTTACATTTTTCTCAAGCAATCATAAACCTTATAGTGATCTCAGTAGGGTTATTTCTATGGGTTCTCACTATATGGGTTCTATAGTTTTTACTATATTTTTCCAAAAGATTTTTTACTGTTTAAAAGATACCACAGAAGTCTAAAAACTTAAAAATAAGTGAAATATTGGATTCCATATGGGAGGAATTCATATGGATGAATATAAGACAGTGGCTATAATTAGCCCCTCCCTTTTTTCCTGGGAACTGACGTAAAGTGCTGAATCCAATGGAATATTGCTTATTAACGTTCTGCCCTTTAATTGGAACCCACAGTATTAAATTTTCTGTCTTATGAATCACACTGTAAATCACAGTACAGCCACAAGCAGGAATCTGACATTTCACAGATCTGGCAAAATTGAGACTGCAGGTGTCTGAGATGGATATTTTCATTTTCTGCTCATCTCTAATTGCTTGATGAAAATCCCATTGTGTATCATCAATTATAAATGTTCTGGAGAATACTTTTTATCAGATGCATTCAAAAGCAATTGTACTTGGAGAGAGAAAAATACAACATACACAGGTATTGGACCAGCATCCTTACTGAAACTATGAAGACTGTGTCCATATAAAACAGGTATAGTGGAATTTAGTAACAAACAATAATTGCTTCTCAGTACAGTTGTCGTCTAACCCAGCCATGCACACCTGAGCATGCTGGTCCCAAGCCTTGATAAATGGGGAGGTTTAAGGAAAGACCTGGCAACTTACTTCATAAAACAAATTTGCCAATAAAATGTGTATGAACTACACAGGAACTAAATTGACAATATCTTATGCAGCCAATGGTGGTCCAGTTCAATCCTTGCTGTCAAAACATATCCAGTTGCTGATTGCGGTTCAGATCATGAACTGTTACTGGCTAAAATCAAAGCAAAACTCTGTCACTTCAAGAGAACATCAGAGTTAAGGAAGTTCAATGTAAATAAGATTCTTCTCACATATGCAGTTGAGAAAAATCAATTTCAACTATGAGATGCAACAGAGAAGATGCCTGATGAACGGTGGCAGGAAATTCACTCAATTGTTGTTGAAACAGCAGTTAAATACATACCACACAAGAAGCAAAAGGAAATATCAAAATGTTTCTGAGATGAAACTATAAGAATAGCTGAATGTAGAAAAGCAACAAAGGCTACAAGCAAAAGGGGGGAAGCAAGAAAATTAAATGTGGGTTTTCAAAGGGCAGCAAGAATAGACACTCAAGATTATTGGAATCAGAAATGCAAGCAGTTGGAAGATTACAAAAAGGGACACAAGAGAAATGCTTTCACGCAAGTAAAAAGGTTCAAAATGCAATTTGCTGCTCACAAAACATTATGAAAGATAAACAATGGAAGGAACTGACTGACCAACTGCATCAAGAACAGGTGGCAGGAATACATAGGAGAACTATACACACACAGAATGAAAGTTCCCTGTCTCCAAAATGAAAAAAAAAAAGAAATAGATCTTGAACTGGCCATTCTTGAGGAGGAATTTGAACTAGCCTTGTGTCAATTGCCAAACTAAAAGGCCCCAGGGATTGACATCATACCTGTGGAACAGCTGAAATGTGTAACAATCAAAACCATTACAGCTTTGTGCCAGAAATTTTGGAAAACTGATAACTGGCCAGAGGAGTGGAAACATCCTATGTTTATCCCACCATCAAAAAAGGGTCACTCAAAAAACTGTTCCAATCACCATACAATAGCCTTCATTTCTCATTCTAGTAAGATCCTACTCAAAATCATACAACAAAGCATAATAACAACTATTAACAGAGAATTACCAGTTGTTCAAGCTGGCTTTTGATAGGGGCATGGCACTTGTGATCACATAGCTAACTTGCACTGGATTTTGGAAAAGTCATGGGAATATCAGGAGGAATTTATTGACTACAAAAAGCTTTTGATTCTGTGGATCACAACAAATTGTGGGAAGCCCTGCAACATTTGGAGGTGCCGCTACATTTGATCAAACTCCTTGCAAACAAATAAACCATTGTACATACACCATTTGGTGCCACTGACCCATTCAAAATAGAGAAATGTGCAGCAAAGACTCATTGCAGCTGCCGGTTGATGCTTCGGAGGGCTGGCTGGAGGTAGTCGCGACCACCCCACTGGCCCAGGCATGCTGTGTGCTTGCAGTGCATGCAATGTAAAAGGGAGAGGTGGGACCATGGCACTATAAAGGCACCACATGTACGGGTCCCAGCCTCTTCTCCAGGACACTGTGGAAAAGCTTCCCTCCCACTCTATGTCAATAATTGGGGTGGGGGTTTCTCTGTTAATATTTTGTCACAGTTTTGGGTTCCATCAATTTGTAATCCAGGAAGATCCAACATAGCCTGCAATTTAACTGCCAGAGTCTCTAAAACCAAATTGAATAACAAAGATGAAAGAGGACATCCTTGCCTAGTACCCTTCATTATCCAATTTTTTTGTATTGTAAGCATTCCATTTACTAAAATTCTAGCTTCTTGCTTAAAATATATTTGCTGGATCATTTTCAGAAAACTTTCTCCACAATCCATGGTATGCAAAGTCGC
This sequence comes from Paroedura picta, assembly GCF_049243985.1. NCBI lineage: Eukaryota > Metazoa > Chordata > Lepidosauria > Squamata > Gekkonidae > Paroedura > Paroedura picta. The sequence goes on from NC_135377.1 coordinate 53,868,544, forward strand.
AAATAGATAGTTCCATTGGACACTGTCAAAAGCTTTCTCTGCATCTAGAAAAACAAAAGCAGAGCATTGCTGTTTCTTCTGAACATAGTCCATTGCATTAAGCACCAAACAAATATTATTTTCCTTTAGTCCCTTTGGCATAAAACCTGTTTGGTTTTCAGAGAGAGAGGTGGAGGCAGCAAATGCTGTTGCTTAAATATTTAACAAAAAGAAAAGAAAAAGAGACCCAAACAAAGATTTTAAAAAGAAGGGATCAACCCCACCCCTAGATATCCTTTCTATGTCAAATATAATCCTCCTTTCCTTAGCTTTGCAGGCTGGAAAAAAGGTTTGGATGAAGATGGAATGACTTGGGTATTGAGACTGCAACTGCCCTGAGGAGTTGAGGTGGGGAGGGCAGAATCTGTCATGTCAGGGGAAAGGCTGGTTGAACCCTATGTGGATGAAGGATGGTCCCCTTGACTAGTGGCTCAGGACAGAGGCCTGGTAGATAGGAGTGTCACTGCCTACCACTTCCAGAGCCTTTGCCACCACAGGAGATGCCACTGATTAGCTGTCTACTGCTTAGGGGGAGGAAGGTGCAGGTGGCTGTGGTGTGTCCCACAGGAACTGTGGCAGTTGGGAAAACATGGGGGAGAAGCAAGATTGACTCAGAGAGGCAACAATATCAAAGAACCCTGAAGAATGGGGAAGTCATTCCTGGCTCAGAGGGATGAGATGTCTGAGGATTCTATTGAATCCCAGCTTGGAACATGGCCCAGTGAGGAGCAAGACAGGACATGGGCAACAAGACAATACTGAGGTCAGGGGGGTGGGGAGTGTAGAAAAGTGAAAGCTATGGTATAATAGGGAAGCCATCTTTGGATGAAAATGAGCATGGTGTGGCTCATATAATTCCTGAAACTTTAATAATTGGTTCTGATAAATCAGCAGAAGCTGGTTCAAGCATACCACTGTATGATATTTATACACACAAGCTATGTCATTGTAATACACATGTAACCTATAATGCTGGATTCAGTTCAATTCATTTTATTCGTTATGGTCTTTGACCAGCATAAAATATATAATAATATGAAATAAAAGCAAGTAGTCACCATATATATAGACAGCTTTTCAGCCAAAATACAGTAATAATAGGGGGTAACCCAATAAATTTATTGGGGGTAATCCAATAAAATAGATACACCAATTCATAACTATTTAGCTAATTCCTTCTTCAATAGCTCATATCATTGCTTACAGACTGTAAAGCAAACTTTTTGCTACAGCAAATGAGAAGGTAGGCTTTTTGTCTTCTAGCAAAAATTTAATCAAAAGGCTCTCAGAGGTTACCGAGTACATTAAATGTCTAAAGCGATGTAACAAGGGACCAATTATATGATTCCTTTCTTCAGCATGGAGTTCATACTATAAGAGAGTGTGAGAGAGCATTTCTACTGCAAGGGCAGAGCACAGATATTTGTGCAACTCTTTGCATTGAAACCTACCCAAAAGAATAGAAGAGGGAAGGGCATCAAATTAAGCTCTAGTGAAGGCCCATCTAAATATAGATAAAGTAATGTTAGATAAGAAGCAGGAGCTCTGTTACTCCACAAATATAAGCCTTTAGGTAGTAATACTGACTCAGAGCACATTTCAATGTCAAAAAGGCATTATTCTTAAGTATCAGATCTTTCAAAAATAAGCAAGGTAATTAATGCCTCATATATGCAAATATATCCAGTTCTGCAGCAAAGAGTAGCATTGTGGGATTTAAAACAACATCACTTCCCCAGGAAGTTTAAACCATCACTTCTGGAGAAAATTCCATGAAAATCATAGTATATCCTCTATTTAATGTTGGCATGGAATAAATCAAGGTAATTCACACATTTCTGATTAATTCCTAATTCATATACTAGAAATAAGGAATGAATGGCATACTGAAGTTTGAGTCAGAAAATGCCCCGTTTTCTATTGCTAAGATCATTAGTATACTGTGAAGATCAATAGGTACATATAAGAGTAGTGCTATAAATGAGCCCCTTGAGCTATCTTTTGGGTATGCCGAAAATAATACAAAGGGGGACCCAGCTATTTATATAGGGCAAACTTAATTCCCCCACTCTAATTTGCATTCCATTCATACTTTCCTAAATTAATGGTTCCAGTAGTCTCAGCTCATATCTAATGGACATTGGTTTACATCAATCTTACTCAAACTGAACTTACAAGCCCTAAATTAAATGAATTTTCTGATCTCAGTTCAGTCTCCAGTGAACAGCAGTTCTTATCAGAAAAGCACTACACATAAATCATCATAATTCATTGTAAAAGCTCTCCTAGAGGAAAACATAAAAGCATTAATTCAATGTAGACTTGGTGGGTTCTCCTTTTTTCCATAAGTAAAAAAAAGTGCCCAACAACACACTGAAAGCAAATAATATTAATAATAATGATAACAATGATAATAATGATAATAATAATAATAATAAAAACTATGTGTCTAACTTCATTAAGTTTTATTGAGGTGGGATGGAAATTGTTTTATTGAGGTGGGGTGGGAATTGTTTTATTGTTAGTTGATGGATTTATATGTTAAATATATATTGTAAGTTTTCTAGAGCTGTTTTGACAAAACTCCCCTCAAATATATCACATCAGCTTCAAAGTTATACCTTTCCATGTCAATTGAAGAATCAGGATGGGATCCAGCAGAACATTTCTATGGGTGGAAGGGTTTAAAATTTGGTGTACCCAAGCCCCAATCATTATATTCTGGTGTTCTAGGCATAATCATTTGGTGAAAAGCCCAAATGATATTAATTTTAAATAAGTGGTAAGACATCCACAGAGAAGTTATAAGCAGAATTAAAAGCTTCTAAATGCACTGAAATCAATTGCTTTAGAAAGGTGTACATCTGTTTAGGACTGTGAGTCTACAAATCTGCTAATACCTTACATTGTTGCTCTTAAATAGTTAACTGAAATGTGTGAGTTTTAACATTTTTAATATATCCCTGTGGGGAAAGACAACTAAATCCTGCTTAATCCACTAACTCCTTTAATACAATTCATGGTAGTCCAACTGCTTAGCATCATCATCTCAGGTTAGACATTTTCATCACAATTTTTAGATGACTTATTAAAATTCCATTTCATACATATGAAAAATATAATCCACTGAAGGATGCTTAAAACAATGAAAAGTAAATTAATGGCATTTGGGCACTAGAATATAATTTTATGCAGGATTGAGGGGCAAGCATGTTTGTGAAAATTTTGCATCAGAATATCAAAGTGAAATGGGGGAGCCTATTTTTGTTTGCCATGCTATGTGTACAATGAATGATAGGACATTGGTTTTCCACAGTGTGTCCTTTCTGGTGGAGAATTTATTATGAAAGATGCCATGGTATAGTAATTGTGCAGTATACTCTAATCTGTTAAATATACCCAGCAGGGTGTAATGGTTAACAGCAGTGGCATCTAATCTGGAGAACCAAGTTTGATTCCCTACACCTCCACATGCAGCCCTCTGGGTGACCTTGGGCTAATCACAGTTCTCAGAGCTGTTCCTGCAGAGCAGTTCTCTTAAAGATTTTGCAGTGTCATCTACCTCACAGGGGAAAGGTGTTTTGGGACTTCTTTGAGTAGTGAAAAATGGAGTATAAAAACCAACTCATCATCATCATCATCATCATCACATACATTGTACACAGTACAGGCGAATATTGGGTGTATTCCAGGTCCCACTGTTAAATCACACACTATGTTGACAACCAACAAGCCTGGCTGATACACACAGGAATGGAACACATGTTCTACAGCTGTCATAACATGATTGGTAATGCAAGTGGAGGAAGTAATGTCAGATCATGCTAATGGCCTGAGATATAGAACAAGCAAAAATGTGGTTTCTTTTCACATGAAGCTTAGTTTTTTTACTTACTCACCGGGGATGAATATGAGATGTATATCTAGATAAGTGTGTGCATCAGAGGCAGAGGCATCCACGCATATTTCTTCTGCTTTATTTCTATGACGGGATCCCTTTTTCATCAAGACTCCATTTGGTGGAGCTTTCCTTTTCTCACTCCTCAAATAGTGACTGAGATCACGTTCCTTTTGCCAATCTCATGGGATGCAGGAAACTCTGAGTTATGCATCATCACCAATAGAGCAGTTGAGAGGCTGAAGTCAGAGTGCAGACCTAGCTGTAATACTGCATAATTGAATAACATGCACTAGGGATTGTAGTCTTAAAAAGTGATTGCTGACCGAAACAAGGTTCATCCTTTACCTAACCCTCAGACTATTTATCAGAATCTCTCAGTAGTTAAGACTGCTTTAGCAGAAACAGATTTGGCTGCCTTAGCACTCATATATTACAAAAATCTAAAGCCCAATTGTTAAATTATTGATCCAAGATTGGTTTAAAGTTTCTGCTACAAATTCTAGCTCAGACTGTTTCTGCATTAGGAGACATACCTCCTTGTAGCCTTGCTTTGGATTTCAATTGAATGCTGCCAGTGGAAATCTGCTTTCCGCATTTGGGTTTTCCTCCCCCTTGTTTCCCAGGCTGAAATTTGCCATATATATCTGTACTGAGAGTCAAAGGCAGGCTCCCATGATGCTTTGCTCCTTTCCCAAGAAGTTTTTTTTCAAAATGGTGTCTACTTGCACTTTTCTTTTAATTTCACCCCTTTATGCCAGTATTTTGTGCCATCAATTGCTTGCCCTCTTTCCCCCAGAGATATTGTATGTTATTTTTTTTAAAAAACTTTAGTTATCACATTACAATGTTGTTGCATTGTAACACACAAGACTGGTTTTAAAAAATACTTGGAAACACACAAAGCAGAAAGAGGTTGTGGCTGAAGTCATGACAACACACTCCTGAGTGGATTAAGCCACATGGATATAACCATCATACAACCAGCCTCATACAGCCAACTCTCTTTTGTAGGGAAGTGGTGGGATTGATCACTGAATAGAAAGGGGGCTCTTGTAGCCATCATTACAGCTGGCTCCAGCACACAGCAAACCTTGGCAACAGCCCCCATACCACAGAGGCACAAGGAAGCTCACCACCATTTCTTTCTCTCTCACTGGCCTGACTCCCAGTACATGGCGAAAAAAGGAACTCTGGAGATGCTGCCAGCATGCCCTGCCTGACTCCACTAAGGAGTACTCTGTCATGCCCCCAGAAGCAGCCTCCTACTATTTTATCTGTTTCTAAGTATGTTAAAATAGCAGCAGCATTGTAACATTATAACCTAGGGTTATTTAAAAAGAAACACACACAGTATTTCTGGGGGATGTGGGGGAGGTGATTAAAGGTACATAATACTGGAATGAATGGGTACAAATTAGAAGCAAAGAAAAAAATGGGTTGTGAATTAGGCATTGCTCCCAAGAAGGCTTGCGGGGGGGGGGGGATGAGATGTACAATAGATCGAAGAGGGGAGTGTTTGGGCACGTTTTCCATGGGAAGGGGAAGGGGAGGGAGATGATGAGGAAACAGATTTACCCAGATGGTCAAAATGGTAGCCATAGGAGAATACTTAAATGTGCACATTTCCACATTAGACGCTGCTTTGGCTGATGAAATCACTGAAATGTGGAATTCACAGAACATACGTTAAATCAGATAGCAATTCAGGACTGCTCCAGGAAAGGAGAATTTTAATGCAAAAACATCTCTTTAAAAATGCCAATCTGAACAATATCGCTAGTGCAGAAACAGTCTCATACCTTTTTTGCACGATGACTAAGGTCTGGTCAAGCGCTTGTCTGGTTGCGTGGTTAATCCTGCTTCCAGTTGATTTCCCACACTGGCCCAGGGCCAGCCCATGGATGTCCTGACTCAGGCCCTCAGTTGCTCCATGGCAAGGGTATGCAGATTCTTCTGCAATCTCTTCCTTGCAGTGGGTGCCATTGGGACCTATGTAGGGCTAGGCCTGTCTGGCAGGAAAGAGTCGGGCCGTCCAGGCTTGGCTCCTCTGCTGACTATGCTGTCCCAGGAGGAATGTGCTGCACAGCGCCATGGAGCAAACTGTGGCATACTTTTTATGTTCAAGGAAGTGGGATCATGTTGTTAGTTCAGACTACACTACTGATACTGAATTCAAAGTGGAAAGTAGGATATCTTATAAGGAAATAGTTCAGCAAGAATGGATGAATGAACGGGAATGTCTATTGCTGCCCTACTATTTTTCTTCCTTTATTATACCATGTTAATACTTATGCTTTGTTGCAGGTTTTAACTTGGTCTTAATTTCCACAATGCTGGTCCTGTTACATTGCTTATTGGATGTCCCATCCTATTTATTGCATTGACTTACACTGTATAATCTTCCTTGAGTCTTACTGACAAAGTTGGACTATAAATAAATGATAAACAAAATGCATCCTAGGGCCATACATGGTAACACAACAGGCAAAGTTCAGTGATTCTCTGTTGAATATGTTAACTGCTTCCACAAAAACTACTGGTTGTATTTACTGAGTACCTATACAATGTAATTTTTCCACAGATGTTTGTTGAAATGTTTAGAATTCAGGTATATTTAATTAGTCATGAGAACAAATGTCAGGCAACAACGTACTGCTATTTGATTAACGGTTAATAAAAATGTAAATAGTATGGAGAACACACACATAGTTTAAGGCAAGATGTTTTGCAGAGGAAATATTTGTGCATGATCTCTACAACTCCAACAGTAATACATGATACAACAGAATACTGATGCAAATTTTAACTGTACCTTGGGGAAACTGAAATAAAATAGCTATTTTCAGGTTCAGGTTGTTTCACTGAAGTGTTGCCTTGTATGACACAGTACATTATGGTAAATTATAGCCCTTATATGTGCAGAAGTTCACACTGAGATATCAGTTGAAGAAACTGTGGGAAGCCTCTGTCCGGCATTAAATAGTGTGAAAATCCAGCTGTTCATATGGCCCTGTTCTCCGCATGAATGGTGTGTGATTACTATAAGAACGGCTGAAAGCTAATGTGGTTTTAGTCAATGTTGACATGACTCAAAAGAAAGATATCTATTACAGAGAAGAGCAAGAAGGTTTGAGTGAGTTAAAGGGTTTGCATACAATTACAGAGACCTTAGACTTGGTGCAGCCTCAGTTTGGCCTGTGAGGTCAGACAATTGCAATTTAAAATACAGACTACAGAGCTAGATTTACGTACAAGTTTAGGATACCAGATTACGAGAGACCTCTAAATATATTTTAATTACCAAAAACTTATCTGTAAATCTACTGAGGTTTCTTAAATTTATTATAGCTTAGGGCTATGTCATGGCTAATCCAACTCTCGTGTAATATGGATCTGCTGCGCCAAGATGTTCCAGATATCTCTTCTGATTTTAGAGTTCTGAATTACCCCATCTTGTTTTGAAAATGAATCATCTGTAACTATAATAAAAGGCCTAATGATCTTTTGGGCCTCACAATTTAAGGGTCAATGAATGCTCCTTCCTTTGTCCTCACAATTTAAGGGTCAATAAATGCTCCTGCCTGTGTTGTTCTGCTGCCTGAGTGGCCGCCCGTCCAATGGCCAGCTGCTCAATAAAGCTGCATCTCCCACCCCTAACCGTTGTGTCCAACAACTTCACTCAATTGACCACTGACTGAGCTGGTGGGTCCCTGGTGAGGGAGCTGCCAGGATTGCATGGGGGCCATTTGGGTCTATTCTCCTCTCTCCAGGCTCTCCCACCTCAGTTTTATAAGAACAAACCAGGTCTGAGGGGCCATTACAGATCCAAAGTTGTTCTAACAAAGATATCAGAAAGTTTTTTGAATATGTTAGTACATATTCCTTGCACATTTCCTGATAAAATATGGACTTTTCATAATCCCTGCCCTCTGTACATATGGCCCTTCACATCCCCTTGAACTTGCTGGGGGTCTAGTTTTTTCATGTCTCCTACACAGAAGGTCTGCCCAGCAAGGAACTGCCCAAAGAAGTGGCCTCTACAGAATAAAACTGGTCTGTCTGCAATGTGCCCTAAGAAACTTGAAGGGGCCTTTAAAACCATGGAAGCTGGTCTAAGTGAGGCTCCCTGCAACAGACCAGAACCAACGAGAATGTGGGGAAAGGAGAGTCAGCCAATTGGGGAGAGAGCCCTCTAAGGCCCGCCCTCCGGTTGGAGGAGACTTGAAGATTCATTGCCAAAGATTTTAATGTTGGACCTATTTTGGCAGAGACATCAGACTGCCAGCAAAAGTGCATCTATTCAAGGCTATGGTCTTCCCAGTTGCAATGTATGGCTGTGAAAATTGCACCATAAGGAAGGCCGAGCATCAAAGAACTGATGCTTTTGAACTCTGGTGCTGGAGAAGACTCTTGTAAGTCCCTTGGACTGCAAGGTGAACAAACCAGCCAGTCCTAGAGGAGATTACCCCTTACTGCTATTTAGAAGGCCAGATCCTGAAGATGAAACTCAAACTTTGGCCACCTCATGAGAAGGAAGGACTCCCTGGAGAAGAGCCTAATGCTGGGAGCAATTGAGGACAAAAGAAGAAGTGGACGACAGAGAATTAAGTGGCTGGATGGAGTCACTGAAGCAGTCGGTGTGAGCTTAAATGGACTCCAGGGAATGGTAAAGGACAGGAAGGCCTGGAGGATCATTGATTCCCCACAGGCAGGCAGCCAGGTGACCTTGGGACATTTTTAGTTCTCCCAGAGCTCTCTCAACCCCACCTTCCTCCAGGCCCCACCTGCAAGTTGGCTATCCCTGGTATGGAAATATTTCTTGAGGTTTGGAAGTAGGGCCTCAAAAGTATATAATGACTCCACAGCCATCTAACCAGCCACATAGCACCCTCTGACATATTTCAGCTCAAGAAAACATTGCAGAGAGGGGTTAAGGCTGCCAGATTGGGGTAGGTTCATATTCTGGAATTTCACACTACATAGGTATGTATAAACCTCACTAAGATCAAGACTACTGTACACAGAGAGACCTCCTCTTAGGGTTGCCAGCTTCCAAGTGAGGCACTAAACCCACACCAAACCATGAGCTAGTGCCTGTTTCATTACGGATTGCAACGGGCTATACTACTAGTACCTCATAAAAAGCATCATGTATTTCTGACCCATTGAATGTTCTAATGCCTCCTGAATGAGCCCCACCAAACAGCAACAGGAATGACCAGTATGCCCATCAGCTGATGATGACAGGTGCCATTCCTGTTCCATTTACATGTCTTCCCAACTGGGGAGGCATTTAAATGGATCAGGTGGCGGACCTTTTAGCAAGAGCTGATGAGCACGCTTGCAGCAGGAGAGAACAGTGCGCCTATCAGACAGGCACCTTCGCAGAATCCTAAATGTACTTTTCCCTACATGCCTACAGTCCAGCCCTGGCTCTGCAGACTGGAAGGCAGTGCTTAAAGGGACTCGCCCCTGTGTTTGCTTTATCATTGATTGTTACAGGCAGCTGTCAGAATCACCTGTAAGGCATGCATGGGGCCCTGCTTGGTATAAACACTCCTTACCTGCCTTGAGAGGCTGGAAGAAAGTGTTTAAGGGAACTGGCATGGCCTACACTCTCTTTCCATGCTCCCCCACCTTTCCAGGCTGGGAGGAACATTGAAAAGGAGTGGGGGAGTGCCTAAAGCTCTTTGTATTTTTTGAAATGAACTTTACTGCTAGTCATCAATGTATAATAAATTAACTCTTGTTCTATATTTCATTTCAAATGCATTATCCGCTCCTTAATTTTCTTACAACATAGAATCATAGAGTTTGAAGGGGCCATAAAGTCCATCTTGTCCAACCACCTGCTCAATCTTTGGGAAGCAGTTTGAGGGAGAGGCTGATAGTGATGAGAATGAGACAAAGTCCATTTCCACATTAGGAGACCTACATTCTTTTAGTCTCGCTTTGGATGTTACAAGTTGACTCCAGTCTTTCCACATTTGGGCTTTCCTCCCCTCATTTACCGGGCTGAAATTCACAATATGCTTTCCACACTGAGTCCAATGAAGGCAGCCTCCCATCATGTTTTGCTCACTTTCCCTTTTTTAAAAAAATGTGTTTTGCCAAATGGTGCCTACTTGCACCCTTGTTTTAATTCCACACCTTAATCCCACCATTCAGCACCCTTGATTGCCTCCCCCTTCCCCCCAAAGTATCCTGAATGTTTTTTTTAAAACAACAACAACCCCGGGTTATAATATTAGAATGCTACTGTGCAAGACTGCTTTTTTAAACAAATTAGAAACAGCATTGTAATGTGATCACCTTCCCCTTTTTTTCTTTAAAAAAGGCAGATTTTTCAGAATGAATGGAGGGAGGGGGGAGTAAGGAAGGGGGGGAGGGAGGATGGTGATGGGGAAAGGGAAATGTCCAAATGACTCAAAATGGTGGGCACAGTGAAAAACCCAAATGCATGCATTTCCGCACTGAACAGCCCCGAACTAGACTCCATTAGACACTGCTTGAAAATATGAAAATGGGTTTTCTATTATTCCTTTGTTGCAGGGTAAGTGAGGACAACTGAGGGGGCAATTCAGGCATGAAGAAGCAAATTTCATTGTAGAAATAGACAAAAAATAAACTCTTAAAAAATACAAATCCAAACAATGTTGCTAATGCAAAAAAAAAAACAGAGAGTTTGGTTCAAGGTCATCTAGTGAGCTTCTTAGCAGAGTGTGGAACTGAGGTCAAAGAGCCCCATGCCACTTTTAAGGTTAATACATTATTGTGGCATGAGCTTCCCAGAGCCAGAGCTTTATAAAATCTTAAACAATAAATGTTAAGTTTCCAAAGGGCCCTGTTGTTATATAAGAAGCAAAGTAGAAATAATTTTAATATAATCTATGTAACATGCATATCAAAGTTGCTTTTTTGTAGTGTCTTGTGAATGCTCATGTGTGTAATACAGGCAGGAGAATAAAACAGATTGGGGAAATTAGGACCTAAAGGACATGCCAAATAGTGCTTGACCTAAATCCAACATTAATTTGAGAAATTATTCTATTTAAACCAGAATTTAGGAGAAGTGAACACTGATTTCCTAGATCAATAAATTAGAAATCAATAAAGTATGTGAAATTATTTAATGAAATCCAAATATTATATAGCATTTATTCAAACAATATGCAACTTTAGGTAGTAAATTACAACTAAAAGCTCTGATCTGCAATCCTCTTCCTGGAAGCCTATGAATATTTTACATTACTCTGCATAGTTATTTGTTATTTTTGTTTCACAATTCAAGTAATTATGTGAATAATTTGTTGCTCTGCTTTTCTTTGAAAGAGTGCTTAAGTATGGCATATAGTATTCTTTTGTATGTTAAGGCTTTTGGGGGGGGGGTTATATGATGCTCTAGTCCAAGTATATCTGTGGTGGAAGGTCTTTTACAATATGTGAAAATGAAAGGGAAGATAACATGCTGCAGCATTAGTGGATTCGTTTCATTCCACACCCAATAGGGTAAATGTATTTAGGGTTGTTTGCCTTGATTTGCTTTTGCGTATATCGCTCTGAAATGTTCTCAGAAAATACAATGCATCAATAAAACAGGTAGATGAAATGGAATCTTGTACACCATAATCATAAAACAAGCAATTTTAATAATTTCAGAATGTGACTGGATCATTATCAGTCAGTATGCCAAAAATTACAAGGCTGGGCATTCAGAATAAATCCTGTTAGGAGATTCTTACAGAAAATGTTGATGAATTTGCAGGTCATCAAAGGTCACAAAATAAAACTATTTTGAATGAACTTAGTGAGAGAGTTGCATTTTTGCAAGGATGGAAGACTGTTGCAGTGCAAGCATAGAAAACGAGCTCAGGGATTGTGGATAGCCACGTTTTCCTTTTTCACTCTCTTTCTTCCCCTCCACCCTTTTCCTTTTTTTCTTTTTTTTTTAATATTTAGCCACAGAGTCACCAGAATAATAGCTTCAGAGGATAGCTGTTCTGGTATGCTGTAGAACAGCTAGATTCGAGTTCAGTAGCACCTTAGAGACCAATAGGATTTTCAGGGTCTAAGGCAACCTTTCTCAACATTTTTACTGTTAAGAAACTCTTGAAACATTCTTCAGGCGAAGCATAGCTGTGTACACAGCAACTTAGGGTCCCTCCCCTTCCCAGCCCCTCCAGGCCTATCCTAGACTATTTTGGGAGTGGTGGATGGGTCAACATGACCATATATGGTCCTATCTCCCAATAAATGTTTAACAAGGTTTAAAAATACATTAAAAATTAATTAAATTCCACTCATTTGGGATACTCTTCCAGGGCTGTCAAAAAACCCCATGGCTCCATGAAACGGTAGCTGAGAAAGCCTGGCCTAAAGTTTTAAGAGTCAAAACTCCTTTTGTCAGATAGATGACAGAGTGGATTTCTCCAAGTCCTTACATTCCAGTCAGAAGTTGGGAAAGGTATTGCAAAGAAGGAATAAGGCTGAAGAGGTATAATATGACTTTCTTGGAATCTTGAAAATTTTGTTTCTGTCTTAAGGACTCTGATCAAGCAATATAACCAAATCTATAGATGACTGAATTTTTTTTTTCCAGTTGGCTGTTAAAATTGAGCAATTTCTTATTTTGATTAGCTGACATCTAAATGTATAACTCTAACATATGGATATGTTTCTGTTGAGTAAGTTTCTATACGAAAGACAGAATCTACATGCTTTAAATCTCCTTTGTTCTTCTTTACTGTCTCCAGTGTATTTTTCCCCCTGGTAACACATTTTGGAGTTGTGGCATTTCACAAATCTTGTATAACATTTTTATGTTGCCTTTCCTCAATGGATTACAGTGGGCATGCATGGTGCCACCTCCCCATTTTATCTTTACAACCAGACTAATAGGTAAGTAGTTGGTCTAAGATCACCCAATAAGCTGATGATAGTATTGGGTGATACCATGGTAGTATTGTTGATACCATGTTGAATCTTTGCCACCATCATTTTCCCACACAAGGACTATGGCCTTACGGTTCAAACAGCCTCATGCTGATAAGTGGCATTATTTTTCATGCTGTAAACTCTACTGTATTATTATTCCCCTGGGCTGAGAAAGCAAAGGCATATGTTAGCACAAGAATTTCTGTGGGTTTTTACACATAATGAGCCCACCTAACCCTTCTAATCTCTAAAGGGGGTGGGGACACCACAGAATGGCTCGGTTGCTAGTTTACTGTCTTTTCCCCCCTAAAAACAAAAACCCTTCAAATATTTAAAGAATAATTCATGACATATATATCTTCACATTGTCTTACAGGATGAAGTCTTTATAGCTGTTCTTTCCAGAGTAGTATAAATAATTTATATTTTAAAAATGAAAGCTATTCCATGTTAGGGAAAACACCATTTATCCATCACCAACTGTTGGATTATGTGGGCTACCTAAATTCGGCAGACTTCATTGTTCTTAGTAAATTGTTCTGAAACCTTCAAGTGTACCAACTCCATGCAGGTTATCTGGCTGTCACAGTAACTATCTTCAGGAAAGTAAAGATGATAGAATGCTTAAGAAAAAGGGCTAGGGGTGAAGCAGCCCTAAAATGATAAGGACGTTGATCCTGGTGGTATGTGAGTTGGGTGATCCCAAGTTATACCTTGGTAGTCTTGTAAGGTACCTGACCAGTACTTCCGTATTCAGGAAAGGGCAGAACATAGCTGTATTGTCATGAGGCAGTGGACAGCATTGTTGTTATCAGTTTGGGAGCCAAGGCAGGCAGCGTTTGAAACAGAGTTGTCAATGAACAGTCCAAGGTTGAGTCAGGCAGAAATCGAAACAGATTACTCAATAAGCAATCCAAGGTTGGGCCAAGCAGGAATCCAAACAGAGTCATAATAGAGCAATCCAATGTTGAGACAGACAGAGCTCCAGGCAGGTTTGTCAGGGAGCCTTCCAGGAAAAAGAAGCAGCTTTGGATGCTCGGGATGTGACAACAGTTGCACTTCCTGCACCCAGGCCAAACCCATGGTGCCTTGAGTTCAAATAGGCATGCCTGAGCAGTAGAACTGATCCTACAATGGCTTAACTCATAAAGTTCTTGCTCTTTAATCCTCAACTTGTAATTTTTCTACCATATCAGGCAACAGCTAGACATTCTTCCTTCTGTTACTTAGTTCTTACTTCTATTTCTGTTTCTTTTGTTTGAGCAGTTCACTGAACCCCTTTGCCTCTGTCCTTTCCAGGGATTCTTTACTAGTGCCTGGCTTTTCCCCATTGTTTTGCCCTGTTACTACAGTCAGTTGATCTGCCTCCCTTGGCTCCTTTTCATTGCCCTCAGCCTTAGACCCTATGGGTGGACTCATGACAAGTATAATGTCACTTGCACCCGCAGTGGCCACCAGATGACCAGAGGGAGTAGGAACCACACAAGAGATCTGTGTTTGCTCCACCCACACATAGTTCTCATAAGAAAGGGCAGCAATTTCTGCAGGAGTGTGCTAGGGACATGAATTTTGCAATTTTGCAAGCAACTAATTTATTGCTTCTAGAAAGCTACCAAATGAATAAGCAATACCCCGTTTGTTACTTTTAACTATAAATACCAACAATCACACATTCACAACCAGAAGCAGAATTTCCTGAAAACACAGTACCTCCTTCCAGGATTTAGTCAGAATGCCTGACAACGAATGGCTAGTTTCTAGTCTTCATATTGTTATTTGATAGTTGTTTATTTATGCACCGATATCAATGCCCATGAAGAGTTGAACACCGTTGCATGAAACATTCTCTTTGACCTCCACCTGTACCCACCTGAATGGGTATGAAGAAGTAGGAACACTGGACCCACAATGCTGATATTAGGACATAATCAGTGAAGTTTAGTTGTGGTCAAAATACCATCACAAGGCAGAAAATAGGACTCACCATTCACTTCAGCCTTTATTCAGTCAACAAGCAGAGGTTATTTGGCAGCAAATCCATGCACAGCTTTCAAATGGGATTCATGTTAGGTAAGTATAGGCAGTATGCAGTCTTCTCCCTCCCCTTCCCTCTTTGAAAGTACAGAAAATTACACTCTGTCCAAGTATACATAATGGTGTTTATAACCTAGACTATCAAATTTTGTAGAACACAGTGGTTGCATTCATCTTGCAACAGTGCACTTTCTATTTTCTTCAAATGCTCCCTTCGTAACATATTGAAACATCTATGCAAGAGGAAGTTTATTGTTTTACAGATAAATTATTTCCAGGTACAGATTATGGTGTTTTTCTCATTTGTATTCCACCTCCTAGTTCAGGCTCTACACTTGCTTTGAAATGCCTATTTGCCATAATTGTTGTCGGAGCTTTGAAATATATCATATATGTTGATCCATTATCCGAACTATCCCTTAGGCAACTTCTTATTTACTTTGTTAGAAGTAATAGTTTGACAAATTGCCATTCAATCTTTTTGACGTGTCTTTGAATTCAAGGGAAATGTATGTCCTGAAAAGACTTCTCAAGCAATTTTATGTGCACGTTGAATTTCTGTAAAGATTCAACATTTAAGGTAGCCTCTATAGAAGCTCTGGATGACTACAGCAGAAAACATATGCCATGAAGCCAGTGATCATGTTTCTCTTACAATATAAAGTGTATTAATATGTAGGAACAAGCTTGTTTAAAAATAAAGTCATTTCTATATAATTAAAGTCTCCCTACAACTCATCTAAGGCAATTCACATGCAAAAACTATATATACATTTCAGAGAGAAAAATGGCAAGTCTTGGCTTTTCCCCTTCATTCCTACTTCATTCCAGCATAGCCCAAGCTAGATCTACTGTCAAGCAAGAACTAGAGGACACAGTGTCAGTTTGACATCTCAGGTTCTCCAAACTTGCTTGCACCCCCTGGTTCTAGATTTATTCCACCCCCTGTCGAACATTTGTTTCACTTGGAAACTAAAAGCCAAATGAGGGCTTTCACACTAATAAGGGGCGATGTTCTACATCTGCAATTTTGGAGGGATGCTTCAGGAAAATTCCAAAAAACTGAGATATAGGCAGGGGGAGCTGGAGTCACTGGAGCATGTCCTATTCAGATGTCCATTTTACACATCACTCCATTCTAAAATTATATTGCCTTTGTTCTAGGAGGTGTCTGGCATTACTGGCCAGGGAAAAATCAAGTTCTTTTTATGGGAAGGGAATAGCACTGTCTGTATGCAGACAGCTAAGTTTTGTTCAACAGCCATTAGGGAATTATATATGGAAGCAAATTAATGCTATTTTCTGTAGTGATTTCTCCCCTCAGCTTCATCTGTCAGAAGATCAGGAACTTTAATATTATTTTTTTAATGTTTTATACTATATAGTTTGTATTCATTTTATCCAAGTTGACTGGCATTTTTCTGTATTTAATCATAAATTAAATTAATTTAAAACATTAATTTGGGAAGTATCTGCTAAGACAAATGTATATCTGAGTATGGACACCATATATTTGCACTTCTTCATCCATATTCTGCTACAACTAGACTTGGAATTATGCATAATACGCATACTACTTTTTCATATGTGAAACAGACCTGACAAATATTAATCTCTTATTTAATGGAATAACAAAATTAATGAGCCTACTGCAACTTGTAGAAAAAGACTTACTGTATTTATCAAGAACTTTTCCTTATGATGCCAAAGCTTTGCTCCCAGTTTGGCTCTTGGAAAATCATGCTGCTGGTCTGAAGTTGGCACAATGATTTTTTACTATTTGAACAAAACTCTATGGTAAAGTCATTGGTGAAAGGCCCCATCATCCTTTCCCCTGCTGGCTCTCAATGAGCCCATGACCAGAAGACAGGAAGACCTGGTCTCAATTCTTGGTTCTCCCCACCCCTCAACTCAGAGCATGGCATGGCCTACAGGAATTCTATATTTTCAGGAACAAAAAGTAATCTTATGGGGCTCAGTCCATAGCAGTGAATGAATCTGGGAGACTCCTCAATATCCAATATAAGATACTGCAATTTATGGATTTTTTTTCAATATATACATTTATGATTTGACTCCAGTTTTGCTCATAAGAAGTTCCAAATTTGCTCATATTTCTATTTTACTTCACCTTTTCTTCAACAATTGTACAGTGACACGTATACTTTTTTCACTTGTCATTGTCAGAACAAGCTTGAGAGGTAGATCAAGCTGACAGAGAATAACTGAGTGGCTCACAGTTAACTAATGATCTTCAAGGCTGACTGAGGATTTGACCCTGCTTCTCCCTAGTCCATTTATCTGTCTTCTCTGTCTTTTTAGAGCTTATCAGATTATGGTTGTCTCCACATTTTTTCAGGGTGCTTCTACCTAACAAAGTCAAATAACTACTTACTGTCTAGAAAGGGAAAGAGAACTATGTTATCATTTTACAACTTCCCTGCACATGACCTTCCTTGTCTGAAGAATATATTTAAACTTTTTAAAAAATGTACTCAAACATGTTCTATAGAATGGTATTGGGAACAAAGTGCACAATCCATAATCCTTCACTCCTGGATGATTCTTATAGAACCATAATTTCTCTGTATTGTAATTGGATAGAAACCTGTTGACTTGCAGGTGGCAACTATTCCAGTAACGACGCTACCCCAGTTTTATGGCATAAATTTGGCCGCAGCCGTTTATTAACAGAAACACACCCTCCAACTGAGGGTTGGCCCGATGCTAGTAAAGGGAAGCCTGACCCCCCGCAACAACACGGGAAGCAGCCGGTCGGGATCCAATGTTCGTCTGCCTCCATTGGATCTCCCAACCACCTGGCCTCTCGGGCCCCTGGCCTCCCAGATGGGTAGGCTGCGCCCGGTTACTGGTCGGTCCCTTTATGGGGACCCCCCTGCCTCGGGGATTCCCTTATGCAAATGGGACTCCCCACCAAACCAGGCTCCCTACTGAGCATCCCATGCGGCTGCGACATAATAAACAGGGAGGGTGGGAGGATGACTGTCCGGAACAGCGCAGCGCGAGGAATGGGGCCCCACGCATGCGCACGGCCTCTTATAGGCCGGCGCTCCATCCCTTTTTCACCCCCGCCACATGATGGGGCAGCCAACGTCACTGGGGCACGCCGCCTGGGCGCCCCTGCAGCGTCAACGGCTGCTGAGGTTTAAGCTGCGGCAGCGATATCTCAAGAGAAAACTCCATCACATAAAGAAGTGGAGAAGTAGGAAACAATGCTAACCAAGTCTACTTAAATGCAAGTCTCATGTTATTCACTGAAGCTTGCTTCCAGGAAATTGTCCTTAGAACTCTTTTCACGTATTCAGTTAGAATAGTTCTATCTTGACTCTCCAAACAATTTCTCTTATGCAGCTAGGAACAAATCAAAATGCTAATTGAATGAAATGACTGAAATATTTCACTAACATTCTTAATAATAATAAGTAATAATCAGTAAAAGCAGATGTATAAAAAGTATATAATATAAAATATTTTTAAAAACTAAGTGATTCAGTTCTCACTTATACTCAGAATTAAACTTTGTTGGTCTTAAAGGTGTCAGTGGACTAAAACTTAGTTTTCACATTTGTTGTTAATCCTTTTATTATCTGTATGCTATATTTCTGCTATCCACAGGCCTTGGCAACTGTGTTAGTCCAATTGTAGCTATAGTTATTGCTCAGTTACTTATTCATCTTTAAAGAGCCCTTCCTGGCAACTAAAACCACCCCCCTCCAAATATAAGGCTTGATGAAGTTAATATATCCAAAGTAGTGTGCATGCACACAGAAGCTTATACCTAGAATTAAACTTTGCTGGTCTTAAAAGTGTCATTGGATTCAAACCTAATTCCATCTGTGTTGCCACTGATCACTTTGAAACAGTTTATGTAAAACTAGCTAAGGAAAAGAAGACACTGGGAGAGCCCCAGACTCTAATATAATGAATGATACTCAGGGAAAGAAGCTGAGGGAAACTTGTCCTATCCTACTATATTCACCCCTGATAGACTCCCAACACTTCTGTTTCAGAATCAAGTTCTTTTAGTAGAGGTGCAACTCTGAGGTTGTAACAAATGGAATAAGACATAGGATTATCCTCTTGCTTTCCTCTCCCTAGCCAGGATCCTGGTCACTCAATCCTTGCATGAGAGGAAAAAATTCAGTTGGTGGAGCATGGAAATGCAGTGTTGGAGATTTTGTTATCATGCAGTTATTGAATGGGGAGACAGCATCCCTATGAATACCTATGAATGGGCTCGCAAATCTGGAAAGCACTGTACTATATCACAAACTGAACGGGTTTGTTTAGCTATTAAAAGTTCATAATGGTTCATGGAACACATAATGGGCATGCCATAAATCAAAAACTTAAACGAACTGCATTTTACCATCTCTAGTTATGGCTACAATAGTTTTAAGGCAGTGACTATGGCAGCTGGAACAGGTCTACCAAGCAGAGAATGCAGGACAGATGCATCAGATGCCATATGCTAGCACCATCCCTTTCAGCAGGTCAATGCCACCTAAATGTGCTTTAAATGTGATGTTTGTGAAGCTTCCTAAGCAGCTTTATGGTCAGTCATACAGCATCTTCTATAAATTGAGCAGATATACCTTTTCAGGGTAAAGTTCTAAGGGCGATTTTTTCACCCTCTGACTGATTCTCATTTAAATCAAGTCAAAGAAAGTTCAGAATAGGATATCACCAGTGTTGTATGGCAAAGGACTACCTAACAACTACCCCACATTTTACTTCACAATTACTTAAAATTCCTGTTTGTGTATAACATAGTTTAGGCCTCGCATTCTTTTGGATTAAACTTAATTGTAACTTAGTTCCATTCCCCTACTTTAAATTAACAATCCTAAAACAAATTCATCTAGTATAGAATAGTCATATTTCTAAAGCTTGGGGAAGATTTAATTTTAGAGTTTTTGCTGCATGTAATGAAAACAATTTATATGCAGCTTGGTATTAATTTGGGATTTGGCAAGAGGATTTTAAAGAAATTAATTGCACTATAATCAGATAATGAATTACATATTTATGTGGTGCCATTTACAAAAAAAAATCCTGTCAAAAACAAGTTAATTTGCAAAAATAAAAATGAATAATAATTCTTAGTGGTCTGAGGCTTAATTACTTTAATTAGTATGCTGAATCTGCATGAGAATGGTTCATCAAAGAAGACAATATTTCTGTTCCAGAAATTGGTATTGAAAACAAACCAGTAAAATGAGTTGCAACTAATGCCTAATTTTACAAAGAGGATGTAAGCTATAGCTTTGCAATTAGTAGGGGCTTGCATTACTGAATGTGCTCTTTCATGACTCAACTTTCAATCATTCCTGGTGAAAGCAATATATCATGTTCTAAATGCATGTGACATATTGTTTGGCCCTCACATCCCTTTGGAACAATTGTGAGGAAAGACAGTCAAATATCTCCAATTCAGGTCAGATTCTCTTCACCTGTTGGGAACAGGAGCTGGTTTTTCATTGATTGTTCTGCTGTTTCAGAACAATTTGCTAGATATATTACTTATTCAAACTGCACAAAACAGTGCCATTGGCAGTGTTACATTCATTTAGATATGGGCATGAACTGCAAAAATATGCTTTAGTTTGGTTCATGCCAAACTACAACCCAAACCACAGACTGAATTGCTTTGCTCACTGAAAAAGCAGTTCAGTTCATGGTTTGTAGGTCCAGCATACCAAATTTAACGGGACCACAGTCCTTTTAAATAGGGTTTTCAGAAATCTGCAGAAACAGCTGACTGGTGAGAATGCTCCTGGCAGCTCAGCTATTTTGGGCTTTCTTGTGCAGTCCTCATACAATTTAAAGAGACTGAACAAGAAAGCTGGAAAATGGGGAGCAGCTTGTCTGGGGTCAGGGCTGAACACTGCTTCAACAGGTGAGTTCCCGTCCACTGCCCGGGGATCCAGGAGATCCTGAGCACTCACCCACACTCTCCCACTTGCCCATGGATAACCTTAAATCTTGGACCTTCCAGTCGGAACTCAACCATGAGGCCTGTAGAGGAGGAGAGGCCTGGGTTAGAGAAGGGATATCCAGCTGAGGAGTTCCATGGCAAGATGGGAGAATCAGTCATGACTCCCTGTGCAGCAGCAGCAGGGCCACAGCTATGAGACCACCTGTGAAACAAGGAAGGTGGCATCAGCTGGAGAGTAGGTTGTTTCAGCCCAGGGGCTATGTGGGTTGTGCATCCTCCAGAAGCACTTGCAAAGCCAGGCCCAGCACCAAGCAGGACAACCATAGAGGGACCCAATCCATGTGGTCCTCAGGCTGGAGGAGACTCCTTCCGTATCATTCCTATCTTCCCCGCCCTGGGCTCTGGGGTGGGCCTGTTAAGTGAAATGCTTAATTAATTATCCTTTGATGCTGATCAAAATTGGGGAAATATCTATGCAAAAAGGGATAAATCATGAAACTAGTTTGCAGTTTTTATGAGGTAATTAATCCTTGTAGGAATCCATGGGAGACAAATACTGATTAATAATAAGGTGTATGCTTTATTTACAGCATAAGATTAAGCAGTACACTAACATTATGGGGAAGAGGGCAGCAAGTTTCATACAATTACCTTTCTTGCTCAGATGTAGAAGTTGGGTGCCTTGAGCGAGGGGTTCAGCGACATGAATGAAACCAGCATCCGAGTCAGGCGGTGGCAGAAGGAAGCGAGCATGCTGGGGGCTACAAGGAAGGGTTTTTGTACCCTTTCCTTAGCCATATATGTGGTAAAAGTCATGTAGGCAAAAAGTGGGCTTTGAACAAAGAGTGCAGATGCTCCCTTTGATATGGAACCAAAAGGTTGATTTGTACTTCTTTAGAGAGCAATAATGCTATTGGCAAGCTGGCATTAGGTTGGGTGGATAGGAAGGAGATTTCAAAGGTGAGAAGTTTCTTTTGAGATCTGCCAGTTTAATGGGGTGAGGGGGGGGAGTCAGGAAGGAGGATACTCTTTGAAGTTTCCAGAGCTGTGTGCCTGTTTCTCATGGCTTCAAGGATGCTAGGATTCTGGGTTCATGAGGTCAGTCAGTCATGCCAAGCTCCACTGATGCTTTGCAAAGACAGGTTGGCCTGGCTCTTTACCTTATGTCTAGGCCAGAGCAAATGTACAAAATCCATAGTTAAGAGTCTTGCTTGAAGAGCATGCAGGTGCTGTTCGTGTCCCATGATGAGGTCTGTTATTAGATGCTGATTCAGGGTTTCTAGAACCATAGAATACCGTCCAGAGGATCTGGTTGCCACAGATTATAATCCAGGGTCTGGTAACACAGGTTACAGTTCAGAGGTAGTGTTGCATGGGTTACAAGCCAATCTACTGTAACTGCTGCTGTGGTCTGTGGCTGCATTCCTGGGTTGTTACAGGAGCTGATGAAATGCAAGTCAGAGTTCTCAGTTACAAGATTTTAGGAAGAGTTCACATGTTTGAAGCACATTCAGATTACATCTGCTGTATTGCTATACATTCCATATAGTCTTTCATTAAAACCAGAAGTGTTAACATTATTGTTATTGCTAAAGAAGAGGGCGGGGGGAGGGAATGTTCTTGTTCTCAAAAGTTTGAAGGACACACTCATTATGTAATGCAGATTGTCATAAACTCTACCCAGTTTGCTACTGCCTCATTGGACAGGATGTTTGAGGTTTGACAGCTTGATTCTTTTTGACCCAATTTAACTTTGGAAGTTCATGAGAAGGGAGTAATTGTCCTGAATACTAAAGTGAAGGAGATAAATCTTATCTAATTTCGGGAGAAGATGGCCACCTTGTTAGGTCTTGGGATTATGGGAATTAAATTTCTGTACAAACTCTGGAAGGACATGCACAAAATGTGTCCTGTGTTAGCTCTCAGCCTGAGCTTCCTATAATCAGACATGGAATTATTCAGATCTGGCAGTCAAGCACATACCATCCGGAAAGGACACTGAACTATGACACAGAGTAGGTGCGGGATGTGACAAGCATGAGAGAATCATACAATGGGGTTCTGGGGTGTGAGGAAGGAAGCCTGCAATGTTTATGGATGCTAATGGAATGACTATTTTGTGCAAAAACTCAGGAATTCAGCAGCCTAAGATTAAGGCAATGGGAGACACTATAATCAAACATGACGAGAGACTGCTTCTCGCTGT
Source organism: Paroedura picta (assembly GCF_049243985.1). Lineage (NCBI taxonomy): Eukaryota > Metazoa > Chordata > Lepidosauria > Squamata > Gekkonidae > Paroedura > Paroedura picta. The sequence goes on from NC_135377.1 coordinate 53,891,617, forward strand.
GAAAGATAGGGGCAACTGTGGAATATATCCACAGACAATTCAGCACAATTCTAATGGGTGGTATGTAGCAGTATGCGAATATATCAATTATGTGGCACTATGGCACTGAGAAACAAGGGTTTTGATTCTGCTTAGGGGTTTGCATAGGCACATGATTATTCAGAGTGTGAAATCAGGGAAAGCAACAGCAGTAGTAAGATATTTTAAAACGTCAAAGAGAAGAAGTGTTTTAAGCCTGACTTTGAAGAAGGAGGTACAGTGGGTTCTTACTGAGTGTAGGATCCATCAATAGTTGGGCATCTTATGACTGGGAAAATACGAAACTGGTACACAGAACTGAAATCCCACCCAAGCACATTTTCTAGTCTGACTCTGGTGGTGGACTTATATAGCCACAGAAGAATCATTTTGAAACATCTTTCTGGAAAGTTGCATTAGCTCCGGAGACACACAAAGGAGTCATTGAAGATGGCATCAAAAAAGTCGTTGAGGTCCTTGATGAAATGCAACAGATTGTGAACACAGGATTATAGGTAAAGGTAAAGGTATCCCCTGTGCAAGCACCGAGTCATGTCTGACCCTTGGGGTGATGCCCTCTAGCGTTTTCATGGCAGACTCAATACGGGGTGGTTTGCCAGTGCCTTCCCCAGTCATTACCGTTTACCCCCCAGCAGCAAGCTGGGTACTCATTTTACCGACCTCAGAAGGATGGAAGGCTGAGTCAACCTTGAGCCGGCTGCTGGGATTGAACTCCCAGCCTCATGGGCAAAGCTTTCAGACGGCTGCCTTACCACTCTGCGCCACAAGAGGCTCATAACAGGATTATAGGTGGGAGACTTTATATCACTTTGGTGAACAGGCAGTACTAATTTGGAGGGAAATGGTCACTATTGCACACTTAGACAGGACAACATATTTACTAGGGTACATTCCCGAAGACAGACTTTTTTTTGTTCAATGTGATTCATAGCCATACATTTTTATGTGTGAGCATAGAAACCAAGTTACAAGATATGTGGTTCTAATGGTTCCATTTGGATACACATTATAAAATGTGCAATTGAGTTATTTAAAAATATATCAAGCATTATTTCCAATGGTTTCTGTCTTGACAATTAAGTCAAGGCCTATGTTTTTAATGTATATTTTTGGTGTACTTTGTTTAGTCCATTTTCAACACTGTTCTTTCTCAAACTTTGTGGTACCTGATTCAATTGTTGGGCTGGATTTGTATACCTTTTTGTTGTTGTTGTATTTCTCTTTACTGAGGGTTCACTTGAGCCAGCTGCTTACACCAGGGGGACCTGAATGGGTGCTTCTTTCATGCTGGGCATCAGAGTTCATGGTTTGTGAAGTGATGTTTACAAACTGGAGAACTGCCATTAACTCCACAAATGCTGATGCATTAAATGTAACTTCAAGGTGGATTTGTGAAGAAAGTTAAGCACCTGATTTCATGAAAAACAGCACAGATCCATTTAAATAGCTTGGAATAATTTTGTAACAGTATAATTACATAACAGGAACCACATTTGGATCCCCATGAACCACTGCCCCTCTGACAAGCCAGCTATGTTCAGACCTGTGGGTCTCTGAAGCTGCAGGCACACAAGAAACCAGACCTTTTCTTAAAATAATAGGAAAAGGTTTATTACATAACAAAAGAAAAAAAGAAATAATATTAAGCAACACAGTCTGCTTGATTAAACAGCACAAAACAATGAAAGCTGACTTTTCTAACACATTGATACCTTTCATTAGATGACAGAGTCACAGGTTTTCAGAATCCAAAAACAGAAGCTTAAGCATTGTCCATACCTCTGTCAAGTAAACCCTATTATATAGCTTATTAGATAATAGATGCCTCATCCTGTTTGAGCATTGGCTTGCACTGTGTAATCTGCCCTGTCTCATTAGAATCACTGATTATTTTTTAAAATGAAAATAAATAAATACATCTGTAACCACTCTCCAGGAGCGGTATAAATAAAACAATAAGGGCCCTCAAGGAGGGCCCTGTCCGGGATAATGAAGGGTGCCCACTTGCCCCTTCCCCTGGAGTGACAAATGGGGTGCCCAATCGGCAGGTGTGAAGCACCTGCCGATTGGCCCCTCTGGGTGTCAATCCAGTGACAAGCGACCAATTGGTCGCTGGCCCCAGAACTGATGAGTTGGGAGGCGCAAAGTGCCTTCCGACCTGCCCACTCTCCAGCATGTGCCTCTCGGGCAGTGCGGCTGCCTGCGACCATGCTGCCCAGGCGGCAGGGGAAGGCTGTGGCCTGGGGGGTGAGGGGGGCCAGCAACCTTCAGCGAGGGGCTCACAGGAGCTCCGCGCTGAAGGAACGAGGGGTGGGGGGTGGGGCCGCCTTTGGCGGGGGCTCACAGGAGCCCAGTGCTGAAGGAACGAGGGGGGGCAGGGCTTCCTTCAGTGTGGGTCTTGCAGGAGCCCAGCGCTGAAGGAACGAGGGGTGGGGGCAGGGCTGCATTCAGCACGAGGCTCGCAGGAGCCCCACGCTGAAGGAACGAGGGGTGGGGGGCAGGGCTGCCTTCAGCGCAGGGCTTGCAGGAGCCCCATGCAGAAAGAATGAGGGGTGGGGGTAGAGCTGACTTCAGCGCAAGGCTGAAGGAACGAGGGATGGGGGGCAGGGCTGCCTTCAGCGTGGGGCTCACAGGAGCCTGGCGCTGAAGGAACGAGTGGTGGGGGTGGGGGTGGGGCTGCCTTCACAGCAGGCCTTGCAGGAGCCCAGCGCTGGAGGAATGAGGGGTGGGGGGCACCCTCCCATCACCATGGGGTTCCAAGCCCTGCGATGAAGCTGGCAGCAGCTGGGAGGAAATTTGTGAGGGGGGAGAGTGGGGGCCAGGGAGTGGGGATGGGGCCAGCCATTTGGGGGGGCCTCCCACAACCACCCAATGTCCACTAGCGCCCGCTATATTTCGGATAAAGTGGGCTTAGTCTTAAATAAATAAATAAATAAATAAATAAATAAATAAATAAATAAATACCTACCTATCTACCTACCTACCTACTGGTAATACATCATCGTCTGCTTTGGGTCCCTTACCTTGGGAGGTTTTAAAAGATTCTAAGAGAAGGGATACAAGAGTAGTCAACCAAAACAATATATACAACCAAAACAATATATACAGAGTTTGCAAACCATATCTTTCATGCATATGAAGGTAACTACAACATATAAGTGAAATTTTTGCTCCTATAGGCATTTTCACACTCTATATTTTATGGTATAAAAGAACATTCCCTTCAAGTATTTCTAAGGTACTTGTGCTACTGCTGACAGGGGGAGAAAAGATTGGTTGGTCCCGCTGTGAATGACAGTGAAATATTATTTCATGTTCACACAGAAGCACACAGGAAAGCTAAATGGGCAGATTTAGAAATGGAGAACAAAACTTTGAGAGGCTACAAATGAAGACGACTTATGTTTCAGCATGAAGGAAAAAGAGCAATATTATCATTCAATCCCCTATACACTTCCTATCCAAACACTTAAGCTTTCATGAGTTTGCCAGAATTGATCCAAATAGTCCTTGGTCAAGCATAATAAATCAAGTATTTAGTAATATGATTTGGCACATCTGGAATGTAAATAATTTCCAGTTATTTGAGGCATTCAACTTGTCTGAAAATAATCCCATGAGCTGTACTGTGTTGCCAATATTAAAATGAAGCACCCAAAAACTCTGTTAGAAAACAAACATCTGTTCACATTCAAATTAATTAGTGAATAAAGCAGACTTTATGAAACCCTTCAGGCTGTTCAGAGGAAGCCCAGAATTCTTCCATACTTTACAGAAAAACTAGGCATTAAGCCAGTTTTAAACAAACTGGTTTTTAAATGAAGTCTAGAGTAGAAGGCTGACATTATCAAGAGGAAAACCTTAGGATGACAGCAGGAAGTAGTTCTAAATATTCCTAAGAATAAATATTTGTCATGTCTTTAAAAACACCTTATTTTTCTTTTATATTTATTTCAAAGACATGTTTTTGAATTTATTATTAATAATATTTTATGTAGCACTATTATTATGTTCAGAGCTTTTCTTGCTTGTTGATACATAAACAATGGATAGAATATGACAGAATGTTTACACATGGTAGACACTCAAGATGACAAGGCCTGGTATTAGCTATGAAAACACACAAATCAATTATGTGAGTCAACCCCTTTAGCTCTGTCAGGAGCTTTATGTCTAGAAACTTCAGAAAAGCCTTGATGCATGTAATTAGAACTTTATGGCATCTAGGGTATGACAGTTTACTGTAAAAAAGCACAGGTGACTGAGGAAAGCTCTGAGTTCCCCTTTGGTTGCAGCTAGAAATTGCTTTTTCATATGTCATGTCAAGAAATAAAATAAAATGTATTTTAATTTATTATTAGATGTTGGGGGGGACAGCCACTGTGATTGTGGGTTGGTCCTGGAAAACAAAAGGATTCTCCATTTTGATGCTATTATTCATATGCAATATTTACTGAAATCAATTCAAAAGGCTACTGTAAAGGCACAGAAACTGAAAGTGGTCATAGCTTGTGTGAAGAAATTCATTTTTTTCCTGTGAAGATTTGAAGTGTGTTTTAAACATCTTTTTCCCTCTGAACAGAGACCTAGCTGGGAGGAAGAAGTTACTCAACAGCTTTCTGAACTCATTTCAGCTACCACAAGAAATGCTAATAGGTCCAGCTAAAGACAATGGTGGTGGCCAAACTTCGCTTATCCAAGCAGATATGATAAAAACTCCTTCCAGCTCTTTTTAGTAAGAGCCCACCAGAGGAGTCAGAGTTCTTAAATGAGGTCTGGAACAGTAAGCCCTTGGCCCATTCTGTACACATAGGATAATGCACTTTCAATGTGCTTTGGCAGCTGGATTTTTCTGTGCAGAACAAGAAAATCTACTTCTAAAACGCATTGAAAGTGCATTATGCTCACCTGGGCAGAGTCTGCACTTACTTTGTTTATTCCATTGTCAGTCCTGTTCAATTCAGATCGATTTGAACTCGAGTCTTCCCCCTCCCCAATTGAAACAAGAAAGTGTTCTGCACGTGGTTAGAGAGGCTCAGAAGAGGGGGGAGGAGGCAAATGGAGACTCTTTGTTTTCTTGAATGGGGGAAGAGGATCCTAGAAGTCAGAGAAGGGAGGAAAAAATCCTTTCTTTTCTTGAAGGGGGGGGGAGGATCGAAGAAGGCAGAAAAAAAAAATCCAAGACCAACAGAAGTTGAGAGAACTTAGGGGCTTCTCCTTTAAGGCTAGTTTGTCACATGACCTCCTGTAGCCAATCACGGATTCTCTACCACGGAGGAGAGCCCAGATTCAAAACAATGCAGTTTTTAAATAAATTGAGGATCACAAGCACTCTAAGATATCACACAATAAAGGTAGGGTCACTCCAGATCAATCCTTCTTGCTGCAGAAGGAAAATTTAAATCGCCCCAAATCAAAACAGAAATCACATTCTGTGTAGAGGGCAGGGACTAAATCGACCTGGGATTGGAATAAAAGCTCCGTGCAGTTTACACCCAGGTCAGCTGAAGGGAACTTCAAGGTAATGGAAATGCTGAAGATATCTGTCCTTTCCTACACTAAGGGGCCTGTTCTATATTCTAAAATCTGTTAGGGCATGTATAGAGAGAGGGACAGAGGAATTGTTTTACCATTTCTTTTGGAATCCTTGCTAGAGGAGGAGGAGAAGAAAAACATTTTATACCTTTATTGCCTGAAGGGGTCTCAGAGTAGCTTACAATTGCCTTCCCTTTCTCTCCCCACAACAGACACCCTGTGAGGTAGGTGGAGCTGAGAGAGCTCTGACAGGACCGTGACTAGTCCAAGGTCACCCAGCTGGCAGCATATGGAGGAGTGAGGAACCAAACCTGGCTCACCAGATTAGAGGCTACTACTCTTAACCACTACACCAAATTGGTAAAAGTATGCTTATGATTTTTCTTTTTTTAATAAATACTTTATATGTTTCAGATTTAGAAAACCTTTATTGGCATAAAATTTGATGAACATAGATAACAAAAGATAAAATTTCCAAACAGAGACATATGAATAACAGTGAAAGTGCCTTATAATAATCCTGTCTATATTAGAGAGAGGTTTGTCTTTGAAATAATCAGCAAAATTTTTGGAATGGCCACAATCATTGAAGGCTCCTTCTTACTAAGCATCTTCTTCACCAGATATTTCTCTTCAGTACTCAAATAATTCAATTTTTCCATATAGTCACTGAGATAATGATGGTACATCAGAAATTTAGGACGCCTGAATAATAGTGTATCTGGGGCATTGTAACCATGCAGACATTTGAATCTGAATTTAATTTATAAATCTTGGTTTTGATAGTGGTTCTCTGCAGAGAGGCAATGCCTCAAGTATGATGGGCTGAAACTGCAAATGGTTTTAAAAATAAGAACCAAGACATTAAACCTGATCTAGAATTCAACTGCAAGCTGCTGAAGCACAGGCTGGATATGGGTCCTTAAAGATGTACCTGTGTTGACCTGGCCCACTGCATTCTGGGCCAGTTGCAGTTTCTGGGTCAGGGATAAGGGAATGCCAACACAGAACAAGTTACAGAAGGCCAGTCTAGAGGTAACCATTACATGGATCATATGTCTACTCAGTATGCACAACAAAAATAGATATACCACATAAAATCATGATTCTGCTTCCAATGACATGCCAGCCTTCTGATTGGCCCTCAAGGATGAGGGCCCTCCCCTAAGGGCCAGTCAGAGGGGCTGGCATGCTGTCCAGAAGCATGGGAGGACTCCAATTGGCCCTTACTGTGACAGCCGTCCCTCCATGAGTTCCAGAGGCTGTGCCACTCTCCGATGGCACAAAAGCTAGTGCTTTATGGGGGAAAGTAGTTTTCAATTTCCTTCATGGGAGTAAAAACTAACTTCTATGATGGAAAGATCAAAATATACTTCGCACATCTCAACATTGAAACCTTGAGTTTTCCACATGTTACTCATACTTGGGGTTAGTGTTTTATGGTATTTAGTTTAAGATTTCTTGTTGTGTTTTAGCATGGTTGTACTAAGGCAGCACAGTTGGCATGGCTGCTCTTTTGGAAGAATGAGTTCCCACTCTCTCAATAGCTACATTTATTGACTGTGTTTTATGAAGCATGCTTTGTGCTATCTTTTTCTGTTCTGCTTCTACGTCTTTTTTTTTTAACTTTCAAAATAAGTTTACTTTCTGCTCTGACTATCAGAGCATTTGCCTGCCAAATATTATAGTGTGTTTCCCCTCACCTGTCATCAAATACTGAATGCTCTGAAATTGCTGCATTGTGTAACTGTATTTACATCTCAGTATGTAGCCTTTTGTTTCCTAACATCTTATATGTTTCACCAGCTGCTCCCTCCAAATACATCCCTCATCACAACATTTGGTGTCAATAAATCCTCAGGGGGGAAATTAAAAAAACACACATTCACAAATGATGCCTTCCAAGTTTCCTTTTGTTCTACAGTAACATTTTCTTTTATATTTACCCCATATTTTTGCTTCAAGAGAAAATAATCCTTTTAATTTTTACCTCATCCTCCAATGGAAGCTGAAAATAGTTTACAATAGCTTGAAAAGAAGCTGTCAGAAAAATTTCCCTCAATGCCCATCCATTCAAAAGGATGTCACACATCATGATGACAGAAGCTGAAGGAAAGAGATTAACACATAATTTCTAATACTTCAGCATGGCCAATCCAATACACACCATTGCTCTGTAGACATTTGTTACACTGTAAATTTTGGGGGAGAGCAAACCCTCTAATAGGTTATTGTAGCAACTAAACCGAAGGGTTGCTAGCCCTTTGCTGACAAATGACAGGAGTATGGGTGGGGTGGGGGGCAGCAAATGACAAAATTTGCAGATTGCTATGAACAGTACAAAAGGACACTACAACTCTATTTCTGAGTGAGACCAGAAACAACATAATTGTGTTGTGCTCTAGGAATTCCTCTAGTCAGTATGATAAAAACCCTAGAGACCAGAACCATTTCTAGAGCATTGTGGATCACAATGGTGTCACTTTCGGAAGTGGCATCACATTTCACATGATGCTCCCCTCTACAGATTTTTTGTTCCCACTACTAAGTTAATCAGCAGTGGAGGCCACAAGCCAGTGGCTACGGGTTGCCCACCAACATGGTAGTGTGGCAATACTACCAAAGAGTGTGGTCCCCATAGTGACTACCTTGTGGAATTTCTGGTTGACAAGCAACAGAGGAAAATATCTGTCATAATAGTAAGGACTCCATACCAACACAAATCAAACATTGTGCCACACATTAAAAAGACAAGCCCACCATAATTGATCTGAAGAACAAAATATTTTATCAGTCCACTCTCACTAGGAATTGTCGTCCTCTCACCCTTGTCACAAAACAGCAGAATCACCTTTCTTTCAAGGACATCAAGTTTTTCCTCTCCTCTGTTTTATCTATAAAATAACACTAGGACAAAAACTAGGGTGAGAGGGAGTGATTGGTCTGAGGACACTGAATAAACTCTTCCCAACACCCAACCTAACACCCAACCCCACTAAACTACCCTGTCATACACAGCTGTTTGTTCCATATTAAGTAATAATTAATGCTCCATATTAAGTAATAATTAATGACCCATCATCCTTGCCCATGTATCAACGTGGTGAGTTTGAAAAGGATTCTTATATTAAAAGCTATTCCAAAGCTTGCCTCAAACACTGGGGGGAAAGATAGAACAAATTAGAAATAGAATATTTCCCATCACTATGTATAAAAACAGATGGAAATGATCTGTGCCTTTGCTAAACAAGAGTAATTTCTGGTGGATCATCATTTCCATGAAAATATGGACAGGAAATGAGCAGGGATAACACAGTGTTGCAAAACAGCTGCTTCCAAAGTTGGACTTTTCAGAAAGCCACTTTTCAGTCAAGTCAAAAAGTCCATATGTCTGCATTCACAAAATCTTCACAAATGAAGGCCTCAAATTACCAGACAAGTAATTTGACAGGTAGCAGAGCAGGTGCCAAGAACAGGTGCATGGAAATGACGTGCTGGAGCTGCACATGTGGAGTAGCCTGACACATGTTATCAGGCATGGGGAGGTGGAGAGGTGGGCCTTTATAAAGCGCAACATTTACAGGCCCTGCCTCTTTTACCCAGATGGCTATGAACAGGCAGCTCTCCTCCCACCCACCCCAGGTTTATGGTTTTCTGCTTATAAGCTTTGTTGTTAGTTGCATAGTTTTTTGTCAGCTCTTGTGGGATGGCATAGGGGGAACCTGTTTTTCTGAGGGGGGCTGGCCTTTATCCCGGACTACCTAGATTAGGGGCCTCTGTAAGAGGTGGCTGGGTGTGAGCAGGGACGATACCTGGGGGAAGGCACGGGGCTTACACAGCTGGGTGGCCTGAGGTGGACCAATGGACATGTGCACCCCCAGCGGTACCTCAGGTGGACACTTCCCTTGCATGGGATCCTAGTGGCAAAAGAGATTAGCATGATTCCTTTGCACTAGGGTTGGAAAGGATGTGCCAGAGGACCACTGCAGCAGGACTCCATATTATGCCATGCCAACACTCCTGGTTCTGTTGAATAAAAATATGTGGCCTGATTAAGCCAATGAACTGGGATGCATATCCTTCTTGGGGCTGGTAATGCCCACCTGCCTGTAAAATCAAAATAAGCCTCATTTTGGTGGCATTTAGCACCGTGACTGGCTGAGCAGCAACTACTAACATATGCTTACAATTTACTGGATTGCTTGGTTTAGAGATGCACCAGGGTTGGCTTGTTTAAAATCAGCTATTCAAATGTGAAAAAATCTGAGCTTTTGTGTCTATGGAGTAACAATGATCAGTCAGCAGCATATATCACATTTGTGCATTCTAGAATTGGCAGATAGGCAGGTAAAATAGGCAAGCTGCAAATTTAGAGAGACAAACTAGACTTGTTTGGTTCCATTCTGGTAGGTTTGAGCAAACCAAGGCGTAACACTTTTCAAAGAGTGCATCCAGACATTGTGATATATTGTGCTATGCCTATTGTCATTTTATATTGATTCTTGATAATTCACAGTTGCATTTCCCTGTGTGGATGAACCAACCCAGTTGCAAGATGCTGCTATATAATGCAGTATAGCACAAAACCTAGCAGTGTGTGGCTGCAGCTCCTGTTCATTTTGTCTCAGGATTTCAATGAAGGGGGAAGACAGCAGTAGCAAAACAGGATGAGAATGCAAGGTTTCAAAGTATTTTGCTATTTGGATCCCAATGCTCCAATACTGAGACAGGCAGAAAAGCTCAAAGAGAAGCCATGCTGTTTCACAGCATCTCAGAATGATCATACACTTTTTATTTTGTAAACTAGTATCAAGGCCCATTATAACAATGAGCTCTTGAAAACTGGAGCATCTGCTGGGCAGATTCTTCAGACTTCCTGTAACCTATTGGTGGGACACCCCCCCCCCCAGACATCCAATTGCCTCCAGTTTAAAGGAGTGTATTATTTGAACCACTACCCAGGTATTATTACAAGAGGAATGTTTAAACATATAACAAAGATGATGGATGAAGTGTAACATCACATATGCACAAAGCATTCTGATTCAGTTTCAAGTATCTGAAAAATATCCACCTCCAGGGATGCCAACCCCAGGTTCAGGAATCCATGGAGATCTGGGAATGGAGCCTAGGCAAGGGAAGGGGCTTTAGGGGAAAATAACACCATGCAGTGATTGCAGCAGTTCTTATACAGCTTAAATGGTTGATCATATTAAGCATGCATTTTACAAGGTTTCTAAAAAATTCCACAAGGAGTGGTTTTCAGTTCTGACAAAACTGCCTCAAAAACTGAGCCCCACAATTTCAGCTCAGTGAGACAAGATATGGAATTTCCACTTGCTGATATTCTACAATATTTCTGCAGCAAACCTCCCTATAAGTTGATCTCATTTATATACAAGTTCTGGCCTCAATCCAAAACCATCATTTCAGTATCAGGATACATGCCTGGTAGACCTAGCAATGCTGGCTTGGTAAATTATTATACATTTGGAGGTGGGGACGAGGGGAGGATGGGTTGGTGGAAGGAAAGCAGTTTAGTGAAGCTGAAATGCCATAGAATCCACTTTATGAAGATGCCATTTCATCCAGGGGGACTGATCTGTTGTCTAGATATCAGTTGTAAATCTAGAAAAACTCCCAGTCCCACCTTGAGTTTGGTAAGACTAGTACCATGTTACATTTAGGTCAGAATTCAAATTATACTAAATTTTTTAATGAGAATAAGAGTTGGTTTTTATACCCCACTTCTTATTCCCAGAAGGAATCTCAAAATGGCTTGCAATCACCTTCCCTTCTTCTCCCCACAACAGATAACCTGTGAAGTAGGTGGGACGGAGAGCTCTGATTGGAGTGTTCCACGAGAACTGCACTACCAGGATATGATGACCCCAAGGTCACCCAGCTGGCTGCATGTAGAGGAGTGGGGAATCAAACCCAGCTCACCAAATTAGAGGCCACCACTCTTGACCGATACACCAAGAAACATTCTATAAGAAGACTTTGTAAACAAGAATTTTCTAAACCTCCAGGTTAAGGTGATCGCCCCCCTCATCTAATAGAATACATAATCTAAATAATTTAAAAAATGAGAATAATGTGTTGGTAGTTAATTATTAGTAGCTTACTATCCAGAAAAGCATATTTGGCAAATATAAATCTATAAAAATACACATAATTGATTCCTTAGGAGCCCTCTTTTGGCTCTGGCTTTGATTATCAAGCAATGATAAATTAAACCCAAGCAGTCGACCCAGGAAGGTAAATGTCATACTTTGACAATGATATACAACAGGCGCATTCCAGCTTCTGCCTTCAATAACCCATCACGACAGATTTATCATAGAATCTCATGCCCTTGAAGCGTCTTTAATTCAGTCAAAGGCTAGTCCAAGTCATTATGAGTGGGTGTTGTTAAAGTGCCTCCTGGGAAAGTGTGACATGCTTTGTTTGGTTTTCAGTGTAAAGAAAAATGATTTCAGTTGGGCTGTGCTGAATTAGTGGGGAGAAGGCAGGCTTAGTGGAACTGGCTATCTATGAGAACTGGAAGTGCCACAAACAGTCGAAATACACTTTCAAATATCTCACTCCTGCTTTATTTTGACAAAATGTGTCAATCAAGTGTAATTAATATGATAACATACAATGTACTGACACATAGCATAAATCTTACTAAATTTCCCACCAGGAACCCCAACAACCTAGTAGGGCTGGCCGCTCTGTTTTGGAGAAATTACTGTAGATTTGGAGGCAGTGACTGGGACTCCCCCTCGGCATGGCACTGCGCAGCTGCTTCTGGCAGCGCCCCCCAGTGGGTGGCGGGAATTCAGGTGTGCCAGTGGGAAAGCAAGTGGAGCAGGGTCGATGCCCCTCAGCAAAAGACTACCCCCCCCAGGCCTCAGTAAAATTTTCAAGCGGTTCCTGACCGGTTCCTGGTGATAAAAAGGTTGCGGACCACTGCCCTAGAGCATATTTGAAAATATAGACAAGTGGGAGGGTTTGTAGTGAATACAATACAAGAGGAAAAAAAACCTATCCAAGGCTACTATAGATTTAATAAAATTATACAGAATACATGAAATAAACAAGAACGAAGAACCTTTTATTTCATGTATTCTGTATAATTTTACTACATCTATAGTAAGTAGCCTTGGGATCAGTTTTTTTTTTCTCTTGTATTTTTTTTCTCTTTTAGAGCATATTTGAGCATTATGCCCCGGTACCATTTTCAAATTATATGTGTGCAGTGTGGGTGGGAAAACCAAGGCAGCAACAGAATTAGATTTGACCCAATCTTCTATTTGAAATACCTAAACACGACTGTTAAGGATGGGACATTATGAAGGTTCATAATATCACCATAAGTTGGAAGTGGGGATGCTGGGAATCTGCAGTGGGAAGAGGAAATCAGCAGACACTTCTCAAGAGGACAAGCAGAACAAATCATAGGATCCAACATACTAACAGGAAGAGTCACACAGTGAGGTTTGGTTTGGCTTTTTCAATCAATTGTTAATTTATTTTGCTTATATGCTCCCGCTTCTTGTACCAGCTGACCTGCAGTGGCTCACGATAATAAAAACAATAAATTGATCCTAAAAACCCCTCCCACCACATCCCAAAAACTCCTATACTAGCTGACAGAATTACCATATGAGCCCAAGGGATGTAACAGACAGTGGCTGCCACAAATAACAAGCGCAAGTACCAAGAGGCACCAGAGAAGGGGTCAGATTTTCCATACCTAGTCTCAACCAAATGCCTGGTAGAAGAGCGTCATCTTGCAGGCCCTGTGGAACTGTAAAAGTTCCATCAAGGCCTTCCACTCCCCTGGGAGCTCATTCTACCAGTCAGGGAACAGGGCTTAAAGGGTACTGGCCTTTGTTAAGATCAGGAAAATCTCACAAGGGCTGGGGACCTTGAACCTGTTTGCACCCACAGAGCGCAAGGCCGTGCAGGAGGCATCTGGCATTAAACAGTCTCTCAAATACACTGGGGCCAGATTTTAAATGGCCTTAAAGGTCAAAAACAGAACATTAAACTTGATCCAACTAGCAAATAATGTGCCTGCCTCAGTGATGGCTGGATATGGGTCCTCTATGGTGTACCTGTGAGGACCCTAGCAGCCATATTTTGACCAGCTGAAGCTTCCAGGTCAAGGGCCAGGAGAGGCTAGTGTAAAGTGAATTGCAGAAGTCTAGTCTGGAGATAACCATCCAGAATGTATTTACCAGAGAATCCTGTCATGCAACATAATTACTAATGTTTAGAGAGGTTGATAAACATTTCCTAACCAATGTTGTTTCTTTATCTCAGGGATCAACAGCTTTTTTCCCCTGTCTTCTGATATTCTTGATTTTAATAATAGATTTTTTACAAATTTAAATTGCTATTTTGGCCTTAATTGACTTGCTAATAGAGCTCTGTAGTTTCATCTACTGTGCAGCAGATTGTGTTGATCCTATTAGAAGTGTAGCCAAGTTGCAGCCAATGTAAGCCTTCCAAGTCAAAGGAGAAGCAGAGGTGATTTTCCATTGCCTTTCTCTGCAGAGTTTTCATTTGTGGTTTCCAAGTCAAGTAGTAGAAGAAGTTCCACACCTCCAAGATGGTGCAAGATCAGGGTGAAAAGGAGAAGCCCATGTGGGAGCTGCACATCTGCAAACTTTGCCTGAACATCTGTGTCGGGGAGAGTGGTTACAGGCTTACCCAATCAGCCAGAGTGCTGGAGCAACTCATGGGCCAGAAACCTGTCTGCTCAAAAGCTCAATACACTGTCAGATCTTTGGGAATCAGGAGAAATGAGAAGATTGCTGTTCACTGCACTGTACATGGAGCCAAAGCTGAGGAGATCCTGGAGAAGGGGCTGAAGGTACGAGAATATAAACTGAGGAAGAACAACTTCTCAGACACCAGCAACTTGGTTTTGGAATCCAGGAACACATTGATCTGGCCATTTAATACGATCCCAGCATTGGAATCTATGGCTTGGACATCTACGTGGTTTTGGGACAGCCAGGCTTCAGCATTGCTGACAAGAAGCACCAAACCAGCAGTATTGGGGACAAGCACAGGATCAGCAAGGAGGAAGCCATGCACTGGTTCCAGCAGAAGTATGATGGCATCATCCTTCCAGGCAAATAAATGATCCCTGTCCCAAAAAGACTTAATAAAGTTTTCTATTGTTAAAAACAAAGCAGTAGTAGAAGAAGAGTTGGTATTTATAACCTACTTTTCACTGCCCAAAGAAGTCTCAGAGTGGCTTACAATTGCCTTCCCTTCCTCTCCCCACAACAGACACCCTGTGAGGTAGGTGAAGTTGAGTGAGCTTCTGACAAGATTGCTCCATGAGAACAGCTCATAATGTAGAAAAATGGGGAAGGGGGATTATGCAACTCTTCTATGTAGTAATTGAAATTTTAGGCAAGGCAGCCAGGGTAATGCACAAAACTATGCCTCACAACCCACACAATGCACTATGCTGGAAATGCCCAAAGTGGAATTGTGGGTCATTTGACCATATTGTTTTCAATATGAGCAGTGAAAGGGCCAAAACCTTCTCTGCAGTGTGGCTAACACAATAACAGCTATGACATCTATTAGTTTTACCCTTGTGAATACAGTTATCAGTCTTTGCTCTTCTGTCTTTCCAGTGCTTTGATCATGATATTTAGAGTCCCCACTAATAAGTGCAAAGACATCATGATGCCATTATAGATAATTAGTTTGTGCCATTTACAATGCTAATCTGTTTAATTAGAGCAAATTACAGGTGCTTCAGCTAATGCAACTAACCGAGTGAAGTGGTCCTGGGATCAAAAGTACTAGAACTTTTTTAAAAAAATGTCAGCTTTTAGGTAATCAGCTAAAACCCAGTATTTTTTGTATTAACCTTATAGGGGGGAAAGGCTGCATTTCAAATAAGTGGACTAAATTGTTCCAGAGACTTTACCGCCCTCAGAAAAGCGTGTTCAAATTGGTACGCTACAGTTTCAAACAAATGGGAAACACAGCAAGGTAACCTGGTAAAAATACATTTGGCAGTGGTATAGATAAGGAACAAATTTGTAATGAGTTGATGGGAGACAATATTTGTCAAAAGGAAACAGTTGCAACTCCTAGTTGCACCTGTTGCCCTGTTTACAAAATGACTGGTGATAAAGGTGCCGTTGTTTCAATGAAATGTAACTGTAAAATTCTGAACTGGAAAAAGAAGCCATCTAAAACTTCTGGAAAGTGAATGTAGGGGAAAGTTTTTGAGAAGCAGAAAAGTCTTCCCATCGTGGAGTGGGAACATTTAAACCACACAAAGCTCAGTTTGGGAATAAGTGGGCACAAGTTATGACTATGATATCTTTTATTTTCCTTTTAAACCTTCCAAAACAAAATTACTTCCAAGGAGTGGAAGAGATGTTTTCACAAAATAAAAAAGACATACACTTTAAAACTGTTTTGCAGAATAGTAAGACTGTTTTGATACTGGCTACGTTGGTATGCAGTTCACTGCTGGAATCAAGTCCAGTAGCCCCTATGAGGTCAATGGGATAGTACTACCTCACAAGGGGGGGGGGGTAGCTTGTCTTCCAAAAGCTCCCATTTCAAGTATCTTAAACATGCTATTTTACAAACCAAAAATCTAATCTGTACTTGATTAAACCAGATAGTGTGGGACATTTTTGTTTTCTTCACTAGAGATCCAGAATAATATCAAAACAATGGAAATGCCCTAGAAATGTGAAATGTGAGAATGATGCTGTCAGTATGAATATAGAGCAGTAGAGTATGTAGTTTATGATTACTCATGATTTGATACAAATCCAAACTATCCATGTTTACATATACAATTTACATGTCTATTTGTTCTGGCAACAGGTTGTCTTTTAATTAAATTATTATTTGGATCCACTGGTGAAAACAGGAGGCCAGAGCTGTCAATCAATTTGCATGTACAATAGAACGTGGGAGATCTCACAGTCAATGAGGATAATACCTTGAGCCTGAAAAAGCTGATCATCCCTACTTTTAGTTACTTCTTGCTCCCTATACATTCAATGTTGGGTTCCTAATTAATAGATAAAGTAAATTTGTAAAACTATTGTTACAATTGAAATTGAAAGATGTCTCTTATATGAAATGTCTTAGGTGGGGCAATGCAACCACTGATTCCTGGCTACAGCAAGTTTCTAGTCTCAAGCTAATGTTTAAAAAAAATGTACAGAATTTATACTAACTGTACAAACAGGAGACTCAAAGGGCTGGTGGATGTATCTAACCTTCCCTTGTATATCCTCCTCACATTATTTTCTCTCACTGGCAGTCCCAATAGTCTCTACCACTTTTTCACACCCACCTTCTAAAGTACATTTATCTGTCCCCTGTCTTCAGTTTTCCCTTGTTTTCTCTCCTGGCAGACTCTCATCAGGAGAATTTTGGCCAAATAACAAGTTGCTTGGATGAGTTGAGTGGTGGCCATTTTCCAGGCCTATCTGAGCCATATAAGTTCTACACGTGTGTAGTCACGTGGTGGCTGCTACCCATCCCAGATGAGTAGGATGTCAGTGAACTATTCAGTAGATATCACCAGGACTGGACAAGCTGCATGGTGGTGAGCAGACAAGGGCTGTTCGGATAAGCCAAAAAAACACAGAATCAGTGCTGATTTGGATCCTTTTTTGTCTCATCCAAGCTGAACCACACATTCCCTGCATTAAATTGCTTGAATCAGGGTGGCCGAATTGCAGTCCAGCGATTTAGCCATGATTTCAGGCAGTGTCTGAGAAGGCAGGAGTGAGTGGCACACTGAACAGCTGATAATGGCAGGCATATCACCTGGTTCCTTTGAATCCCTCCTCAACTTGCAGAGGGATTTCAAGGGGGCAGGAAGTGCACCTGTCATTATCCACTGTTCAGCAGCCACCCACTCCTTTTAAAGTAGCAGTAAACTTTATTTCATATAATCATAGTCTCTGCAAGCCCAAAATGCACAAGAATAAAATACAATTCAATGGTGCTCAAAACAACACCAATGTGAAACACTATAGGTATATGTATGAGCCATATATGAGTTAAACATATATAAAATGTCTAAAAACTAGAACTGATCTCAAAGAACTGATTAGTTTTTTTAGCAAAAAATTATCATATTGCATAATTTGGATGTTAAGACATAGTTTACTAATTTGCTACTAATTTACTTTCTCCTTATATCTGTACTCTTATCTTTGTTCCATTGTCTGAGGAAGCATACGTGCACTCAAAAGCTCACATCTTGAATAAATCTTTGGTCAGAGATGCTATTGGACTCAGAGAAGCTATTTTGTTACACTCAGACCAACACTCACTGGAATCTATGATGCAGATTGTGTTTGAAGAATTAGAGAACTGTCATAATGTGTATCACCATTAAAAATCCAGTGTCTCAGTTGGGAATTATCAGTGTGAGGGCCTAACAGGTCATCAGGAATGGTGTAAAATCTTACAAGGTTTTTAATATGGGAGCTATGTAGGAGGTTCTTTATGAAGTTAAACAACAGCTGGCTCAGTAAACTTTAATTTGCCATATTATTTCTTTTCCATTACTTTAGCGCTGCAAATTGAATGTGTGCTCTGAAAGAAGGAATATCAAGTTCAGCTATCATCAAGGTCATTGGAGACCCCCTAGGGAGTGCTAATATCTGTCTCATACATAGATTTTGTATTTTTTCAGGGTTCTTTATGACATCCTCCTTCCAACCCCACACTTCGGCTCCATTGAGAAGACAGGAACAACCTTATCATTAAAGATCTTTATAACTGGGTCTATGAGATGACTGCAATTAATATAATACAACCTAAGAATACACCCTACAATGCTGATGCCCTGACATTCCCCACAAGTTCTTGAAGGGCTGTCACAAAGAATGGAGTAGAGTTGTTGCCCCAGAGGGTTGGACCAGAACAATGGGATAAAATTAATTCAAAAGAATTTTCAGCTAATCATCTGAAAGAAGTTCCTGAGAGTTAGAGTGGTTCATTAGTGAAATAGGCTTCTTTAGGTAGTGGGTTCTCCTTCTTTGGAAATTTAAAAGCAGAAGCTATATAGTCATGTGACAGAAATACTTATTCTGTAAACTTAGGTAGATTGTAAGTGGGTGAGCAGAAGAAATTGTGTCAGTGTTTTGCCCTTGTTGCCTTTCCTTGTATGTCAAGGGCTGATTACCACTGGGTTTGGGGGGTGAATTTTCTTCAGGCCATACTGACCAGGGATTCTGGTTTGGCGGGGAGCATCATCTGGGTACGGAATTGGGATCACTGCGGGTGGACAAATAGTTGTGAATCTCCTGCATTCTGCAGGGGGTTGGGCTACATTATCCTGGAGGTCCCTTCCAACTCTATGATTCTATGATACTCCAGTTGATTTTCATTGAAGGTCTTGCCTCAGTATTTGAAAGCTCTACACTGTCTAATTTGGTTCCCGTGGAATTCCTTGCATTCTTGGCCATTTTGCTAAATACCACTACTTTCATTTTTTCATAATTTATTGTTAGTGCTTCTTCCTCACAAAATGCTATAGTTGCTAAAACATTCCCACAGGGCCTGCAAAAGAGAGCTCCTCCACCAGGCATTTGGTTGTGGTCAATTGAAACTAAATAACATCTACTGAGCCTTGAACCTCCCTCCCTTGAATCCATGCAACAGATTGGACCAACCATGGGCCTATTAAATTGTTCACTATATTAAGTGTTTTTTTCCTCTGTTTATTGTTATTATTTATTCATTATAATCAGTGAGTTTGATTTATTGTTCTGTTACGTTCCGTGAACAGCCTTAGGAGTGGGCAGTATACAAATGTAATAAATAAATAGCTATCTCAATCCTATGTAAGGGAGATGACAGCCGTATCATCTGCATACTGACATTTTTGATTTCCAACTGTAGGTGACATACATTGTGTCCTTGCCAACGTTTCTACTGTGCTGTTAATGTATTATTTAAACAATAGGGGTACCAACATACATCCCTGCTTCACCACCATAGAAAGTGAGATTTATTTGGGTTAGTGAGTCTTCTATGCTTACTCTAACTTGGACCTATGTATTCGTGTGCAATTCTCACAATAAAAATTGCTGCTTGTCGATATTTTAGCTAATTTTAGCCAGAAGTGGTTCCTATCAATAGCCCAACACAGCAGCCAAATCAATAAATGTCATGTATTATTTCTTTGTGTAAACAATCATGCTATAATAAGCTAATTGGTGGAGGGTCTGGCAGTGATGAATAGTACTGTTTTTTCCCTAAAATCTGCTTGTTGTGGGTGTCACTCCTTTCAAATGCTTACCCCTACCCTCACAAGCAGCTTCACCTGTGATAGTAGGGGAGGGATTTAAAGGGAATGAATGGGCACCTAAAAGCTGATAATGGCAGCTATGTTGCCTGCTTCTTTTAAATCTCTTCTCAGGCAGGTGCAAGGTTGGCTCATCCAGCCAGCCAATCCTCCCTGAGGTTTCTGCAGCCAGTTATCATCAGAAAGGTTCAGTGCAGGATCTTTGAGGCAGCAGGTGTGCTTCTGGGCCTTGGGGGGAAGTCCTCCATCCCCCCTCCCCCCCCAGCCACACCACAGCCTTTCCCCAGGGCCAAAAGCACACCCAGGGCCTCTTCGAGGCTGTGGGAATGCTTCTAGGCCTGGGGGAAGACCTCCTCCCCCACTCCCCCCTCCCCCCAGTTGCAGCGCAGCCTTCCCCTCAGGCC
Source organism: Paroedura picta (assembly GCF_049243985.1). NCBI lineage: Eukaryota > Metazoa > Chordata > Lepidosauria > Squamata > Gekkonidae > Paroedura > Paroedura picta. The sequence goes on from NC_135377.1 coordinate 53,911,915, forward strand.
CAGAAGTGCACCTGCTGTCTTCTCGATGCCCCGGGTATGCTTCTGGGCCTGTGGGAAGACCTCCTTCCCCCCTGGCTGCAGAGCAGCCTTCCCCCTGTACTCACTGACGGGCCGCAGACGGGCGTGAGTCAACTGCCTCACAATGGTCCCCGTGGGGAGGGGGGCTCCCTACTAGCTGGAACTCTGGTCTGTCCTTGTGAGGGCCCAATTGGAAGGCACTTTGCACCCTCGCAGTCCCACCCACTCTCCACCCACTTGGCCTTAACCAATTATGTATACCACTCCCCGTACGGTTATAGATATGTATTTCCATATTGCTCATTGTTTAAGATTAGCTTAATACAAATGGCACACATTGATAAGTATAGAAGGGAAACAAACACACTGAATCCATGATTGCTTGTGGCCATTTTTACATATGCATGTGCATGCACACACATCCCATGATTGATTGTAACCAGCTGTGCACACACAGGGTTGCTGGAACATGAGCACAGCACTGTATAAATGTGCATAAAATTCATCCCCAGTATAATACAAGCCTTTGAAAGTACCCAATAACACTAATATAATGTATCAACATAGATATATTATAAATCTGCAAGTGTGGCATCTGTTTTCTGGTTATATGCAATCATAGAAAATAGGAGAGTACATTGTACACATTCCAGTCCTTCTATGCTTGCTGACTTCTACTAAGATATGTCATGTTTGTGGGACTAATACCAGGTTCCTTGGAAATCTATGCTTCACAGTTCAGTAACTTTCACTGCTAGGGCTGTCATTCAGAAATAATGTCACTTGGTATTTTTTCAAATAGGCTCTCTGGTAGTGAAAGTTATCTTCATATGAGAACATCTGTTTGCTGCCATCCCATTTTTGCTTAACAGAACTCACTTCCAATAAGTGTGCATAATGTGCACATGTAGCCCTGTGAGAAAAATATGGACTAGAAATGTGGCTTGGTGTGGGAAACAATTATTTTCTAAGGGGAAGAGCATCAGTCTCCAGTTATGTCAGTCATACAGGGACTAGTCATCAGGAAAAAATGTGTTTTATGTAGTGCATTAAAGAGCAGGCTCTGTACTGATCAAATTAATATGACTGGAAGTATGGACATATTCTGCTGCCAAAGCATTGGATTGTTCATGTGCAGAGCAACCTTTTAGCCCTGCCTTTTATCTTCTGATTAAAAAAAACATCTTTTCAAAAGAATATTAATCATAAGAACAACCCACCAGGCATTTGGATTGCAGACAGATCATGGAAATGAGCTCTTTGTTTGTTAAAATGGGCACATGGAAGAGGTAGTCCATGACAGATTATGCCAAGCATGGCTAGATAAGCAAGCAATCCAGAATGCAGTCCTAATCACACACCCCTGATAGTAAGACCCAATGAAATCAATAGAACTTTGTTCTGGGGAAACATGCTTAAGAGCAGATCTGTAGGCTGTGTGCCAGCGAGATGCAGCCACAGTCAATATTCACTGTGAGGCTGAACGCATCTTAGTATTGAGCAGCACACTGAAACCAATGCAACTATAATTGGATGGGACTTTTAGCTAAGTGGCAAGGCAACTGAAGGCATCAATGATTCGAACAGTACAAGGGGAAAATGAGCAGCAGGGAGCATGCTAGCAACAGCTTTCAACTTGAGACATGATTCACAATTGGAGAATTTGTGTGGGGAGTGAGTGAGTTTTGCTGCAGGTTAGAATTTTTGATTACATACAACTCCCTTCTGACTATTAAGCATTCATTTTTACTGTCAGATTTATTTTTAAGAACAGAAAATAAACATACAGAGATAATGAAATCCTTAAGCATCATTCATTCAGTTGTGCTTTTATGTACCATCGATTTCCTCTGGAAATTAATGAGTTTTAAAATGTTTCACCTTGGGATGAATCTAATGATTCCATTCTTATTCCTCCACCAATAGAAGCCTTACTCCATTTGAATAACTTTAATTTTGTTTAAAGCAGCCAGAAAAGGCTGTTTTGGCTTCACTTGCATAAAGCTTTTCCACATGTTACATCCCCTCATTGTAACAGGATTTTCCTATAAACACCATTTTAAATCTCACTGATTTTTAGGCTATAGATATGAAGAGGGAACAAGTCATTCCATGTAATATATTTATAAACTTTTTATCCTGCCTTTTGAACTTACAAGGGCCACCAAGGTTGGTTGTTGTGGGTATTCCAGGCTGTGTGGCTCTGGTCTCTTAGTTTTAGTTCCTGACAATTTGCCAGTAACTGTGACTGACATCTTCAGAGGCAGGACCTGGCAAAATGAGAATCTCTTTATGGAAATGTGTGGAGCCTGTGAACAGCTGCTGGGCATTTAATTTCCTTTGGGGGGGGGGAGGAGTGTAATGCATCACTTTTCTGTCTTATCTGGGGGTCTCCCAGAGATGGACTGGAACTAGGAAGCATTTTTCCTGTGTCTGGGTAGAGTTTATTAGCAAGTCCATTAGGAAGCTTTTTTCCTGTGGTAAAGTGTTTCCTCATTCCAGGCCTCAGGAAAGTCCTCGTTCTCCCCAGCAGACCCCATCTGAGGCTGTGGAGAGCCGGTTCTCCAGGTGCAGACGGTTCAGCTTGGGAGATGTTTAAAGACTCTCTCAATCAGCCAAATCAAGCCCGAATTAATTTGCGCTTTTCTGATTGAGTCCATTTAAACTAATGGGGATTAGGATTCATCTTGCAGAAGCCAAAAACAAAAACAAAAAAACCCACCAAAATCATTGATTTGAGTTTTTTCACTCTTATTCAAGCTGAATCAAACAATCCTACTGTTTAGTTATCTTGAAAACTTAGGTGAAAGATTTCTTGGTACATTCTGCTTAAATAAATAAGCATAAATTTACTTGTCTCAAAGTTGGTAAAGGCAGGAACATTCACACAAGTTCCAATATCTTTCTTCAACCACTTGATAGGTATCAGTCCCCCCCCCTTTTTTTTTTCCTAGGAGTTATTTTCCTAAGGGAAGAGCCAAGCATCCTACTTCCCTAATTCAGAATCCTTTTTGATCCTTTCTCTGCTTAACTCCTTTTCATTCTCAGCTGTCATTCTTAACTGATCCTCTTAAGGGACACAATTGTAGAATTCTGGTTGAATCCCTAGCTCTCACAGCAGATTTAAGCATTAACCATTTATTGCCTATTAAAACTGTCTACAAGCTGGACCTTATAAGAAGCAGCCCAACACCAGATATTTTTTCCCATTAGAGGTTTTCTGTTCTTTCATTTTACCTTCATAGCTAGTTATGGAATGTTGTAAGGAAGTGAGGACCAAGATTTCACAATATAATTCATAGCTGACCTAGTGATCATGAGTCACAGTTGAATGCTAGTCATCAAGCTCTGAGTTTACCATTCTAGCCACTATACCATATTGCACTGTTGATATCTAAAGGAAGAAACATTAAGCTTCTGTATTTCCTGTGGTGAATGTGTCTGTTTCCAGTAAAGTCTAATTAAAAAACTGCACTAAAAGAAGGCTAATGGGGGGGGGGGGGGAGGGACTCATTCAGAAAACCTACACTAAAACTTGCAAATAAAATCAATGCCTATAAGAATGCATCTCCCCCTTTTCTGGACTGTTGCCCTGTAGCACCATTACTGCCATTCATACCACACTACACAATATGTCACTACAAACCATTTTTCTAAAATGTGGCTTTAAAAAAGTAGGATTTAAAAGAATAGGAAGGGCTTTTAAACAAATTGACATGTACACATAATTTTGATTAATTTAGACTCTTTCTGCAGGGAATGTTGAATTCTGTTAGTGATGTTTTCCTTTTCAGAGTTAGCTCAACCTGTTGTGCATGGAACTGAGATAGTGAGTCTGAGGGTATATAAATCATTCATAAATTTTAAAAAATTCAGTATTTGCATTCTCAGAGATCAGCAGAACATGATGGGTGTTTTTGTGGTGAAAATCAACGCCATTTTATGACTGGGGTGTTCTTATTTTAAAAGTGTCATGGGACACAATCTTCAAAGCCTGCCTGATGGTTCTCTGGCTTAGCGGGTGATTTTTCCCTAGCTGAGGAGTCTTGGAAACAGTATGAGAGGGGAGACAGGAGCCCCACCTCCCACAGCAGAAATGAAGGTTGCCATCCCATCTACTCTCTCATTGATCTCCATCCCATCTACTCTCTCATAGCCTGGCAAGCTCTACCCCTCATCTCCACTATCTTAGTGACTCCCATATCCCCTCTCCTTTGCAATTCCCAAGCCTCCTTAGGTGTAAGAAGGCTGCCTGGATGTCCATACTGTTGGGTAGACTTGCAGGATCAGACTGTGACATTTTTAAAATAAGAAAATCTCAGGCATAAAAAGGCAGCAACAATGTCTATCACAGGGACATTGATACCTATAGTGCAACAAATTTATGTGGTAAGTGTGCAGAAGTTGTTCCACTGTGGCAGTGCAAAGGTCAAACCAGAAAATTTCTGTGGTTGAAACTAAATGTAGGGGGCATTTGTTCAAGACAAGCATAACCAGTGCCAATGTGACAATACCAGCTCAATCACAATCCGAGCAAGGAAGGCATTTTTGCAAGTCCAGGAAAATAAGTACAATGTACAGAGCAGAATGCAGTGTGAATGTGGCTCAATAAGATTTTCAAGCACAGAATCATAATCCAAGTGAGAGTGGTGAAAACCTAGCAGAATCAGTGTCATTGAGACAATACCATCTCAACAGGACTGAGGTGAAGTACAACATCCCAAACCAAGCAAATGGGGTTGCAAATGTAGCACAACCAGTTCAGTGTTCAGAATGTCCCAAAGAACCAAGTGTCATTGTGGCAATGCAAGTAAAAGAAAACTAATGTCAAACCAGAATACCCCTGCAATACCAACTGAAGGGAGGAATGGCATTTCCAACCAACCAATTCCATATATAGAAAGTGCAACAGAATCCATTGTCACTGTGATACTGCAAGTTTAAAATGACTGATATCAAATCAGAATCACAAGAAATCCAAACAAGGACAATAGCTCTGCAAGCCAAGCACAATCCAATGCCACTGGCATTGCAAGCTTGAAAGGTCTCATCTAAAATACAGATTTACAAATACAAGCAAGAATGTGTGTGAAAACTTTGTGCAATAAAATAGCAAGGAAACAGAAAGGAACACTAGAAAAGAAACATTAAAACCTATTGTAACTAATGAGAACTTTGTAAACATTTTGATTGAGTGGATACAGTTTGTCTGGAAATGTATCCATTCACAATCTTCATGAAGTGCTCACTAACTACCTAAAATTTCATGGAAAGTTTGTGCAAGCTGACCTGTCACAAACTTCAATCTGCAAAATGAAAACCTGCAAAAATTCATCAAACTTTAATTCATGAGCTGATTTGTGCCCACTCCTAATAATCAGGCTTGAGATAATTCCACTTTCTGGGCTCTAGTTATCTTCCCAAATTCATTAGATCAGAATTCATTGCTAGGTTTTCCAGAAATTGGCAGCAAAACATCAAGGAGTACTTTTGCTATCAAATTTCATTTTGAGTTCAGCCTTCATTTGTAAAAGTGAAAGGACAAACCAAAATGAATTATACAGCTGCTCCTTCGAAGCAGCAAGAAATAAATTTAGAATCATGTTAGGAACTTGAATGCTATTTAGCTGATGACAGTCATCACACCACTATTGTGACTCTTCCTGAAGGCACTGTGCCACAGCTGCAAAATGGGTCCTTGCTAAATAGCAATGAACCCTCCTATTGACCATTAATGAGCTCAGACTTGCCCCTCCCAATTGTCTACCATCAATTCAAAATGAAATGCAGCACTGGGGGGCTGATTGGTTCCTGACTGTCCTCTCCATAACAATGCTGATATAAGCAGAGGGTAAGAAAATGCAATCAAGCATTCCTCAAAAACCTTTTTTTTTAAATTATGCAAACATTTTCAAGACAGCATATAGAAGAATTCTGCAGCCATACAAATGAACTATACATTGATATCTTATGAAGAAAACTGCAACACTGTTATCATTCTTTTCTGATAGTGTCTTCAAGAGAGTTATCCAATGAGATCCAAAATTATTTCTGTTCTTCTTCCAATATAGAATGACACCAGTAAAGTTAAAGCAGCAGTTTTGAGGATATCACACTGACACAGACAAATGTTGACACTAATTCTACATTGTGTCATGCTTTCATCATTAAAGGATCTCAACCTAGAAAAAATCCTCCCTGTTATCATGATATAATCCCTTACTCCCCCCCCCCTTCATTTTAACATGAAAATCAGAGAAGACAAATGTTTTATTAATTTTTCCATAGAAAAGTAGACATTGTGTTTAGCATGACCTATAAACCCAATGTGGTAACCTAAGTAACAACGACTCATTCATATCTATCAGCCATTACAGAGTAATCGCCTCATATTCAGCTGAATGTTGGAGAATGATGTTAACATATATATGTAAATAACAGGAGAGAATCAATTCACTTTAGGAAAATCCAGGATCAAGTATATCCATAGAATTTTCAACTTGTGACTTTAAAAGGTAACTAGTCAGTGGATAGTGCCAGGTATGAATCAGAGGGTAAAGTCAGAGGCAGTTTTTAATGGTTGGTCAATGAAACCCTACATGTTTTTAAAGAATGAGGGATAGATACTTTTTTTTTTTTTACTAATTTTCTAGGTCTGAGTATGAAATAGTGATATATCAAGCCCAGTGGATCAAATTGTGTATTAGTAGGATTCATGTCCCTTCCCCCAGCTCACAACACTTAAAAAAGATAAAACACTTTTATTCAAACCAGGAGGCTAAATTTGTGTGAACAGACAACTGAATAATGGTTATATTTTTAGGAGGATGGCAGCTAAGACAAACTATGCCTTTACAAGTACAAATAGCTAGGTAACATAGTTAGAGAGAATCAGCAGAAGATTAAAAGGCAAAGACCATTAATCCTCTCAAGTAATGAAAATCTAAATGTAATTTCACCTCCAAAGGGGGGGGGGGGAGTTCAGTTTTTAATACACAATATATTGAAGAAACAAGGACTATTTAGATAGCCCATCAGATAATGACTCCTAGAAGAATAAAACAAAGCAGATGCATTTGAAGTATGAAAGCAACTCAGATTTAATTTGAATTGGCTGCTGAGCCTTCTCAATTTTATTTCCACATGTCTTTTAACTCAGAGGAATCCCTTTGAGATTTGGCCTAATCTGCATAAGCACATTATATGCTCTTCTAAATCTTTTATAATTCATACCACAAATGGCTCAAATCCATGTTTTAAATTGTTTTTTGATTCCATAGCACAATTATTAAAGGTAATGAAGAAAAGTATAATAGGGAGAAAGTGAATGTAATTAGTCAATTATTATTGGGGGGAAATGGGTAACTAAATGAAAATATGCCAAGAATTAATTGTTGACAGGCATGAACTCTGTGGGATATGGAGATATCTTACTTGAAAAGGATATGAATTGGGTCATTTCTCTTGATACCTGATTTGTTTTGTCTAAATCTCATTGTCTTAATAAAAAATGGGATCTAATTAAATTATAATTAAATAAAAATGCTTGAGACTGAAGTACCCCAAAAACTTTAAAAACCATATTGTCAACTTCAAGAATCATTTGGATAAAATCATCTGAAAGTAAATCTGAGGTGTTAATTAAATCATACCAAGGATTTAAATTATTATCTTGTGTTGCTACATAATGGATGGCATAGTGTGCACAATTCACCTACTGTAAGGGGTGAAACTTAGCAATTTATTCATATAAAAATAACTGAAATCATTATTTCCTATCTTGAACGTTCAAAGGCACATCATGGACCAGACTACCCAAAGTGTTATGTGTGCTCTGGAAATATATGGCAGTTGGAGTGTCAGACTAGGATGTGGGATGAGTGATTTCAAATCTCAGCTATGCGATGGAAGCTTGCCTAGTATTCTTGGACTGTTTTCTCATCCTAACCAATATCACAGGACTGTTATTCTTGTGATAAAGTGGGGAGACTTATGTGAAAAGCCACTTTGGGTTACAATCAAGGGGGAAAATAGAGACAAAATATTTAGTACAATATGACTATTGAAGTTTTAAACAGACCAAAAGCCAATCAAGATCACCTGCTTTCATGTAGTCACCTTTCCTACCATAACGAAGAGGCAACATTCTACCACATATTCCCCACTTGTTGCCTAGACTTGTTCAAAACCAAGAGGAACTTTGTAACCCTTCCAATCTTCCCTCCCTATCTCCTTGACACTTAGTCCTTGTCCATGCATACACCAAGGGCAGCGCTGAAGAAAATGCTGCGATGAAAGAGTAGTGTGAGCAGTCCTTTGAGCCTTTGAGAGACCCAAGTTCAGATCTTCACTCTGTCATGGAAGCTCACTGAGCAAGTCAGTCATTCTCTCCCAGCCTAACCTAGGGTTGAGGTAGTAATTAACTGAAGAACTATGTTGAAAACTGCTCTGGATCCACATCTGGGTGAAAAATGGAGCAAAATGGACTTGGATCCAGAGTTTCCACAACTGAAAACTTTCAGGTTTACTTTATTAGTAAATACTCAAATAGACATCAAATTCATTCAAGCACAAGATTTAGCATACATATCCACTACAAATTCAGGGACAAATGCTAAATATTTTCAAGATTCCCAGGGCCTTCTAGACAGAGCTCTTCCACCAGGCATTTGATTGAGGCCAGGCTGTGGAAGATCTGAGATCCCTCCTCAGGGTGCCCTGAACATCTACGGCAGGAGGTACACCTCCTCCTGAAGCTGGCTGGGTGATGTGAATAGGGGGCAGTCTATTTTGGCCTGTGCTGGACATATAGGTTGCGAGGGATAGAATGGGGGTGTGCTGCCAGGGAATTTATAACTGTATTTTTATTGACATTTTTATTGGGGGTTTATTGTAAACCAACTCAAGCTGGCTTGGCAGAGGACTGGTAGTCAATAAATCAAGGACAGAAAGAAAATATGATATAATAATAATTACTAATCCAATAATCTAATAGAACTGTTGAAATTTATGCAATACTCTGACATACTCTGTTCCATGTATTGTTTATAAGTTTAATGTAAACCGCCCTGAGCCTCCGGGGAGGGCGGTATAGAAATATAGTAAGTAAGTAAGTAAGTAAGTAAGTAAGTAAGTAAGTAAGTAAGTAAGTAAATAAATAAATAAATAAATAAATAAATAAATAAATAAATAAATAAATAAATAAATAAATAAATAAATAAATAAATAAATAAATAAATAAATAAATAAATAAATAAATCCAAAAGTTAAAAAAAACATGAAATATCAGAGAAACAATTTTTACTCTTGATTTTGAAAATACTTGTCGAATAAAATAACCTTGACTTTCATTTTACAGCTCTCCATACATTCTATTATTTTGTGCAAAAATGGTTTCTGGAGAGTATTTTTTAGTGCATTAGTCGTGGGATCTACTTCACCAGGTGCTGTGAAACCTTAAACCATTTCATGTTTGAAGTTTGTTATGGAACAAAAAATATACATATCAGATGATACATTCAACACATATTCTGGTCATTTTTAGTGGCTCAACAACACTGTAGGTAAAGTGGCTGATCTGGGCAGCTAGGGCCAATCACAAAACATCGGGAGGTATCAAGTCAAGCATCCTCCTGAGATGGAGATTTCTGGTGTTCCCTCTTGGGGCTCTTCTGAAGAATTTTCTGTTCCAATGAAGTGGAAGAAAGACAGCATTGGCTCTTTGTGGGAAGAGATGTATTGTTGATGCAAATAGGTGTAAAGAATCCATAAATAAGTTGATGCTACATAGAAATATTGTCCCAACTCGCTGGGGGTCTCATTGTGGTCTTGTTTCCTATGGTGAGGGAAAAGGATAAGACCACAGAATCATAATTGATAGATCGGGACATCCTCTTTGATTGCCCATAGCATTATCCCCACTGGTTCAATCTTTTTTGAAATTTGGGGATTATATTGAGGAGAGGCTTCAGCAGCTATGCTACAAATTTGGTTCCTCTACCTTCCCACCCCCCAAACCACTGAATAGACAAAAAGGCTTCATTTTCAGAGGGGGCATTTTTGCAAGGCCAGTCCAGCCAGAAAACCAGTGCAATAATTCCCAGCAGAACCAATACCACTGTGGCAGTGCCAACAGGACCAATTTCACATCAGAGAATCTCTGGAGTAAGGGGAGGGGCATTTCTGCAGGGACAGCAGAACCAATGCAACATACTAAAGCCAAGCAGCAGAACCCCGTGTCACACTAAGGCCCATTATGCACGACCGCCGAAATGGCGATTTCAGGTCACATGGAAAACGCAGAGGGGGAAGAAGCGAAGCAAACCACTTGTGCACGGGACGGGACGCAACGACGGCAAAACCCAGAGTAACCGATTATGCACGCGGCGACCCCGGCGACCCTTCTGGTTGCGCCCCAGTCACCTGGAAGCTGCACTTTCTTCCGCGTTTCACTAACGCGGCTTTTTTGGCGGCATGCACTGAATCTGCAGCCGGTTGCAGCCTGCTCCGTGCGTTATCGGTGATTTTACTCGCCGCCATTCCACCCCGAATGTGCGCTATTGCCCCCATGCATAATGGGCCTAACAGCAGCAGAATCCACAATCTATTTTGGGAGAAATTGAAGCCCTATCCTGAAATTTTAGTAAATGTGCTTAAACCTTTTGAAAAATTATCCCTAAAGCCCGGCTAGTAAAACAGCATAAAACACCTGACCAAAGCTATTCATTCACCCTGAAACCACAATACTCACAAGAGAAGTACTTTCTGCAAATCAATGAACCAAACCTCAAGGAATTCAAAAAGAAACCCAAAAAGGATGGGCACACACAAAGAAAGCCCCTACCCTTACCACCCAAGACAACAACAAGGCCAAAGCTATCATGAAATTAGAAAACCCTGGCCTTACCCCCCCCCCAAAAAAAAACCCCAAGAAAAACAGAACATCAACCCAAACCCAACTAGGCAGGAAACAACAGGCCTCCTCCATTTCATCTCAAAAGAAACACAAGGCCATGAGGCCAAAAAAGGTGAAACAAAATACAGAAAAAGCCACAAAAACAGACCACAGAATCTACATTAAGAAGCAAGAGACCAAAGCCAACCCAAAATTTAAGAATGAACTCTGCTGCTCTCCTAAATTCATGCACACACAGCCCAAACAGAAATGAAACAAAACAGAACACAGGATAGAGCAAAAGAGGACTCAGTCAAGGCCCCTGGTCACTTAATCACCCAGCCACCACCACCACCCCTAGTACCCAGCCAGTATCACTCACCATAGAGCCCAAAGAGTGAAAAAAAAAGGGAAACTTGTTAAAAGACTCTCTTCCAATCAAGCCAGAGGAAGTCTTCTCCAGCAATGATCTAAAAAGTTCAGTAGACCAGATGATCACAAGTCTCTCAAAAGTCAGGCAGCAGACCCTTGATTTTATGTCCTCTGACCATGTACAAAAGGATTTCAAAAAACAACAACCTTCTATGATTGGCCAAGACCGAATTTTCCCCATACCAGCTCCCCTACGGGCTCCCTCCCCCCATTAACCTGTCTAAAGCCTACAATGAGTTTTGTAAGCTTCCAGTCTTCATTGCAATTGCAAAACACATTGCAATTCTTGGATAAGCTCCCCCTAGGAATTTCTGCCATTGGTTTCTCAGGATACCTCTTCCACCTTCCCATTCCCCTGATACCCAGGGCAAAAGGCAGTAATCACCAGCTAGAGAAAGAGCAGGAAGGTAAGTTTGTTTCTTTTTACTTACCCTTTAAAGATGAAGTTGCCTGAATCACAGAATTGCATATAAATAACTGAATCAGGTTTTAGATACAGCTGATTTGGCCAGTTTAAACTACAGGGATGGAAGATTCGGTTTGTACATCTGAAAAGTCCCTGAAACTTCACTGATTCAAGTACTTTCAGGCTTATCTGAGCCGAATCACTCATCCTTTACTTTTCATTTTACCAGTGAGCTGCAGATCAGGCTTTAAAGGGGCTGAAGCTGATTAGCAGCCATGTGCTCCAGCATAGCTGTTTTAAGGCTGTCTAGGTTTTTTCCTTCAAAAATCATCTGGCCAGAGAATCTCCTAGCTAACCTGTGTCTATCTTAGGCAGTCAGGGAGTTGAGCAGAACAGTTCCAGGCAACAGGAGGCAGTGTTGGGAAACCCTGCATCAGCAGGACTAGGGTACTGGGCTGCTTAAAGGGGCAGTGGGGGTGCCCTGTATAGCAGATATTATTTGTCTCAGCTGTGTTAGCTATCAAGTGTTGGCCTATCTAATATTTTAAAGGGAAATAAGGCTAAGGCAACTGCAGCTTTACCACTGAGCAGTGGCTGTTCTCTCTGTGTAATACATGGTGTGGTTGTGTTTGTCTGGGGCATTGTTTAAAATATATATATATATTTTTATAAGGGGGTTGGACTAGATGGCCTGTATGGCCCCTTCCAACTCTATGATTCTATAATAAGTAATATAAATAAAATGTAGGGTTTTAATTAAATGGTGCAGTTGTATCTTAAGTGGAGTGCATTTTTGCTTGGTATTCTGGTAATTGATTGTCTGCTGTTTGGTAGCATTTAATAATTTGCATTTCATAATTAAGTAGCAGCAGTAATTTGTTACAAATACAACAGTTGCATTGTGATTTATTGCACAAACCCATACTTCAGGTTCTGTATTTAATTGTGAGTTTTTTCCCATATGCACTAAATTCATAGTGGGACAAAGATATGTATTTGGTTGATTTCTGGTAAGCCTAATTAAGTCTAAGTAATATATATTGTTGCTTGGCCATGCCTCCTAAGAAGCCTACCACCCCTGAGAAGGCCAAGGCCAGTCCTCAGCCAAACATGGCAAATGACACTGAAAGGGGACTAAGGAGTTTTTAGAACATGACGGGTTTTAACGGGTAAAACAAGTGGGAAGTTTTGACTTCCTGTCCCTCAGCTATCCCATTTGTACATAAATACTGAAGCCAAACAGGGGAGACCAGACCAAAGTCTCCCCATGTGGTGATCAGAAGAGCCAGCTCATGGCAAAAAACGAGGGGGCAGTCCAGCATTACACTTGGGAGAGTCCTTCCTGTGGTAGACATCAAAGAGTCCTTTAATTCAGGATGTTTCCAGAAGCAAATAAGCTGCCAGAACGCAAACCCACTGTTAACATATTTTCCAAATTCTCTTTTCTTCAATGGCAAATACTAATAATATAAACAAAAGAATTCATAAGAATATATACATATAATATATAAAAATGCCAAAAAATTATTTAAAAATGACTTACAATGTGTTAGGTAGGTAGTTAGATAGACAGAAAGAATTATCACAGACTTCTCCAATTAGAACCCAAAGGTTACTCAGAGAAAAGTCCATTATGAGATGAAGGACTCTTTGTTCAGAGAATTCATCATCATCATCAAGTTTATTGTATTGCCATAGGTCATTACAAAGTACAAAAAACAATCATAAGCAATAAAAGCAGATAATTGCACATCCAATGGAACCCATGCCTCTTTTTCAGCATAATAAAATCAGAATCCAGCAGAGTTCAGACCCACACGGCTACTCATTTGAATCTATCTTTTTCAGCACGTTCAGCTTTTCAGTTTCTCCCCATTCCTGACAAGTCATTTTTGTTTGCACCCTATCTGGAAGCTGGAAACCCCACGTCTATCACTAGAAGGGGGGAAGCATGGGCATCTATTTCATTTTTCCCTTATAGCAGTATCTCTGACTGACTATCAATTACTATGAATGCACTACATCGTCCTGCTCCCTGAAGGCAGCCTTGGCTGCTATCTACTTATCATTGGCCTCAGTCTCTGTATTAGTGCTGCCAATTCTGGGTTGGGAAATTGTGTTCCCATAACCCTTTGATAGGAATATCCACTGGAACTAATGTATTCCCAACCCCCACCCCACTGTCTCCCTAACCCCTTCTATCTCTTGGTGCCCCAGAAAACAGATGGTGAGATACCAAGATGTGTGTCAGATTGGAAGGTTTATGACTCTATATTGGAAATAATTTTGTTTTGATTCAAAGTATTTTTGAATTTTTGAAAGGGCATTGATGAGAATTGGATTTTGATTTCTAAATTATTGCATATGCATTTGAAAATAGCCATACCTCTCTCTCCCGGCCATGGCATACACAAACACACACAGAATGATGCTTAACACAATTTCAAACAATTTGAGGTTAATACAACTGTTGAAGTTCATAGGTCCAACCTTGCTAAATCAAATTGAGCCATAACTATTTTGTTTTTATGAGCATCGTTTATAATTTTTGACAGGTCAGCTAATGTAGCAAAGAAGAGTGACTCTGGAATTCGACTTATGTCAATTATCAATAGGAAAAAGAAGGGAAGGGAAGAATTCATGGAATTGTGTTGACTTGTGGGGAAATGTCTCAGTCCACATAGGCCTATATGCATCACTGGAAGGAAGCTTTCCCAACTAGATGGGAAATTGTGTTTGCTGATCATGTAATTTCCTAGCATAACCTGTGTCTTCTGTCACAGTCATGAAAAAGAAGCTGGAATTACACCAGTCCACAGCTAGGGAGATTTATGGATTCAGCCCCGCTCCTCAACATCCACTGAATCGGGGCTAGTATTTTTGGAATGATATCTATCATAATCTGGGTGCTTATTTCTTTCTAGAACTAAACAATAAATGTCTCAACCAGTCATCAATATTTGGAAAACCATGCACAGGAAACTAGACCAATGTACTTTCTATAGGAAATAATAATAGCTGAAGCATTCAAAGCATTCGGCTCACAAAGAATCATGCGGTTTTATCCATTGCCAGCAGGCCTTGTAAATGCTTAAAGTGTTCTACTCTGGCACAGTTTCATCAGTGATTTCCATGAGTTTCTATTTGTCTTTTGTATGTCTACACCAGGGGTAGTCAAACTGCGGCCCTCCAGATGTCCATGGACTACAATTCCCAGAAGCCCCTGCTTGACTACCCCTGGTCTACACTGTTGTTTCTCCGTTCAAAATTTTCCCTTATTGTCTTCTAGAAGAGAGAAAATGTACCGTTCTTTAAAAGACTGCAAATAATCAATGTTTTTCCTGTGAGATCAACGCATGCCAATTAATAGGTATTTATTACAAAGAGGTTACTCATTGATCATATTAACAGAAGTAAAAGACTGATTATTTATCATCATAACAGCTGTCTGTTGTCGAGAAAGCTAGTGCATTATATATCCCAACCATGACTAGGCTAGCCAAACCTCAATACAATCAAGAAGATATATGGGAGAAATGGTGAACGGTGCCATAGCCATTTATCTTGATTGTACAATAGCTGCTGAATCAGAGTGGAAAACTGCTACGTTCCCTCCCCACCTAATATTGTCAGGTTTTTCTGCTTGGAGCATCATTATTTTCACTGATGCTCATCTTTAGCTATCAAGTCCTTCTGGTGGAAAAAAAGAGGAAATGATTTGGCATAATATTTACTATTATATGTTTATCCATACTCATGTAATCATAAAGTAACCTGCTCTGGGGTTCAAGTCGGGGCATGTGTTCAGCTATAAAGCCCTACTCCAGGTATCATCTGAACCAGAACATTCACTGCCTTGCACTATCTCCTGTTAGAAAAACAATGTATCACATTGGTATATGCTGGGACATAAAAAAGGCATTTGTTGTCCTATAGGAAAGCTTACATCGATGGCATATACCCTACTCCTTGAAGCAAGGCTGCTCCTGCATAGTTAGGATTTTTTTTTAATTTCATTCATTGCAATAAAAGAAAGCAGAGACATTTGTACTAGCAACAAAGAATTCATAAAGTACACTTTAGTCCAGCCTTTGTCAACATTTTTTTTACTGTTGAGAACCCCTGAAACATTCTTCAGACTTCGAGAAACCCCAGAAGTGGCATGATCATGCTGAATACAGTTGGGAAGCACAGCTGTGTACATGCCTACCCAGTGCCCCTCCCCTTACCACCCCGTCCAGGCCTACCACTAGCCATTTTGGGAGGGCGGCAAGTCAACATACTATATATAGACATGTCACCCAATAAATGTTCAACAAATATATAAAGGTAAAGGTATCCCCTGTGCAAGCACCGAATTAGGTCTGACCCTTGGGGGTGATGCCCTAAAGCGTTTCCTTGGCAGACTCAATACAGGGTGGTTTGCCATTCCCTTCCTCAGACATTACCGTTTTACCCCCCAGCAAGCTGGGTACTCATTTTACCGACCTCGGAAGGATGGAAGGCTGAGTCAGCCTTGAGCCTGCTGCTGGGATCGAACTCCCAGCCTCATGGTCAGAGTTTCAGACAGCATGTTGGCTGCCTTACCACCCTGTGCCACAAGAGGCTCTTTATACACGCACACAAAACATTAATTAACTCCCACACATTTGGGAAACCGTTCCAGGGACATCAAGAAACTCCAGAGTTTCATGAAACCCTAGTTGAGAAAGCCTGCTTTAGTCCATCAGCTATCATTTTCTATACATCCCCTTCCCCACATCACCATGGTATCAAAAGTGTTTTCAGGACTTTATTTATATAGTAAGTAATTATAGTAATTACTGATATATCTTTAAAAGCCTCAACATTAAACTATTAGAATGTGTGTTTATTAAGTCCCAGCAAGTCTTATAATATTTTTTAAAAGTACTGCAGCTTGGCAGCAAAAGTGGAGAGCAGCCTACATTTCATTTGTAGCTAGAGAAATAGAAGAACCAACTTCAGGGATTAATTTGATCTAGGAATAATATGAAGAGTCCCCGACACACCTCTGTACTCTAATACAATTTCCCTCCAAAAATAAAATGTTGCTCCCTAAGGTTTCCCAAATAGGTAGGAGTTAATTATATATATATATATATATATATATATATATATATATAAAATTAATTATGTATATATACCCACCCTCCCCTCCCAAAATGGCCTGTGATGGACCCAGAGGGGATGGGAAAGAGAAAGGGCCCTGGGTGGGCATGTGCATAGCTGGGCTGTGTCATAATAACCTTAAATTAAGATATGTTATAGAAGATGTCAAATGATATATTACCTTAGAATATAACACAGACATATACTGCTGGTTTAAGACACATCAGTCATTCATAATTCATCATTGTAGCTGGAAGTAAACTATATTGTTGTTGCCAGGCTAATCTCATGGGAAGAGGCAGATAGGGAGGAGAAACATGCACTATGTTAGCATCCCTTAAATGTCGTTTCATTTTTGTCTCTTGTGCTGTCACTATCAATTTTGTTTTTATCTCATGACTCCCATGCCAATAACTGAAGGAATTACTTTATGAATTTTAACAGAAGATTGTGTGAACTGATACTAAAATAATACTTATATTCAAGGACATAAGCATCAAATAGGGAAATCTAGGTTTTTAACAAACTTTGGCACAGGGGAAGGAGGAAATAAATTGGACCTTAGGGGGCATAAAATAGGCACAATAGTTTTGCACATTGAAAATTGGTTATTTATGCAATGACAGTCATGTTGTATGCATAAATGAAAAAAATGGCAAATTATTTTTTTTCATTTGATTCTTTGATTTTTAACTATAACAATTTTACTGGCTACTGCTAAGTCAGATGGGCTTTTATTCATATGCTTTTCCTTAACAAGAAATCCAGTATCTGGATATTAAAGAGTCTAGATTTCAATTGTAGAAGATATTCCGGACTGTAATTACTAATGTCACAGGTGCCAAATCTTATAATTATACATCTCTGTGACCGTTTATGGCCTGGGAACTTCACTGCCCCTGTTCCCATGCAGGAGCACAAATCAGGGACGGATGAGGCACGCCGGGCCAAAAGCTCCCCTGTGTGGGTGCAGAAAGAGGTGGTGCAACCTGCCATGACTAAAACAGCCTGCAGCCCAGCATGAAACCTCCAGTGCATAAACGGTCTGTGTGTGCTCTAGCAAATTAAAAGCAACACATATTGCAGACCTATGACAAGCAGATATCAAGTCTTATCTAAAGACTGGGTCAGGCTCATAATGGATTCAACTTGGTCCTATATCCCCAACTTACTCTTGTTATGATAGGAAGGTGTTGAGGTAGTATTATGGCAGTAGAGTCTGAGGACTTTGCTTCCTGCAGTCCTGGAAAATGTAGTTATCAATACTTTCTTGCACAAACAAATGAATCAGAAGAAGAATAGTTTTTTATACCCTGCTTTTCACTGCCCATAGGAGTCTCAAAGCAGCTTGCAATCACTTTCCCTTCCTCTTCCCACAACAAAAATCCTTTAAGGCGGTTGAGGCCGAGAGAGCCCTGACAGGAATGGTCCGTCAGAACAGTACTATCAGGCTGAGACAAACTCAAAGTCAACCAGCTGGCTGCATGTGGAGGAGTGAGGAATCAAACTCCTTACCAAAATAGAATTTGCCACTCTTGGCCACTGCACCACACTGGCCACTATGCAGAAGCACCTAAAAAGAAAAAATGCCAGATTTCCTGGTAACAGCAGATACTTTTGAGCAATTAAACATTGTTTCTCCTCATCACCAGATATTCTTCCCATTCTGTAGAAAAATGACTGACTGGTTTAAAAAAAAAAATTCCTTACTTCAGCAAAGCATATATTGACATAGGAGAAATGTGCATTTCCTTTCTTAACACAAGACCCAAATGCATTAAGCCAGAAAACACAAATAATTGTTATCTGTATCTGGAAATGTCTGAAGTGACTACTATTAACATAAAATAACTCTCTGGGATGTGACCTGAACCAAAAGACTCCTTTTCACCCAAGATTGTGAGTTTGAAAAGAACAAACATTGGGAGTCCCCAGAGAATTGTTGAAACTCAAAGGTCAATATAGAAACACACTAAAAAGGGTGGAAAAAGGGAAAGGAATTGTATAAGACATGGGCCCTTCTTATTTCTGCAATTACTAACAAAGACTCCAGCCATTTCTGGTCATTGACCTCTAGAAATATGAACAGCAGGCTATTCCTCACATTCTGTATTCCTATAGCTAAATGGGTTATAATCTTTAGGAAAATATTTTCTTCTGAAAATACCACGTCATATGCATTGACCCCTGCTGACCTCTCCTTTGGGCTTCCTATCACAATGCAGAAAGTTATTTTCATGGTTAAGCATCTGTGCTCAGAGAAGGCTCCACAACTAGACTTAGTGCATAATAACGTATTCAAAGCTAATTATTTGTGATGGGCTATGATTCTAGCTCCATTCATTTTTGAGATTAGAAGAAGAAAAGTTGGTATTTATTCCCTGCTTTTAATTGCCTGAAGAAGTTTTACAGAGGCTTACAATTGCCTTCCCTTTCTCTACTCACAACAGACACCCTGTGAGTTAGGTGAGCCTGAGAGAGCTCTGACAAGACTGCTCTGTGAAAACAGTACTATTAGGGCTGCGATGAGCCCGAGGTCACCCAGGTGGCTGCACGTGAAGGAGCGGGGAATTAAACCCATCTCACCAAATTAGAAGCCATCAGTATTAACTACTACACCACCATTTAGGAAAGATTCCCCAAGTCTGGAAACACTCTATCATCATCCCAATTATCAATAAAGGTTCCAAGGCAGACCCAGCAAACTACTGCCCCATCAGCCTTCTCTCATCAGTGGCAAAGCTATATACTTATATCTCAAATTAGAGGAATGGGTAACCTCCAATATTTTAGAGTCAGAACAAATTGGCTTCAAGAAGGCTTTGCTCCTCAAAATCAATGCTTTATTATAGTCCACCTAGCAAAATGTACACTTCCCCCATCTAGAGGCAAATTCTAAATCACATGTATAGACCTAAAAGAGCTTTTGACGCTATGCCTAGGAGTTGACTGTGGGGGAAACTGGGGTGTACTTCAATTGACAACAGACTGTTTTGGCAAATAAAAAATCTTTATTCCTCTTGTGTGGCACAAGTACATGGTGGAGAAAAGGAAGAACTTATGGAGTGTTTTCATTTTGACAGAGGAGTGTCTCTAGCTCTCCTTACTTTTATTTGTTTGTTTGTTTGTTTGTTTTTTGTTTGTTTATATGCCGCCCTCCCCGGAGGCTCAGGGAGGCTCAGTCTGTTATTGAATAATCTTGCAACTGCACTCTCCTCAGAGAATTTCATTTATCCTCAAAGGCATTAACTATACTTCTTTATATGGATAATGCCATTATTATGTCCTGTCCTGACTGAGAGGACTATTAAAGTGCTTTTTAAAATACTGTACATTTGGATAACTCAAGATTATTAACATTCAAGAGTCATGGTCTTCTCTAAAGCCAAGAAAATTGTCACTGTGAACTGGAGAATTCAATTAGAACAATTTTCTAAATTTCTATATCTGGGTCTGATCTTTGAAACTTTTTTCATACCAATAAGAAAGCTAGCAGAATAAATGGAATCCTATATATTTCTGTGTATATTTTAGTGACCTGTCCAATATAATTATGAGATATAAACTTTGAGTGATTCATTATTAGTCATAGAATATTACAATCAATAAAACAGAAGAGAGTTATCACACATCAAGGTGGCATGGGGCAAATACCACAACAACATCAGTGAAAGAAAAAAAAACACTGTGGCATAGCTGGTAAAACCAACCCCAAAATTTAAAGGTGCATATAGAAGTTGTCTTTTTTTTAAATTCCGGTATTGAATACCTTGTTTCCCCATTGCTTTTTCACATCATATTACATCAGCACAGACAGAAAATGTAGCTCTCAAGAGATATGGTAACCTGCCTTGCGTGGATCCAGTCTGCAACAAAGCAAATAGGGAAAAACCAGACTAGGTAGTTTTGTGTTTAAAATTAAGTGAATAGTGAACATTATAATATGCCAAATATTATTGTTACTGGCTAAATCTTGACGAATTCAACTTTATATTTCACTTTGCTATGGTATCAGAAAACTTGGTTTGAATTACAGTTTGAATTACTTTATGCTCCACTACCATCAACTGGCTAATAATCCCTGCCCTAAAGAAGCCTGTCTGGCCTCAACCCACCTGGTGGAATGAGCTCCCAGTATAGATCAAGGGCCCTGACAGAGTTAAAACAGTTCCGCAGTGCCTGCAAATGGGAGCTCTTGCACCTGGCATTTGGTTGAGACCGAGCAAAACCAGCAACATCCACAGGGCTTTCTGCCCCTGGAACTGTTTACACTGTTATAGTCCATTACCTCTGTTATAGTATTAATGTTGATATTATCGTTCTCACTCTAGCTCCATTTGAAGATGGCATTAGAAAACAAATCATTGAGCAGGTCTTCAAATTCTAAAATGGCTAGAAAAAATTGAAGACAGCTGTGTCTGCTTAGCCTAGAAAAAAATACAAGCTTTTCATTTTAATAAGGTAGTGCAAGAAGGGCAAAGCTGACTTTGTGTGCATGTGTTTCATGAATTCACATTGGCAGCTCTCAAAATAAGTGCTTGTGAATAGCCTGTAAGAAAAGCTTATCATGATTGAAAAGCAGCTGCTGAAGCAGACTGCTTTCCATAAGCAGACTTATTTGATAAGCAAATAACGTTGCTGAGTCTGGAACAAGTGTTAGATGAAGGAAAGATTTTCAAATTTGCTTGCAGATTAAGGATTGGAAGGAGGGGTGTATGAACAGAGAACCAGTCCAGTTTGGCAGTGATATAGCTATCTGAAATTTCAGCAGAATAGGTTAGCTTCTTCCTTCTACTTAATGTGTATATTTTTACTCTGCCCTTCTGCCAAGGGGCTCACACAGATTGCCTCCCATTCTGCAATCTTGTTAGGTTGGGTAGGCTGAGAGAAATTGCCCCAGGTAATCTGGGGAGCTGTCAGTGGGGATTTGAACACAGGTCTCCCAAGCCGCAGTCTCACTCCCTCACTTACTTCTCTGGCTAGATAACTAGCTGGTGTTAAGTTTCCTGGTGTCCTCAAAATAGGATACTCCACGGATGAATTCAAATATTTCAGCCCCGCTGTTTCAATCTGTAAATACTCTTTTTGTTTTGATTCTGAAGATTAAACCAATGATTATTTTTATCTTATTAAATTCCTCATACCAAAATTGGACTGGTTCTCGCCTAGATTTCTGTAACCACAAGGAGAAGCAATGTTTTTTTTTATGATTCCTGGAAACTTAAAAGCAACAGATGTTACTCCAAGGAGACAGGGGACCCATAGGAACAGCTCCTGGGAGAATTAAATGCCTAATATTTAGGTCAACAAAAGTAATTCCCTTCTTATTGGAAAGATTCAGGACATTATTTATGTATCTAAATCAGCATTATATATATACCATATATGTGTATAAATACAATACATTGCATGCATGTAGAAATAACATATAGAAACACAAATTACAAATGTGAAAGCAAAAAGCACAAGATAGAACATTTGACAAAAATGTAAATTATTATGAAGTCAAATTAAAAAGAGACCGTGTGCTTAGGTGTAGGAAATTCTAGACAGAACTGAACTGAAAGAGATTGCTTCACCCAGAAATGGTCCACCAAGAACATTTCCGCATGGAGGTGGCCAAGGCATACTGCCTCCTGGTTATAGATCCACACCCACTTACCATGCGGTTTCTGTCTTGCTGATAGGAGTCACACAGCACAGAGGGGTGAGGGGGAAAATGGTGGGGTGCCCCATTGCTTTTTCTAGGCTCCACAGCGTGGCTCTGAACTCAGCAGCACAGCAAAGCATAGGAAAAAGTGGCAAAGCGGTCCGCCTCTCTGCCTCAGCTTCCTCCCACATGGTCAGGCTGCAGTCCTGAAAGAAAGAAAGAAAGAAAGAAAGAAAGAAAGAAAGAAAGAAAGAAAGAAAGAAAGAAAGAAAGAAAGAAAGAAAGAAAGAAAGAAAGAAAGAAAGAAAGAAAGGTCTCTCCCCTTCGGCTCCAAAAAAGGTAGAGGAAGGGGGATGGGGGGGGGCGGGAAAGAGACAGCCCATTCCCTTATAACCGAGCAACAGCCAGGCAGGGTCACGTCAGCCCCTGGAAAGCCACAGGAGGTAGGTGGCATCATCTGGAAGCCTGAATAAACCCCATGAAACAAGAGAGGGTGAACTGAGGAAAAAGACTTTTGTGGAAATGGTCCAAGATTATTAGTTCATCTTCCAAAAAATTGTTAACATTCTAGCAATATTTCAGATTCTGAAGACCATGGTCATCCTAGATTTTAAAAAGAAATTTAATTTTGTAGCATTAGTTACTCATTTTTATATTTCCACATTCATGGGCAATGACATTGACAGACATAGCTGGAATTTTATTATCACATAATAAATATGTCCCTATACACTAGGCTTAAATGGTCCTAACATCTGGATTCTGATTGCTATAATCCTTGTGTAGAGCAAGGGAGTTTATGATACGAAACCTGGCAGTACTTTTCAAAGCAGGTGAAGCAACAAAATGGCTAAATTGAAAAGATTATTTGCAATACCAAAGAAATGGAACAAGAATCCATATTTTAATGAAATTATCACATGAACACCTTAGATAAACTTGGTGGAGAGGTGAAGAGGAACAAAATACCAATAGAGTAGTGATCCCCAACCTGTGGGCCGTGGACCACATGTGGTCCTTCGACTAATTGGAGGTGGGCCTTGAAGGATGCCTTCTCCCCCCCCCCCGGCCCTTTACAACACACTTCGGGTGTCATTGTCTCCCATCACTCCCAGATGGGACGATCTCGTTGCAGAGAAACAAGCTCAGGGTTCCCATTGATTTGTCATTGTCATGAGTTAAAATTTCCATGAAAATAAAATGTTCCTTATGTTCATTGTTGAAGGGATGTTTAAACATTACCATAGCGATCAGAGAGCATTAGGGCAGTGGTTGAGAGTAGAGGAGTACCCCCCAAACTACCCCCCCCACCGGGCCTCAGTAAAAGGCGTTGAGTGGTCCCCGGTGTTGAGTGGTCCTCGGTGATAAAAAGGTTGGGGACCACTGCAATAGAGTAATATATTGTTACAATAAAAACATTTTTCTCACTCATTGAAGCAGTCATTCCATACAGCATGTATTGATTTTAAAAGCCTCATGAGAATATTTATTATTGCAACATAATTCATCTGAAGCTGAAGGCATAACCTTTCTTATTTTATTTTATGCAAAATTACAGTAATTGGTGCCTGGCCTTTTTGGTTGACTGTTAAGCTTTAAATGTCTGAATCTTTTCATTGAATCAATTATTTTAATTATGGCCATCTGAAAGAGGACAACAGCATACAAACAGGAAAAGAAGACTTAAATGAAACTCCAAACAGAAATCACCATCCCATTACAACAAACATGCTATTAGATGAAAACCTGACCATAAGAATTATTTAGCATTCAGATTTCAATTTAGTTTTTAGACTTCAAGTAATTAAATCTCACTATGCACAGATAAAAGAACATTTGTGAGCCTATATAAAGAAAACTGAAATGAAAAAGAAACACGTGAAAGCTAAATCAATGTAAAATATACCACAAAGAGTTATTTCAATTTGTAGTGCTAGTCAGTAAAGCTCTTACCTCTGGTCCTAATTCAGGTATGACTTGGGCATTCCTGAACAATGTAATAAGGTATCATGTGTCTTCCATTAGCTTTCATTGACCACATATGTGCTCAAGCCTTATCTATCACAGAACTGTCCTAGATGGAGAGAAGACCTGGTATTTTTATGTCCTGCTTTTCACTACCCATAGGAGTCCCCAAATGGCTTACAAACACCTTCCTCTCCCCACAGCAGACATCCTGTGAGGTAGGTAGGGCTAAGAGAACTCTGAGAACTCTTGAGGCTAAGAGAACAACTGGATGCTTCACCAAAGAAGAGGGATAACAGGAAAAGAAACTTTTATATATTGTGCATGTATTTAGTGTCATCAGATTGCTTCCAATTTATAGCAAAACTATGCACATGTTGGATAATGTACTTTCAATGCACTTTTTCACCTGGATTGTCCTGTGCAGAACAGAAAAATCTACTTCATTGAAAGTGCATTATCCAAAGCGTTCATAATAAACTTATGAATTAATTACTTTCAGAATATCCTAACAGCCTTGTTTCAATATTGCAAACTGAGGGTCACAGCTTCCTTGATTGAGTTAATCCATCTCATGTTGGGTGTTCCATTTTTCCTACTGCCTTCAAGTTTTCTTAGCACTCTTTGTCTTTTTGCTGGTCTATGCTATTGGTAAAACTCTTCTCCAACACCACATTTCAAGTGAATCAACTTCCTTCCTGTCTACTTTTTTCACTGTACAGCTTTCATTCCCATGCATAATACAGGGGAATACTATGGCATGAATTATCTTATTCTTGGTCACCAGAGAAACATCCTTACACTTCTTTTCTAACTCTTTTATGATTGCTTTTCCCAGACCTTTTCCTTACAATGACAAAGGTCTGGGCCAGCAATCGTTTGGTTTCAGGGCTAATCCCCACTTCCAGATGACGTTGGTACAGCCTGGGGCTGCCCTGGGGCTGGCCCAACTCAGGCCTTCTGATGCTCTGCAGCAAGAGAATGTGGATTCTTCCATGATCCCAGTGGCCGTTGGTGCCATTGGGGCCTATGTTGGACTAAGACCATCTGAGAGGGAATTGTCAGGCCATCCACATCTAACTCCTCCCATGACTACAGCATCTCAGAAGGGACAAAAAAGCTGCTGACTAGGGCATTTTTCCCCAAGAAGGTAGCATTGTGTTACAATGCAATGCTGCCTTCTTGGGAAAAAAATTGAAGACCAATGCTGCAGCAAAGTGCAGCAGAACCTCTCTGCCCTGGTTGCCTCAATTGGAGGCACTTATCTGGGGTGGACTGGGTCCAGCAGGGAAAATGTTTCCTGGTCTGGACCGGGGAAGAGGTGGAGCAAACTGTCTTGTCACAAACACCCAGCAGCAGACTGTTGCGGTGCTGCCAGTGAGGAAGAGGTGCCAGTTTCAATAACTTTCTGATTTTTTGGTACAGTCTCCCTTTTGATTGGTGATGGAGCCAAGGAATAGAGTGTGTTTAATAATTCCAATTTTATTATCATTAGCCTTAAAGCCAGAGAATTAATAATATATTTTTTCACATGTTGCACCCCTGATTGATTAAAAGTTTTTATAGCCAGTCCTAGAACTGCACTCAAAAATAAATGGGGATTACTCATGAGTCAACACTGCATAGTTGGTATCCAGGCATCATCTTAAAAGTCTTTTCTGGAAATAAGCACCATTCACTTAAATAGGACTTATTTCTGCATAGATCTACAGAGGTATAGTGAATCCTGTCCATTTTACATGGTCAGTTTACAACTGACATTAAATAAAACTTGGTATTAAGCAGTAAAAAAGTCCTCTAAAACAGCTTCTGAAATTCTTGGTTTAGCTTTTTACTGAGATCAAGGTATAAGCTGAGATTACACCAATACTGCTGGTTGTGTGACCAAATGTTTTGCAAATTGACCCTTGTTTCCTCTGTCTATCAATTATATTTTACCCTTTCCTACTTTTCAGGGTATTGGCTCAAGATATAGTAAATGGTTCTCTACTCCATTTATCTATCATAAAATTTCAACGATGATTAGACTATTGTGCTTGCAATGGAAACTATGCTAAATGCGCGACTGCTCTCTCTGCACTGACGCTGACTGGGACAGACACCCTCCCACCCTTCCTGTGCTGCCCTAGCTGGCAAGGCCCCGTGGTCGCTTTGCCAGAGGAGCCGGGGCTGCAAAGCCTCACCTGAGCAACGTCAAGTCCAGTCCATGTTGCCAGGAGGTAAATCAGCACAGTGCAGGGTCAATACAGGGAGTAGTCAAAACAAGCCAAGGTCGGAGTCCAGTTATCAAATATGTACACAAAGCCAGTCCACTTTACCGAGTGCATTGTCAGAATCCAGTGCCAGGTCAGAGAAGCCGAGGGAAGCCAGTAATAATCAGTCCGATGTCCAGAAGAGTTGTCAAACTGGTGCCAGGGGTCTCAGAGGAAGTGAAAACGAAGTACAGGAATTCAAAGCCGGTCCGAGGGGTGTCTGCATAAAATTGCTTTCACAACGAAGCCTTTTGCCGTTTCAGCTAAATGCAGCCCTGCACCTGGGGGATGACTCATTCTGTCCTCCCCCGAAGTACTTTCAGCTGGGCTCCATCTAAGTCGACAGCTTGCCTGCAGCTGACGGCCCCTTTGGAGTTCTGCCAACCCCACCCTATGTTGTCTCCTGCACCTTTCGATCGAATCATCAGAATCCGATCCATCCTGTTGTTGACGTGCCAATCTCCGTGATCTCTCTGGCTACCTGGAGCAGCCCTCCCCAGGGTCCTCGTCAGACTCCCCGGAGTCTTCAGCCTGATCTGGGTCAGCTGCTGGATCCAATTGCTCTGGCAACTCGGGAGGAGGTAGTGGGGGCATGACACTTCCCTTGTTTATGGTTCTCAGGGTTTTGGGGTCACTTCCCAGGACAATTCCATGGTGAAAAGCATCCTCCCGGCTGGGAGTGAGGTGTGGAGCTGGAGCGCCACAGTTCAGGTTATGCAGCCAGACAGCTGATGGGTCAGGCTCCCTTACCAGTACCGGACCAACCCTCCATTTGGGTGTTCTGTTAATAAATGGCTACGGCCAATTTATTCACCAAACTGGAGTCTGGTCATCACTGGGAAAGTCGCCATCTGCTAGTCAAAATGGGAAAAGATTTTATTTTTCTGTATAGGAAACCAGACACTATAGTGTGCAGTGGAGCACCTGTATATTAAATGATTCATACTGTTAGCCAGTATGAGAGAAAAGAACATCACAATTCACTTAGCTAGCACATCTCAGAAGGTGATAGAAATGCCTTGAGCTATACAATTTTACAAAGGAAATACAATATATTGATTGATAAATAAATGTCTGCTGAAGGCTTTCATTGAGAACATTTTCAGTACATGATATTAGTGTCTTGGCTTTTAACAACAAATCTGAAATTTCCCAGGAAATATGAAGTGAATTCACGTAAACACACAAAGTTGCCTCACACTAAGTCAGACCAAGGTCAGTATTATCTACTCCAGGGTCACAAACAGAGGTCACATCATTTTGTTCTGGATGACTCTGGTCAGGCCTGATTCATGCATAGGTGTGCACTTAAGCAACCGTAGGTGTTGTGTATGTGGACACTGGATGATACTTACAGTCATGTGAATACCGGGGTCCATTCTGCACGACTTAAATATAGTAGAAGTCTTACCTTTGGTAAATGCTACAAATTCAAGGTTCCGCATGACATTGCACACAATCTGCAACACTCCTGCAACACTCCTGCAAAAAGCGCTTTGTTGTAACGCTTTTCGGGAAATCGGGAAAAGTGGATTCCCCCTGAAAAAAATTGCTACACTTCTGAGCACAAGCTGCAACACATCAGTGAAAGACATGTGCGTTCTCAATATAGCGGTAGAAAGAAAGTCCCTCCCCCTCTCTCGCCCCAGAACTTCTGGAGAAGTGATCACCATTTTGTTCCCCTTAGACTGGGGTAAGCAACGAACGAGCGAGGCTTCTCAGAGGCTTCTCCGGCTAAAGTCCCTTCACAGAAGTGATTAACACAGTAAAACAAAGCTCTCTGCTGCAAGTGTCTTTAAAGTTCCCAAGCACAACACAGCCCCCTGTTCAGCACTGCCTGTAATTTCAGCCACAAATCTTGCCCGTGGAGGAGGGGGGTTCTATTTCAGGAGCATGTAAACAATTAATCGCCAGCTCCTATGCCAGCAAAAATATAGATACAGATACAGATACAGAAGCCTTTATTGGCATAATGAACAACACAAGAAGGAAGATACAAAGTAAAAAATTTTAAAAATCAAGTGGAGTTACTCAGTTTTGTTAAAAACATGGAATTAATTCTAAAAACCTTACCTAAAAATGCTGCAATACAGGTGGTTTGGGCAGGATCCTTGCTATCAAGTAATTTATTAACTATTACAGTTTTGTCACAGTGGAATTGAAGGGAGGATAGAATGTCAGATATCACAAAGAAAACTTGGGGCAAAACAAAATAATATGAGGAAGAAGATCGGGAACCATACAACCATAAAAACATAGTCTCTCTGCTAAATGCATGCGGTTAAACCTCCCTAAGAGAACATTAGAAGGGAAAGAGTTCATCCAAGAAAGCATGAAAGCTTTCCTGTCAGAGTAATCTTCAACAATGGTAAAGTAGGATGGGATAACTTTATATAATGGGATAATATTCCATACACGGGGAGAGCAAGATGAAGATGTAAATGACAGTAAGGAATTATATTCAATGTCCTCCAGTCTCCTTACTATGAACTTATATATACTTTTCTCCTCAAGATTCATCAAAGAGTGTAAATCTAAGCCTAATGAGAGAAGTTTGTTAGAAAGTCTATGAGACCAATTGGAGTTGTGGGGATCACTTAACAGTGGGATGAGTCTTTTGAACAGACCTCCCCAAACCTAAGAGCCAAAGGCCACATATATATAATATAATTTAAAGAAGGACAACCACTGAGGAAAACAAAATTGAAAACGGTTTAATCTAGAGGCCGTTCTGGTTGTGCTTATACACATAAATTTACAAGAAGAGATAAGAAACGTTTATTTGTATTTATTGTGGAATTGTTTAATATAGCCCGGGATAGGTTCTGTTTTCTGTCACAATAATTTTGAACCGTCCCTTTCTTTTCGTGGGATCACTTAACAGGGCAGCCAAAAGGTTATTTGACTGCGCCCTAAAATGAAAACTGATCCAGTATCTAAAGGTAAGAGACCAGGCTCTGGTTTCGAGCCTTTGTTGACCTAGTACAGCAATTAAGGTGTCATTAGCCACATTTCTAGGGACTTGGAATAATGACTTGAGGAAGGACACGTGAAGTGCTTCTAGATCATGATTAAATGCTTCAATCCAGATTGGTATCCCATAAAGCATCTGTGGGACCATTTTGGCCATATATATTTTCAGTGCTGTGTTGAAGTCATGATTGAAGTCATGATCGGAAACCTGTGGAGAATGAATGAAACGCTACTGGGACTTCTATATTCCACTAAAAAAAAAAGGTATGCGGAATAACAAAATTCCACTATTTAATATAGCGTTTCTGCATTCTGTGAACAATTGGCAACATTGGTCCTTGTGCGGAATGGCTCTGGGATTGTAATGTAACCAATCAACAGCCACTTCTACTGATCTGCTGTAACCAATGAAATGCAGTACTTATTGTTCAAGCACAAGGCCCTGTTAAGAGCCAATCAAGCTGCTTAGTGGAAAGCCTAAAGTGTATAAAAGTTTGTTGAGTTGCTTTTCAGTGTTTGGTTGGTGTTAATAAAGGGAATTTCCTCATGAAGGGAGAAAATGCAAGCAGCTTCCTGTAAATGGTAACTCTCATGTTTGCAGCCCTCCTCATGGAGAGACCCCTCCCTTGTTTTCCCTCTGCCCTGTCATGGCTTTTTGCCTCCTGTCGAGGCTGCAAGGGAAAACAAGCCCAACTTCTCCCTTTGCTCCTTGGCTTGTCAATCACAGCAAGTCACCAATCACAGCACAGCAGTTCTCTTGTGGCCTGAAACATTCTTCCTCCCCCCCCCCCACAGCCTCAAAATAATTATTTAAAGGCACTTCCACGTTACTATGTGGTAATGCCACAATGCATCTTTAATAAAAATCAACACTGCCCCATTGCTATGAAGAAACGCCAGAATAATACAGCATTCCCTCCCTTTTGGGGATTCATAGTTTGCTGTGCTTTATTTCTGACTGGGTGGATTTCTGAAACACTGCACATTGTCCCTGGAGCCCAAGAATACATTTTAAGCTAATGATAGGCTTAAAGACAAGCTGCTCAGACCCTCTGTAGGATTTGGAGATCACCCGCTCCCCCTTCCCAAACTCATTTCCCACTTCCAGAATACGCAAATGGGGCTGTTTTTGCCTGCCCCAATTGGGAGAAGTAACTGAATCCCAAAATTGGCACTTTGTGCTAATGGGGAAAAGCTGCTAGATCACCCACCCCTTTTCCAGCTCATTTCCCACCTCCAGAAAACAGAAGCAGGGCTGTATTTTGCCTGCCTGACCTCAATAAGACCATGGACACTTTATAAACGATTTTAATTCACCTTGGATAATGTCAGTTTGCCATCTCACTGCTACATGAACTGCGCCATTTAAAAAAAGAAAAAATTACTCAAAGCACAAAATGGAGAAGAGAGGGTGGGAGCAAGGGTGGGACAAAGCTGCCGAGATCCATCCGTCATTGTTGCGTAGATGATTAAAGGAGAGCAATTACATGAGCCCATAAAAGCACTGTAACCCAAAAGTAAGCAGGTCACAAGCAAGAATCCTCTTCTGAGAAAAAACTCTTAATCTATACGACTTCCCTTATTTATAGGATTTTTAAATTATATCCTAACAATAGCTAACACTTGATAAGGGTGCACACTCTTGGCTTAATTTATAACTTCAAGCATCATAACAAATTATCTATCAAAATGACTCCGTAGGATATAGTTAAAAGTGAATTTGTTCTTGATGCTTTTTATCAACAAAGCCTATTTCAAAATAATGAATTTCTCATACGTATGAATATCTTTTGGCCCATAACCAGTATTCCCAACTTTGAATCATATCTTAACGTCTGTGAATCTGGACATTATTGTAATTCTCAGATGCTTCTACACCATCACCTAAACAAATTGTATCTATTGATAATGAGTTAAACACAAGGCAATGTAATTGTTACCACTTTGTATTCTTCATACTAATCTTCAATGCATATAGGTTTTGGTCTATAGACCCCCATTTTGGCATATTTCTGTTTAGTGGCCAGTATTGTCCTGACTATGCGTGTCACAACGTGCTCTAAGATCCTTTTGGTCGACTTCAACAACAGTTCCCCTATGCTTATGAACATATCCATGACAATTTGTTATGTGATCCTTTTTATTGGAGATGCCATGGACTGAGAGTCAGAGGTCAGAAGCTGTGAGTGAGAGAGACGGATAAATTTAACAGGAGTGTGAATTAATGCTTGGCAGATATACTAGATCATAGAATCATAGAGTTGGAAGGGACCTCCAGGGTCATCTAGTCTAACCCCCTGCACAATGCAGGAACTCACAACTATCTGCCCACCCACAGTGACCCCAATTTCATGCACAAGTAAACCATCCACCAAAAATCTCCAGAATCCATTCTGGCCTCCAGAATCTACCTAGTCACAGTGGCAATTTAAAATTCCCTGGGTGTGCAAGGGAGGGTGAAAAGAGACAAACTCTGGCACATCCCTTCCTGCCCACCCACTCATAACCTGCCTAAGTTCATAAAATCAACATTTCTGTCAGATAACTACCAAGCCTCTGCTTAAAAACTTCCATAGAAGATTTTTGGTTAAGTTTCTCTGTGTGAGGAATTCAGTGTACAAAGGCATTATAGAACCATAGTTTGCTAGTTCCGGCATGTAACTTCGTTGTAGCAGAGTGGTACAGTTTATATGTGATAACCTTGTTTCAGGGAAGGGCCCCCTTCCCCTTGACTATGTACTGTGTAAAACTCGCTGTCCCACAATTCCTGGTTATTTGTTAATATCTATTTAAATTGTATTTTTATTTTTTAAATAAAGTTTGTTCATGTTCATTTTTTAAAACCATTTCAGGCATGACAGTTTACTTCTGTTATCAGGCAGGCTTGGGTGGTCTTATACTCAAGCCCAGATTCTTTTCCCTCAAAGTACTTTTTCCCCCTTTTTTCCTGCTGGGAACCCAGTAAAATAGATGGGAAATTTTGTGGTAGATGGGGAAAAATTATGTGGGGTGCTTTCTATCCATGGTGCTTATGGTTTGGAGTGATGTGACACAGCATAAAAAGGTAAAGGTATCCGCTGTGCAAGCACCGAGTCATGTCTGACCCTTGGGGTGACGCCCTCCAGCGTTTTCATGGCAGACTCAATATCGGGTGGTTTGCCAGTGCCTTCCCCAGTCATTACCGTTTACCCCCCAGCAAGCTGGGTACTCATTTTACCGACCTCGGAAGGATGGAAGGCTGAGTCAACCTTGAGCCGACTGCTGGGATTGAACTCCCAGCCTCATGGGCAAAGCTTTCAGACGGCTATCTAACCACTCTGCACCACAAGAGGCATTGTCAGTACTTAGGCAACGGACCTCCTGCTAGCCTTTTGTTCCTTTTATGATGACTTGCAGTAATGACTCACATTTTTCTTTTGTGAGCTAGTCTTATGCAAGTGCAACATACATACTTGTGGGCACTGCCTTATATCTCACTATTCTTACATTTAGAATGCAAGGCAGTGCCTTACAAGTAAAATAAACAGAATTTCAGAAATCTTCATCAGGTACTGCAAGTCTATTTTAATTCAGCAAGGCATTTTTGTGAGGGAAGGAGCAATCTGGAGTTTTATTTTGTTGTTGTTGTTATGTGCGAAGTCGTGTCCGACCCATCGCGACCCCATGGACAATGATCCTCCAGGCCTTCCTGTCCTCTACCATTCCCCGGAGTCCATTTAAGTTTGCACCTACTGCTTCAGTGACTCCATCCATCCACCTCATTCTCTGTCGTCCCCTTCTTCTTTTGCCCTCGATCTCTCCCAGCATTAGGCTCTTCTCCAGGGAGTCCTTCCTTCTCATGAGGTGGCCAAAATATTTGAGTTTCATCTTCAGGATCTGGCCTTCTAAAGAGCAGTCAGGGCTGATCTCCTCGAGGACTGACCGGTTTGTTCGCCTTGCAGTCCAAGGGACTCGCAAGAGTCTTCTCCAGCACCAGAGTTCAAAAGCCTCAATTCTTTGACGCTCGGCCTTCCTTATGGTCCAACTCTCGCAGCCATACATTGCAACTGGGAAGACCATAGCCTTGACTAAACGCACTTTTGTTGGCAGGGTAATGTCTCTGCTTTTTAGGATGCTGTCTAGATTTGCCATAGCTTTCCTCCCCAGGAGCAAGCGTCTTTTAATTTCTTTGCTGCAGTCCCCATCTGCAGTGATCTTGGAGCCCAGGAAAATAAAATCTGTCACTATCTCCATTTCTTCCCCTTCTATTTGCCAGGAATTGAGAGGGCCGGATGCCATGATCTTTGTTTTCTTGATGTTGAGTTTCAAGCCAACTTTTGCACTCTCCTCCTTCACCCGCATCAACAGGCTCTTTAGTTCCTCTTCACTTTCTGCCATTAGAGTGGTATCATCTGCATATCTGAGGTTGTTGATATTTCTCCCTGCAATCTTGATCCCAATTTGTGACTCCTCTAATCCCGCATTTCTCATGATGTGCTCTGCATACAAGTTAAATAGGCAAGGCGACAGTATACAGCCTTGCCGAACTCCTTTCTCAATTTTGAACCAGTCAGTGATTCCATGTTCAGTTCTCACTGTTGCTTCTTGACCTGCATATAAATTTCTCAAGAGACAAATAAGATGCTCTGGTATTCCCATCTCTTTAAGAACTTGCCACAATTTGTTGTGCTCCACACAATCAAAGGCTTTAGCATAGTCAATGAAGCAGAAGTAGACGTTCTTCTGGTACTCCCTAGCTTTCTCCATGATCCAGCGTATGTTGGCAATTTGATCTCTAGTTCCTCTGCCTCTTCGAAATCCTGCCTGTACTTCTGGAAGTTCTCGGTCCACATATTGCTGGAGCCTAGCTTGTAGGATTTTGAGCATAACTTTGCTAGCATGAGAAATTAGTGCAATGGTGCGGTAGTTTGAACATTCTTTGGCATTGCCCTTCTTTGGGATTGGAATGTAAACTGACCTTTTCCAATCCTGTGGACATTGTTGAGTTTTCCAAATTTGCTGGCATATTGAGTGTAGCACTTTTACTGCATCGTCCTTTAAGATTTTGAATAGTTCAACTGGAATGCTGTCACTACCACTAGCTTTATTGTTGCTCAGACTTCCTAAGGCCCATTTGACTTCACATTCCAGGATGTCTGGCTCCAGGTCAGTAACTACCCCATTGTGGTCATCAGGGATGTTAAGCTCGCTCTTGTATAGTTCTTCTGTATAATTTTGCCACCTTTGTTTGATCTCTTCTGCTTCTGTGAGGTCCCTACCATTTTGGTCCCTTATCATACCCATCTTTGCATGAAACGTTCTCTTCATATCTCCAATTTTCTTGAAAAGATCTCTGGTCCTCCCCATTCTATTGTTTTCTTCTATTTGCTTGCACTGTTCATTTAAGAAGGCATTCTTATCTCTTCTAGCTTTTCTCTGGAATTCTGCATTCAATTGGGTGTATCTTTCTCTTTCTCCCTTGCCTTTCACTTCCCTTCTCTCCTTAGCTATTTGTAAAGCTTCCTCAGACAGCCATTTTGATTTCTTGCATTTCTTTTTCTTTGGGATGGTTTTAGTTGCTACCTCTTGTACAATGTTGCGAACCTCCGTCCATAGTTCTTCAGGCACTCTGTCTATCAGATCTAATTCCTTAAATCTATTTGTCACCTCCACTGTGTATTCGTCGGGGATATGATTTAGTTCATACCTGAGTGGCCTAGTGCTTTTCCCTACTTTCTTCAATTTAAGCCTAAATTTTGCAACAAGAAGCTCATGATCTGAACCACAATCAGCTCCTGGTCTTGTTTTTATTGACTGGATAGAACTTTTCCATCTTTGGCTGCAGAGCACATAGTCAATCTGATTTCTGTGTTGACCGTCTGGTGATGTCCATGTGTAGAGTCGTCTCTTGGGTTGCTGGAAAAGAGTGTTTGCTATGACCATTGTATTCTCTTGACAAAATTCTACCAGCCTGTGCCCTGCTTCATTTTGTACTCCAAGGCCAAACTTGCCTGTTATCCCGGTTATCTTTTGGCTTCCTACTTTAGCATTCCAATCCCCCATGATGATAAGCACATCATTTTTGGGCGTTGCTTCTAGAAGGTGTTGTAGGGCTTCATAGAACTGATCAACTTCATCCTCTTCAGCAGCAGTGGTTGGGGCGTAGACCTGGATCACTGTGATGTTGAATGGTTTGCCTTGGATTCGAACTGAGATCATTCTGTCATTTTGGGGATTGTATCCCAAGACTGCTTTTCCTACTCTCTTATTGATTATGAAGGCTACTCCATTTCTTCTGCGAGATTCTTGTCCACAGTAGTATACCTGATGGTCATCTGAATTAAATTCACCCATTCCTGTCCATTTTAGTTCACTGATTCCTAAAATGTCGATGTTCAGTCTTCTCATTTCTTGTTTAACCACATCCAGCTTGCCTTGATTCATGGATCTGACGTTCCAGGTTCCTATGGAATAAAAATCTTTACAGCATCGGACTGTCTTTTCGCCACCAGTTACTTCCACAACTGAGCGTCCTTTCGGCTTTGGCCCAGCCGCTTCATTCATTCTGGCGCTACTCGTACTAGCCGTCTGCTCATCCCCAGTAGCATATTGGACACCTTCCGACCTGAGGGGCTCATCTTCCAGCGTCATATCGTTATGCCTATTGGAACTGTCCATAGAGTTTTCATGGCAAAGATACTGGAGTGGTTTGCCATTTCCTTCTCCAGTGGATCACCTTTTGTCAGAGCTCTCAGCTATGACCTGTCCGTCTTGGGTGGCCCTGCACGGCATAGCTCATAGCTTCACTGAACTACGCAAGCCCCCTTGCCACAACAAGGCAGCGATCCTTGAAGGGGGATTTATTTTATTGGTTTTAAATTATACAAATGAGAATTAGCAGGGGAATGCCAAACAAAACAGTTTCCACCCCATGGTGAACGATAATAATACTAAGAGACAGATGATGCTTAAGAAAAAAACACTCAGAGAACAACTTGGATGGTGTCATGAATCAGTAAGTCATATATCAGGGGTAGTCAAACTGCAGCCTTCCAGATGTCCATGGACTACAATTCCCAGAAGCCCCTGCCAGCATTCGCTGGCAGGAGCTTCTGGGAATTGTGGTCCATGGACATCTGGAGGGCCGCAGTTTGACTACCCATGTCATATATCATCACAGAATGGATGTTGAGGGAAGGGAAGTTTCTTTTCTTCAAGAACATACCATTGCAAGACTCGGGCAGCAAAGCGTATACAAACTCATATATTTGAGTGTTCCACTTTTTAGTATGTCTGGCCTGTTCATATTGCCAGCGTTAAGGGTTTATATGACAATGAACAGCAGAGACTGCAGTGCTCTCAAATATATGAGCATAAGCTAACTCATGCCTATATATATCTACAATCAATTTACTGCACAATGACTCCCAAAGTGCCCATATCTTAAGAATATGTTTCACAGTGTTGCACAAAGCTTTGCTACATCTTAATGAGGCATGATACTTCAGCCAATAGATTTTATGCTCTGCAGTATACCAGAAGAGTATTTTTCCTGCCTTGACCAATTATTATCTTTCCAAAGCTCAAAAGAAAACAACATATATCTACATAAAATCTACAATGAATATGATTTTTAAGAATGTCTTGTATATATCATAATTATGGCAAACATGATCACTCTGTTCACATCAAATAAATCTCATGTCATTGATTGTCCTCATATTCCAGAGAAAATGCAGTAAGAGAATAAATTAATGTTTGCTTCTTTATCTGTATATATAGTAAATTACAGGACAACTTGGTTCTATGAATAAGTTTTTCTTGCTACAGTACAAATAGTGGATTGTGCCACAGAAGTTAAATAAGCATCATGTGTTCCAACTGTGAGGGAGATTTATCCTCCATTGTGCAGTATTCTATAGTGTTCTAGATAGGATGAAGATAGAAGTGCAAAGTGAATTCTATTCAAGGGGCTATTATGAGACCCACTCAAATTATCCAGTAATGCAGCCCAATCTTATGCATGTTTACTTGGAGGTAAACCCTCACTAGGTTCTGAGACCATATTTCCATGTGGGATTTCAAAGAAATTAATGCAAAATCTAGGACTAGTTCATAACTAATTTAAATTTATATATCTCTATTATGACACCTACCCAACCTCACTATATGGAATTATATTATCTAAGAATTGTTAGCATCCAGATGTATATTTTCCTACACTAGACAAGCACACATATTTCAATGAAAACAAGTTGTCAAAGCAGTGCCCGAGGTCAGAAAGCACACCCATGACTCCCGTCAAGGCCGTGCCCTTGCAGTAAATTCTATATTGTTCAACTGAACTAGATTTCAGTTTGGTTTCATTTGGATTGTACTTTCACAGTAAGGAGTGGGAAGGGCTGTGGTTCTGTGACAGAGGAGCTGCTTGATATGCAAAAGGCCCCAGGGTCAGCACCTGACATTTCCAGTTAAAGGATCACAGAAGGTGATATGAAAGAGCCACTGGAAAGCCACTGCCAGTCTGAGTAGATAATACCAGCCCTGACATCTCAGGGGTCTGATTCAGTATAAGGCAGCATCATGTGTGCCCATTATACAAACTTTATGGAGGAGTATGGGTAACATTTCCCTGGACTGAGAAGTGTCGTTTGGGAAGAAATAAATGTTTAAATTATACTGTCTTTCCAAAATAGAGCCGAAAAGAAAAAAAGGGCCTATGGATGCTATTGCCAAGTAATTGATCCTGAAAGAAAACTCTGCAATTTTGCTTTTTACATTTTTACTAACTTCATAAAAGCCTGTGCATAATTTATTAGAAACTAATTTAGTCATGAATATAAATCTTCTAGCAGTGGGGGGAAATCTCTCTATTATGCACAATTTGGAGCTTTAACTTTTCCTCCTATCCTTGTTAAAATGTGCTACGCTGGCACTTTTCAACATTAACTTCTGAATGTATAAATTATAAACCAGCAGGGACCATTAGGAAAGTCTCAGCAGATACATGCTTGTGATACTCATAGATAAGGACATATATATTTATAGCTCAATAAGATATTGTATTAAAATTCAAGTTTTCTTTTAACTTGTCTTCTCTATTTTAGGGGAGTTTTTTATTGTTCATTGGGAGAAAGTGGCAGCTCACAGCGTTTTTTTTTAAACGAAAAGAGACAGCCATGCAAGTTTAATAAGACCTACATTATTATTTTCTTTGCAGTTCAAAGTAGTATTTGAGTGAAAGGATTAAAGTACGACCGCAGATCAGACAGCAAATCAGGTGGTGAGATTGTAAATATATGTGTCCCACTTGTTTAACTGAGTTCTTGCATGAAAAAGAGTGGATGAGGGGAGCAGGACATACTAGTTATGTTCTGAGCATTGTTACCCACAGTATCATTTCTGTAGCATGTTCAAATACAGCCATGCACACAGGTATTATTACTGGCTTCAGAACAAGTATTAGAAATGTTTGAACACTCAATAATAGGCTTCCAAACTAAAGTTCATCATAAATTTTGGCCAGTTCATAGTTTGTGAAGCATTGTTCATGAACTGAAGAGCCACCATAATCTTCCACAAATTCTTATGCAGTTTGTACTAGTTCATGAAGAGCAGAAAGCAGGGGTTTAATTAGCAAAATGGGCAGAGTGCAGAAAGCAGAATGGCTCTGACCCACTGAACTCCCTGTTTCCTATTCCACCACCAAAAGTGGTGGAAAGCAGAAAGCAGGGGATGAAATGCTTCCCAGTCATTTAAACCTCTGCTTTCTGCTTCTCACCACTTTTCACAAGGAACAGAAAGCTGTGATTTAAGTTTTAAATGGCTCAAGAGCCAATACAAACCGGTTCACAAAGTGGCCTATCAGCCACAAACCACAACAATGCAGTTCATGCCCATCCCCACTCAACATTATGGCTCATCTTGCTTGCCAGTTCTGAACAGGAACAACAAGCAACTGGGATGCTTCCAGATGAATTTGGACAGTCCATTAGAATGATTTTTCTTTGCCACCAATGTCTCCACTTACCATCTGTCTTCTGCTGCCACTGCCATTTTTTAAAAAAACGGGTGCATAACAAATTGGCAGGAAAAATGAGATCAAAGTTATTGTGCTCCTTTGATGCCTGCCCATGAAGCCATTGAATCTTGCAATCAGACCTTATGTTCAGTCCTCAAATTGATGCTCCTGACTGTGCAATGAAACCTAGAGGATGCTTACCATTTAAAGCATCCATCTGACTGTGCAGGCACAAAGAAAGGATGAATGGTAAGTGATTTCCTGCTTTACAATATAAGTAGGTCATTTACTGATCCAATCATGACTCCAGGGAACACATTACTTAATTATGAAGCAAGGAAGAAACCTCTTCTTGGATACAAACTGCAATGACGTGGCCTTTTAACTCAGTGGCATACTGCACAGGTACAAAGTTGCTCAAGGCAAACTTTGATAACTATTGAAGGAATCTGATCAGGTGCTTATAATCTGTGTATCTGATGAATCAATGAAGTTCTCCTGGTGATAACCTTCTTATTGAGTTTACAGAATTCTTAACAGTTACGCAACTATCTTGCCTTGGAAGTCCTCCCGAACAGCTTTCTTGGGAAAAGACAGGCATTTATTGACATAAGAAAGCACTCTCTCTAAAACCATTACCTTCCATGAACTTTTAAGACAGAATAGAGTTTAACAGGATAAAGAATAAATTCTTTGAGTTGTCAATTATTTTTTTATTATTTTATTATGATTATTATATTATGGTTTTGATTTTTATTATTTTAGCACAGATTACAAAAAAGGAAAAAAACCTACATCACACATTACATTACACGGTAACCTTCTTATTACTACCATTATTGTTAATTTGATTTCTCTTCAGCTTCTCCATTCCACTATATTATAAACCATAAACCAAATACGCTCCGTTATTATGATACCAGACATATCTTTCATCATATGCAAATTATAAGTAGGTCTACATTTATTTTCTTTAATATACAAAACCACAGGTTATCCATTCATTTCTTTCTCTTCCCTGTAAGAAGTCAATAAAAAGTCAATAAATGAAATTGTCATTTTTCTCTCTCACCAGTACTGTGAGTGAGGCCATTTCAGCTGATTCTAACAGCTTATCACTCTTCTACTGTAGATAAATTTGTAATTTTCCAGCTCTTAATGCCCTTGAAGATGGCTCCTCAAATAGTAGTCAATTGGAAATTAACTGTGAGGCAGTTGTGAGCTATTTCATGGATGCCCCTTGGCTGGTCCTGGAGGATGAGATAGCTTCAGACAGCTCTTCCTGATCAAAGTTGATAGGTTACTAACTATGGTGAGGCCGACCACAAATCACTCATTGGTTACTCAAATCATGTGACAAGAGGATAGGAGGTCCTCTCTAGGAGATCATAAACCTCTCCCTCCCCCCAGAGGGGTTCAAAGTGGTAAGGCCTCTGCTGAAGAAACTATCATTGGATCTACGCCAGCTACTACCCTGTCTTGCATCTTGCATTCTTAGGAAAGGTTGTTGAACGGGCAGCCAAAGAACAACTTACAGAATATCTTCAGTTCTCAACCCATTCCAGACTGGTTTCTGGTCTGGTCATGGGGTAAAGATAGCTCTGGTCACCCTGGTGTACAATCTTTGACACCAGTTGGAATTCAGGCGGGTCAGCACTGCTTGTGATATTAGATCTCATGGCAGCATTTGACCTGATAGAGCATGAGCTTCTTGCTTGCTGCCTCACCAATGACAGAATATGGAAGACTGCCCTTCAATAACTGGTCTCCTTTCTCCATGATTATGGACAGAGGATTGCAATGGAGGGATAAACAATCACATTGCTGCCAACTCCTGTGTGGAGTTCTGCAGGGGGCAGTTCTGTCCCCTATTCTATTTAACATTTTTATGTGCCCTCTTGACCAACTGTTCTGGGGGTTTCGGCTTGAGTGTCATCAATGTGCTGATGGACAGCTGTCTGGATTCTCTCCTGGAAACATTGGCCAACTGCCTGGAAGCAGTGATCATCTGAGTTAAGCAGAGCTGCCTGAAACTCAACCCATCAAAGATCGAGGTCCTGTAGCTGGGAAGGAAAGGACCAGGATAAGTTTGTATACATCAAACCAATGGCAGTAAAATGTAACAGCAATTTGTTTATATATTTAATAAATTCATTATTTTTAAAATTTATATCCCCCCACTCTCCAGAGACTCAAAGTGGCTTACAATAATAAAAACCATCATACATCAATAAAAACCCTAATAAAATCCCCAACAACTCTCCAAGATTGGCAACCAAAATACCTTCTAACCTCCTGAGCAGACTAACCTGGGGTGGGGTGCAAAGATGTAAATGCCCATCCTGAGAAGGGGCCACATTGATCTTAGCTCTGGTCTCAACCCAGGGCCTGGTGGAAGAGCTCTGTTTTACAGGTCCTGTGGAACTGTGATACCCCCATCAGGACCCTCAGCTCTCCTGGGAGTGCATTTCACCAGGTCATGAACCAGGACTGAGAAAGACCTGGCCCTGGTCAAGAACAGGCATGCTTCCTTATGGCCAGGAACCTTCAACAAATTAATACCCACAGAGCAAACAGCTCTTTCGGGAGTATAAGGAGACAAGCGGTCCCTCAGATAGGTTGGACCCAAGCTGTGAATGGCCTTAAAGGTCATTACCAAAACCTTGAACCTGATTTGGGCCCCTATCTAGCTGGCATTCAGGCTGCATTGGTTGCCAGTTTTGGCTCCTGGCAGCGGCATGGCCGCTTTTAGTTTTATTTCTCTGTCCTAGTAAGGACCCTAGCAGCTGTATTCTATATAAGCTGGAATTTCCAACAAGAGCAGGCCAGTGCAGAATGAGTTACAGAAATCCAATCTAGAGGTGACCATTACATTAAGGAGACCAGATATAATGATTCTGGCGGGACTGCCCCGCCTTTCCACGATTTGTGCCACATCCTGCTGCATTTTTAAAATGTCCCGACTCCATCATGCGCCTGGCACACAGAGAAGCTCGGTGCAGCTCTCCCGTGGGGCCGCCGCCACCCAGCCTCTTTCGCTTCCGACCCCAGAGAAATAAAACTAAAAGCGGCCATGCCGCTGCCTGGGGGGACCGCCGCCGCCGTGCTGCCGCTGCCCCCTATCCCTCCTCCATCCCACACAACCTGGGCCAAGCACGTGGAGCCCTTACATTACATGGATCACTGTGGTCAAGCAGTCCAGGGACAGATAGAGCGATAGTAGCTTAGCAGGGCATAGATGATAAAATGCTGTACGAGTTACTGATGATACGGCATATAATTACTGACCAATGTAATGTTTTATTTGTATTTTTATTATTTCAACTGTTTGTAGAACTATTATTAATTATATTGTGAACTGCCCTAAGCTGGGAAAGCAGGGAGGGGCAGTTAGAAAAATCTAAGCATTAATAAATTGTTAAAAAGATCTCTGATGACACTCAAACTTTTAGGCAAAAATTATCTCACCACAGCAGAAAGAAGTAGGCTTTGATTACCATCCAGTAAAGCAACACTGAAGCACGTTTGTTTCCTTGTTCCCCATTCAGCTGTCTTATACACTATGCTATAAAGCTTTGCTTGTAGAATGTTTCTATAATGCAAGCCAGAAATAATTATTGCATTGAAAAAAGAGTTCATGAATAATTAGTAAGTTTCACTAAAGTACTTCGACTGGTAGAAAGCCACAATGGCTGCATATTAGCTATTAAATAGTCTCAACCTTGCCTTGGTTGCCGAAGGTCATTAGTGTGGTATACTGATGAAGTCAAATAACATTCTCATTATTCTTTTCAGCTCCCTATTGGATTTCTCCCTCCTCTAGGTTGTCTTATTTTCTCGGTAGGGCAATTTAAACAACCACTATTTAGCTTTCCTTATCTCTTAAAACTAATCCTCTGTTTTTCTGAGTATTATCGACTGTGGGAGTGTGAAAGTCTGCGCAAACATACAAACTTCAAGGCTGCCTAAGGTTTTCAGAATCTCCACTTTCAAGTTTGTCAACAGACACAAATAGTAAGGAACAAAAATGTCGCAAAAAGTTCTCCTCTATCTATTTTCTCTGGGACTAACTCTAAATGGTGCCTGGCCTTCCTTTGGATACGCACGCCTCCTAAAGGAATAACAACTAGAAAGGGGTTCAGATTTCTCCAGTTGTTTATTCAGCCTGGCCTGGCTACAGCTTGTGCTGCTTTTTTCTCTGGTTGGTGTGGATGACCAGGAAGACAAAAAGGATTTTTCTTCTTCAAGCTTACTTTCAACCTGATTAATAGTTTTCATTTGCTCCTTTACAACCAGCATTGCCTTTGAGGATGGCTTACAATAAGGGTAGGGAGGTGGAAGAGTAGCCAACAATTGATCTGCTGGGTATTTGGATCAT
This sequence comes from Paroedura picta, assembly GCF_049243985.1. Lineage (NCBI taxonomy): Eukaryota > Metazoa > Chordata > Lepidosauria > Squamata > Gekkonidae > Paroedura > Paroedura picta. The sequence goes on from NC_135377.1 coordinate 53,956,013, forward strand.
ATGGACCATAAACACAAAGATTATTTCTTGTCTCTTTTCCCTTCAGCCATCAGTAAAGATGTCCAAAAATCTGATGCTGGAGGTAGCAAGCTACTCGCAGACAAAATGCCATTTGGCATGAGGGGGAATTGCTGAAGAGGGGACATTGGTCAAATTGTCTTTTCTCACTCTTTTCCTAGTGGACTTCCTCTGGCACAACAAGGTTTATTGTCAGTAGAAGGAATTGAGGGGGATATTGCATGAGCCCCCTGCTCATTAAAATCCATAGTGTTACCAGAAACACATATACACATGTGTCGTGTGACATGTGTATATTCAGTTGTGGAGAATAGGCATAACAAGAGGTTGTAACATAGCAAAATGGATAGTTTGCCAATGTTTACTAGGTGATGACACCCTTAAGAACTCAAGGCAGAAAACAGGTATATAGTAAAATTAATAGCAATATTTATTGGAAGGAAAATAATAAAATAGTCAAAAATATACTTGGCACTCTAGCAATCAGTCGTATAGGGAAAAATAAAGTGGGAAAAGAGGTTTTAGTATAATTACTGGTCTTGAAGAGTAGAGAGTTAGAGAGCAACATGAACCAGAAGAAGAAGAAGAAGAGTTGGTTCTTATATGCCGCTTTTCCCTACCCAAAGGAGGCTCAAAGCGGCTTACAATCACCTTCGCATTCCTTTCCCCAAAACAGACACCCTGTGAGGTAGGTGAGGCTGAGAGAGCCCTGATATTACTGCTCGATCAGAACAGCTTTATCAGAGCTGTGGCGAGCCCAAGGTCACCCAGCTGGTTGCATGTGGGGGAGCGCAGAATCGAACCTACACCAACATGAAGGGTGTTCCTAATGGGTCTCATATCAGAAAGCACAAGGTGGTTATATATGTTTTAACGGAGGGGGCTTCATGATGTAACCCAGGTAAGCACATGATGAAATTTTCCATGGAGCAGGATGTTGGGCAATGCCCTGGCCAGGTCCAAAGATGGGTGTCAGTGGGCTTAGACAAAGCAGTTAATGGGTCTAAGAAAGGGAGCCATCATGTCTCAATAGGTCTAACTGCTGAGTTTGGGTGAGAGATTTCCCCTGGCAAAAGGGCCAAGCATGAGTCATATGTGAGGGACGTTTGCCTAGGAGCAAACAGACTTGAGCCAGGCCACTGAATCAGCAATACAATGGGGTGGGGGAAAAGGAGGAAAGCAATTCCTGAGTCAAGGAATACCTGTGATTCTCATCCTAAAGTGTAGGACAAGCTGAAGGGAGGGGGGGGGGGGTCCAAGATGGATTTATTCCTAGCAGTGTCTTGTCATGTGTTTATAGAGTCTGGCTTTTGCGACTGCTTGTGAAAAAACAGTGTGCCAGTCTGTTGTTTTGACTATGAGGCCCTCACATCTTCTATTACCAGCTTTTTTGAAGTCACTGAAAGTTGATAATGAAAAGCCTACAAATGGATTATTCAACATTTGGTCATTAATACTAATTTTAGAATTTATACTAAGAGCCAGTTTGTTTGCAATTCATTATGTTCATGCCTGACCAATACATGCAGCAGAATCAGCTAGGACTGAGGTGGCAGAATGCTATGAGGATACAAGGGACAGTACACCTTCAAACTGCAAGTAGATGGTCACATTTGGGTTCACTCCCCTATGCAAAAACTCCCCACCCGTGACTGGAAAATAAGCAACACCGAGAAGATGCAAATCCTGCCTCCTTACTCTGCTACTTTTCTGTTTCCAGGGAGTTTTTCATAACGTGCAGGTGAAGTGGAAGGTGAAATCCATCACTTTCGTTATGAAAGAGGTACATTCTGTTCTACCACTTCAACTTTGCAAACCATTTGTTATTTGGCAGAAGGAAACTTTGAAAAGACTTAGCTGTATGAGACAATACACCAAAATGTTTTTTTCATATTATGATGGAATTTAAAAAGAAACTCTTCTCCTGTTTTCTTGCATGTCAGCTTCTGAACCTTCAAGCAATTTCCTTGCTTTTGTTCCTGCCAATTGAAATCAAATGCCACCTCTCCTAGCTGATCTCTCTTCCACTGCAAACCATGAGTTGTTTTCTTTTCAATATTCCCTCTATCAAAAAAAACCCACTACTCACTCAGGCTAATTGTTTAAATTCAGGTAGGAAAATACTAAACATTTTGTAGCACATGTACAAAACAGGTGTAGTGCAGATTAAAACTTAGGAGAGTTTTATGAAATAAAAAATAAAAACAGCAGTTGGGGAAGCTAGTAATAAGGAAGCCAAAGGGGTAATGAGCAAGAAAGAAAAACAATCTTAAAAACAGTTGTAGAAATGAATCCTTCAGAGATTCAATGGCATGACTGTGAACACATGTTTCTGAAGAGCCAATTTAAAATCATATGAATAGGAAATATTTCCACAATGCAAACATACATAGAGCAATGAATTGGTGCTAACTCAGGGTGCCATGTAAAAATGCAGTCCAATTTTGTTCTAGACAGTTAGGTCTGATAATGAACCCTGTGAAATTGGAGAGCATGTAAAGCCATTAAATTGTTGGATTAAATCAACATGGGATGATAAGATGCAATTAAGCCTCCCTATTCAGAACTCACATCCCAACAGTCAGTTCAGAAGGCCTTAATATATACTAAAAGAAACATTAAAACCATTTATACTGTTGCCTGAGTTCTCTTGTAGTGGAAAGTCTGGCACAGCCTTTGTAGAGCTAGCTCAATTCAATGCTTTTTCTCTGAAATAAAAGCCATCTTCTTCCAGGGGCCTATTGCTAAGCAAAAGGGTATGGATTTGCAGTCTAACAATCTTCTTAGGAAATAAAGCCAAGAGAAGGGGGTGATTTCTTTCATAATATACAGTCTCTTCTTACTTGATCTGTCCCTGGTTCAGTACTACCATGGCTTAGGGTGCCAGAAACCCAACTTTTTGCTGCCTTGAAAGGCAACAGTTAGGGAGGTGGCACATCTGCAAAGCCTCCTCTCTTTTTTTGCAGTTTGCACTTCTTTTTACTCATGCCATTTTACATCAGCAAGCTGTTTCTCATGGCATCTGTGTGCTGTCCCTGCCCTATTCAGTCCTGACACTCAATGTAGTCTGCACTGAGCTCATTGCTGTTGCTGGCTGCCACTTGCCTATGAATTCTCTAAGGCAAGGGTTCCTTCAGTTACTCCAAACAAACCTTGCCTCGGGGTAGGCTGTCATTTGTATAGTAAGTACTGGCACTTACTATACTGGCACCAATCCCTTTGCCTCATTTTCCATCCACTAAGTCATAGCCAGTTACTTAATCTGTGATAGTCCTTGTATGGAATTGCTTTTCCAAGGTCTCACTTCTGCTGTTACTACAGATGCTTACCACATAGGCAGCCCTTTGCATAGTCCTGCAATAACAGGAGTGTATACCTTCTCATACAGTGATCTTGCTGAACATTTTCCTGGAGGTAAATTAGTAACATGGCCACAAAATGGGGGGAGGCAATTTGGAATACTTTGTGAGGGAAACCAGTCACATCTTAAACAGCTTATGCTGGTAAGCTGTTAAAGATATTTGTGCAAGGCCTGGATGGGTGGAGACTGTCCAGACTTCATTTCTGGACAGTGGGTGTGCATCACAATTGGCCCAGCACCACCGGCACCCACCCCCAACAGCCCAGCCAGGAGAAATCGGGCAAGATTGCTGCCAGTTTGCCCTTTTTCTTCTTAAATGAAAAGTGTGAATTTAGAGAACCTGCATAAACAAACCCTACAGCAGTGTATTGCTATTTTAGGAACCCTCTTAAAAATATTCCACGTGTATAAATGTTTTTGATTATTGCCAGGGTGCTCTGAGGTCTATTGAAACCAGCAGGTTTCATTTAACTAAGGGACCGAAGACGGCATCAGAAAAGCCAATGCTATCACTTATGGGTCAATCTTCACATAGCCTGCACAATGTTTTTATTTCAGTCCACAGAGAAGCCCTTTGGTCAATTGCAATGGTAAATTCTCTGAGCCTGAATCTCATGGCCAATTTATATAATCAATGAAATGAAGTAGTAACTCTTTTTCCACTTCAGGTTGGGTTCTCAGGAGAACCATGTTTCATTTTCAGATATTCTCCTATGAAAGCAAAACTGTGTTTATAAAAAACCCAGCAGAATGGCAGTTTTCCGCATTCAGGAAGGGTCCCCATCCACACCCACATGGAAAAGTATGCAAACTTGCAATCTGTGTGCTCCACAGTATTATAATTTGTTAATTGTAAACACACTTGATTCTGTGTATTGTATAAACTGGCACAAAATGGAACAAAGGAGTATAATTGTTTTGTACTTGTGACAGCAGTGGATTTGTGTTTCTCTAAGCATAATGAAACTAATGAAAACTTATTTTTGACAATGCTTAGGTGTTGGTTTAAGCATCAAAGTACTTTGATGTTCTTTTTGGTGCAATATTATTGCATGTGATCTGTCACGTAGAGTGTTGTAAGAACCTTAACACACAACAGCAGTAGGTTTCAGTACCCTGTTATTCTATCCCAAATGTAAACGGCAGGTTCACTAACCAATTAAGGTAGGATTGCAAACAATTCAGCCATAGCTCTGCAATGTTTATTTGTTTGGAGTTGGTTCAAAAAGCTATTGGCAATAGCCCAATTACTCATCCAGTGGATTTCCACAATCAGTTGCTGAGTTCTGACCTACCATTTATGGTTCATTGAGCTATCAGAACACTGCCAGCTTGGGTGACCATCTGTAATGTATACAAAACACAGCAGCTCCCCAGGTGAAGACATAAACAGTGATCATTATTGGCACTAAACTTTAAAAGCAACAGGCTAAATAGAAGAATTTTCAGGGCTTGCAAAACTGAACTATATTTCAAAGGGCTCGTTCTTACCCTCATAATTTTGCTCGCAAATATTAAGAGCTTATAATGTGCCCATTCTGCTACACTGCAATCTGTATTCTTCAGAGTGTTAAAAAATAAACAAACTGGTCACATTGATTGACTGCTGAAAATGACTTGCATTTTTAAATGGGTGTATGTAGTTGACACAAAAGATACCGCTATATGTGGCTTGGGCCCTACCTACCTATGGGGCTACCTACCTCCTCAGGCCCCCCTCAGGGCACTTCACTCTGTGGGTATGAATTTACTGATGGTCCCAGGGCCCTGGGAGACATGCTTGGCCTCGACCAGAGCTGCGGATCCTGACTGGACTCTCTGGGCTCTGCAGGGCCTACAAAATGGAGCTCTTCCACCAGGCGTTTGTTGAGGCTGGGCTGGGAATCCTGGGGTTTGACATCAGTTCCTTCCCCTTGGGCTCCCCAGCCTATATTAGACTGAACCCAGAGTATGCTTAAATCAGGGTTTTTAAACCAGTGTACCAGGGTACAGCAGTGTATCTTGAGACAGCTCCTCAGCTGTACCATGGCATGGGCAATTCTAAGATAGTGGTCACATGGAGCCAGCATCAGGAATGCTGTCCAAACAATGCATATATATTGTGGGGCTTTTTGCACGGCTTCAAAATAGCACAATGGTTGCTAATTGAAAACGCTACTGATTTGGAATAACGCACGACGTCGTAGACAATCTGCAACACTCCCGAAACCGATCAGCAAAAAGCGCTTCGTTGTAGCGCTTTCAGGGGAATCCCAAAAAGTGGATTCACCCTCCGGAAAGCGCTACACTCTTGCAAACAATCTGCAACACTAGCGATAAAGACCTGTGCGTTAACACTGTTGCGGTTTCTTCAAAGTCCCTCCTCCTGAGCCTGTCCTCCAAACTTCCAGCGAAGCGATCTTCATTTTTTTTTCTCCGAGCGAGCGGGGATAAACGCACCAGCGAGCCTCTTTCTGTTTAGAGGCTTCCCTGGCTTCAGTCCTTCACCTTTAGTCACTATGCACAAACCACATAAAAGCCCGTTTGCTGAAATAAAGTCCCTTTATTTTTTACACATTAATTCAGCCGAAAATCGGGCCCGTGAGCGGGGGGGGGGGATTTTTTTTTTTATCACTCGAGGCAGCGTGGCAACGATCATATGATCAAACGACAGCTCACATTAGGCAGCTGGATGGGTCTCTCCATTGTAACGAATCTACACAGATTCGTTGCAATGGGTCTGTTTTTTTTTTTAAAAAAAACCTTTCTTAAAGGGAAAGGGGCTGTTTGGGAGCATGCTAACGGCTGCCCATTGGCTGCTTGACGGCCAGGGGCGGGACGAGCTTGGCAATAGCGCTTCCTTTCTAGCGATTTCTGCCGAGACCGGAAGCCTGTGGGAAACGCTAAAAAACGCAACTGATTCCACTACAAAGGCAGGTATGCATAATGACGAATTCCACTATTTTAAATGGCGATTTTTCATTCCGCAAACAATTTGCAACAAAGATCCCCGTGCGTAAAGGCCCTGTGTGTACACACACTGCACAGTGTTCCCCAAGAGTCAGTAAAAAACAACACAATCCAATTCAGAACTCTCATTCATAAAAAAGCTTCTGTCGAACGTTTGCAAAAAAACACTGGCAGTTGGCAAGTCATTTATGATTCAAGGAAAGGGAAGTGTGGCCATGACCAGTGACCACTGCAATATTGTGAAATACAGATAAATAAAAATGTTGTATTTTATAGTGTTTTAGGGGTAATTTTATTGGGGATTTTATGTATATTGGAACCCACCATGAGCCTTCAAGGGAGTGGCAGGCTAGAAATTTAATAAATAAATGAATTAATGAATAAATAAATGAGGTATATATATATACACACACACACACATATATATAAAATAAATACATTTTAATATTTCATGATAACAGTTATTGTGCATCATGTTCCAATTATCATAGGTTTCTTGTCTCCTTATAAAACATTCCTGAAAGCATGAAAAGTTTACAATTTCAGATAAATCATAGAATCATTCACAACTATAGGATTATACATGTACCCATTGTGTAAAAATACACAACTAAAATGTTTATCGAAATTCTAAATAGTGCTTGCTTCTGATCTCTTTCAAAGCTTCATGTTCTTTTCAGGTTTTACAAGAGTGGCTTAATTCAGCATGAGCTGAAAGAAAAAGATGTAGAATGCATTGGTGGACAAGCTGTAACTATACATCAGAGAGAAATATAATGATTAGAAATAATGTGTGTGATCAATAAGGCAAACTATCCTGTCAAACTGCAGAAACAGCAGATGTTTGCATATATTTTATATTGCTGCCTTCGTTAATTTCCAGGACATATTTAAATGAAGACATTTCTTTAATTAACATAGAAATATTGTCCAATTAGAATGAGTTTAGACAGTCAATATGGATGGTGATCCTTCTATAGTTGAGTATTTTTGTCTAGGTTCAGAAGCTAATGTGTGTAAGGCTGTGTTTTCTTATGTGCATCGTCTCTGAAGATAAACTTTTTTATCGTGTGCGGTTTGTATCCCATCTGGACACACAGAGAGATTATAAATTTAATCCTTATGGATAAAATAAGCAAAATGCACATACTGACCCCTACTGACACATCATGGGTACAAATAATAACACCTGGGTAGAATCAAATGTAATTTGATATTCTGCTACTGCAATTTTTTCTTGTAGAGCCAGTGGGAGTCATCAAGAAGACATAGCAAGGCTAGTGCTTTGTAATTTGAACATTAATTGTACAGATATTCCTCTGGCAGAAGAAGACTTGCATTCTCTTCCTACTGGCAGTTTCCTTTTGTAATCCCCAAAAAATTATTGCTGAGGAAAACAGAGCTTTTGCAGATGAAAAGATTTTTGAGCTAAGGATTGCAGAGAGAAAGGAAATAAGTATTTGCAAAAAAATTAAAATGGCTACACGCTTTCTCTAATGGCAGAAAGCAAAGAGGAACTAAAGAGCTTCTTGATGTGGGTGAAAGAGGAGACTGCAAAAGTTGGCTTGAAACTCAACATCAAGAAAATGAAGATCATGGCATCCGGCCCTCTCAGTTCCTGGCAAATAGATGGGGAAGAAATTGAGGTAGTGACAGATTTTATTTTCCTGGGCTCCAAGATCACTGCAGATGGGGATTGCAGCAAAGAAAGATGCTTGCTCCTTGGGAGGAAAGCTATAGCAAATCTAGACAGCATCCTAAAAAGCGGAGACATTACCCTGCCAACAAAAGTGTGTCTAGTCAAGGCTATGGTCTTCCCAGTTGCAATGTATGGCTGTGAAAGTTGGACCATAAGGAAGCTCAAACGTCAAAGAATGGAGGCTTTTTAACTCTGGTGCTGGAAAAGACTCTTGTGAGTCCCTTGGACTGCAAGGTGAACAAACCAGTCAGTCCTAGAGGAGATCAGCCCACACTGCTCCTTAGAAGGCCAGATCCTAAGCTGAAACTCAAATACTCGAGGAAGGACTCCCTGGAGAATAGCCTAATGCTGGGAGCGATTGAGGGCAAAAGAAGAAAAGGATGACAGAGAATGAGGTGGCTGGATGGAGTCACTGAAGCAGTAGGTGCACGTTTAAATGGACTCTGGGGAATGGTAGAGGACAGGAAGGCCTGGAGGATCATTGTTCATGGGTTGGACATGACTTCGCACCTAACAACAACAACAACAACAACAAAAGTTAAAATGGGCCATTTTGAATTCAGCCCAAATTGGTTCAGCCCGGATGTCATTCACCCAAATTAGCCGATTCAGGTTCAGGGTCAGACATTGTTTCGATGCCATTAAAGTCAATGTAGCCATGAAAGTTTATGAGGATTTCCCCATTTCTGTCTTCTCTGTGGCTTGGGGGTATGGTTTGGGTTAGAGGCTCCAAACTTGCAGCATAGCTGTTGCAGCCTCTCCTCAAAAGAGCCCCCAAGTTTCACAAAGGTTGGGCCAGGGATTCCAATTCTAAAGGCACTCAAAGAGGGTGGCCCCATCTCATCTCCATTGTTCCAAATGGTTGGAAAAAACACATTCTCTGGTCTTGTCTCTCCATTCTCTTTCAAGGTAGCATACATTTACCATGAAGCCAGCAACATTATAACTAGTAGTATAGCACTCATAATTGCTATGAAAGTAGCAACATTTGCAGAGACAGGATTTTGAGTGATCCCCGGAAAAGGAATGGGGAATCAAACTCGGCTCCTCAGATTAGAGACCACCATTTTTAACCACTACACCAAGTGCTCATCATATTAATTATTTCATTTATTCACATTCCTTACCCCTGATAATGTTGATTACTCCTGGGTTCCCCTGAGAGCTGCTAGTTTCTTTCATTTTATAGAGCTCTAAGATTCACTTCTTTCATTTTATAGAGCTCTTTCTTTTGGCTTTTGTGTGGCTGGTGACTGAGTGGACTAGATTTGATTTCTGAGCGCATTGACATGCACCACCTTCTATATCACCCTGTGTTGAGGCTGCACTCTCCAGTTTCTGTGACGGTATTCTGGTGCACTGCACAGTGATTGTTCCAAATTGGTGGTATGGATGGGGGGGGGGGTATTGGAGAGTTATTTCAAGTCAATCAAAATGGTTAATGATGGTCCCGCCACTTCTTTTGACAAGTTTTAAAGTATGGTAAGTGTGTGTTTTGACCCATCACAAACTAAGAGGGGATGTGGTAATTCTATGCTCACCTCATTCCTCCTTGAAGTCCAGTGGTGGCGGCCAAATGCTGGCAAATTCATTTTGAGGAAGGTCAATTGCTCAATTGTATCCCTATCCAGGTGGGAGCAAAATCATGAATCTCCATCTCACTTACTTTGGCCATATCATGTGGTCCAACTCAATGTAGAAAGCAATTATGCTAGGATTGGTCAGTGGAAAAAGGAAGCCAGGCTGACAAACAGTATGGTGGGTGGACATGATCAGGAAGAACATTGCACAGCTGAGGGAGGTGGTGCAGGATTTGGGATCAAGAGTTGGACACAACTGAATAGATGACAATAACAACAACCATATGGCTCTAACAAATGGAGTCATGGCATACATATAATGCATGCTAACCATAACAAATGGATTTTAGAAAATGGGATCAAATAACAGTTATAAATGAATCCATTTTGGGGTTCAAATGTTTAAAAATGTTTCTAGTTAGTGATCTTCAACCTAGCCGTTCCATTTGGTATTAAATTCCCGCTTGCTCAAAAAAGATAATAATGAACTGTTATATCTTGCAAAGAGAATGCTTTGACTCGCATGGTTCTTATTCTGTTTATAACATAGTGCTTCTTTCTAAATCTCTTCCAAGTATATTCTTATCCATATGTCTTCTTGCATAATTTATCCATTTAAGTCTCTCTGCCATGTACATTGGGATTTTCAGCTCTGCTGCACCAACTACATTCATAATGCATACACCAAACTTTCCCTGACCTTTTCCGCATGTGGGATTTCACGCATCTCAGAGTTACCTGAGGGCTAATTCCTGCTTCCTTATGACATTGGCACCAGTCTGGGGCAGTCCGAGAGCTGGTGCAATTCTGGCCATCAGTTGCCCTGCCTCAAGGGAAAGTGGGAAAATCAGCATTCCCTTATCTACAGTGGGACCCAAGCAGCTGTAATTTGTGGCAGGGCCATTTGGAAGGGGAAAAGCTGGGCTTGGGCATGGCTCTGACCCTCCCTTCCAGTGCTTCCTCCTCCCACTCTTGAAGGGGGGGGAAAGTTGCAGCTGACTGTCTTTCTTGCAACTCCCCCCCCCCCATTCATTTGCATGCTCTCTTCTCTTTCTCCCCTGCATCTGTAGTATGGCTGTGGAGCTGTGGGGCACTTTGGCAAAGTTAAGTGAAAGGTGGGAATCCCTGGCTTCCAGTCCATGGCTGCCTCATGCAGAAGCATTAATCAGGGCTTGACAAGGGTATTAAGCTCATCAAAGGCTCCCATTAGGAAGTGGGAAACAGTGAAGCTAGTACCACTGGACCAAACACCAGGCAGCAGCATAGCTTGCATCCTTCATGAGAGAAATAAGCATCATTTTGAGATCCAGGTCTTGGTTTCATATCATGACTTTGTTATATTTGTGCTATATAAAATCCTGAGTGGATTAAAAACTTTGATCTCCTTTGATCAATCACTCATTCCAGCAATTGGTTATGTAGTAAGGCTTGCTACCTTGAATTCACCTTCAGGGCCCCAGATAATACACATATCATCACTCCTAATAAAACCTAATGTTCAGGCCTGATGACACACTCCTTAAAACTGGAGGCAATTAGCCCTGAATGTGTGTGTGTGGGGGGGGGGGTGTCCCACCAATAGGAAAAAGGCAGACTGAAGGATCTGCCAGGCAAACACTGGTCAACCCTGACTGCCTTTTCATGTTGGCAGGAAAATTCCCATAATGAGAGAAGTCTATGTGGCTGTACCATTCTTCCTGGGAAACCTGCCTTTGCAGGGCTGCCCACAGAAGACTGGGTCCCAGCCCCCAAGGCTAGCCTCTGCCCCCTGGAGCCTGACTCAGGGCCAATCACCTCCAGTTTTAAGAAGTGAGTCATCGGGGCCATACTTGTTATCTTATAAGGAAGACGTATTACTAGTATATAACAGATTGAATAACTTTAGAGATATTAGGCTAACTGAATATCTGTTCTGGATATTTGGCAAAGATTAGTTATTCAGAACCATTGCTTCATCTCATACCATCTAGCAGCTCACTAATCAAGATCTTTAGAATTACAACAGTGTGACAGATGAACAGCACAGTCAGTCACCTGAGTGCTTTAGATTGTTATCATTTCTTCACAGCTTGCTAGCTAACTTTGAATAATGGGATACAAAAGCTGGTGATCTTCAGTCTCACCACTTGTATATTAAATGCCAACATGCAAACTGTCTATAACTTCTACAACTTTAGCAATCAGCTTGAAAGCCTCATCCCATACCTTTGTATTTTGACTGATCTGCAGTAATCATGCATTCAATCTTAGCACAAGATGAACTGTTTGGAGAGTGCTAGAGCCTGTGCCTTCAATTTGTGATGCAAATGCCTGTGTACCACAGAACCAAAAGAATGAAAATGTACCTTTTATTTCATTTAATGTCAGACTGTATTTTTGAGACCAGTCACAGAGATGAAAATAGTCATTGTCTATTCCCTGTTGAATCACTCGACCTTCTAAAGATATGTCCTTAAGGACTTTTCTATATATCTAGATGTTTCTACCTCATCTCTGTAGCATAGAATGGCAGCACTGGCAAATGATTCCTGGCTTTAAAAAGAGAACTAAAAACCATTCAGATCAGATGACTGTAAATGAATCTAAGCCAAATGACTTTGGGGACCATTCATTCAGATCAGAATGACTGGCAGCTTGCCACTATAAACCTATCAGTTGTGCCCAACAAAACAGAAAATCTAACTAAGAAATATCAAAATAGGACCTTCAGAAAGAAGGGAAGATGGTTAATCTTCTTCAGAAGGGCTGAAAACAGAACGAACCAATTTTCAGCTATTCAGATGAGAACTCATTCATAGGGTGCAAGCTATAGACAACTTGTCTAGTCCAAAAACAAACGAGGATATTCACAAAACATATTATTTTGAAAATCTGTGGTTCCACTTTCCCCCATAAAATAAAATTTTATATCCACGCAAAGTACATCACTGATATTTCATCAAGACCATTTCCACATGGAGGCAGAATTGTAAACGGAGAATTTGGCCACTTCCTGATGGGAGAGCCCTCCTGCCTCATCGCACCTCTCATCATGGCTTTTCCCTTCCCAACAAGGTGGTGGAGAAGACAGAAGCATGGACAACCCACAAGTTTCCTCCAGCTCCTTGGGTTGTCAATCAACACAAGCCACTGATCCCCGCACAGTGGTGGGTATGGGGACACAAACTTCCTCCCCCCCCACCCCCAAGTACCAATATTATATATATATATATATATATATATATATATAAATACACTTCTGTGTTTCTATGGTATCATGCCACAACAATAAAACATTTTTCAAGATTTCTTTTTGGGAGCCTTTGTGTAATGGTGTCTATTTCTATTTGGGTAGATTTCTGGCTGGCCACAGTAACTGGACCCCAATGATTGTGTGTTTACAAAAAAAATTAAAAATACAGAACATGGATGCCATGCCTCATCACATGCCCACCCCTCTTTCCCCATTCATGCCCTACCACAAAGAAATGTAAACAAAAAATGTGTTTTAGTTAGGATTGCTGCCTGCTCCCAACATTACTGTGCACACTGAAGAGAACATGACAGGACATTCTATTTCTGCTGATACATGAGCACATTGCTTTGTAGACCCATAGCAATGCAGACTGCACCATTTTTAAAAAAATTAGCAATCCAGAAATGGAGAGGAGAGGGCAGGTGTGAGAGTGGGCAAAATGTCAGTGAGACTGTTGTGCATTTATTCTTTGTCGTGGCCTTGTTGTACACTGTGACAAGAAAGGGGAAGCAACTTCTCCCCCATTCCTTCATCATAGGGCAACAGGGACAAAAATTCACACCCACCACTGGAGATCTATAGGTTTCTGGCGACATTATGAGGAAGCAGCATTAAAACCTGCAAACAATAGGAGGCTGGGCAGGGGCAAATTCCTGGTGCAGATATGGTCCAAGAGAGCTTTTTGGTTATTTTGTTAATTATACTTTTATCAGTGTAATAAGTAATTTAAAAATTCTGAGAATGATTTAATTAACCACTTAAGTGGTTTAAGTAGAAATGATGAGCCCAAATATATAAACACTGTGCAATGAAGTGCATATAGTACTAGTTTCGCAGTAATCAGTAGATAAATAAATATTATCATTTAGTAGGTCATATTTCTCATTGTATTCATATAACTGTTCGATAAGCTGATCAGTTGCCCTGTCCTGAAAATGTCTGAAAAATATAACCACATTTATACCTGAGCAGAAAACTGGGGGATAGCAAAGTTGTAAACTGATAGGTACCCCACTGCTCAATTTAAAACTGAGTAAGGTAGTTCCCCCCAACAATTAGTGTTGTTATAATTTTTGACACTTTCACAAACTATGAAAGGTATGGATCAAGCAAACAAATGATAGGTGCTCAGGCAGAATTAACAGAAAGGAGGAATCTCTGGAATATTAAGTGTAACTGTGATAATAAAATCTAAGTCAAGTACAGTACAAGAAATGATTTCCGCACAATATTAGCGAGTTCTAATTCTTTGGCACAACTATCAGCCATGCCAATCAGAATATCCCATGTGCTGTCTAGAAAACATTTCTCTGGGGGCAGGCCATTTAAATTATTCCCCATCTTTGTATGGTCTTTGAACCTCCTTTAGTCTAAATCTTTCAGGTTAATGATCTGTCCATGATGGCATTAATTTCTACCATCCCAGATCAAGTGATTCACACCCTGTAGACAACACCAAACTGATAGTATGTATAATATCAGATATCTGATAAGACCTGCCAAAATCCCATGAAAGAGACTTGAACTGTACCAGATAACAGTCCCACAACAAAGCTGTCCAATCCTCTGGTACTTTAAGCTTGGAAAATTCTGGGTAGTAATCTAAACCAAGATCTATTCTGCCTATTCCAAGATCTATTCCATTATTTTTTATTATTAATTTAGATTGTCATCATAACCCTTATATAAAGCAATGGATGCTATAGTTTGTTTTTTAAAGAAAGGACAAGGAAAAAGTCAAATGGCAGCAGAAGCAGCACATAGGCAGCAATATGTCCATCTGGAGAACTGTATTAAATGGCCTGAAAGCTTTAGAGACCAGGTGCCAGTGAACTTGTCATCTGGGAGATGAATCTGAGTCTTTCTACAAGATTCATAGTCCTTTACTCAGTTCTTCAAAGGCATATGGACTAGGCTTATCCCATCTCTCCTGTGACCATAAGGGCTTTCTTTTCTTTTTTGATATGGCTGGTTTTGAGAACGGGAATTATTTCCATGTATATTCATAAATCAAGCATGGCTATAGCTTGAGAATATAGGAGTAACACACTATAGTGGAGTTTGTTTAATAAGTTAACATTGTGCTCATGTTAAAATGTTTGCAATGGAAAAAACACGTGAGTGGAAAGGGATAATTTCCACTCATAAGGGATATATCTGTCAGTCAGAAACCATGTGAGAGACAAAAACACAGCTGATTCCTCCCAAAGGTGAGTGTGTTTAGTCACATTCCATCTTGCAGGGATTACTAACTGTATCTCTCTGCCTACATGGCCCTTATCATCTTCAAGGTTGAAATAACGAAAGGGATAATTGGCTCATTGTGAGAACCTATGAGCCACAGGATGGGAAAGGGAGAATGAGGAGAATTGAGGTAATTTTCCACAGGGTTCTAGGAAGGACACTTTTGATTGAAATGTCACTATCTCCTGATCATCAGAAAATATAATTTTCTGAAGAAGAAAATTAGCTAGGATTCTGATGGACTAAAGATATCAACTATGATATAGTGAGATTACAATGGACAGCAACATAGAGAATGCTTGAGCTGCAGCCTTTGGCTCTGGAACTGTAAGATTGTGCCATCTAATGTATATTTAAAATATATGAGATAGCTAAGCTATATTTTCTCATTTTCATTGTAGTGAGATTTTAAAGTTGTACATTGCCTAAAAATAAAATTATTGTCTGAAAAAAAATGTTTTACAAAGATTACTTTTTCTTGGACACACTGGCTCTGAAGACCCATCAGGTTCAGATCTGGACTTGACATTTTGTTCCTATCGTATATATCGGCATGACGCATACAGCAATACTGAATTATTCACAACACCACTAACACTGCAACAAACAGTGGAGAAATACATATTGTTTTTCTGGGTCTACTCATTTTTTTTTTTTTTGGATTAAGAAGCTTTGCGGAGGATACAGGTGAAATGACACTACAATTTACAAGTAAGGGCATTTCTGCACATTAGTAAAAATAGTGTTACGCCTGCAGAATGGCAAAGTGTGAAATTATATTGCACCCCTCAGGCCTTCTTTTTGCACATCTTACCCGCCTCACCTGCTGCTGGAAGAGGCAGAAGACAGCAACGTGCCTTATACACATTGCACTTCCATCTGTCAATCAATTCAGGCAACCAATCCCCTTCCTCCATATTCTGATGCAAATTAAAGGTCCCACGATGCCCGCTAATTCTTTTTTAATCATATGTCTCCATTGCATTATCTCTATAGATAATCATAGATGCGTAGTGCTTTTGAATGCCACCCCTTATGGGATCATGAGTAGGCTCATGCACAAAGAGCCTGATTTGTCTCCATTAGATATAATGGAGGGATACCCTCTTCAGGAGCCCCTAGATGTGGACCACTTGGACCAATCATTTTGAAATTTGGAGAGAAGTCAGGAAAGAACCTTCTGGAGCCACCCTGAAAGGTTGGAGGCTATACCTCAACTACCACCCCCCAGGCCCCAGGAAAGGTGGGAACACCAACTTTCTTTAGGATGCTTTGGGCTGATCCTGTGTTGAGCGGAGGGTTGGACTAGATGGCCTGTATGGCCCCTTCCAACTCTATGATTCTGTGATTCTGTGATTCCTTCCCATTATAGTCTATGGCACCATTGACTTTCATGGGCACTGTGCCAAGGTGGCCAAGTCCTTTGATAAATGAGTAAATTAATATTGTTCCTGATTTTGGGGGGGAGGGAGAGAAAACCTTTGATAGGCGTACTTTGTTGAATTAAATATTCTTTTATTTCTAGCATCACCTACACATGTGTCCACCTATTTGTTGCTTCAGGAAGTTAGCCCCAGGAACAAGGGAGAGGGAGGCAGGAGCAAGGGTGGGATGCTGCAGATGACCTTAGCGGGTCATGACCTTAGCTGCCATACCTTCCTTTTGCTGGTTGTCTGGTGGTTGCTCTCCATTTACTGTAATGAAATCCCACTATTTGGGATTCCCAGAGCAGCGCTTTAAAATGTAGCGAGCAGGTTGCTGCCCAGAAGTGGGATGTGGATGATGTCATGTGGAGGGGTCAGAATATAACGTCTTCATTATGGCATGTGGAAATGTCCTAAATATCGACCTGATAAGTAAAAAAAAGAAAAACCTGCAAAATTCCGGACCATACAAATCTAGTCATAGACCACAGAAATATACTCTCTTAACTGTTGGGGAAGAAGAAAAACTCTCTTGTCTTCCAACTATTTTTAGCCTCTCGGGTATGAATGCATGAACTAAGCAAAGCAAAATAAAATGGTCTTGCTTTGTCCTTTAGATCAGGGGTAGTCAACCTGTGGTCCTCCAGATGTCCATGGACTACAATTCCCATGAGCCCTTGCCAGCAAATGCTGGCAGAGGCTCATGGGAAATGTAGTCCATGGACATCTGGAGGACCACAGGTTGACTACCCCTGCTTTAGATGCTTGTAGATAGGGTAAACTGCAAAAAAAGGTTTGCTCTCAGTAATTTTTTCAGAGTCGAGAATAGCTGAAGTACAGCAGTAGAAAAAAACAAAGCACAGTACACAGCTTCAGTACACCAAAGAGTTGGCTTCTCAGCCATTTTCTTACACTTCTGTCAGTCTGAGACCACCTTTATGTGTTATAATGACACATACTGAACTAGCTAAATCAGTGTTTGATAACAGCCTTTTAGGATGTTTTTATGCAGAAATCCTGCTATCCTTAAGGGGCCTGAACACAAAGTCCTGCACTATGTAAAAATAGGAACTTAGCTTGCTCTTGATACTTCCCTGCCCTTCATAATGGCTTTCAGGGTTCACAGGGAAGTTCAGGGGAAAGGGGAAGGCAGGAAATGAAGAATGCGTTGAATCATATTGCATATGTAAATGCCATTAGTTCACCACTGACTTATGGTGAATATGCCAAATCATATTATAATGTGGAAATGTTGTCACCATCAAAAATAGTTAATCTGTTTAAGATCATAATCATTATATTTGCCTTTACCAATGGAACAGTTCAAATTTGCAGTATATTTTTTTTAGAAGTACCTCTTTAGAATAGCAAACCCAACCAAATACTAATTTAACTTGCTTTGACTATCTCCTCCTTAAATATGTTAGTATTCCATGTTTTTTATCAAGCAAATCTTTATATCCCATTTTACATCAAGATTTGAAATCATCATACATGGCTAATATTGTTTTATCAATGGCATCAATTCATTGCTATTAATTTGTGCAAATCAATTAATCTTTAGAAATGGAAGCCTAAATCACTGGGAGTTTTTCTACATTTCTACATTAAATGACAATGCTTTATACTTATTCCAGTATTCAATATTTGACAGTGATTTGAAATATTCAGTATTTGACAGCTTTGCTCACTATTTGACATTACTTAACAGCAAAAATTTAAAGCACTGTTTTTCAAAACTGAGGATTTATGTTATTATTTGTATCTTTCATACCGGTATTTTAGGTATCCAGCCAATCAAAAGACACTGCTTTCAGTAATTGGCAGAGCAATTCTAAGCAGGTCAAATCAGAATGCTTACTGGAGTATGCTCAGTAGGGTCTACTCCCAAGGAAAGTGTTCTAAGTATTTCACTGTCAGTCCCCTTGAAATGGGAGAAGATATAGAATCAGACTGTATAGATATATACTTGATCAAGAGAAAACAAAGCTGGCTGTTACTCTGCGCTTGGCAGTTACATTTTCCAACAGTCTCCTTTGAACAATTTCAGCTGTCAAAACACTTTTGGGCATTTGTTTTTGCACTAATAAATTCTCCATTCAGTGCTAATGCTAAAGCCTTTTTAAAAAGTTTCTCTGCCCTCATATGTGATGTTTTCCACTCTCAAGAGTGTTTTGGATGCCATTCTGGGATAAGGAAGAGCTAGGAAAGATGCTTTGCTTTAGACCAAAAAAGTATCATAGATCATGCTGTAATTGACAGACTTCTTTGATGCTGCAGAGAGAATACATTCTATGGGATTACTTCATAAGCAGCAGTTCTGAGAACCTGTGCATGTTGTGGTGTCTTCTGATGGAAAGGATGATTTAAAATGGAACAGACTGAGTAACATGCTAATAGAAGACATAAAAAGAATGTTGTTTTATCCATTCCATATGCTTCTCCTTTCATTCCAAACATATGTTCTTTCTGGGTTTTGAAAAATATCAGTGTGATCCTAGAAATATTTTATTTGACCAGAATAACAACCTGTTCAACAACCAAGGTTCTGTTCCAAGAATGAAATTGCCGTTAAAAAATCTAAAACCTGTAATCCAAATAATAATCAATGTAAGGCAAATAATAAACATGCAGAGGCAATAGGATAACACAGAATTTCAATAATTTTAAAGCTCTTTTTTTTAAAAATGCAAATGAGATGTTTAGGAGGTATAAGCCATTAAAAACATCGAACAGTCCTGATCATTTGGGCCTTCCTAGCTAGGGTGTTCTACAGAACTAATATCATTTATAAACTTTAAAAGTCAGAATAAATCCTCTAGATTAGGGGTAGTCAACCTGTGGTCCTCCAGATGTTCATGGACTACAATTCCCATGAGCCCCTGCCAGCGTTTTGTGTTTTGAATGTTCTCTGTTTATGTCATGCTGCTGTAGAAATCACTAAAGACCTTATGGTAAAAGCAATTTACCATAGAGTTTTTGGAAATTCCTACAGTGGTGTGATTTCACTTCTGGGTTTTCCATGTGAGATATGCTATGAACATGAACAGTTCTGCAGGGCCTGCAAATGGGAGCTCCTCTGCCAGGTATTTGGTTGAGGTTGACCAGTACCACTGCTTCTAATTGGCCCCCCTGGGCCTCCCTCCTACAACGATCACTTCAGACTCACCCACCCACTGGGCCATCATATGTTCTATTGTTCATAATGTTATTGTTATTATTGTATTAATATAAACTGAGTTATTTGTATTGTTCATGTTTGATGTAAACTGCCCTGAGCCTGAATTGGGTAGGGCATTATACAAATAAATAAATAAATAAATAAATAAATAAATAAATAAATAAATAAATAAATAAATAAATAAATAAATAAATAAAATGTTTAGTTTAAAGCATTTATTAATTAAAGGCATTGTACAGTGATAATTCACTATACTGCAGGACTGGAGTCCAAAATCTTACACCAGTTTTTATGCTTTGTACTAGCATTT
This sequence comes from Paroedura picta, assembly GCF_049243985.1. NCBI lineage: Eukaryota > Metazoa > Chordata > Lepidosauria > Squamata > Gekkonidae > Paroedura > Paroedura picta. Next base: position 53,976,014 of record NC_135377.1, read on the forward strand.
TAAATTCAAATGAGAGAAGTGTTAGATGAGCATTCTTAGAAGGTGGCAAACCTTTGTACAGTTCCTGTCATTCTGACTTATTTTGTGGGTTTTCTGCCCCATCCCATTTGCTATTCTTTAAATATATTTCAGCTAATATACCAGGAAGTCTCATTACTCATGTGGAATTGGCTGATTTTGTAGCAAATCAGCACTTATCACAGCAGGAAGAAGTTTTCATTCTACAGTACTTCACTTTAATAGATGATAATTACTAGTTTCACAGAACACCACAAGTGGATATGTAAATATGTAGTGTTTCATTAAAAGGAAAGTTATGAACGGAAAACCAAGTAGGCCCTTTATATTGCATTCCCAGCTGCCTGAAATATTTTAATTAAAAAACAGAAAATATTATGTATGTTTGCCTACAGTACAGAACTGTAAATCTGTAGGATTTATCTTGAATATTTGATGAATATCTGAATACTATGAACTGTCAGTTCCCTCCCTCCTGCATCCCTTAGATTACCAGTTGCCATATTTAGGCTGATTGTAAGCAATGTTAAATCCCATTGATTTCAATGGGAGTGATTAAGGACTGTAAATACTGTAACACTAAGACTGAAATGCATGTAATTAAAAATGGATGGAATATGTTATATATTTTATGTGCTTCCCTTTCAGCAAAGAGAGAAAAATGCAAGGTTTTCACAAAAAACTGATACTTGGAATATGTTAGATCAGGCTTTCTCAGCCAGGGTTTTGTGAACACCCAGGATTTCTTGATGGGCCTGTGTTTCTTTAATTAGTGGGAGTTAATTTTTTAATGTATTTTTAAAATGTGTTGAACATTTATTGGGTGGTATGAATATATAGGGTCATATTGACCCACCCTCTCATCCCAAAATCGCCAATTACGGCCTGAAAGGGGGTGGGAAAGGGAGGGGGCCTGGGTGGTAGTGTACACAGTTATGCTTCCCCACCATATGCTGCACAATCATGCCACTTCTGAGGTTTCTTGAAGCCTGATGAATGTTTCAGGGATTTCTCAACTGTAAAAAGTTGAGAAATGCTGTGTTAGATCAATGAGCAACATGAAAATGGAAGACATTTATTGGGTTATTTGCTAGTTAAAATATTATTCTCGCCAAAGTCATGCAAATCTGCTGACAGCAGAATTTGAAAACACAATAACAAGAATTTGAAAACACAATACACAGTTCAGAAAACAATAAAAACCTAATGTCTAATTGCCTTCAAAGGCCTTTTGGAATAGCTTAGCATTTTGCTCAAATGACCCTTGCTGACATACTTAGAAAAAACATTTCAAAAAATCAAAATAACAGCAGAAAAGCCATGAAACCTCACAGCGACAAGATGTTCTCAGGACTTACCCAGGACTGCTTTATGGTCTTGGGGCTCTGGGAAATCTGGTGAAACAACCATTTGGCTGGTGTCTCTCAGACCACATGACCAAGCTAGGGGCTGGATCTCCAACTATAGCTGCTAGTATCCTACATAAGGATGCATCTGTCGTGTGGGCAGGGATGAGGCAGATGATCCAAGAGCACTTTGCCTGCCCATGCCTCCCTTATATAGCCTTATATCACACAGAATCAGAATCACTGCAGTAAAGACCTGAAATAACGCAAGGACAATTGAAAATACATCTGCACAAGAGGGCAGCAAGGATGAAATTATGAACAAGGACAATATTCTGAGAAGAACAGATCAATCTTGTATAATGTCTATAAACACCTTAAAATAATTTTAATAAGATATTACTGATGCATCATTTTTAATACAACTGCATTTTAAACTAGTCATATTCTCTGCCAGTGTGGTGTAATGGTAAATGGGACAGACTCTGATCTGGAGAACCTGGTTTGATTCTCCCATTCCTCCATATGGAGTTGGGAAACCTTGGGCCAGTCACAGTTTTTTTCAGAACTCTCTCAGCCCCTCCTGCCTAACAAGGTGTCTTGTAGCAGGAGGAAGGGAAGGAGATTCTAAGAGGCTTTGAGACTTCTTGGGTAGAGAAAAGTAAGATATATTTTTAAAAATATATTTTTAAAAACTCTTCTTATTGCCTCTCCTTAAGGGATTTCCTCCCTACACTTAATGTTTTAAGAATAAGATTGTAGGATTAGTGGGTTATAGATAAATTAAATTGTAAAATAGTAGCCACATATTATATTTAGATAATGCTCTGTTGGAGATAATGTTTGTCCAATAGTTTTAAATAAAGAGCTAGACATATGTGCATAAACATATCTGTTCCACATAATATATTTCTGGTAAGGGCTTGGAGGAGGAGCGTGTCTCACGGCATAAGTGCCACTCAGCACTTAATACCCACTCAGGGTGGATGTCCCACCCCTTAGTGCCTCCTCCTTCAACTGGCTTGCCTGCCTGTTCAGCAGCCAGAAAATTGCCTTCTGTCCCCCACCCCTGACCCCCACCCTCTCCTTCCACTTCTCTCCGAGGCTTAGAGGCTGCAGATCCCTGCTGCATTAGAGCTGCCCCTGCCAGTGAGTTCCCTAACAGCTACTTGCAGCCTTTCCAAGGTCCTGGAGGGGGAGGCCATCCACAGACTTCTTCCACCATACCCCACCCAATCTAGCACCCATTGTATTCCTGAATGCAATGGGCTTGGCCCCTAGTAAACATATAATTGACATGTGTTCAGTTAGACTGTGGCAAAGGAACTGGAAAGTGGTCCAATGGCTTAGGGCAGGGGTAGTCAATCTGTGGTTCTCCAGATGTTCATGGACTACAATTCCCATGAGCCCCTGCCAGCATTTGCTGGCAGGGGCTCATGGGAATTGTAGTCCATGAACATCTGGAGGACCACGGGTTGACTATCCCTGGCTTAGGGGACCCTTTTAGAAGGCAGGTTGCCTTGCTTTTTAATGGAGAATGGCTACCTTCTATTGATTTGAATGGAATCCCAAACATTCTGAAATTCTGGGTTCTTTAAAAAAAAAATCAAGGCCAAAGTTTTGTCATTCTAAATTCCAAATGCAAGTTTTTTGATGCTGCTATACATATACATGTAATTATAAATATATTTTTGCAAAACAAAATCTCCCCCCATATTGTTTTTCATGGGATGAAAACATTATAAATAGACCAGAACCATAGTTACTGCGATTAACTGCATTTCCCTCTGTTGGAGAAGCTGGATGGAGTTTTAATTTGACAGATGCATTTAAATTCACTGTAACCAAGAATGAAGCATGTCTAATGTTCTTTTACTTTCATGTTTCCTCAGCAAGTTTTGGGATGTATTTTTTCCTATGGGATTTTTTGAGGACAGAGTTTCAATTATTTTATGGCATAATTGTCTACTTTGCTACCCTTGAAGAAGTTCTTGAAATGAGAACCATTTCAGAGAGCTTTCTATGTAATTTGAAAGACATGGGAATACATACGTGCTCATTAAAAACCCTGTTAATCATTAGAAATACACTTAAGAGCCCCTCAGTATTCATATACTATAAACCAGATCTATCCCTGTTGGAATCATGCCGGAACTAATAAAAAGACCCTCTCCAAGGTGAATGGCAAGATTCACAAGCTCTAACAGAGCTTTTCTCTAGATAAATATATTTGAAACCTCTATGGGAATGTTTTTCATCTCATCCTTTGTCTCTTAGTGTCTCAGATGCTTTACTTCATAGAACAGATCATTCACCTGGCAATTGGCCCAAGGAATCCACTCCTAGATTAGTGTTTTTCTTATTATTGGTACATCAACTTATGTAGAATCCAAAATGTGTCCATTCAGGAGTATATCATGCTTTTCTCCTTATATAATTGTGCCTTCTGGAAAGACAATCGTCACATTATAAGTTCTAATGAACCTTGTCCATGCCAACTACCTTCTGTGAGTCTAAGATGGTAATACTGGTAATACTGATGTGGAAAGGCTGGATCCAAGGATGCTGAATTGTCTGCTATTGCTGCTAGTTGTTACTGCACTCATCTCTATGTCTTTTTGTGACAGAAGTAGAGGAAAGACCATGCTATGTCTAGGTGATGAAATGCCTTCCATCCCAAGTTTAGTGCCAAAGGGTGATTTTATGCAGACACAAAAGCTATAAGGGACTCTAGTGCCATAGAAATGCAGAGGTCACTTATCATAGAAAGACCCCCACCTCACAGGGCTGACCTTCAGAATGTATTTCCATGGGTTAACACAGCATTGTATAGGACTTCTGAGTCCTCTGAAGAAATGTTTTTTTCAAAGGTTCAGCCACAAAGATGCAATCTTCTTCAGAGGGGAGGATTAGTCAATTGTCACAGAAGATATCAAGAGAGACAATGCCTTTTGAATAAAATCCAACTTGAGAGATTTGTTTGATGTTCTAACAAGCTAACAACAGGGGCTGGCTACCCCATACACACACATGGACAGTTGCTCCACCAAGGTTGTTTTCTCAGGCCTGCTAATTAGCAGTCCTTTATACTCTGTTATAAACAATTGGCTTATGAGGCTACTATATGTCAGAATATGTCAGAATATAGAATACTATATGTCAGAATGTCTGCTGACTGCTAGGCCTATCCCTGGCCTAGCAGTCAGCAGACTGCACCCACATCCCATGGCATCCTGGGGACCTGAAGAAGAAGAAGAAGAAGAAGAAGAGTTGGTTCTGATATGCCGCTTTTCCCTATCCGAAGGAGGCTCAAAGCGGCTCACAGTCGCCTTCCCATTCCTCTCCCCACAACAGACACCCTGTGGGGTGGGTGAGGCTGAGAGAGCCCTGATGTTACTGCTCGGTCAGAACAGCTTTATCAGTGCTGTGGCGAGCCCAAGGTCACCCAGCTGGTTGCATGTGGGGGAGTGCAGAATCGAACCTGGCATGCCAGATTAGAAGTCCGCACTCCTAACCACTACACCAAACTGGCTCACCAAACCTGCACCATTCCCAGCCAGGAGAATCAATCACCTTGCCTACTGAAGTTCGCCACTAAGCGAAATGACCTCTGTGGGGGAGCCACTAGACACCAACCTGATTTGACTGCCCCCAGGCCACCTGGCATACAAGCCCCTGGCCTCCCTGCAGGGTAAGCCACGCTTATATACTCGCCGTTTCATAGGAAGGCCTCAAGCCCCAGAGACTCTGCTCACATACTGGACTCCCTGGACTCCCAGCCAACAGGCTCCATCCCATGCAAACCTGCAGCTGTGACAATTATTGAGCAAAACATCCACCTCAAAACATCCACCCTGAACAATTCTGTATACAATAACAGTGGGTGGGTGGGAGGGAAGCAGCTCCTGTGGTGTCCCTGGTAAAGAGGCAGGACCCACACATATGGTGACTTAAATAGTCACCACAGGTCCTGCCCTTCCCTTAATGCTGTGCGCCCTGCATTCCGGCAGCCAACACACTAGAGGACCTCTGGGTGGTCGCCTCTCCCTCCCAGCAAGCCCTCCGCCATGTCAATGTGCAGCTGAGGTAAGTCTTGGCCAGGTTTTTGTCTCTGGTGTGATAAAGTGTATTGTAAAGTATATATTGACCACTGAGGAAGACCCATGTGGGTCGAAACATGTTTGGCCTGTTCATGTACAGTTAGATATGTATATGTTTAGTTTTTACTTTGTTTTTAACATAATATTGGTACACTTTAAAAAATATTTGTTATAATTTTTAATATTGTTTTACTATTGTTTTACAGCTCAACTTTTGAGTTCCTGACTTTGTCTGAGTTTCTGTTCCCTTTTTGGCTTTGCCTCTGGCGTGATAAGAGAATGGACCCTCCTTTGGCCTTTACCAGGATTTTAGAAAGTGTATGTTCTCATCCAACATGTATTTGGAGTCCTTGTTCTCTTTAATAAACAACTGACATTTAACGCTAATAAGTTTGAACTCTTTATTGTCTCCCAGGTGGTGTGATTAAGTAAGATACTGGTATGATACTGTTTCTGAGAGAAGCAGGCAGGTTTTGACTGTGCTTAGGCAATAGGAAAAGGCTTCAAAATGCAGGGGAAAACTCAGAGAAAGCCCAGGGTGGTTTCCATTTTTCTTTCTGACAAGGCATCCAGAGTCAAACCAAAGCTGTAGAGCTTCAGGAAGTGCTGAAGTGCATAGTGGGGGCTATTGGCAGACAGAAAGAGGACAGTCTACTGGGGGATGGGTTAAGATAGAGCATATGGAGGCAGCTCTGTTAGGCTCTTAGCCATTTTTTCTGCCCTTTAGAAGAAGAGGGCATCCATCTTAGCTCAACAAAACAACTATAAGCATATGGTCCTGAACAGTGGGACCAACATAATGAATGACCCCAAAATGATTGCACGTCAAACAAATTATTACTATCTGCAGGAATATGTAAGAGTGAGGAGTTAAAGGGTTTTTGTTTATCACCTTATCTTTCATCCATGCTTAGTCTGTTGTGATTTCAGATGCCATATGTGATTTTTATTTTCCTATTAAACTTCCTTGCATTTTTAATGTGGTTGTGATCCACATTAAGCCTCTGTTTAGTCCACTTATACCAGGAGCAAAAAGGGGAGAACTCACACCTATTCTGCATGGCAGCAGCCAGGCAAAGCCGCAGCCAGGAGTTTGCAATGAGGCCGTTTGTCCAGCCACTTCCTGTGTTGACATGGGGGATGGTTTTTGGGCAGCGGACTCCATCCACCCCTGATTTCTGCATCCACATGAGGCAGCTATGATGTAAAGTTTCCACCATGATGGCGGCAGTAGACGGAGGTTACTTTCACAAAGATGGGATTGTGTAACAATGCAATCCCACCTTCGTGAAAAAAAATTGTAATGCCATAGTTGGCTCCGCATAACTGCAAATTGCTGTGGAGCTGACTAGGGCATTTTCTGTCCCTTCTGAGATACTGTATGAGAGGGAGGAATTGGGGCTCAAAGGCCCAACTCTTCCCTTCCACATGAGACTGCACTGGGATAGGTGCCATTGGCCCCTAGTGAAAAAAAAGGAATGCAAAAATATCCACATTCCCTTCACATGGAGCAATGGAGAGCCTAAAGTGGGTCTGGACTGGGAAGGGGATGGGATGGCTCCAATGTCATGTGGAGGCAGGGATTAGCCCCACTGCCAGACAAGCACCGGCTCAGTTTTTTCTTCTCTTAGACTGTTTATGCCCTGTGAACTTTAGTGCCCCAGCTCCTATGCAGGAGCAGAAATTGGGGGTGGATGAGGTGCAGCAGGCCAAGTGCTCCCCCATGTGGGTGCAGGAAGAGGTGGGGCAACCTGCCATGACTAAAACTCCAGCCTGCAGCCTGGCATGAAACCTCCAGTGCATAAATGGCCATGCAGAAACAAGTATCCGTGGTTACATTCTACTTCCCTACGGTGTTCAATTAAGTAATGAACATGAAAAGAGATGTAGATGCAAACAGGAAGCTAAGCCTTTTGTTGTGTATGTAGACAGTCTGCTCAAGAACTGCAGCATGTAATTGGAAGATCCCAATCCAAATGTGTATTAGAACATTCTTATGGACCAATCAGATGGCTTTGTTAAGGGACAATCATGTTCCTTGGCAGGCCATCTCAATCTCAAAATGTATATAAATTAAGAAATCCCTGTGTTTACTGTTCAGTGGTTCTTATAGGAGTTGATGGTGAATAACGAGCTGTGTTTTCAAAGAAATCTGCATCTGTGCCTGCTGAACCCATAGACTTAACACCTTAAATGGCAAAGTTGCAGAAGAGGCTTAATCTCAAACTCTCAAGTGGAACAATCCCCTAAAAAACATTGCTTGATAGTGGTAACAGCCCAGAGGTGGGAGTATGATAGGAACCATAGACCCTGGCTAGTCTGGAGACCCAGGATGGCTGCAGAATTTTCTCACAGCCACACAAGACAGAAATAAGTACCTGTGAGCCCAGTTTCCCAAGAAGACTTTCTCAGCAAATCACCATGGGGAACAGTCACTTTTCTTTGCTTTAAGGCAGAACACCCAACGTGGATTCTATCAAGTCAGCAGAGGAATATCATGTAGAGTTATAAAAACTAATTTCATCATTTGAATCCTCTACTGAAAAATAAATGACAGCACAGAGTCCTTATTTCTCTATTGATCTTATGTCTTTTGTTCTGGGCTATCCAGAAACATGTTTACTTGCTCAGTTGTTGTTGTTTTTTTAATGTAAATGAAATTTGGTCCAGGCACCAAGATGAGGGGAAGAGCATGAACTATACGTAGTCACCCTTGCAACACAGAGCAATCAAAATACTTTTTAAGCTGAAGAATAACAGATAGATGTCAAACCACTCCCAGGTCTTCATGATGCATTTATAAAAGATGCTTATAACACCTTTGAAGTTTCAGCTTATACAATAGTTTAAATTCACATACTTGAAACGGCTACTTATTCTTGCAAAATTCATTACAGCATAGTGCTAAACGCTTTGATCTTTTTGTAGCTGTCTGAACACAGACATATTTTATTATAACAGATTAATTTACTGAAAACGAGTAGAAAAGTAGGATAAAGTAACAAAAAAGAAGACTTGGCTCATTTTATTTGTGCTGTATCCAGGATAAGAATTTAGAAAAATGTTATAAAGGATAGAAGTACCTAGAGGAAAGAGAAAGACTCTGGAATGAGAAAGACCCACTTTTTAAAAATGTTTTAAAGGACAGGAATACTTGAGAGGAATGAGAAAGACACATTTAGGCAAATGTTATAAAATGGAAAAGCTGGAGAAGAATGAGAAAGACCTGGAGAAAGACCCAGCAGTTCCATGCTATATGTTCTAAAACATAGTAGAATGTCTGTCCTATAATACCCCATGTGGTTCATATTTATATTTTAAAAATGACAGAGATATTTCAAGTTTTAGGAAGTTTTCTAATTCAACTTTCCTTAGATCCTAAGCCTTTAATTAGGCTTTCTTCGCAATGGCCCTGGAAGGGTTTCACTGATTGAGTGGGAGTTAATTAATTTTTAATATATTTTTAAACTTTTTCATTTCCTAACCTGGAGCTGGCAACCATAGTAAGGCCTGATCACAATAAGTCGTCCCTCAACGTTCAGAAACAGGCTTGGAAAGGTTAGCTACAAGTTCCCCGTTGATCTATTTGGGTTTTGTTTTTGTTTTTTAAAGTAATTTTCTAGATTTCACTTTTTTCTGCAAACCTAACACTCTCTTCAGGTTTGTAAAAAGATCTGTCACCAACTGTCACAGTCACCAACGTTGCTATTAATAGAGAGTCAAGCTGAGACCCCCCAAAAGCTTGTGGAAAGGGTGCATACCTTTCTTTGCTTCATTCCTTCTTCTTCCTTCTCTAACAATCTTCCCCCTCTTTTTTCCCCTTATCTTATCTGTCAACCTACCCCATCTCTATAGAGCCTCTTGTGGCGCAGAGTGGTAAGGCAGCCGTCTGAAAGCTTTGCCCATGAGGCTGGGAGTTCAATCCCAGCAGCCGGCTCAAGGTTGACTCAGCCTTCCATCCTTCCGAGGTCGGTAAAATGAGTACCCAGCTTGCTGGGGGGTAAACGGTAATGACTGGGGAAGGCACTGGCAAACCACCCCGTATTGAGTCTGCCATGAAAACGCTAGAGGGCGTCACCCCAAGGGTCAGACATGACTCGGTGCTTGCACAGGGGATACCTTTACCTTTACCTTTACCCCATCTCTTTTCCCCCTGTTCTTTATCAATCTACCTCTTCCCTTTCCTGTTAATCTACCCTGTTCCTCCCTTTCTCCCACTTATCTGTCAACCAACCCCTATTTCACTCTTTTCTTCTATTCCTATTATCAGTCTACCCTCCATCTCTTTACCCCCACACCTTTTCTCCCTCAGTCTACCCAATCTTTGTTGATCTCCCTATCTGCACTCCCTATCTCATCCTTGGCATTCACATCCTCTACCCTTAATGCACTCCCCTGCTCAAAAGAGCACTCCTTGGCACTTCTCTTACCCCCATCTTTGGAGCTCTGTCTATCTACCCTCACCTTTGGCATTCCACTACCACACCATCCTTCTTATTCAGCTACCACCGTTGCGGTTTTCTCCACCTACCTTCCATCAGGCAGGTGACTTGGTGGGGGAATGGAAATTGTTGGAGGGAAAAACACTTCCCTTCCATCTGCTGCAGTTCCTGGCCTGCCATGCCATGCCATTCTGGGTCCAAACCAGCTCTCAAATTATTGCACTGCCAGTGCAGAGCCAAGCTTAGCTCCTGGGCTTCCATGACTCCATTAGGCCCCAAGCAGTTTATGGGCCACTGTGAGTGCAAAGTGGCTCCCAGGCTGCTGCAGTACCACCAGATCCAGCACAAGTCTTAGGTTTCCACACCACCACCATCTGGTGTTACTATGCCTCCACCACAGGACTCAGTGTAGTTCAGGCCTACTGCATGAGAAGAAAATACTTAGCAATGTAAAAATATTTGTATTATCTCCATCTGGATAAATAACAGGGAAATGTCAGTAGGCGTGACTGCTCACTGAACTGCTGCAGATTGGGTTTCAGTCTGACAAACTATCCAAATGGAGATTGCAAATTGTCATATTCAGTTTTTGCCTTTAGCCCGGCTTATTTCACTCTCTACTTCACTTTTAATTGCTTAATCCTGGATTATGTAAACATTCTTTGCATATCCACTAAGCATAGGTACTTTGTTGTCCAATAGGATCATCTTGATATACCTTCGATATGGGGGATTTTGTTGCAAGAGTAACATTTTGAATAAGGATAAGAGTTAGTGGCATCAATTCTAGGAGCATCAATAAAGTTGATGAACAGAGAACAAAACTTGCAGAACAGAAATTTTATAACATATTTTACACCAAATATGAGAGGGAAGATTCCTTTCTTGGGATAAAAACTCTAGGAAATGAAGAACAAGGGATTTTTAAAAATCCATGGGATTTTCCAAATACCAGCAACATGTGAGAAGCAAATAAAGATTTTATTGTGTTAAAATTGCCAACTGAAAGTCCCTTAGTAAAGAATGGAAAAGGAGCTAATTATTTCTGAAATGGCAAAATGATATACAGCCCAACTCCTGAAGGCTGAAATTCTCACAGCTTGCAACTGATGGTGATTAATAATTAGAAGGTGACAGTCTGAGAATTGATCATACTGTTTTGTGTACCAGAAAGCCACTGACACGGGTAAAGTTAAATCCTAATTGATTTTGTGAGTCAAGGTAATAATTGGTGATTTACAATAAGAGCTTTTTATAGTTCAAAAATAAATAAAAGCTTTGATTCACCATTGTTAGAGAAAATGGCTTGAAATGGCTGTAGTCTTTTCTCCAAAGTTGGGAACAGTATGTGGTACAAGGAGAGAGCACCTTCCAGCAGCAGGCCCAGAAATGTAGGGTTCCACAGGGAACTATTTTCTCCCTGATGCTACCCAACATCAGGGTCAGGACTTTTTCAGCTCTGGCCCCAACCTGGTGGAATGCTTTGCCATCTGGGACCTTAAAGAATTCTGGAAGACCTGCAAAAATGAGCTCTTCTGCCAAGCCTGAGAGCCGTCGTGGTGGAGAGCTGGGTTGGATTCCCCATTCCTCCACATGCAGCCAGCTAAGTCACCTTGGGCTGGTCACAGTCCTATTAGGCTCTCTCACAGAGCAGCTCTCAGCCCCACCTACTTCACAGTGTTTCTGTTGTGGGAAGAGGAATGGAAAGCATTTGTAAGCCATTATGAGACTTCTTTGGGTTGTGAAAAGTGGGATAAAAAAAAGCAATCCTTCTTCTTTGTCTTCTTTGTGTTCTTCTTCTATGGTTAAGACCCGGTATAAATATCAAGATACTGGCCTCCCTGGATGAGAACCCATCCACCAGTATAAGCCTCCTCCAAGCTCTGATCAATCTCATAAAGGTGCAGCTTTTTATAACAGAAAGTGGTTCAATTGTTTGTATTGATTTGTATGATTATTTTAAAGTCAGTTGTTATCCATGCTGAGTCAGCTAAGGAAGGTGAGTTAGAAATAAAAATGTATCTTATTGTTATTATCTGTAACTGTAGAGCGGTAGTAATAAAAGGCTAAGGGGGGTTGGGGTGCGCCCAGTCCGGGATGGGGAATGGCGGGCATTGGCCCTTGGCCCCGGAGTCAGGAGGTGCGCAGTGCCAACAGTCAGCCAAATACTTGGACTAGAGAATAGCAAAGCCAACCATCTTGAAAAATCATAAACTAATCAGCATTTTGAACAGGGAATGTCAAGAAACTATGCAGGGGTATAAGCTAATTTGCAAACTCACTTTCTGGAAAATTCCACTGTCATAATAATTGCATTAAAATTGTAAAAAACCTCAGCTGAAATACTCTTTTTAGAATCACATGAACTTCAGCTTTGGAAAAAGAGTACCTGTAAAAAGAGGGCTCTCTGACTATACTTCAATGCAGTGATTATTCAGTTTCATAAATGATACACAAATATTTGAACTGAGGCAAATCACAATGGTTGTTTTCTCAGAAGTCCTATACAATCACATTGAAGGCTTATCTACAGTTCAAATGAATATTCTGAGCAGTTTAGCTTCTGTGCAACACAGCACCTCATACCTATGAATCAATCAATGTTGGCCCATGTGCACAATTTACTGGATAGCTGCACTTAGATGTTCTCCTGAGGGGCAAGAATTTGTAATTTAAAATTAGCTATATTGGAGGTGCAAATAAGGACTTTGTGCAGCAGTAATTCATGTCATTTATCATGTTAGCACATTATACTTCAGACTTGTTATTTTATTGGTGCTGCTTGATGGGTTATTAAACAGGGTTTATTGTGTGTGTGTAGGGGGGTGTAATTTTGTTATTGTTGTATATTTGTACCTAAAGTTCACTGTTCTGATCTGGGCAAAAGTTTCATACAAATATTATTTCTTTACCACCAGGGGTCATATTAGATGAGAGCATACTCCTGAGTTAGCCAGAGATATGTGGAGCTATTTTAACCCTTTATTTACCTTTTCAAAATTGTATGAGAATCTGATCTTGCTGGAGACAAAACTCCCCACGCCACCCCAGGGCTATCTAATTTTGAATTAATTAGGGATGAGTACAAACTGGGGGGGATCTGGTTTGTTTTGTGGCTCACTCACAAAACAAACCACAAACCAAACCGGTACATGGGTTCACAAACCAAACTGGTTCATAGCCCTACAAACCGTGTTAAAAGAGACCACAGTCCCTTTAAATGCAGTTTCCAGAAAGCTTGAAAAACAGCTGACCTTGCAAGGAGCAACTTGTTCCCTGCAGCTCAACTGATCTCGCTTTCTTGTGCACTTCCCCCTCCAAAAAAAGAACAGATGACTTGAAAAGGATTTACCTCATAGCCAACCCAGCTTCGGGCTCTCTACTGCAGCCTCTACTGCAGCTCCAATGAATCAGAGACTGTTGGGTGCAGTCTCCCTGACTGTTTCTGCACTAGTGGTATCATTAGGTCTTGCATTTTTACAGGGTTGACTTTTTCATCCATTACAATACTAAAATTTGCTTTTTCAGCTGCAGTCCCAAATTGCCGAGGGGGCAATTCCCACCCCACAGGAAAGGAATTCCCAGAAAACTGGATTGCATCTTTTCAAGCAAGACCTAATATGGGTCTTCCTGATGCAGAAATACATGTAATCAGTTTTTTTCCCTGTGATCACCATTTTGAATTGGTTGGGAACACTCCTTTCGTCACCACCCTCTCTTCTCCTCCCTCCCAAAAACATCTCCCTTTTATTTTTTTTTAAAATGGAGTGATCATGTTACAATGTTGTTTCTAAGTTTTAAAAAAGCAGTTTTGCAGTCTTACACAGCAGTGTTATAATGTTGTGACATCATAACTCAGGGCATTAAAAAATGCATTCAGGAGATTCTGGGGGAAGGTCAACAAGGGTACAGTTTGGTGCCTTTAAGGGGCACAATGAAAACAAAGGTGCAAGCAGACACCATTTTTGCAGTGATAGTAGGAAAATTCAATGGAACTCCATATTCAGACAGACTCTGTAATGGTGGCAATAATAAAATCAGTTCTATTAATCATTTTTTACTGCATCAAATGTTCAGATTTAAGCGCTGAACTGATATCTTCATTATCTTCAGAACTTTGTCTCTTTATAAGGGAAATCATTCTGGTTACTTAGACATAAAGATAAACTACTTTGTGTGAGGTGAAATTACTAGCAGCTGTTGTTGTTACATGACAACATTTGAACCATCCCTTTGTGAAATAAATGCATAAAATGCTCTCTTCAGGCCCAACTGTGAATGATATAGAACAGCCTTTTTCAGACCATTGACTGTGGAGGAGCCCCTAAAATATTTTTTCAGGCTTTGAGGCATCTTGGAAGTGATACCAGCTGACCATGCCTTTAAAAGTGGCATCAACATTTGCACCCTTCCACTGCCCGCCTTTACTATTACTATAGAAACTCCACCTCATGTTGGCTGGAAGGAATGGCAGGAGCCAAGAAGATAGCCCAGAATTCCCCATACCATGCTGTGACTTACTTTCTCCCCCCCCCCCCCAGATTTTTATACCCACAGCCTACTCACCAAGCCCTCTGGGTCGAGGTGGCCATGGCAAGATGCAGCCTTGGTTAACTACTACGTCAAGTGGGATTTTATTGGAGAGATGGCCAAGGTATATATGTGATTGTATTACTGCACAATGTCTCACTCTATTACTGCTAATAGAGTAACTCGTATCTTTGTGGGTATCCAGGAAGGCTTTGGAGCATATTGCACTCTTTAAACATAAAAAAAATTGAAGCTGTTGAATTCCTTAAAATGTGTACACTATATTTTGAAAGCTCAAAAATAATCACTTTAGAATGAAATGCAGCTGTTAATTAAAAAGAAAAGCTGCCCACAGTTGAAGAATAATTACATATCTATTCAAGCGTTCAAAGCAACCTGCAACAGTGTTTTCTGTCTTCAAGTATTTATTACCCTTTTTATAGCATTAAAGTTGTTTGCTTATAATTGGTCTATAACAAATTATGTAACCTGAGAGGAAATAATGGGCTCTGTTGCAGGCCATTAATTTTTATGGACCAAAAGTTGACGTTTTTGCATATGTAGTCTGGAATTTGCATGACAGGAGGGTTTTCCTTTCATGGATTTTACCTTATTCAAAATTACCTGAGTTTAACTGAACAACAAAATAACAGATGAATATCTTTCATTTTAATTACCTCAAATGTTTGTACAGAGATCTGCTTGATAGAACAGCTTGATGTTACTCTCCAACATTTCTGAATAATCTGTTTCTGAAATAAAACCCATCTAAACCATAACAGATTAATTTGTATAAAGCTCTAGCATTGAATATGAGATGGAATGACCTGCTCTTTGAATTGTGATAAACTGTCAAGAGAAGGTCTACTGGGATGTCAAGGCCTGTTATTCTCAAAGAGGCTTGAAAGCTTTGTGAATGAAAAGAAAGCAGATAGGGAGGGGAATAATGGTGGAAGCGTGTGTGGGTAGGTGTGATTTCCCCATGAGCAAAACTGAAAATGTTAATAGCAGAATAACACTATAAACATTTTGCCTTGGCAGACCATTTTCCTCTTCTGTTAGCAGTCAGACCCATCCTCTCACTGAGGGGGAATGTACAGCTTCAATACACCCCTTCAATACCCTCTCTAATATCTTGTGTAATACGCTACCTGGCCTACACAAAAATGGATGTCATCCAGAGACAAGCCTTGACATGTAGTTTGGGAATAATCCATAACTGAGACTCTCACACCTAAACTGGATACCAGGCATCCATTTACCTGGAGATATCACTGTATAAACTTGAACACCTGTATTCCAAACCATGTGCTCTACAGTAAAGTTTTTCCCTGCTTGCTTCACCAAAAATAGAAAACTCACCAGTTCTCTTGACGATTGTAATAGATACTTTCAGATTTAGTATTTTAATGGCCAAGTTAACAGCAAATTCATAGTGCAGAGGTCCCCAAACCTTTTTGGCCCTCATTTGGAATTTTGAACAGGGGTAGAGAACATGAATCAAAAATGGCTACCATGGAAAGCAGACAATAAGACAGGGGAATAAAAATAAATTAAGGAAAGCCCACAGTGTGTGAAAGAAACACTGGAGATTAAAAATGAGGAAAGCCTGTGAGAATGACCCACACATTGACTAAGGAAAGTGTAGTATTTGAGCTGGAGGCAAAATGCTAAACAAGTTAAAAAGATATAGAAATAAAAAGATAACAACATTAATTACAGGTTAAAGGTAAATAATAATTCATATGTTCATTACGTTGTAAATGACAGAAGCTGTTTGTTTAAGTATAACGTTTCAGGGGTATTATTGATATAGTACGTGACCCAGATTGCCTAGAAGTTATCTGATTGTTACCAGTATTACTGTGGTCAGATTGGAATTTAGAGGAGGCTAGTATAAAATAACTAGTCTTCCAGAATCTGCTATAACTTGTAGGTTCCAAGTCCAGAATGCTATGATGTTATGATGAGTCAAAGATTTATATTAGGCCACAGCCTAGTGGCCACAAATTTACTTCAAGCGTATGGGATAGTTGGCAGCCATCAACATCTCACCCTTTCCTGAGGGAAGAAACATTTAAAAGAGAGAAAAATATTCCTTCTACAAACTGGCATGGAAAAAGGCTGCTGGAAAAGAGTTGAAATGGAACTACGAAATCTATTTTGGTTGATTCTTTACATATTAATTGTATGGCAACACACCATTGATAAGTGAAGGTTGACATTTTTACCTTTTACCATTTTTAATATGAAAAAAAAATCTGGATCCTCAGTCTTGAAAGGAATAATACCACCCCACAGGCTTCCTCAAATAAATATTTTTAATGATTTCCCTTTTGTCTTTTATGGCAAAATTTGAAAAGAGAATAGCCTTTATTCCTACTCTGCACAAATGGAAAGAAAATGGTTAAATACGTTGATGTAAAGTCCATGAAAGCACCTGCAGGGACCTGAGAACTACAGTTTCAAAAGTATCACCCTAAAATACTTATAGGTGGAGAGACAAAATGCTCACTTAATTCAGCATAAAAATATTTTAGTGGTCTTCAATAATATGAAGTATATATATATATATATATATATATATATATATATATATATGCACTGCCTTTCTTCTCAATGCAGGTTCTCAAGGCAGTGAACAATTAAAAACTGAGAGAGAGATGCACACATACATACATGTGCACATGTATCTACATATATCTATACATACATGTACACATGTATGTATACACATACATACACACACACACACACAAAGACTGT
Source organism: Paroedura picta (assembly GCF_049243985.1). Classification (NCBI taxonomy): domain Eukaryota; kingdom Metazoa; phylum Chordata; class Lepidosauria; order Squamata; family Gekkonidae; genus Paroedura; species Paroedura picta. Next base: position 53,993,216 of record NC_135377.1, read on the forward strand.
TTCTGCATTAGTGATAGCATTTGGATTTTCAGGGTTGACTTTTTCATCTGTTTCCACACTAAAATTTGCTTATTCATGTGCAGTCCCAGATTGCCTCCTCACTTGCCCCAAAGCAAAGGAATCCCCAGAAAACCAGATCACATCTTTTAAAGTGAGATCTAATTCGGTCTAATTTCGCGCTGCCCAATGTGGAAATGCACACAATTGGGTTTTTCCCTTCCCTTCCCTGCTCCCATTGTGCTCCAAAGACCTTGAGACTTCCCACCACAGTTTTGCCACCTAGATTGTTCCTAAGGCCATCCTCCCAGGAGACCATGCAACTTCCCTGACACTCTGGCCTTCCTGTAAACAAGGGGGACAGCTTCAGAACTTCCACCATTGTCTGCCTGCCAGGAAGAATCTTGGGTGGCGGGAGGGTTACTGGGAATGTCTTAGTCTATGCTCAGCACTGTTAATCTTAGTGCCTTTAGATCTTCTCAGGTCCAGAAAAAATGTATCTATTCACTGATTTAAAAAAAAATGTAAAGACAAGTTCTCCATATGTTTCATCAGTCTGAGTGTTAAATCTCCATCAAATATAAGTAGAACTGATGGGTACATATCTCCATGTTTCTGGATACAGATGTTCAAAGTACCCCATTAATAAATCAATGCTGATTTATGTATGGCAGATGGATATATGTGTTAATCTAAATGAAAGACAGATTTTGTAATTGTGAGGGTGAAGCCACAGCATAAGGCAATGCACTTGGCAGCACTGTGGCTTTGACCAATTGCGAGGCAGGAGGGCAGTCCTTGGCGCACAAAGAATATCAACACACTGGTTTTTACTTTTGGCGTAAACTGGCCACAGCTTTAATTTAATAAACATGCGTGAAGGTGCACCAATGACTGCACCTCCCCTGCTGCTGTCAGCAGACAGCAGCCCCACAGGGAGGGAAACCCATCAGCAGGCCTGCCCGCAGAGCCTGAGCAACCAGCCAGTCAAACTTCCGCTAACCATCAGGCCTGCAGGAACCTGGGAAGGCAAGCATAGGAAAGCCTCACTGGTGTCAACCTCTATTGGACCTCTCCCATCCACCCTGCCATGTGACACAGGCAACTCCCCAGATGGGATGAGGTCCCGGATCACATGTTAAGGGAGCTCCCACAGGAGCTCCCACAGGAACAGGTTGCGCCCCCACTAAGGATCTGCCCCCATACAAAACCGCAAACTGTGACATACAAAGACAAAGAATGAACAACCGATAAAGGTACCAGAAACAGGGAGGCAGGGAGGGAAGGAAGAAGCCAGCCAGAAGGAACAATGATGGCAAAGGAGACTGTGTGGGTATGCTGGCCTTCTTTTAAACCTGCCACTCGTTGCCCACCCCCGCCCCTTTCTCTCACAGGGATCTGCGAGAGCCAAGCTGCGCACGCATGCATGTGCAGGAGCCCACTCAATTCTTTTTGACTCCTCTGCATGTCGCCATGCCAGCCGTGTGCTGATGGCCACAGCTGTATTTAACTAGTAGAGATCAAACAGGCAATTCATGCAGAGGGTTGACCTAGTTTAGGTTTTTGAAAGCCTCGAAGGGATAAGCAGTGAAGGAATGACTTTGCTAAGCTGCCAGATTCATTGAAGCAGAACTGTATTGTATCTGGCTAGAAATGTCATAGTTTCTTGAGATCCTATGCTATAACCCCATCCGCCCATGTTCCAAGACAGGATTTTCACTTTCCATTTCCTGACACTGAGTCAATCATTGCTCTTCTGAAATGGAATAATAACACTGGGATCCAACCCACAGGCTTCCGATGAGGATTGAGGAATCATGGCCTGCTCCCTTAAATAATGTTGCCCAAACGGGCTCGTGTTAACTTTTCCTTTCAGCATTGGTGGTGTTAAAAGGCATGACATTTCATTGTCGTTTGTCAAAGGTTCATTCTCAAAAGGTGGCAGGTTTTTATATGGCCATGCTCAGGACCTTTAATCCAGGGTGATTTTTAAAATAAAAAATAACAGTTAGAGCATGAGTCAGAGATTGTAGACTGGCTGACATTTAGTTTCTTCCTGGAAGGGCAAAACACCAGAAGAAGCAATGTATGTGGCTATTCGCATCCACTTGCTGAATAAACTCCTTTTCAGGCTGGTGGGCCTGGTACCCTTGCTGAAAGCCATGGCTCAACCTGGAAAATAAAACCTGAAGGGAAACTCCAGGAACATGGTCCTTCCCCCCCAGTTTTAATGCATTTTGAGTATCAAAAAGCAAAAATAATTTAACAGTAGATAAATTGGATATACAAGCAGCTGATTGATCTTAATAAATTTGCCTGTCTGTTGAAGGTATTATATTCTCCATCCCCCACCCTTAATCTGATGCATTGTTTTGTGTTTGTCGATGTGCTTCCCACTGGGCCGTACACTGGGTGCCAAATTGTAGGGCAAGCTCAGAGTCCAAAGTGTAGTCCTTAGAGTCAGAGTCCAAAGTGTAGTCCAAAGGGTCCAACAAGGGAGATGGGCAGCAGGGACAAAGTCAAGAGATGAGCTGGGATCAAGGACTGGAGAATAAGTTCCAAAGCCATGCTGTGGTCAAGTGGCGAAGGAGAAGAGACAAGAGCCAAGTCAGAATTGGGAACCAGGAATGGAGTCAAGAGCCAAACCAAAGTCAGGAATCATGAAAAAAGCCAAGGAGTCAAGTCGAAGTCAGGAACCAGGAATGAAATCAAGAAGTCAAACCAAAGTGCTTGGCTTGAGTAGTGCATCTGGGTTGGCTCATCGGGCAGCTCATCAGACAGCTTGTCAGGAGGTGCAAGAAATGTGAGCATGACAGTTGACTTGTACATGTGATGTGGTGTTAAAGAAGGTAAATGCAGGCTTGGGCAGTATCATACTGCATTGGTCAGACCACAACTGGAGTACTGTGTGCAGTTCTGGAGGCCTCACTTTAAAAAGGACATGGGCAAAATTGAGAGGGTTCAGAGGAGATTGATGAGAATGATCCAGGGCCTGGGCACAAAGCCCTATGAGGAAAGGCTGAAGGATTTGGGAATGTTCAGCTTGGAGAAGAGGAGGGTAAGAGGGAACACATTTGCTGTCTTTATTTGAAAGGTAGACACTTAGAGCAGGGCACGGAAAGGTTCCTGTTGGCAGTGGAAAGTAATGGGTATAAACTACATGGAGAACAATATTGGCTAGATATCGGGGGGGGGGGGGAATTCACAATCAGACTAGTTCAGCCATGGTATATTCCTCCTAAGGAGGTGGCGAGCTCCACCTGTCAATGTACTCTGTGAATATTCAAAAGCTGAAGTGATTTTCAGCCCTACCAAAAACAATTTGTGAAAATGTTCTACTCTTTCTACTTAGCTTTGCTCCTAGTGACTATTGCTTTTATGGTAAAACTCCTTTAGACACTCTGGATTGTATTGCATCAATTAAACCAGGTAAACTACATCTTTTATTTACTGTAGAGGCTGACAGGCAATAATCAAGGTTTGCAAATGGTATCACAGAAGAACCAATAACTATTGTGAACACTTTTCCCCAAATCCCAATGAGTAAAAATACAAGATACAGCTATACCAACACATATACCTTAGATTTCCTAAGGACTGTGGAAACACAGTACTGTCTTTAACCTCAAGTTAACCATTTCTCTATATGGTAAAGGGCCCAAGTATAGGTGATGGATTTGATAACAGTGCCACAAAAATGTGGCCGTCTCATGTGCTACTACCTTCCTTCTGTAATGTTCTGTTCAACCCTCTCGTGTAACATCCCACTGTTCATTTCCCCACATTCATCTCACTTAATCTGTTCCTCGGCATGGTCAGCAGCAAAAGGAAATGTGGTCGCCAAAGGATCCGCTGGCTCGACATGATCAAAGCTGATACAGGGATGACCATGAACCAACTAAAATAAGCAGTTAGAGACAGGGGCGCATGGCAAAGACTTTCCTATGGAATCGCCGAGGGTCGGACACGGCTGAATGGATAACATCATCATTGGTGGTATGGTATTTGTACATAAAGGTTATAAAGACAGGAAAACTTGGTCTTGGGTTGAATTTGTTTGTGGTTTTGGGTTCTTTTATTTCTTTTTTTCTTTTTCTTTTTTTGTATGCCTGTACTGAACATAAGTACTAATTCTAGCCAAAATTGCCACTCAGCAAATTTCAAAACAGCTGCCAAGTAATTGCCAGTTTGGAGTGCCAATTCTTTTTGTATGTGATACACCAGCCCACTCTCTGAGCTGTTGTGATTTTCTGACATACACAAGCTGTACTTCTTATAGTCCTCTATGGAAATGAGAAGACTCAGGGCTCCCTGCATTATTGGATCTGACCTTTTAATGGCTTTCCAGCCTGAGCAGAAGTCTTAAATTAATGCATCAATTTGCTAATGGTTTTCATGGCTTATTGAATCAAATGCCACTTCAAAATCAATAAATACCTTATTCCACCTAGTGGCATTCAAGCAGAATTTATGCATCTATTGTAGAGTCATAAAACAATTGTCAGATCTCCTTCCATAGAAAATCAATGGTCCTTCGGCTGAAAAAAAAATCTTTGTCCAATATAGAAATCCAAATTTGAAATAATCAAATATGTATTTTCCTGTGCTGTCTCACACAGATTAATCTAGAGAAGACCAATAGTTTTGCTAGAACCTTCAAACAAAGGACTGTCAATCAAAGTTGTCAGATAAGACTCAGCTAGAATGGAATCTTTATAGAAGCTTTATTATGCTGTTCAGACAATATTAAGGGCAGAATCTCCTGAGGTAATACTGAATGCTCAGATGGGAAATAAGTCAAAGATTCTTTGTTGTGGTTAAAAGTTCCAAAATAGAAGTAGCACAATATGGGAATATTTGCAATCTAGTTAAAATATTCCACACATTTCTCAATGGTTTCCTTTTCCAAACAAGAATTTCACACTGGATGCCTCTGTTCTCTCTCAGTAAGAGTGGCCTGTCATTCTGCCATGGCTGATACTGTCTGGGCCCCATTTATTCCTCCCCATTTACCATGATGAAAAACAAAGATTAAACAGCTAAACTAGTGGCTAGATTAATAGCCATGTCTATGGCACCTTGTGTTTCAGAGTTCTTCAAACATATGAGGATACCGGGGAAAAGTAAATGGATGAATTCCTATCATCCTTCATAGGTAACACAATCCACCTAGTTTTATTTAGTCAGATATACACTGCACAAATTGTAGGCGAGATTATGCTTCACTTCACAAAAGCATCCAGTAAACCAAACACAATTCTTCATCCTCTATTCAGTGACATTCCAGATGGTGCTTCACATGTTGAAATCTGCTTTCAGTCTTGTAAAGGAATAAATAGTAGGTACACTGCTGATCCAGCAGGGCTTCTGTTCTTACGTTGTCAAGATCCTTTTTTTTTTTTCAAGAAGGTGAAAAAGTAGGGAGAAAATAGAAAGTATACAAATATATGTTCAGAAATAAATTATCTATTAGGTCAGGAAGACAAAAATCTAGAGATTTTATGTCCCCTTTTCCCTTCCTCACCTAGGACCAAAATAGACATCATGATAAAAGCACAGCTGTAACCAAAAAAGCCAGCTGCATGCCTAAGGGCATTTCCACATGGATTCAGGTTTTTTTTCTCTTGCTTTCCCCACAGCATCGAGGTATATTTTTCACCTCCTGCAGTTTCCCTCTCTGTTCTCTGATCTCTCTCAAACCTGCTTTCTTTTGGAAAGGTCGCTTTAAAGCTGAGATGGATGACATGTGGGTCTACTTCTCTCAGTACCAAACTAGGGACATGTCCCACAAATGAGTTAATGCTGGAATTAGCTGAATGTGGAATTACAGTAGTGGATATTGCACCCTGGCAATCATTCACTTCTTAGACATTCCCATCTGCATAAGGTGTGGATAGACTTAGTATTACCATCCTTTCCACATACAAAGCCAAAACAGAGAATAAAAAGTGACCGAGTAAGTATTTGAATACACATTCACCTCTGAAGTTGCCCAAACAGTTGCACATTGATGAACTTTTATTGAAAGAGCTAAGTCACTGTAGGTAGGCAAGTAGTTGTGAGTTCCTGCACTGTGCAGGGGATTGGACAAGATGACACTGGAGGTCCCTTCCAACTTTATGGTTTTACTAGTTTCAAAGCCTGTTCATAAGAATGGGCTTTGCAAGGATCCTCCCCGTGAGCTTCCCAGATGTTTTCCAGGCCGCCAAGAAGCGCTGAGGGCCAGGGTGGGTATGGGGGGTGGGGGAGAGGGAGCGCTTCCTGGGGGCCTGGCAAGCACACCCGGGGCCTCGCAGAGGTGCTTACCAGGCCCCAGGGAAGCAATCCCTCTCCCTTAGGTGGCCCCGTGGCCTGATGACTTTCCAGGGGCCTGGCAAGCAGACTCAGGGCCTCGCAGAGGCCTTGGGTGTGCTTTCCAGGGCTTTGGGAAGCACTCCCCCAGCCCCCCTGCAGCTGGATGGCTCCCTGCGAGGTCCCGGGTGTCCTTTGCGAGGCCCCGGTGTTACCCAAATTGCTGGACACGTGTCCTAAAACACGTATCTTTGAGCTTGTGGGGAATATTAGCTCAAATGCTGCGAGAGGGGGGGTAACTTAGCGTTATCGGATCGTTACCTTTGTATACGAGGGTTATTCCACCTGTAGGAACTCAAGGCAAACACAGATTTAAATGGTAAAATGTTAATATAAGCTTTTATTGAAAGGAAAATAACAAAAGTACACACAAATAGCTAACACACATACAAGCAGTCATATAGAGAAGGGGGAGGAAGAGTGGAAGGCTTGATAGTTACCTGTCCGAGGAGTGGTGGGTCAGAGGAAGGAGCACGAACCAGCGTGGGAGGTCCCGGGTTGGAAGACACTCCGAGTGGCTGTGTGAAGCCACAGTTTTTATAGGATTTTGGGAAGGGGGCTATGTGACAAGGCTCAGGTAAGCATGTGCTGGAAGTTTCCAGGGTCCCCAGAGATTAGGACAATACCTGGCCAAGTGGGGGGGGGGTGATGGCCGTAAATGGATTTGGATAAAGGTATTAATGGCTCTGAGGAAGAGAGCCATCAGGTCTAGCTGGCAGGGTGTGGGGAGGAAATATCCCCTGGCAGAGGGGCCAAGTGTGAAAAATGTTGCAAGACAAAGGATTTTCCTAGGAGCCCTTAGGCAAACAGGAAGAAGCCAGTCCACTCACTTAGAAATACAATGGGGGGGGGAGGTCGAGAGTAGGGCATGGAGGCACCTGGATTTCCAAACCTGAGGCAGAGAGCACGATTTCTAAGATGGAGTCTGGCCTGGCTTGGCTGACCCTAGCAGTGCCATGGCTTTAGCTTAAGCCTAGACTATTGTGGGGTGCCATTGGTTATAGAAGACAGTGTGCCAAGGCATAAGGCAGGGATCCTGCCATGCGTAACATTCCCCCCCTTCTGTAGTGAATTATATGTCCAATTTATTCACTACAGACCAATGTATAATGCGTTAGTGGCGGCAAAGATTGAAATTCAGACTAGAAATTCAGAGAGAAAAGTGGGGCCATCTTCTGCCACTACAAAAACTACAAAAACTTAAGCCAAATTAAAAACAAAACACATTTAGGAGGGGTTTGGGTGACTTAAGGGAAGCTGTGAAGTTGCTGTTCCTCTTTACCACAACCACTCAAAACTAAGTGTAACATACATGAACTATGAACTAGCTAAGCGTGAGGTCTCCACCATATGAATAAAGCAATGAACCAATGCAAACTAATACGTTGAGCAAGGCAAGCTAGCAAACAATAGACAAAAAGCAAATGCAGTGAAAACCAAATTCTATGCAGGCAGGAAACTATGGGCAGTACCTGAGCAATATTTTAGAATGCGAGCACTAGGCAATCCTAAAAATGCTGGCAATGAATATCAAGCAATTACTATGAAGCAAGCAGAAAGTGGTAGAAACTAAAAAGTTAGACAATGAACTAAGCAATGGCTTCTAATAAGCAATGCAATAAGAACAAGGTAAAGCTAAGCAATTTAGCAAAACTTATATACATATTTAAAACTGGTACAGGCACAATACAATAGACAGTGAGTTGAAATACAGGGCACAATACAATTTGGCATACAGACAATACAGTTTGAAAAACTTCCCCCCCTTGTCCCATTGGTAAAGGTGGGAGTGAAGCTGGAGATTCCTTGAATAGTTGAACATGAGGATTGATGAAGATGAGCAACTGGATCAGCAGTTGAATATGTTGATATATATATGCATATATATGTATAAGACATTGCTGGGTGATGTTTGCAAACACATAGAATGGTGAAGGAGGTTCCTCCATGGGGGTAAAAAGCAACTTTGGCGAGGATCCATTTTATGAGAGAGCCACTGGCAAGAGATTGTGGCAACAAGCAAATAGCTGGAGATGTGTGCAGGTCCGGGTTAGCTTGCAAGTTGATCTTCTTCCCCCCCTCGTGACTGAAAAGGCAGGGGAAGAGGCAGTAAAGGCACTAATCCAGGGCGTCAGAGGGTATGCAGGGTCAGAGATTGCACATAGAAGAAACAGCAGGCAGGCTGGGCAGTGAGGCTTCATAGAGCAGGAGCTGGGGTAAACAGCAAGCATCAGTAGTTCACCAGCAAGTAGGCTGGGGCAGAAAGTGCAGAGCAGCAGGTCATGACCACAGGAACACATCCATAGCAAACGCAGGCAGGGGATTGCTGTCATCTTTGACCAGGTCAGGTCTGGAGGTTGGCGAGCAGGAACAGCATGCAGGCAGGACCATCAGGAATTGGTTGTGATGCACAAGCCTGGAGCCTCCTTAGGGCAGACTTGGCAGACGTGGGTTGCAAGAATATTTGAGCGGCCCAAAGCGTCAACAGCACAGTGGAGCTGAAGAGCTCAAAGGGGAGACACCCAATTGAGAGAAGGACAAAGATTGACAAAAGTTCAATGGAGAAGTGTGTGCAGCTGCAAAGTCTGCTGAGGCTGGGCTCAAGTAGGCACACAGCCTGATGGATATACAGATTAGGAAAAATACTCAAAAATTTAGAGCTTTGAAGCCAATGAACTCAAATGAAAGATTGAGGCAGAGGGGTGCCCCCATAAGTGACTGTCAAAAAGATCTACTGTGGTGGGTGCCCACCATGACCTTACAGAGACTGAAAATAGAATTTAAGAGGAGCTAGATGCCATCTCCAGGGAGGGAGAGGGAGATTAGAGCGAAATTATAAGACAAGAAAAAGAAGAATTGCTAGATAGAGTCTGGTCAGTTATTTCCAAGTTAATAAGCACAAAAAGAAATAGATGCTCTGATATGCAATAGGTTAAAAGCATACTACAGAAAATCTACTACAGATTTTTCTCTATAAGGAACATAAGATAAATCAAAACACAAAAAGAAAGCTTCAAAAACAAAACTTTGATTGTGATCTATAAAGATCTTGCTATAAAGAGCACAAGAGAGGACTCCTAATTAAAAGAGGACTCAAAAGCATGGCAAAAGAATTTGCAAAATATTGTGGATTGACATAAACAATCTAAAAAGTTAGAGCACATAAGCACATTTCTAAAAGCAAAGGTTTCTTATAAAAATGAATAAAACAAATAACCTTAAAGAAAATTCAAGGATTGAGGAATAGAAACTTGTTTTTCAGACTGAAATCTGCCTGCTTGTAGGCCAGGCTGATTGGATGCCAATTGCTTCTTTTAAAAGTTACATTGGAGTAAAGAATGAATGAGAGGAACATGAAGATGAAGTCAGAGTCCCATTACACAATAGTGTGTCAAAAGAATGGTGTTTTTAAGGAGGAAAGACTGTTCCTCTGTACATACACAGAGTGCCTTTTCATAGGAGTCAGGCTGCGTGGAAGCCTGAGTACCCAAATGAAAGGTCTGTATGAAGCTTTCTAAATATATTCAAAACAAAAGCAAAATTGCAAAAACAGATTTTTAAACAAAATTGTCTTATGAAAAAAAGGAAAAAAAGGTGCTAACTGCCAATTAAAATTTGAAATAGGAAGTAAAAATGTCAGAGGGAAAAGCTATGGAGGGAATGCTTTTTCTCAAAGAGAAAATATTTCAAATATTAAAAGCAGCCAAAATTGTCTTAAAATAAAAACTAAAACAAAACATATCTTAGAACAGAACAATTTTACTGTACTCTCCCCCCCCCCCCCTAGATTCTCTCTGAGGTAGGGGTCAGTCTTTAAAGAAACAAAACTTCTTCCCTTCCTGATTTGAGAAGAAAGAATACTTTCTGTGCTGTTAAAGTTCCTTAGTTATGTAGATTATTTGCCTGGATAGGGGAGAGCAAGGCATGAGTCATGGGGCTGAGTGCCTAGGAAGGCAATTAGACAAAGAGAGTCTGTTTTAAGATTGCAAAATAGTGGCTGTTTCGGTGTGACTGCAACTATAGCTGGAGGCTCTACTAATTGCAGCCAAATTTAAAATTTGGAGGTTTAAAAGTAAAAATGGAAGCACAAATGTTGAACCATTATTGTGAACTTGGATTTTGGAACTCTGTACATGTTCAGAGGCAAGATTTACTTCCTGATTCTGTGATGGGGGAACTGAGAATATTTCCTCTTCTTTAAAGACAAGAGGTGAAGCTGGGTTACTGGATCTGCTGTATTTTCTTTTCAATTTATTATCTGTGTGGCTTTGGAACATTTTGCAAATGGGTTTTTACATTTAAAAGTTCACCCTGGAATTCCTTGTTTTTCTCATTAAGATCCTTAATTTCTAAATCTTGTTTCTGGGTAAGAGTTTTAAATTTCTCTATTTCCTTCTGCCAATCCTTAGGGGATTGAGAAGAAATTTCTATGGGGCTAGTTTTCTGTAGCTCACATCTAAGTATGTCTCTGTTCCTTTTCTCTCTAATGGCCTTTACAAAACCAAACATGAGTACAGATGTTGGTTGGTCATGATACTGGGACATGTCTGCTCCAGTATTTCTAAGTTCCCGCCATAGAAAAGTCCTGTTACTGATTCTTTTATTGCGCTGCTGATGGGCAGAATTTCTATTCTGGAAGTATTTAGGTTTGAGAGTATTTGGGGGGAAATTATTTGAAGGGAAACCATTTTGTGGCTTACTCCTTTCTCCTGGCTTTTGTTTGCTCCAGCCATTAGGTAGCTTCAGGGAGCGATTGTCTCTATTCCTATTAGAATTGGGGTGATTCTGATTAAAGCCGTTCTCCCTCTTGATCCTGTACTGAGAGTGGAGACCACTGTCTGCCTTAATGTTTAAATTTTTGGAGTCCTGGTTAGTGGGAAATTCAAGAGTACCTGATTCTCTAAGCTGGCCTGCAATGGGCAGCTGTTTCTGGATTTCCTGCCTCTCAGTTCTATCTGCAGGGGTTGTAACTAGAACTGGGTGGAAGGGAGCTGAATTTTCCCCTTGGGGTTCTATGAACATTTTGGGGGTTATTTCTTCTGGCAGAGGCTCAGAAGGTAGAAGGGGAACAGTCTCTGTATGAATTGTGGCAACTAGAGCCCTTTGGAGCTCTAACTGCTTTTCAAGTTCCTGCATTTTTCTATGGCATGCCTCATGGCTTACTTGAGCATGCTTGGCCACACTGTTCTCCCCTAGGAACTGTGCAGCTCCCTTGATCTTAACTTGCTCTGCTTCTAGCTCGAGAATGCGAGCCTCTGCTACCTCAGCTCTTTGCCTTGTGGCTTGGAGCTGACTTTCTAGTTCCTGGATGGTCTGAAGCTGATAAGCCTTCTCCACCCGTGCACTCAAGCGCTCAGTTCTCATGTCCTCCATCTCGTCGGAGAGGTGGATGATATGAGCTTCACGCTGTTCCAGGAGATCAGCTAACTGGGCCTCCCGTTGTTCGAGACGGTCAGTTAGTTGAGCTTCCTGCTCCTTCAATAGGGCATCCTTCTCCTCTAGGGCATGTTGCAGCTCAGCAATCTGGGCTACACTGTCCTGAAGGGCAACAAACATACCCCAAGTGGCATAAGAGTCCTTACTGCCACCCCCGAGCTTCCTGGTGTTACACCATTCTTGGAAAGCCTCGGTAAGGGTTTCCAGGGGGTTGGAGCTTTTGAAAGCTCCCGGGCGCCAGGGGTTCCGGCCGCCCTTCTTGGTCACCCAGAGTGTCAATCTGTCTGCCGGTTCCTTACGGGCAATCAGGCCAGTCAGATTGAATCTGGATGCCATTTCTTCCTATTAATTTCCAAGATCTTAAAGGGGACGGGGCTTGGTTTTCTGGCTTCTTGTCGCTGGGCAAGCAAGCACAGAGGGGATGAGTTTAGGGGCAGCCGCTGCTCGTCTCTTAAACAGCAGGGGAGAGAGGGAAAAGGATCCCGTGGAGTTTAACCTCTTACGGGTGTGGCTAGTTTGATTTTGGCTGAGAATGGCCGGGGCTCTTCTCAGTTCAGGGCAAAAACTACCAAAAAACCAAGCAGATGGCTGATTTTTCCAATCAAGGTTGCCGGAGCGCACTTGATCCTCGGGAAAACCACCGAAAACCTGAAGGTATTTTTAGGGAAGAAATCACTGGGGGATTTTCTTGCGGCTTCTATATCCTTCAAAGCGGCAAGGGGAAAAGGGGGAAGGGCTCCCGTCAAGGCACGTCCTTACGGGGTTTGGCTAGTTTTCTTATTTTATACCGAGATGGCCGGGGCTCTCTCGATTCAGGGACAAAACTACCAAGAAAACCTGAGGGTACCGGCTAATTTATTCGGTTAGGATCGCCCTGGCTTTCCTGAACACGGGAAAATTACCAAAACCTGGATCATCTGAGCTTCGCAAAGCCCGCTTGAGTTCTCGTGCCACTCCCGACACTTGAAACTCCAACTCCTGCGGCCGCAGGGCAATTTTGTGCTACAGAGAGCGACTCTGCTTGCACAGATTTTAGCAGTAGGGGGATTTTCCTGGTCCTTCCTACAGCTAAGAGGAATTTTGCCTAACGCCTTCCTACGCTTGGCTAATCCCTAGTTGTTGGGTGCGTTTCGTCCGCCCGCCCGTCTAAGCCTAAGAAAACCTTGCTTCGGTGTTCCTAGCCTTAAAGGAAACTAATCTCCAGCAGGAGCAAAACAGTAGCAAAAGGGTAGAAAAGAGAGAGAGAGGCCAACCCTTTTAGAAATCACACTTCCAAGAGCACATTCACACACTTATGCCAAGAGTTCAAATGGGCTTTTCCCCTTACGTCCGGGTTACTGGAGAGTGCCGTGCGTCCACTTTACTCCTGAGTAAGCCTGGGGCAATTGCCCGCGAGATCCACCATAATCTGTTACCCAAATTGCTGGACACGTGTCCTAAAACACGTATCTTTGAGCTTGTGGGGAATATTAGCTCAAATGCTGCGAGAGGGGGGGTAACTTAGCGTTATCGGATCGTTACCTTTGTATACGAGGGTTATTCCACCTGTAGGAACTCAAGGCAAACACAGATTTAAATGGTAAAATGTTAATATAAGCTTTTATTGAAAGGAAAATAACAAAAGTACACACAAATAGCTAACACACATACAAGCAGTCATATAGAGAAGGGGGAGGAAGAGTGGAAGGCTTGATAGTTACCTGTCCGAGGAGTGGTGGGTCAGAGGAAGGAGCACGAACCAGCGTGGGAGGTCCCGGGTTGGAAGACACTCCGAGTGGCTGTGTGAAGCCACAGTTTTTATAGGATTTTGGGAAGGGGGCTATGTGACAAGGCTCAGGTAAGCATGTGCTGGAAGTTTCCAGGGTCCCCAGAGATTAGGACAATACCTGGCCAAGTGGGGGGGGGGTGATGGCCGTAAATGGATTTGGATAAAGGTATTAATGGCTCTGAGGAAGAGAGCCATCAGGTCTAGCTGGCAGGGTGTGGGGAGGAAATATCCCCTGGCAGAGGGGCCAAGTGTGAAAAATGTTGCAAGACAAAGGATTTTCCTAGGAGCCCTTAGGCAAACAGGAAGAAGCCAGTCCACTCACTTAGAAATACAATGGGGGGGGGAGGTCGAGAGTAGGGCATGGAGGCACCTGGATTTCCAAACCTGAGGCAGAGAGCACGATTTCTAAGATGGAGTCTGGCCTGGCTTGGCTGACCCTAGCAGTGCCATGGCTTTAGCTTAAGCCTAGACTATTGTGGGGTGCCATTGGTTATAGAAGACAGTGTGCCAAGGCATAAGGCAGGGATCCTGCCATGCGTAACATTGGGAGGCCTTTGGGAAGTGCTCCCTCGCCCCCCCCCCTGTGGCCACATAGCTTCCTTGGGGCCTAGTGTGCTTTCCAGGCCTTGGGAAGCACTCCGCCCCCATGGCCGGGCCTCTTACCTGGGGCCCTGCAATTGGAGTGGTGTGCTTTCCAGGTCTTTGGGAAGTGCTCCCTCTCTCCCCCTTGGCTGGATGGCTTCCCAGGGGTCTGGAAAGCACACCCAGGGTATCTGTGAGGCCCTGGGTGTGCTTGCCAGGCCTTTGGGAAGTGTCCCCCCCACTGCCAGACCTCTTACCTGGGGCTCTGCAAGTGGAGCAGTGAAGTCACAGATGTGCCTGGCTCTAACAGCCAGGCACATCTGTGAGGCAAGGGATGAGGGCTTGGTGAGGGAGGGTAGGAGCTGTAGGGGCATGGCCAATCAGGGTGCAGCTGGCTGCATCCTGATTGTCCCTATTCCAACTCAGACAGGGAGGGTGGGAGCTGTAGGGGTAGGGCCAATCAGGGTGCAGCTGGCTGCACCATGATTGGCCCTGGAGAGGCCTGACCTTTCGTTCCCCAAGGCTGTTTCACAATTATTTAGAGGCACCAAATGGATAAGATGATTCTATGATTCTTAAGTGGCATTTCTTCTTATTCCTCTCCAAGACCTTTTCCACCCTGGGAATCTGCCCCACCTCACCACTTGTCTGGTGGTAGGGCAAAATGCCAGTTCTACATGACATCATTGCTGGGCCAGGGCCGTCCCAAGCCTGGCCCAACTCAGCCCCTTGTTTGCCCAATGACAATTCCATGTTCCCTTTTTTGCCCCGGACACTGATGGAGCATATGTTGGGCCTGGGCTGCGGGGGAAGGGAGGAGTTGGGCCATCCTGGGAAAATGCTCCCCCATCTGGAACCTGGAAGGATTGAGGCAACCTTCTCTGGATTGGACACCTGGTGGCGGCACAGCATAGCACCACCAGTGCAGAATAGGTCCAAATGTTTAACTAGCCTTCCTGTTCTTTGCAGTTTTCCTCCCTATGTTACCTCCAAGTAGTATAGAAACAGCTGCTGCAGCTTTTTTAAAATAGACACTTCAGTATTATTGCATTTAATTGATATAGTGCTTATTCTTAATGGTGTTATAGTACTATTGACTTTTTTTAAAGGAACTGCAGCAGTTAGAGGAAACAAGTAAACAGGTCACAAAGCTGCAACGATCATAAAGGATCAACTGGAATAGTCAGACAAAGATCATCCAAACCATCAATTGCTTCTGTTCCACAATCACACACACACACACACACAAATCAAATTCTGAAAATACTAAGGAAATTATATGAGAACTGTTGTTACCAATGTCCTCTGGAATCATCACTGTTAGCTGTATACATGATACGTGGCTACAACTGAAAGATATACACCTACCCTCCTACTTACTTGTGTTGTGTTACTGTACGAGGTCCAGTAAAGCACAATAGAGTGCTGGAGTAGGATGAGTAGTCCCTGGAATTCTCATGGACTTGCAACTAGTGATGGGCATGAACCAGCTCATGAAGAAAAGTTCATCATGAATTTTGGTTGTTCATGGTTCAAAGCGATATTCATGGAAAGGCACCTGATCCAAAAATTCATGGACTTTGGTGCTGTCTGTAGTGGTTTTTCAAATGGAGAACTGGGCCTAGTTCAGATTTTAGTCCACGTGGAAAATGGAGGTAATGTTTCTTCCACTTATCCCAGCAACTCCCGGTACTGATGGTCTTTATTTTAGCACAAGTGGTAATCATAAAAAGCCTTATTAGTATACTTAGGGTGTTAAGGTACCTTGAAATAACAGCCAGCAGTGAAGCTGCATTCTGAAGCTGCATGGGCAACCCATCCCACCCCTGCTGCCACCACCAAAACTGCTAATCCTTTTGAAGCTAGAGAGCTGTGACAGACAAATATTCACAGGAAGTCTCAAGGGGAGAGGGGAATATGAAGAGCAATCCACCAAGTTGTAAGGAGGTGTTATTTTACTTCAGGGCCTCAGTTTCCAGTCTGATCTCAAACCCATCTTTATTTAAAACACAACAACAAAAAAAAACCCCTTCTGCTCCTCATCTCCTCAGACCCCAGAGTAAATCATAAAGTTTTCTCTTCTTAGGCTTCAAAAGGCAATGCAATGATTGAAAGATTACTATTTACTCTCTAATCATAACTGGAATCATTCACTTTCAGATGGCTTCAGTAATTAGTTTACAGCTCCTCCCTCCTTTGAAATGAAGTTATTTATCTGCCTTTGAAATTCCCCCAGACTCCTCATAATGAAGTCTCATATTTCCTTAAGTGAAGTTTACTGATAAGACATACCTGTCATGTCGTTCCTATCAAGCGTAGGGGGAAATAAAAATTCATAGCAATTGATTGCCCTGTGTAGCCACAGATCCAGATGCCCTTTCAAATATTCATAAAGATCTTAAAAGGGTCCCTGTGGATACCGTTTCTCTGCTGCACATTTATATATCCTTCCAGCCTTCAAGAAAATTGTCAAACAAAAGACACTTCTGCAGCTACATATTATTGACTCCTGTTACCTTGCAGACATCTGAATTCCCATGTTATAGTCATGTCATTGTGGAGCTTGCATGCAGGGAGGGGGAATGTGAAGTACGTGAAATGATGGTGGCTGTCCCAAGCTAGATTTTTATAAGTTCCTTATTGGAGTTAAGAGATTCCAAAGCCATCGCTTGAAATGGAATGAAAGGAAAGATAGAGGGAATTGATATTGAGGAGAAAGGAAAGAGCAAATAGTGCAGCACTGAGAATGAATGCTAATGTCATGACATTCAGCAAAGGTTTTCAAAAGTCTGCCATTCCCCTGAAGTTCTTATCATTATTTCGTTTACAGCCTACATAAAGTTATGTAAATCTGTTGAAGGATTCCCATCTGAAATAGCTGCAACTTCATAAGAACATTAAAAAGCCCTACTGGACCAGACTGGAAAGGAGAGAGCGAGGCTTGGACTCCTTTCTCCACCTTCAAAATACAAATACAAAATTAAATACAAAATTAAAATAATAAAAAACTTTTTAAAAAACACACCAGTTACAGTGAGACAGATGTAGCAGTTGGACAGATGGCAGGAATCATGGTAATGCCTATCTTTAAGCGAAAAGGGTAAGAACAAATCAAGTCCAAAGTGTAATTCTAATATGAACCATGGTCTATATGTTTCCTTTTCACTCTTACTCACTAGTGTCATGGTGTGGTTTGCTTCTAATCTACTGAGTTTTACAGGAGCAACACAGCATTCGGATAAGTAGACAGCAATAGTCTGTAGGTCTCCATGCTCTAGTGAAAAATGCCCATAAGCTCCCATTGCCCATTCTACTTGTTCCATCCATTCCATGCATTTTTTCCCAGTGCTACAAACAAATCCCTACATCTTTTTTGCTAGAAGTGCATACAGTAGCAACTCACTTTCTGCTGCTAGTTTTCATTACAGAAATAGCTTCTATTCCCTGCAGTGCAGGTAAAGAAGAGAGATGCTTTCTCAGTCAGGAAGCCACCCCGTGATCTAGATTTCCAGAAACACACAGATTTCCACCAAATTACTCAGTAACTGTTACCCTATTTGATTCACTCTTATATACAACTCCCACTGCACTGTGGGGAAATGTGCCCCCCCCCCTAAATTCAATAGACAACGTGCTGTGTATTTATAGCAGCAAAACCGGGACAAAGAAAAGGCATCTTGCACTTGGAAAAGTCAGTTGAGAGTTTTGTAATATAAAACTATTCCAGGAGATTGTAGCAACTCTTCTTCAGAAAGAGTCATCTCCTATTTTAAAAATTGTGACACAATGCCACCATTTTGGCTATGGATCAGTAAACCTTAGCTGCAAGCAACCCTCCCCTAGCTCACATTTTTGTGGTTATTTTGTGCCTAGACAAGGGGAATGACTGTATTAGTGCATTAAAAAATATCTAATAGCCTATTAAAACACAGTGCAGA
Organism: Paroedura picta; assembly: GCF_049243985.1. Classification (NCBI taxonomy): domain Eukaryota; kingdom Metazoa; phylum Chordata; class Lepidosauria; order Squamata; family Gekkonidae; genus Paroedura; species Paroedura picta. Next base: position 54,011,288 of record NC_135377.1, read on the forward strand.
TAGTGAAATGCCACACTTAGAGTAATCTTTATGATATAGCTTGGATTTTCTAGCATGCAAGTGATAATACCATTTAAAACCAATAAATGAAACTCCCAAATAACTCCCCTTCACCCCATGAAGAAGTAATCATGATGATATCCCATTAAAAGTCCTGGCAAAGTATCAGTGCATCCTGACACTTAAAATTGCCCTATCATCTTCTTTGACAGGCGGTGCCAGAGAATGGAAATGACAATGGGAAAGGTATGGGCTATAGCTGATGGTATGCAGGCTACCTTAAGGGAGAAAACCACCAGCAGGTGAGAGCCTGAGGTCCAGTTAGTGCATGGGAATATATGGAAGGAGAGAAACCTTTAGATATGTGAAGGAATTCAGTTATAACCGACATCTTTAACAGGACTTGAAAGACTGGCAACCAGTGTAGTTCTTTTAAGAGGCAAGCTTTGTTCCCAATGGCTGCTAGCCCCTTACAATAATCAAGTTGCTGCATTTTGAACCAGCTGAAGTTTTGAGGTTGTCTTGAATGAATTTATGCTGGTATTTTGAATTTGAAGAAGGGCATTAAAGAACCATCAATGTTTGTCATTGCTGTTGTTGTTTTTCAATTAAAGTAATCATTTTGTGAATCATGTAGACTAATATAATAATGTATCTTTGTTTCCAATGAGTATTCCAATTCTGCTGCCTGATTATGACCAGTAAACAGGACATGAACCAAATTGGCAGGCATTTGAGCATCCCTAATTGGCTCCAGTATTAATACAAACAACTGCGATGTGGCCACAGGGTGAAGCACAAGACATCTTCAACACAGATCCAACTGCTTTCCAAATCCCTGCTCATTATAAGTTACCAATTAAGCCACTAAAGTTGGTGACAGCATGGAACTGTTGCCTGACAGAACCACCTACTTCTACATATTTAAGGGGAGAGGGAAATAAGAGCAGTCACAGTCACCAGATTTATACAAATAACAGTGTTCAGAAATTCAGAAGCCTAGGCAATTAAAAATAATGCTTAACCAACTAACACAACGTTGGGCTCATTTAATCCTGCTGCTTTTGATTTTCAGCAGCAGCTGCTGTGCTGCCATCAGTTAGACACATTCAATTTAAATCAATAGACTGAAAGTTGAAGTGTAGGTGGTACATATTTCCACAGTGCATTAGTAGCTGACTAAAACACGTAGGGATTCAGCATGATTCATGCTTTCATGACTGCATAATCACTCTGGAAAGGACTGAGGATAATTCACTGTATTACTGATCAGGCTGATCACAATAATTGGCTGGAAGCAAAATCATCTTGTCTATGACAGGACAAACAGCAGAAGACCTTTTTAAAAATCCACCACTTGACTATGTGAACAAGTATCTTTGCTTTGTTTAAGAGCAAATCACTGTGCAACCATTTGAATTTCCGAATTCTTCATCTGTAAAGCTTAATGGAAACCACAGATTGAGTCTGTTTATATGGCTGAGATCTTTAAAGAATCATTGAGTTAACAAAACTGGTGGGAAGGAAGACAAGCGGAGGGATATAACTCCGTTTAGGATTGCACTGAAAGACAGTTTCTTTTGTCCTATTGAAAGTAGCTGAATGTGCAGTCTGATCCTATTCATAATTGCTTAACAGTAAACCATGATGACTGCACGATGTTTTTGTGAACTACAACTGAACTCAAAAGGACTGATGAGCTGTTTTAGCAAAGAATTATCATAGGGCATCATATGGCTTAATCTGGATATTATGACACAGTTTAATAATTTGCCACAATTTACATTTGCCTTATATCTCTACACTTATGATGGTTGTATAGTCTGAGGAAGAGTGCCTGTACTCGAAAGCTCACACCTTGAATAAATCTTTGTTGGTCTTAAAGGTGCCACTGGACTCAATTTTTGTTATTCTGCTTCAGACCAACATGGCTACCCCACTTGAATCTACTCTTCTTATTCCTTGATGTCAATGGAAGAATATCATTCTGTCTAGGAGTTAACGGGAAGGGAGTTTTACTCCTCAATTAGCATATATTGAATTATACCTGGAAGCTTTCATCCTAAATACATTTCCTGTGGAGTTAATCTCAATGAAGTCAAATGAGACTTTCTCATGAGAAAACAGGTACCTTCTGTATGTGTGTTTGACTTTCTTGAGACCATGAGCAAAAAATGCTCAGTCCACCTGTCATGCTTTCCTTCAAGTATTAATCTTCATTTTCCTTTCCTTACATCAGTAAAAAGCAATTAGTATCCAGCTGACAGGAGAGGAGCTGAGTGATATTTTAAAGTAATTGGCTTTCTTGGGCACTCTCACTAACAATACATATTACCTAAGCAACAAATACCCTAAGGGAAAAATGTACAATGTGCTAGATTTACAAGGATTACAGTGAAACTGACAAGGAAATAGACATGAATGGAATTAAGAATTGAACTGGAAACATCTGAACATCTAGCAATAATTCTTCAATAAATGACTTTACATTATAATGGAAATATTGATACTCATTACTATGTTTTTTTGTTTTCTTTTCTTTTTACAAATAAACTCGCCCAGCAAAATCTCACAAATTTGGTAAATGCGGACTATTTCACTCATCACATGTAATATGAACATAACAAATTATAGAATATCAATATACTTTTCAAAACATATCGACAATCTGAGTAGGAGTGTCGGCATGTGCTTTTTGAAAAAAAACTGTTTCAAGCATAATTGAAAAGGAGGGAAGGAGGAAGGATACATTTTTACTGCCAGCATATCCTGGTCCACATACATTTTGAAAGGAAATAGATAATAACTAAAAGTGTTTCACAATCTCCATTCTCTGACAAAGATGTATGTTAATAAATAAACAAACAAACAAATAATATATTAAAACAGGAGAAAAAACGACACTGTTCAGCATTTATATCACTTTGCAAATGTTCCCCGAACTAGAGAACAAGAAGAACAAGAAGAAGGACAAAAACAAGAAGAACAAGAGTTGGTTTTTATATGCCACTTTTCTCTACCAGGAGTCTCAAAGTGGCTTACAATAGCCTTTCCTCTCCCCACAACAAATACTCTGTGAGGTAGGTGAGGCTGAGAGAGTCCTGATCTTATTGCTTGGTCACAACAGCTTTATCAGTGCTGTGGTGTGCCCAAGGTGACCCAGCTGGCTGCATGTGAAGGAGGGGGAATCTAACCAGGTTAGAAGCCACTGCTCTTAACTGCCATACCAAGCTGGTTCTCTATAGCTTTACTATAGCTGGGTATGACATAATTTGAATAACATTTTACAAACATGGCAGGAGCTAACATATAAAGGTACCTTTGCTCAATAAATGCATTTGTTCTATTATAGTTATACCCTAGAAGAAAGAGATGTTGGGTTTTATACACTGCTTTTTACTACCAAGAGTGTCAAGGTGGCTTATGTTACCTTTCTTTCCCTACAGCAGGCACTCTGTGAGGTAGGTGGGGCTGAGAGAACTCTGAGAAAAACTGATCTGTGAAACAGCTCTAACAGGACTGTGGCTAGCCCAAGGTCACTCAGCTAGATGCATTTGGAGGAGTGGACAATCAAAACCAGCAAACCAGATTAGAAGCCACCAATCTTAACCACTATACCAAGCTGGCTGTAAAACCTTGTTTTATTAAAGAAAGATAACTTACAAACAAATACATCAAAGATTCTTGAAATACATATGAGAAAATATGTTAAGGAAAAGCAGGGTTGAATGGGAATAGGTTGAGGAAGTATGGGAAGAAATCCGTGGAATCAATGAAAATCACCAGCATCTCAAAAAAAAAAAAGAAAAGGGGGCAACCTACAAGCAAGCATGCAGGGTATCCAAAGAATACACATATATGGAAGGCAGGCCTACACGGAGGTGGCGGTATATGGAGAGTCCTAGAACACACAAACAGAGAGAGAATGGTATAGAAAAGTTGTATTCTCAGGCTGTGCCTGATGTGATAGCCCCTAAAACAATGTCCTTGATATGATTTTTCATGTATGTAAAAAGCTGGCTCATGTTTTGTGGATGTGAAAGAAAGGAAAAAGTGGGAGCTGATAAGATTAGTAACACCTTTACCAGATATTGTTCCAAAAATATGCATCCCTGCTTTGTATGGGGAGAGAAAGCCCATTAGCATAGCAGCCTCTGCAATTCCACTGATCTAATTTAAAGAGTCCAGAAAAGGCCAAGAAATCTGACATCTGGCTGGCATTCATGTTTTCTGCTTAGGAACAGACCATGTACTTTCTGTGTTTATAGGCATTTGCCATTTATTCCAAAGTCCAGTTCTGCCAAGTAGCATGCTGCAAATGTGATATCTGAGGTGTTCTGGAAGGGTGTTTACATTTGTGCTGTCTATAAACTACCTCTCAAAGAGAGGAGGCATCTGGCTACTGACAGAGCTGCTATTCTACAGGCAAAGCTTAATGTCATAAACTTTGAGATGAGCTCAGGCTTCAGATGCAGAAGGTCCCAGCTCCATTTCTTTCCATTTCTAGTTAAAGGATCTCAGATAACTGGTATTGGAAATGAATTATTTTTGCCTCAATCCCTAGAGAACAGCTGCTAGTCAAAGCAGACATTTCTGGTTTGGCAAAATGAAGCCACAGTCACAATAAAAGACATCCCATAGTAAAATGCAAGTTACAGAAACACACTAGAGACCTGGACAATTTTAAATATAAATATAAATTTGTTGGACATTCTAATGACTCATGCTACCAGAAGAATAAAACTATCAAGAACAAAAAAATACATCACTGAACTTCTTGAATGAGAAAGTTGGAAGAAACTGGAAATTGCAAACTGGCACAGTACTCTGTTTTATTCACTAATGCCAGCAAGGTAGGAGGCATCACACTTTTATTGTCCCAATTCAATATGCTAGAATTGCCAATGTCATGCATAGTCTATTGTGCTTGCCAAATCCCAAGTAAAATTCTCTAACAAATATTGTAGGCACCAAAAACAAGAATTAGTTAAGTCAAGAAACATTCCCCGCCCCAGGGAAGTGGACCTGACCTCAGCCAGGGCCTTTTTGGTCCTGGCCCCTACCTGGTGGAATGAGATCCTGGAGGAGCTGCGGGCCCTGCGGGAGTTTCCAGCATTCCACAGGATCTGCAGAATGGAGCTCTTCTACCAGGTCTGTGGTTGAGGCTGGTGTGGCAAGGAAGATCTGTATGGCCTCCCTCCCAGAATAGAGCGGTGTGAGTGGCGGCTTGCGGTTTCCATCTGCGCCCTTCTGGGGGAATGATAGTAAGTCCCGTTAGCTTTTTTTTTTGTGCCATATCTCCTTTTTTTTTGTTATTGTGATTGGTTGGATCTGTGTTATGTTTTATGTCTGGGGGGTTTAATGTTTTTTTTCATAGCAGACTCAATACGGGGTGGTTTGCCCCAGTCATTACTGTAATATTATGTTCTACCTAATACTGTTTATTAAGGCCACCAAGAAACATCAAGCTACAGTCAGTATCATCCATGTCAAGATTAGCTGTCAAAAGTTTGTCATATCTATATTTTGTACCTCCCAGTAACATCTTGTTTATATTTAAGTCCAATTCAAGGCTGTGCAGTTAATCATTATATGAAGCAGTAAGCACAGGGGATGGCTACCACATGTTCGTTTCAGGATCATTTGTTTTGAGATGGCAGTTTCTTAGCTTACTTACATCTGAACACTTCTATAAAGTAAAATTATAGCTTGCAAAGCAGTACTAAAGTTTCAAGGCATGTGTATTTCGTTATAGCTAATCCAATAGCAAAGTTCACTTCAGTAGTATAACTGCTATAATTTATTTTAAAATAACCAAATTCATATATCCCTTCATTAACTTGGCTGGATCTGATACTCTACCTGCATGGATGTCCATCCATAGATGCCATGCTTATAAGCTGGCAGTCACACATAGGTGGGAGAGCTTGCTCATGCCTATTCCTCCCATACGTGTTCTTTCAAAATATATATGTACGTACATAAGACCTTTATTGACATTTTACAAAAGAAAACCAACTGACAATAGTACATAAAACAGATGAAATTCCAATTGTAACCTTAACACCACCTCAAATTGTATATGTCAAATAGGATGTCTGAGCTATCAGGGGTACAGACAGAGGAGAGAGGAGATTTTCAGCCCTCATCTCCCTCTTGCAGGGGTGAAATGCTGATTGTATGAATTTAGGCAGATAAATGCTGATTTTATGAACAGGCAAATTATGAGTGGGTGGGCAGGAAGGGATGTGTCAGTGTTTGTTTCTTGTTTCCTTGTATACCCAGGAAATTGCTGATCACCACTATGGAATGGTAGATGAATTTCCTTGAGGCCAGTGGTGGTGGGATCACTGGGGCATGAAATTGGGATCACTTTGGGTGGGTAGGTAGTTGTGAGTTCTTTCATTGTGCAGGGGCTTGGACCATTGAGGCCACTTCCAACTCTATGATTTTGTGATTCTAAAGGTGACACAACATAGGACATGCTGGACAGCAGAAGCAACTACCTCCTCAGCTCATTCTCAACACCAACCCATCTTGACCCACACAGTAAGTAGAATAAATCATATAATGGTAAATTAGTTGAATTCAAAAATATGAACAATGACTATGATTTTTTTGAAAACCCCCAGATATTTAGCCCCTCCAGATAATGTCCTACCCATGCAAACAAGAGAACTTATCGCTTCCTGGTGCCAGCATCACCTAAAACAATCTCCAGTGTCACAACATCTTAATAAGCAGTTGAGACATCTATTAAGCAATACATTAAGATAGTTCACATGATAGAATCATAGAATAATAGAGTTGGAAGGGACCTCATGGGTCATCTAGTCCAATCCCCTGCACTATGCAGGACACTCACATCCTAATCGCTCATCTTCTGTAACCTGCCACCCCTTTGCCTTCACAAAATCAACCTCTCTGTCAGATGGCTATCTAGACTCTGTTTAAAAATTTCCAAAGATGGAGAATCCACCACCCCCTGAGGAAGCCTGTTCCACTGAGGAAACCGCTTTGTCAGGAACTTCTTCTGGATGTTTAGATGGAATTTCTTTTGAATTAATTTCATCCCATTCGTTCTGGTCTGTCCCTCTGGGGCAAGAGAGAACAATTCTGTTCCATCCTCCATATGGCATCCTTTTAAATACTTGAATATGGTTATCAGATCCCCTCTCAGCTGACACCTCTCCAGGCTAAATAGACCAAGCTCCCCCAACCTTTCTTCATACATCTTGGTCTCCAAACCCCTCACCATCTTTGTTACCCTCCTCTGGACACGTTCCAGTTTGTCAACATCCCTCTTCAACTGGGGTGCCCAAAACTGAATACAGTACTCCAAATGAGGCCGAACCAGAGCAGAGTAAAGCTCCCATGATCTGGACACGATACTCCGTTAGATACAGCCGAAGATCCCATTTGCGTTTTTAGCCATTGAGTCACATTGCTGATTCATGTTCAATGTATGGTCTACTAAGACTCCTAGATCCTTTTCGTACATGCTACTGCCAAGACAAGTCTTCCCCATCTTATATTGGTGTATTTGTTTTTTCCTACCTAAATGCAGAACTTTACATTTGTCCCTATTGAACTTCATTTTATTCAGTTTATCCCACTTCTCGAGCCTATCAAGATCATCCTATATTCTGTTGCTCTCTTCAGTTGTGTTTGCTACACCCTCCCAGTTTAGTATCATCTGCAAATTTAATAAGCATCCCCTCTAATCCCTTTTAGAACATGATGCATACATGTTCTTTAAAAATAAACCAATAACCAATAAAAATAGCCAAGAAAATTAAAGAATATTTACTGCATATTTGTAGGATGAATGCAACCTTTGATTATTCTCTCCCCCACCCCCCAAGCACAGCATAAACAAAAGCTGGAGAAGCAGATAGAAGGATAATTAAGGGCATTTCCGCACATCAGTAATAATAGCGTTATGCCAGCTGAATGGCAAAGCGCTAAATTTTATTGTGCTTCCTGGCTCCTCCTCAACTTTTTGCTGTCTTGCCTTTGTTATTTATTTATATTTATTTATATTTATATTTTTATACCGCCCTTCCCTACGGCTCGCAGTGTCAGACCGCCGCCCGAGGGAACCCCCAGCAGTCGCGCGAAGCGCGGCTGCTGGGGGTTCCCTCCCTGCTGGACTCACGTGCCTTCTCCCCTTTCAAAACCCCTTTTTATAAAGGGGCTTTGAAACTAGTATAACAATAACAACAACATATAAACTGAAACAATTAGAACGGCACTTCAACAATAACTTGACAATCCCTCAGTCGGTTCGTTCCCTCAGTCTGGGGGGCACCTGTAGGTGTTATGGCTCAGTCGGCCCCACCAAATGCCTGGTGGAAGAGCTCCTTTTTGCAGGCCCTGCGGAATTGTGGAAGTTCCGGCAGGGCCCTGATCTCTTCGGGGAGCTCATTCCACCAGGTGGGGGCCAGGACCGAGAAGGCTCTGGCCCTTGTTGAGGCCAGACGTGCCTCTTTAGGGCCAGGGATCCATAGCCAGTTGGAGGTGGCGGAGCGTAGAGCTCTTCTGGGGGTATAGGCAGGGAGGCGGTCTCTCAGATACACTGGGCCCAGACCGCGTATGGCCTTAAAGGTGATTACCAAAACCTTAAGCTTAATCCGGAATTCAACTGGGAGCCAACCAAGTTCTTGAAGTACCGGCCGGATATGTGATCTCCATGATGTCTTAGTGAGAATCCTGGCCGCGGCATTCTGCACCAGTTGTAGTTTCCGGATCAAGAATAAGGGTAGGCCTGCATAGAGCGAGTTGCAGAAGTCCAGTCTGGAGGTGACCATCGCATGGATCACTGTGGCTAGGTGCTCTGGTTCCAGGTAGGGCGCTAGTAGTTTGGCTTGGCGGAGGTGGTAGAATGCCAGCCGTGCTACCTTCGTGACCTGGGCTTCCATTGTAAGGGAAGCATCCAGGATCACGCCCAGGTTCCTGGCGGAGTGAGTCACTAGGAGCTGCACACCATCCAGGATGGGCAGGCGCGCTTCCTCCCATGGTCCCTTCCTACCCAAACACAGGACCTCTGTCTTTGCAGGGTTGAGCTTCAGACGACTCTGCTTGATCCATTTTGTCACTGCTTCCAGGCATCTGGCTAAAGATTCTGGGGGGGAGTTAGGGCAGTCATCCATCAGGAGGAAGAGCTGGGTGTCATCTGCGTATTGGTGGCAACCCAGCCCAAACCTCCGCGTCAGCTGAGCAAGAGGGCGCATGAAGATATTAAATAGGATAGGAGAGAGCACTGCTCCTTGTGGGACTCCACATGTGAGCTGGTGACGGCTAGAAACTCTCTCTCCTATTGCTACCCTCTGTCCGCGACCCTGGAGGAAGAAGATCAGCCATTTTAGGGCTGTCCCCCGTATCCCAGCGTCGGCAACCTTGTCTACCACCTTTTCATGCATCTCACCCTCCACATCTGCTGCTGGAAATGGTGGAAGAGAGCAATGCACCTTATACATGCCTGTTGATCAGTTCAGGCAACTAATCCCCTTCCTCCATATTTTGATGCAGTTTAAACTCCTGTGCTTCCCACTATTTTTTTTAAATCATACTTCTCTGTTGCAATTCCTATGCATGGAATCATAGATGCATAGTGCTTTTTTAATGCCACCCCATATGGGATCATGAGTCTTTTGATACATTTAAAAATTAATATAATTCCTGATTTTTTTGGGGGGGGAGGGGAGAAATCTTTCAAGAGACATGCTTTGTGTTACAACTTTGAAAAAAAAACTTATTTTATTTCTGGCATCACCTATTTGTTGCTCCAGGCACGTTGCCATTTTTAAAAAGAAATTCCCATCCCTGGGAACAAAGAAGAGGAAGGCGGGTATGAGGGTGGGACAAAGCTGGCACGTTTGAGCCTCCATACCTTCCTTCTATTGGTTGCCTGCTGGTTATTCTCCGGTACCTAGAGATTTTTTGGTTGATTAATCCACTTTATACAATTCCCCAACTTGCGCTTTAAAATGGAGGATGTAGCAAGCTGTCAGCTGGCCAGATGCTGGAAGTGGGCAACATCATGTGGAGCAGCTGGAATATAATGACTACATTAGGTAAGCATTTCACTATATCACATGCAGAAAAGCCCTAAAGATCTCTGTTCTCATACAATCTGCCAGTTTAGCACCTAACCATTCCTGAGAGAGAACAATCAGGAACTACTTTAGTACCACTGAAGTACTGAGGTGACCCTATTTAGTAAAACCACATGGGGAGGGGGAAAGTTAAGGAAGGGATAAATTCCTGCTATATGTTTTTGAGCCCATTGGCTTCAGTTCTGCTTAGACTTCTAGCTATCTCTTACTAAAGTTAGCCTCCTCTAACCCATTACATAAAATACTTGCCATCCATTTCCCCATGCCCCAGATAGGCTGTAACTGACTTTAATTTAAACATAATTTGAACTCACCACTATAATTATAGCAATTCCCATCTCTGTCACTAAGCAACCTGGTTAGCATATGTAGTTAGTGAAGCCATGATCAAATGCTGTGCTTGTTAAGGCTGACAGAGAAAGAGAGCTGCGTTAAGTAACTATGTAGACACCTACTTTGTATATAGATAGATTGGGAAATTAACTATGAGCACATTTGTGATTTCAAAAGCAGATAAAAGTGCTCAGGCTCACATTGTCTTGATTATGGAGAGAATGAATAGCTATGAAACCCTGCTGAGAGTTCAGATATGGAAAACCTTTTCTGTGCAAAGATCAGCTCATATTGAACAGGACATACAGGACATAAGATCTAGGGTGTTTGATTTTTTTACTTCAGAGATAAATACCATATCCTTCAGAGTACCTTTATTGGCATAAAGAACACCATATCCTTGAAAACCTTGCAGAATTAATTCAAGATTGTTGAGGCAGAACTAGTTCCACCGTTAGTCTCATGTCAACAACAGCCTATTCTATGCAATGACCAAACTTCTTCTAAGAGTTATGATTTCATTGCAACAATTCCATGCAATCTTTTTTTTTTAAATGCCCTCTATTTTAAAATGCATTACTACCACTTGACTTGGAATGCTAACTGCTGCTGCTTTGAAAAAAAAGGTCAATAATTTTGTGGAATATGCAGTTAGCCCTAACTAAGCATGGTGTTGGGAATTCCGTGACTGACATTTCTGGTCCATATCATTCACTGAACAGTTTTATTCTCTGAACAGTTTTATTAATGTGCTCTGCAAGCAGTTTGCTAAATCTACAGATTGTCATGACTAAAGTTTTCTCATCTTAACTCTTCTTCTTCCTTTTACCCTTTAGCTGATGATGATTGGTGGAGCTGGTTGTCCTCTCAGCCAATATACTACTGCAGGTGCCACTGGATTTTCCCCCCTGTATTGTATAGTTGAGAAAAAGTCCAAGCGATAACAGAAAGTGGATGATGTGGGGTTAGAAAACAGAAGTCATGAATAGATTCAAGTGAATAGCTGTGCTGAAAAATAGCACAACAAAATTTGAGTCCAACGGCACCTTTAAGACTGACAAGATTTATTGAAAGAATCTTTGTTGGTCTTAAAGTTGCCAGAAATCACGAATGACTGCTTACTTGAACTATAATTTTAATATAGCATAATTTAGTAAATAAACTAACTGATAATAATTCAGCAAAGGAAATCTATGCAAAAGTGCTCTTGTATGCATAAATATTTTGCATCCGGATCAGCCTAAATCAGAAGCACATCTAAACTTCTGTACCTCCGTTTGAGGACCTTGTCTATTGGCATTCAATTGATTTAAGTGGGATCTACAAATGAGTGCACAGTCTGGTTTGCATTCTGGTTCAATGAGTCAGGTTTAAATAGGGTTTTTAAAAACGAATTATAACCACCGCTGCCTCAGAATAATGCATCAGCCACACACAAAAGACAACTTTCGTCATGACAATTTGTAGAACATGTTACCAAAGAAATCATCAGAAATTCTGATAATACATCAAGTCTAGGCAATAATAGATAGTGGATGACATGCTATATATAAATCATGGGGTGACTAGGGTTTAAAGTATTTCCAAAGGCTTTGCGTTTTGTCCCCAATATGGGCTCCTTTGCTGTATTTGGTATTTAACCGCAGAGGCAGAAATGATCTGCAGTAAATTGTAGTGGAGAAAATAAATCCCAACAAATGGAAAAGTAATACAGTAATCTCTGGCCAAGATGAGATATAACATGATAACTGTTGTAGCATTTGTTAAAGTGAGAAATGAGATGTTCATGCCATATATTCTAGATGACAAGAAGTGTGCTAGCCTGCATTATTAACACAGCAGAGATGGTTCAGATTAGAAAGTATCTTTCATTTCAGCACTAGGTTACAATTAATCTCTAGGTAATCAGACATCAGTGTCTGGAACAGTAATCCCATCTGGGTGACAGCAGATGCCAGTGACTAATCATCAGTTTTGCACTTTTTCTCCCACTCCCTCTGAAACCCTTAATCAAGAGAAGGGGAAGAAGAAGGAACCATCAAGGCTTGATATTTCTATCCTATTGTCTGCACAAGGGAAAGTTACATAATATACTGGCTGCAAAAGGCAGAAGAAGAAAAATTGAAAGCCTTTATCCTGTTGGTCTGAAATTAATAGTTTATCAGGTTATTCCCCCAAGACTCCTCACAGTTTACTAAGATAGCAAGAGAAAGGATACCCAAAATCAAGAGATCATACAACAGGCAAAGGGACAGGTTATATTTAGGAAAGTTTGCTGTACTAAGACAGAAAAGGGGAAGTGAACTGGCTGGAGCTGAAATTGCACACACTGACTCACTTCATTAAATTAATGGGGGGGGGAGAAGACTCCAGGGACGGTCACATTATGATGGCTAATGTAAAGTTGGAGTATCTGAGGAAAATGGCCAGCAATAGCAGAGATAATGGGCATTGAAAAGATTATTATTGTTATTATTATTGTTATTGTTGTTGTTGTTGTTATTAGAATTTATTTCTCAACACTTGGCAGAGCCAGCTCGTGGCAGGTTACAAGATGCTCCGTTGTTCTTGTGAATACTTCATGGAATTACTTTTAGGAACAAATGCTTAAGAGATGTACATTTGGATGCGAATATAGCACAATCTGTAATATAACTATTCTGATCACTAGCAATAATGACATTCTGGAACCAACATAAATCTTCAGAAATTACTGCTATGCTGGTGCCTCACTGCTCATTGTGGAATAAGTAACAGAAGTGACCAAACAGATAATTGAATTGAACAGGGCAAATTTGACCAGAAAGCTTGGCAGACGATTCTCCCCAAATGCACTTTCCAGTAATCATTGCACTGATTCTAAAAGAATGAGTTTTAAGTAATCAAAGATCGGCATATTTTGCTTGCATATTCCAGAATGATAGGTGAAGATGTTAGACCTGCTGTAGGAAATGTGACTACAGGGAAGAGGCTTGTATGCTCATCAAGTCACCCCAGAAGCAACACATTAAGACATCCTTTGATCCTAAGGTATGACAAGCTTAAAATCACCCTCCCTCCAAGATTATAAAGGGCTTTATTATATTTAGAGATCTCTTGTAATCTGAGGACCTAAACTGTAGCTCACTTAGCTTGTGACTAGAGGAGCTCTGAGTAGTAAATGGGAGGAAGAACAAAAGAAAATTCTTGCTTTCCAGCCATGAAATACAGCACCAGGACAGATGAAACATAAGATATCTGCAATGATAATGGAGGATCCAAGATCACACTGCATGAGAAATCAGCAAACTTCTTGGTCCATATGATGGCTCCCTCCACACTTCCCACACACTGAGGCAAATCTTTCCTCCAAAATTCTGTTCCTTCTCAGCCTGAGTCACGCAGGTGGCTTCTTTATTGAGAGTTATAAACCAGGCTATCCCACTCCATCACCGAAAGATAATTTGGCCATTAACTCAGTCCTGGAACATCAAGGGATGATGCAGGAGCCCTTTTTACCAAAAGCCCTTCAGGATGGTACTTGAGACCTTAATGACAAACAAAATCAAAGATTTTATTTAAAACACAGAGGAAAGTCGGGTGGAATGAGAAGACGAAAACTTTAAGATAAAAAATTGTAGTTGTTTAGTCTTTTAAAAAGGTACTAGATTTTGATCATCTGTAGTTTCAGTTTATAAAGGCTTTGATTCTTTCTGTCTAACACACATACATCCAGCAGAGCACAACTTTTTGTTCTTAAAAAAAGTTCTAATGTGATGACATATATTTCCTTTATTAAGAACCCCCCCCCAAAAAAAAAAAGTAATTGTATTCAATCTGCTGTAATAGATGGTCATTTCAGATATGCTGCCCTTTTATTAAGCAAGCTTTCACACAGAAGTTCAGACTCTGCTGCAAGTAAGGCATGCTAGGTGTGGGTGGCTGTAACCCCTTAGCCTATATGTTCTAACGGAAGTCCATATGGTTGCATTGCTTTATTTCCAATTTAAAACTGTCATGCTAGGATTGCATGAACTAAGCCACTGCAGTCCTCTAAGCCCAAAAGGTATCTAAAGCTATCTACGGTAATCTCTTTTCTTCCCCATGACTTCTTTAAAGAGTGTCTGGTTCAATATAACAAAAGTTACAAGTATTCTCAGCCAAATGAGCATTTGTTACATATCAGGAAAATGTTCATGGTAATAAGCGTATTACTACAATAATCCTGACAGTTAAGAAAACCAGGAGCAGAATTTGCCCTAAGATAAATAGATTTTCCACTTGGTTTAGATACATCTGTCAAACAAGCAAGACATGGATCTCTCTGAAGGCTGATGTTCTTGATTGATATAGTCATGTCACCTTAAACGCATTATCTGCCCAAAGGGGTACATGGAAATTCTTTTTTTTTTTTTAAGAACTAATGAAACATGAAGCTCTATGGGGGCAAGCTTCAGTTCCTTGTATGTCTCAACCAATCAAGTGGAGACTGGGGGTGGCTCTAAAAGATACTTCCATAGCAAATGGCCTTTTAACCATCTCAGCTGACTGCTGTAGAACAGGTAATGTGGAAACATCCAGTTATTACTGGGTACAGGGCAGGGTATTGTTGTGTTCATGGAATCCATGACAGCTTTCTGCCTGTGCTGCTTAGTATGGAGATGGTTCAACAAGGTCATTTCAGGGAAGTAGGAGGGGGCACCATCACCCACCTTTTTACATGCACCCCAGTGAGTGATCGCTGTTCTGCTGTACCCATCAATGCAGCGTTCTCTCCTGTGAAGCAAGAAATTCTGCCTCTTCCTCACCTCTGCCTCTTCCTCATCTGGAGCACAGCAGCCTTTGTTTGATAGCCAGTGTGATTTAAAAAAAAAACCCTCCCTGCCATGCACATCTATACCTGTTCCCTCTCAGGATACCTAAACTTGTGGTGCCTGGCACCTTGGGACTTCTATCTTACTGGGGGGAGGGGGAGGATCATACAGGAGCAGCAAACAAAAGAGATGCTGGCCGGCAGCATCTATGTCCTGTTTTTGCAATGGGTGCAAATGAGACTCTCTCTTTGCTGAGAGAGGGTTGCTAAATGCCAACCTTAACCTTAATTGCATAACCATTAACCGTACAACTGTAGTATAATTTTACAGAGAGTGTACTGCCAGGTCAGGATTAATCCTATGTTGTTTTCTGATTGGGTATGATTTGTTTGTGGTAGGAGGGACTTCTGGGGGGGTCTAGTTGGTGCTGTTGTTTTTCATTAGCCTTGTCCAAAGTCCTGGTGGAAGAACTCCATTTAGAAGTCCCTGCTGAACTGTTTTAGCTGTGGCAGGGCCCTGATTTCTTCTGGGAGCTCATTCCACCAGGTGTGGGCCAGGATGGAGAAAGCCCTGGCAGCTGAGCAAGAGAGCGCATAAAGATACTGAATATTTTGGGGGAGAGAACCACTCCCTGTGGCAAAGTCTCTGTTTAAGGTCTATAAACCTTTCTGAAAAAAATATACCATGTGTCACAAAGTAATCCAGAATGAGTGGAAATTGTCACCACCCCTTCACTCTTGTGCAAGCAGAAACCTTGAATCAAATCTTCTTCCACATCTGAATGGTGAGAGGTGATTTCATCCTATGCCTCTTGTTTCCTGCAGCCCCCCTTGGCACATTAGTCAGGAGGGTCCCCCTGCCCATCAGCACCCAGAGGGTTGATGGGGAGAAGTATAGTAGGGAAGGTCCACTTTCATCACTTTACCCAACTAAAATCCAACTCTCACAGTTTGTTTTAGTGGACTTACAAGGGTATAACTCTGCTTAGGACTGCATTGTAAATGTCCTATGCCAGAGTCATCCTGGAATCAACAGGCATAGCAGCTAAATAAAGTAATATTGTTGAGTAAAGAGAGGGGGCAAAGAATCAAAATCCAGTCCATCAATTACCAGCTACTGCCTCATCTTTTGAGTCAATAGTTGCACTATAAGTATATCAGCAGGATGAGCTGGCTAAAGTATAGATTATTTCATAGCGTGGTATCACTGGTCAGAATGTTGTCACATATCAGAACAGAGTGATGCTTTCATAAAAACAGTGTTTGTAAATGGGAGGAGACAAATAGCAGGGCTGAAAAGAGGAGGAGGAGGAGGAGGTTTTTATACCCCAATTTACACTCTCTGAAGGAGTCTCAAAGCAACTTACAATTGCATTCCCTTCTTCTCACAACAATAGACACCCTGTTATGTAGGTGGGGCTGAGAGAGCTCTGACAGGTCTCCCAGCTGGCTGCATGAGAGGTTAGTACATATGTTTCTATAGTATTTATCATATGCCGTGTGCAGTGTATCCACGAAATCTGAGGGTTGTCTGGCAGCCTGGCAAGGGGATGTTTAGAGGTGGTTTGCCATTGCCTGACTTTGCCTCATAACCCCTAGCAGGGCTGGTTTATCAATATAGTACATGTAGTACTATATAGTACATGTAGCACATGCTATGGGTCCTGCACTTCCCCCCATGGCTCAGGGCCATAGCCTCTCTCCTTCTCCCTTTTCCCCCTATAAGGACACTCAGAGTGATACACCTTTCCACTTTGGGGGGCACCTCCACCCCCAGTCTGGCAGGTCTCACCACAATTATATTCTGCTAGGGCCCCACAAATCTTTAAACCACTCCTGACCCCTAGTGTCCCTTTGAGGAACTATCACCCGAATCTTTGGAGGTCTCAAATCCAAATACTAGCCAGGGTCAGCCCTGTAGCTTCAAGAGACCTGTAGCTTCCTGATATATTAAAATAGCATGGCATTCAGTCATAGTATTTCAAAGGGTATGATCTCCTAAATATAGTTCTAGAAACAGCACTATTACTCATCTTCCAGGTGGTAAATGGCTGGAGTCAAGTACATTAAAAAGTTAGTCCTAGTCTAGGAATGAAAAAGATATTTCTGAGAATAGGTAGTGGGTTGTCTATCCAAATCCACAGCTGTGAACTAGGGTTTAAAAGGAAGGGAACAATTCAACTTGGGAACAAGCATTTAATCTATTATTTTAATTTTAAAAATGCATTTCTGATAAAATAAGTTAAATTGCACAACAAATTAATTCATTTTGCCAGAGAACACAATCCTTCCAGTGATGATGATGATTAAACTGTTGACTTAAGCCAATAGCTTTTGTGCCCATTCTATTCTTGTTCTACTTTAGCAAAGGTAACAAGCTAACTGAAACTCTCGCCCTGCCTGACACTGTAATTTGATGGTGACAGGCAATAGCTTAATTGGATCCATTGGTGTTCCTTGCGTTACAAGCAATTATGATTGAAGATGCATTATAATCACAGATTTAAAGTTGAGCAGCATCTGTTTCATGTTCAGTGGTTTGCTGTACAGAGAAGGCAGAGGGGCAAGCTTATTCAAATTTAAATTCAGTACTAACTGCTTCACACTGAAATACCCTCGAGAATGCATCAGGTTCCATATAAATATCTGTCATCCTCAAACAACAATTGTCTATGAATCCAGTTCAGTCAACCAGGGGCTAGCTTAATCAAGCGTCTTTTCCATCTCACATACTCTTTGGCAGCCAGCACTCAGCATAACAAAGGGATTTGGCAGTTTCTTTGGGATTTTGTTTGGGCCTGCAGAAAAGAATCAGAATATAATTATTCAGGGGAAAAGTATGGTAGGCGTTCCCTAGTGAATACAGAGGAGGCTTATAGAAAAAGCCTGGCAAGTCAATTGACTCAGAATGCTGTACTGCCTAGGCTTGCATTGTAAGGCTTTGTTTATTTATTTAAACATTTCTGTCTCAATTCATGCCCCCAGAATCAGGGCAGTGAACAATGCAGTGACCAAGTTGAAACAACTGCAACAAGTCCAAACTATATAGTATTATGGAGATAGACTAGCCTTTCTCAACTTCTGTACCCTTGAGAAATCCCTGAAACATTCCTCAGGCCTTGAAAAATTCCAGAAGTGACAAATTGGTGCAGAATATGGTTGGGGACCATAGCTGTGCCCACCTGGGGGCCCTCCCCTTCCCATCCCCTTCAGGCCCATCATCGGCCATTTTGGAATGCACGTTGACAAGACCATGGTCATATCAGCCAATATATGCTTAACATATTTTAAAAATATATTACAAATTAATTAACTTCCACCCATTTGGGAAATCCTTCCAGGTCCCCCAGGATCCCCAGGGTTTTCTGAACCTGGCCTTGGAGCCAGAACTGACTGAAATGCAGGCATGCATACGTTTCAGGGAGCTCAGTAGACAAGTGAACCAACAAAAATAGAATCTCACCAAACATTTTCAAAACTCAGTCATAAGCATTTTTGCATGAGACACAGACACTTTCCCACTATAAAAAGCTTCTTAAAGCTTTTTAAAGGGTATTCCTAGTTATAGCATTTTGCAATTTTTAAAGAAACATGTTGAATGTAAACCATTTGTAAGGAACAATTTTAGTATAGCTTTCTTACTTCTTATTGGAATTCATCATTTGTATATTCTCCCCCCTCCCCATCTTAGGTCTACATGAACCCCTAAGTTTGCCAACTTTACTTGTATATAGTAGGTTATTATGGCTGGAATAAGATGTGACACACCAATGTTCACTACAAACAAGGCCACAGCTTGATTACCTCCCCCACAGGAGGGCTGGTACAGAATGGGAGAGGGAGCCTGTCCTAGCAGTCAGTGGACTGCACTGAAACCCTCAGACTCCAGAGGCGCCTTGGGGATCTACACCATTCCCAGCCAGGAGAACAGATCCCCTTGCCTACTGAAGTCTGCCCAATGTGGGGGAGCCAATGGGTGTCCAGCTCATTTGGCTGCCCCCAGGTTGCCTGGCAAATGAGCCCCTGGCAGTCCAGCAGGATCAGCCATGCTTGTGTACATGCTAACTCTTAGGTAGGGCCCTAATCCCAGGGAGTCCAATCACCCACCGGACTCCCTGCCAACAGGCTCCATCCCATGCAAACCTGCAGCTGTGACAAATTATTAACCATGTAACATCAGACACTGAACAAGGCTGTTTTCACATTAACACATGGTGGGTGGGAGGGAAGCTGCATTCCACAGCATCCTGGGCAAAGAGGCCCAGGACCTTCACACTCGGCACCTATATAGGTGCCATAGGTCCCACCGAACCCTTTGATGCCACATGCGCTGCACACATGCAGTGCACTCTGTGGCAGGCCACTGGTGTGGTCACATCCACCTTCACCCAGCCCTCCGTGGGCGTCAACAAGCAGCCGAGGAAAGTCTCAGGTGCGTTTTGTATAATACACAGAAGCAAGAGAATGGCTTTTTGGAGTCACCTGATTTCTACAAGCTGAAAGAATTTGGTTAATAGTATCCTAATTCAATGTGGCTGCAGTTTGGTGTTCCAGCTAGCCTCAGTACCTGATGGTATCAAGAATAGTCATCTGGTACTTGGTCCGAACCTTTTGATACTTGGCAAAGTAACAATTATGAGGGGGGAAATGTGCAAGAAGAATACAGCAGCAAAATATATTCTTCTTGTCACATTCGGGGGGGGATGTATTTGGAAACAAGAGCATTAACCATCATTACAAACACTGGTGATGTATACAATAACTTTTTACCTGGAATTTTGACTTGATTTACTATGAAACTGTCATTGGTTTGTTAGGTTCCTGTTCAAGAGCACTTTATTGGGCATATGCTTCAAAAATACAACCTCACCTCGAATGAAGAACAACAGCTTGCATGAGAACAGTCTCATTGGCCTGAAGAGGAATACACAAGTGTGCAGCCTCCCCCATTTAGCTTAATTGGAACTATCACAGCCAACACTATCATTTAATAAGAGAGCTTCAAATAAGAGATGGTGGTACTCTGGGACAGGAAAACAAAAGCTATCATTAAATAGCAGCTGAAGGCGAAGGGGAGGCCCTTTCCGCTTTGAAAAGCTGTGCATTAAACATTTGAACTGTCATCTGAATTATCCATGATTATGCTTTGAATGCTTTAAAATTAAACAATCAAGGCTGCACAGTGGGTAAACTGTGCCCAGGCTACAGCAACTCACCTCCTTTAGGTACCCAAAGGATCGCACAGCCAGCATATTAGGACTGTGGTATTTTAGACTACCCACATGAAACAGCATCCCAATGTGTAACTATACCGACTGCATATGGAGCAAAAAAAAAAAGCCTTCATAAGCATTGCTATTACTATTGGTAACATTCCTGCTGGACATGGTGCCGAGGAGCACCACAAGGTCTGATTTCCTTTGTAGTAGAAAGCACAGAAGGATCTATAGTGTGCAATACCAGTTTTATGTATGAACATCTAAGTGGAGCAAACAGAGATAGCTGTAATTTGCCCAGGATTATCTGAATCTTCTTGGGAAATTCTTAGAAATGGTTCAAGCTTCCTTCAAGAATTATCCAGTGTGAGAAAATACAGCCTGTGGACAACCATTGCCCATTTGGTTCCCACTCCCCATTTCACAAATTGACCAACTCAGGGAGGGAAGAGGCTAGAGAGAATAATGTCAGCTGAGATATGTAAGACTCTGATGTTGTGTATTTCCATAATAAAAACATCTGAGTGTGCTTATGCTTTCCTTTGCTACTGGGAGCCCTGGAAACTGGATGGGTTTTAAAAAATCATCTCTGATCAATGATCCAAGAGGAAAGCGACAGCTCATAGACCGTTTATGCACTGGGAACTTCATTGCCCCAGCTCCCATTCAGGAGCACAACTTGGGAGCGGATGAGGTGCACCGGGCCAAATGCTCCCCCGTGTGGGTGCAGGAAGAGGTGGGACAACCTGCCATGACTAAAACTCCAGCCTGCAGCCTGACATCAAACCTCCAGTGCGTAAACGGTCATATAGGTAACCCTCAGCCATTTAAGAAAAAATCTGACTGTGGCCACTATCTCCTGTTCCCTGCTCATCATGCTAAGTGATGCTGAGCCATTATAAGCCAGGGCAAGGAAAGATGGGACAGGCTCAGGATCTTATTTTTACTCCTACTATCATTACTGCACCCTCAGTTCCAAGGCTTATCCACCTGTATTTGATAGTAGATGCTGCAGAATCCTCAAACTAATCTATTCCCATTTAGATAATTCCTGCTAAAAACTCCTAGCTTTTTCTGCCTTTGTTTCCAGATTCAAAATTGTTCCTATCACTATCTCCTTCCCCTGTTCAGTCACCAAGCACACTGAAAGCCCTTTTGTTAATTCTCGGACCACCAATGAATTTATCAGTCAAAATCATAATAATTGACTCAGGAAAATCAAAGTGAAACTTATAAAAACCATATGGATAATGGTTCAGCTTGTTCCTACTTTGAGTTTATTAAGGAAAGGGATCCTTTGCCAGTGTTGAAGATTGGTAATTTCTCCTTTCAGTTCTTCCTGGGAGAGGAGAATGTGAGAACTGTTTAAAGTGCATGAATTTGCAATGTATTCCAGTACGTAAATAAGAGATACTAGCATCTATGCTATCCATCAAACAGCCTGTATGATTATTATCATATGTTGCCAAGCTACTCCAGGGCAGAGTCTGCACTTACTTTGTTTATTCCATTGTTAATCCTGTCGAATCCAGATCGCTTTGAGCTCGAGTCTTCCTCTTCCCCCCCCCCCCCCCGCCTCCCTATTGAAACAGGAAAGTGTTCTGCGCGTGGTTAGGGTAGTTCAGAAGGGGGGGGAGCCAAGCCTCTTTCTTTCTTTTCTTGACTGGGGGGGGAGAAGAGGAGCCAAGCAGGGAGCCTCTTTCTTTTCTTGAATGGGGGGGGGGAGGGGATCGAAAAAGGCAGAGGAGGGAGAAAGAATCCAGGACCAACAGAAGTTGAGAGAAATTAGGGGCTTCTCCTTTAAGGCATGCTTGTCACATGACCAGGTGTGACCTATCAAAGGTTCTCTACCATGGAGCTTTCTTTCCCAATCCGGATTTGAAAAATATTGAGCATTAAAAGCACCCGAAGATATCGCACAATAAAGGTAGGGTCACTCCGGATCAATCCTTCTTGCTGCAGAAGGAAAATTTAAATTGCCCAAAACGGAAATCACATTCTGTGTAGAGGGCAGGGACTGAATCGACCTGGGATTGGAATAAAAGCTCCGTGCAGTTTACACCTAGGTTAGTCTTTTGTGAACAAAATGTGTGCTTCATAGGAAGTCTAAAGCTGCTCCACTGTCAATTTCTGAGCTGCCAACAACTTGGAAACAACTCTCAGGAATATAAATACAAGATACTTAAATATCACAACTAGCTAATGAAGACAAATAATATTAAAAGGATAACCTTCTCCATGACACGGAAAGTCCTTGCAGGAAGATATTTTTACCCCTGAGCTCAGCACACTCTGGGACATATGCAAATATTTACTGTGTTTTCTACTTCTTAGGCAAAAGTTGCATAACTTTAGAACAAAGAAGACTTTATAAGCTTCTAGGAAAGGTTAAAAAGTACTCAACATAACTCCAACCTTCTTTGCTTAGAAACCTGAATACTTTCCTTTTAAAAGAAAAAGCACTGGGGTCAAAAGCAGAGTTGGAAGAAGCTCTTCCACTGAACCACAGAAGGACAGACATACTAACTTAACCATGCCGGTTGGTACAGGGTATCTTCAGTTTCCAAATGTGCTGTGTTTTTTGTTTGTTTGTTTTGCAGGAAGGTGGGATTTCATTGTCACACAATCCCACCTTCCTGTAAAAAATACTCCTACCCACACACCACCCCCTGCCCCCCCTCCCCCGTGAAACCTTTCCACTTTGGCTGCATCCACTGGGATACAGAAATCTGGGGCAGACAGCTTCCGCAGCTGAAATGTGTCTCCCACAGGAACACAGGAAGCAGTGGAGCAATCTGCTCCACTACAATGCACCGGCAGTAGCCTGGAGTGGCACCACTGGTGCAGAATCAGCCTCACTCACACAAAGAGAGAACAGCTTCTTTTCAGTTTCCCCTCCCCAGGTGCTTTGAGGTCCTGGGTCAACCTAGGCTCTGAAATCCTGAATGCTGGAGCACACTAGAAGGAAGCAGGTAATGGGCAAGTGCTAGTTATACAAGAGGGATTTATGATTTTCCTTGCAGGATACACAAACATGAGGACCCAGGACTGCCTGAAATTTTGCCAGTCTAGCTGGTTCAGTCTCGCCAGTATATAAATGTCACCCCTTCGTAAGGTGAAATGGCTGTCATCTACCACAAGGGCTTCAGACTCACCCTATCTGCCAACAAACATAATTTTCCCAATCTGAAGTGTGTAAGATGGGGTGCTATTTGGCCTGTTGGGAAAACTTACCATGAAGATGTCATGGATGCACAATGCATCCATTAGTATCCCACTGCCAAAGTATAGATCCAGTGAGGCAATTGTAGATCCAGGTATAGATGCAGGGAGAGTTGGAACTTGGCAGCTTTTAATTAAAGAGAAAGCTCAGTACCTGATATCCTTATCCATCCATCAGTTAAGGACAGTTTGATCCCTTCAACCAACAGAATTAAGGCAAATGAAACCCAGCTATTCTGTTTTAACTGACCTACAGATCAGATTGCAAAAAATAAACAAAAAACAAAAAAACAACACTAACTACCTGAAAGGCAAATCAAGGATAAAGGGAGCATTATAATACAACAGGAACTGTAAGGACATTTGAGTAGAGAAAGATTACCAAAGAAAAATGGAAAGCGATCAGCATAATTTCTGTCAATTTATTTTCATTTTATTTTCTGCCAGTAACAGAGCATCCTACTGTTCCCTATTTCCAGTGAGGAGTGTAAGAGTGTTCTCTAAGGACATAATGCCATGGCACAGTTCCTACAAACCATCTAATAATTACATATTACTTTTGACATGCACACCAAGAAAAGGCTTGAAAGTCTCACAGCCAGTGGCTTTTTGCTGCCACAGCCTATGAAGAGGGATTACAGCTTTCATGCTAATCAATGGGTAGTGAGAATGCCTTAGAGATAGATTTGGGCCTCTGAGTAACAATTACTCTCACTGGCAGAAATGTCTTCCTTGCTGGTGTCTGGGGCATGTTTGCTTGCTTGTCTATATTCTGTGAAATCTGTTAACAGAGTTTGCATTTTGTTCATGGGTTGGAAGACCATTTCTGTCTTGCCTGTTTTTCTTTGGCAAACATCCGGAGGTGGGGGGGATAATTTTATGTTATTTTTATATTAGACTCAATTTTTACTTTATTTATATACACTATTGATACAGATTCAAATGTCATTATTTTGATATTCTTGAGTGGTGCTCTTGGGATGTAATAATAAACTGAACTGAACTAAACATCGTAATTAGGTATGTGCGCTTCATCTCGGCCACCTTGGCGATCACCAAAACCCGAGGCGGCGCTTAGGAGGCCAGCGCTGCGGCATGGAGAGGAGGGATGGCAGCAGTGCCACCACTGCCTCTTCTCTCCACACCATGGCGCTGGCCTCCTGCATGCTGCCTCGGGCTTCGGTGATTGCTGGGGCAGCCGAGCCGAGCTGAAGTGTATATCCCAAATCATAGTCATATAATTGGTTTTCATTTCATGTTATATTTTGAGGTAAAGAATTTTGTCCTTGTATTGTTTAAATAATGCATCATCGCCTCTGTCATAATATGTTCACGCTCTTGTTTAGATTCTTTAATTTTCAGAGAATGACCTTTGGTTGTGTATAACACATACACAATGAAAACAGGTTTGTTATTTTTCTCTTTTTTCTTTTACATTCTTTAGAGAACAAAAGAGCATGAACTTAAGAATGTACTATTACAAGAACTCTCAGAGTCCAAGGCAGAATTAACGTGCAGAACAGCTAACTTAAGACATCCATTATTGCCCTATATCCTCTGACAGAGTACAGGGCATGCTTACTTGCTGAAAAGGATGAACACTGGTGCGAACAGAAGCTTTTGACCATGAACCTACTATTGAGAACATGGGTCGTGTTGTAGCAGAGTGACTGATTGTGAAATGTTATTATGATTATGGAAGGTACAAGCATCAAGGGATGGAGAAAAGCAATAGTTCAGAACTAGATTTTAATAACAGAGAAAGGCAGTCTGGAAGAAAGGTTATAAATGAAATTGCATGTGGGCAATGTGTGATGAAAACTATGCACACTATTAGTAAGTGAAGGTCTGCAATTTCATCAAGCTTTCAAAGGATCCACAACAAGCAGATTAAATGAAATGACACCCCAATCTTGCATTGCAGTGTGGGTAACTGATCTTCTAAGGATTTTGTGGAGGTTCTCCTCCTCCTTGTTTGGTTCCTTCTGTCTGGGCAATTCCACAATGGTTGTTAGGTCACTGACAGGTACATACACTGGCAAGCCCCTTCTAGTCAAACATTTTCTGGTGTTCAAGTGAAGGCTCCTGAATCCACTTCTTGTTGGAATTGCAATTAGCAAGTAGTTTGGTGAAGTCAGTCTTGAATAGCTGTTGTTAAACTGTTTAAGCAGCTGAGCTGAACCTGTGTATTCACTAGTGGCCACTCTGCAGTTACGGTGAACCCCCCCCCTCTGCTTATATCATGGAGCCCCTTTGTTTAAGCTTGGGTCCTGCCCATTTCCTCTTTCTTCAGTAAGAGCAGTTCAGTATGCTTTTGCTGAAGCAAGGAGTGGACTCTATTAGTCTCTCAACTTTCTGCTGATGTGTGGGCATGTCGTTTCCTTGCACTCTAGTCATAGAAGCTTGCAATGTGTTTATTTGTAACAACTCTTTAAGCTTTTCTGTTCTGCTTCATTGAGACTGAAGTAGATGGATATAATCTGTGTTTGCAAATAATCTTTCCCAGTAAAGATTACTCTCTTTTAAAACTATCCCTGGAACATGGGAGTGGGAGCAAAGGGGTTGTGGAAGAAAGGAAAGGGATACTACTGAAGGAGGATAGCTAATCTGGGAGTAAAACTCAGGTGGAAATATGTGAACTAGAACAACAGTAAACAGGGATTCAAGAATTATACATTCTATAGTTGTGATAATTAATGTTTGGATGAGTGATTAACAAAGCATACGATATTTGTCAAGAAAAGAAGTGACCACCTGGACTGCTATGAGGATCTGAAGCATCTTTTCAGGGGGGGGCAGGAACAATCAAGGACTAGTTCACATGACAAAAAAATATTCTTTGGTCGCAGTTAAAGATGTCTGCATGACACAACACTAAGCTGATTACTCTGGCATGGAGAGCTGATTACTCAACCATGTTAATCAAGATCTCAGTTTCCTGCCTCATTACCAATGCTGATTTCTTCATGTTTACTACTCCTTGGCAAATCACACTTAATCCAATCATACCTGCTATTGTCATTCACCTGTTATTGTCATTTGCTTGCTAATGTCATTCAGCATCTGAAACCATTTCATGGTCCAATACAGATGACAGATGGACTCACATTCCTGCTGTAGTTGAAAAAGTGAGCAGTGACTCATGAAAGTTCATACCGTGTCACATATTTGGTTAGTCTTTAAGGTGCTTTAAGGTTTAGGCACATCTAGAGATGGCTGTAGCCAAAGGATAGTGTCTGGGTGGCAGGTTAACATGGATAGAGAGGTGGTCGAGAGGCATTTAGCTGCACTGGATGAGTTCAAATCCCCTGGTCCAGATGAAATGCACCCGAGAGTACTCAAAGAACTTTCCAGAGAACTTGCACAGCCCTTGTCCATCATCTTCGGAACCTCTTTAAGGACTGGAGATGTCCCGGAGGACTGGAAAAGAGCAAACGTTATTCCGATCTTCAAAAAAGGGAGGAAGGATGACCCGGGAAACTACAGACCAGTGAGTCTGACCTCTGTTGTGGGGAAGATAATGGAGCAGATATTAAAGGGAGCGATCTGCAAACATCTGGAGGACAATTTGGTGATCCAAGGAAGTCAGCATGGATTTGTCTCCAACAGGTCCTGCCAGACCAACCTAGTTTCCTTTTTTGACCAAGTAACAGGTTTGCTGGATCGGGGAAATTTGGTTGATGTCATTTACTTGGATTTTAGTAAAGCTTTTGACAAGGTTCCCCATGATGTTCTGATGGATAAGTTGAAGGACTGCAATCTGGATTTTCAGATCGTTAGGTGGATAGGGAATTGGTTAGAGAACCGCACTCAAAGAGTTGTTGTCAATGGTGTTTCATCAGACTGGAGAGAGGTGAGTAGCGGGGTACCTCAGGGTTCGGTGCTCGGCCCGGTACTTTTTAACATATTTATTAATGATCTAGATGAGGGGGTGGAGGGACTACTCATCAAGTTTGCAGATGACACCAAATTGGGAGGACTGGCAAATACTCCGGAAGATAGAGACAGAGTTCAACGAGATCTGAACACAATGGAAAAATGGGCAAATGAGAACAAGATGCAATTTAATAAAGATAAGTGTAAAGTTCTGCATCTGGGTCAGAAAAATGAAAAGCATGCCTACTGGATGGGGGATACGCTTCTAGGTAGCACTGTGTGTGAACGAGACCTTGGGGTACTTGTGGATTGTAAACTAAACATGAGCAGGCAGTGTGATGCAGCGGTAAAAAAGGCAAATGCCATTTTGGGCTGTATCAACAGAGGCATCACATCAAAATCACAAGATGTCATAGTCCCATTGTATACGGCACTGGTCAGACCACACCTGGAGTACTGTGTGCAGTTCTGGAGGCCTCACTTCAAGAAGGACATCGATAAAATTGAAAGGGTACAGAGGAGAGCGACGAAGATGATCTGGGGCCAAGGGACCAAGCCCTATGAAGATAGGTTGAGGGACTTGGGAATGTTCAGCCTGGAGAAAAGGAGGTTGAGAGGGGACATGATAGCCCTCTTTAAGTATTTGAAAGGTTGTCACTTGGAGGAGGGCAGGATGCTGTTTCTGCTGGCTGCAGAGGAGAGGACACGCAGTAATGGGTTTAAACTTCAAGTACAACGATATAGGCTAGATATCAGGAAAAAATTTTTCACAGTCAGAGTAGTTCAGCAGTGGAATAGGCTGCCTAAGGAGGTGGTGAGCTCCCCCTCACTGGCAGTCTTCAAGCAAAGGTTGGATACACACTTTTCTTGGATGCTTTAGGATGCTCTGGGCTGATCCTGCGTTGAGCAGGGGGTTGGACTGGATGGCCTGTATGGCCCCTTCCAACTCTATGATTCTATGATTCTATGATTCTATGCTCTTGAACTCTTGGAACATTTCCACACATCAGTAAAAATAGCATTACGCCAGCTGAATGGTAAAGCGCTAAATTTTATCATGCTTCCCAGCCCCTCCTCACCTTTTCCACTGTCTTGCCTTTGTCTGCCGCCTTTAAACACATCTCACCCTCTACATTTGCTGCTGGAAATGGAGGAAGAGAGCAATGAGCCTTATATGCGTTGCACTTCCACCTGTCAATCAATTCGGGCAACCAATCCCCTTTCTCCATATTTTAAAGGTCCCATGATGCCCACCAATGTTTTTTTGTTTTAATTCATAAGCCTCTGTTGAAATGCCTATGCATGGAATCATAGATGTATAGTGCTTTTTCAATGCGACCCCTTATGGGATCACAAGTCCTTTGATACATTTAAAAAAATTATATTGTTCCTGATTTTAGAGGGGAAGAAAACTTTAGAGAGGCACGCTTTGTGTTACAACTTTGAAAAAAAGTGGGTTTTTTTATTTATGTCATTGCCTGCATACGTGTCAGCCTCTTTGTTGCTCCAGGAAGTTAGCCCCTGGTGATATCAGCCCAATAGTGACATCTACAGTTTTTGGATCGGCCACTGGTCTCGCTGTGCAGGATGCTTTTTTAACTTAATTAATTAGTACCACCATCAACTGTGTAGTTGAGTTTTTAGACTTGTTTAATTGGGGTTCATTAAATGTTGTTTTATTGCACTCATTTCTCATGCTAGCAAAGTTATGCTCAAAATCCTACAAGCTAGGCTCCAGCAATATGTGGAACGAGAACTTCCAGAAGTACAGGCAGGATTTCGAAGAGGCAGAGGAACTAGAGATCAAATTGCCAACATACGCTGGATCATGGAGAAAGCTAGGGAGTACCAGAAGAACGTCTATTTCTGCTTCATTGACTATGCTAAAGCCTTTGATTGTGTGGAGCACAACAAATTGTGGCAAGTTCTTAAAGAGATGGGAATACCAGAGCATCTTATTTGTCTCTTGAGAAATTTATATGTAGGTCAAGAAGCAACAGTGAGAACTGAACATGGAATCACTGACTAGTTCAAAATTGAGAAAGGAGTTCGGCAAGGCTGTATACTGTCGCCTTGCCTATTTAACTTGTATGCAGAGCACATCATGAGAAATGCGGGATTAGAGGAGTCACAAATTGGGATCAAGATTGCAGGGATAAATATCAACAACCTCAGATATGCAGATGATACCACTCTAATGGCAGAAAGTGAAGAGGAACTAAAGAGCCTGTTGATGCGGGTGAAGGAGGAGAGTGCAAAAGTTGGCTTGAAACTCAACATCAAGAAAACAAAGATCATGGCATCCGGCCCTCTCAATTCCTGGCAAATAGATGGGGAAGAAATGGAGATAGTGACAGATTTTATTTTCCTGGGCTCCAAGATCACTGCAGATGGGGACTGCAGCAAAGAAATTAAAAGACGCTTGCTCCTGGGGAGGAAAGCTATGGCAAATCTAGACAGCATCCTAAAAAGCAGAGACATCACCCTGCCAACAAAAGTGCGTTTAGTCAAGGCTATGGTCTTCCCAGTTGCAATGTATGGCTGCGAGAGTTGGACCATAAGGAAGGCCGAGCGTCAAAGAATTGAGGCTTTTGAACTCTGGTGCTGGAGAAGACTCTTGCGAGTCCCTTGGACTGCAAGGCGAACAAACCGGTCAGTCCTAGAGGAGATCAACCCTGACTGCTCTTTAGAAGGCCAGATCCTGAAGATGAAACTCAAATACTTTGGCCACCTCATGAGAAGGAAGGACTCCCTGGAGAAGAGCCTAATGCTGGGAGCGATCGAGGGCAAAAGAAGAAGGGGACGACAGAGAATGAGGTGGCTGGATGGAGTCACTGAAGCAGTAGGTGCAAACTTGAATGGACTCCGGGGAATGGTAGAGGACAGGAAGGCCTGGAGGATCATTGTCCATGGGGTCGCGATGGGTCGGACACGACTTCGCACATAACAACAACAACAAAATGTTGTTTTGGATATATATTCATATAATTTTAAACCGCCACAAGCCAGTTCTCTGAGAGCAGCAGTTATATAAATCCAAACATAACTAAATAAATATAAATAAGAAATTCCCATCCTCAGGAACAAGAGAGAGGGGAGTGGGTGAGAGGGAGGGACAAAGCAGGTGACTTTTGTGCATTTGAGCCTCCATACCTCCCTTTTGCTGGTTGCCTGCTGGTTGCTGTCTGGTAGTTAACACTTTTAAGGTTGGTGAATCCACTTTATGCGATTCTTGAACTTGCACATTGAAATGGAGGATGTAGCGAGCAGTTCACTTCCCAGATGCTGGATGTGGACTATGTCATGCGGAGTAGCCAAAATATAATGACTACATTAGGTAAGCATTTCACTATATTTACTGAGTGTGGAAAAGCCCCTGCTCTTTTCTAGTGACTAGAACAAGTTAAGAAGCAGTATGAGTTAGAGAGAATAGAGATACACTTATTTGCAATCAAAAGTGCAATCAAAGCCCCTTGGGTGGTGTGAATGAGCCCCATGAACTCAAAGCTACTGATTTCTAGGAGCCACTACTTCCTTGAGCAGAAGAGCCGCCGCCGCCATAAACGCGCGGCGGCCATTGCGGAGGCGGAGGCCCCGCGAGGACAAAGAACTCGCCGCGGCGTGCCCAGGTAGGGGCCACGCCCCCTGCAAGAGGCGCGCCGCTCACCTGAGACCGGGGGGGGCGTGGATGGGGCAGCGGCTGGCTTATAAGGCGCTAGCGGCCTGGCCAGGCACATTGCTGCCCGCTCCACGGCCACCCCGCTCTTCCTTTCCTCTCCTCTTCCCTCGACCAACGGCGTGCGATACCAGAGCAAGAGTTCTCCTCGACTCACGGCTGTGCATTTATCAGCGGGTATTTATAAAAAAAAAAAAAAAAAGGGGGGGGAGAGCTCAACGGGGTGGGGGGGGTTCCCTTCGGGGGTTCCAGCTCGGGTGTTCATTGTTCTCGTCGGGGCGGCAAGGCGCGATTCCTTCTATCCGGCTTCTCCCGGTTTTCGGCAGCATACGGCATGGCGCCAGCGGCCCAAAAAACCACGTCCAGGGGCACCAGCTCGCGAGCGCGCCCGCAGACCACCCCTGCTTCCCCCTCCGGGGGAGCGGCCGGCGGGACACGAGCAGCCCTTCGGCGCAGTGCGGGGCGGCGGGCCTCGGCCGGGGGGGAGCGCTCAGCTGCAAGCCGGGGGTCGCGTCGGTCCGGGACTCAGGCGGCTCGCTCAGCCACAGCCGCAGGAGGGGCGGGGGGTAAAAAGTTGCCGGTACGCCGTGGGCGCACGCGTTTACCTGCTCGGCCGCGGGACCCCTCGCCCGGATGCAGCAGCTCCTTCTCCGAGGGGAGCGGCCACGAGGCTTCAGTTTTTTCCAACGGCCAAGCTCCCCTCTCAGCGCCTGGGGGTCCTGGGCCACTGCCCTCGGGGGCCTCCCCGGCGAAAAAACGGGGGAGGGTGAGGGTTGCTGGCCCGGAAGATCCCGTGGAAGGGGGGTCAGGAATAGGTCCGCATTCCGCTGTACCAGCGGGCGGGGCCGCGGGCTGCCCGCAAGGGCTCATGCCGGCTTTCGGTTGGGGTCCTCCTCCGTGGGGACCCGCCATGCCTGGGGGCAATCATGGCGCTAGTCCGCCAGCCCCACCAGGGGCCCCCTGGGGTTTTCGGGGGGGATGGCCACCTTTCTCTCCCTATGGTTTTCCTTCCTGGGGGATCCCAGGGGGGTTGGCGGGGCAAGCGGCTGGGGGGGCTTTTCAGGGCTCATCCACAGAGGTGGGTGGGAGCAGGGCAACCGGTCGTGGACCCCCACGGCCGTCCGCCGCAAGGGCACCGGCCGCTCGGCCCGCTGCGGCTCATTCGTCGGGCCGCGGGAAGGCGTCGGGATCGTCCGCAGCCAAGGGGCGGAGCCGCCCACCCCCACTTGCCGCGGGGACCTCCCGGGCCCCCCGTCCAGCCTCTCTTCACACAGAGGAGGTTACATCGGTGGACAGCCCCTCCCAACAGTCTGACCCTGGAGAGCTGATATCCGATGAGGAGGGGGGAACTCGGCCCGAGGAGCAGCCAGCCGAAAAGATGGGCGGAAAGCGCCACAGGAAGACCAACACACGTCGAAGGGCCAGGTCTTCGAGCGGTGAGTCTTCTACCTCCGACGAGGAGGATGGGGTTGGGCATTGGGACCCTGAATACTGGCTGCGGGGGGAATTTGTCCCGGGGGTCCCATCTTGGCTGTTGCAATGCCGCCAGGAGGCCCGGGCCAGCAGGGCCAAGATCCAGGGATCGGGGTGCGCGCAGGATCCTCCACTGGGGTATAAGGATCGTGATGTTCCTCCGGGCACCCATTTATCCACCAAGCTGAGGGGTAAGGCATTGAGCGGCTGCTATGTGGATTTATTTAAGTTCATTAGGCCCCTTGAGCGGGCTGCACGCACGAGCGTGAAGGGCCCTCGCGAGGCGCCTGTTGCATATGACGGCGAACGTTCTTTGCTTGCTTGGACAAGGGGATTCGCTGAATACCTCCGGCTGGTCACGTCAGTTTTCCCCGAGAGGGCCCCGCACTTGGCTGGGCACTTGTCCAATGTGTTGGACGCGAGGATGCTAGGAGGTGAGCCAGCAGCGTTGGGATATGATGAAGCGTTTCGGCGACGGGTATCCAGCAACCCCGAGGCCAGATGGGATAGGCTGAACCCCGACCTTTGGGTCCGGGCATTTGGTCCTCGGCAGAAGTCGACCGGTGGGGCGGAGGGGAATCGCCCTTTATACAGGAAAGACCAGAGGGGCGTTTGCTGGGAATACAACCAGAATGGGTGCGAGAGGAAAAAATGTAAGTACTCGCATGCATGCGAGGGGTGTGGGGGTTCACATCCCAAGACAGAGTGTAGCAAGCGGCCCTTTCGGAGGAGCCGGCCCACTTCCAAAAAAGGGGGTGGGTCCGGCACCTCAGGGGGACTCGCAGGAGGCAGCGGGGAAGGGCAGCCTACTGCCCCCTAGCCCTGCTCTGTTGCACGTTAAGGCTCCATCTCCCATCAGGCTATCAACTCTTCTTCCTTTGCTCGCATCTTATCGGGATCAGGCCGCGGCCACTTACCTTAGGGAGGGATTCACTCATGGCTTCCGCATTCCTTTTACGGGGGACCGGGTGGCCACGTCTTGCGCTAATTTAAAATCCGCTCAGCTAATGCCGGAGATCGTGGAGGCAAAGCTGCGAAAGGAGCTGGAGGCGGGCAGGGTGGTGGGGCCGTATGCAGCCCCGCCCTTGGAGAATCTCCGGGTATCGCCGCTGGGGGTGGTGCCTAAGAGAACGCCAGGTGAGTTTCGCCTCATACATCACCTGTCATACCCCAAAGGCTCATCGGTCAACGACTTCATCGACCCAGCCCTCTGTACAGTCAAATATGCCTCTTTCGATCATGCGGTTGCCCTGGTAAGGGCTTGTGGTCCGCGGGCCCTCATGGCAAAGTGTGACATCAGGTCAGCCTTCCGCCTCTTACCGGTGCACCCCGGGGATTTCTCACTGCTGGGTTTTAAATTTGGGGGCATGTGGTACGTGGACAGGTCCATGCCCATGGGCTGTTCCGTGGCATGTGCGGCCTTTGAGACATTCAGCTCCTTCGTTGAATGGGTATTTAAGGAGAGGGATGGGTCGCCTTATATCACGCACTATTTAGACGACTACCTTCTGGTCGGCCCAGCCGGGACGGGGGAGTGCGCCCGGCGCTTATCGGGATTTCAGGAGCTGGCTGATGAACTCGGCATACCGCTGGCGCAGGAGAAGACGGAAGGTCCATCGGAGGTGCTCACCTATCTCGGGATCACCATCGATTCCAGAGAGGGGTGCTCACGACTACCGGCGGACAAGCTCGGGGCCCTGTCAGGTCAATTACGTGCACTCTTGACCCGCAATAAGTGTACCCTACGGGAGATGCAGCAGCTTCTCGGCCACTTAAATTTTGCCTGCAAGGCTGTAAAACCTGGGAGAGCCTTTTGCAGGCGACTGGCTCAGGCAACGGCCGGGATTCAGGCCCCCCAACATCACATTCGCCTCACAAAGCAGATAAAAGCCGACATGGCTATCTGGCTATCATTTTTGTCATCATTTAATGGTGTGGCGATCTGGCAGTCCCCGCTGCTCCTAGGTGATGATCTGCAGGTGCAATCTGATGCGGCGGGGAGTTTAGGTTTCGGCGTGTTTTTCAATAACAGATGGTGCGCTCAGCCTTGGCCTGCCAGTTGGAAAACCGGGGGCCTCCTTAGGGATCTCACGTTCCTGGAGCTCTTTCCAATCTTGGCCGCGGTGGTTATATGGAGCAGGGAGTTTAAGAACCATATGGTTACCTTTTGGTGCGATAACCAAGCGGTTGTCAGGGTTGTCAATCGGCAGTCTTCTCGCTCCGAGCGGGTAATGCGTTTGGTGCGCCGCCTTGTGTTGACCTGCTTAAAGTTTAACATTTCTTTTTCCGCCAAGCATGTTCCAGGGGTGGACAACGGTATAGCGGATGCTCTATCCCGACTGCAAATTCAACGCTTCAAAATTCTTGCGCCGGAAGCGAACCCGACCCCAGAAGACTTCCCCGGGGACCTCTGGAATCTTGGCGTCGGGTAGTGCAGGACGGGCTACGGGCATCACTGGCTCCATCTACGCGCCGGTCCTACGCGGCAGCAATTTCGGGTTATCAGGCATACTTACGGGATCAACTGGGAACCACGCCATTCCCGCCGTCCGAGGAGTCCATATTACGCTATTTGGCATATCTGCGGGGCAACGGGCGTTCCGCCAGGACTCTGAATGTTCAACTGTCTGGTCTCGCATTCTTTTGCAGGCTGCAGGGATGGTGGGATCCCAGGTCATCCTTCGTGATCCGCAAAGCATTGGAGGGTTGGCGCAGAATAGCGCCAAGGGCCCAGGACGCTCGTCGGCCAATCACTGGGGCGTTGTTGGGGAAACTGATTGCGCGACTGCACACAGAGTGTTTTTCCCCATATGAAGCTGTACTTTTCCGAGCGGCATTCTTGGTTGCATATTTTGGGGCCTTCCGCGTCAGCGAGGTGGCCGCGGCATCTCGCACGGGAGTCTCAAATAGTGCCATAGGCAGGGAAGATGTGCAGATTAAGGATGGGCGTCTGCATATCCGCTTGCGGCGGTCTAAGACGGACCAGCAGGGGGCAGGGGCTCTGGTGGTCCTCCCAGCGCGGGAGCGAGACCCCCTTTGCCCAGTAAAAGGGGTTTCGAAATTTTTGGCCTTACGCCCAAAGGTCCCTGGTATCCTATTCTTGCATAGGGACGGCACGTCACTGTCGCGTTTTCAATTCTCAGCAGTCCTGCATGCCTGCCTGAGGGGCCTGGGTATACCTACTGATGGGTTCAGCTCCCACTCCTTCCGGATCGGGGCGGCCAGCCAAGCCGCTCAGGACGGCATGAGCACTGAGGGCATCAAAGCACTGGGGCGTTGGCGGTCATCCGCCTTCAAGACATATATTCGGCCTGACCTTTCACTACTTTAATACCGCTCACAGGTTCTGGCTTCAGGAGACGTCAAGCTTGGATCGTGGGCCACAGCATCGTTTACTGGGCCGGGGTGTACGCAAGACGATCTGGATGGGGCGCCCATTTGGGCCTCGAACGGTCTTTTGACATTACATGGCACGGATCCCGCGGCATGCGATGGCACGACCTTCTTCCGCTCATCCGACGGCTGCTGAAGGACTACCCTCCCCCGGACGTGATCGTTATTCAGCTGGGGGAAAATGACTTACCTGCTATACCGGCGTTGGACCTGGCCGTATCCATCATGAGGGACTTGCTTATCATCCAGCAACTCTGCCCTGGGACGCTGGTGCGGTGGTGCGAGCTCCTGGTGCGGCGCTCATGGAGAGGGGCTCGGGAGCCACGCAAGGTGGACATGGCAAGGCGCAAAATTTGCCGTACTGTCAGGAGGTCCTGCGAGACTCGGCGCTGCGCGGTCATACCGCACCCCGATATAATGTTTGGCTTGCCCCCTCTCTTCCGGCAGGATGGCATACACCTCTCGGAGTGGGGACAGGATCTTTGGCTTGCAGATCTTCGGGCAGCTCTGGAAGGGCTCATCTCACCATGAGCGTTGGCGGGAGCGGGAGCCAGGGCGCTGGCTCCCGCTCTGTGGCGGTTTGTTAAGGGGCGGATCCAGGGGGGCACTACCTGCGCCCGTGAGCCAGGGGGTGCCCACTTGTGGGAGCCTCCCCTAAGGAGGCGGCCGTGGCTGGCGGGCCGGCTTCACTGGAGGAGCCGGCCGCTTTCCATGGCAGGGCGGCTGGGGGCGGGCTCCAACGAGGTTGACGCCCATGGGGCCCGGCCAGTCTTGCCTTCCCAAGGGATAGCGGGCCTGATGGTTAGGGGTCCGGCCGACAGGTCGGCCGGCTCCGCGGGCGGGCCCGCTGGAGATTGCCTCCCCCTCTCTTCCGGGGGGCTGCACAAGGGCAGCAGAGAAGAAGGGGAGGTCATGGATCCACCCCTCCACCTTAGGGTGTGCCCACGCTCAGGGGATGTTGTTGTTTGTGTTTTAATAAACGGTGACCCATTTTTGCCAAGAAACTTGTATGCGTGTTCATTTGGACTGCGGGTATGCCCGCCTGCCTCCGCAAGAGCCGCCGCCGCCATAAACGCGCGGCGGCCATTGCGGAGGCGGAGGCCCCGCGAGGACAAAGAACTCGCCGCGGCGTGCCCAGGTAGGGGCCACGCCCCCTGCAAGAGGCGCGCAGCTCACCTGAGACCGGGGGGGCGTGGATGGGGCAGCGGCTGGCTTATAAGGCGCTAGCGGCCTGGCCAGGCACATTGCTGCCCGCTCCACGGCCACCCCGCTCTTCCTTTCCCGCCCTCCCACCCTATTTAGCGGTTTGGGGTCACTTTGCAGTTTAACGAGCAGTGGCGGTTTGTTAAGGGGCGGATCCAGGGGGGGCACTACCTGCGCCCGTGAGCCAGGGGGTGCCCACTTGTGGGAGCCTCCCCTAAGGAGGCGGCCGTGGCTGGCGGGCCGGCTTCGCTGGAGGAGCCGGCCGCTTTCCATGGCAGGGCGGCTGGGGGCGGGCTCCAACGAGGTTGACGCCCGTGGGGCCCGGCCAGTCTTGCCTTCCCAAGGGATAGCGGGCCTGATGGTTAGGGGTCCGGCCGACAGGTCGGCCGGCTCCGCGGGCGGGCCCGCTGGAGATTGCCTCCCCCTCTCTTCCGGGGGGCTGCACAAGGGCAGCAGAGAAGAAGGGGAGGTCATGGATCCACCCCTCCACCTTAGGGTGTGCCCACGCTCAGGGGATGTTGTTGTTTGTGTTTTAATAAACGGTGACCCATTTTTGCCAAGAAACTTGTATGCGTGTTCATTTGGACTGCGGGTATGCCCGCCTGCCTCCGCAAAAGACAATATTCACTCATGCAGCAACCTATCAACTTATTTGTTCAGGTGGATAGGAAGGCTTACTTCACAACTCTTTTAAAACCAACTGTTTGTTTTCTGTAGAAGACAGGATAAGAAGTGTGGCTCCGGAGAATTATAGCACCTTCATTAGAGCCCCACACATATAAGCCTTGGGGACAGCAATGAGCTCTTTTCCCATCCAGTTTTAAGTATCTCATTCCTCTGAAACATTTACCAAGGTAATAAGATACTAGAGGCTATGGGTTAGAAGTGCTTAAGAAACATCTGCACACTACTGTCAGTTATTTACACAATACATTACTGAAAGAAGAAACTAACAGAATAGTCACAAGATTGCTGCTGAATAACTGTCGTTGTCAGTACCTTGTTTCATAAAGAGAGGGATTTCCTTACCAGAAAAGAAACAGAAAACCCTTTCTGCTTCTTCAGTCTACCAGAATCTTCTAACTCTGAACAAAAAACTAGATTTAAAAAAAATGATATTTATACCACCCCCTTGGGACAGTGAAGAGCAAATTCAGAATTCTACATTCATTGAACACTAAACTATAAAAACAGTGAGGAAAATAATAAAATAACATTAAAGAATTAAATTGAAAATAAAATACTGATTCTCATCACTGATGATGGAGAAATTTCTGGCTTATCAAAGTAGTTTGAACATACTAGTTGGGCATTTTGGGATTATAAAGGCCCATCATCTGCTAATGATCACTGGAGAATCAGTAGATGTTTGAAATAAGGCTGTTGAGGCTTGACAATAACAGATAATATTTCTAGACCAATACTCCTCAAACTGATAAACATTTAATGGTAACATAAGAAGGACTAATCATAAACCAAGGGGATTTGATTTATTTTGTTGTGCATTGTTATTATTTATCACATGGCATGTGTAGTGTAGCCAGGAGAACCTAGGATTGTCTGGCAGCTAGGCAAGAGATGTTCAGAGGTGATTTGCCATTGCCTGCCTCTTGAGTCTTGACCCGAGCATTCCTTGGAGGTTTCCCATCCAAATACAAGCCAGGGTCAACCCTGCTTAGCTTCTGGGATCTAACAAGATTGGACTTGCCTGGGCTATCCAGGTCAGAGATTAAATGATGCACTTGTGAAGACCTGCTCAGTTAGACACATGGATACCACACAATTCTGCTACCATTTTTAAACTGCTGAGAAGAGAAGCAAACAAAGAACTTAAGAATCTGGAACAAGCTTGATCCCCTGGATCAAGTATTTATCAAGAGGTAAGGTCACCAAGCACTTTTCTTAGAATGTAATCTGAAAAGTGGATGAGGAATTACAGGCAGAATTCTTGGGGGGTACAGACAGCATTGGAATCCCCTGTTGTTGAATTCTGCCCTACGTATTCATGGTGCAGGTATAGTGAAAGATACACCATCACTTAGTTGCATTGAGAGTGGCAAACAAATGTGGTACAGCTGCATGACGATTTCCTTTTTTCTTGGCATTTTGACATAGCCACCTGGCTTTGGAAAATCTCAAGCTCATGGTCTTTATTTGTGACTCAGTGTAAATCTAAACCGCTGGTCATTAGTAATCTGCTGTATGTTGCCAGCTGAACAGGGCAAATGTCATAACACTTGCAAGGACAGTGATTGCAGAAGTAGTGTCCAGTATGTTTTCTTAGTATTTTTTGGATTGAATCTATTAGACATGAAATTAAAAAAAAATGGTTCTTAGAATTATCTCAATTTGATAATTATTTCTATTTATTATAAAAAAGGCAATTATTCTCTTCTTGATAACTATAGACTGATTAGTTTGCTTCCTTGTTTAGGTAAATTATTACATTCTTTCTTGCTTGAAAATTTACAAACTTGGATATCAGACAACCATGCCTTTTCAGACAGCCATGCCTACTATGCCTTTTCAGATTGGTTTTAAAAGACAAGCCTCTACTGTAGATTCTTGTGCATCTCTTGCTCACTTGGCTGAAAAATACACTAAAGCAAGTGGGGGCCTTCATTGATTTAAGAAAAGGGTCCTTGACCGTATTTTGCATGCTTGTGGGTGAAACTAGCCATTACCTCTATATTGCTCAGATGTTGATGGATCATACACTCCAGATGTTGACAGATCATACACAAAGGGTGCTTGTTAATGTTTTAGCATCCTCTTGGAGAAGAGTGACAATTGGAGTACACCAAGGATCTGTCCTGGGGCTTGTGTTGTTCAACATATTTATAAATGATTTGGATGAGGGATTAGACTGGGATGGGTAGCAAACACAACAGAAGACAGAATCAGGATATAGGATGATCTTGACAGGCTCGAGAAGTGGGCTATACTGAATAAAATGAAATTCAATAGGGACAAATGTAAAGTTCTGCATTTAAGTAGGAAAAAACATATACATCAATATGTATACATCATGTATACATCAATATAGGATGAGGGAGACTTTTCTTGGCAGTACATTGAGCCATACATTGAACATGAGTCAGCAGTGTGACTCAGTGGCTAAAAAGGCAAATGGAACTTTGGGCTATATCAAACGGAATGTTGTGTCCAGATCATGGGAGGTGATGATACCACTTTACCACTCTGGTTTGGCCTCACTTGGGAGTACTGTGTTCATTTTTGGGCACCACAGGTTTTATATATATATATAGAAAAAAACAAGTGTTATGTGACTCTACTTACAAAGAAAAAAAATTCTTAACCTTTTCCCTCCATATATAAACTTATGTTGTATCACAATATCAAATATATCAAATATTCTATGAAATATAGACCCATCCTTAATGTTTATAATCATATCCTTGTTTTGATTTTTTTTTCAATATAAATTTTCCATTGCTTCCATTCTATGTCAAATCTGAGGTATATTTGTCTTCTACATTAATGGTTAATTTTGCAAAACTGGCTACCTCCATAACTTTAAATTGCCATTCTATCTGGCAAGCTTGCAGCTGATAGGGACAAAGTAAGTGGTGAGGGTGGGGGGTTGGCCAGTTTGGTGTAGTGGTTAGGAGTGCAGACTTCTAATCTGGCATGCCAGGTTCAATTCTGCACGCCCCCACATGCAGCCAGCTGGGTGACCTTGGGCTCGCCACAGCACTGTTAAAGCTGTTCTGACCGAGCAGTGCTATCAGGGCTCTCTCAGCCTCACCCACATCACAGGGTATCTGTTGTGGGGAGAGGAAAGGGAAGGTGACTGTAAGCCGCTTTGAGCCTCCTTCAGGTAGAGAAAAGTGGCATATAAGAACCAACTCTTCTTCTTTTTTCCCCCTTAGGCCCAGAGGCGGCATGAGGGCTTCCCGGCCCAACTCCTGGCCCAACAGATGCAGAGGTTGCAGAGGTTCTTTTGTCTCCTGTTTCATCTGCACAACAACCCTGTGCAGTAGGCCTCAAATCTGCAGAGAGTCACACAAAAGAAATACACATACGCACTCCTAACCACTACACCAAACTGGCCAACCAGTGAGGCCAGCCAGAGCAGTATTTTAAATGAGAAGGGGCTTTTCTGTCAGTCAACTGGTTGGCAGAAGGGGAAAGCTTCCCCCCTCCAAAGAAAAGAACACCCATGACCACAAACCTCTCTGTGTTGCTCATCTGTAACTACTATTCCACAATTCCCAAAGGCCAGTCCTCTCCCACACTCAACAAACATTCCAAACCACATTCATGTGGTTTTTCACATTCATGTCTCCACACCCACACCCTCATTTGTCACCACGCCACCACAACTTCCCACACAACACACACATTCAACCCCATGCCCTTAGAGACTGGATAACTCCTCCCCACCAAGCTCTAGTGCCCATTGTATTTCTGGATACAGTGGGCTTTGACCTAGTACATATATAAATCAAAGATT
The DNA here is from genome assembly GCF_049243985.1 of Paroedura picta. Taxonomy (NCBI): domain Eukaryota; kingdom Metazoa; phylum Chordata; class Lepidosauria; order Squamata; family Gekkonidae; genus Paroedura; species Paroedura picta. The sequence goes on from NC_135377.1 coordinate 54,053,067, forward strand.
AAAATGTTGCAACTATATTTGAATACACGGGCAGAAATTTTGATACCCTGCCAGAAATAACAGCAGGAACCTTAAGTGGGACACAATGTATGGACCTATAAAATAAACCCCATCTTTGAGATATGATTTGGTAACGTATTATCACTGGAAAATGTATAGTCTGTGATCCTAAGCATACTTGCTTAAAAGTAACTCTTACAAGTAGATCTTATTTTTGAGTAATCATAGTTACAACTGAGCTGCTGTGGTCTCACACAGTATAATCATAATAAATATATTTCTCTGAGTGTTGTATGTGGACTGTTAATTAGGAAAAAAATTGACATTTTAGCACAGAACACAGTTCAAAGTCACAGCTAGCCTAAAAAGAGCACTAAAAAGAACATGACTTGCAATATATGTTTTGAACCTCTATTGCCTTTTGTGCAAAGAACATTTTGGCTGAAGTAATATAAGCTGCAATAAATTTAACTGATTACAAAAGGGCAACCTAATCAGAATCTTGGCAGGGTTGAAAAAAGCGAGTTGTGCTCACTCTGATGGACATTCCTCAGATTTTCATTGTCCCCAGGTGTGCCTAGCTTCTAGTTTCTGATTTCTAAATGAGGACATCCATATATAGGTACAGTACAAGTTTTGCCTGAAAAATGGAGAGGGGGGCATTTTTCTTACCAGAAAACTTCTAATTGTAATGCAGAAAAAGTGAGTAAATTTATTATATCAGATAAGAAAGGAAAGGAAATTATTCATGGGCCTATTATATCTGGTGCACCACAGAGAGGAATATGATGTATAAGAAACCAATACAAAATTGTGGAGATGATATACTATGAGGTAAATAGACATAAAAGGGCAATCATGAACCAGTAATAAAGCTGCTGGCTGAAAATACTTTTACTTATTCTCCCTGACCTGAGCAGTGGGAAACCATGGACGACTTACTGTTTTCTCTGAAAGAACTAGATATTTATATTGTTTTAATTATCTGTTTTATTAACACTTGTACAATAGAGCAGGCATTAAGGATGCACAAATGCCTGTACAGAGCAGGAAGTAATCATTTGAAAGCAAAAGTGGCACCCTGAAATCCCCAAAGCTTTTTTTCTCTCTCAGCACCTCTAAGCAACTTTGCTAACCAAGCCATATATGTCTTATCTTGCAATCAACTCATATTCTTCCTCGCCATATCAGGAACATGTGAGTTGAGCTATTTTTCATTTGACTAAGGACCACAGTAAACAAGAAGCCATCCCCATGTTTGCACTGGGACTGATTCTGCGTGTGGAATTTGCCCCTGGACAGCCTCTCATTGCTGGCAGGTTTTAGTGCTGCTTCCACATGACATTGGCAGCAACCTGAGGCTGTACAACTGGCGCGAGTTTTGGCTGGATTTGCCTCGCGATCAGAGAAATGACCAAAACTGGATTTGCCACTTTTTGTAATGCTACACATTGTGGAACAACCAGTGATCAAACCTGTGTGGAGGGAGAAATGCATGACAAGCTCTGCAGTGTTTTGCCCACCCTGGCACACACCCTTCCCTCTTCATTTCCTGTGGTAGATTTTTTTTTAATGGCACAGTCTACTTTGCTGCAGGACCACAAAGCACCATTCCTTAAGTTAAAATAAAATGTTCTGTTAATTGTCCTCCACGGTTTTGTGATTGAGCAACCAACTCATTCCTGTTTGTGTTTTCTGGTGTTTGTGTTTTAACAGGGAAAGAGGGAGGGTATGTGATGAAGCAGCCCTCTCCCAATCAGCTGGGTGTCCATGTTCTTTGTTTTTAAGCATTACTGTTCATACACAATCACTCATCGGGGTCCATGTCCAGCCTCTCACAAATCTACCCAAACCTAGAGACCATAACACCAAGAATCCCAAAAAGATGAGGTAATGCTTTATTTTTGTGGCATTTCTCCATAGCAATGCAGAATTGTTAATTTTGTAAAAAATGCTTTTGTGTTGTGGTGTTACCACCTAGAATGTTGAAGTGTTCTTTCTTTAAAAAATATTAATCTTGGGGCTCAAGGGGGGGGGGACGACGATGACGGATGTTTGATTCCCCAAAATGATTGTTGTGCTGGGATTGGTGGCTTCCAGTGATTGACAAGCCAAGGAGCAGGGGGGAAAGTTCATGTTGTTTTCCCTTGCTGCCTCATTGGGAGGCAAAAAGCTGCAATGAGGTGGAGGGAAAACATGGGAGGGGTCTCCTGTCAGGAAGCTTGCAAATGCATGATTTACAACTGTGCGTTTGCAAGCAGGAGGCAGTGCAAGTTTAATGCCTCCCTGTGGAATCAGTCCCAGAATGCACCTCCATTTTGTAGTGACAGCAAAGCCATTTACAGCCACCAAAGAGGCCTAATCCTGGCCAGAGAGGGGCTCCTGTCCCCATCCCCAAGCTGTTTTATGATCTGAAACAGTAGGGGGCACATGAGCATTTGAGTTGGAAAAACAACGTGAGAGGATAAGAGTATAGCTCCTCCATGCAAGATGATTGTCCTGATAGAATAAGGCTCCCATTGTGTTCTTAAACAGCTTTCTCTGGTACTATAAAATGGAGGTGGATCCCTGAGGCAAACCTAGGGATGGTGGTCTTGTTTCTTAAACAAAGTACAGTATAATTCCCTACTCAACCATAAATCTTAATGAGTACCTTGAGTCTCTACATTTCTCACACCAATCTACCTCACAAAGTTGTAAGAATACCATTGTGGCAGCTGAAGAATAAGAATGTGACTGGTAGATGCTCCTGAATCTCTACCCTTCCAGACTAAACTGTGCTTGAGCTGTCCAAACACCAGAGAAATGAATTAAACATGATCATTCATTCATTATTTGATGTTCCTGTTCATTTCCATTATCCAGGTGACAGAAATAAATGGGGTTTTTCATTTCTTTTTCATTAGTTTCAGTGCAAGTGTACTGTCTTACTATTTGCCCACCACTACCACTATACAGCACCTTTATTTTCTCCTTGTGATATACTATGGTTTATGTGGGTCACTCTGCAGATAAGTGTTATTGGGTGGGATCATGTTTTAAGGCTGTTGCAAACTTTAATTAAGTGGCAGTTTGATGTTCTTCAATTCAGGTAGTAATTCTAAAATATCAGCGTATTCAGCGCTAGAAGTGTCAAAACTACAATTGAAAGAAAATCAGAAGGTGGTCACAGAACTCCATGCTAATTTTCTCTGTGTCTCTTGTCTTTTCCTCTCATTCTTGTCCATAGAGCCTAAAATATTGTGAACTGGATCAAAATAAATGGTTCTACTAACATTCTTTCAATATAAGTAAAACATGACTTTTATGCAAAGTCCCTTACTTCTCTGGAAGTTTCCTTATGTCCCTTTGTTACTAGAATTGATCATTTGGATCCAACCCTACATTTTATATAACATTCACTAATACCATCAGGAGGACATTGTAGAATTAATGAGAACTTTGTCAGTCGTTCCTGAGCCTGAGGTCAAGAACAAGCTGGATCCAGGCTCTAAAATATTAAAGGTGGATCTGCCACCTTAGTAAGATACAGCTAAGGAGCATGCACACCATTTCAGATTCAATTACATTCTTAAATGAAATTAAAAATATTCAAACATTTCAACAGGTGAAAACAAAATTCTTTTTGAAGAGGCGTCTACCTATAAATATTACTCTCAATGTTTTTGCTCAGTGTTCTCAAATCATAATCTAGGATAGTCATTTCCATTTTTTGTTCTTTAAACACTTAGCTAATATCCCTGACGGTGGATGGCATAAAGGAAGCAAATCAATGGGTAGTTTCATTGGATGTGAAGAGTTCACTAATGCAAGTTCTTTAAGAATCTATACCTGAACAAAATTGACTGTTGTGCAAACACATTGCCAAGTAAAATGTCTCTCCTGGAATGTCTTCTGTTTTCATTGCTTATGCACCTCCTTCTCCAGAGGTTGTTGGTGGACTGCCCATGTCTATGATGGCATATCCTTTGCAGTTACAAAACTTGTCACAGCTGATGCTGGCCATAAACTGGTGTCTGCCATAATTATGGGGAGTAAACTCCACACAAGTTTGTGCCATGTGATTAGCAGACAGCGTTCCCAATCTGCAGAAAAGATAAAGGCAAAAATATATGTGAATGTTAACCAGCGAGAGTTAACAGGGACAGCCCCAGCCAGGTAGAGATGAGAATGCCATGACAGACACACCAGCCCACCTGAGAGCTGCAGGGACAGGGTGGATGGTGAAGATGGTTGGCTGAGGACCTCTTCCAGTCTGGGTGGAGCTGGGGCAAATGTTACCCGACTTACATGTGTCCTGTGACAAGTATATTAAGCCTTACAGGGAATTAGCTGGGGGGGGGGGGATAACTATCTAAGGACCAATTTTGCCTGTGTTTACAAGGGTAATTATGCCCTTAAGAACTCAAGGCAGAAACATTGGTAAATTATATAAATAATAAGCATAGTCTTTATTAGAAAGGAAATAATAAAAGCATAAATATATCTAACATAACAAGCAGTCATATAGAGAAGAATACAGTGGGAAAAGAGGGTCCAGTATAATTACCTTTCCTGTAAAGATGATAGGCAAAAGAAAGCAGGCTGCACGGGGACTGTGCAGGGTGATTTAGCCCAACTCACCAGAGAGAGAAGGAGGAAAGGCAGGCGGCCAACTCAGAACAGGTGGGACAAGGTCACCCAGTGCCTAATATCCAGGAGGAGAAGGCTCAGCCTAGGATGCAGAGTAGCAGGCCTTGACCACAAAGCCAACAGGTAACACGTAGAGAAATAGGATATGACAACTGGGGGAATTTGTCAACTAAGATGGAGGAAGAACGGTGTCAGTGACGGCCAGGAAGTAGGGATAAAAGGAAGGGGAAAGAGAGCTAGACAGGGTTGGACACTGGAGGTGAGAAGAGTGGTAAGAAGAAGAGAGAGAACTGAACAGAGTTCAGAACTGAACTTTAGAGCTAGAGACCGCAAGCAGTCTGGGAAAGGGGCAAAACCAAACAACAAAGGGTGTTGGATCCCTTGAAAGACGTGAAAGTCTCCAAACTATTATGTGCCACACGGAAGATCTAGGTATCCAACTGTAGACCAGGATCCAGTAGTACCCGTGAGCTTCAAGCCAGTTCAGGGCGAGGGCAACCCCTCCAAGACAGGCTGATTTCTTAGTCGTAAAGCACCACCTCAGTCATGTATGGAACTTGCTTGAGCCTCCTTCCTTATCTTTTCCACTTTTTCAACCACCAGTCATACTTGTCACTCTTATTCCATCTGTCTCTCTTTCTCTTACTCACTCCACCCTTCTTGTCCTTCCACCTTTTATCCCTCTTTTGGTCTCCAGCGCCTCCCCTTCCTTCTCATCAGGGGAGGTTACTTCAACTGCATCCTCTTCACCCGTGCCTTTCTTCTGGTCGCTCATGTGCCTCAGCTTCCAGCAATGGCAGCCACTTTCATCTGTGGACTATTGGTAGCCCCAACCAAAGCTCATCTGCATCATCCTCACCCCATCCTCACTGCTGCTTGGGGACATCCCTAGGAAGCCTCACTGTCATGAGACCCCCCAGGACCACTCAGTGAAAACTGCCCTGGGGCCATGGGTTTTCAGTGAGCTAGCTGGCAGCTAGCCCCATCCCCTTCTCCTTCTGCTCATTCACCTCCTGCTGTGGCTTCGGTGGCATTGTGGGATGTGGTGTGACTGCCCCACAACATTGCAGTCCATGAGTTCAGTGGGTACCTGCTCTCCTCCCCATGCCCTGGACCCCAGGGGCCTTCATTGGAAGCTGCTGGTTGAGGTCCAACTACTGGACTAGGGACCCAGGAGTAGCGCCAGAACTGGGTGGTCTGGCAAAGTGTCAATACCATTAAGGAAATTGCTTGCATAATTCTTTTTTTTTAAATCTGAATGAAATTTCATACCTGATATAGTAGAGACAGGGGGGGAAAGGCATGTGTCACCTTAACGTATGTATAAAACATTATTTCTAGTTTAACTTACTTAGTAGCTGTTGGTTCACCAATTAATCTGTAGCCTTCCAGATGCAGCATACAGTTCTTCAGGTCCTCTTTGAGTGGATTAGAGAAAATGACTTCTGCAGAGCATGGTGCATTCATCCGGGGATGGTCTAAAATCTAATACAACATGAAGAAGCACTTATTTTTACATGGTTCCCAAATCCTAAATTATAAACTTGGGTTTGGATCCCTTAAAATGGTCCATTGATGAAAGGCCAGTGTTTTTCTAAGACCTAACTAGTACCTAGTACCAAAGTAAAGCACTTTTCATAAGAAAACCACTATAGATAAAGAGAAGCACAAACAAAAGCAAAATCTCAGCTCCAGGTGTTATTGACATTCCACCAAGGGTACTCAATCATTCCCTGCCTTCCTTTTCTCCCAGTACCTCACTATGACCTCTGAAGAGGTATTGCTGGAGGATACCGGGTGATCACATACAAGAACCCATGGGGTGAGGAAAGAAATTGGGTGAGATTACATTTCTTCTGTTATTAATATTCAAACTATACTCATTCACTTAGCATGGTGACATTTACTAAAATGAAATAATACACCTTTAGAACTCTTTTATGGTACTGTTAAACCTGAAATAGCTTCTTCAGGCCTAACTGAAGGACAAAGGGCCAAACTACATGTTATAATGGCAGGTCAGGATTGTATCTCCTTCCATATAGTGTACCCTTAAAAGTATAGTAAAAGTGGGGTGGAGAAGTACTTTCAACTGGGAAATATATTATGGATTGACAGCCTGCTCTTATTTGTATTGCCCCCCCTGCAGCTTGGGCCCTCTCACAGTGTTTTTAAAGGCTGAAGCACTCATGGGGATACAGTTTGTATTTAACTTAATTAGCCTTTGGTTTTGACTTCTGTGAACCTGGGCTGCTGATGCAGACGCTCTACAAATTCTTTGAGGATCTTTACCTTTATTTTAACAGGCAAGCTGTCCACTAAGACGTCCCTCTCCACCATCATGACTTCTCCTTTATGCTCTGGCATCGAGACAGCTACCACCCTCATAATATTATGATCACAAAGGTGAGGCCCATAGTCATCATATGGGATGGTTATCAGGATTGTTTTTACTGTAAGACAATGATCTTGAGTGAGAAATAAATATATCGGCATCATCACATTAACAGACAATGATTTAAATAGAACTTTTAAATGTTTGGTGGAGTTAATCATTACTTGTGGAACCGTATGTAAGCAGTCAAGGAGGCTCTTGTGGCACAGAGTGGTAAGCAGCAAAAATGCTGTCTGAAGCTGTCTGTCCATGAGGTTGGGAGTTTGATCCCAGCAGCCGGGCTCAAGGTTGACTCAGCCTTCCATCCTTCTGAGGTTGGTAAAATGAGTACCCAGCTTGCTGGGGGGTAAAATGGTAATGACTGGGGAAGGCACTAGCAAAACCACCCTGTATTGAGTCTGCCATGAAAACGCTGGAGGGCGTCACCCCAAGGGTCAGACATGACCCGGTGCTTGCACAGGGGATACCTTTACCTTTACCTTTATGTAAGCAATCACAGTGTAGGTGCTGCTAAACCATCTAGAGGAATCAGTTTTCAGAAATCCGCACATGGAACACCGAGAATGCCATCTTTTAGGCATCACATTTCTCACCATATGCAATCTGTTCAAATTTGCTTTAAAATAATTTTCACAAATCAGTGAAACTTCCTCTCAATTCATTGTACTATATTTGCCGGTATATAAGACAACCTCCCAACATTTCCACTCAAAATATAGAGCTTGTTACATTACATTACAGTACTATCGGCCACTATGGGCAGCTATGTCTATACCAACTGAAGTGCACCTGGCGTATAGGATGACCCCCCCCCCCACTTGGAAGCATGTTTTTCAGGGGGGGAAAGTAGTCTAATACACCAGCAAATAATGTATTTAGAATTAAGGCACTGGAAAATAAATATTGGGAGGAATCCAACCAAGCACAAATAGAATGAGTTCACAGAACACATCTCTATCATGAGAGCGTCCCTGTAGTTCCCCCTCACCTGAAAAAGACACTCCTGAGTATCCTGAACACAATGCAGTTCAGCAACTTGATTCTGAGGAGAAAATGACAGAAATCATCTCTTCCCCACTTGCCTGAGGTCCCCAATGAAAACTGCAAAGCTTTCACAAGACTCAGGAAGAACATTTTCTGTCTATTCCCCCTTCTTGCTGTAGCCCCCCCCCCCCTTGAGGAACAACTTATGCTTGAGGCTGCAGAAGAGAAGAGATCAATTTCATGAATTATTTCATTAACAGTTTGTGGACCCAATCCACCTTAATTACAATAAAGCCATTGTTTTGGAAACCAATAGCTATTAGAATTTTTTCACACGTGATACTAAAGCACCTACCATTAACTAGAGATTTGGCAAGGAGGCTTTCTTCAGCTCATAAAACAAACAGCAGAAAACTGGTTCAGAATCACAGTGTCAAATTATTTAAAATCTATAAACCATTTCTTCTCCGGCATACACCTGAGCTTCTACATTGAAATGATCCCAACGTGTCTTACCTTCCTTTGGGCCAAGTGTGATATGAATATTGTCTTTCCAGACCTGGTCCAGTAAACATCCATTGTACGTCATTGTCTGAGCACAAAGGTTAAATTTCCTGTCTTTGGCTTCATTACACAAGTTTTTAAGCACCCAGTGCATTTGAACATCTTGACCATACACAGGACAATTAGCCATCTTAAACTTCATCGCAATCCCAATGTCCTTCAGACTTTTGTTTCTTTGAGACACTAAATCTTTGTCTATTTCAGAATTGGGAGCATTTAGATATCGAGAATTAATTTTTCGATAGGCTTTATAAAGAGCTTTTTTCTCTTGCAGAGAGCCTGGAAGTAGGGGGAGGAAATAAAACTTTATGAAAAAAAAATACTTATTTTACTTTACCAACCATTTAAACTTCTATTATTCAAGTAAAATTAATTCATTATTACCTGATTCATATTTGTAAGCATTAGAGATGTCCTCACGTAGATCACTCCCAGCACTCTTGGTGCTGATACATTGTCCACAAGGCCAGGTTTCACAGTGAAGTTTTATCTTCTTACCTCTGCCTTGAGAAACCCAGGCAGTAATCCTTGCATTTAACAATCCAAATACATGAGGTCCATCAGAATCAGTATCCACATCACCATCTCGAATGCTTTTGACCCAAATTGGACCACTGCACACTGACCCTAAAGTTTAAAAAAAAGACTATTTATCAACATCCTGTACAATAGCCACGACATTAAGGATTCAAATTTATCTTAACAACATGGGATGCCTTACATGAATTGGGAGTGTCATCCCACTTAACCCACCTCATCAGTTCATTATACACCAACCAGGAGGCCACAGCCTAAACAATATATGGAAACACTGATTGATTTAACGACAACCAAGGAGTGAGATAAGGGTGTATCTTATCACCCTTTCTTTTTAACCTTTATGGTGAGGTAATTATGTGGAAGCTTAATCTGGAAGAATCTATGATCGGAGTCAAATATGAGGTTGTAACATCAATAATCTCCGCTATGCAGATGATACAACACTCTCTAGCTAGTTTTTTTTGCTTACAATGTATTTGAAGACATTTTAATCATCGGTCTTTATGTTTTTTGCAATGTCTTTCTCATAGTCCATTTTTACCTCTCTGATCACTGATGTATTTTATTTGCCAAAGCCTGTGCTCCCTTTTATTTACCTCACTAGCCTTTCACCACTTAAAGAAATCCTTCTTTCCTTTTACTGCTTCCATTACGTTGTTTGTTACTCATGCAGCCTATTCATAACTTGCTTATACATTTTATCTGAGCTTCCAGTATTGTAGTTATAAATAGTCTCCAAGCTTCCTGAAGGGATTTGACCTCCTTATCTTTCCTTTCAGTTTATTCTTCAGAACCCCACTCATTTCAGAGAACTTTCTAAAGTTATCTGTGGTTGTGGTAGGTTTTTTTTTTTTAGAATCATAGAGTTGTAAGAGGTCATAAAGGCCATCTAATCCAACCCCCTGCTCAATGCAGAATCAGTCTAAAGTATCCAGTTAGGACCAAAGCTGCTACATGAATGCAATCCAATACACTGAAAATGATGTGAAACATCAGGGATCATATGCTGACATGCAGCAAATATGTGGATGTGATCCCTACCATTAATGAACAATAACAATTGGGATAAGCACTAGAAGAGGATCTATGAAGACTCACAGTGAGGGCAACCTTGAGTTTCATTAAAGGCTATCCATGACTTTTAGATGTATTTCCTTATCCACACAGAAGTCAAACCTTGGCTATTATACTGATTAATTCAAAGACCATGATAAATCCTAACCTATATCTGTACATTGGGCACTTCCATAGAGCATTTATTACTTCCCCATTACTAATCACACATAGTTCCTTGTCTCATATGACTATCAGGGGTAGAAGATTCATGTACCTTTACTAGTCTCTATAGGTGTTGGGTCCAAGTATTGCCAGTCACCCCCAGACTGATTGATGTCTTTTTGGGCAATCCAGGATTCATTCCAGCAATGGTATCTCCTGTAAGACATAAAAAGTATAGGTCCTTCATAAGGCTGTGATCACACACAAACTGCATTTTCTAGAATCCAAACTAAGAAGAAGAAGAAGAGTTGGGTTTTACATTCTGCTTTTCATTACCAGGAGTAACAAAGCAGCTTACGGTCACTTTCCCTTTCCTCTCTCCACAACAGATATACTGTGAGGTAGGTGAGGCTGAGAGAGCCCTGATATTACTGCTCTGTCAGAACAGGAGTCACCTATTTTATACGAACTTGTACAAGAATATTCTGGAGATCCCTGGCAAATTCATGAGAGGTTTGTGATAGACAACTTTGTCCAGAATTCATAAAAAAAAACTCCCTGTCATTTTCATGTGGGTGGTAGTGCAATAATTTTCCTTACCTCTCTGCCCACTAGCATGCTTGTCCTGCTTCTAATACCAGGATCAATGAAAAGATGTAATGATTGGTTAAGGTAGACCTACATACAATTGAGGCTGAGACTGCACAGTTGATTTTTGAATGCAAACAAAATTAACGAAGATGAAATGAACCTCTGCACATTGGGTTATATGTTGCTCTTCACATATGGTGAGTCCTCTTTGAGGGGGGGAGCAGGTATACATGGTGGCTGAGAAAGTGAGACATGGTCACACCCTTGGTCTTCTGGTCACACAGGAAAGTGGATCAGGAATGGTATTCTATGATCTGAATGTCATATATAGAATGCCAATACAAAATTTAGATCATCCTTTGTGACAAAAATAATGATGGAATTCTAAGTCAGTATTAGGACTCCAGCTGCCTCACAACAATGTAGGAAAAAATCAAAATATACTATCTTTGTTGCCCCATTATAAAGGTGTTAATGAAACAGCAGAGAAATAAACACGCATATTTTTGTTTTAAACTGGGATGTGAAGAGTTTGTATTTCAAGACCTCCTAGCAAATCCCAACTTCCCTCATCATGCTGTGCACCGCAATCCAGGGAGCAAACAGGGGCAAGCCTGTGAGGAGGGAGAAATGTGCAACAGCCTTTGTAGCATTCTGCCTGCCCTTCTACCACCACCCTCAGGGAGAAGGAAGTTTGAGTCCCAAAACAACCGCTGTGATGGGATTGGTGGCTTGCGGTGATTGACAAGCCAAGGAACAGGGCTGGACAAGTTTGTGTGGTTCTCCCTTGCTGCCTTGTCAGGAGGCAGAAAGTCGCAACAAGGTGGCAGGAAAACACAAGAGGGGTCTCCCACCAGAAAGCTTGCCAATGCACACCTTCCAACAACACATTTACAAGCAGGAGGTGGTGCCAGTTTTATGCCTCCATGTGGAATTGGTCAAGATGTTACTTTCTCTCCCTCTTCCTCTCACTGCTCTTACAAGCAGGGGCAAGGACCAGGGATGACCAATGAGAGCTTTCCTGCTAGAAATGGTATCTCCAGTTGGACTGTTCTGATTGATTTCTTAAATAAAAGGCAACAAAATTGTTTCCTTTTTTGCACTTACCAGATATGTTCTTTGCCATTTAAGGATTTTCCTGTAAAGTCAAAAACTTCCTGGATGATGAGAGGGTCAACAGCATTCAAAGGGCAATAAAAGCCAGTAACAACTCGGCTTGGGATTCCCAAACATCGCAAAACTATAACAAAATTAATGACATCTTTAGAATATTTGACATTGGAGATTTTATGTGTTGGATTCAAAGTACTTCAAGCCACATGAGAGTTTTCTGCCTCTACAGTAGCCTACTGGCTTCCTCCCTGCTCTGTTCCCAGTGACCAAGGACAAATATCATAGGAAGGTGGGGTCTGCAGGAGAAGAGGGAAATCTGGAAAACCAACCTCCACCAAGAGAACTAACTACCAGCCTACTGGTACTTATGCCAATGGAAAGTAAGCTAAGCAAATGGCTTTTTGATATATTCAAATAAACATTTATAATATTAGGGCAGAAAATATCAGAATAAATGAGCCACTGTAGCTTTACTAATGTGGGTTTTTTTGTAAATAAATGTTTATATCAAACATTTCTGTAAGGCCTGCTCTCCTTTTCTATTGTGCTAAATAACATTTGATATATCAGAAATGTAATTTTCACATTATACCAGTGATCCACCCATCTTTATACTGCATTATACATTTTCACTCTCTATAGCCTTTCCCCCACCTCCTCTTAATCAGACAATTTCAGAGAAAGTTTTCAAATGCAGTCTGCAAACATTGAACAGGTGATAAAGCTTCTCAGATGTGCTGTTTTTTTAAAAAAGGAACTCATTTCATATAATCAGGGGGATGTGAAATTGGAAAACTTAAATCCAGTGATTGGGAATAAATTATGTAAATTTTCATTCATCTGCTTAATTCACATTTCATTTGGGTGGCATATTTTTCCTCCCTCTGTTTAGAAGCAGTTTTATATTTTGTCAAAAGCTGAAAAGGGAAGCTTAAGAGGTTTCTCTTGTACAGAAAATGCAAGAATTCATTTGGCTTCTAGACAATTTGAACATTATTCTTCAGTTAGCCTGATATATGTTGGTGACCTAATGGGCTTTTGATTTTGATAATTTCTGACAGAGTCAGCCCAAGAGATTGTGATGCAGGATGAAAATAATACAATTAAAACTCTGTTCAGTCCTGATAGTAATAGATAGCTGATAACGTGCCATTCTTCAAGAGTTCCCCCATGTCGGCCACCTGAAGAAGCAATTTTCTTCATAGCAGGAACTGGGAGATCCCAGTTTTCTGCTTCAAAGACTAGCTTCACAACTGCCCTTATCATGTCAACATCCAATATGGTATTCCATACATCTTCTTTTTATCTTTTTATTATCTTAAATCAAGATTATGCTTCCTTTTTAGCTATGCTTTTGGATTACACCCTTTGGGTTAGATCCAACATGTCTCTGATAGATAAGGAAGACAATGTTTGCTGATTCCCTCTTCCGCTGAAGACTCCACATTGCTTTTGACATTGTTTCTGCAGTTGTGGGCAAGCGGTGGGAAAGTGCGGGTATGAATCTACTGGTTGTCCTGGGCTCCCGGGATGTTCGCCTGGCCTCTATCTGGGCCAGGACCTTTTTGGTCCTGGCCCCAACCTGGTGGAATGATCTCCCAAAAGAGCTGAGGGCCCTGCCGGAACTACCAGCTTTCAGCAGGGCCTGCAAGACGGAGCTCTTCCGCTAGGCATATGGTTGAGGCCAGGGCAGAGACCAGGTTCCATCTCTAGACTCCCTAGGATCCATCAGTTCAGCTCCCTCTCTCCTGGTATCGACGGTACGGCCTCTGACTGAGCAAGGTGGGGTTGGAGTAGTTAGAATGCCATCATTGTTGTTACTGCAAATGGATATGGGAATTGTGGGGGGTTTTATTGTGATTTTAATGTTTTACTGTGAACTGCCGTGGGACCTTCCAGGGAACGGCAGCACACAAGCCCCAAAATAAATAAATAAATACATACATACATACATACATACATACATACATTCCATTCATTTAGTGCTTTGAATCCAATTCTTCCTTTTTGCTTTTGGTTCTTTACTCATTCTTATTTTTGGTTCTTGTAAAAAGCGGTTGATTAAGCAGCATATTCCCCCCGCAAACAAATGGTGTCTGCTATTTCATATTCTTACTTGATTTGAAATTACAGAGTATCATCATGCATAGTCCCCCCCAATCTTGCAATGTTGTGAATTTGAGACTGTTTCTATACCTGTACACATTACAGCAGCAAGAGTCCCGCAGTGTCCGTGTTTAACAGGTTTGCATTTGTTGTGATACCACTGCCGAAGAATAGGGATACTTCCATTCCATATTGAAGGGTTGACTCCCTGCACACAATTATTGTTGGGTGGAAGTTTTAGGATACTCTTCTTCTTATGACAACAGATCTGGAAACAGAAAGAGACTGATACACCATTGCTATACCCTTGTGAAATGTTGCATATTTCACTTCCTGCGTGTTTACAAATGATTGCACTGATGCAAAAGGATGCATGTGACCAGTATATACCCGAACGAACAAATCTGCACTATGGTGATAAGTATTATATGCATGTAAATGTTAACCGTGTATATTAACATTGCAAACCTAAGGAGTATTAAGCCCTTTTAAGCCAGTTGTCTTCAGTGGGCTTATCTTAGAGTATAACTCCTTAGTATTGCATTCAATCTTTTAAATTATGTTCATTCACTATTGGCAAGGTTATGAACAGACTCTGTTCTGAATCTTGGATGAAAGTGTGGATGCAGTGAGATGCAAGTCAGTGAGTTGCTGGGTATGTAATGTGGACAAAGCTTTAGACCCTTTGTAAGCTGTTAATTTCTTCAAGAATGGGGACACATTCTCCTATATGTCATAAATCTGGGAGTAAGAATAGTTGGTTTTTATACCTTAGTTTTAAGTACCTTAAGGTGTCTCAAAGAGGCTTACAATAGCCTTCCCTGTCTCTCTCCCCCACAATAGATATCCTGTGAGGTAGGTGGGTCTGAGAGAGCTCTGCCAGGACTGCTCTGGGAGAACAGCTGCTCAGGACTGTGACTAGCCCAAGGTCACCCAGCTGGCTGCATGTGGAGGAGCAGGAAATCAAACCAGGCTCACCACTTTAGAAGCCATCGCTCTTAACCTCTATACCAAGTAAGTATTTCTTGGGAAAACAGTATAATGTGTAAGAATTTCCTCCAGTTATTTTGGGGGGAAAAAACAGTTACAGGAGGGAATATGATTTCAATTGAAACCACTATAAATGTCACCTTTTTACACAAGGGACCAAAAACACCTACTATAGAATATCTGGTTAAAAACATTAACAAAACAAGCTTAAATCAAATTCTTATGCACATCCCTAAAAACACCAGATTTAAATATACAGTTGAGTCCACCTTTTGCTAAGAACAGCAAAACCTGTCAGTAGTTTTTAAATATAATTAGATTTTACCATATTGTTCAACACTCTGCAAATGTATGCAGGGTCATTACGACAGGAACAGTCCATGCCAGGATCACGTAGGAAGTTTGTACTTGAGTCCAGGATTTTCAGACAGATCTCCAGAATGTCATCCTGGAACTAAACACACAAAACAATAAGCACTCACACTAAGTTTCTGAACAGCAGAATAGAAATCCCACAATAAATATCAAATGTGAAAACAACACCATGAATAAATTTATCTTCAACAGAACAGAATGGACAAGAAAGTTTGAGGAAGTATCTGAAACAATAAATATGAACTTGGTAGCACCTTAAAGACTAGCTAAATTTTATTTCAGGATATGCTTTCATGAGACAGACCCCACTTCATTGGAAGCATGGAGTGTGTGACCTTGCAGGTGCTTATTATCTGTAAAAAGATGACAGCAAAGAAAATAGGGAGTGGGGATTTCCAGAGGTACAGTCCTCCCCCGATTTGCCAGTGACACAATGGGACAGTGAGAGGCCAGATGCAGTAGCAACAGCACCACAAGTGACAATCACACCAGCACAGCTCAAGCCTGAGACATCACTTAGCAATGGGGAAGGGCCCAACCATAGCCTGACTCAACAGCATCGGCTAAGGAGATACTACAAAATACAGGACAGACTGAGTGGTTGGTCCTTCCCCAGCCAGCAAGGACAGAGGTGGGACAAACAGGAATACAGCCCAGCAGGCCACCTGACCTATTGATCTCCAAGACAAGCCTTAGGTCAGGACAAGCAGGGATAGAGCAGGCTGGGAGGGTGACTGTAAAGACAGCCTGGGCAGGCTGGTAAGGAGGAGAGTGCTCTGACCCAGGAGTGAAGTGGTCAGTGGTCAAATTGAGCAAGGAAGAACAAGTTGGAGCAAGCCTTGAGGCCTTGCAGGTCCTTTCATCACTATGCATCATCCAATAAGGGAGAGGTGCACGAGGAGCCTCACAAGTTTTGATACCAAGTATTTCAGAAGGAGTCTCTAAATCAAGAATTCCCAGCCAGGGGCGTGTGGATCCCTGGGGGTCTGCAGGAGCTCTGAAGTGGTGTGGTATCTGGGGGTTCCAGGCTACCGTCTCAGCTCCTGCTCTTCTTTACGACTTATATGAGGCAGGAAGAGGGAGCAAAAGGGTAGTGATATCAGGCATGGCAGGAGGCATCGCTAGTTCACTTCCAAGGCCCCTCAAACTCTGAAAAACTATTTCAGGGGCTCCTCCTTGGTCAAAAAGTTCAAAAAGGGTACTGTAAATATAAGCAGAAATTTCTGCTTTTGACAATGGTTTAGAATCTGTGAATACTGACAGAATGCACTCTGCCCTACAATCTGTCTTGTAGAAGCATGCCTTTGCAGACAGATCGGGAATGGCTTCTGCAGCCTTTCATACGATGCCCTGAACTTCTAGAAGGATCAGTTTAGGTGCCATGAAGTGCAATTCTCCTCTGCTAAGGAAAAAAAAACAGCCCTTTCACTGATGTTCACTATACATGAAAATAAGTTGAACTTTGAGGTTGTGACTTGTAACACAATTACATAGGAAAATATTCTCTTGACTTCAATGGGACTTTATTGTGAGTAAAGATTAATAGGATCAGATTGGTGAGTATGCATTATAAGAAGCAACCCAAATGTTAGATCTTGGAATCATTGAGACAAATATAGGAAAAGATAAATGTTCGCTTTCTCTGTTCTTGAACCCTAGGATAGGGCCAGCAGTGCTTCTTCCATGTTTATGTGTTTGTATGGTTACAGTCATAAATAACATCTTTTCTTACAGCAGCAGGAGACAAAAGAGAGGAACAGAGATCCAATCCTGCTGCATCTTCAAAGTTCAGGGACATTTTCTACAATGCCTGCTTTTGTAGAACAAAATATGTGTCTATACTGGTTGCAAAAGACTATAATTCTTTACAAACGATGCAACATTGTTGCTAATGTTAGAGACTCCCAACCATTGTATACTTAAAGCCAGTTTGGTGTAGTGGTTAGGAGTGCGGACTTCTAATCTGGCATGCCAGGTTCGATTCTGCGCTCCCCCACATGCAACCAGCTGGGTGACCTTGGGCTCGCCACGGCACTGATAAAATTGTTCTGACCGAACAGTGATATCAGCACTCTCTCAGCCTCACCCACCCCACAGGGTGTGTGTTCTGGGGAGAGGAATGGGAAGGTGACTGTAAGCCACTTTGAGCCTCCTTCGGGTAGGGAAAAGCGGCATATAAGAACCAACTCTTCTTCTTCTTCTTTTAAATAAACAAACCTATTTCCAATACAAAATATATGTGTTGAAAAATATAGAAAATACTAAAACAAAATGTTTTGTTTTATGCTATTTAGTAATAATCACATTAGGTATTTCTTTTTTCCACGGACAGTTTGTATCAAGAGTACAGTGAATAGTAAACTATAACAGACTAAGGTAATCTGTAATAGACACAAGTCCTAAACGATTGCATTCACCTGTCCAAAATGCCAAGCATGAGATGTTATGTGTTTGGGAAGTCCTTGAAATACAATCCCATGTTCATTTAGTATATACTCCTCTCTGTAGGCTTCATTGTCTAGATATACAGGGTCATCTGAAAATGTAATAAACATATATTTGTTTCACTTTGGAAATCAAAGATGCACCAACACACATGGAAGTATGTAGCAATTAGGATATATAGGCTGATTACAAATTCCAAAGCAAAGAAAAATATCTGAGGGTTAATTCCTGTATATATATTTAGCATTCAGCTTTTAAAACATCAACTGTTGCCTTGCATGTGTGAAGTATCTGTCACAGATCAGGGACCATAGGCAATTTTCATGTAACATATGTTTCCTGAAATGTAACATTTCTCTTCAGAAGTTCAGCTGTGAATCAGAAAAATAGATGCATGCATTCAACTTTAAAGGTAACATGATCCCTTTAAAAATCAAATGCCTTTTGCAAACCACTGCAGCAGCACATGTGAACTCTGAAGGCAGATGACTTGCAGTCCCTTTAAATGCCTTCTCCAAGTTTTCACTCCAATGACATTTAAAGGGACTGAGAGCCCATTCAATGCACTTTAACTGCAGCTATCTGGCTGCCCTGAAAAATCCCCAAAATGGCCATTTCAGATTGCCAAAAACACCAAAAATATCCAGCTGAATTAATACCCCCAAAATAAAGTATTTCATGGGGGGTCAGATTAGCCAACCCCCCCCCCCTATTGTGCAAACACTAAGCTTATAGAATCTTATAATGATTTTTAATTGATTCTTACCAGAGCACCAAGGATTGAAGAGGACATAGAATTCTCCAAGTTTTTGGGAATGTGTGTGATCACATGATATCAGGCACATGTTCAAAAGGTAGCAGCCCACACAAGCATTCACCGGAGAGAGCAGATTGACACTGAGACATTTTTTATCCAGTTGTTTGTAGCATGCACTCCAGAGATTTTGATCGGTATTCCCACCTAAAGGAAAGGTGCTCTTTGTCCCAAGAGACTCACAGGGTTTCATGCCTATACAAAAAAAAAACATTATTTTAATTACTTAGAAGTAAACATTTTTTCAGGTTTTGCATAAATCCTGTTTATAATAGGAGGTTTGAGAAAAAGAGCCCAGCAACAATTCCTAGTGTAAGAATAAGGTGACAGTTGTATATCAAGAAAACAATAGGACAATAATACAGCAGAGACTGGAGTTCTGCTGGGATTACAATTGATGACCAGACTATAAAGATAAGATCCCCAATAACTCTGCCTTCCCCAAGCTCCACCCGAAATATCCTAAACCACACATGGCAAATCTAGACAATAGAAATGACTGCTATTTTTTAAAACAAAGAAAAACATTCATTTATGGGTAAATGCAGTGGAGACTCACTGCAGCCTGCCCATTGATGAAGCGGAGGAGTTGATGCAAGGGAAACGTGCTCCTGGGGCTCCTCTGGCAGCAGAGGAGGTGGGCATGGCATGAGTCACGCCATACAAAAGGGAACATGAGGTGGGCGCACTTATAAGGCACCCTTATAAAAGGTGCCACATGTGTGAGCCCATCCTCTTTCCCCCGTAGTAGCTGAGCCAAGCAGCTTCCCACCCACCCTGTTATATATTGTTGCAGTTGAATTGTGTAACAGAAAAAATTATGTTGGCCTGTGGTGGCAGGCTTTCTTGTATGATTCCATCACAGCTTGAGGGCAGGAAGGTTCAGCATGGGATGGAGCCTGTTTTGGGGGAGTTCAGTTGGGAGCATCAAACTCTCCATAGTTCTGGGCCTCCTTATGAGGCGGATGACTGCGAGTGGGGCTGACCTGATGAGGGAAGGCAAGGAGCTCGCAGGGCCAAGTGGCTTGGGGTGGATTCAGAGGAGGTAGGCACCTCAGGTGGGTACACCTCCTATGCCTCTTTTTGGATGGGACCCAGGGTGAAGTGGACCCATGTTTCATGGTCTTCCATGAGTGTCCTCTTCTGATGCTACAATAATCACACATATAGATCACTGGCAGGAACTGAATACTACTCAGTAAATAAAATCCAGACTAACAAAAGGATACATATTAAGGGGGTGATGCAAAAAAAATAAGAAAAAAGTTAAAGGCCCTGGTTCCATTAAAATAGAACAAATGCCTCTGTTTACTCAACAGAACATGTTCACACCATATACAGGAACTACCTGTCTCCACTGTAAATGTGATCTTGTCCTTGTCATCATTCCAGTCCCGGTTTTGGAAATGCAGATATAAACCAAAGGCTTGGCCTCTTCTCACAATGAGTCTGTTAGTACCAAAAGACTGTGTGTGATGGCTCTTGCAGTTCTGAAGGCAGTTTAGATCAACATTTTTCACTTCGAGGACTGTGGGAAAGCAAAGGAATTGACAAAGTCAATGATCCTCAAAAAAGAAGAAAAAACCTCAGGGCCAAACTACATGTTAAGTGTCTTTGAAACTTCTACCATTTTCTTTAATATTAAAAAAGGAGCCATGGGGAGAAAGGTGAACATTTGAAGGGCTGTGACTATGGGGAAGCATTTTTTCTTACTCCCCCCCCCCCCCGGTACAACTTTTCTCCAATACAAACCATCCCGCAAAGCAATTTTTATGGAAAGAGCAGAAAAACACAGATCTTTAATCTTTAATCTTGCTTTCCCTGCTCCTACATATTAATGTTAATAGCCGCTCAGGGCCATTTCTGCATTATCATTTTCCTCACTTGTAAGTTCTGAATACAGTATTGTATCACTTTAAGTCTGGCAAAAACCTCCAGTGGTTTAAGTCGGTTGGGAGATATTCTGGACATAAACTGATGTAATTCAGAATTGGCCACTAGAGGGAGCAAAACACATGCAGAAGGGGGGAGGGAAGGAAACAGGAATTTACCAGAGAGAGAAATGAGAATGCAGAAAACCCCCATTAGTGACTTCTGTCAGGAAAATAGTGTAGAAGGTCATGATTGACCACCCACAGCTTTGGTTCAAAGTGCCCCTTACCAGACACTCTTTATTGTTAATCAAAATGTGTTGCGGGGGGGGGGGCAACTGCTCATGGATCTTCCATATAACAGGTGCAACATAAAGGAACTCTGAGGAACTGGTCACACAGAACAAACCATGTTTTCTTTTTCCTTGCAAGAGAGAATTTGGGGAGGATCTTTGGGATCATGAATTGTATTCCTACCCACTCCCTTCATTTGCACAAAGCTTAGAAATGAAAATGTCATATGCCACCCTATGCCGCCCATAGAGAAATGTCAGCAGAGGGGGAATTCCTTGTTTCCCTTTATGCAGCCCCAAATACTGAGATGTGGGGGACCCCAGAAACAGGACAAAGGGGAAGTCAGAGGTCTGTAGCAGGGCAGAGGAAAGCATGCCCCTCCCATCCATGGGAATGTTCTGCTCGATCCATCCCATGGCGTATTGCAAACCAGAATTCTACAATCTGGTTTAATTTTTGTTTGAATCATCTTTGTGGAGAAGAGAATAAACCACAATGTGAAGAATGGCTACAACCACAAACTACGCTTTCCTGTGAAAGCTGACTCTTTTGTTATTGAGCTGCACATCATGGGAAGAGGGACCATTTGAGCTGAACATCTCCAGGGCTCATTCCAGAAACATTTGATTGTTATGTTTAAATCATGACCTGTACCCTTGCGGAGGAACACAGCTTGCAGTTTCAGCTTATGAAATGGCCAAAGAGATTGTTTGATTGCCCTAAGTTTCTGTCCCTTTGTTCTTGTGGCTTAGTAGCATTTCTTATGCAATGCTGGCCCTTTAGTTGTTTATAGATGAGATAATGGAAAAATAAGCTATTGCTATTAAAAGATACTGATCACCAAGGAATGCATTTTACCATAGGATGTGGGGAGCTTTTCATTCTGTTTTATATTGTTTTCACAGGAAGTAGTCAGATTTTGAAACTTTCCATGAGATTTCAGTAGATTTAAAATCTAAAACATTTTTCAACCTTTGTAAGGCTCTTTAAAATCATTTTAAAAACACTGCTGAATATATATATTCAAATATATATTATGTTGCTTAAGTGTCAGAAGGGATCTAATACTACATTGGTTTCTGCTTTAAAAAATAGGAGGACCACTGCTTCCCAAGGCAGATTCCCAAAGAGTACAATATAAACTTACATCAGCATAGTATTGTCCTACTAAATGCCTATTGTCATCAGTAAAACTGCTGTGAATTCTCCAAGGAGGGGCTTATTTTTGCCTGTGTGTCTTTTCTGCACTGTCTCAGCAAGCTCTTTCAAGCTTATACATGATCTTGCTCTACCACGTGTACTTGTCAAGGACTCTTGAAAAGAAAATGAGTATCCCATGGTGTATACCTCTATACTTAATCAGGTACTGAGCTGCTTAACAAGCTTTGATATACTAATATTCTATGATGTCAGATTCACCATTCTTCCTGAACATACAAACAGAGTAGATTCTTGCTATGCATGTATTTGCACTTTAAAATAATGGCAGCAACAAAAAAAATGACACTTCTAAACTGCAGGCTAAATGTCAGACTTAAAGACAAATTTTCATATCTAATGTTCTCATTGGTCATGCTCTGCAAGTCATAAGCCAATTTCAGGTCTTAAAGTGGTTCCTTCTGCTTCATAATTCTACCAATTCAGTTTGCTTATTAACCATTGTTGGATAACCCCACTTTTAGCTTTCCCAAGGGTGATAGCTTTCATTCTGGTATGTCTCTGAGTTCTCATGCTTCCTGTAGCCCTCTGTCTCTCATTACCTTCTCCTGATTTCATTGTCATCATACCATTAATCACCCATCCACCCAAGCTCCTAAGGTTTCTTACATCTCAGATTTCTAACAGAAACTGAATCCATTGGAAATACTAAAGCATTTCTTATAGGAAACAGAATATATCAAAAAGCTCACCGCGACCAGTTGGTCTTCCTTGTTGCAAAATGTGTAATACAGAAAAGTTATGCTATGATGAATGCTAAACTTTAGGCTACATACAAAAATTGGGCTTGCATACTGCCACTGAACTTTGATAAAATAGCAGTTTTCTTTCTTTACTTTTAAGAGAGCACAGGCAAAAATCTAGTACGTTTTTGCCTCCACCTGTGCTCCACTTGCATGTTTGTAAATAAGGAAAATACTACAACAAATAATACAACATTGTATAAGACTGCAGTGTTCTGACCTCCAAGGGAACCAGTCCAGGTCAATATTAACCCCTGGAACTGCTCAGCACTCAGAGGCATCCCAAATAGTGTATCTAAATGAGATATTGTCATTGCCCACCTTCTTCTCACGTATCAAGTGCATCTGATCAGCCTAATTCTTAGTAGTAATTCTGTTCCTATGCCTCTGCCAAGTGTCTCTTGAGCATACAACTGCAGTGTTCATATTAACATTATAAATACAATGATGTGCCAGTATTGCAAGGCCAATGTGGAAAAGCAACACCTTAAGATCAGGTGTTCACATGAAACCTTCAAAGGACTTACCTTCCATTCTTTAACGACCAAGAAGCAAGTGAATTCTCACGGAGTTCAGTTGTTCTGCTGTAACATGGGCAATCTTCCGCAAGGTTTTGTTTGGTGTTGGAGTCAGCAAATTAAGTTACTCCGAATACCTTATATACTTCCAATAAAATGGCACAAGAGGATCACACAAGGAAAGTCAAAACAGTCCCAGTAAGGTTTTACTCAGGTATGTACTGACTCTCATAAAATATGCTATAAATGTACTTGAAAGTCCAGGAATTATTGCGTGCCTTCCTTGATGCTAAAGTCAAGGTAAACGACTAGCTTCTTTGCCAAAGAGGTTGTAGTTCCCCAAGTATTTTGTTCGTTTGAAGAATATGTTGGCAGCATTTATGAGAACAGCCCAACTAGCTCAGCTTAGTTCAAGTTTAACAGAGCCTGGCAACCATGCAGGATCAGCCACAGTCAGTACTTGGATGAGAGACCTTCAATGAAGAGAAGGGTTGCTACTATGTGGAGAAGAGCAATGGCAAAGTATTTCTCCTTCTCACTTGCCTGGAATGTCCCATGGGGTCACTTGCAACTTGACTATACATTCTTCAGACATCAGAAGAGGACAGGGTTCAATTTGTTATATATTTTTGCATCAAGCACTAGTTCAAAAATATTTAAAGTCTTCCTGAAACTGTTCAGCGATGTTTTACATCCCATTACCTGCTAGAAGCAAAAATTCACTTGATAAAATCAATCCCTTGATATTCCCTGACTTTATATGAAAGACCGAAGGCTCCGTTCCCCACAAATGAATATCAACAACATTCCATGTGAAAATGTATCTGAATTTTATACTTCTGGATACTCAGAAGAGCTCCTAATATTCAGAGTTCCATTGATTTCTATGGATAGCAGGCTAAACTGTTTTCAAGAGGAGGAAACTGAAATGCGTTCGTCTTACAACTTGGCCTATCTGGAGAAAGAAGCCTGGAAGCCTGTGGGGGATGTTTGTCTACACCTGTGAAATTCTGATGCAGGTATAGACACCAGACGGTCCTTTCTCACTGGACCTTTCTGACTGAAAGATCAGCCAGCTGAAATTCCCTGATCATTTGCACTGCCTGCTGTAATAGTTTTCTATATGTCCCTTTCTACATCTGATTCCCTTACTATCCCTTGGTGTATATTAAGAACAAAATAGATTAACTGGACTGCAGATGAATAGGGAAATTTTATATTAAGTTTAGGAGCCTTTGGGGGTATAGCAGACATAAAGATAAGATTTGTTAGACAGACATAGATACAGTCAGACAAGATTAATAGATATATACAATTTTCATGGGGGGATTGTATTCTGTTGTAGCAGAATCAGATAGTGTTGGTTTTGGCAAGACAATCTGCCAGCAGTATGAAATATGGGCACGGTAGAGGAAATGGGCACATGGGGAAGGCTGCAGGAATATTGCTGGGCTTCCCGGAGGTGCCCTCTGAGTAAAAGAGAACAGCATACTCCAGTCTACAGTGCAGGGTATGCCATGCTTCGGTGTGCTCCTCTAGCTGCTCCTTCGCTGCTTGCAACTGGAGTTGCCAATCGCCACCACCAGCACCACCATCCAGGTGGAGGTCGGGATCCAGGCAAGAAAGATGATCCAAGTGGCATCACTAGTGATATGGCAATGTCGCTTCTGGTGTGCACAGGAAGTGATATCATCACCCCATCCAGGCAATGATCTGGTATTTGGGCAAAAACTCCAACAGAAGCCATTTTTACCACAGTTTGCCCAGATACTAGATAATTGCTGCAATGTCATAGTGTGATGTCACACTTCCTCTGCAAGCTGGAAATGATGTCACCTGAGTTTTCCTTTTTCCTGGTACGTCCCCTCCATTCCCTGCCGGTTGCCAGGGGGAACCTGGCCAGCCTACTTGCAACTGCTCCCCAGGGACTGTGCTCACCTTGTCAACTAGGATGGACACAATGCGATTCCTACCCTTCCATCACTGCCTGTCTATCAGTCTGCCTGCAAGTGGCATCTGGGGCATTTGCGCATTCCCTAGCATCAGCTGTTCTTCATTCCACTGTGCCCTGTATAAAGCTGCTGTGAAAAAGTTGAGGGAAACCTAGTAAAAACTGGTTTGCCTTTTTAAAGTTTTTTTTTAAGGAAAATATTTTTCCTTATTGAGTTCTAGGTATTTGGAAGTTCTAGGCTTGCTAGATTCTAAATCTCAAATGAGTAGGGCCCTCAATTCAACTATCTGAATCCATGTTCTTTGGTGCTAGTTTACATCCCTAAAAAATAGGCTAGTTTTGACCTTTAAATTCAAATTGGTTTGAAACTAGTGCACCAGTAAAAGTAGTGTTGAGATTATTGCACTAGGATCTAAGGGACTTGGATTCCAGGATAAACCTGCAGCTTGCTGGATGACCCTGAGTCAGCATTTGTCAATCTAACCTACTTGGAAGGGTTGGATAAAATGGGGGAATAAAGGACATAATCCCAGAGGGGACCTTTTCAGAAGAAAGACATGATAAAAATGTACTAGACAGATAAATATTACCTGATCCCATATTAACCTGTCTGTCAGTTGCAAGCTGTTCTTCTCTCTACCCATCTACCTCCATCAAGCAGGAAGCTTTTCCAATTATTAAATGTCCTCCCAAGAGAGATCCATGAGGTATTCCTCTTCATCTCATTTAGGAAGCAAATGGGTTAATTGTATCTTTGATGGGTACATTGCTGATTTTCCCACCCCACATTATCCTGTTCATGCAGTTAATTTAAAACTTTCATCAGTATTCCCATAATCTCTCCTGAAAGCACAATATGTACAAAACTAGACATCAAAGCCCATCAAAGCTTGTCAGTCTATGGGCCAGGGTCCAATCATTGACCCCGGACTGAGCCCACCCCCATCCCCCTTAGGCTTTTATTTATACCGCGGAGCAGTATAAAGATAAGGATGTAAATTGGGGAAGGTGGACCAGAAAACCAGTACTATCCTTTGGAAATCAGATCGTAGATGTGTAGGTGTCAAGAGGGAAGGGCTGCGTATATGGATTGGCAGCTTTACTATCACCCAAGACCTCAGTTCCAATGTAGTTTCTTCAGCCCTCTCTATATGCAAGGAAGAGCCTCCAAACTATTAGTGTCAAGATCCAGAAAAGATTGTAATACATATGGGTCCAAGTATCCCTGATATCCTGTACCTTTGTGCTAGAATTTTAATTATAGCAAGCTACTCTGCAAGCCAATCTCATCTGAAAAACAGAGACTATAAAAATGAAGAAGAATATTGGCTCCTCCAAGCCAGCAAGTCTGGGCATTTTTCAGGAAAAACCTTTGATGTTACATTTTTATAACATAAAACAAGTAGAAGCTAATAATATAGTTATAGAGTAATGTTTACTTTCTGCTTTAAAAATGGCTGTTAAAACTCATATTAAAAAAATTGAGAGAAAGTGAGTAAAACTTTACCACTATAGGTGTATTTCCAGATTTCAGTTGTTGTTGTTGTTGTTAGGTGCGAAGTCATGTCCAACTCATCGTGACCCCATGGACAATGATCCTCCAGGCCTTCCTGTCCTCTACCATTCCCCAGAGTCCATTTAAGTTTGCACCTACTGCTTCAGTGACTCCATCCAGCTATCTCATTCTCTGTCGTCCCCTTCTTCTTTTGCCCTCAATCGCTCCAAGCATTGGGTTCTTCTCCAGGGAGTCCATAAAGTAGATGTATACTTTTCTTTATTGTGCATAGAACTAGGAGCAGTGTGCATATACCATGTATACTGTTCATACTCCACAATGTAAAGACAACAGAATATGGGCTTTTAAATGACTTTACTAAATTACTTTTATGAGCTTTTGAAAATTCAAAATATGAGCAGAATGTAACCATCCCTATCAAATCTAATATCCTTTGGAGAGAAAGGACAGCCATTAAAAATAAAGGCAAAAATGGAGGGTGGACTTGGAGGCATTGTACCCTTTTGAAGCCCCATTTCCAGACTTTGCTTTCACTGGGTTCTGTTGCTTGGCTGGTGATGTCTGCCCTTCTGAAGCCTGAGGCCTACTGCCAGCAACTGCAGCTCCTGTTGTTGTCCACAAAGCCAAATCCTAATGACACTGGAAAACCTAGTTTCCCTCAAAGTGTCACTCTCTACTTTCCTGTAAACCAGCGGTTCTTAACCGCCACCGCCTCTCAACCCTAACAGCAGGGGCAGCAGTGGCAGCAGCAGTATGCATGCTCATGTGCTAGCGTGCATGTACACATGCTGCTATTGCTCCCGCTGTAGGGGTCACGGAGCGGAGGCGGCCATAGCGGCTGCGGCATGGCACTGGCCTCCTCCGGCCCACCTCGGAGCTTACCAAGGCAGTGCTGAGGAGGCCAGCATCACAGGAGAGGCAGTGGCCAGAGCAGCGGTGGCAGTAGTGGCATGGCACTACCTCCTCCATGTTGCCTTGGTGTGCTCCAAGGCGGCACGGAGGAGGCCAACACCATGCTGCTGCAACCCCTTGGGAAAGGCCAAATGACCCCTCAGTGGGTCGTGAACCCCATATTACGTTCCACATCTTAATTATGCATTAAGGAGCTTATCTAAGTTGTAATTCTTCATGCACTGTTAGGAGGAGGGAATACATGCAACACTGCCAATCACGTTTTGTGGGGAAGGTGCTTTTAAATATCAGAAATGAATGATACATGCTCTTTCTCCTTGCACACAGGATTGTTCGCACAAATGGGTAACTTGCAAAGAGATTAAATGGGGGAGGCAAGTATTAATTTCTATGTGTAAGGAGGTAATCTTTTGAATAAATCCCTCAGTGAATGCAAGAGATCTCTCCAAATTAAAGCGGTTGACTGCAAACTTTAGCACCCTTTCTTAGAAGTAAACTTAGTTTGAAAACTATGGGATGTACTGCTTCCAAGTGAGTTGGTTTAAGTAAGTTTGATTACGTGAAGGATTTTTAGGACTTCACCCCCTACACACACACACTTCAAGTGGCAAGGTTGTTTCTGCCATCCCTGTAGGTAATCTCATTAAACACAACGTGCTATAAACTTTTCAGACATCAGAATCTTAATTTGCAATAATGAAACAGTTGGTCAATTGTGTATAAATAACTAGCAGTCATTATTTGCCTAAATCTCATTAACATTTAATCAAACAAAACATTTTACTACTTAAGAAAACAGTCCTTGTGTCTCTTCATTAAGTAAGAATGACTCTTTCTGAATAACAATGCTACCAGCCTATTGGGTGCAATTTATTTCTTAATAATTGCTGACAGAAATACTAATAATTCTGGTCACATAGACTCTTAGCAACAAGTTATTAATGTGTGCCGTTTTAGCAAGCTCCTGCCATCAGTGTTAATATTCACTTTTACAACATGACACTGGCTGTTCCCAGCCTCTGACATTGTGAGACAAAAAGTTGATTCTTTCCATGGTGTTAATAATAACGTTATAAAGTGCTGCAAAAATTTCACATCCATGTTGCTTTCAGTTTAGAAATTCTAGTTTCTCACGCGGATTCTCCCTGCTCAAGGTGAAAGTTTTCCCAAGAAACTTGCCAACCTCCAGGTAGAAATTGAGAAAATGACCTGTCAGTGATTGCAGCAACCAGAGAGTCGAAGAGAACTGACAGATGGGCTACGTGACAGGGTAAAGAAGAAACTGGGATGGCTGGGGAGGGGGGGGAGAGGTGGGCTTCTGGCTGTGGGTGATACAGTTATTAGTAATATAGAGAGCATGCTCTGTGTTCAGCATTTTGACCACATGGTGATTTGTCTGCCTGATGAAAAGGTTTCATACATCATGCACTGTCTAGATAGGTTGATAAAAAAGGAGAAAGTTGAAAGCCAGGACCTCAAAGGTAGCATTTCTGGAAGTGTTGCCATGTGTAGGCACAGATCAGGGGTCTCAATGCATGGGTGACAAAATGGTGGCAGGAAGAAGGATTTAGATTTGTTGGGCACTGGGGGACTTTCTGGAACAAGCTAAACCTGTACAAAAATGACAGGCTTCACTTGAACTAAAAGGGCAGGTTGCTGGCAATATCAGCAAAGTGTCAGTGCAGCTTTTAAACTGTCTTGGGGGGGGGAGAGAGAGAGAGCTGGAAGTCCTCCAATTTGGGGCAAGCAAGTCCAAAAGGATGATTGTGCAAACACCGAATAAAATTGATAGGAGTGAAGTAGAACTTGGGCATGAGGATATTATGACAACTGAGGCCATTTGTAGGGACTAAGTGGTTGAAAGAGGCAAGAGTTACTGGAGATGGAAACACATTACAGCGGTGCCATTGATTTGGAGGTACAAGTTCTCACCAAACCTGAAGTAGTTATGAGTGAGAACAAACATGCAGAGTTCAGTGTTTTTGGGAGATGGTCAGTGAACTGCAGTTTCCTCAGGAAGTCTGTGGTATCATGGACATAACTGGGGACATTAATAATGTATGGTCTGAGGATGGAGTCCATATATCCCAATACTACAGTGATGATTCCAATGCTTGAGATTGTGGGACATCCTAGGTTGTCATAGTCTCTACAAGCCATTAAAAAAAAACATCCCTGATAACAATACAGCAGATCTTGTCACTAACGAGGAGAAAAGCTGTTTTTATACTCTACTTTTCACTACCTAAAAGAGTCCCAATGCAATTTACAAACACCTTTCCCTTTCTCTCCCCACACAGAGAGGTAGGTGGGGCTGAGATATCACTAGCAGAACAGATGTATGGGAGCATTTCTACATCTCTACAAGAATTGTGACTAGTCCAATGTCACCTAACTGGCTGCATGTGGAGAAGTGGGGAATCAAACCCAGTTCTCCAGGCTGGAGTCTACCGTGATGGCACTAACACTGTTTCTTTGTTATCATTCAAAATTGCTTCAGGTTTGGTGAGAACTTATAATTCCAAATCAGGGGTTTCTTGATGGCCCAAAATGGTGCAAGTTTATATATATATGTATATATATTTTGTTAAACATTTATAGGGTGATATGACCATATATAGCCATGCCAACTTGCTGTCCCCTCCCAAAATTGCCAGTGATGGGCCTGGAGAGTGGGAAGGGGAGGGGACCCAGGTGTCAGGTGGGTCTGTACACCACTATGTTTCCCAACCATATTTTACCCAATTGCACCACTTCTGGGGCTTCCCATAGCCTGAAGAATGTTTCAGGGGGGTTTCACTGGTAAAAAAGTTGCAAAAGGCTGCTCCAAATCAATGACAAAGCAGTAAGTACCTGCCTGGCTACACAGTATGCCAACAGTTTATGCATTTTCTGAACTCCTACTGACTGGTATCTCTCTTCATTCATTGATGACATTTTTATTGTATGGACCCAAGACAAAGAAGCCCTTCAGAGATTTCACCACGGTTTCTACAACTTCCACCCCACCATCAATCTAACTATGAATTACTCTACAGCAGAAATAAATTTCCTAGACACCACAATATGGATACATTAGGGACACATACATACCACATTATACCAGAAACTGACAGATCGACAAACATATCTACATGCTATATCAAACAATCCATTATGTATAGCCAAGCCTTAGACTATTGTTACATCTGCTGCAACCCTTCAGACAGAGACACTCACTTAAAGGATCTGTAACAGGCATTATTTGCAACTAAAATATCCTCTCAGACAACTGAGAGCACGTGGAGAGAGCTACTGGGGAGAGTTGCTGCTGACCAGGTGAGGCTATTGTGCTGCCTGGGTGAGGTGATTGCTGGGTAATTGTTGGGAGGATTAAAAAGGGCTGCTCCTCGCCAGAGGCAGAGCTCAGACAACTGAGAGCACGTGGAGAGAGCTACTGGGGAGAGTTGCTGCTGACCAGGTGAGGCTATTGTTCTGCCTGGGTGAGGTGATTGCTGGGTAATTGTTGGGAGGCTTAAAAAGGGCTACTCCTCTCCAGAGGCGCGAGCCTTTGGCAAGAGACAAAGGGCTCTTGGCCTGTGGCTCTTAGCCTGGGGTTCTTGGCCGAACAATTAGAATCAGTAGATTATATCAGTAGATTATATTTCCCTAGTACTTGCACTGCCTAGACATTACAATGGACCTCCAGGACACTCATCCCATCATCTGCAGTGAGTGTGACATGATTGCCTTCCTCCCAGAAGACAAGATGGACTACAGCTGCCCCAAGTGTAAGCTGGTAAAACTTTTGGAGGAAAAGATTAGGGGATTAGAAAACAAAATTATTACTCTGACCCAAAGTAAGAAAGGGGAGGAGTTCGTAGTCCAGAGCTCTGCAACATGCAATAAAGAGAATAAAGAGAATACAACCAGTCCTGAAGAGGACAAGGAGATTGACCACAATAGGGAGCCTCTGCAGGCAGTTCGGAAAAAGACTGAACGGCGAAGGGCGAGACAGTTCTCGGGGCCTTTGGAGCTCCAGAGTAGATTTCAGGCCCTTGCAGAGGAGGTGCAAGGGTCAACAAGGGAAGAGGTCCCAAAACAAACTCTAAGACAAAGGGAAGAGGCCACGGGGACAGAAGGAAATGGAGTTGAGAAGAAAAAAAAAAGGAGAGTACTGGTAATTGGAGACTCCCTGCTAAGAGGAATGGATCGCCACGTGGCTGGGCCCGACCCCCTAACCCGAGAGGTGTGTTGCTTGCCAGGGGCGAAAATTAAAGATGTTTCAGAAAGGCTGCCCAAACTCCTCAAATCTACGGATCGCTACCCATTTGTGATGGTCCATGTGGGAACGAATGACATGTCCCTGAATACCATCGCTCCTATTAAAAAAGACTATCAAGATCTGGGGAGGAAGCTCAAGCAAATGGGGGCACAAGTGGTATTCTCTTCAATCTTGCCTGTCAAGGGAAGAGGAATGCGTCGAGAGAGGAAGATAATGGAGGTGAATCACTGGCTGCGTAGTTGGTGCCGGCAGGAGAGATTTGGTTTCTGGGACCATGGGATAGGCTTTCTTGAGGAAGGCCTACTAGCACCTGATGGACTGCACTTATCAAAACTGGGGAAGAATGTGTTTGGCAGGAACCTGGGGAGATTCATCAGGAGAGCTTTAAACTAAAGCCACTAGGGGAAGGAGACGATCAACATAGGGAGTGTATGGAAGGAAAACTATCGGAGGCAGCCCAACCGGCAAGGCCAGCTCATAGGGAACCAAAAGTAAAAGGATTCAGATGTCTTTATACTAACGCCCGAAGCATGGGCAATAAAAAGGAAGAGCTGGAACTTCTCATGCTGATGGAAAGGTATGATCTAGTAGGCATCACAGAAACTTGGTGGAATGATTCCCATGACTGGAATGTAATGGTGGATGGATATGAACTGTTCAGAAAAAACAGAATAGATCGAAGAGGTGGAGGAGTGGCACTGTATGTGAGGAAAGGGCTTACCTGTCAGGAAATTCTAGTGAAGGAGAGCATATCTACAGTGGAAAGCATCTGGGTGAAAATAAGCGAGGGGAAAACAAACAGTGTGGTGGTTGGTGTCTGCTACCGACCGCCTGACCAACGAGAGGATGTGGATGCTGCACTTTGTGAGCAGCTTGAGAAAATATCCAAACGGCAGGACCTTGTCATCATGGGTGACTTCAATTTCCCAGATGTGTGCTGGGAAACAAACTCTGCGAAGCGTCCTCAGTCATGCAAGTTTCTGACCTGCCTGGCTGACAATTTCATTTATCAAATGGTAGATGAACCCACAAGAGGTTCAGCCATACTGGACTTAATACTGACCAACAGGCAAGAGTTGGTGGATGAGGTGAAGGAGGTGGGGACCCTAGGGGGAAGTGACCATGTCCTCATAGAATTCCTTTTGAGATGGGGAGCCAAGGAAGCTTGTAGCCAGACGCGGATGTTGGATTTTCGTAGGGCAAACTTTAATAAACTCAGAGACATGATGAGTGTCATACCATGGACGAGAATGCTGGAAGGGAAGGGAGCATGTGAAGGGTGGGCGCTACTCAAACAAGAGCTATTGCATGCTCAATCAATGACTATTCCAGAAAGACTAAAACACTGCAGGAGCTCTAAGAAGCCTATTTGGATGAACAGAGAACTTCAAGAGGAACTAAGAAAGAAAAGGAAAATGTTCAGGAAATGGAGGGAAGGACAGAGCTCTAAAGAAGAGTACCTACAGGTTACTAGGCACTGTAGATCAATCATCAGAAAGGCCAAAGCTGAGAGTGAGCTAAGATTGGCCAGGGAAGCCCATTGTAACAAGAAAAGATTTTTCAGTTACGTGAGGAGCAAACGTAAAGTAAAGGAGGCAATAGGCCCGCTGTTGGGTGCGGATGGACAAACTCTAACGAAAGATGCAGAGAAAGCAGAAAGGCTTAGTGCCTATTTTACATCTGTTTTTTCCCACAGGTCTAAGTGTTTAGGCACATCTAGAGATGGCTGTAGCCAAAGGATAGTGTCTGGGTGGCAGGTTAACATGGATAGAGAGGTTGTCGAGAGGCATTTAGCTGCACTGGATGAGTTCAAATCCCCTGGTCCAGATGAAATGCACCCGAGAGTACTCAAAGAACTTTCCAGAGAACTTGCACAGCCCTTGTCCATCATCTTCGGAACCTCTTTAAGGACTGGAGATGTCCCGGAGGACTGGAAAAGAGCAAACGTTATTCCGATCTTCAAAAAAGGGAGGAAGGATGACCCGGGAAACTACAGACCAGTGAGTCTGACCTCTGTTGTGGGGAAGATAATGGAGCAGATATTAAAGGGAGCGATCTGCAAACATCTGGAGGACAATTTGGTGATCCAAGGAAGTCAGCATGGATTTGTCTCCAACAGGTCCTGCCAGACCAACCTAGTTTCCTTTTTTGACCAAGTAACAGGTTTGCTGGATCGGGGAAATTTGGTTGATGTCATTTACTTGGATTTTAGTAAAGCTTTTGACAAGGTTCCCCATGATGTTCTGATGGATAAGTTGAAGGACTGCAATCTGGATTTTCAGATCGTTAGGTGGATAGGGAATTGGTTAGAGAACCGCATTCAAAGAGTTGTTGTCAATGGTGTTTCATCAGACTGGAGAGAGGTGAGTAGCGGGGTACCTCAGGGTTCGGTGCTCGGCCCGGTACTTTTTAACATATTTATTAATGATCTAGATGAGGGGGTGGAGGGACTACTCATCAAGTTTGCAGATGACACCAAATTGGGAGGACTGGCAAATACTCCGGAAGATAGAGACAGAGTTCAACGAGATCTGAACACAATGGAAAAATGGGCAAATGAGAACAAGATGCAATTTAATAAAGATAAGTGTAAAGTTCTGCATCTGGGTCAGAAAAATGAAAAGCATGCCTACTGGATGGGGGATACGCTTCTAGGTAGCACTGTGTGTGAACGAGACCTTGGGGTACTTGTGGATTGTAAACTAAACATGAGCAGGCAGTGTGATGCAGCGGTAAAAAAGGCAAATGCCATTTTGGGCTGTATCAACAGAGGCATCACATCAAAATCACAAGATGTCATAGTCCCATTGTATACGGCACTGGTCAGACCACACCTGGAGTACTGTGTGCAGTTCTGGAGGCCTCACTTCAAGAAGGACATCGATAAAATTGAAAGGGTACAGAGGAGAGCGACGAAGATGATCTGGGGCCAAGGGACCAAGCCCTATGAAGATAGGTTGAGGGACTTGGGAATGTTCAGCCTGGAGAAAAGGAGGTTGAGAGGGGACATGATAGCCCTCTTTAAGTATTTGAAAGGTTGTCACTTGGAGGAGGGCAGGATGCTGTTTCTGCTGGCTGCAGAGGAAAGGACACGCAGTAATGGGTTTAAACTTCAAGTACAACGATATAGGCTAGATATCAGGAAAAAGTTTTTCTCAGTCAGAGTCGTTCAGCAGTGGAATAGGCTGCCTAAGGAGGTGGTGAGTGCCCCCTCACTGGAAGTCTTCAAGCAAAGGTTGGATACACACTTTTCTTGGATGCTTTAGGATGCTTAGGGCTAATCCTGCGTTGAGCAGGGGGTTGGACTAGATGGCCTGTATGGCCCCTTCCAACTCTATGATTCTATGATTCTATGATTCTAAGTATCTGATCACCCAAAAGTATAAAAGTATAAAAATATGAGGCCTGTGGTTCTCATCAATTTCTTACTCATGATGCCGTTTCTTATTATAGACTCCAAAATAGCAGTGAAACTAGCTGTGGTAATTTCAGAAGCATCAGTATTTAAAAGCTTCCAGGCAATTATAATTTGAACATTCTATCTGGGAGAAGAAAAAAGAGGAGGGAGAAAAAAGCAAAGAAAGAGTAGGTTGGCAAAACTTCAAAAGGAAAAGGAAAGCATTTTAACATTGAGGAGGACTGCACTGGGAAATCATCAAAGTCAGCTCGAAACATCATGACACAGCACATCAGACCACCAAAAATGAAACAGCCTGAGGATTTACACGATCCCATCCAAATTTAGCAGAAGATACAACTAGGTCAATGAGTCCCTTAGTGATGGATCCCAGGTCTGATGAACTGGTAACATAGCCATCCCGATCATGCCAAATCCTAAATCATGGAAATGGGTGCCAATGCCTAAATAGCAGAAACTGTGAAGCATGTTTAATTTGAATGTCAAATGGTATAAGGGGGCGACAAAAATATTAGTTACTAAAATGTTAAAAGATCCTAGGCCAGCAAATACCCTTTTTAAAGCTGAATCCCTTGTTCAAGCCATAAGAATTCTTTGTTCATCAATAAGATGCTATAAGAATAACCATCTAACTCAGTGGTTCCCAAACCTTTTCAGGCTTCCATCCCCTTGGCTTCTAGGCCACATCCCTAGTGCTTCTCTCTCACATAAACATATGCCTCTTTCCTGGTGTACTGCATATTGAAAACACATTACATTACCTACACTTCTTTTGTTGTTGTGCAGTGGCCATATTTTAATCTGGAAACAATATGTTCTTTGTTAACGTCATTCGTAAAAGCCTCTTTGAGTCCTCACTGGGGAGAAAAGAGAGAGAGAGAAAGAGAGAGAGAGAGAGAGAGAGAGAGAGAGAGAGAGAGAAGCATGTGATGCAATGGGAAATTGCGTAACCAGAAACCAGTAGGAAAGACTTTTCCAGATTCCCAGCCTACCTTTTGAAGCTGTTGTTTTCTTCAGGAAGCCAAGCAGGGTTGGTCCTGGTCAGCACTAGGATGGAAGACCAACCAAGGAAGTCCAGGGTTGCTACTGCAGAGAGGCAGGCAAAGGCAAGACATCTTACAATGTATCGTGCTAGGAAAATGCAGCCAGAACAGGAAGAGTCAGACCATTGCCCTCCTACTGGCTCAAAATTCCTAACTGCACCACTATTTCCCCCAAATTTATCACTGTCCCCTTACTGTCCCAAAATTCTTCACCACTCTCCTGGATCCTTTCACCATCCCAAGGGGAGCAGAATGGTCCTAACACCGGCAATTAATGGGATCTGGAAATCTCAGGAAATCCAGTTACATGACCATGACTCCGTTTTTAGAACAGAAATTGCATGAGCTTCCAGATATCTGGACTATTTCTTCTACATGACTGAATTGTTCCTATAATAAAAGTAGCCACTGTAAATAATGAGTCCTACCAACTCTTAGGGTCATTCCGCTCCCAGAAAATAAAGTGAAAGGCTTACCTCTTGCAAACGCCTTGTTTTTTCAATTTTTTTCAAATGACGTCGTCAGCATCCAGCATCCCAGCAGCAAACTGGCAGCTACGTCCTCCATTTTAAAGCGCTAGTTGGGGAATCCACAAAACTGCAACACCCCAACTACGTAGCACAAGTGGGAAGAGAGTAACCAGCAACCACAAGCAAAATAAGTGTGCGTAACCAAAGGAGCCAAAGAAGCCAAAGGAGCGTGAACTCCATCTTCAGTGCCTGCCCTTGAACGTGCCTCCGTCTCCCTCCTCCTGGGAATGGGCCTTTTTTTAGTAGCAAACTGCCTGGAGCAACAAATATGCATTGCTTCATCCAGGCAGAGCAAAAAAAAAATTCTCAACAGTTGATGCACAAAGCATGCCTCTCAGACACCCCACCCCCTCCCCCCCCAAAAGGAAAAAGAAATACTTTTCTGCCTCTTCAAGGCTGGTGGGTGGCATTAAAATAAGCACTATGCATCTATGATTAGATGCATAGATCTCCTTCTCCCCCACTATCAGTGTTTGTTGCTCTCTGCCTTCCATCCAGTCTGACAATGATGAGAGGGAACAGCATTGACACCCCATCCTGCAATTGAGAGCTCAGCTGCACACAAGTTTTCTCTCCTTGCCCCCCTTCTCCATGCACCACTCAGCCCTCCCACCCTTGCAAACGCAGCTTGGCTAATAAGGGAGCTCCTTGGGAATGTCCGGCTGCAAGAGGAGTTGGCCAGGAAGCAAGAGCTGCTGCAGGAGGGATTACTTCCAGCAGAAAATGTCTGAGGGGACCAGGAGAGAAGTTGTGGGCCTCCCTCTTTTCTCACCTTTGAAAGTCTAAGGAGGAGGATTAGCTATATGGCAGCAGCTGTGGGATGGGGCAGCCGTGCAATGTCTATGCATCTATCATGAATCTATGATTAAGCATAACAACGGAGAAATTTCACTCACAAAAAAATTGCTTGCATCATGGTCCCTTTAAATCAGGGGAAAAGGTGATTGGCTTCCTGGCATGATTGACAGGTGGAGGGAGAGACGCATGTATGGTGTGTTCCTCGCTTAGCCATTTCAGGCAGCTATGCAGAGTGCCAGGAAGCACCAAAAAAGCAGCAAAAGAAAGTGGGACAGCAAGTAAGTGAGAAATGGTGGGGGCGCAATTTTTTATAGCATCACACAATTTCGCTGACATGACACTATTTTTTAGATGTGTGGAAAGGCCATCAATTTTATTTCCATGTTATTCAGTTCTTTCTCTATCATTTCTTTTGCTTTTTCAAAAAGACTTCAGACTATGTTTTAAGGGCCAACATACATTTGGTTATCATCCCAAGTTAAATTGATGCAGTGTTTCCCTAATTTTATCTTCCAATATGACACAGCATATTGAGTTTTATTTGCCTGTATAACTAATGCTCAGTAAGACATTGGCTTATTGAATTACCAAACTCATTTTTCCCTGCATGATAGTGGAATATATAAAAATAAATGGCATTTCACTGCAATATATTGAATTTTATGTGGTGTCACTGATAAGAATTAAAGGAAGCCCCAGAAGAAAGCCTCAGAGATTTGATAAAAGTCATCATCCTTTTTTAGTCTTTAATCTCTCCCTGTTTCAAAAATGGCTTCATCTATCATTTTAGAGTATAGGACTAAATGTATTTAACTGAGTTCTCATAGGTAATAGTTTGCCATTTTTTATGATGGTAAAACATAGCTGGTTGTTTTTTTTTTTTGAGGGGGGGTTTAAGGAAGGAGATGACTGTTGTACTACTCACTATGAGTAGTTTTAAAACCATGCATAACAAAATATGATTAAACCAGGATTTGCATGATGGGATTATCTGCTTTTTCTAATAAAGTTCAAATAACACTGCCGGTGTATGTGTGTGTGTGTGTGTCTAGGAATAGACTTACTGCAGGCTTCAAGAAAATCCATCTTGGAGCTGAAATAAAAAAGTAGAAACAATCATAAGGCAACATTACTTATTTATATTTTACTTTCATTTCAGAAGGAACTGGAGAATCTTTTCTTGTTTCACCTTTGAAATGAAAAGTTTAGAGAAGGTCACTGTTATTCCCATTTCATAAATGGGGAAATGAGTGTAAGAGAGGGCTGTGACCCAATGAGGGGGATATAGAGTATGTCTTCTTGTTTTGACTTGCAGTGGGAAACTACTTCGGGAAGAACAAGCCTGCATTGTATCTAGATTGTTTGTGATCTTGCAGTGTACATAGCCTTGGATACATGATTAGAAATTTAGTTCTTAGAGAATGAGGCTTTGGGCTTCTTAACTTGACAGTTAGCCATGACAGTTGAAGCTGTGTTGACCTACCACTGTGATAAGATAATCAGACATGCATCAATGGAATGCTACACCTGCATGGGTTTTCGGTGTGTCACATCCAGTATTGTTTCACATATCAATATTTTTGTGTGGTTGTTGGGTATGTGCTATCTTAATATTGTAGGAGAGAGAGCTCATAGATGGCCTCTTTACACAGCTTCAAAGGGGTCCTTAGATTCATCAGGGCAATGCTTAGTTAATCATTTCACTTGAGAGTTTTGTTTCCCAAGAGGTGCTGTGAGAACTCTCTCACTTGCTGAAAATAAGACCCTGTGCACTTCAAGGCCCCCAACTGCAATGATTAAATAGGATCAGATGGTAACTTCATTCGCTGACTAAATACAAAGTGCTCTTTGCTGTATTGATTTAAAACACAGAACTTTTTTATTAATATCCTAGGACTTTGATAAAGTATCATTTGGTATCACTTAATTAAGACTGCATAATAGCTTTTGAATCCTTCAAGTGGTGCTTCTGCTAATGACCACAGTTTGTACATAACCAAATCAAATGAGGACAAGAGCCGAAGATCAGAAAATATAATTATAGTAAAAAATAACAGAGAGCTAAAGTGATATGATTCCCCATTGGGGAACAATAGACTAGTCAACAAAATCAATTGTACAATGAAATCTTTTTAAGGGAAGGAAAGAAAGAAAATGACAGCACCACTGAGATCTTAATGTTCATATACTTCTTAAGAAGGTTGATGCTTCTAGAACTAGAGCATTGTGCAATAACCACAGGAGAGAATCAGAATTGTGATACTGTTATTAGGCAGTATTTGGGGTTGGGACAATACTAACCAGATTGAAACATCAGACTGAGAATTAAGCTCAGAGACACAACATTCCTGTTAGTTGAACAGTTGGCCAACCAAGGATGTTAACCCTCATGTATAGCCCTATTTAAAGTATTGGCCATGGGCTTGCTATAATGATTATCATTAACAAATTAAGCCTGACTGGAGCATAAACTTTTAAAGAAATATATCTGTTATTCTTTCTTGCTTGACATCTCCACAAATAGTATTTTTATATGTATATGTATATGCATATGTATGTATGTATATGCGTATATTTATATAAATTGAAGAAAGTAGGGGAAAACACTAGGCCACTCAGGTATGAACTAAATCATATCCCTGACGAATATACAGTAGAAGTGACAAATAGATTTAAGGAATTAGATCTGATAGACCGAGTGCCTGAAGAACTATGGACGGAGGTTCGCAACATTGTACAAGAGGTAGCAACTAAAACCATCCTAAAGAAAAAGAAATGCAAGAAAGCAAAATGGCTGTCTGAGAAAGCTTTACAAATAGCTGAGGAGAGAAGGGAAGTGAAAGGCAAGGGAGAAAGAGAAAGATACACCCAACTGAACGCTGAATTCCAGAGAATAGCTAGAAGAGATAAGAATACCTTCTTAAATGAACAGTGCAAACAAATAGAAGAAAACAATAGAATGGGGAGGACCAGAGATCTTTTCAAGAAAATGGGAGATATGAAGAGAACATTTCATGCAAAGATGGGTATAATAAAGGACCAAAATGGTAGGGACCTCACAGAAGCAGAAGAGATTTAAAAAAAGGTGGCAAAATTATACAAAGGAGCTATACAAGAGCGAGCTTAACACTCCTGATAACCACAATGGGGTAGTTACTGACCTGGAGCCAGACATCCTGGAATGTGAAGTCAAATAGGCCTTAGGAAGTGTAAGCAACAATAAAGCTAGTGGTGGTGACAGCATTCCAGTTGAACTATTCAAAATCTTAAAAGACAATGCCATAAAAGTGCTACACTCAATATGCCAGCAAATTTGGAAAACTCAACAGTGGCCACAGGATTGGAAAAGATCAGTTTGCATTCCAATCCCAAAGAAGAGCAATGCCAAAGAATGTTCAAACTACCGTACCATTGCACTCATTTCTCATGCTAGTAAAGTTATGCTTAAAATCCTACAAACTAGGCTCCAGCAATACAGGCAGGATTTCGAAGAGGCAGAGGAACTAGAGATCAAATTGCCAACATACGCTGGATCATGGAGAAAGCTAGAGAGTTCCAGAAAAACATCTACTTCTGCTTCATTGACTATGCTAAAGTCTTTGTGTGGAGCACAACAAATTATGGCAAGTCCTTAAAGAGATGGGAATACCAGAACATCTTATCTGTATCTTGAGAAACCTATATGCAGGTCAAGAAGCAACAGTGAGAACCGGGCATGGAATCACAGAGTGGTTCAAAATAAAGAAAGGAGTTTGGCAAGGCTGTATACTTCATCTTGCCTATTTAACTTGTATGCGGAGCACATCATGAGAAAGGCGGGGTTAGATGAGTCAAAAATTGGGATCAGGATTGCAGGGAGAAATATCAACAACCTCAGATATGCAGATGATACCACTCTAATGGCAGAAAGCAAAGAGGAACTGAAGAGCCTGTTGATGCAGGTGAAGGAGGAGAGTGCAAAAGTTGGCTTGAAACTCAACATCAAGAAAACGAAGATCATGGCATCTGGTCCTCTCAATTCCTGGCAAATAGATGGGGAAGAAATGGAGGTAGTGACAGGTTTTATTTTCCTGGGTTCCAAGATCACTGCAGATGGGGACTGCAGCAAAGAATTTAAAAGACGCTTGCTCCTGGGGAGGAAAGCTATGGCAAATCTAGACAGCATCCTAAAGAGCAGAGACGTCACCCTGCCAATAAAAGTACGTCTAGTCAAGGCTATGGTATTCCCAATTGCAATGTATGGCTGTGAAAGTTGGACCATAAGGAAGGCCGAGTGTCAAAGAATTGAGGCTTTTGAACTCTGGTGCTGGAGAAGACTCTTGCGAGTCCCTTGGACTGCAAGGCGAACAAACCAGTCAGTCCTAGAGGAGATCAGCCTGGACTGCTCCTTAGAAGGCCAGATCCTGAAGATGAAACTCAAATACTTTGCCCACCTCATGAACTCCCTGGAGAAGAACCCAATGCTGGGAGCGATTGAGGGCAAAATAAGAAGGGGACGACAGAGAATGAGGTGGCTGGATTGAGTCACTGAAGCAGTAGGTGCAAACTTAAATGGATTCCGGGGAATGGCAGAGGACAGGAAGGCCTGGAGGATCATTGTCCATGGGGTCGCGATAGGTCGGACACAACTTCGCAACTAACAACAACAAATATATATATATATATATATATATATATATATATATATATATATATATATATATATATATATATATATATATATATATATATATATATATATATATATAAATATATATTTATAGGCCCTTTAGACAATAGTGATACAAAGAGAAGGCAACAAAACATAGGTGATAGGGCACATGTGATATACCATTGATAAGTAGTTAAATAATACAATATGGTAGAGGTACAAGGCAACTTGAGGTACCAAATTTCAGGCACCCAGGTCATTTGAGGGCTGAGGGTGCCCCACAGAAGGATAGCAGCAGCACACCTGTTCTAGTCAAACATTTTTTCTGTGTTCTTCTGTCTGGGGAAAACTGTTTTTCTGAGAGCCTGTGAGGGCCCCAGTATCCCTTGGAGAGGGAAACAAGACTTGTTTGTTCACAGTTGCTATACTTGTCAGTGCTGCCGAAAATATCCTAAATCTGAAGGGATACTTTAGACCAGACTTTCTCAACCAGGGTTTGATGAATCCCTGGAGATTCTTGATGATTCTGGAAGGTTTTC
Organism: Paroedura picta; assembly: GCF_049243985.1. Classification (NCBI taxonomy): domain Eukaryota; kingdom Metazoa; phylum Chordata; class Lepidosauria; order Squamata; family Gekkonidae; genus Paroedura; species Paroedura picta. Next base: position 54,096,100 of record NC_135377.1, read on the forward strand.
CTGAATGGGTGAAAGTTAATGAATTTATATATTTAAAAAAATTGTTAAACATTTATTGGGTGATATGACCACTTATGGTCATGTTGACCTACCCCCCTTCCTCCCGAAATGGTCAGTGATGGTCTGGAAGGGGTGGGAAGGGGAGGGGCCCTGGGTAGGCATGTTCACAGCTATGCTTCCCAACCATACTCTGCATAATTGCACCACTTCTGGGGTTTCTCAAAGCCTGAAGAAAGTTTCAAAGGCTTCTCAATGGTAAAAAATTTGAGGAAGGCTGGTGTACACAGTGGAGAAATAATCACCCAATGGGGATACTTCTCTCTGTCTGAAGATACACAAACTGAATGTTATCTTCAGCAATAGACCAAAAAGCGTCATGATCTGAATTCAGATTTTTAAATACTATTCATATCTTATGCTTCAGTGCTTTTCATTTATACTGTAATATTGTGCTTACAATATCAAAAGGTTAGATATTTTTACAAGCTATATAGGTTCCGACCCTTAGGAGGTTTTGTTGAGAATGCATTTTTTATCTTTTCTATTTATTTTTCACTTTTCAATATATAAAATGCTTTTATTGAAGTTGAGCTGTTCTTCGGGTGACAAAAGATTGTTTTGATTTTCATTAACCACTAAAGGCACTTTACTCCATTTTGTATGCCCATTGTCAAAAAAATATTGTCAAACTGTCAGATCATCTGCAATGGAAACATTTGAGCCTGCAATAAAAGTTTTATTTATTGTGGCATAAGCTTTCAATTCTAATCGTTTCATCAAATGTGTGAAGTAGACAGAGAAAGTAGTGAAAATGTATTCATTAGATTGGTGTGTGGTAGATGCAATACATTAAGATTACAACTGATCTGCAAGCTACAGAGATCAGTTTCCCTGGAGCAAATGGCAACTTTGAAGGGTAAACTCTGGCATAATACCCTGCTGAAGTTCCTTCTTTCTTCAATCTGAACCCTCCCTACATTCCATTCCCCAATATCCAAGAATGTCACAACTCAGAGTTGGCAACTCTGCCATTAATGTTAGTCAATCACATTGACAAAAGCATATCTATCACATACATACAAACCCTAGCAGGCTACTTTTCAGTGAGTCCAACATGCCGTCAGAAATATCTATTAGAACAAATGTAGTACACAACTATTATTTATCCTTGTGAAGAGGCACATTGCCAGATCTAGAAACTTCAGTTTTACATCTTCAGGAGTTCTCTACACCGTAGCATCTTTTGCTGATGGACAAGTCAGCTGGGTGACTTTGGGCCAGTCACTCTACCACAGCCTAACCTATCCCACGGGGATATTTCACAAATAAAATGGAGAAGAGAAAAATATTATAAGCTGTTTTGGAGCTCACTGAATAGAAAAGTAGAGCAGAAGTATCTAAATAAATAAATAATTGTTACCTATCTTAAAGAGCTGCAATATTTAGGTATTATTTTGATAGTATAGGATTCAATAAGAATATGGCCCAAGGATTATTTGATTCTTCAGTCAGATGATGGGTGTATTTTTAAAGAAAATAAATAGTTGGGACTAGTCCTAAAATGATGTGGCTTAGGAGTTAGCCTTAATTTCTGGACAGTTTAAAAGACAAATATAGATGGAACTTGTTCTTTGGCTGCTTTTCCCCAAACCACCTAGGACACTAGTGTAAAACATAGAAACCGTTGGCCAGTGTATGAATTATGATGCTCTCCACTCTAGGTAATGTGATGGAGGAATAGAGACTGGAGAAATCGTGGGGGGGGGGGGTTTGAAGTAGTCATCATTACCCTCCATCCCCCAATGCCCTTGTTTGGGTAGGGGAGAGTGGTATTTTCTGCTGTGTTGTGTATTTTTATAGTCTTTTAGCGGCGGTTTTAACAGGGGATTTTAAGAATACTGTTACCCGCCACAAGCCTGTAGGGAGTGGCATGAAATAAAATCGAATAATGATGATGATGATGATGATGATGATGATGATGATGATGATGATGATGATGATGATGATAATAATAATAATAATAAACAGAACACATGAGCAGAAGCAGAACTAGAAGAATCATCCTAGAGGAGATAAGTTAAATCTCCAGGGCTTCTGTGAACCTTTGAGAATGAGATATGGATTAAAGGGTGGTAATGTTTGGGGGAAATATGTGAGCTTTCCTGGTTATAGCAAGCCTTTGGATGTTCATCCATAGGGTAATACATTTTTGCAATTTGGATTTCTGGTCTTAGATTATTGCTGTTGGTCTTGAGTTGGTTTATTGGGTCTGAGTATTTGATTGGTTTGGACATCACTAAGGAGAAATGGTAAAGTTTTATTGTGGTGTGATTATTGTACAAGAGATTGCGGTTTTATTGTTTTGTAAATGGATTCATGGTTTTGCAAAGGCCAGATAGAATTTTGACATAAATACATGCACAACCACACACACACTTCATAGAACCACATTTTCTTGTTTCTGCTGTAGCCGAATGAATCTCCCTTTTGATCACGCAGGTCCCACAACCCTCAGAAATGGCAAATGGGAAAGAGAAATCAGCAGAAATGGGCAACAATGTCTTCTTTTTTTCAGGACACGCTGTTCAGCTAGAAAAAATGCAAGGCTGGATACACCCCTTTGTTCTGTTCAATTTCTTTTTTTTTTCATTTTAACTGGCTGTTCTTTATAACTGCATTTCACCCTGGTCATATTTGCACATATGTTTATCTATCTGCATCACAGAAGTGTAGTACAGAGTTCTGATATTTTATTTTTGAACTGCAACAGACGCTAGTAATTTACAGCATTTATCACTGCACTGTGAAAAGGAACTAAAAGGTGTGTCAGTTTAGGGGTTTTGCATAGTAGAATGACTAATGCTCCCATAAGTATGCAAGCATTCTTAATTTATCTTGCTTTTGATAGGTTGTCAAGGGAAATATTTTCAAAGGTCAACAGAAAACAGAATGCTGAAATTATTTTAGCGTTACCAAGATTGCATTGAGACTAATCTATGAGAAGGCTATTTATAGATGTAAATATTTAAGTCTGAAGGCTGCTGTTTAACATAAATCAGCACTTATAAACTTCTTCTAAAAAGTAGGTATAATCAACTCACTCCATTCTAAGTAAGAAGGAAATGCTGTGCAGGACATTTAAGAAAAATGCTTCAGATCCTTTGCCTAGCAAAGGTGATCTGCATACTCAAAATCAAATCAAATACCCTTACTGGCATATAATCATAATAAAACATCTATATAAAGACAAGGTGGTTCAGATCCCAGATCACTTGGAGAAAATCCTGTGAAGGAATTTTGCAATGCCTTCGGTTATTTGAGGGTTATGATCCCATAAAAGAAATATGATCCCATATTGTTGCAGGACTGTGAATCTTGCTCGCACCCAAGAGAGGAAATATGTACCATTCTCTGAGATGGTTATGTTGCTCACAAAAGAGGAGAACGTGTTCCACTGACTCAGGTTTCTTTGCAGGACATGGGCAGATTGTTGGCATATTGGATTTTAGTGTACTGACCTTTAGTCACTGTTGTAGGTAAGAGGTTCAGCCTTGCTAGCATAAAAAATCAATTCAAGGAAGGTGATTTTAAAGATGTAAAGTTCTCCGGGATCCTTCTTGCTGGGGGATATATTTCAAAAAAGATGGGAGAGCATGTTCTACGTGCTCCATCTATAGTGTTCTGATAGTCAATATCCAGGATTTGTTGCCTGATGATATTGTAAGCTTGGTTCTCTTCAAGGTTTTTCTAAAATCTCAATAGACAGGCCTATAGACTTTAGTTTGTTGTTAATCTTCACAAACCAGGGTGATATAAACTTATCAGACAGCATAAGGTAGACAAGACTCCCAGCTTGGGCTCTAAAGTTCAGGCGGAGCCAGTATTTAAAGATAAGGAACCAGGCTAGAGTTGGGTAATGCCGGTCTCCAAGTATATTGTGAGGGCAGAGATGCATTTGGGGAGGCCCAATAAATGGCGAAGGAAGGCAGATTGCAGCCTCTCTATTCCTGTAGGGAGGTCTATGCCCCATACTGGTATACCATAGAAAAGTTTTGAAATCAGCATGGTTTGAAAGATCTTAATAGCAGCAGGGAGGTTTTGACCTCCCTTAGTAAAATAGACTCGCTATTGCAGTTGCCTTGAAATTTGTGCAGGTTGATATTTGGTTCCAGTGTAAGGCCCATTTCAGAGAGTGGTGGAAATGAACTCCTAAATATTTAAAGTGGTGCACTTGGTCTATGAAATGTTCATTTATTTTCCACTTGTTAAGCTTCCTGGATTTGGAAAATACAACTATTTTAGATTTGGTGAAGTTGATCCGGAGTTGATTTTGATTGCAGTAGATAGAGAAGACTTGGAGAAGGGTTTTTAGGCCAACCTTGGTACAAGAGAGGAGGACTGTGTTGTCTGTGTACAAGAGGAAGGAGACCGGAGAGCTTCCCAGCACTGGAGCGTGGCAATGGATTCCTGTAAAATTTTCAGCCAGATCGGATACATATAGGTCGAATAGATGTGGGGCTAGAATGCAGCCCTGTTTAACACATTTATTGGCAGGTATTCTGTCAGAAGGTTTCCCATCCCAAGGATTGCGGATTCGGCAGCCAGTATTTGTGTGAAAGTTACGAATAAGATACAAAAGTCTAGAGTCTATTCCCATATCAGATAGTTTTTTCCATAACTGAGTTCTGGGAATGGAGTCAAAAGCGGTTTACAGATCAAGAAAGACGGTAGACATTGCTCTGTTTGGCACGGGTGTATTTTGCCGCTAGATGGTAGAGGGTCAGAGCATGATCAAGAGTGGACTTTCCCGTCATAAAACCAATCTGTTCTGGCCCCACCTTGGTAGCTGACCACTCCACTAATTTGGATCTGGCATAGATTTTTCCAGGGACAGAAAGGAGACTGATAGGTCTGTAGTTGGCTGAGAGGTTTGGGTCATCTTTTTTGAAAATCAGGACTACCACTTCTTTCCAGGAGGCAGGAATGGAACCGCTGGAATTTATTTTGTTAAAAAGAGAAGCAAAGAGAGGGGACAAGTAGTTGGCAAATTTTTGAAAGATTTCTGGTAGAAGACCATCAGGGCCAGGCACCTTGCCATGTCGGAGTTTGGAAATGAGTTCTCTGATTTCATTTTCTTCGACAGGGGTCCAATGGGGAGATCTGCATACTTTCATGCAGAGACAGATCAGAAGCAGACTACAATTAGGAAATCGCTTAGCTGGGTACCACTGACAAATACAAAAGCATGCCACTCACCATTTTAACGTTAAACAACCAGGGCTGCATGCCCAGTGATCCTTGCTCAGTTGTGTTAATGAACATCTCCTCCTAGGGAATGATGGTTGTTTTGGTCAGTTCTTTGAGAGGGTGTAAGGACTGACTATAAATCATTTTTTCAATGCCTGTTGATTTCTCTCACTTCAATAAACAATGCAATCACCGTCAGAGCTGACAGCAGACCGTTTGCTTTTCAGGATTGCGTATGCAGCATGAATGCAGACCTCGGCTGCATACAGGAATCTCTGTATCACATCTAGCATTATTACAGTGGTACACGGAAATGGTCAATAGGACTTTCCCTCATGTGATCAACTGATTATATAGCATGTGCAAAAAGACGTGTGAAAATTTCTTGTTGCATCGCTCAGGTGAATGAGAATAGGCTCGTGATCTCGCCACCATCCTTCCTGAAGTCACCACATGTGAAGGTGTGAGGAATCAAACCTGGTTCTCCACTACACCAAGCTGGCTCCCTTCATCATTTTCTCCCAGTAGAAATGGAAGGCCTGAACACAACTGCCCTATTACACATGGAAGGATTGGCATTTGCAACCTGACATTCAAGCTCTAACCTAGACTTGCTTAGCTGTAGCAAATCTACCATCATGGCTTACTATGGCTTTAGACCAGATGCAAAGAAGTTACAGAAGCCCTCCTATGACCTGGCCTATGAATGTATAGTACCAAATGCTGGTGCATATTCTAGTGCACACCATTAACTTGATTTTGTAAGCACTCAAACAATGAGAAATTGCTAGGTAGTAGGATGCTGTGACCATTATTTTAGCATGGGAAAAAAAGTCCCAGGACTTGTGCACACTCTGATTGCGACAGTTGCTTAATCACAGCTGGGAGTTAGTTTGCTTTTATAAGCTTGTACTCTGAGGTTAGAATACACTCCTGACAGTTCCTTTCAAACACTGCAAAAGTGTTGTTGCACTATAATTTTCCTCTGTTTATTATTACTTGTGCCATTAACATGACACTTTATTGAAAGGAACCATTTTTGTAGACACATTCTTGCATCAAACCTTTTTTCCCAAGAGTTACAGATGAAACCTTCAATAGAGAAAGCTGCCACTGCTGGGATTTCCTAAATGATCCCTGCATTCAAGAGGAAAAACTTACCAGTGGTATTGACAGATACTATGCATACACTTTGTGTGACCAGATTGTGATTGTGTCACCTGTAGCACTGAGATATTAGAAAATCAGCCAAACAGCTTAAAAACAGTTGTTTTTCTAAGAGATTGTGGTACAGATAATTTTTTACTTATTGGTCCAGGAGACAATGTATGACTGTTCAATTTGCAGCAATTCAAATGTAATTTGTTAGACTAGTGGTTTTCAGACTGTGTTTCTGGGAACCCTAGGGTTTCTAAATAAGAAGTTCAGGAACAACAAGCAAGCTTTCTTAGAGACATGCTGCACAACACTGTCAATTTTGTCCTGAAATGTGCAACAGCGTGGACGCTGAATATGTACTAGGGGTTACTATCAATTTATCTGGAGTAGCAATCAAGATTAGGGATGAACATGACAGGTCTACCATGATAAACATCCATGAACTAGTTCCATACACACACATACAACTGTAAGAACATAAGAAAACCACTGCTGAATCAGACCAGTAGTCCAGTATCCTATCTCACACAGTGGCCAGCCAGTTCCTGTGGACAGCCAAGAACAGGGCACAGTGGTTAAGTGCTTCCCCTGATATTGTCTCCTGTTTCTGGGATTCAGAGGCTTAAGATCTCTGATTGCGAAAATCTCCCTCAGTTACCATGGCTAGGAGCCTTTGAGTGACTTGGCTTCCAAGAAATCTATCTGATCTCCCTTTAGAACTGTTCCACTGGCCATTACTACATCTTCCACTGGTAAATCCCACATTTTTAATCACTCTCTGTGTAAAGTAGTATTTCCTATTGTTCATCCTGAACCAACAGCCCATCAGTTTCATTGGATGCCCTCAAGTTCTAGTATAATTTTATAAACGTCTATCTTTTTCCCCCTTAGTAATCTCTTTTCTGTACTGAAGCATTCCAGAATCTACAGTCTTTTCTCATAGCAAAGGTTCTCCAATCTCCTAATCATACTTTTTCCAGCTCTGTCCTGCAGTTACAAAGTATTCCAAATAAGGCCACACCATATATCTATGCAAGGGCATTGCAATATTGGCTGTTTTAAACTCAGTTGGTTTTCTGATAATACCTAACAACAATTTGCCTTTTTCACCTCTGCAGCACACTGGATGGACACTTTCACTAAGCTATCCACAACAGCCCCAAGATCTTTTCTTCTCCTTGTCTCAGCAAGTTCAGACCCCACTAGCTTTTAGTTGAAGCACAACTGGCTTCAGAGATACATTTAAGAAAAAGGTGGGGTATTCAAATACAAAAAAAAGGCAGACAGAGAACAAAAGAGAAGGCCCAGAAAAAGTGAGAGCATACCCCAGTGGCAAAGCCAAATATGTCATCAAAGCATTAGAAAATGGATTCCAGGGTTTCCCCCCAAATATTTGAAAAGATTGAAGCCACGTTTACTATTTCGTTAATGATAGCTTGGATTTCAAGGGACGGTATGCTTTATAAGCTTGTAATACCAGGTGTTTGGCAATGAGGACTGTACACTGAAACCAAGAGGGTTGAGAGCCAGAAAGTATCCCTAACCATACTCTTGGAATGTCACCAGTTTCTACATTTCTGAAATCTCAGTCTCGCTTGCATCATTTTACATGACAGTATACTGAAACTGGTACCACAAAGCTTTGACTGCACATTGGCTGTTACTATCAGCCTCCAGTCCAGGAGCGGCTCTTGCTGCCAGTGCAAACTCATTAGTAGTGATTTTGGAGAAAGGTGCCATGTTCTAGATCTGTGGTTCATAATACTGAATGGAATACTTCCCTTGTTTTCCTAAAAAGGTAGCAAACTCATAATACTGAATTATTGTCATTCATATTCTATCTACAAACTATCAGAACTCTACAGTATTATTATTATTATTATTATTATTATTATTATTATTATTATTATTATTATTATTATTATTATTATTACAGCATAGCTTTTTAGTCTTAACAGATGTGTTATTTTCATCCTTGGACCGCCTTAGGATAACATTTCTATAATACATGGCTCTACCAAATGTTAAGTGCATTGCTGATTATACTTTCCCCAGTGTAAGACCAAACCAATACCGTCCTTTACTATAGAAATAGAACTTGCTTCATATGAACCAAACATACTAGTTTAAGTGCTAAATTGTATTCACATTCTACATCAGGGGTGTGAAACATATGGCCCACAGCCTGGAACTGGCCCATTTCTACATTCTTCTACACCAGTGTTCTTAAAATGAGCTTAAATAGTACAATATTTAGAATTTAAATCATGATTTTGTTAAATTTAATATTATTTATTCATTATTTTTAATGCTCCCTTTCCACTCAATGAAATTCCACAAGGTGGCAAACATAAAAACATTTAAACAAGTAAAATACAATTTGACTAAAAATGCATAGCATTAAGTACCTAATTTCCTGTTGTCCTTAATCCTGTGCTACTTTCTTTTGAAACCATATATCTGATGGCACCTCATACCAGAGACATTATCTGAAAGTTAACCCCACACATCACCCAATCCATTATAACTACAGTCTTCTTAGAGTGCCATGATCCACAACCCTTCATTTTTCTCACGTAATTATGGATTTCTGGAACTCTTTAAATGAATGGTTGCTACCCAGGACAGCTTGGCCATTTGAGAAACCAGCAGTTTCAGTAAAGGACTTGAGAGCTTTCTTGCCTTTCCACGCTTTCAGGAAAATAAATTACCTGTTTGATCCATTTGCAGAATTGCAAAGATGCAAAGTTTGGATGGGGTGTGTGTGATTAATATTAATAGATTTTCAGTTTCATGCATTTATGAATAGATGACAATACTGAGGGAGCATACTTAGCAATGCATTTTAATGACAAAGCTTGTGTTTTATTCATGCGGTCTAGATATGGGAGTGTTTTCACTTAACAAATAGGAAGTAACATTTTTAGCCCTTGTGCTAATCAAGCTTCCCAATCAGAGCACTGGTTTTACACTTATGCTTTCTTCTTTTTTCCCCCCTTTTCTTAAAGGCTCCGAGTTGACAGTGACCTTGATGAAGTGCAGATGTCAAATTAGAAATGTAGATGCTCATCATTTAAGAGTTAAGCACAGTTACCAATTCCATTGGCAAAACATTCAACAAGTGTTGAAGACTGGGGTCAAGAAAGCGTTTTTAAAAACCCATAAAGTAGCCTGGAATTCATTTTACCTTATACAATCTGAAATTGTGCTGCTTTGTCACAGTGAAGGCACATTTTATAAGACACATCACAGGGTAGGGCTATCTCAACTGACTCTCTTCCCAGATTTTAGAGTTTCAATAATCTTGCTTCTTATTTTTCCTCCATCAGTTTGGCTTGGGGGGGGGGGTTGTACAAAGTACTGAATATGTGCAGTTTGCAGTTTTCAGTTCAGTTGTCTCTTCTACCCTACTTAGTGCTGCAAAATTGCTACAGTTCCTGCAAAACAGCCAGCATGAAGACACTATACAACTATATTAGGATTCTTTTTGTGTGGTGTTTTACCATTGGAACGGAACCCTTATACGACACAGGTCATTTTTAAAGAAAACACTGATGCAAACATTTATACTGTCACATCAGATTATTTTCGACTGCATTTTACCAAGATACCAAGTGTACACCCATGTAAATACAAAGGAAAAGATGCAAGTGGACGAAAAGAACTGAATTTTTTCCACATCAGGAAAAGGTCCAATTCTCCTACTGAAATTAAGGAGCAGTGCAGATTTCACAGGGTCCCACGAACATTCACAGGATCTGCCACACACATAAGAGCTTCCAAATAATCACCTTAATCCCTCAAAAGCATCTATGTTTCTGGGTGATATAAGGTGTCAAGAATAGCCACAACACATTTAATTTTGCATATACTAAAGATTCCTTTGCACTTTGCTGTGAAATTTATGTCTTCTTCATCCCACTACTTAAGTGTGCAACACCATCTGTACCAGAAAATTATGTCATGAACATGCCAAGATTGAGCTTCTTGATAGATGTGAAGATTATGAACTGCAGATGCTCCATATAGTTCATATACCAATTTGTCCCATTGAGAAACGAGTTTCAGCAGAAAAGGGGTTTATAAATAAATATTAGCAGCATTGCCACTATGATGGTGGGGGCAGGAGGCAAGAGTCAGCTGAGTGGATACTGAAGGGAGAACAAAGCCCACGAACAAAGTCAGCGCTCTATCTGTCCTTACAGAATCCCAAAGCAGCCACAGCCTATAGAACTTACTCTCGCCTTGGTTCTTTTCAGCTAAAAGATGGACATAGCTACTTTATGCCTGTTATTCCTTGACTGGTTGCTGTTGACACAGCTCTCTTTATGTCACTTGCCAAATGCCTCCAACATTTCACTCCCACTCTAGTCCTTAGTGCTGAAATACATGACACAGGAACACCCCTCCATTTTGAAGCAGTGACCTTTCATTAAGAAACTCCTTTTAGCTGCACAATGGGAACCTACTCTGGTTATTGCCAGGGTGGTGTGTGGAGAGGAGGCTCTTGCCATTTTTCTAACCCAAAATGTTGCTGTAGGAGCATTGTCTGTACACCCCATTTCATGTCTGAGCAACAGAATTATGAAATTGTGGGCATGACAGAGGAAACTGATACAAAAGTAAGCCTGTAGAAATATTACCTGCACCCACTCCAAACAAAGAAGATGGACCCCATCTCACCTGATTGAGAAAAGATCTGTTTGAGGACGTCTGGTAATGTTATTTTGACTCCCAGTGAATCCCTCAAGCAGCTGTTCTCCTTAGTAGGGACATTGTCAATGCACACCACTCAAACTTGGATCCTAAGTCTAAGGGAAAACTGGCTTTTTTAAATGCCTGCCTCCCACTGATGGGCATTCTTGAGATGCTTTTTGAGTATGGGGAGGGGGTGTGAATTGGCAAAAGAGCCTCTGCTTGGGCACGCAGGAGATCTGGGTTCAGTCACTGGCATCTCCAGTGTTAAGAAGAAACAGGCATCAGGTGATGTGAAAGACTTTTGCCAGAGATCCTGGAGTACCAATGCCAGTCTGAGCAGACAATACTGATTCTGATGGTCCAAGAGTCTGATTCAGTATAAGGCAGTATATGTTCATACTCTTACAGCAAGGCATGCTGCATCTGCCCTTATTATGACTATTGTTCCAGGACTGTGTTGTGTCCAATGAAACTGGGACAGCTGCCCAGCCATCCACCATCAGCTGTTCTGGTCTACTTCCTACAACACCTGTTCTCTGTGCCATTAGGGTGCCCGGATGTCGCCCCGTTCCAGAATCTCAATGCTCAGGCACTGCTGCCTGGAAATGTTATCTGTCCCTATGCACTCATAGAATTTTGGAAGGGGCCATACAGGCTATCTAGTCCAACCCTCTGCTCAATGCAGGATCAGTCTAAAGCATCCAGCTACTGCTTGAAGACTGCCAGTGAGGGGGAAGCTCACCACTTATGTAGGCAGCCAATTCCAGTGCTGAACTACTGTGATTTTTTTTCTGATATCCAATTTATGTTCTACTTTAAACCCATTACTAAGGGTCCTGTCCTCTGCTGCCAACAGGAACTGCTCCCTACCTTCCACTAAATGACAACCTTCTAACTACTTAGACAACAATCCTGTCCCCTCTCAACCTCCTGTTCTCCAGGCTGAACATCCCCAAGGCTCTCAGCCTTTCCTCATAGTGTTTTGCCCCCTGGCTCCAAATCATCCTTTGAACCACCTCCATATTTGTTCAGCTCTTTGGGGTTGAGACTGGCACTGGAAGTAGGTGGCTGGGTGGCTGCAACCATTTAAAAGATTGCTTGCTTTGATTTTAGTGAGAAATGGCTATTTTCTATTCTAGATATTCTGAAAATCAGATTTTTTAAAATTTTGGTGCTGGCACACACCAAACATGAGTCACAGTTCTTAGCAACTTGTAGAGGGGGTGGGGAGAGGTTGCATTGTCAGAAGAATTTAATCAAGAGAAGGATAAACCAAAATTGCTTCAAATACTGCTCTTCATTTACTGAAGACTTCTTTGTTAATATGGCTGGGGGAGTGGAAGAGTGATTTTTATTTCCAGATCTCATTAATAATGGATGGTACATTAAGGGCAAAATACTCTGCCACAGGGTGGGGGGGAGGCCCTCTTTAAACATAGTATTTTTCACTCTGAAAAATATATGCCCCATGTTCTAATTAACTAGCTGGTAATTACTTGTCTAACAATAGCACGTATGATCAACACTAGTGGCAAAATGATAAGTTGGTGTGTGCAGTACTTTAATCACAGAAATTAACATTTGGCTAGAGGGAAAGTAGCAATTTGCTTGAATATGTTTATCAGTGAAGGTCACGACAAAATTATTCAGTCGGCATTTATCTGCCTTGATGTATGGCAAATGGAGGTGTTAATGAATTCTTTGTTAACTGAAGCACAAATACTTAACGCCAGATCTGTAATTCCTCTGTAAGTATAGGCTTTTTACACGTGGAAAAGTGAACTCTGACAATTCCCCATGCTGCCTCATGCACGCACGAGGCTAGAGATCAAAAGAAAAGCTCTTACATGGGTGGCATACATATCTTGCGAAGGTTCACCTGATAAGCTGAAACAACCTTGAATAACTCCTTTTCTTGCCACAAAAGTATTCCATCATGTTCCTTTCTACTGCACTAATAGTCTTAATCCAATTGTAGGAAGAGTTTTTACATCAACCAAACTTCTAGGCTCTTATTGGGTGTGGAAATATTTTAGAAACATGTCAATATGCATCTGGCATACCCTCCAATTGAAGTCCAAATCCACACTAAAATAGCCTAAGCATAAGGAACACAATCCTCCTCCCCAACTCCTGAAAATTGCTGTTCTGTTCCCATTCTAGAGAAACTCTCTAAGACCGTTTATGCACTGGAGGTTTCATGCCAGGCTGTAGGCTGGAGTTTGTCGTGGCACTTTGCCCCACCTCTTCCTGTACCCACATGGGGGAGCATTTGGCCTGGTGCACCTCATCCAACTCCTATTTGTGCTCCTACATGGGAGCTGGGGCATTGAAGTTCCCAGTGCATAAACGGTCTAATCCAGGCAGTAACTCCTACAACTGTGGTGGTGATGGAAAGTAGTGTCAAGCGGCAGCCAATTTATGGTGACCCAATAGGATTTTCAAGGCAAAAGAAAAACTGAGGTGGTTTGCTATCACCTGCCTCTGCATAGAAACCCTGGACTTCCTTTGTGGTTTCTCATCCAAGTTCTAACCAAGGCCAACCCTGCTTAGCTTTCAAGAACATGAGATCAGGCTAGCCTGGGCTTTTAAGATCTGATGAAATGAGGCCAGCCTGGGTTCACCCAAGTCAGAAAACAATGGTATCAACCATCTCTTAATTAGCAAAGTACACAACAAGCATGGAAGGAACACTGAGATCCAAAGAGAGTGTAAGGAGCCCTAATTCCCAGAAGAGCTGACGGCCCTGACAGAGATGTCACAATTCTGCAGGGCCTGTAAGATGGAGCTCTTCCACCAGGCATTTGACTAAGGCCAGGCTGTGGAAGATCTTGGGTCCCTCCTCAGAATGCCCCTGAATCATCAGGGCCAGTTGTGGGCCTGTCCTGAGGTCTGTCGGTAACATGTATGGGAGAGGGACACTTTGGTTTATTCTGGACTGGTGAATTTGGAGTGGGCTTGTAGTAGGATTTTATGCTAAGGGGTTGTTTACTGTTTTACTAATGAGCTGGCTTGGCCTGGGAATGGCTGTCAAAAAATTAAATAATAAACAAAAATGGGGGTTAGGGCAATAATGAAACCATGCATGTGAGTTAGCATATATCTATATAGTTTAACTAACTCTGTATGTGAGGCAAAAGGGCCCAGCGGTAGAGTGAATGGAAGAGATGGATGTAGATACCAGGGTATCTGGACAGCAAATAATCCAAAAGGAAAAACAAGGAGGGCTAGTCATTTCATGCCAATGAAAGTTTAAGCAGCTACAAGTCTACAAATTAGTTGGAACAACTAAAAAGCAAATATGAGGGCAGATTATGGTACCACTTAACATGATCAGCAACAGAGATTAAACAAAAGGTAATTTTCTGTGTGTGATTTAAAAGAGGGAAGGGAGAAGGTGGGTATGCAACCTGATTGGGCAAGGGAGAGGAGTTAGGTAGAGGAAAATTCTCTCTCCCCTTTCACACTCTCCTAAGTAGGAGGCCCAAAAGCTGAGGACAGAGAGCTCAGTTGCTAAGACATTTAGATGAAAGGCACCTAGCTGCAGAGAAAATAGATTCAGATTCAGAGTACCTTTGTTGACATAAACAATAAAGTAGAATAACATGATCGCCTATGAACTGTTGACATAGCTTGCTGTCTTCCTGGATGTCTGCCTTGGATGCTGAGATGAGGGCATAAAGGCTGCAGAGAAGGGTGGGCTGTTCTTGAAGACATTGGGCCCTTCCAGTCCTGGCATGAGGCCCATGGCTCAGGGTGATTTGTGAGTTTTCTTCAAGTCCCACCAGCCTCAAGTTCTACTGGGCAATGGACTTGACCTCTTTCATGGAACATGAGGCAGGTGCCATATTGTGAAACAGAGTTCAGAAATGCCATCGGTAGCATGCCAAGAGTCAATGGCAAGACACATTCCTGTCAACTCCCCAAAAATTTGCAAGGGAGAGGCAATTGATGGCCCTGGATTCAGAGCTTAAGAGGTATGCTGATAAGAACGCAACTTACGTTACACCCAGGAAGAGGTTAGTTGGCAGCAGCACAGAACAAGTAGAAGTCAGATTTATTGATACGGTCAAGAACCAGACTGATTCTGCACAAGGAATTCGCCCACAGGATAGCCTGTTATTGCTAGTAGGTTTTAGTGCTGCTTCCACATGACGTTGTGAGGAGCTCTCAAGTGGCTGGTGCAGGTTTTAGTCAAATTTGCTACACGATGAGGGAAATCACCAAATCCCAATTTCCCTCTTCTTCCTGTGCTGTGATCTGGGGAGCAAACAGGAGCAAACCTATGTGAAGGACAAATGTGCAACAATCTTGGTGGCGTTCTGCCCACCCTCTCACCTACCTTCCCTTCTCCTTTTCCAGATCAAGATTTTTTTTTTAAATTGTGCAGTCCATGTTGCTGCGGGATTGCAAAGCTATGTGCCCTGGGTAAAAATAAAATGTTCTCCTCATTGTGCATGGCAATTGTGGGATCGGGCAGCCAGACCACATTCCTGTTTGTGTTTTCTGATGGTGGGGTATGAACGGGGAAAGAGGGGGAGGACTTGTGATGAAGCAGCCCTCTCCCTATCAGCTTGGTGTCCGTGCTCTTTGGTTTAAAACTTTACTGTGAACAAACAATCACTCATCGGGGTACAGTTACCATGGCCAGCCTATCAGAAATCTACTAGAACACAGAGAGACCGTTACACCAAAAATCCCCAAAAGAGATCTAAGGAGAGAATGTTTTATTGTTGCAGTGTGATTCCACAGCAACGCGGAAGTGTAAGTTTTTTTTTTTAAACTGTTCTGGTGTTATGACATTTCCCCAAAGCAATGCAGAAGTGCACTTTTAAAAAAAGAAAAATTAATTTTGGGGTTCGAGGGGGACAGAAGTTTGAGTCCCAGAAACAAGAGCTGTGAAGGGATTGGTGGCTTGTGGTGGTTGACAAGCTGAGGAGCGGGGGGAGAAGTTCAGGTTGTTCATGCTTGCCACTTAATTGGGAGACAAAAAGCCATGACAAGACGGCGGAAGAATACGTGCCTTCCAACCGTACATTTGCAAGCATGAAGCGACATGAGTTTTACATCTCCATGTGGAATTGGTCCGAGCAAGAACAGCAGAACTCAAAGCCACACATGCATTTGTTAGCAGATCTCTACCTACACATCAGACTCAATGCACAAGAATGCAAAACAGCATTAGGAATGTTCTAGGAACAATCCTGGAATCAACATTAACTATATGTAGCACAGTAGGAAAGCCTGCAGGGAAAACCATAGTGCAAATGAGAATGAAGACTTTTCTACATAAAACACAAACAGGAGTTCAGGCCCAACATGGAACGAGCTACTATACAGTCCAGGATGGAACTTTAAACACAGCTATAGATTGCCCCAATCACTTGAAATGTGCCACACATGCTTACAGCTATACCCAGTGCACCAGCAGTCTGAGGCATCATTACCACCATCTGCACTTTTTCATCTGAGGAAACCTTGGGCCACAGATTAATGTATTGGATCCCCCTAGCTTGCTTTAAATTGTAGGGGTAAATTGTCCATGTTTTAAGAATAGAGGTTCCCCTCTGACTCATGCATTCTGAGGTGGAGTACTGGGAAGAGTCCTACCTGATATTAAGTATGTGCCACAGCATTTATTCAATCCATGGTACCCAGTGCCACCCTTTTGTACTGATATACACATCTTTAAATGCACCAGGGTATCTTAGCATTATGCCAAGGTAAGGCCTAGTCATTATCCTAAGCTATTCTGAAGCAAGATTATGGCACTTAGTCTTTTAACTAGTTTACTATTACTATACTGCTGTTTAAAGTTTTGAAGAAGTTTGTTCTTATATGCCGCTTTTCTCTACCTGAAGGAGTCTCAAAGTGGCTTACAGTCGACTTCCCTTTCCTCTCCCCACAACAGCCACCCTGTGAAGTAGGTGAGGCTGAAAGAGCCCTGATATTATTGCTCGGTCAGAACAGCTTTATCAGATCACCAGATTAGAAATCCGCATTCCTAACAACTACACCAAGCTGATTCCTGCTGTTATATATTTGTGTAGAAAACTGTTAAGCTGCAGGCACCAAATTTGAAAAATATGTTTGATATAAATAAATGGGAACGTCTGTTGATTTATTAGAACACTAGATTTAAAGCCCGTTGTACTTTTAGATACAACGGGTGCAAGAAAGGGTGGATGGAAGAGTGTCTTGCTTGGTAGTGGGTTTGTGGCAGGGGTATTGTAGGTTTTTTGGCAGAAGGAATGGGAGAGGTTTAGGAAAGTATAGAGATAGTAGGACAGCCTTTCTGCCGAGCCTAGCATGCCCGCCGAGACTAGAAGCCCACACTCTTTGAGGCCCTGGATGTGCTTCTGGGCCCGGG
This sequence comes from Paroedura picta, assembly GCF_049243985.1. Classification (NCBI taxonomy): domain Eukaryota; kingdom Metazoa; phylum Chordata; class Lepidosauria; order Squamata; family Gekkonidae; genus Paroedura; species Paroedura picta. Next base: position 54,113,573 of record NC_135377.1, read on the forward strand.
GGAAGGCCTCCCTCTGTAATCACGCTGTCACGACTGGCTAGAACTCTTGTCTGTCCTGGTGAGAGCCCTGCCCACTCTCCGCCCACTTAGCCCTTAACCAATTATTTATACCGCTCCCCGAGCAGTTTAGAGATCAGTATTATGAGTATATTATCTAACACAAACCTGAATTATCTCAGAACACTTTTTCTTAAGTTCAGCACTAATTGAGTTGGATCCAAAAAAACAGGGGTCTTTAATATGTGTCGGATCCAAGACCCCAAATATTCTGTTTTCACCACTGGAAATATTAGTTGGATCCAATCTACTGTTTTTTGCCACTTCAACGAAGACAAAGCTGGTGCCATGCAGCTGTACACTGTCTCAGACTGTCCATTACCAAACATAGTTGAAGGGCTCATGTTTGGCATCTTTCTTATGAATATAAGGACTTCAAACTGTATGACATTTCCAAAGCAATTCCACATCTTTACACTGTGCATAAACTGAAATTCACAGAGAGGACTCTTTACAAAAGGAGTCATCTATATAATTGTCATTTTTACTGATATAGTTCCTACCAAGCATAAAATCAAATAAAAAGAAGATGGAACACTAGAGGCAAAATGCAAAATGGAAAACATTGAGAAAACTGAGAAATAAAGCTCCAAATCTAGAAAATTAAAGAATAATCAATTTTCGTCACATGAACAGAAAGATTTCCTGACATCTGGATAGCAAGGAATAAAAAGGAATAATCTAAATCACTATTCAAGATTTTCACAGTATGTTGTATTTGGAGCTATACAAGACAAACTCTTCACCTGTGAATTCTACCAATGTAATTTGCCGAATAAAAGAGATAATGTACCCTACAGTAGAGCCAATAGGAACACTTTATTACTGATATCCCTTTTTAAAGTTAATGGACTTTTCTAGAACTATCATCCCATATACACAATCTCCAAATTTCTAAGCCAATTGCACCAAAGTCAATGATCGATAAAGTCATATACACATACATGAGTGACCGATGCGTCTAATCTAAGGGTTCATCACAGCTTTCATTGCTCATATTACTGAAGAGGTAAGTTACATTTTAAGCTATGACAAAGATTGCAGTGTTAGTTCTGAAGGTCAAATAAAAGTTCCTGTTATATCTTTTATCAAATCAAAATCAGTAAATAAAACTTACAGGGCATGAACAAAGTTCGTTTTAACAAATCCTATATCTTGCATTTCTATTCCCAAAAGGGATTTTTCAAGTCATTCACATGATATAAATTGTGCATTTTGAAAATATTACACATTCAAATTCTCCTTCTCCAAATCAGTGTGGGTTGTTTGTGGTCATTATATGGCATTCAGAAAACTACTTTAGGCATTTTTTCGCCCGCATGGTAGCCCCTGTGCCACATTAAAGAGAGTCTGAAATTGTCCTCAGCAGGGATAGTGGAGTAATGTCTTTACAGAAAATTGATTGAAGTTAGCACATGTGAGATTAGCTGTTGTTTTTTTTTTTGTTTTGTTTTTTGTTGTTTTTTTGCTCCAGGACTCTAATTTTAACATCCTTAAAAACAAGGACATCTAAGCATTTTGCAGAAGTACAGAATGTAAACTAATTACTTATTCTCTTTGTGAGGAGCACAGAAAAGTCAAAGCAATAATCCACTAGATTTGTAGCAGAGGGAAGAGTTGGCTTTTATACCCTACTTTTCTGTATCCAAAGGAGTCTCAAACTGGCTTACACAGCTGCATTCTCTTCTTCTCACAACAAGCAACTTGTGCAGTAGGTGGAACTGAGAGAGCTGTGATTGGTTTTATGTGGAGGAATGAGGAATCAAACCCAATTTCTCCAGATTAGAGTCCTCTTAACCACGACAAAACTCTGGTTCTCATTTTAATAAGTCATTTTAAGAATAACCCCTTTTGGATCTTGTCTGGAAATGTTGCAACTTGTGATCCTGATACAAGGTAAAAATTACACAAATGTTTCTTGCTGGCATATGTGCTGATCCTTCAGGTAGTGCTTGCATGGCAAGACATCATGATACACACATAGATCACTCTTGAGTCTACAAATCTACTCGTCTTGCCTGTAATTCTTTCTCCTCCCCCCCCCAAGTAAGGACCACTGTATCAAAAGGTAAGTATATTGAGCACACACACCCCTTCCAGAAAATAAAGAGATAGGTAAGAAATGCTGACATTTTAACAGCAGCTTTCCAAGGATTAGGAATCTGGCTCTGTCAGAAATTTTTCAAGTCTCCAAGCAGGGAACAACAGTCAGGAAATTTCTTCACTGTTAAGGACATCTGAATTTAGCCAGATTTGATGTAGAACTACAAACAAATATTTAATATTTAAACAAATATTTAATATTTTATTATAGTAGAAAACACATTTACAATTGAAGAATCCAATAAAGTAGAATAAAGTTCATAAATCCAAGCACTTCCACACACGCAAATGAAATAACTACCCTCTCTGCATGAAGTATTTTAAATGATAAGTCATTTTTTATACCACGAACTCCTGATAAAGGGAGGCATCAGCTAAAGTATATAGTTAACTATAATGTCACATATATGGAATGAAGTGGTAAACATATTTCAGTTTGGATAACAGCAGGTAGTTTGACCATAAGCAAAATGGCAAACAAAAATATTCTTAAATTGACACTGGCTAAACTCAAAATCTACTTGCTTAATACTATATAATGTGAAGAAGCGCTAGCAGAATCTATTCTCTTGGAATGCATATGCTTTAGAGCTGGAAGAGAATTTAGCTGCACTCAGTAGCTATGGGAATAAAGATCTAATTAAGAATATCATTTTTAAAGAGAAAAATTAAGACTTATACCACTTTTCTTTAAGCCTGCTACTCTGAAGAATATGCAAAGCAACCAAAGGAACACCACCTGAAGGCTGAGAGAATCTAGATTCTAGGGAGCAGATATCAAACTCTTGAGTCTGTCATGGAGTATTTGCAGCAATAATGGAGGTGCTCTTACAGCAGCCAGAAGAGACCACCGCAGGTATAAGGTAAGACTTGAATGGCATCTCAGGAATTCTGGAACCAAAACTATTTATAGAAGGACCTTGCTCTTTATTATCCTCACAACTAAAACAAACTGGCTCATATTTAAATGATACAAAAAAGAACCACACAGCAAAACTGTCACAAGCTTTTCTTTAATGATCTATAAATATTTTTTAAAACCCAGTAATTCCCTTTTGGGAGTATAGAGTAAATGTAGTCCTCATGGTTTCTTCTTATGAAAAGCAATATGTACTTCTATCAAAATCTTTAATTCTTCTCAATGAAATAAAAAGTGTTCCTTGCTAAAAATAATAATAACTAATGTGCACTGGCAGCATTTCTCATGCTAGTAATATTTTTGTTAGATCTTGTTCATTTGGACTTTGTTTTCCTGGATTTTGGCTTCTACAGAAAAAGCAAGATTTTGTCTGTTGTGCAACTTAACCAGTCTCTCTAGTTTAAAAAAAATCTATTTAACCTTAAATTTCTTTAGAATACTATACACATATACTAACCATAAAGAGCTGCCTGGTATGGAGAATAGCCACATTATATTGAAAAGTTGTACAGTGATCAACACAAGATTTTATATATTCACAACTGAGTGTGACACAGCTTTAGTGCTGAAAACTGAGCAGCACAGGCTTGGTTGCTATGGTAATCACCATGGTATCAATACTCCCAGCACCATCTTATGGCTTATCCCAGGAGATCCCAACTCTGAAGAGAGCTTAGTCTCTTTCAATGTCACGAGGAGGTATTAGAGATGACTTATATGATTAAGTGGCTAATAAAAATGCATTATGGTGACAAATACTCCCTTCTCTATAACTGTTAACAATGCTACAGATAATTAACTCTTCCTACAGTCAACAGCCTGTAGTCAGAGACATCAGTGCAAATATCCATGTTAACAAGTTAATATTTGTTTAAATATTTTTTTTCACTGGTATATGTCACGAGTCTAGCAAGACGGAATATTATGAAATGAATGAAAACTTGTCATGGAATCATGTACCTAGTGTGCAGAGTATTCAGTGACTGATATGATGAGCAAATGGCACCTACAGGCTTGTCAAGTACTTGGGATGTAAGGAGATTTCCTCTTCAAGTAAACTATACCTTGTTTCTAAAGTAAAATACAGAAATCAATGTTTCTAAAAATCTGTAACATTTTTATTGTATCAAAAGGGACTAGGCAGATGCAAATTTAATATTTTTAAAACTTGTATTGAATGTCATGCTGAGGAGACAATCATACTTCTCCTCTTCAGCAGCGCCACGAGAATTATGTACCAGGATAATTAAGAATTGATGTTTACTTCAAGGGGCAAAATGGAACTGCTTTGCAAAATCTACAATAACTAAAGTAAAAGTAGGGTTTGTAACATCCTCAGTGCATGTTCTTCAAATAAAGAGTTTCTAACGTTCAGTTTTATATACAGATCTTACCCTCAGTTTCTGAAATCATCCCTGCTTTCAAACACGTATATAGATATATATAAAGGTGAATTTTGTTTACTTTGGTCAGACTGTTTAACCTCAGAACAAGAACCAGAAAGGGAGCATCGGTTGCCCAGTGGCAGGCTGCAAACAGTAACACATCATTAAGATATGACATCTGTGTAAAATTGCTCGTGTACATTCCTAAATCTGTTTTTCCCCTCCAACAAGCTAAGAATTCCTAGCTCCTACCCATTCCAAAGCCAGGCTATTTGAAAGCATGCAAATAAAAGGGGGAAAAAAGTCTTATCTCTGAAGGTTGCAGGTAAAATGGCTGCATTCAATAAATTCAATAAATATTTTGAAATTCTACAGAGAAACTCTTTAGCTATCAGTTTTAGTCTTTTTTCTTTTCCAATATAGTCTTGTGTTCCGGCTCTCCACCAGCAAGTTCTGCGGCTTCTTCACTGGTCCCCTCTTGTTCTTCTTCGGTGCCTTCGTCGGTGCCTTCAGTGCCTTCATCAGTCAATTCCCTGCCTGCTGTTTCCTCTGGCAAAGGCTCTGCTTCCGCTGCACCTCCATCAGTGTCAGCAGTACAAATCCCATAGCACATGATGCTGATGACACCCAGTGGTAGGCCGAAGAGAAAGCAGCCCAGAAGTGGGGAACTCTTGAAAACAGACTGTTGGAAAACGACCAGCCATCAGAGACACTTGCATGACGCCTCTCCCCACAGCACAAGCCTCTGAACATTAACTTCTTTAATAGACTAACATTGCTAAACCCCATTTACAATTCTACTGTATTTCTAAAAACTAGGAATCAAACTGTTTTATTAGAAATTTTAAAATGTTTACACATGATATTCTGTATATTCTTTATATTCTGTAGCCACCTGACCTACCTCACAAGTTTCTGAGGATTCAGGAGGAGGATGGGAGAATGATGTAAAAGGCTTGTCCCCCCCCCCCCAAGGAGAAAGACAGGCTCTAAAGTAAATAAATAATGAAAGCTTTCATATGTTGCAAATAGGGACCAGGAAAAGATATGCAGGAGAGGGGATAGAAGCAACAAAGTAACAGTCTTTAGTCTTGTTTTTTGCTATTTTTGTTGCACTTTCCACCTATATTCACAACTCCTCTCTGTCTTCATAAAAAAAGTAAAACTATGTTTGCTCCTGACTGTCCTTCCCCCAAATTCTGGCTCCCAAACCACCAACCATTAAGCTTGAGGGAAAGGGAAAAGGCAAAAATATCCCTGTAACAGTAGGCAAAGTTCATATGTTGCTGGAGAAAATTTCCAGCAACATCCGGTGAGAACAAGGTCTCCTATTTTCTTCCTAACCCTGCTCTCATTCCTATTCAGAGACATTTAGATGTAAAAAAAATAAAGTGACGTGGTGGGTTAATGAAGTTAAAGCTAACAAAAAGTTCTCAGGACCTTCCAAAATATTACAATTTCTATTTGCAGTTCTATGGCATATTTTCAGGGATATCATGCAATATATGAACTGGATCTGAAATAAATGATATTCCTTGATATTTCAGTAAGATTTAGGAACAATTAACCCACACATTGAAGTAGTGAAGATCAACCGTAGCTCCATTGTACTTGTTAATTTATGAACTTGAACCATTTTATAAACATGGACTCTAAAATAATTCCCATTCATAATGCTTCTGGATTGCAGACGTTTTGAGTCAAAGCAAACGTGGATCAGAATGGAGATTCATAATGAAATGGCACCGACCCATATGATGAGCATTGCTAGACATAAAAGACTGACAGAATGTCTTGCCAAGAGAAGACTGGTTTAGGCAGCAGTTCTGAGCTCCAGCTTTCAGTTATATTCAGTGCCTTATGATGATACATTCAGAGACGATCCAATTATTCCTGACACCACATGTTTTATATGTTATGAGGTTTTTTAAGGTTCTCCATATTGAAATAAAATAATTTTAGATGAGATCCAAAACCCAGAGGAACATGTTCAAATGGAAAGCACATGAGGCTCAATTCATTCTGATCAGTACAACTCTTGCCAGGCATTACTTTTAAATTTGATAAATATGGAATTTCACTGTGCACAGAATTTTCACTTACTCCTACAGTAGACTTGGCATCATAAATGATTCTCTTGATTCTCTGAAGAATCCCATCTCCACCTTGTGCCTGGAGTTCAAAAGGGGAAATTGGCATCAGCATGAACTTGTATTTCACATTATGTTTACATTGTATCTTGCTTCCTTTCTTTCTTTGCTTTGTAACCCTACCTTCTCTGAGGAAAAAAAAATTAGTTGTTACCAAATTTTTTCCCCACGGAAAGAGAAAATTACTTTCTAAAGATAGGAAGGCCACATTTTTCAACATTCATCTATATTTCGAATGCGTTGCTAAAACAAGAGCCTTCACCATTTCCTGTGAAACACATTCTACACACATAGACACAATACAATTATAGCACCCAGCTGGCATTGCTGTATTTTCAAGAATGGTCAGTTTACAAAATTCAGAAATAATAGATGCTAGGCTCTAACTATCGTATCAGGGAATGGCAGCTGTCCAGAATACATCTTGTACTGAATTCTCCTTCTGGACAATGTGCAGGAGATATTGACTAAGGATCTTACAGATTTTTTTAGGATTAAAATAGTTGGAGGATGGAGGAAATCAGGATTACCATATGGACATTCCTACATCTACCCTGACCCCAACAAACCGCAGTTTCTGGGGACAAAAGCAATAGCTGTTAGGGAAGTTCCATGACAGATCATTTGTTTCTGTACATTTCAAAACCTTCAAACTAGAGGAGACAAATGAACCAAGATAGCTTAACAATCAAGGTGTATCTTCCAGGAGTGCAAAATACTGTTAAAGAGATGCAGAATCACAGGAAACTACTCACTTCTACAGTGCCTTCCAAAATCTCATTAATGAACTGAACCATATCTTCAGAGTTCTCAATGGGTTTATGAGGTAAGAAATATTGTTGATTGGATGTGTTCAATACCACAACAGTGGGAATTTTCAAATCACTGAAAGTAAACCAAACATAGAAGCTAACAAGAAAATTCCTCTAAAAGATTTAGTGCGTTAATACAAATACTTATTTTCATTAAGAATGGAAATTGTAGCCTATTGATCCTGCTAAGACTTTCTTCTCATGTACAAGGTGATCATAAGATGCTAGAGAGATGTTTGTGGGACTAAACCTATCTATACACTCCTCTTGTCAGATAGAGGCATTTCACGTAACCTGTTTCCTGATCTTTTTAACTGCAGGTACCAGAGACTGAATCTGGGGTCTTTTACATATAAAGCAGATGTTCTACCACTAAGTCATAATCCCACAGTATAGTCTTCATCTATCTGGTGTAGTCATCACTTAACCCGCAAACTGGGAACGGTATAAATAGTTATCCTTGTATTACTGCAGTTTCTCAAGTAGACTAGATCAGGGAGAATTGATTTTGGTTTGTTATCCACAAAGGTAACACATGTGAAAATATCTAATCCCTTGGCTTTCTATGGTACCAGAGGTAAAAACAGTTATGTCCTGAACACAAAGTCAAGAATAACTTCCGTTGAGGCTCATAAATAATGACCATTTCTTCTGATGTAAAAGCTCTGAATGGACCTTTCCAAGGAACAGATTTGAGGGCCTTGTACTCATTCCGTACCCTCCCTCCCTCCCACACAGCGTAGCTTGTCTGACTATAAAACAGCAGAACAATTCAAGTTTTATCAAGCATGAAAACAGAAGTTATAAAAATAGCAATATGTTTTTCTCCTCAAAGGGTGCACAATTTTTATATTTCACAGTACAGTGTAAATTGTTTTATTTTTACATCCTAGCTACCATTCTTCTATTCTATTTTCTTTCTACTGCTGCCATCTGGTGGAAAAATTATACAAAAACTGCTGAAAACTAAAGCAGCTCCTGTACAAAAAAGGCATTTGTGTCATTGAAGTCCACAAATGCATACATACACAAATCCAGAGTATGAGTGCAGTCAAATCATGAGACCATTTTCCAAATATAACATGACTAAGGAAAACATTTCATGATGTAAATTACCCTAGCAAATGAAATTGCCATGCACAGTTCATGGCCCTGCATTATGCCAAGCCTGTTCTTGAATCTTAGTCAATTTTTCAAACTGGAATTACAGTCTGCACAAATCCTTCAGAAATCAAGTACTTACTCCATTAGTAAACTATTAATGTATTCATTTCCATCCATGTGGCCAAACTGGAAGTTCCTGTTAACAGTCAAATAGAAAACTGTCAATTAAGCTGAGTTCTGAATAAATTATGATAATTAAGCATAACAAATACTTTGAAATGCACTTATGAATATTCAGATAAGGTATTAAAGTTTTCTATTGATATTGACAAGTCACAAGCAATTTAATTTAAAATTATATTTGTTGAATTGAATATAGCTTTAGGTGAAAGAACCACACATTCTAAAAAGAAATCATGTTGTTTGCCCAATATCTACCAGAATATAGAAAATTTGTACATCTTAAAGTGATTAATATTACTAAAAGTCAAAATGAAAGGGAGAAATAGACCCTAAGTTAAGCCAAACGAGAAATGACAGTATCTAGGGTGCTAGAAAAGAGAAATCTTCCTTCTTGTTTTCTCCCCATCTCTGCTGCTGTCTATTCAATAAAGATAAAGAGAACTGTTGCTTCTTCCAGTTAAGAGGGTTACAAGATCGCCTAATGGGGATGGTCCAGCAAATCATGAGTAATTTTAATATTGTTCGGGAAAATAAAGCCCTTTGGGAGTTTTCCAGTGTTGCTCCTGATTTCCCACGTTCTTTCCTATGTGAACCTAAATAAGTCTGTTTATCTCCCACCCCATGCTTTGTTTTCACTTACAGCAAGCTGCTCTGCCTCCATCCCATGTAGCCTGAGCCTCAAAAGCCAGGGGGAATTAATGGTATTTCTGGTACTTGCAGAGTGGTGGGTGGCAACCTGGTACCCTGCCAATTCTCTGTGTAATTCATGGGGACAATTCATAAGCAAGAGAGAGATTTCTTTTCATAACACTTTTCAGTACAGGGCAATAAAAGGTAATTATATCCCTCAGTCAAGATTAAATAGTAAAAAGTTGCAAACAAATTGTGGAACTGGAAGAAGGTATACAAATTACGCTTTTTAGAACTTGGATTTTCTAGATATGGAATACATGCAGTCCAGGCTAAGGCCAACATGGAATTATGTTTAACCTAGCTCGACACTCAACTAAGCCGGTGATTATTTGTTTTACAAGTAATTTAATGTCCTCACAGAGTGCCTTAGTTATAAAGAAGCCCAAGGGAGGCAACATGCTTTCTTCTGCATCTCTGGGACCAGAAACTATTCTCAAAAGTGCCCTGTCAGAACGTACTTGTGCAACTGAAACTGAAGTCTTCCAATATATAACAGAAATGCAAAGGGAAGGATTTCTGCCTTGGAGATCTAATGCTTATGTTTTTGAGTGCCTGTTAACTGAAACATAAATTAGTACTAACATGGTTAAATGACCTACAAATGTACAGGGGAGTTACAATTAAGTGGATCCTACCATTAAATAGCAGCAATAAACAAATGTATAAACATGGAAAAAGCTTTCTCATCTCCTTCTTACCAATTTGACCATAACTTATTGGACTGATCTACATTAGCTGTGAAGGACCTATTTTCTTTTCAATCTTGAGGTTCCAAATTGCCATTCCAACGAACAAGGAACACAGTTAGTAAAAATCTACATGTACCTATGAAAGTGATATCTGTAATCTTTCGCAACTTCCTGAATAATAGACTTCAACCTGTAGAAGAAAGATTTCACAGGATTTACAATGTGAACAATACCTCCGTGCAACAACATAATTGGTTGGAGCTAAAGTTACTCATGCACAAGGGAGCTTTCGCCATTTCTTCCCATTGTCAACTCCCACAGCAGCATGTATTTCTGAGGCTTTCTCTTGGCCTCAGGAGCTTCACTTCAGAGACTACAGGGGGACTGCAGAAAAAGATTAGTTCTGTGTATGGACCTCTCCAAGCAACACCAATGCAATGACTCCTGTAAGAAAATCTAGTTGCCACAGAATTTCATTTTCCATATTCTTATGAAAACACTCTATTGCTGTGTTCTGTTGGGTACATGTTTTGTACCCAACAGAACACAACAAAAACAAAGTTCAAGCACACAAACTGAAACAGAAAAGCTTAATTGAGAACCGACCAGCCTGTGAATTTCCTTAAAAAAATACAAGACTAGACTTCTAGGTCTAATATTTGGATAGTTTGATGGTAAAGTTACAAAACCAGGAAGAATTAAAAAGCCTTGTCAATTTTTAAATACAAAACAAAACAATATTTCAAATTCCACATTCCAAGACTTTTCAGGAAACTTCTTAAGTATTGCACATTGATGTATCAGACTGATCCTGGAAACTGGCAAACGAGATGTCCAGCAACAATAGTTGCTATGTATCACGATGACAAGATTCCAAATGTGGCTAGCTATCTTGTTTCATTTGTGTATATATATAAAACAAGGAAAAATAAATAAGTGGTGCAAAAGGAAAAGGATATCTAATGGTTGAATTGTATGTTATAGGGAAAGGAATGGAAAAAGCATTTAAAGGAAATCTCCCCTGACGAAGCTGAATATGAAACAAGTAAGAGTCATTCAACCACTAAAGACCCTTTTGCACCACGGTTTTCTTTCTCTTCATTTCGCCTTGGTGTGGCCTCCAGTTCTGTTCTATGTATATATACAAGCATATATATACACAGTTATTTTTGAAAGCATCCAGTTAAACACAGGTTCTAACTGAAATGTTGACTATAAGTGTCATACATAACCTCACACCCTGACGTTTTGTGGTTGGCTGTGCATCCTGCAGCAGCATCCACCTGCCTGGATCAGAATTCCAAAGGTGCCCACAGATTCAAAAAGGTTGGAGACCTCTGTATTACAAAGGGCTTCTGCTCAGATTTCTCCTTTGGAATCCCAGACCCTAAGATTGCAGTCTGCTTGGATTTCTGGCTGCCCGGTTGCTTGCTATCACAGTAAACCTCCCACCCAGAATGGGCTAGGTCATAAAATTCTTTTGCTTTCCTAGCTGCTGACTCCTTCCCCTAGCATGGTCCTTTGTGTTACAAGTTAGGTCAGTTGGATCTTGCATCTACTGTAGGCATTTTGCTATTTGGTGCAGTACAATCGTTTTGACAGCGTTCTGACTACATAAGTGTTTTTTGATATTTCACTAAAAATTATTCTGCTGTGTTCCAGTTGCTTTTTTATAACAGATATACTAACTTACCTTGTATGTTCAGCAGAATAGTTTTTATCATCAATAATTGCAATAGCCACAAGTTTGCCTATAACAAAAGAAACACAATTTCTTTAAATAACAATTTTTAGTGTATTCAACTCTCATCTCCAAGAAGCACTTGTCAGCAACAATGAAATTAAAATTAAATCAATTAAACATAAAACTCTTTTCAGTTGTGAGTGCAACATAAAGATCCTGAATCATAGCAGGGAAGTGCTTACAGAGAGAAGATTGAAACTGTATCAGACCACTGAAGGAAAGTAATTCAGGTTATGAAATAATTTCAGTTTTCCATACTGTACCTATCACATTTATGAGGTAACACAGGGTCTAACATACATGATTTTTTAAAAAGAAGAAAAAACAATGTGTTACAGCTACCCTGGCATTCTTAACATTACAAAATATGGTGAGAACTACAAGAGCTGAAATTGTCAGCAGTGGTTATCAACCTGGGGGTCGGGACCTCTTTGGGGGTCAAACAACCTTTTCACAGGGGTCGTGGCAGGGAAAGCAGCTTGGCCGGGGAGGGGGGCTTGCAGGATAGATCGAGATAGAGAGTTCATCTGTCTGGAACAGCAGAAAAGAGCGAAATTAGCATGGTGGGGAAAGAGGCAGAACTGAACTGGGAAACCCCAAAAAACAATCCAATTCATATACAATCATGAACAATGGATCTTCACGCCATTGGTCAGTTTTGGTTTAATTTCTGTGAAAGAACACTTGCATAATTTTATGGTTGGGGGTCACCACAACATGAGGAACTGTATTAAAGGGTTGCAGCATTAGGAAAGTTGAGAACCAGTGGCCTACAGGAAGCTGTCATGAACTGGAGAGGAGTTTAAGCCAAGAAAGTTAGTTAAAGAACTTTAAATTATATGAGTATTTTCATCTCATAGGCTACAGAAAGGAGACTGATGGGTGGCAGCTATCTGTATTCACACACAGCCTTTTAAGGATCTCAGCCACAACATTAAGAAAACCAAACCCTTTAAAATGTGTTAAAGGCAGAAATATATTACACAAACATGGCAATAGTTTTATGATAGTAACATCTAACCTGTGTCTCCAAGCTCATAGAGTGTGAATCCATCTACATTTAGATATCCCTGGAATCTCTCTCTGTTTATCCACGATGACAAATCACCATCTTCATATTCTTTTTTTATATGCATAGAAAGAGGAAGGTAAGACTATCCATTAATATAAAAAGACATCCTCCTCAAAGTTTCACACAGCTGTAGAACTGCACATCTTCATAAAATGGAAATTATGTACAAATTCTCTCTTTATTCTAAAAACGAATGTATTATAACAAAAGCATGTCACACCTCAGAAATATTAAACAATCTATAAAGGTTTTCATTAATTTTATGCACCAGACTTCTTTCAAAGTAGGAAGTTGATTCCCAGACTAATAATAGGACAGGCAGGCATGGAAAGGATTAAAAGAAAGATCTTAATTTGAGGCACTGAGTTGTTCACTGCATTCAATATTTCATTTAAGGACAGACAAGTACACTCCAACATATTATTCAAGGAAGTATTTCCTTGGGGGTCTCAGACTTCTAGAACACTTGTAAGACTCTGGTGATAAAAGTATTTGAAGAATAATCTACCTAGCTGTAAGGCATAATTGAAATGCATGACAACATGGTACCACATTTGCATTTCTAAACAGAAAAGGAGAGAGAATGTATGTCTTACCACTGCTTACCCCAGTAACTTCTTTTAACGACTGTGAAGATTTCTTACAGAAAAAATAGCTGTAACACCTTATATGCATAGAAGTAAATCCTCTGTGTCAGGAAACACCTGGAACTGATGTAGGGTAGCTCTAGCAATTACAAAAAACTCTACAGTAAACCCACCAAATTTCCATCAATTCCTAGAATTACCCTATGTCACTTCTATGTTTCCCCTTGAAGCGATGCCAGACGCAAACACTGGCTGTGCTGCCCCAATCCTTCCACTGCCTCTTGGAGTGATGGCAAGCAAAGAAGACTGCTGGCACCATAGCAGGAAGCCTGGCAATCCTAACCATACCCTCAACAAATATGTACAACTCTCAACTTACCATCATATACAAAATAGGTTCCATCTTTAAAAACTAGAACAGCTGGCATTTCAGGAAGAGTCACATGCTGAAAGAGGGGGAAAAGTGAATGTTTTAGTGACATATAAAACAAGAATTCTACGCACATGTAGATTCCATGTTTGTGGGTTGCCAAAAAGCTTTAAGACGCAGACATTTTTACATTTCAACTAATTTCAAAGCATTGTTTCTTTTCATATTTTCCAACTCAAAGGCTGCATTCAGCAAAGAAAAAACACTGCATACTGCATGAGGAGCTGCTTAGTATAAGCAAATGACAGGTTTTCGATCATATGTTGCAGATAAACAATAGATGTGTTTAGAAAGCTGTTCACACATCTAAAGAAAATGCAACGGGAATTATATTCCAGTACACAATTAAGATCCATTTTTCTTGAAAGAAGAAACCTGTTGTTTTTAATTAAAAATGTAGGATTGGCAGTTTTATCCTCAACAGAAAAGACTCCATTTTTGAAGTATTTTTAAAAACAAGAAAGGTGACACAAAGAAAATGATATCTCAAGTTGGCACAGACTGGGTGATTCCTGGAGTTTACAATTACAGCAACTATTCATACAATGCACAAATCCTGAAGGTATAATGAAGTCACTAAAAATATCCATGACATAGAAACAACTCAGCTACACTGCCAAAGAACAAAGATATAATGAGTCGTCTTGCCAGGTTTGCCTTGAAAGCCTTTGTTTAGTGCTTAACATGAGGAAAAGCACACTGCTGCCATCTTTATGACATAACTGGACTCTTAAGCTGCTGCACCAGGATACAAGCAGTCAAGATGTGTTGTTACCTAAGCAGCTACAACAGAAGCAATCACGATATTCCATAACAGGTGGCTATTCCAGTACAAACATTTCTACAACTGGAATGTTAAAAGCAGTTTTTTGATTGACAAAACATTATTTTAAATTTATAACAATAGTTATTAAATGTGTTAAAAATTTGACATATGCTCATTCTATTTAAAAGCATCTAATTCCCCAACTGTTACGAGTACTCTATTGTGTTCCATATTTATGGTCCTCATCCTTCAAGGGCTGCTCTTTTGAGGCGAGATTCATCCCAAACGGTACCTGCAATTTTGCTTGTTATTGGCATCAACTACCAGCATATGGAATTTGACATCAATCAAGATACTTAATAAAGGATCTGTCAAAACCAGATATCATTGATTATTTTAAGTGTATGAATATCAATATTAACTGCTTAGTACAGCTTTTCAAATGAAGTGCATTGTAAACCAATACTGGGTGCCCTTGCATTAAACAAGTGAGCAGTCTCTTCACTTTAATCAGTAGTAATATAGACAAGAGGCTTTAGCCTATGCCTGCTAAGGCTACCCATTAGGACACCAAGGTAAAGCTCTGTGAATGCTCTCATACAATGGCAGCTAATCTCTGTCAGTAGCACAAACCTGGATGAATCCAGTTTCTATGTGAAGTATGAAGTTTGCCATTATCATGCCAGTGAAAGACCCTCCTGGGCCCTTTTACACAATATCAGTTCTACATTCTTAAAACCCAAACAGCCTGATCTACTGTGAACTGAGCTATGATCTATGAAGGAAGAGACACTGCCATGCTTCTTTTGCTAATCAGTGCCAGGGGAGAGGAAAACAGAGAGGCCTCATTTTCTTAGTTGGAATCCAAGAGTGACATAGTGGGTAGGCTAGCTTACAGAGACCATAACAACATAATTGTATCAAATAACAGATGGGGGGGACAGTTAGGTATACCAATCCATTCTCATCATGCTATGACTTTCCAGTAAGTAAATTAAACCTATTTCCACTGGCAACAGAGACCTAATAATATCATCCTCACAACAGATGTAAGCCTAGCCCAACCAGCACACAAGACCAAGTATATAATATTTTCAAGCATGCCACAGAAAATTGAGAATTCAAACCAAAATTGAGAATTCAACCACTAATGATGCACTCTGAAAGTTTTAGGAGTGTTGTAAAGGACAAATACAGTGCAGCTTCCATGGACAATAAAGTAGCTCACTTTTAAATTTTAATAGCATATGCTGTCAGCTCTGATTGTTTCACTGAACCATAGCTAAATGCACAATTCTCCTGCTACCCATAAATGATTTGCTTAGTTTGCAGAATAAGACACAAATAAGAATAACTATTTAGTTTATTTTTTTAGAGAACATTGATCCAGTAGTATGTGAATGTTCAGTGTTCAATAAATATAGTCTTAAATAAATTTACCTCAGGTAGTACCTCTTCTGAGGCAGAAAAAAAGTATGTATAAACAATTAGTTCGGAAGCAACTTCTATGTATTTTTCCTGTGGAAATACAAATAGATATTTTAAAGCAGCCCGTCAGTCTTCATGAACATTCCCAGAAGAACACATAATTTGTACATTGCTTCTTTAAAAACAACATGACTATGAAGTTTGCCTATACAATAAAAAATTATTAGGACAATCCCCCCTAAATTAGCAAGTTTATAGATTTGGAGCAGGCTTTCTCAACCAGGGTTTCATGAAACACTGGGTTTCTTGATGGCCCTGGAAGGGTTTCCCAAATGGGTTGGAGTTAATTAATTTTTAAATATATTTTTAAAATGTGATATTTATTGGTGATATGACCATATATGGCCATGTCACCCCCCCCCCCCAAAATGGCCAATGATCGGCCTGAAGAGGTTCACAAGGGGAGGGGACCCAGGGGAGGGGTACACAGCTACATTTCCCAACCATATTCTGCACAGTCATGCCACTTCTAGGGTTTCTCGAAGCCCTTAAGAATATTTCAGGGGTTTCTCAATGGTTAAAAGTTAAGAAAGGCTGTTTTGGAGTGTTGCTGGACTCAGGCCCTCCTATTGGTAAACAGGAGCACTTTTCCTTAGCTTTGACGCGCAGCTGTGACATTAGTGAGCTTTAGTGAGCAAAAAAAAAAAAAAAGGATATGAGCACTATGGTGCATGCCTTGATAATAACTAGACCATACTACTACAATAAGCTCTGTGTGAGACTTCCCATACAGAGTATAAGCTACAATTGGTACATCAGAACCTGACTGGTTATCATTCTAGTCTTGTTCCACCTGTTCTAACTCACCTGTACTAACTAACTTCTGGGTCCAGTTCAAGTAACCTTAATCATCACCTACACTCATATGCCCCTACTCAACCCTTATAGTCATATTGTTAGGCCCTGCTTTAAGTGCTCCTATCATCTGAGGCTAGATGGATGACAATTCGAGAATGGGCCTTCTCAGATGTGGTACCAAAATGATGGATTTCCCCTCCAAAGATGTTTGTTTAATTGTTGTTTTTAACAGTTATATATGTGTATTTAAAAACAGGTTTTAGGTTTTTAGGTTGTTCACTGCCTTGCAGATGCTAAACTGAGCAGAAAGGCAGGATTCTCTGAGGTTTTATTCACATAAATAACAAATCATTCTTTGTTTTCCTTTCCTCATTATAACCTCTTTCAGTCCTCAAAACAGGTTTTACTATAGACTATAGAACCAACATGGACAAACACCACATGGAAAGAAGCAATTCAGTGAGAAGTGGAATTAGGCAATATACACCCTCTAAATACAGAAATATTTTGTTATATATATATTAGCAAAGTTGTTAACTCAGTTTTCTTTTGACTTAATAGGAGTAAAGCTGACACTGTTCTGTTCTCTATGCTATTTACTATGTATGAGACGTTTGAGATCACACATCATGCTAACGGCAATTATTTCATGGATCTCTTTAGTAAACTGCCTCTCTGTCCTTGAGCAATGCCTGGAAGAACCAGCTGAAGCTGAATCCAAATGAAATTGAAGTAACATTGATTAAGGACGCTGAATCTTTGGATGTGATGTCTTTGACATAATTGGGTCCAGGGGGGATTGTTGAACCCAGCCTCGTAGACAGAAAAGCAATTCAATGATGGAGCAACTTTTCAACCATATTTTGCTTGGAAGCCATGCCTTTCTTGGGCACAGAAACCTGATCACACTGGTACATAGTACAATAACCTTAACACTACATTACTTCAATGAGTTTCAAGCTTGGCTGCCCAGAAAACAGCTCATTTGCTGAAGTCAACCAGAACAGTAATATTTACAGTTAAGCTAACAATGTTTTCAGTTCAATTTCAGGTATCAGTTTTGATACTTAGAGGCTGAAACCCACTTAGTTGAAGAACTGTGTTTTCACTATGAACCCAGACAGATCTTACCATGCTCTCCTTGCTCACAATTCCCACAATTTTATCTTTAAGATATTAAAGGCCCAGTCATAGGTATTTTTGGCTGTAGACTTTATGTCTTCAGAATGGGCTGCCCAATGATGTGAGAGCTATTCCTTCCTCTTGTAATTGACAAAAGGTGCACAGCAGAACTGTTTCAGGGGATCTTGGGTTGAAGTTGGTTTCTTGACATTTTGTTGTTTTGGCTGTTGATTATAATGTATTGAATGTGCAGTGAAATTCGCTTTATGGAAACGTCTGAGTTTTTTTTAAAAAAAGCAGCGCACATACAGAGAGAGATTCTCTACACTTTGCTAATTGCATTTACATCTCTCTATCAACATTATTCTCCAGTCTCCTATTTCCACTCAAAAGCCTATCTTTCTCAAATCATTACAAATATCCCCAAGGCAAGATTTCTTTCTTGTTAAGAGTTTGGATTGCATGCAGGGATCTTGTATCAGAATCTACCAGCGTAATCATTCACATCTGTTTGCCAGAGTCTTCTTTCTAAAATCTTAATGGCAACTTGCCTCTTCTTTTGCATCTCATCAGTATCATTCACCCACTGTCTACCTCTGCAGTGCCTATAAAGGAAGTCATTCTGAAGCTGCAATTTTATTTACAAGTACAAATACAAAAAGTATTTAGGACTGAGGTCCTGACTAGTATGGCATCTTTGGGAAGTACACAAAGGAAATATATATATATATATATACACACACACATATATACACATATATACACATATATACACATATATACACATACATACATACATACATACATACATACATACATACATACATACATACATACATACATACATACATACATTTAACAATGTTTCCAACCTTTAATGGTGATTCCCCACCAACGTACACAAAAAGTACCCGGTGCCTCTTCTGTACATGTTCAAACATCTGCTGGCTAGGGAGAGGTCGGATAACAGGCCTGAAGAACACAAAAGGATATAGAGCAATGTCAGCAAGTAAGGGAAAAAAAACAGTTTTCTGACTTACCTTCCTGAGCTCATACTCACTACTGATCATATGCTCCCATAAATTATCTCCTGCTATAGTACAAGTAGGATTTTTCTGTTAGATTGTAGTTTTCTCATCAACAGGTGGACTAACACAACCTCAAAACAATCTATCTTGGACCTGTGGCAAGTTAAGGTAAAAATCACTCTCAGTTGGATCCCCTAAAAGCAGAACATGAAAGGGATCAAAAAGATTCTACAGTAATTTTAAAGCATCAATTAAATTGCATATATACTAGCTTTGTTTTCATTCAAAATTTAAGACTTCAGGTGTCAGATGAAAATACAAGGGAATACCAGCAGGCTTTATCAAAATCTACTAGCATTCTGATTTTCAAAGAAGTATTTTTGTTGACTTAGAAAACTAAGAATTTAAAGAAAATAAATGTTGATAGGTATTTTTCTAAATCACTAGTATCAAGGAGATGTTAAAAAATGTTACATCACCCTACCTGCTCTTACCACTTCAGTAACCATATTTATAGTTGCATCACTACTGGAGTCTAGGTAGAAGCACTTTAAAGACTTAATTAGGAATGCTAAGTGATAATTTCATAATGTGCACAGGAGTGATTCGCCTCAATATTTCCTTCTATGTTTTAAACCATGAATAATTGCAGGAATTGATAACAGGGAAGGATCATTTACTTACTAATTAAGTAACTGATATAATCACCAGGATGATTCCATGTTAATAACTCTTTGGACTTCTAGCACAATGGTTGACGTAGAAGGCAAAGCCAACCACAAAATTTATTTACTTTATTTATTAATCAATTGGTTTTATAGGCCACCGCTCCCAGGCCAGCTGGCTCACAGTGGCTCACAACAATTCATAAAACAATATTACGTTTAAAATTCCCCTCCCACCCACCCTCCCAATTCAACACCCCAAATCAATCCAAGCCCTCCTTCCCTGTGTTGTGCCCATGTTGAGCTAGATATCTCAGGAGAGGTAAAGGGGGGGGGGTTGATCGTCATTACCATTCCTCTCCACAGCCTGGCCTCAACTAAACACCTGGTTGAAGAGCTCCATCTTACATGTGAGGGAATGAGATCATGTGTCATTCTAATACAGATTTGCCAACATTTCAGGAAGAACCTCGGTTTAACAGAATGCCTTTTACATATTGTTCCAAAATATTTTCTTGCACATACGTCTAGTTCCTCAGTGGAGAACCAACAAGGAAAAAACCCCACCCTACAAACATCAGCAGGTGACAGAAAAAGGGTCAGTAGGAGCCATGTCCCCCCCCCCCCCCGGGTGCCATACTGGGTATCCTTGCAGTAAACCATAATCATAGTAACTTTTTAGAGATTCAAGTTACGTTAAATCAGGTTTCATTTTATAGCTCACAAGAGTGAGCTGCTGCAAGTTAGATAAATTGTGGAAGGAAAAGTCTGAAGAAATGTTATATTGTAAACAGTTCATCAAGAACTGTTGATTAATTACGGTATGTGCAGGTTTTACTAAAACCCACTTCTAGCTAGTATTACAATAGGAGACAGCATAAACGAGGGGTTAACCTTGAAGATGAAACTCAAATACTTTGGCCACCTCATGAGAAGGAAGGACTCCCTGGAGAAGAGCCTAATGCTGGGAGCGATCGAGGGCAAAAGAAGAAGGGGACGACAGAGAATGAGGTGGCTGGATGGAGTAACTGAAGCAGTAGGTGCAAACTTAAATGGACTCCAGGGAATGGTAGAGGACAGGAAGGCCTGGAGGATCATTGTCCATGGGGTCGCGATGGGTCGGACACGACTTCACACCTAACAACAACAAACCTTGAAATAATAATATAGAGCTTAATGAATCAAGCTGCTTTGTAGTGATAAATCCATATACCTAATCAGAACTCTCTTCAAGAAAGAATTGAAGTGTTAAGCAATGTGAGAAGTCCATAATATCATAGGAAACTGGGGAGTGCAGAGTAATTCATCACAAGAATAAGGCTGAAACAGGGAAGTGGAGGTAACCAATCTATCAGCAGCAATGGGCTAAAGGGCTCAAATATGTTTGACAAGATAATATAACGTTTTTAAAGCCAAAGCATTATTTCATAGCATCTCTTTTACCTTTGTGTCTAATTATGAACATGGCTCCCACAGTGATTTGAAAAAATATCTGCCTAATGGGTCAATGCACATAAGAAGATTTTTCTACAAATCTGGGAAACTCCCGAGTTTGCTAAAATTCTGGAAAGTTAAAAAACCGAGAGACAAACTTACCTAACTCCCAAGTTGCTGCCTGTGCAAGAAAATGAAGTGGAAAGGAAAGGAGGGATGAGGTAGTAGGGAAGTGGACACAGCAGCAGCAGAGGAGGGGAGAGAAAAAGGAAGAGGAAATGGCCCAGCTGGGAAATAGGGGCTTAGAGCAGAACTTTGCTTGTGCCCTGGGTACCCCAAGGTTGGCCTTCTTGCCACTGCTGGATACACAATGGAGGAATGCTCGACTTGAAGATGAAAGCATGCCTCACACTTTCTGTTCTTAGCTTAGCCCCTCCCTATCAGCTGCTTGGAAGGTTGGTGAGTAGAGGCTTTTCCCAGAAACTACATCAGGCATTTCTTCTGTTCCAACTCCATTCCACCCCCCATTACCAGGCTGGTGGAAGTCACATTGACCCATTATGCACGGGGGTTTTAGCGCACATTCGGGGTGGAATGGCGGCGACTAAAATCACGGATAACGCACGGAGCCGGCTGCAACCGGCTGCAGCTTCGGTGCATGCCGCCAAAAAAGCCGCGTCAGTGAAACGCGGAAGAAAGCGCAGCTTCCGGGTGAGCGGGGCGCAACCAGAAGCGGCGCCCGGATCGGCGCGTGCATAATCGGTTACTCTGGGTTTTGCCGCCGTCGCGCCCCGCCCCGTGTATAACCGGTATGCGTCGCGTCTTCCCCCTCTGCGTTTTCCATGTGACCCGAAATCGCCGTTTCGGCGGCCGTGCATAATGGGCCATTGATCTGCAGGGGAGGGGGAAGGGAAGAAAAATGAACTGGAAGAAGTAGGGTGAGAAGAGAATAAAATAATGGGGGGGGGGAGCAAAAGAACAAACAGTGTGGACCTACAGAGGTGAGGGATTTCCTTTATAATGGTTCCTCTTTGGTATTTTCCTAATAGCAATTTATATCAATGAGTACACTGAACTATACCATTTCTGAGAGCTGGCTTACCCTCCTCCTTCTCTTGCCCCTACATTTACTGAACAGCACCACAGCTCCAAACTGGATAAAAGGCATAAATACGTACCCTGCTACTCTGTTTGCAAACTCAATAATGTCATCTTTGGTCCTCGATCCTCTATAGTTGTACGCTAAGTCACCCTTCAACCTAAATAAAAGATAAACATCCCGGTTGACCATGTCTCAATTATATTATAGGTTGGCTGAGTACTGTATTACCATGTTTTTCGCACAATGAATGAAATTACGTATAAACAAAAAATAATCAGTGGCTAAAGATACAAGTGGGGATCAGCTGCTTTATAAAACTTTTAAAAAGTAGATTTTTCAAAATCTTAATTGCTTGGTATGAAGGGGCAGGAAGAAGCAATGCAGCTTTTCACAGGACTAATTATCTGTTATGTGAGAAGGGAGGGCAGGACAGAATGGAACCCTGGATGTCACCCAGAGCACAGCAGAGGATCAGAACATTTAGTTCCATGTAGCTATCAAGTCATGGCAAGGAGCAACTGGCTAGAACCCAACTCATCCTTGCCTTTTCTTTTTGCCAGCTGGGCTAAAGCTGTTTTACAAATACTTGCAGAGGACATTTCAGCCACCAAGCTTTTCATCTTCTGCTTTCTTCCCCCTCTGCAATAACATAGCTGCGTGATTTTGACATCAAGTTAAAAATAGCCAATCGAAATAAAATTGTTCCTGCTCCAAAACATACACAAAAAGCTAGTTCTGCATGTTTTTTCTATCCACCTTGAATGGAGAAAAAAAATTACACTTTCTTGCTGAGAAAAGCCACACAGGTAGCACTGCAGAAGAATAATGCTAAGGTCTTTTAAAATAGCATTAACACAGTAACATTTTAAGGAGCCAGAGGGCATGTTTTGCAGCAAGATATTGCAATTCAAAGAACTTTTATTACTCACTTCAAAATAACTAAAAGCCCAGAACCCACAAAATGTAGTCCATTATTTAAAATGACATCTATTAATCTTCTGTTAACATTTGTAGTTTGCACATGAGCATACAATATTTCATCTTCCCCCATTAGTCTTTCTCCCACATTCTTTTAACCAAACCACAAATTAAAAATGCATACATACAATTGTTAACTCAAGAACTCTGCAAACAGCAGGAAAGGGGACTTAAATGAAATAGAAAGATTAATCACTTTGGCATGCAAGAATACACAAAGTACAAAGCAGTATGATATGACTTTACAAATTTTTAATGCCTCCTGAATCAGTTACAACCCCAAAAGTGCAGGAGGAGATTTGAAAGAATGTAGAAAGTTGGTAACAAGCCATCAGCATGTTAATATACAACTCCAGAAAGTGAAACTTACAGCTTAATTGTTGGATAGCCTCGAACTCCAAACTCAGATGCAATACCTAAAGAAAACAGTGGTGTACTTTATCATTTACAGATATGTTACTTTCTCTGCCACAGTTCAAATAATGCAAAACATTTTACCAGTATCTTTTCTGAGTGCAATCCTAATATACAGCTTCAAACATCCTACATTTTAAAACTGCTACTTTTATAATCCTATTTTTTATGTATTTTTATTATCTATGAGACTTCTATCCCACCATTTTCTAGACTCACGGCGGCTTACAACATAAAAACCCCATAAAATTTCCACATAAAACCATTCTATCCCAAAGATTGGCAGCCTAAATTTATTCATTTTTATTTATTACCTTTTTATACTACCCTCCTCAGGGTGGTTCATATGAAACATAAAGGAACTATATATCAAACTCTGTTTTTTATATCAAACAGAAATAATGGCAATGGTAATAATAATAATAACAACAACAACAATAACAACAACAACTCGACAACAGAGAAGGTAATTTAAATTTTGTTACATTCAATTTGGAATATATATGGACCAGGGATCTTGCCAGTTCCTTTACTGTGTGGTGTAGTTCATTTCCATTGTGTTTATATTTTAGATAGAGTTAACTTGTCTAATAATTATGCATGATGGCAAAGAGAGCAAGAGACCATCACTTGAACAGCACACTTACTAGAATATGAAGTTGCATCCATCTTTCCAACTTTAACTGGAGATCCAATGCTGCTCATCTCTTTACCAACTTCATTCCACACTGGCTCCAGTTTCTTGCAATGACCACACCAAGGTGCGTAAAACTGAGAAAAAGCCAATAATTAACAGGATTGGGAATCTGGAAACCATCTGTCACACATGTATCTGCAATTTCTATACACTTGTTTCTTTTATTCCTCTGCAACTTCAACTTGTCTATTTAAGTCCTGAAGACAAATAACAGAGACTAATAGTGTAAACCTTGGTTCCCAGCAAAGTAGAATGCAAAGGATGGCACTATTAATAGTTTCATCAGAAGACAGGACTAAGGAAATTTACCACTGTGGTTTAACAAACCTCAGGCATTCTTCATTGCAAGTAGAATAGCCAGGTATTCCTGTAACAATTTGCCTGTATCTTCTGGCAATCACACTGGTGAATTCTGCACACATAACTGGATGTGCACAGAAGCATTTTTGCCTTCCAAATTAATTTAAAGGAGTACCTTATGATCTAGTGCAAGAAGATTGTGACGTTTTTCCTATTCTTTTTCTAAGCCACTAATTGTGAAATCTACTCCATCAGTCCCTTTTCTATATTAGACTTCTAACTTCTATAGTACTGAACAGATATAACAAGTCTGATGGTTCCCTTTGCTCTTCACCATACTTTTCCCAGCTCTACAACTTTTTAAAATTGAAAAACGTTTACTGTAATTATAATCTAGATACATCTACTATTCTGATTCTCTAATGGCTTAGGGCTCCACATTGATACTCTAGGGGATTATTCCCAAACACTCCAGGATTATTCTTGAAATAGCACCTAACTCAGTATCTTTATAGCTGGATAATGTCCTCCATTTTAATCTTTCCCATCTCCTACATACAAAAATATTAGATGCCAGATGGTAAAAAGGGATTTTTTTGTCTTCTTGGCTAAAGATTTATTTCAAAATATGAGAGGATAGTCTCATTTAATAGTATGTTTTTAGAATCTCCACATTAGCCTTATTTGCATTAAACTTGAGAAACTCATTTGTTGGAATAACCTTTTATGTGTGTGTAAGAATAGAACACTTATAAATACACAAATCAACAGTATTTATACAAAAAATCACAACTCGTTAAAATAAATGCATACTGTTTCATATACATAAATGCTCAAGGAGCATTTCAGGGTACAGCTACCATTTTCATTGTTTTGGGGGATTTTTTTTCTTTTACAATATATCTGCACAACAAATACTCAACTGACTGGCAACTTAATTTCTAGATCACCTATCCTACAATGTCAGATTTCTCTAGTGTCCAAAAACTTAGCGTTATATTTAGCATACAGTAAAAAGAATTTGTATCTGTATTTTTAAAGCATTCCCAGAGAATTAAGATAAACATGGATGAATTGTGTAGTTTAAACATGTCTTGGATCTTTACACTCTTTATACTCACATCCACAAGCCAAATGTCATTTTTACGGTTTTCTTTAAACCTTAAAAAAACACACACAAAATCAAATGAAATATAACAATGGAATGCTTCTAGCAGAGATGGACTTTGTTTATTTTAATAAACTGTAAGATGGAGCACAGTTTCTGTACCGTTGATGACTCTCATATTTCACAGCTGAAAAGATATCAATAATACAACATAAAAATTGTATTGTGCCTAAATTGAAAACAGCTATATATGCACAGTACTGTGTTCATTTTAGGCACAACCATAACTTTAAAACATTGGCATCCATTTTTAATTAACGAATATTGGGTGGAAGGGGGGATGATACTAAGCGGGAAAACAGCCCAACAGTAACATCAGAATAATATAGAGGACTTAGGCTACAAGAGATGTAACCGAGCAGATTCAAAGGGCAGTGCATTCCAAGCATATTAATGATTAAAAATGATTAAAGCAGAAAAATAATTTAAGTGTATATCTTTTGATTTCCCATATACAATTCAAATCAGAGAGCAATTCAATACCACAGTCTTATCATATTACTAAATTCTGTTCATGTATCTTTCAACACTGACCTCATCTAGTCCTTAAATTATTCTAAGGCCCAATTCATATGTAATATTACGTATACTACATTTTTAGTGTAGACATATTTTGTTGTTATATATGTAAAGAATGGATTGTATGAGCATGACAATGCATGCCATGTCAATTACAGGGGAACTGAAACTTGTCAGCCCACTGCCACCAACTTAGACACATGGCATATATGCCTAATGGCATATACTAACATGCAAGGTGGTTCCAACTGTAGATAATTCAGAAATATCTTAATCAGAAACACTCCCCAAAAAACCATTTGTATGCTGAACTCATTACAATAGTGCAGAGAAACAAGGTGTACAACCGTAAATCAAAAAGTATTGCCCCAGAGTTCCAGTTCATACATGCATGTTTTTATTCTGAGCAAAACATGCTTAAACATGTCTTTGTAATGAGTGCATGGCTGCACTCTCAGTGGCACACTTTTCTTAGCCTCAATAAAATCAGAGTCCAGTAGCACCTTTAAGACCAACAAACATTTATTCAAGGCGCGAGCTTTTGAGGGCAAGCACCCTTCTTCAGACTTGCACTCGAAAACTCATGCCTTGAATAAATCTTTGTTGGTCTTAAAGGTGCTACTGGACTCTGATTTTATTGTGCTACTTCAGACCAACACGGCTACTCATTTGAATCTTTTCTTAGCCTCGTTAGAGTGCCTTAAAAAAACCTCTGAAAACTGCATTGGTGAAAAAAAGGCCAGGAAAGTTGTGATGCAACAATGCATCTGCATATTCTGCAACGGTAACTGCAACTAATGGCATTTTGTTGGGAAACCTTACCCCATCCACCCTATAACCCTGATCTTTCCCCTTCAGATTTTATTTTGTTCCCAACACTTAAAGAACATTTAAAAGGAACATGATTTGAGTTTCTCGAGGATGCCAAAACTGCTGTTTTGACATGGTGTAAATTGAAGAGTACAGAATTATTCAAAGAAGGGTTAGAGAGATGGAAACACTTCCTTCAGATGTGTATATACCTAGATGGAGAATATGGGAAGAATTAAAAGCTCCACATTATCTTGGTTTTAAAAAGGGGTTTATAATTTTGTAGCAATACTTTGACTTATCCTTCTACTTATGCTTTAATATTTCTACAGTATAATGTACTATTAGAAGGCAAGTGTTATATACCACAATTTCAGTCATATACTATGAGCATATGTACTCAGAATCCGCACAGCCATGGAGTTTTCCTTCAAATGTTGCAACTCACACAGTGAAATTACCAACAAACATACCCAGCGCTTATCCGAAACATTTTAGGTCCATCTAACAAACACAGGATATTTAACCCAATAACAGCAGTTTTCTTTTTGGAAAAATCAAAATAAGCTTCTAACCAGGCTTAAGGTCTTGGTAATCACCTTTAAGGACATATGCAGTCTGGGCGCAGTATACGCCAGGGATCGCCTCGCTGTCTATTCCATTCAAAGGGCTCTAAAAGGTAAAGGTATCCCCTGTGCAAGCACCGAGTCATGTCTGACCCTTGGGGTGATGCCCTCTAGCGTTTTCATGGCAGACTCAATACGGAGTGGTTTTCCAGTTCCTTCCCCAGTCATTACTGTTTAACTCCCAGGAAGCTGGGTACTCATTTTACTGACCTCGGAAGGATGGAAGACTGAGTCAACCTTGAGCCGGCTGCTGGCATTGAACTCCCGGCCTCATGAGCAGAACTTCAGACTGCATGTCTGCTGCCTTGCCACTCTGTGCCACAAGAGGCTCTTTCAAAGGGCTGTACACCCCGCCAATTCCAACTGGCTGGTGATCCCTGGCCCCAAAGAAGCACGTTTTATTTCAACCAGGGCCAGAGCTGGTGGAATGAACTTCCTGAAGAGATCAGAGCCCTGCCCAAGCTACCACAATTCTGCAGGGCCTTTGGTTGCCAATAATGGGTCTAGAGTGTGTGGACAGGTCAGGGACCAGTCATAAAAACCCTTGCTGGATGAGGTTCATTGCACATGGTACCGACTGGAGAACAGAGAGGTAAGTACTCTCATTTTAATTTAACTGCATTGGGCAGGTGGCATGGGGTGTTCCAACCCTATTCCTGGGCCTGTGGAGTTGGCCACTGGGATGTTTCTGATGTTGGGAAGGGGGGGGGGTGATGGAGTGTGATGTCACATCAGTTGGGAGTGTCTGTGTGATGTCACTTCTGGTGACATGTAACTTCCAGGGGTGTGGCAGTGAGGTGTGGCTGGCTGACATCACTTCCAGGATTTTTCATAGCCTAAAGAATGTTTGAAGAGCCTCTTGTGGCGCAGAGTGGTAATGCAGCTGTCTGAAAGCTTTGCCCATGAGGCTAGGAGTTCAACGCCAGCAGCCGGCTCAAGGTTGACTCAGCCTTCCATCCTTCCGAGGTTGGTAAAATAAGTACCCAGCTTGCTGGGAGGTAAACGTTAATGACTGGGGAAGGTACTGGCAAACCACCCCGTATTGAGTCTGCCATGAAACCGCTAGAGGCCGTCACCCCAAGGGTCAGACATGACTCGGTGCTTGCACAGGGGATATCTTTACCTTTAAAGAATGTTTGAGGGGTTTCTCAAAGGTGAAAAGATTGAAAAAGGCTGCACTAATAGGATCTCTCTATTAAAGGCACAGGCATTTTTCTCCACCAGTTGGCAGCTCCATTTGTAACATACATGCAACATTAAACTGGCATAATATGAGAGGAAACTATATTAGGTATGGATGAATTGGGACTCCTTGGTCCAAAGAAAACTTGTCAAGGCCTTTATTAGCATAATCCCTTATTTGTGCAGCACCCATGATCCACGGGGCTGCTCAAGCAGGGAAAGGCAGGGAAAACCCACGTCTTCTAACTTTTTCCACTTGCAGGAATTTGGATACAAGTCTTTTAAACTTTTATTTTATAGTTTAACCAGCATTTTGAAGATGGTAAAGGTAAAGGTATCCCCTGTGCAAGCACCGAGTCATGTCTGACCCTTGGGGTGACGCCCTCCAGCGTTTTCATGGCAGACTCAATACGGGGTGGTTTGCCAGTGCCTTCCCCAGTCATTACCGTTTACCCCCCAGCAAGCTGGGTACTCATTTTACCGACCTCGGAAGGATGGAAGGCTGAGTCGACCTTGAGCCGGCTGCTGGGATTGAACTCCCAACCTCATGGGCAAAGTTTTCAGACGGTTGCCTTACCACTCTGCGCCACAAGAGGCTCTTTGAAGATGGAGTAAAGGTCAATTCTATGATTCAAGTAGATATGTGTTATAAGTATGTAATGCTATTTAGAATCTAATTCACTGTTCTCATGACAGGAAAACAAACCCAGCATGTCTTGTCACTTGTGGGGATGCCTCCATGCCGGGATGAAGATGGATGGGTCTAACATGGTTTTTAATTAAAAGCGTCTGCCATTAATCACTAACTTTACATTTTTATCGACCCAATGTTTTTGTGAACAACAAAGGAATGCTTTGCTTTTCTAGCATTATCATACTGCATATTTGAAATGATGATGCTATTTACTAATTTGCTACTAATTTACTTTCTCCTTATATCTGTATTCTTATGATTCCTGTTCCATTGTCTGAGGAAGTGTACATGCACACAAAAGCTCACACCTTGAATAAATCTTTGCTAGTCTTAAAGGTGCCATTGGACTCAAATTTTGTTGTACGAGTTTGTAAAATAAACAGAAATTTGTTTGTGACTGTTTTTTTTCAATAGATGTAATCAAGAAAGTTAGAGACTGAAACAAGACAGTGGAGAAAGGAATTTTCATACTATTTTTAGACTTTTGAGACTACTCAAGGGACTGCATACTTTCAAATTAATCATATATGTAGAATCCCCTAGATATGCTCTTGGGAGTTTCAGTAACTACTGCACAAAAGGCCCAAATGTACAAAATATGTGAGCAAAATATGTGTTCTGCCCCATGCTAGGTGCATTAGGAAGAAATCCTAGGCAGGTTTGGAAGTAAGCCCTATTTTACTCAATAAATTAAATAATTATCTGCACTACAGCTTTAGGAAACTACCTTATACTTGCATATAAAACACCTCTCATTAAAATTAAAATTTAGACAATTCTCCTTGAGATGATTGCAAAGAAACACTTAATCCAGTGTTTGTCAGCCCATAATGAGTCAAAGTCCTATAAAGCTATTTTAAACTCATTTGTGGAAGGACCTGCTGCTAGAGCACATATATAGAAAGCAAAGACACCATATCCTCTGCCTCTCTTTGCACGCACACAGAGGACCAGCAGGATCATTCAGTGGTAAAAATCATTTGCAGCACCAACAGTTTCAGGGCTCCTTTCTGCATTCCTTCTCTTCCCCTGCCTCACAGCTAACCTACCCTCCAATGCTTCATATATGTTACTACCAGGAATGTCACAAATGTGCTTCCTATAATGTACTTGTAGTTCAGTAGGTGCCTTGCTGTTGCCTGGACATTAAAAAACAAAACTCAAAACTGGAAAGGTTGAACACACAAACTTATGCCAGAATTCATAACAAATATAATGCATACTTACGAGTCATCTAAGTCTTCCACAAAAGAGGAATGTACAGCTAGGATAAATGTTGCAACTGTCCAGGATAAGGGAGGAACAAGAAAGAAAAAGAAAAAAGATATCCTGGTCTATAATATAAAACAAAGCATACAGTGCTTGTTCATCTCTTATCTGATGTCTTTATCTGATAAACTTGGAACCCCCCCCCCCCGAATTAGTTTCCACATAGTATATGCTAAGTAAATGCTCTCTCCAGCTCAGTGGCTTCTAATGCACCTCAAAATAAATTTCATGTTTCTACACTGCAGAAGCCCGATCTGGATAGCCCAGGTTACCTGATCGCGTTAAATTTCAAAAGCAGCATCAGCTGTGGTTAGTATTCATATGGGAGATCACCAAAGGCCAAGGTTGTGATGCAGGGTTGCAACACAGAGTCAGAGAATGGCAAGACACCACTGAATGTCTCTTGCCATGAAAACTCTAGAGGGTCACCATCAGTCAGCTGTAACTTTAGGACATTATTGCTCTCTTGACACATCAGACTATTGCAGCCTTTTTCAAACTTTTGACCACGGAGGAGCCCTTAAAATAATCTTGCACGCTTTGGGGAACCCCAGAAATTACTTCATCTGGCCACTCCTCCCTGTCACGCCCCCACACCTCTGGAAGTGACATGTAACCAGAAGTTGTATCACCACCCACTTTAACAGACAGACAGGGCAAGCAGGGAGACGGACAGGAAGCAGTTTAAGGTGTGAGTAGGCATGCAGCCCTCCACCTCCCAGGCACAGAATCCACAAGAGAACTAATGCTTGGGTGAGGGGAGGGCAATAGCCAAGTCCATTAAGGCGGGAGGGGAACTGCTGCAGATCCTCTCTGAAGCTGACACAAACCCCTAGTTGGGAATCCGAGCTCTACTGGAAGAACTTGGTCTTTTCTTCAACTCATTGTTAAGCTCACTTCCTGCAGCCCTAGTCCACACAATCAATTATTTCCCCCTCTGTTTCTTCAGGCATCTAAGATGTGTCCCCCAAAATAATCTTTTGGAAAATGACTTTTACTATGAGTGTTAAAAAATATTTTCACTGACTGAAGGAAATTTGTATTTTCTTTGGCACTGCTTTTTCCTCTTATATAAGGCAAGCAGGACTTCAGCAGTTGTATAGACTTCCATACCATCCCCAAGCAGAAGCAAATACAGACATTCATTTCTGGCACAAATCCTTTTTATTATATAATAATGTAATTGTTTGGAGTTTAAAATTGAAAATTGTTGTATCATGAAGGGTACAAGAGGTACATTTTCCATATTCCAGTCTTCTGGAATGTTGTAGGAATAATATAGCATCATTTATCCTTAAGAGCCGATTTTTTAAACAGTTGCAGGGGTTTGTATGCGTTGGTATTGAATTTATTAAGTAGGGTGAGAATGGCATTTGCACATAACTGGACAGATGAATGTTAACAAAACTGGGGGATATCATAAAACATGGTAAAGAAAAGCAAACGGTGCCCTATGCTTGTTACATTAAAAAGGCTTTGACTAATAACGATAGTTATTATTTGCACTTTAGATATTGTGTGCCTTCTCTCCAGAACTTAAATTGTTATATGTGTTTATGCACTATTGCTTGTTAAAACTCTGTCCCCCTAAGCTTTCAAAAAATTAAAATACAGTCTCTACTTTACTTACCCATATTGCAGATTGGGTGATAGGGAGACCACTATTCACACATTGTACAGGCAGAAATAGTAACAAGGCTAATAAATAATGCCTTAATGACAATTCGAATGGGTTCCTGCTGGAAATGTGGTTTGCAGATCTGCCCTACTATTACATCCAGAGGAAACTGTGTAGGAGGAGCTTATAATATATAGCCTAATCCCAGGTTGCACATGGCACAAACCCCCAGTTTAATAACCTCCAAGCTGCTCTCCTGCAAGGGCATTGTCAACAGGAAAATATTTTTAAAAAATGAGTACCCCCCCCCACAAAAAAAATGATGGCCAAGAACCACCGGTTCATACCCAATGCTCAGTTGAAAGTGGCATTTATAGGTTGGGCACGACTTCGCAACTAACAACCACCACAGTACCCCTCGAGGACACTTGGACGCCCTCCTCAGTCTCACCGGTGGAGGATGCGCGACTGGGGGGGGGGGGGGCACTGACTAAGAAGGGCTTCGCCACGCTGCCCCTCGCACCGGCTCTCTTGCGAACGCGCTGCCACCGCAGGCGGACAAGCCCAAGGGGCCAGTTCTCAGGAAGGCGCCTCCGAAGCGACACGCCTCCAAAGACTCCCCCCCCCCCTCGGTGGTCAAGTCGGAAACCAAGCGGCTTCCGCCCACCTCGACCGCCCGCTAACCCAGCCCCCCCCCCCCCCCCGCGGCCGCTCCCATCCCGCCCCCTCTCCGCCCATACCAGTCGCCCATAGAAGGCTGCGCCGCTCTCTTTTCGTGGCTACCATACTGACGGGAACCGGCGCCGCCAGCCAGCGACCCTCCGGAAGGGGAAACAGCGCTGTAGTCCCGCCCACTCCCCCGAGCAGCGCAGGCGCTCCGGCCGGTGAAGACCAAAAGGAAGGAGGGTTGCTAAGCGACAGAGTCGCTGCCTGGCTCTCTCCTGGGGGCGAGCGGGGCTCCCCACTCGGGCGGCCAGCAGGGTGGGAACTTCTTTCGAGGTTGGGGAGGCCCTGGCGGTGGAGACCCCTGGGACCATTTGCCTCCCGCGGGTGGGCGGGGAGCAGCTGGGCGCCTTTGCTGCCTACTGGCTGCAAAGTCAGCCGTAAAAAAGCTTCCTCTCCTTGCTCGTGGGGAAGTTGCTGAGGCGGCAGTGTCGTCAGAGGGCCTGGGTGAAGTCAGTGAGCGGCGCTTTGGGGAAAGCATGGGTGGTGGGAGTGGACTGGAAACGCGTTTTCAACATTTCCCCCTTTTCCTTAAAAGGAAGACTAGAGTGGGATAAAGTGGACAACGTGCATAGGGTCAGAAGAAGAAGAGTATACATTTATACCCCACTTTTCTCTAACTTGGAGTCTCAGCGGCTTCCCTTTCAATCTTCCCTTTCCGCAACAACAGCTACCCTGTGAGGTAGGTGGGGCTGGGAGAGATCTGAGAGAGCTGCCACTGGCCCAAGGTCACCCAGCAGCCTTCATGTGGAGAAATGGGGAATGAAACGCATTTCTCCAGATTAGAGTCTGCAGCTCTTGACTGCTACACCATGCATGATTTTTTTCATTAAAGACAACTACTTAGAAGTCAAACTGCTTATCTTCAGTACATTTGTTTTAGTTTTTGTACAAAGATAAGAGAGAAAAAATTGTGCATGAAATGGCATTTAAAACCCCAATTTTCATAATCTTTCCCTTTTGTGAGTGCATATACAGACAGCATCAGTCAAATAAAGTTTAATTTCATACATGTGATGAAATTAGCTACAGCCCAGGCAGACTTATTATATTTTTCCAAGCAGCTTGATTTGGTGTGCATCTGCCTTCCTCTTCCACTTTATCCTCACAACAAATGTTCAAGAAACACACTGGGGTTCAGAATGTCTGCTTAAATACCACGATTTGTATCTTGAGGGTAAGGGCAGGCACTTAACCCCTAAAACAATAAACTTTAGGTGTCTGTGTATGATAAAAAAAATAGAATGTAATGGATGTGTCTGCTTTGAGAACTCTACAGGTTTCCCAAAGTAGGAACAATACCTATGATTTCACTGGGTGAATTCTTAATGAATTTCCCAAGAAATGATACAAGGTCATGATTTCATTACCTGGATGTGACTGATAGGTGAAATGATTTCTTGATGATCCCTATATTGTGGGACAGAATGCTGACTAGGTGTACCAGGCTGTTAGTGATTTGCCTACTTGAATTGTCAGGTAAAAGGGAAGGTAAACACATTTAAGGGTGATACAATTAGTAACACATATAGGAGCCTTGTGGTCTGCAATTAACAGCCCCTGCAGGCTCACAGTGATCTGATTCAGAGTCCAGGCAGCTCCTGGAAGCATAGCAATGGACTGGCATGTACAGTTTTATTTCTGCTTGGGAGCAGACTGCAATTTGGTCATTTTGGATGAAATTGACATCCAGTTGTACATTTCAACTGGACACTATGATTGCAGAGCAAGGTAAAGGCAATTTGTAGGTGATTTTGGAGAAGGATGTTTGCAGTCAAACTTTCCCTCCAAGTGAGAGGGGTCTGGCCACTAATGTGGACTGGATACCATGTGTCAAGGAAAGATGTATTAATATGTGATGATTGACTCACTTGTTTGAGCTACTTGGTTTAGTTGAACTAGTTTAGTTGTTAAGGCACATCGGATATAAACTTTGGTTGACAGTATTTTTTCTCAGAAATATTGCAAATGTAAATAGCAGCATAATAGGCATGAAACTCATTAGGGGACCTTTTCTATCACATCATACTCAGGAAATTTTTCTGTTAAATGTCTGTACAAAATGCTTGTAAAAATGTTTTTCAGAGACTCAAGGCCAATAAAGATCAATAGTAATTTATACTTCGAGTTTCACTGCTTTGCTTCTTGATTCATAATGTTAGAAGGACATCTTGTGGTAATAATTGGGTATATTTTCCCTTCCAAACCCACATGCTCCAACCCCCCCCCCCCCCAGCATTGCCTTGCTATTATTTTGTCATCAGTCCCACTGACAGTAGACCTTTTTGATGTCTGAATTTTTGCACTGGGAATGGTTTCACTAATGGTTGCACTTTCTTTAGACAAGGAAGATACAATGAACAAGAAGCATCAACCAGAACAGTAGCACAAAAATCATCCACTTCACAGAAACTATGTTTGTAACAACAGTGGAAAAAACGAGAACTAACTCCAAGGAGGTTTCCTATCCTGTTGCCAATCCTGGTTACTTCTGAAATCTGACAGGACTGGCCTGTGCCATGCAGCTTTCCCTCCCACCATCACTTTGATAACTTGCTTTGGCCATGTACCAAGGCTTAATCACAAATATTGTAACTCCATCAATGGGCATGCCCAGAAGCAGAATATCGGGGTGATTCAATAGCTTGGTGTTTAGGCAGGGTTGCTAAACTTTAGGTGGGGGCTGGAGTTTTTCTAGGCAATAGACAACAGTTTCCCTGGAGAAAATGGAAGCTTTAGAAGGTGGGCTCCATGGCATCACATCCCTGCTGAGCTTCCTCCTCTGACCAAACTCCACCCTTGCTAGGATCTGACCCAAATCTCCAGGAATGTCCCAAGCCTCAGTTGGCAGCCCTATGTCTATACAGACTTTCATCCTCCCTTTTGGGGCTGCAGTGCTGCTTGGCCAGGAAACTGAATGATCTGGTCGGGCAGAGTGCCTTACCTTCAATGTTTTAGCCTGCCTTTTTCAGGGCAGAATACATAGCATTCCCCTCTCCTCCACCTTATCCTTCCCTGTGTGATAAGCTAGGCCAGAGTGGTGACATCAGCCTGTGTGTTTTATGGTTGAACTGGAGTTTTGCATTTGGCTGTCCTCAATCCTAGGCCAACACTCTGATTACTAGTCACACTGAGTTTTCTGCAATCAGGTATTAATGCAAAGGTAAATTTTTCCCCAGAAGTTCAAGGGTTTTTTTCCCCAATAGAAGATAGGGGAATAATCTTTTATCTCTGTATGCTTTTGCAATGAATTTCCAGAAGTTTTAAAAGCATATAAAAGATTATTTCCAAATTCTATATTCTAAAAGAACTGTTAACTGGAATCACCTTTCACTTAAACATAATGTGGGGGCACAGGGAAAGCTTTCTTCTAAAACAGTGAAATTCTGGGCTTATTAACTTGAGGGGGGAGTCTTGTGGCACTTCGAAGAGTGACAGATTTATTGTAGCATAATCTTTATTAGGGTTGAGTCTCCGTTCATCAGATGCTTGAAGTGAAACCTCAGTACACATTCCAGGGGAAGGGAGGGAATTGTGGTCTAAACAAAGGTGTTTAATTTGTGGTATTTCTGCTTTTCTTATAAATGCCCTAGCGTATATTCACATCTTGATGCATCTCTTCATGCAGCTGATGAACTGGGCTCAAACACACACACAACAATACATTCATTAACCACTTGTCCCAAGACACCTTTTGTTGTCGTTACAGTATGCTAACACTACTTTTCTACTGGAAGTGAATTCCACGGACCACGAGAAGATATTTCCAAAGTTTGATTTTGACTTCAATCCCATTCTTATATCCTCAGTTTTATACCCCAAATTGGCAATGTTACCTTAGTTCTTCTATAAACTATCTTTGAAGTAAATGCACTTAGGATTTCTGTGTGAAGAGACTGTAAAGCAGATTATATTTTAAAGCTGTTTGCAAAGCCTATTTCCAGCTTTTGAAGTGTGCTACATTCTGCATACTGTCAAGTCATTCCCATTACAGGAAAAGTAATCCCTGAGATGTGTTTAAAGATGTATTGAAGTGATATATGAACTGCTAACAATTGCGGCACTTCAGCTGCCTGGGTGCGCTAATGACTGAATCTCCATTCAACAGAACAGTTACAAATGGACTATACCACTAAGCTGAAAAACATCCAAAGAGATGTGCTAGAGAAACGTATAGGTTTTTTCTTAAGACGGTTTTAGGGAGTAAGTTCAATTTATGTACAACTTGATTGTGTTGTAATTTTCACAGCTGTGATGATTGCAAGCAAACTTCCCAAACATTTTGGCTGTCGAAGTCACATCAAACTCACTGCAATGCATAAAAATGTATTTTTTTTTAAAAAATGGTTCTACATCTTGATTATAATATGCAGCTATATGAAACAGCATCCGGTAGTGCAAATCAATAGAAGTATAAAGGATTTTAATGCAAATTAAATGGGCCTAGTCCATCCTTTAATGCCTTCTCTTGGTTGCAGTCTCTTTATAACAGCTTTAGTCAAGCCTTTCCGTGGTTTTCATAATGTTCATGTTGAAGACTTTTTGATGACTGGGAGTTTTTATATCAGTAAACTGTTCCTAGGTTCCCCCTGCACCCACATATATAACCACTCTTCTTTTTATATAAACATCATTACCACTACTGCAGCGGGTTACAACAGCTGTTGCAACCACCATAATAGCATTGGCACACCTGCTATTTAGTAGCACTGGCAACTGTTCAATACATGTTACTAAATTATTATTATTAGCCGGCATACTAGCATTTAGGACTAAACTGGGCAGCAAATCAGGGAGTCTCTAAATACATATAAACTGGGCGGAACCTCCCTTAGAATGATGGTTGCCGTAGATGACAGTGCTGTCAAAAGGGCAACTGAGGTGTGGAATGCTTGCTCCCACTGTGACATGAATTGCTAGCAAGCCGGCATTCAGTTTGCTACAAAAATGAAACTCAGGTCTGCATGAACTTATCTGCAGTCTGTGCTCATGAGAAAGTATTTGTATAATAGTTTTGGAACTGCCATGCCAAAAGGCTGTCGTGGATCATGTATCCCTATTAAATTTGGTGAGTCTACCTGAGTGCACTTTAAATGGTGTGATCCTATGCAGAATTGGGAATGCTCAGTAGGTAACACACAGTCTATATCTTAGGCTTTCTCAATCACAGTTTTCTGAAATCCTGGGGTTTGATAGCTCTGGAAGGGTTTCCTGTATGGGTGAGAGTTAATTTTTAGTGTATTTTTAAATTGTTAAACATTTATCGAGTGATATGACCCTATATGGTCATGTTGACCTGCGGCCCCCCCATTCCCATTGATGGGCCTGGAGGAGGTGGCAAGGGGAGGGGTTCCAGGTGGGCATGTACACAGCTATGCTTCCCAACCATCTTCTGCACGATCATGCCACTACTGCGGTTTCTCGAAGCCTGAAGAATCTTTCAGGAGTTTCTCATGGCAAAAATGTTGAGAAAGGCTGCTATATCTGGTCATACCAAATTTGTGTAAAGTGAGATACTGGAGATTTAGAGTGCATCATAACGGGGTGGAAGGAGATCACTGAACTCTTTCCCTATATATACTCCCTCACCCTCAAATTACTTCCCAGGGTGTTTTTCCCCCTTCCATCAGTATTTATTATGATTCTTAGAACCACAAAGAGAGAGTAAAGAAGGTGTTACAGCAAGTGGGACAATACAAACTGGAATGATTTCTGCTCCCCCTACTTTCTTATCCTTAATCCTAAAAGCTGATCATCTAGTTCTGAGACAGATTACAGGAGGCTAAATCTCTAGTTTAAGTTCACCTGCATTTGGTTTGTTGTTGCAAGACAATGTTACATCAGACAGCATGTTGCAGTATCCCTTTTGGAAGCTGACAGCCACTTTGAAGCTAAAATGCAACATGCTTTAACTTTCTAGAATCCCACGGACTTTTCAGAACTTGTGAGGTGACCAGATTTTAACATTGGTAAAGCGGGACACCATTGACCAGGGGAGGGGGGGGGTTCTTGATTAAAACTTTGGTCTATATGGAGCAACAAAAAGTGTCATAGATCACATAGAATGCAAAAATAGTATTGCAATATTTTTTTTTCATTTCAACATTACTACAATTTGCCAGGTACCCCCAGATGTCCCTCCGAAAGTGGGACAATCTGGTCACCTTCTGGCGTGAAAGCTATATGGCAAAAAATGTTCTGTTGCCTTGTGAACAAGATGGTCAATTTCTTGAGATTTTAAAGACAAAATTTGTTTAGTACATAGATTGTTCAAGCTGCCTATAAGCATATCAGCACCCCACTGTTAGCAGAACCAGGGGTATCGTAAAATGTTACTCTCTTGGAACAACTAAAAACAGCCAAATGAAAGTGCCATCTGTACATCTCTTTAATGCCTTGAAGAGGAATCTGTATCAGAACAGGTGCAGTTTATTAAACAATGTACCTATGAGTCATAGTGAAATGGTAGGTGTAACTAATTACATAATGAGTGTGATCTGCAATGAGTTGATCTACTGTTTTATAAACATAGTGGATATCTTTTATATATATATATATAATTTTTATTTTTATATAGAAAGAACAAGGAAAAATATCTGATTACAATATCATCCCTCCTAGATCTAGAACAGAAACAATAATTTATTCTGACTGTGAGCTTCAAATACTTATGTTAGATTCTGATTTTGGTAATAGATAATATGATTTCTGTCTTCCCAACTAGGGTTGGGCATGAACCCACTCACTAACTAAAATTCATGAGAAATTTTAGGTTTATGAAGCAAAGTTCATGGCGAGTCATCTGGTGGAGGTTCAAGCTGGTATATGAATGGATACATCCCCAAACAGAATGTCTCCACTTCACCAAAGCAACAACTTGGAAGGCATGTAGAAGAAAATTTAGGGGAGGTCCCCAATGACTTTGATGTCTCTAACTTGCACAAGATATACACTCTTTTATTCAATTAGTTATTCATTCTCTAAACTCCTGAACCCCTCTTTAAAATTGTCAGTCCATCTTGGATTATCTCAATAACTGGCTGCATTGTTCTGTTCTTGCTCAACAGCAGTTTCCTTTTCAGAGCTCCTCTGATCAATAAATCTTGAGCAATAACTAAGTTAGTATTCAATTAGTTTTTAAAGGAAAATATGATAGGAATTTAACAACTGATAAGGTTATGTTTGGATCAGAGTCTAGCATCAGACTGGGAAAAACATTCCTTTGAGATTTAGTGAACAATAAATGCCCTAGCATAAAGAAAAGTTAAATGTCTTGTATAGGATTGCCAGGTAGTAAATGTTAAATAATCCTGATTACCATATTATACCATATTAATCAAGCTTTGTGAGATGATACTTGACAACATTGAGGATATCTCCCTTATCAGCTGGGGAATTTCTTCTAACATAGGGCCCAGCTGCTATAATCTAGTGACAATGGTCTTCAGCCATACTAATAAGCATCTTGTTTGAAAGAAAATATCAATCCATTTGCTTTTAGTTTACAGCAAAGATAGTCTTTATTCTAAGCTTAAAAACACTAAGCCATGTTCTAGCATCCAACAATTATGACCTAGTAGGTCTGAGAGACACATCTGAAACACACCGAGGGATGTCCATTATTCTATGCAAAACCTGACAAAATGGATTAGCAATAGATTCTGAGATTACCAAAATCCAGATGTGAAATTATTTTTGAACACCTGAATTGTACCTGGGATATATATTCCTCCTCTAGAGAGGAAAAGAAGTTTATAGCAGTATGGTGAGCAATAAGATATTGGGACTGAAAAATATAGCCTGAAGGTTGTTTGGCATTGTTAATTCAGTACAGATGGCTATTCTACAAAGAGCTGTAAGGTTGGGTTGTGTCCCTTGGCCTGCTCTCTCATTCTTAACCTTGACATATTGGAGGTAATACCAGTACAAGAAACCTATACACATGGGATATGGTTACAGAATCAATGTTTGGAGCCTATGTGTCTGGACTACTACACATGTATTTCCTCCAGCACATGGAAGCTGAGGGAAGAATGATTATGATAGCCTGATCAGAATGCTATCACACAGACATGTGTTTGTTGCATAGCATTCTGGACAGCATCTATGCCATTAGTGAAAACTGACCATGTCCTGTATATATGTAAGTACATTCTTCTCTATTTGCCCATGAGCCAGAAAGGGCCCAGCTCCCTAGATCATTCTGCTAGTAATTGTGGCATAGTGCAAGAGAACCTGCATTGTATGATTTTGTTCTTATAATCAAGCGCATACAATGGTTGATCTCTAGATAATGCAGTGCACAATCAAATTCCCAAGAGGAATCACAATAATTTAAGCCAGAGCTATTTATTAAGTATATTTTTATCATAGCTTTCTTCAAAGAGCTCAAGGTAACACACATGACTCTTCCTCATACATTTTCCCCCTCACAACATTCCTGTGAGATAAGTTAGGCTGAGAACAAGAGAGAGACTGGCCTAAAGTCACATAGCAAACTTTCCGTTGCAATAAGGCTATCTGAACCTTGGGCGGGGGAGAGAATGATGGAATAATTTTAATTGATTAGAAGTCCTGGGTGTAAGCTGCACGGAGCTTTTATTCCAATCCCAGGTTGATTCAGTCCCTGCCATCTCCACTGAATGCGATTTCCATTTTGATTTTGTCTGATTTAAATTTTCCCTCTGCAATTAGCATGATTGATCCGGAGTGACCCTACCTTAATCCTGGAATATTTTAGAGTGCTTTTAACCCTCAATATTTTAAGAATTGGATTGAGAAACTATGAGAAACTTCAGCTGCTGAGCATTTGAAGCAGTCTCCGTGGTAGAGAAGCCCTGATTGGCCAAGGCTGCCAAGCTTTTATTAAAGAGGAAGCCCCAGTTTTTTCTCAGTAGAATCCTTAACTTTTATCGGTAGAAGTTTGCCGCCTAGTTTCCACCCCTCCTCTGCTGTGTCCAATCCCTCCCCTCATTCAAGAAAAAAAAAAAAGAGGCTCCTGCTGTGCTTGGCTCCCCCTCCCCTTTTGAGCCTCCCTAAGCATGTGCAGAACACTTTTCTATTTCAATGGGAAGGAAGGGGAGAGAGAGGAAGACCCGAGTTCAAATCGATCTGGATTCTGCAGGATCCACAATGGAATAAACAAAGTAAGTGCAGATTCAGCCCTAGTCTACAGATGGTGGCTGGAGATCTTTGGCAATTATAACAATAGAATTCAGAAATTGTTTCCCTGGGAAAAATGGCTGCTTTCAATGATGGTCACTCTGGCGTTGTACCCCTTCCCTCCTTTTATGAAACCCCACCTTCCCCAGGTTCTCCTGGAAATTCCCAGCCCAAAGTTGGTGGTCCTATTTATTGAGGCAAATGATGCAAAACATTTTGCAAGCCTTCAAGTTCTAAAGAACCCATCTCATCAAGTAGATGTTGTAATTTTTTTAAAGGGAGGGGGAAAGCAAATGTTTCAGATCCAAGAGTTAAGACTATCTCATGCCCAACTTTGATGCTAAATGTTGGGAGGCTCATGGTTTGATTATTGTAGGTGTCAGATTGCAGGACGTGAATCCTGGGAAGAAGGAACAAATATCGGAGGGTCATATTTGACAAAAGAATCCAGCAAGGTCCAAATGGCGCCTGACTGAACCTCGGTCTCCTGAATCCTACGCTAATCATTGTGACACACTGGCACTACAAGGTTCAATCACTCAAAAACATGTTTCTGCTTTGTTTTCTTTTGCTCATGGCATTACTTGATTATGATAAGACTAGTAAAAAAGCCCATTGTATGAAGAAGACAATGGGCGCTAGCAGGTGGGGACCAGAGCGAGCGGCAGGCGAGGGACAGAGCGAGGGACAGGCTACCTGAAAGAGGAGGCGGGCGGCGGCTCCTCGGCGTCTCGTAGTTTTTGCCGAGGAGCACCAGGTGTGGTGCGCTGGGCTGCGGCGGCTCCTCTGCATTTTTTTGTTCTTCTGCGGCTTTCCCGGCGGCTCCATTGTGTTCTGGGGCCATGAGGGCAGGGAGCCACCAGCAGCAGCGCTGTGGGCGGCTGCCGGGGCTCCCAGGGCGCCGGCTTGAAGCGGCGACAGGCTCCTCCAGGGTTTTTTTTTTTCTGCTGCCTCTCGTGGGCGCGCCGGCTTGGAGCTGCGAAAGGCTCCTACAGGGTTAATTTTTTTCTGCTGCTTGGAGCTGGGAAAGGCTCCTACAGGGTTTTTTTTCCTGCTGCTTGGAGCTGTGAAAGGCTCCTACAGGGTTTTTTTTTTCTGCTGCCTCTCGTGGGCGTGCCGGCTTGGAGCTCCTACAGGGTTTTTTTTTTCTGCTGCTTGGAGCTGGGAAAGGCTCCTACAGGGTTTTGTTTTCTGCTGCTTGGAGCTGGGAAAGGCTCCTACAGGGTTTTTTTTTTCTGCTGCCTCTCGTGGGCGTGCCGGCTTGGAGCTCCTACAGGGTTTTTTTTTTCTGCTGCTTGGAGCTGGGAAAGGCTCCTACAGGGTTTTGTTTTCTGCTGCTTGGAGCTGGGAAAGGCTCCTACAGGGTTTTTTTTTTCTGCTGCCTCTCGTGGGCGTGCTGGCTTGGAGCTCCTACTGGGTTTTTTTTTTTCTGCTGCTTGGAGCTGGGAAAGGCTCCTTCAGGGTTTTGTTTTCTGCTGCTTGGAGCTGGGAAAGGCTCCTTCAGGGTTTTGTTTTCTGCTGCTTGGAGCTGGGAAAGGCTCCTACAGGGTTTTTTTTTCTGCTGCTTGGAGCTGTGAAAGGCTCCTACAGGGTTTTTTTTTTCTGCTAGCTCTCGTGGGCGTGCCGGCTTGGAGCTCCTACAGGGGTTTTTTTTTCTGCTGCTTGGAGCTGGGAAAGGCTCCTTCAGGGTTTTGTTTTCTGCTGCTTGGATCTGCGAAAGGCTCCTACAGGGTTTTTTTTTCTGCTGCTTGGAGCTGCGAAAGGCTCCTGCAGGGTTTTTTTTTCTGCTGCGTGGAGCTGCGAAAGGCTCCTACAGGGGTTTTTTTTTCTGCTGCTTGGAGCTGCGAAAGGCTCCTACAGGGTTAATTTTTTTATGCTGCCTCTCGTCGGCGCGCCGGCTTGGAGCTCCTACAGGGTTTTTTTTTTCTGCTGCCTCTCGTCGCGCTAGCGGCGAAAGGCTCCTCCGGGGGTGTTTCTTTTTTCTCTGCAGCTTCTCGGCGGCTGGAGTCTTGTGTTGTGTTTGCGGCGGGGGCTTCCTTGGGGCCGGCCTGACGCGGTGAGAGACGCTTCGCGCCTCTCACCGCGTCAGGCCGGGAGCAACTGCGAGCCGCGCTGAGCGCGGCTCGCAGTTGCTGGGGCTGGGAATCGGAGGGACCAATCGGCAGGCGCTTCGCGCCTGCCGTTTGGTCCCTCCGGTTGTCTGT
Organism: Paroedura picta; assembly: GCF_049243985.1. Lineage (NCBI taxonomy): Eukaryota > Metazoa > Chordata > Lepidosauria > Squamata > Gekkonidae > Paroedura > Paroedura picta. The sequence continues at coordinate 54,158,268 of NC_135377.1, forward strand.
CATGAGGAAGGGTCCAATCCGGACCCTTCCTCATCCCGGACACATCCCGCCCCAGAACCCCTTACTGTTTTATTTAGTCCGTGGCGCCCGCGGCGCCACGGGCGGTGTACAGATTGTAGGTGTGCAAATTTTGAATTGGTATTATTTATTTTGTTAGCTATATACCGCCCTCCCTTTCGGCTCAGGGCAGTTTACATTGGAACTTTCATAATACAATGCAATACAGTAACCGTCTTGACTTAACTATAGGAACTTGTATCAAGTAATGCAATTTGTAAATTAATATTCCACAGTTGGCAACTCAGCTTTCAGCACTGTGATTTTTTCTTCTGTTAGTGCAGTGAATGATGGGAGGGGCCACTGGACTTTGGATGGGGGCTGGCGGCTTATTCATTTGTCCTGATCAAAGGCCTGAGTGTGCAATTGGCAGTTGTGCTCCACCCAGGTCAGGCAGTCACTCTTCCACACTTGACCCTTTCCTACCAAACCATGGGGCCTCCGTCTTTGAAGGATTAAGCTTCAGATGGTTTTTCTTGAGCCAGCCCATCACTGCTTCCAGACATCTGGCTAATGCATCTGGGAGTGAGTTAGGGTTGTCATCAGCATACCAATGGCATCCCAGTCCAAACCTCTTTATCAGCTGGGCAAGAGGGTACATAAAGACTCCCTACGGCCCCCCGCGTTGGAGTACACAACAACACGACTAGTTCCCTCCTATTGCTACCCTCGATCCATGAGGACACCATATGATTCTAATTACTAAATTACTGCTAAATAAGCCTTTATGATGCAAAATTAGATGTTACATTAATCTTTCCAGCTGGGTACTTGAATTGTATGCTGTAAAAGATTAGTGCTACAAGCAAGATGACTTGTAAGACTGAACTTTAAGAAAGGTCATTTCATTTCATCATGAATAAAAAAAAATCATTCATGCAGTACTTACATGTAAGCATTGTACTTTAGTAGCTGCTAACTAGGGAAAGATGTCATGATTTGGGGTGGTTTTTAAAAGATATATATACATGTGACTTTTCGGGATATCTACCTACTTCATATGACAAAATATTCAGGACAGACAATCCAGCACAAATATATTTAAATGTGGATGATTTATTAGGGAAACAAATGTATGTTTCAGTCTTTGTCTTTTAGATTTGTGACTTAATTTTAACCATATGGTACCCATTGTGGGCCCAGGAACATAGAGGGAAGTGGAGGCAAGACGTCAAATGCAGACCAATTTACTTTTGGAAGGAAAAAGTCCCTGCTTTATTAATCACATCACAAGGAGCATTGACGCAGCATGGGGACAGATCCTTTATCAAGTAACTTGCTTGCTATTTGACAACTCTCCTAACCCGCCCAGAGAGTGAACACAGAGAGTAGCATGCCCTTGTGGGAACCACATGGGTGCTGGCCACTATGTGGATCCTTTGCCAGGTGGGGGAGATGCCCCACTGATGGCCCCTGAGCAGGACATAGCTCTAAATTGGATCTCCCCCAGGGCCCCTTAAGGAGGTCTCCATGATATGGGATGCAGGCACACAGGGACAGTCTCTTTACTAAACGGATTCATCTCAACGCCCAAACTGGCTGTGACTATAAAGCAGAAAAACCAAGAGACAAGCTCCATAATAACTAAAGCTCAGGGAAGATGGGAAGGAAAACTATGAAGAGCAAACAGGACAAGTTCCCTGCAGCGGTTAAGGGGAGCGGGATACCTGGCCCCCAGGGCAGCCCACCATTCCCCCAGACCCCGTTCATCCTTGCTGTGGCAGGATTGAACCCCCATGCTGAGCTGATTTTCCAGAGGCCACATAGCACCCATCATTCTTTCCCCAGGCCTGGAGCCCACAAAGACATTAGCAGGGTGAATTATTTTAACCCTGCATCTCTTAAATGTGTCCTTTAAATATAAGAAATGGTACAAACAAAATCATTACATGTGGAAACAAATACGCAACCATTTGCTGATTTCTGCAGTTATTAAGAGAGGTCTGACCTAGCTTAATCCTCTGAGGCAAATGAAATACTTCTTCCTTGTCTTTAGTAATTTTTGATCATCTTGAGCTGGTTATTAGGGATTCGGGGGGGGGGGGCTTCCCCCTACTTCCTGTTAATGCTCCCAGTGAGAGTCTGCTAATACGAACTGTCCTGTTAAAAATCTATCTGGCATCTAGCCATCGGTGAAATGTACCAGAACAGAAGGAAATCCATCCTGCTGCAGGGAAGAGATGAGCAGTCCTACTGATGCTGTTGTAGAAAAACTTCTCTAGCAAACAGTGCCATTCGGACTATCAACATTATATTCTAATCAGCTGGTTGATGAGTGATTCTTTCTAAAGTCAAGAAGTCCCAGTTGACATTTTTGGCAAACGTGTCTTTGTAGAATTTAGTGTAAAGCTATTCAAGTTTTGAGAAGAATTATTGAATAAGGCCTCTTAGGTATAAATTGTCTTTGTTCCTTCAGTGCCTTTTCTTGTACTATAAGATTGCAAGGTACAAAGTTTTCATTTTGTAGAACATACCATTTGCCTATTGTGCAACTGTCACTATTTTTGCATGCCATTTTATCTGATAGCTATTTCTTTCTAAATAGTTTTCACAGTCCTAGTTGCAGTATGTGACTGTGCAAGCCAAAATGAATGAAGAGCCAATTACCTTGTATCTTCGCACAATATACAGGTTGAAAACATAAACACCATGGAGAGTTCGACATAAATAAAATAAAATGAACTCTCTTCTTCAGTTCTATACTGTAAGCTGTTAGAGCAAAAATAAAACATACTTTTCCAAATTATATGATGGTTTTGTTTTGAAAAGGTTACCTTTAAAAAAAAAAAAGGCCCCATCCTACACATAGCATGGGACTGGGGAGGGGGGGGAGGTAGAAAAGCCTTGCTGGTACTGGGGACGAGAAGCAGCTTACGTGTATTTTTGTATATGTATATCAATCTATTGGCTTGATGCCTTGTTACTAAACAAAATGTGATGTGGTATTAGTTTTGGTAAAACCTGTCCAATGGGAATCTTATTTCCATTTAGTGTGGAGGGGCTTTAGCTGCTGGAAATAAGCCTGCTGGCCAGCCCCCAAAGCTGTGCAGATGAGAAAAAGATGCAGGCAATTCTCTTGTTTACACTTGTGTCTGTAACACAGCGAAGGAAGAGCTGCTCCACTAACCCACCGGGTAAGGGTCTTCTTGTGCGTATGTGTTGCCTGTGCAGTTTCTAAATGTTTTAAGAAATGTTATTATTGATTGGTTGCATGTAGGATGGGGGGGGAGGCTGCGTTGCAAGGTAACAGAAGTCTGACAGAGAACATTTTGACTGTATTTTTAATTCTATTTCCTGTCCCATCCATTTCATATTTATTCTTCTGGTATTATACTACATGTCAATTTCTTCAGCATTTCTTTGGTGTACTTAACAAACTTGCATTCTTTTAAATGCCTTTAGTATTAAATCCAGGCTTTTTCCCCTAAAAGTCTTCTGCTTTTGAAAATATATTTTAAAAACTGAAGGTTTCTCTCTTACTTAGGAAAAGATTTTAGCACATAAACTACTTTCACACCTCTTTGAGTGATTTTTTTTATATCTTGAGCTGTAGAGAGCCGTGTACAACTGTTGGAGCAAACAGCGAGGTTAAGTTTATGGTGTGAAATGTGAAGTAAGTAATAGTTATAACCTGACTTCCTTTAAATAGAATTACTGTCAGTCAGGGCTCTGACCTAAATAGTAAAAGAAATACAGCCTGTGTGCGTGTTTTTCTATGTGAGCTTCCTCTACAGCCTGTTTCAGATTTCCAAGATGCACAGACCAAACTACCTTCACTAGAATATGACTTAAATGAGTAGAAGAATGATTTTGGGTTGTATTGAGAATAAAAAGCATTGGCCCCAGGGAAATAGCAACTAGAAAAGCTTGGCTCTATTAAGAAGAAGAGTTGGTTCTTATATGTCGCTTTTCTCTATCCAAAGGAGTCTCAAAGTGGCTTACAGTCACCTTTCCTTTCCTCTCCCCACAGGTGGGTGAGGCTGAGAGAGCCCTGATATCACTGCTCAGTCAGAACAGTTTTATCAGTGCTGTGGCAAGTTCAGGGTCACCCAGCTGGCTGCAGGTGGGGGAGTGCATAATTGAACCCAGCTTGCCAGATTAGAAGTCCACACCCCTAACCACTACACCAAACTGGCTCTTATAGAAGTCTAATAAACATTTGAGACAGTACAAAATTTTCAACAGCCTTTCCCACACTTATAAAAGCGTGACCTGATTATACTATTCAATAGTGTGAAGGATGTTCTTAGACAGGCATGTTTACGGATTCTTCTGTCAGCAGTTTGAAAGCATAGTCTTACATTTTACTTTTGATACAAGCACTTGCTCATAACCCCCCAAATGTCTGCCATGACCATTCCCCAAACCCACCTACCCAGTTTCTACGATATTGGAAGGGAAATATATGTACAAGACACTGCTACAGGCAGTGGCCAATCTGCCTCCCAACAAAGATTTCCCAGACAAAGTGAGTCAATTTAAACATTAAAAAATGAACAGCTACCCAAATACTGAAAAGTTTTCCTCCTCATAAGAACCGTTATAGCTGTCAGCAGTGGCAGGCTGGAGTTAAGCTCATACTAGCTTGCGAGAGATGATGGTTACATTTTTAGGAATTTTGCAAGCCAATTGGAAACTCATCAGGAGTTTTAGGATGCCTCTCAATTGTGATCAGTAGTGCTGAAGCAGGAAGAAATTTCAGTTTCATGAATATAATTCTGATGAATAGTTCAGTAGTAGATCATGCATTGAATTTAATGACAATGAATTCATTGGGAGAGGAGATAGAGGTTAAGATGCAACTCGATTTGTGAAATTGTGGTTCAATTAGAACCATTGGTTGGCTACAGTTACTAGAGTTCAGCAAAAATCAATGAAAGCATACTGAATGAATATGGAATTTTCATTGAAGAATATTGTATATCTATTTTTGGAAATCATGTGCTACACATCCTTTATGTCAGTAAAATGTATAATAAAGTTACATATGTGTGCATGTGTAGGTGTTCTTAAAATCTATAAGTTGTCTGGACCTTTATGGACCTCTCAGAGGATCTGTCTGGAACTGGCAGCCCCTTCACCTTTTAGAACCACCAGCTGCTCTTTTCAAAAACAGAGCTCAGTTTTTTTTTCAGACAAGTCCTCTGAATGATAGGTCTGTGTTTAATTATTATAGAACACATGAGACTTCTCTTTGCTAACACCTGATAGCTGCAAGCCAGAAGCTGACCCACTTCGTGAAGTCACATCTTTGAAGAGAATTTGATGCCGCAAATAATAGCCTGCCCCTAATGGACCATAGGACCATCTTTTGCAAGGTGTCCTTGTGCCAATTATTTTATGGGCATAATTCAAGGAGTTGTTTTAATTTTAAAACCTTGATAAACAACTAGGGGTGAGCCTTACTAACCTTTTCTATATAAGCCAGTCCACCTTCAGAAATCTGGTGGGGGAATCCAGTTAAAGAAGAAGCTGCATATGTGGCAATTAGGAGCAAGGCTTTATTTCTTTTTATATAGCTCCATATAGTGGTTTACTACCAACATTCAGAAATTTGGCTCAAATCTTTCCTGTAATTTATCTTAAACTAATTTTAAACTGAGCTTACTATTAATCTACTGTTGTTGATATCACTTTATTTTAAAAGACATACATTTGCAATGGTAATCATTTATATCACGTTTCAATCTTACTAAATTGCTTAGAATGAACTTTAGAAAATAGCGTCAAAGGGTTTAAAACAAGTCAGTGTGCAACAAACTTTGTCTATAGATGCAGGACTGCCCACTCTTGGTTGAGGAATCCCTGGAGAACGGACCACTTATTAGCCTCCTAGCTGTGAGCTTCCTCCTAAGTAGGGCTAAACAACCAGGGCAGCCATGCCTGGCTTAGAACCATGATTTATGAGTAAATATTGCCAAGGTAGAGGCTTTTCCTGGCCACTCTGAGCCCCAGAGGCCCTGCAGAGGACCATTTCTGGGCTTCCTGCAGCTCCCCCTACATAAGGCACACAGAGGCTCCCCCAGGAGTCAAGTCACCCCCTCCCCAATACCTTCCGAGTCAAAAGAAGGCAGGAGGCTAGGGCAATTTACTGGCAGCAGGGCATGCTCTGAGGCTACCTCCTCTTCCACCCAGCAAACATCTGAAACTGGCAGAAAGTTGGAAGGGGAGAGCTGACTATTTATTAGCCCTTTCTGGCTGAGGGCTGTCTTCTGATTGGGGCTAAACTATCAGGGCAGGCTATTTCTGGCTGAAGGCCATATCCTAATGGGGGAATATTTCCAGGGGAGGGACAATCAAGTAGAGAGTGAGTCATCTGCATGCAATTTGAGCTGATTGGCCCTCATTGGCAGAGTACATTTTGAGCTGATTGGCCCTAATTGGCAGAGTACAATTTGAGCTGATTGGCCCTAATTGGCAGAGTACAATTTGAGCTGATTGGCCCTTGTTGGCAGAGTGCAATTTGAGCTGATTGGCCCTTGTTGGCAGACTGATCTATCGCTATTAGTGGCACACCCCAAGGAAGGGCCAATCAGGTAGCGAGTTACCTGTCCTTTTGGGAAAATATATGGTTTACTGATTGACTATTGATGTCCTTGTCTTAATTTGGGAGCTGACCTCTGACCCCTTCTCCCTTCCTCTTCTCTATCCCAGAATGGTATAGGGGTTAAAAGTGGCCACTTCTAATCTGGCCAGTTGAGTTTGATTTCCTGCTCCTCCACATGCAGGCAGCTGAGTGACCTGGGGCTCATCACCGCCCTGATAGTGCTGTTGTGACCAAGCAGTCCTGTCACAGCTCTCTCAACCTCACTTACCTCACAAGGTGTCTGTTGTGGGGAGAGGAAGGGAAGGTGATCATAATCCACTTTGGGACTCCTTCTGGTAGTAAAAAACAATTCTTCTGCACACAGCCTTCCAAGGTGACATATGTTTCTGCAGGTCTCTCCTGTAGAGACAATGCCCTCATACTCCCACACACTAGATGCCAGACAAGCTGTAATATGGAAAGTACTCTGTCTCCATTCAACTGCAGTTTGCATACTAACAGAATCATCTTGAATAAATGTGAGTTTACTCTTTTTTCTTTTTGTAATATATATCTTGGTCAACTTATTTACTGCACTCAATATCACACTTCTATGACTGATCAAAACTGCTTTATCTACCAAATATTATAATACACAGCAGGGTATAATGCCACAGAGTCCACCATCCAAAGCAGCTATTTTCTCCAGGGGAAATGAGCTCCGTGGCTGGGATATCTCCAGGCTCCACCAGGAGTTAGGCAACCTTATGTGACTGGCACAAAGACAGTTTATCTGTTCACAGGCTCTTTACTGCCTCACTTCTCCCCTCAAGGACAGAATATCAAAAGTTCCTTGGTTTGAGGAACCCCCAATCAAATCCCAGTTTGTTTTGACATCTGACTGTAGGTGCTTGGGCAAAGTAGACCTCTCCCCCCCCCCAAAAAAATAAAGACATTCCAAATCAAAATCTACTTGGTGTTTTAGTGTCTAAGAGGAGATTGAATGGGAAATGCAATGATGTATTTTCCATCGTCACTAGGAAGTCAGTAGTGAACCATGAGGGAAAGATTCCCTCTTTTTCACCCTAGTCATCTGGTATCTCAATCATCTGAAGGAGAAAATGTTCATGCTGATTTAAATACTGCATAGAGATAGCCAACTGTGTAAGAAGCTGGCATTTACATTTTGAAAATAATATATTTTTTTAAAAAAATGCTGGCTATATCTATGGCTGCATCACACACATCTGGTTTACTTTTGATTAATTCCCAGCCTATTTTCCCTCCTTATTCCAGTATCTTTCTCATTTCCCATTTGAATAAATAATAAATTGGTATTGTGAAAAGGCAGTATCGCACATGTGCATTACTTAAGCCTTCCACTTCTTCATGCAGTCACATTTACATTAGGTTGTATCTTTCCAATGCTCTTCTGACAGAATTAGATGTTATCCCATCTTCCCATTTCTCCTTTGAACCATTAAAATGCATTGCTGGAAGGAGGGGACTCACACAGAAGGGCATGCAGGTCAGGGAAGTAGCACTGAAGAGGGTAACTGGATGAGGATGGCCCTCTTCCATCAACAGAATAGTGGCTCAGTACAGAATCTTATGTTTTTCTATTCTGATGCTGTCTTCTCTCTTCTGAAAGATAGCCATGTTAGTTCATTACTGTAAAAATAGCAGAGACTCTTGTGACATCTTAAAGGCTAACATAAATCCCCCCCCCCAAAAAAACAATCAATAGGCTTAGAAAGGTGTAACTCTTCTTACGATGACTTTCACAGAGTAGATGCATGAAGAGATTATATGTCTAATTAATATAAATGTAGGTGTGGAGAAAATATTACTGGCCAAAACCATACTATGTCAAGAGTACTATCTGTGCCATCTCTATGTAAAGCTCAAATTTCACAGAATTGTTTGGCATTAATTGGTGAGAACTAAGTTATAGTGATTGTGCCATTTTCCCAGTTAACGTAACAGATATCACATACAGGATGTAATTTACTGGTAAATTCTGATGCCGTAAATCCACAGTAGTGTTTACCTTTGAAGTTTCTTTTGTTGAAGAATGACTTTCAGATCCACATGGAGTACATTGGGAGGTACTTATGCTTCTGCTGCTTTTGAATGTTGCAGATATTTGTAAGATTGCTATTCTTTTGCATTGAGACTTCCTGTGCATACAGCATTGTTGATAGATTATTGCATATATCGCATTCAGGGATGACAAGGTAAATGAACCCCTGGTGGCATGGATGATGCTAGTTTCTGTGATAGTGTTGTGTGTTTTATTGAACTTGGCATCACACTAAAAAACAATAGTGAAAGGTTTTGAATTAGTTTCATGATTAAACAATTGTAGCATTTGGATTGCAGCTAGAGGATGGGAGGGGGGGTTGGCAGAAAAGAAGACAGGTGCAAGAACCCAGAGTAAGTGTCTGGTTTTGATCAGTGGAAGAGTTCATAGTAAGAGGAGGAGACATGAAAGATACTAGAACTAGAGAGTTTGTGAGATTTTGAATGACCTTTTATGCATTTTGAAAACAGCAGCCAAAGCTTCCTGTGATTTTCTTTCACCTTTTGTGTAACCTTTAAACTGCAGCTGGTGATATAAGGCTGTAGATATTTGTGAAATCTCCCTCTCAACTAGCCTCTTCCCTCTCTCTGTATATATAGATATAGACATGCCCTTTGGGTATTGCTTACTTGGGATTATTAGATGTTTGATCGCTTATATAAAATGGCATTATCAATTTATACATCCCCAAACTGCATGTAACATCTGGAAATGTTGGACACAAAAGAAGCAGATATTGAGTTCCAAACTAATTTCTATAAAACTAACTCTCCAACTCAAAAAAAGAAGAAACTGATATTTGGACACAGTGACACATGCTGGAAGCCAAAGGTCTGGTCCCATGATCACTGGCTCCAAAGAAAAACCTCATTTGACATGATGGTTTTATTCCCACATAACTGTGCTTAGGATGCAGCCATACCTTCATAAATCTTTTTCTGTGGCTCTGCTTGCATTTAGAACTTGCTCTAGATAGACCGCGACACTTTGGATTCTTTATACACAGGTGATAGGAGAACCAGAGAACTAATAATCCCAAGCAAACAATAGCCAGTTTGAGGTTCATTTACATGATCTAAAATTATACAGATCAATTCCATATAAGATTTTTAATGGATGGAACATTTTAAAAACCAACTAGATTACCAGATGTTCTCAACCTTCCTAATGCTGTGACCCTTTAATACAGTTCCTCCTGTTATGCAAGTGTTCCTTCACAGAAATTAAACCAAAACTGACCAATGGCGTGAAGATCCATTGTTCATGATTGTATATAAATTGGGTTTTTTTCTGGGGTTTCTCAGTTCAGTTCTGTCTCTTGTCCCACCATGCCGACTTCACTCTTTTCCACTGCTCCAGACAGACGCCCGCAGGAGGAGTGGCAACAGTGGCAGCGGCCCCACTCCCCGGCCAAGCTGCTCACCCTGCTGCAACCCCTGTGAAAGGGTTGTTTGACCCCCAAAGGGTTCCCAACCCCCAGGCTGAGAACCACTGCTTTAATATTTACAACTTTCCAATTTTGGAAAGAAAAAAAGTCATTTAATTCAATAATATATTCCCAGTATAAACATTAGCAGTTTTCTTCATGCTAGCTGCATGTTTCCCCTAACCACTTAGAAGAACAGTCCACCCCACACAAGTGATATTTTCTTCCTTGTATTTTATTTTTTCTTTCATTTTAAAGCCTGCTGTTGGTGACAGCCAAACCCAAGTGGCTTCTTTTTGAAAATAGATCCAACTTTGTGCATAATTCATTATAATATAAACACTGATACTGTCATGTTTCAGGAATGCTCTGGATACTGCCTAGGAGGGTTCTGTCATGTAAGTGTCTCCTTGAGGTAGTGAACTTCCTAGAGACAAATTTATTTAATTATGTAGTTGAGAGTCATATTTACCAGCCTCAGAACTGCTCTAGTGAATAATGCTTAGCTACGGAGTGAATTGCATGTCAATGTTCTTTCTGCTTGGAAAGTAAATTGACTGAGCATGCACTAGGGACATTAGATCCTCTGGGAACTGTATGCAGCAGGGTTCTACAATGCAAGCGATATTTGTGAAGGATCTTGACAGGCGTAAAGATGGAGTGGAAGTCTCAGAGGCTTCCTGTACACTGCAACTAAAGGTTGGGAGAAGAGAAGGAGATGATGAGACAGTTATGAAGGGTGGGTGATTTGGCAAGCGTACAGGGGTTTGAGACCGGAAAAATCAGGCCCTATCAGAATTCCTTATTTCAGAATTGGATGTAAATTGAACTATGTTCTGAGATTTAGGGGAAATGTTTCCTTTTATTGAGTCCCGTTTAAAACTGATGAGGACTGAGTTGGCCCATCACTCCAATGTATATTTCTTATGAATTAAACACTGAACATAGATAAAATATTGGGATATTATGTACAAAAGTTGCTTGGCTTAACATCTGCAGTGCGAATGCACACATGCTGAGAACAACCAGCAATTACAGTTCCGTGGGATATGTACGACGTGTTTTTTAAAGAAATCATGCTTTTATGCCTACAGTATAATTTTTTTTCATTTTCTTATGTCTAAATTTTATGAACTAGATCCTGCAGTGGAAGAATCCTTTGTGTCCAGAGAAGACCCCTTGAGGTGGAGGAAAACACCACCACTAATGCAACAAATTCATATAATCTAGCCTCTTATGCCACAAGATTTTACTTTGTAGCTCCCCAGAATGAATTAATTATTACAAAAACTAGAAATATCTCTGTCAAATGTAAAAAGACATGAACCACTACCATCCCTCCCACTACCATCTCAACCACTACCCCAATTTGCTTTGTGTCAATAGCAGCAAAAGAGGTTCTCTAAGACAAAGAGGACCATGTCTTCTTCCATTTCATTTTCAAGCAGAGGGGTTTTTTGAGCTGTAATTCCTAATGCGACTGACATACTGGCCATCCAGACCTAAATGGAAACTGTGTTCTGAATAAAACAATAAACTATCAATTCTAACAAGAGAAAAACGAGAGGATTAACATCAATGAAACAATTAGGAATATGTCAACCATAGCATTTTTTCCTCTTTATTTTAATTCTTTATTTGCATTTGATCACTGTATCAGTACGAAAGGGCTGTTTTTAAAGAGCGTGTTTGACTGAAAAACTCATCTTTATCATTGTTTCCAAGTCTCCTGGAAGTAATTACAATTATATGCCTGATTTGAGAAGAAAATACGATGGATAGACAAGTGCCTGCAATTTTGTACTTCATGACTGAAAGGACCTGAGTAATGAAAATCTCTTTCCTGTTTGTAAAAGACATATTATTGTCCATCTGGTTTTGTTAATCTGTAGCAAGAAATTCAATCATTTCAAGTCATATTGGCACTGTTTATTCTGCCATATTTTGTCAAATAGGACAGCTGAGTACAGCTGTTCCCCCCACCCCCAAGACGCAGCACAGCAGAGGCTTGGTTGCTGTCATTTCCAGGTTACACATAGACCTGCCTGGGTAAGCAATGGCTACCACCCCTCCCACAGACCAGGAAGGACAGGAGCATGGCCAGAGGAAAGAGATGGCTGGTATGTTTGCATACAGGAAAGAGTTCTAATCTTACCTCCCTTCTTTGGCTTTTCCTCAGGCTGAGAAATTGAGGCCAGGCTCTATTCCCCCCTAAGGGGGCACTGTTGAAGGCAGCCAGTCCCCCCCCCCCATAAGCTTCCAGAGAGAAGCTGTTTTAGTCAGGGTTTATGTGTGTGTGTGTGTGTGTGTAAATCAGAAGAGGAAGGAAGTGTTGGTTCAGCAGCAGAAGCTTCACCCATAGGGAGGATAGAGGCTACATTATGGGAACACAAAGCAACCTTCTGGGGGCCTTCCACTCCCCCACTAAGATGGATTAGGTGAGGAGGGTCAGTTTCATACTTACAAGAAGCTGTCCCAGGAGCTGGTAGCTACAGCCATGCCTTTGACCATTAAGCCCAGGCAGCTAACCCAGTTGTTGTGACTGGCCAAGACCTCTGTGCAGTCATCTTTTGTGGAGTCCCAGATGTTGCAGTTGACGTTCTCATAACCAGCTTGGAGGATGCAGCCAATAGAAGGCCACTGAGTTGATGCCACAGATTATGTTATTGTGCATGTACATCATAAGTTCCGAGTTGGCATGCAGGTCAAAGATATGGCAGGTAGCATTGTGACCTTTTCTGCACCAGGAATATGCACCGCCTTACCACTCATCCGGTGACAGAGCAAATTCCTGATTCCAGATGATGTCATTGCTGGCTGGGGCCATCCCAGGCCTGGCCCAACTCAGGCCCTTGTTTGCCCCTGGGCAAGGGAACAGGGCAAATGAGGGCCTGAGTCTGGCCAGGCCTGGGACAACCCCAGCCTAGAGACAATGTCATCTGGAATCAGGAATTATCCACGTTCCCTTTTTTTGCCCTAGGCACTGATGGAGCCTATGTTGGGCCAGGGTCATGGGAAATTGGAAGAGTCAGGTCATCCTGGCCTGGCTCCTCCCCACCCGCAGCCATAATTATAACATCCCAGAAGGGACACAAAATGCCCCAGATGACTTGGACCTGGGATGAGGTGGGGCGACCGACCCTGGCTGAAATGGCTGGTGGCAGCATGGTGTAATAGTGCCAATGTGTTGATTTTTTACTCATACCCCATGGAGATCTGCTGGCACATGCTGCCTTAGATGTTCTACAGTTCGATGGAGGAGAATCAGGTCAGTGGTGGTTTCAAATGGAGAGCTAGGAATAAAGGGAAGTCACACCATTAATCCTGGAACATGCCTCAAGGCAGGGTGTGGGAGGCAGGCTGACAAACACAGATCATCCCCCAAGGAGAAGCAGATCAAGGGGGGGGGTCAATTGGAGAGCAATAGTCAGAAAAGTACAGTCAGTGGGCAGTAAAGACAAATACAGATCACCACCAAACAAAAAGTCAGTGTGTGTGTGTGGGGGGGGGGAATAAAATAGCAAAGAACTAATTTGAAGCCTCCCTCCCCACAAGCAGCCATTAAAAAATACCCAAAGAGCAATCCCTCATCTTACTGCAACTCATAGTGGGAGGTGAAATTAAATGAAGAGAAAAAGGAAGGGAAACCACCAAGGAAGCAGACAGCAGGAAAATCCCACTAAACAAAAATGCTATGTAAATGAGGAATTTAGTCCCGATTTTCCCACCCTTTGTGGGAAACAAACAAATAAAACCTAAATCACAATATCGAGGGACTCAGGGCAAAGCAAAGACCCCTGCCTCTGATTAAATAAGCTAGCTAAGCAATCCTCCATCATACCAAGCAGCAAAGCCCTTTTGTGAGTACGGGAATTTCTGGTGAGTTTCATTTTCTAAACAACTTGGACATTTCTTCAGAAACTATGTGTGTGCTGAACATTGCCTCCAGACATCTGATCTGGCTAGAATTCTGCATGAATTTTGGCTCATCATATGGTTTGTGCCCACTCTTACAATTGTACCCTATATACTCGCTTATAAGCCTAGTTTTTCAGCACCTTTTTTCACACTGAAAAAGCCCTCATCGGCTTATACGCGGGTATATACGGTAATTGAAATAAAAGCCCTCTCCAGCAAGCCAATCATTGCTCTGGCAGCTTGTAGGGCATCAACACTTTGATTGAGGGACTCTGATCTTTTTTTTTACTTTTGCCTTCATTTCTTCCTCTTCTTAATCACGTCTCCAAACTATTATTTTGGTTTCTTTGGGTGAAAAACAGGGTACAGAAACCAGCAGCTATTGATCCTCTTGACTTTTCTGTATTTGTTGGGGGGGGGAGGATGGATGGGAGAGCCTGTGATGATGGAGCATTCCCCCCCTTGGCTTACGTGTGAGTCAATTAGTTTGCCCAGATTTTGTGGTAAAATTGGATACCTCGGCTTATATGCGGGTCGGCTTATATGCGAGTATGTACAGTAATTATTGATTTTATTGTCTGTTTTTTTAAATAGTCAAAATGCCCTATGGTGGGATGGCAAGAATCAAATGCCAGGTAATGTCACCCATAGTGGGCTGAACCTGTGAATATGGTGGGATATGGGTGGGTCCTATGTGTCCTATTCCTGTGTTGTAATAAAACCAGATAGTGTGTTATTTTTTTTTCTCCACAAAAAAAAATTGGCATACAGCGGTTTCAGGAAAAATACTACTGAGGACTATGGAAATCTGGAAACAAGACAATAATAGCAGATGTGTAAGAATGAGGGGGAAAAGTGCTCAAACCAAGGCAAAGGGCTTCCATGTGGAAGCAATCTCAGAATGAGTAGAAGGTTAATATATCATCTCTTTGTAGCTTTAAAACATGTTAATTTCCACTGTTTACTCTAAAAGACTAAGTTCTAAATTTTATTATTATCTATGTATCTGTACTAACATATGTTTTCCTTGTGGAGTGTAGGGACAATGTGCTCCTGAAGAGGTCATATATCTACTCTGCATTTACAGTCTTCAAAAGAGGTGATAGGGGGAAAAAATAACAGCATAAGTATGTCTTGTCACAGAATGGGAACAAGTCAGATTAAATGCCTGTTTAAATTAGATGTTTGAACTGAGTAACTAGTTTAGCCGAGAAGTTTGTGTGAAATCATATCGCTGCTAGATATGGTTTTATTGGCTGAGTATCTGAGGAAATTCAGGAATGTAAGAAATTGCTTCTGAAGTCAGTTGTAATTTATGTTAAATAAATTATCTCCAGATTTTTCTCCCAGACATATTCAATCCCTCATTCAAGGTGTTTTTTCAATTATCATTTGCGGGTTTTTTTTTTCCGAAGAAGGATGAACATGCTGTGAAAGTGTCCATCTATGCCAATCGAAATAATTGTCACACATGAAAAATGCACTTCTTATGGATTACATTTGCAGACTTAGCTTAGAGAGGAAGTGTTGTTCACTGTTATCACATAGAAACACTGAACCTTCTTGATAATTGGCTTCGAGTTTCTGGTACCATCGAGACATCCGCATTGCCAGTGGGTTGCATCAGCATCCGTTCCAAGTTCTAAAGTTTCGGGTCCATTTTCCTCTACTTTCAATCTCACAAACACATGCAGAAGCAGAATCACAAGGGGAAAAATCACTGCTAGGCATAGGCTTTCAAGGTTAAAAGGGCATAGAAATCCCTGTGCAAATTCTGAATCTGTGCAGGCAGATGGGTTGGGGGGGGAGAGAGAAGGACTACAGAAACTGTCTGTATGATAAGCCTGCATGAACAGCCCTTATGCGTGGTTAAGAATTCTGCCATTTGTTCATGTTTCACATAGTTTTTATATAGTTTATGTATTGCAAATTGTGAAGTAAGAATGTTTGTCTAAGTAGTTTTGAGTATAGAGTATAGAGTCTGTTCAAACTATGTACGAAGGTTTGAAGAAGAGCCTACTGCTGCAATTCATGCGTACACACATTCACTCGTACTACAATTATTGTGACCAGTGGCCAGAGGGATACTATCCATGTATGATTACTGCCATCTACCTTCCTCCCTCAGAGCAGATTCACACACCCTCCAAATCTGTTCCTTCCTGGACTAAGCCACCCAAGTAATGTGGTTTCTTTACTGATATTAAGGCTGCCCCACCCTGTGTCTGAAAGATAATTTGGCTTTTGATGCAGCCTTAGAACATCATGGGAAGGTACAGGAACCCCCCTTTAGTGAAACCCCTTTAGAATAGCTCTTGTAAAAGTCAAACAGAATCAAAGATTTCATTCCATATACCGGGAAAGGGCAGCTGGAATGAGTTTTTAGGTATAAATCAGTAGTTGTACAGTCTTTAGTTCTGAAATGCAGACTTTTGAGAATTCTTGAAGCTTATTTCCTTAATTTCTAAGTTCTTTTGTATTTGTGTCTTCCCAAACACTACAGTATTCATCTCTTCCTTAAGAAGGTCAGTGCTGTTTGTTGTCCCTGTTCTCCTAGCAAAGCTCTCCTGGGTCTCACTTCCAGGGTTCCCTCTGGTAGAAACTCAGCTGGGCTGGCTTCTATTGCCAAGCATACTGCTGAGAACTGGCTGAGGTCATTCAAGCTGTCTGACTCCTGAGTAGACTTGGCCAAAGCCATGCCTTGCTGCAATCTGGCTGTCAACTTTCCCAGCTTCAGGGCTTGCTGGTGCAGTGTGTCTTTGGCTGGGCTTGCAACCCCAGGAAGGAAGTGCAGAAGCCAGGGTGCCAACACCAGCAATTTTTAGCATGACTAAACCAGTTGTAGATTTTACATTTTTGTGATGTACAAAATTCTAAAAGCGAGATTCAGTTTTTAAGGTTTTTGTCTTATAATACTGCACTTTACCTGACAGCTTTTCTATGGAATAGTGTTGACAATGCTCTCCTATGGTATGTGGGAGGAATCATATAGTTGGAAGGGACTCGATGGGTCATCTAATCCAACCCCCTGCACTGTGCAGGACACTCACCATCCTAGCGCTCATCCATTGTAACCTGCTACCTCCTTGAACCTTCACAGAATCAGCCTCTCTGTCAGATGGCTATGCAGCCTTTGCTTAAAAATCTCCAAAGGACTTCAAGCATTGAATGCTATTCAAGTAAACTCAGCTGTAGAATCCATCAGGCCCTGTGGGAGGGACAAAATATAGATAAGCTTTATTTATTATTTGGATTTGGATTAAGAATTGCTTGTATTAAGCATAATGGATGAGATCCTGTTTCTCTTGGCTTTTGGATTAATCTTTTTATATACTTGGAAAAATTTGTCTTACTAAATAGCACAAGATATGATTTTTTAAACTGTAACATGAACTTTTCGAAGTGGAATTATAAATTTCTTTATATGGAGTACTATTTATTCTCAGTAATTTATAAAGTGAGTGGAGAGAAAGTGTCAAGATGAAATATTTTGCTTAAATTCTATTAAGATAATCTACCAGATATAGTTTCTTGCAGCAGATTCAACTATGCATTTTCCCTAATACATGACTATTTCCCCCATCCTCATCACCCCAAGATGTAACCTTGTGGAACTTGGCTTTGAGAAAGGGAACAAGATTATTGGCTTCATAGCTCCCACACAAACCATGCTGTATAAGAACCAGTGTATTTGCTGATGGTTAACAATAAAATGGTGACTGGAAAAAAATAGCATCTATTTAGGTCTAATTCAATTTGAACCTCACTGTTAGAGAATTTTAAAAATCATCTTCTAATGGAGAAAAGGAAAGTCAGACATGTGAATACTGAACTTTGCTTAATATGTTGTCTTCTCTAATTGTATTTTTGTATTACTAATGGCAAATTAACTTTAAAGGAGTGAGTATTGCAATCTAAAACATGTCATTAATTTTAATGTTCATTTATACAAGTATTTAATTATCCTCTTCCTTTTTTTTTGGTCCTTTAGGTAAGGACAGCCCATAAGATCACTGACATTGGTAAGCGTGGGGGAGTATTGTGTGGGGGATTCTCATTCCCCCTTTAAATCACCATGTTTTGCCCTTGAAGGACTATGTAAGAAAACACTGCAGGATGTGCCTTTCCCAACCCAAAGGGAACTGACTGCTTGGTTAGAACCTGGAGTGTTGAGTTCGGAAGTGTTTCCATTCCAATGCCACACCTGGATAGCCTGTATTTTAATGAAATAGTTCACCTGTTAATTTATATAACTATCTCAAGACATGTATTTTGATTCTGTTTGTAATTTAATGGAAGATAAGCAACTTTTGAAAAACCAACAGAAAGAAGGTGCAGAAGAGAACTATGCAAGAACACACAGAACCTGTAAATCAAATATAATGACACAAAGAGTCTTTCCTTCTTCATCCTATCACCACTGTATGTATATTTATAATAGCAGTGACTGGGAAATATGTGAGGAACTACGGATTCGAGAGCTTGAAGATGCCAAGGCCAGGACAGCTCAAATGGAGAAGACCATGCGTTGGTGGTCAGACTGCACTGCCAACTGGCGGGAGAAATGGAGCAAAGTCCGGGCAGAACGAAATAAAGCACGTGAAGAGGGGAGGCAGTTGAAGCTCAGGCTGGAATCCACACTGAAAGAGCTGAGTGTCTTGAAAAAAATTAAACAACATGTACGTAGAAAGAATCAAGAAGTCGAAACTGACAATATTTGGGAAAAGAATTTTAATTCTTGTGACTTGTACTGGATGAAAGAAGACAATACAAACCTTCTGGGGAAAGAACTTCTTAAATATGTCCAAGATAACGAAATCTGTGATGGAAATTGTGTCCATGAGGTAAATAGTTATGAGTAAATACTTTGGGGAATTCCGCACAAGGACCAATGTTTCCAGAATGCAAAAACGCCATATTAAATAGTGGAATTTCGTCTTTCCGCGTACCTTTAATTTTAGTGGAATATTGAAGTCCCAGTAGAGTTGTATTCATTCCCCGCAGGTTTCCGGTCTCGCTGGAATCGCAACAAAGGAAGCAATATTTTTCTGTGCTTCTTCCCGCCCTTGGCTGTCAATCAAATGGAACAACCAATGGGCTGTTGTGTTCATGCTCCCGAAAAGCCCCTTTCCCTTTAAGAACTGTTTTTTAAAAACTCAAACACACTAATTGCAACAAATATTTGTTCAATCATTGGTGGCATAGGAGCTGGCACTTATTCGTTTACATGCTCCTCAAGTAAAAAAAAAAAAATCCCCCCCATGGTTGCGATTTGTGGCCGAAATTATAGGCAGTGTTGAACAAGGGGCTGTATTGTGCTTGGGAACTTTAAAGATACTTGCAGTAGGGAGCTTTGTTTTACTCTTAAGCACTTCTGGGGACTGACTTTAGCCGGAGAAGCCTCGCTCACTCGCTTGTTGCTTTCTCCGGTCTAAGGGAAAAAATGGTGATCGCTTCTCCGGAAGTTCAGGGGCGAGAGTGGGGGAGGGACATTCTTTCTACCGCTACATTGAGAATGCACATGTCTTTCGCTGATGTTGTAGCTTGTGCTCAGAAGTGTAGTGTTTTTTTCAGGGGGAAACCACTTTTCAGGGGGAAACCCCCGAAAAGTGCTACAACGAAGCGCTTCTTGCGGGAGTGTTGCAAATTGTGTGCGATGTCATGCGAAACGTCGAATTAATAGCCTTTACAAAAAGTAAGACTTCTGCTACATTTAAGTCCTGCAGAATGGACCTTTGAAAATCACAAAGAAAAACAATAATTTCCTACAGGCCCATTTCAATTTGCTTTCATAGTATTAAACCAACTGCTTCCACAATACTGAAGCATTGATTGGCACAGTATAATATCATTCAAAACTCTAGAAATCAGCCTCTAATCACTGGGAATGGACAATTTTTCTTTTTGGTTTCTCACATGGGAACTATCAGCTACTAATAAGTGGGTGCGTGTTTTTCTACTGGGAAGATAGAACTGCTTTGCTGACACGTTAACATAATTTCTTCTCAGGATATTTGCACGGTTGAAAATTCCTTAGAATATCACAATCAGGGAATCAATTTGGAACTTCTTAATTTCGGAAGTAAATGTACAACTGCAGTTTCTCTGGAAAATCCTACCCCAAACAAGAACCATCTAATCCATTCTCAGGATGATGACATCATTCACATTTCTATGTTAAGACTTCATGAAATGCAGAAAATCTTGCAGAGAGAACAAAAGTAAGTTCAAAAGATTCTTAAAGCAATAATTTTAAATGGCATTCTTTTCAGTACATTTTTTAAAAATCATATTAGTGGTCACATAGTTTGCATTGTCCCATAAATCTATCACCTCTATTAAGTTCTCTATCTCTCTCCAAGTATGTAGCTGACAACAGCAGCTTAGAAAAGTTATGCCATATATTTTAGATTTTCTGTAGCAAGGCTATATCTATTGCACTATGTTACAGCCAAGATATTGCATGGCAGTGTGCCATATTCTGAGACAAACAGAAGACACATACACTATAGTTGGTAATAAATTAGGCTAGAACGTTATTGTTATGCACATGAGCATGGCAAGACCTGGGCAGAACCAGCCCTTGCAGCCAGCCAACTGCAAGTCAGCTTCATACCAGCAGGCCACCCCAAGGGGACTGAGTGACATATAGGTCAAGCTCCCCCTATCCAAAGGCATTCAGGACAATGGGAGGATAGCATGAGATGGGAGCCTTGTGGCGGTCAGCTTCTGTTAGGACTCTCCCAGCCACCTGCTATATGAGGGGGCTGCTTCCCTAGCAGAAGAGACCCACAGCTCAGCATGTACCCAGCTTCTTATGGAAGCCCCTGACCTGGTAAAGCCTGGCATGCAGGCATGGGATTTGCTCCAAAGGATCCACCTACCCACATAATCACCAGTTGTGATGAAATACTGACATAACAAAATGCCAATAGAATGACGTAACCACAACCAAATACCAAGAATAGGGCAGGAGGGTGGGAAGCAGCAATAATGGGGTAAGAGAACAAGCCTCCCAGCTCCAGTTCTTATATGGGTTCTGAGGAGCCTGCCCACCCACCCCTGGCATCCCCTATCTTGTGATTCTGGGGAAAGCCATGGTCACGTGGCCCAGAAAACACATCGGGCATCAGGCCCTGTCAGACTCGTTACTTCCTTGTGCATCTCATTGACCCCTGCTGCTGCAACAACAGCTTCTCTGGGTGAGTGCTACAGCCACATTTGTTGATCAATTGCAAAGCATCTGATTGGTAACATAGACCATATGATGATTTATTCTGGTATAAAAAGATGTCAGTTTTTGCTACTGGTACTAAATATTTATTCTGTGTCAAAGACCTATCTGCAGTTAAGAGAAGTAGCTCTGCCTTGAACAAAATAACATCTGAGAACCAAGCAAATTGCAACAGCTACCACATCCTTAGTGCACATTTAGAGTCAAGAAGTAACTGAGCAGTAAATATAGCTAAGACTAGATGAAAGTGATTGGTAAGACCTGTGAATAGTAGCAGTTTTTCATATACAGCTTAATAAAGGAGTTTATAACAGATTACTTATACATGGATGCTTTTGGTTGATTGCCTAGCAGGTTGGCAAAATTGGCCACAAAGAGGACACACATACTGGTTTACCATTTTTGGCATAAAATTGGCCACAGTTTTATTTGACCCCTTCCCCCCCCCCAGCAGGAGTGTTGGCACAGCCATAAGGGACTGCAAGGAAGCTCTGACGCCAGCAGTGCCACTGGAGCTGCCAAGCACTCAACCTCTCATAGACCACAGCTCCCCTTGCCTGCTGGGACCACCAAGGGAAGGCAACCTTGAACTGGAGGAATCCTAAGGCCTCCATTTGGTTCCCCCCAGTTGCTCCACAATGTGAGATTGTCTGCCTCCCAGCTGGGTTGGTGCTATGGCTCAGCATCCCTGCAGACTCCTAAAGAGGCCCCTGTGATGGAAGCTCTAGTTCGCAGACACAGACTCCCCCCAAAAGTATCCTCCCCAGACCCAAAACTGCCAGCTTCAACAAAAGGTAGTCAAATTATTAATGTACAACTTAATGGTGCAGAATAACTGGTAAACAACCTTGAAATACAAACATTTTAATTGGGCAAAGTGCTTGAAACAGGGTGTGTGGGTTGGGAGCTTCCATCCAAATCTCCAAGGAGCAAAGAGGGTGGGTATTGATTGCACCACTTCTTTTATGACACTTGGCCATACCCACACATATGCAATGAGCAGGGGGTTGGACTAGATGGCCTGAAGGTCCCCTTCCAAATCTATGATTCTAGGATCTAAACTCTATTTGGTCCTTATATGTAATGGTCAATGAGTTCTATTTCAGTGTATATGAAGAAGTATGTGTGCACACACAAGCAAATACCCAAAATAAAACTTTGCTGGCCACTGAATTCAGACTTTGTACTGCTGCTTCAAAGGAGCATGGCTATCCACCTGAATTTATTATTTTATGATAATTTTTGTCTTAATTTAGAGTACGCTCATCTCTAGAAAAGGAAGTAGAGAAACTGAAATCTGAGAAATCTCTGTGGAAATGGAAATACAATGAGTTGAAAATATCTGAAGAGGGAAACTTAAAGCAGGTATGTTTTAAAAGGAAGTGCAAAAGGAAATTGCAGTATATAACCCACCTCCAAACATCTAGGCTTTTTTAAAAATTATGCACTCTGTCAAAATAGGGAAATCCATTTGTTCATTCTATTGTTATTCCATAGGTTGGCTCCAGTCCACATTCACTCTTCCTTCTGATTTAACATGGAAAATAGTTAAAATTGATTCCAGAGTTTCTGTCTATCTAGCTTGCCAAAGCATTCTTCTTCTGTTCATTTTCTTCATTTTTAATTTCACTGAGATTTAAGCATGTGACTTTTGCACATTGATTAAACACAATATCAAAATGAAATCTTGATGCAATTGTACATTGTTTTTACATTATGTTTCACAAATGCAAATGCACACCTGTGTTTGTACAGATTTTGTCATGTTGACTTGGGGGATGGGAATAAAGGTACTGAAAGATGTGGCAAACTATGTGTGCACCGTATTTACAAAGTCTAGAAATAAAAACAGAAGACTTGCAAGTGCCTAAACGACTGTTTACATTCCACAAGTGAGGCAAAGTGATTCAAAACTCTGAGATCCTTGGAGAAATTTGTAAAAGGAGACTTTCATAAGCGTCCCTTCGAGGTACATGAATGTGTAACTTGAGAAAAGTAGCAAAGTATGCCCTTTCTCCACTCCCAGTGTTGTTTTCCATACATTTCCCCACAAAAAATCAAAGCAGGAGGGCAATCAGGAATAACATGGGATGAAAAAAGGGGACTCCAGTGAGAAGGGGGGGGGGTATGTGCCCCCCCCTTTACAAGCTCTTGTGTGAAAATAGAACAAAAGCTTGTATAATAGCAGAGTACCACATTGAACCACTGTCTTATTCAGTGCCATTCCTGAGGGCACCTTAAACATCAGAAGAAATTTTTCACTACATAGGATGGGAAAACAGAATCTGCAAAATACATTATTTGATCTCAGCTATTCACTTTCATTGCTCTGGATTGAAGCTTTTGGCGTTTGGACTTGACTTGGTACTAAGTCCAGTCCCTCCAGAGAAAAGAGCTGCAGAGTAACAGAATTTTGAAAGTATATAGTTATTAGTTACATTTGTGGATATAGTGCAGATCCAGACTCACAGTGCTTTGATGTTTAAAAGAGAGTAATCTTTACTGGTAAAGATTGTTTGCAAATATCATCACTAAACATTATAAAATTGAACTTGCATGCAGCCAACTCACTCCTATCTGATTAGCCCTTCCTTGGGTTATGCTGCCAGTAGGGAGAGAGCACTCTACCAATGAAGGTCAATCAGTTCAAATTGCACTCTGCCAATAAGAGCCAATCAGGTCAAATTGCTTGCAGACAGCCAGGGAAAGCCTCTAACCAAGGAGAGTTTCCTCATGAGTGAGTACCAATCAGTTCAGATAGTACTCTGCCAATAAGAGCCAATCAGTTCAAATCACACTCTACCAATCAGGACTAATCAGGTCAAATTGCATGCAATCAAGAAAAGCCTCTACCCTGGGAATGTATACTCATGAGTGAGGGCCAATCAGGTCAAATTGCATGCAGATAGCCAGGGAAAGCCTCTACCCTGGGAATGTGTACTCATGAGTATGTCATGGCCCTCAGACAGGATAGTTTAGCCCCAATCAGGAGGGCTCTCAGCCCTGGTAGTTTAGCCCCAATCACGAGGGAGCTCTCAGCCAGGAAAGGTTAATAAGAGATCAGCTCGCCAATTTCAACCTCCTGCCAGTTTCAAAAGTTTGCTGGGTGGAAGAGGAGCTGGCCTCAGAACATGCCCTGCTTCCAGTTAGTTGCTCTGGTCTCTTTCAATTTGGAGGACATGTGGGGGAGCGTTTCACCTCTTGGTGCAGCCTCCACATGGAGGCCCAAAAAAACAGCCCCCCTGGTAGGCCTCTGGGACACAGGGGATCTAGAAAAATCTTCTGCCCTGGTAATGTTTCCTTATGAGTAAGAACCAGTTAGTTGAAATTGCTTGCAGACAGCCAGGAGAAGCCTCTACCCTGGGAATGTTTACTCATGAGTAAGAGATGGTTTTCAGCCAGGGAAGCCTAATAAGGGATCTACTCTCCGCTTCCAGTGTCAGAAATTTGCTGGGTGGAAGAGGAACTACCCTGCTACCAGTAAGTTGGCCTCCTGTTCTCTTTTAATTTGGAGGAGATTAGGAGGGAATGAGCTGCCTCCTAATGCAACTTCTGTGTGCCATCTGGAGGTGGGGCTGTGGGAGGCCTGTAAATGCCCCCCCCCCCCAGCACTCTGGGACCCAAGACAGCCCGGAAAAGCCTGTGCCCTGTGAATGTTTACTCATGAGTAAGTCATGTGTTTGCAATTTGCAATCTGAAAAGGGAGAGTTGCTTTGGGGTTAGCCATCACAGACAATTGCAGCAGGGGGAAATAATGCTGATGTTGGTGGGACTGGGAAGATGTACACTTTCCCTTTCCTTGGTCTTGGTGTAATCTTTCCAAACCATCCCAACAAAGCAAATTTGAGTGCAATGGCATGGAAAGAGAAATTACAGACAGGGAACAGAAGCTCCATGACACTATGGGGACATGTTGAAGGGGTAACATACTGTTTCCCTGTATCACCTTCCCAGTAAAAGAAGTGTTGGTTTTTATACTCTGCTTTTCCCTGCCCAATGGAGTGGCTTATATTTGCCTTCCCTTCCTCTCCCCACAACAGACAACCTGTGAGGTAGGTGAAGCTGAGAGAAACTGCTCTGTAAGAACAAGTTCTAACAGGACTGGGACTAGCCCAAAATCACCCATCATGTGGAGTAGCAGGGAATCAAATCCAGCTCACACATTAGTAGCCACTGCTCTTAACCACTACACCAAGCAGTACAATGGCAAATTGCCATTGTCTTAAAGGGATGGAGCTAGAGTACAGGCAGAAGAAACTGCTGCAAGAGGATGGTGTAGTAAGTCTTTTTTGACTAGCTCATTGAT
Source organism: Paroedura picta (assembly GCF_049243985.1). Taxonomy (NCBI): domain Eukaryota; kingdom Metazoa; phylum Chordata; class Lepidosauria; order Squamata; family Gekkonidae; genus Paroedura; species Paroedura picta. Next base: position 54,183,818 of record NC_135377.1, read on the forward strand.
TGTTATGGGATTATTTTCCTTTAAATTTGGAAAGCTAACAGAGGCAGTAATTGAGAAACCAATATTTTCATTTTAATATACAACAGTTTTTTATTTACTCTGATATTGAACTGAACTGAAGAATGTTCAGTTCTTTAAGCAAATTTTGCTATCAATTAAATATTTTCATTAAAGGAAACTGTGACAAGTTTATGAATTATTTTATGGTTATTTTTATTAGCAATGATTGCCACCAAGCATTTCTTTTTCCCACCTGGTGCCTGGCATCCCTGCACCTCCATGGGATCCAAAGCCAGGGCTTTTCTCCAGGGGGACTGATCTCTGTTGCCTGGAAATGATCCGCAATTCCAACAAATCCCCAGGTCCCAACCTCTTCCATCCTGCAACCTCTCTGCCACAGAGTTTCCGCCTCCCAAGCAAGCCCTTTAATCTCAGGAGCCTATCTCAATAGTCCAATTCCAGGAGATTTCACGGCTGCAGCTGGAGGTTGCGATAAACATTCCCTGGGTCAGGGATGTTCCTTGTGGTTCGGAGACAGAGCCTCAAGAGTCCAAGGGTAGGCAGAGCTTTTGCCATGTAGCCAGTCCCCAGGAAGCCCACAGTAAAGGTGTGCATTCTAGTGCCTGTTGCATTCCTGGGTACAACAGGCTTTGCCTCTAGTATATCATATTCATCTGTTTCAGTCACCTTACTGAAGTAGTGCACAAAAGCTTAAAGGTAGTTCCAAAGGAATCATATTGTGGCAAGCCTTTTGTGGCTAGGCTCCATGCTACACAGCAGATGGATAGAGAACTGAGCCCAATGGAGTCTACTGTTCCTTGCTTCAGCAAAGCACACACACTGAGCTGCTCTTCCTGAAGAGCCCACCTTAAACAAAGGAATTCCCAGAGCAAATGCTCGGGACATTCCACTGCTCATGGCTACAATTTCCAGCACTGATCACCCAGCACCATTAGTGAGCACACAGGTGTTGCTTAGCTGCTTAAACAGCTTAACAACAACCCTTCAAGGCTGACTTCACCAAATTACTTGCTGATTGCAATGCCAACAAGAGGTCAGTTTCATTACAATATTAGTTCACAATGGAGTTCACAGTAAAGATCCTGATAGTAATATTCTTTTAAAAATCACACACAAGGAGTTATTAAAAATAAATCATTTATGCATTGCTTTTTCTGAAAACATATACATGAGTATTAAGAATTTTATTTAGATAAGGTATGTGCACTGTTCAGAGACCACCTAAAGGCAGCTATTTAATTATGTTGCATGTAAAAGTAACACATAGTTTTGTGTTTAGACTATAATTCAAGAATCAAATTATACTACCCCATAGGAAGAGAATAACAGTAAATGGTAACATTCCGGTGTAGCACCATAATTGCCAAAGCAGAATTCCCAGAAAAAAACAGGCATTATTTAAAACCAAAATGAGAATCTAAGCAGCATGATCCAAATCCCCTTTTCTCTTAAGTTTTTCTACAAAACAAATTTGCTTCCTCCCTAAGGATTATGTTATGTTCCATTTTAATGTGGAAAAAAATGAATCCACACACTGTTGTATACTGTTTAAGTACCATAGAATTCTTTTAAAAACAAATCTAGTTGTTTCTAATATTGTAACTTTCTAAGATGACTTCACTTAGCAGGGTTTCACTGCTGGAATAATGTCTAAGGAATTGTTGATCTTTTAAAATGTACTCATCCAAATACAGACCATAGAAATTTCATGTTCAATGGCAAGTTTTGTTACTCTGCTCAATATGAACTTGTGCTGCCTTACAATGATACATTGAAAATGGATAGATTCAGGTGGATAACTATGTTGGTCTGAAGCAACAGAACAATGTTTGAGTCCAGTGGCAACAAAGTGTTATTCAAGGTATAAGCTTCTGTGTGCACGCATACTTCTTCCGATACAGTGAAATAGAAGTTACTAGCCCATACATATACATAAAGGGTGAGCAGTAGGTTAGCATACAACGTAATTAAGATGTTTAACACATGCAAAGATCAAACAGTAACAAGCTTAGTTCCTATGGTCACCATTTGTTTGTATTTAATTCCAGATGGAAACATATTAAAGCAATAATATCTTCTTGATGAGAATACAGATGTAAGGACTGAATTAGATTAGCATATATAGTGAGATAAGAAACTAACATCCCTGAAGTCCTGGGTTTGTTGTTGTTGTTTTTCCCTTTCCAGTCTGCCCCTGAAGTTACTTTGCAATAAAACAGCTACTTTGAGGTCACCTACTGAATCTCCTGAAAAGTTGGTGACCATATATACTAAGCTTGTTATTCCTATTTTGTTAACCAGCTTCACATATGCTAAGTTGCTGTCCACTCTCTAAATATCTGTGCATTCACTGGTAACTTCCATATCAATGTGTGCACATGTACAAAAGCTTATACTTTGAATAAAAGTTTGTTGGTCTTAACAGTGCCACTGAAATTAAATTTTGTTCTGTTGAGAAAGGATGTTAGGAAACTTTGTACTGTAGACCCAGATTTAATGTGCAGGTTCTTTTAATGACCACTGGTGTGCAGTGTTGGCTTACAAATGCTTTAGCAAATAGCATGGGTCCCTTTGCTTCTTTTAAGGAAATATGCTTTGCTAGTAATAATACTTTCATTATGAAATAATGGCAGAGTTTGTTTTTTTATTGTTTTTCTGAAGACAATGATGGAAGGGGACCTTCAGTGGATGATACTGTCTGTGGATCATTGAACCAGACAATATGCTGGATGTTAAGGTGATTGTGGTATCCTAGGATTTGCAACAGAGGTCTGTGGCTTAAATGCTGTAAGTGAATGTGATTTAGGTATCCTGAGATGTGCAGCTTTAGAGGGAAAAATTAAAGATTTGGGAACAGCCATTGTTTTGTCTTTGTGCCTCTGCTCTTGGGAGAGAAAGAGATAAAGCTGGTTCATCAAAAATAGAAACTGATGAAGCAATTCTGCTGCCCTGGCCCTTATTTCAAGAGAACAACTGCTCCTATATTGGCCAGCGTATCTGAGAAGAAAGGCTTTACTCTGAATTCGGAGATGCATCTGGAGATACATTCTGCGTATCCAATATATTAGTGGTGTAATTTTTAGAGTGTTGGTCTAAGACTATGGAGATCATGCTGGCTCTGGAACCAAACAGGTTCCTAGCATGGCCTTACCCCCAAACACACCAGACTGGAAAACCTTTTTATGTTTTTATTTTAGCTGCTGCAGATCCAAAAGCAGACACAAGGGACTTACCTGTCCTGAAAATCCTATGCCCATAACAAAAAGTGGTGAAGACTCCTGCTGCCATTGATACAGCGGAAGAGCTGGGCAGTTAAGAGGAGGCTCTGGGGGTGATGAGCCCAGTGGCACACAGGGTGTACATGCAATTATGTGCTGCTTTCATGATGTGGGCTGGCAGGTGGGAGCTCCAGGGGTGCCTCTTTGCCAGACTGCTGCCAGAACAGCTTCCCTCCCACCCACCCACCCAGTTATGTTGGCTAATATTTAAATGGCCACTGTCAAATGTGTTTGAATTGAATTTGTCATAGCAGGTGGTTTTGGCATGGCATGGAGCCTGTTTGGGGAAGTTTGGTCTACACATTAAACTCCCCAGTTTAGGGACCTCTATATGAGGTGGCAGGACTGTGAGTGGGGAGCCATGTGGCTCACAGTACCAGGTAGCCTGGGGTGGGACCAAGGGAGGTGGGCGCCTCCTTGACACTCCAGGGTTTACAGTGCTGGATGGCCTGGTGTGGGGCCATTGGGTGGGATCCCAGCAGCAAACAGACCCATGTTCCCAGTGGAGTAACCAGGTGGGCCCCAGGGCACCGCTGGGGCCCAGGTTCTTGTGGTCAGCTGACTGCAAGTCAGGCTCCCTCTCCCATACTGAGCCAACACTCCTGCAGGGTTAATAAAGCTATGGCTTTGTTTAAGCCAACAAACGTGTGCACATCTTCCTTGAACCCAAACTGCCCTCCTGCAAGTCCATAGGTTTTGTATATTTTCCTAGGAAGGCTGGCAGTGTGACCTGGACCAATGTTACAATTCCTCACCCTTCACTTCATCTCCAGGGCAAACCCGCAAAGTCTTCAGATCATCCCTGGAGACTCTGACGTGGCAAGGGGTCACTGGATCAGCTCCCCCTCCATCCGCCAGTTTACACTTGGCACAGCAAACCCATATCTATGGCACCTGCTCATATCAGGCTCAGTTCTATTACAACAGCCTTAATTTTAAGTCTAAACATTTTAAAACTATAAGATGCCTCGAATCTAATTGTTCAACATCTAAAAATCTTGCATGAGATACAGCCTTACAGAGGCTTTTTCTCTGCTCTGTTGTGGGTGAAAGGTTAGGAGCAGGCAGAATGATTCTTTCATACAGGGAACAAAAGAGAAACAGATTTGAGCCAGTATGGAGTCCATGTAAAACTAGAATCAGTTTCTAATAATTAATAACTGAATTATCATTTCATAAATGTATTATTACCACCTCATCAACCAGAGTTTAAATTCCCACAACCACAAAGTGACCTTTTGCCAGTCACACATCTTCAGCCTAAGTTATGAAGAAAAGAGAAAGGGAGAGGAAGTACTTCCTCTCATACACAAAATAAATGTTTACTCAAAATTGTCCCAGTGAATGTGCATGGTATCTTCCTTCTCCTTTTACAAAGCCCTCTTTCTTTGACTGAGGTTCAGACTATTATGAGTGGGGGAAAATATTTTTCAAACCACACGATTGTTGATGGCATATGTTTTTTTTTCAAATTTACTATAGAATACTAAGCATTGACCTGGACCAGGTTCAGCCCTGTTCCCTGCCCCCTCCTTGGGAATTAAAGAAGTCTATTTTCATGGCCTCTTGTAGATATGCCATGAGTACATAAGAAGAATGGAAATCTGTAGGATACACAGGAAGGTGGCTGGGTATGTCTTTGGAGGCTAGGAAAAATTGAAGACAGTGGAAAAGAGGAACATGACATGGATTGACTATAAAGGAAGCTACTGGAGGATATTAATTCTGAGGGGCACCATAAGTCACAAGCAACTTGACAGTGCTTCATGCACATACATGTCTTTGAATTCTGTTCATTCCACGTTAATGCTGTATTTAAAGAATTATTCCCCTGAACAACCATAATGTCATAATGGACAACAACAGTTTATTTCATAGTAAATGCTAAATGAGACTTGCTTTTTGTCAACTATTCTGAAGTTGAGTTACTAAACAAATGGAAACTTAAGCACTAGGGGGTGCAAAAGTTCTGTCGTTTCAAGGCCCTCGCTGTTTTGTAATATGTGGATTAAAAAACAGCTTTCTTCTCCTCTTGGCAAAGAGAATGCAAACACACTACCCCTCAATCATACATTAAAGTTTTGTGTGCAATTTTCAGATAAGTGCCTACACCTGCTGAATCTGTAAACATGCCCTCACACCTGCATGACTAAGTATGTAGGTGAAGATAAATTAGATTCCTTCTTTCATTCTAACTCCTGAAACAGTTTTAATTGTTCTTTTTTTTTAAACCAAGCTAAATGTAAATAGAGCTGTATCAACTTTGAAACAGATGAAGAAAGACATCTGAGGAGAGAAGGGCAGGAAGAAATTTGGTCAAACATTGTTTCTCAGTTGAACATAGTGGTTTTGTTCAACGTTTACATTTAGGGAGGCTAATCTCAGGGACAGTGGGATGAGATTTCTTCTTGTGCTATTGAACTATCTGGTTCCTTTTATGGAATGTTCAAAATGTGGGGAAAAGCCAATCCATTTCAACAAGTAAAAATTACAAACTGTCAAAACCAGAGGTTTCATTTGAGTAGCGTGTGCTTTGTAAATAGTAAGTGTCTTCTGTATTGAGGAATTGACACTAATTTCTGGTAAACTGTGTTTCAGATTGTGCATCATTTCTATTTCTGAGTAATTCAGATTTCTGTAGTAAATCAAGTTGCCTTCCCTCTACCCCTGACACTTTCCCTACGAGAACCAGCTTGTATGTTGACTTGTTTAACTTTTGAGATGCACATACTCAGAATACCACACCTCCCACTCCACTGTTGCAGGCAGAGCTGAGGTAATGTAGGTTGTGTTGCAGGCTGAACTGGGGTGCTGTGGAAGAAGTGAGTCCTGACTTGTTATAAATGTATTGTGTCATTAGGCTGTTAGCCAAGGTTGCACTGTCTATGCCACTGAGCCAAGGTAGTGAAATTACAATTGTAATTTCAAAATTCTGTCACATTCCTATACTAATAGAAGTTGGTCCATTAAAGTCTTTGTTGCATGTGAAATGGTCACTGAAATTTTGCACAAGGAAAAATTAGACACATGTTTGGAGATTCCTCCTAAGGTAACAGATCTAAGGAAAATCAAAAGGATTTTCAATAAAACTGTGTGGGGGGATTGACAGGTGCCGCACACATCTTTAGATTATTTGAGATAAGTTTTCATCTAAGGAAATATTTGAAGAAGATGTGAAGAAGATGTGTATCAGTACAATCTAAGCTCCACTGACCTGATTAGTAGATTGCTCCTAGTAGACCTTTAAGATGACTGTCTTAAAATGAGATCTTATGCAGACTTGCTCCAGTCTATGCCTATTGCCTTTAAAAGGCTTAGACTGAAGTAATGGTATGGTATTGTACTGCAAAAGCGATCAGGCCATTTTGCACCCCTTTCATCTTACCTAACAGGTCTTTCTCTCTTGAGGTACACCATTTTGTGCACTTTTTATATTTGGTTGGAATCCTTGCTTGGCTGTGAATCAGATAAATGATGACTTCAAGGTTTCATTTTTTGAACACAAGAAGGAGGGTTGTGCAAGATAATGGGGGGGGGGAAGTACATTCACCAGCTGTTTGTAGGAACACATATTTTCAAGAGTCAGACCAATCTCCCAACTGCTTGTCAATGCTCAGTATGCTTAGAATAAGATGGGAGCAAAGCGGGGCTTTTAAAAACTGATAATCAAGCAGATCCCAGTCATGGAGAGGAAGCATTTTGTTCCATCATTTACACATTATTTTGTTAATAAAGGAGAATGAGTACCAGTTATGCTGCACTGTTTCAAGTGCCATTAAAATGAGATGGAAGCAGGGTCCTGTCCTCTGAAATGCAAAGCAAATCTCTGCTGTTGAACCTTGAACACACGGGGGAATTAGTAAGCAGTCTGGGTGTTTTCTGCAGTGTTAGGATGTCATTCAGGCAAATTGAGGGATGAAAGCTCATGTTTTACTTCAGATCTTTTGCTTCAGAATACTCAAAAGCAGCTGCCCTTTTGAGATTTAAAATTAAATTAGAAGAACTAATTGCTATAATCTCTCTGCCTAAAACAATTTTCACCATTTACAGAAGGTTTTGAATGCAATCTGTATAAGGTATTACTACGGCCATCCCTGCTGGGTTCTTCTGTCATAATCCAATCAACTAGTAGGAAAAAATGCTAATGGTTTTTAAAATCCCATTTGGAATGAACATCAGGGGTCCAAGATTTCCACTGTCTAGTAGCAGAATGTAAATTTGGAAGAGTTGTCTTCTGAAGTTGTTGAATTGAATCAACAGTGAATGCATGAGTTTTCCTCCCTGTTCTTCAATAAAGTTCTCCTATTATATTGGAAGAACAAAAATTATATGGCACATCAGAGGAAAAAAGAAAGCAAAATCATGATTTCCTATATAATGGATTTTTCTCCCAACTGCAAGATGTATTCAAAAATCCTAATCCAATCATAATATATTTATGCTGTAAGAAGACTATTTCTGAATATGTTCCATAGTGCCAAAAGGTTCGATCCCACAATTCACAGGCAAAAGGATTTCAGGATCTTCTTCACCCTTCCCTATCCCCAAAGCCATTTCTTTTCCTGGGAAAGTGTATCCATTGAGTCCAGAAGAAGCTGATGCAGAAAAGCTGAAAATCACAGTTTTCATAAACTTGAAGTAGATGTGTGAATGTGGAAAAATATTTCTTAGTTAGCAGTTATATGAGGCATCATACTAATCCATTTTGTTTTATAATGTGCAAATAAATTATCTTACCCAACACACTGTTAACTGATGTTCTCCCAGTACTTAATTAGCCAAACTTCATGATGTAAGCAAACTTATAGATGTACCATGATGAGTCATTATAACATTGCAAAACAAAACACATTTTGTTTGTAGACAAACAAATGTCCATTGACATTTTAGAATATATATATGCAACACAACCATCCATTGAACATGATTATTAAGTAAGTAAAGACAAAAGCTGTTATTTATATGCTTTTTGTCTGATGTTTTTCTTGCTCAAAATATTCAGCAAACCAAGAACATTTTAGCTTCTGTCTTCCCACAATATATTGTTTAAATCATACTATTTTCCAAAGAAATGAAAAAGCAATAACCAAGTACTCTGTTCAAGCAGTCCAATGAAACACATACTGACACTGACATTATTATGAGATATTAGGCGGCGATAAATACCTGTCATTGGAAACTTATGCAAATTACTCCAGATTGCATAGGATTACACAACCAGTATATCCATTCCCCATAATACAGTGATCAAAACATGCTATTTATTTCTGCTGTATGATATGCACATTATAATTTTGGAATCATTGCAAGCCATATTTATTTGTGTCTTAATACAATCAAGGCCACAATCTTGAACTCCCGCATAAGAAAACCAAAGGCAATTTCAATGTTCTGCAATTGCAATGCAGAGAAAGAGGGAAAAGGTTCTCACTGCCTTCCCTCCACTGCCAAGTGCCATGCATGGGGAGCTTCTCTACTTGTATAGGATTGTTCTGTGTGACCAAGAACCATGCATTGTACAGAATTCCAGACTGCGCATAGACTCTGGACTTGCATCAGAAGAGGGACAGCAGGTAGAATCCCAGTTCTTCCTCTACAGACTGGATCTGCCAAAACAAGCAAGTGGACAAGTGCCAGTGAAAACCACAGAGTTTCCTTCTAAGCAAGAATCCACTTGCAGCTTCTTCAATATCATGTGGTTCAAAGGATTTTGACATGTAGTTTATTTTTATAAGAATTGTTGCAGGTGTGCTAATTCTGGAGTGATTAATCTATATTCTTTCTTTCAGTTTGGTAGAAGACAAAATGAGGTGGAAAAAACGTTGGATGATCTAGAAGAAGAAACTGGAGCCAGAGGCCAAAAAGATTCAAAGATGCAGGATTTACAAGCAGAAGTATGTTTCCTTTGTTAAATTTTTTTAATACTGTGCTTATTAAATCACTAACTAAAAATTCAGTATTTTCTTCATATATTGCGTATGTGTACATTGACTACATGGTATTCCAATATATACCTGCAAGTGATTCCTCTTATATTCAATTAAAGTTTTTTCTTTATCACAGATGGATGTGATTACTAAGAGTCAGCATGGCTTTCTCAATGACAAGTCATGTCAGAGTAACATCTCTTTTTTGAGAAAGTTACCACCTTGCTGGATCGGGAATGCTGTGGATCTAGTTTATCTCAGTTTTGATAGGTTTTCACATGATATTCTTGTTGACAAGTTGGTAACATGTGGATCAATACCTGATTGACAGATTGCATCCGAGAGGTGCTTGTTAATGGTCCATCATCCTTTTGGAGAAGAGTAACAAATGGATTGCCTCAGGGATCTGTCCTGGGTGCTGTGTTGTTTAACATATTTATAAATGATTTGGATGAATGAATAGATGGGGTGCTTATTAAATTTGTAGATGATACTAAACTGGGAGGGGTAGCAAACACAAGAGAACACAGAATCAAGATGCAGGATGATATTGACAGGGTGGAAAACTGGGCTAAAATAGTGAGAACTAGTGAATTTCAATAGTGAGAAATGTAAAGTTCTGCATTTGGGTAGGAAAAATCAAATACATCATTATAGCTTGAAGGATACCTGTCTTGGCAGCAGTATATGCAAAATGAATCCCAGGGTCTTAGTAGACCATACACTGAATGTGATTCAGCAGTGTGACTTGGTGGCTAAAAGGCAAATGGGATTTGGGGTTGTATCAAAAGGAGTATAGTGTCCAGATCATGGGAGGTGATGGTACCACTTTACTCTGCTCTTGTTAGACTTCACTTAGAGTACTGTGTTCAGTTTTGGGCGCCACAATTGAAGGATGTAGACAAACTGGACTGTGTTCAGAGGATGGCAATGAAACTGGTGAGTGGTTTGGAGATCAAGACATACGAGGAAAGCTTGGGGGAGCTTGGTCTGTTTAGCCTGGAGAGAAGATGATTAATAAATTATATAATAGCCATCTTAAAGTACTTGAAGGGCCATCATATAGAGGATGGGCCATCAAATTAGAGGAGTTATTTTCTGTTGCCTCAGAGAGTTGAACCAAAACCAATGGAATAAAATTAATTCAAAAGAATGTTTGGCTAAACATCTGGAAGAAGTTCCTGTCTTTAGAGCACTTCCTCAGTGGAACAGGCTTCCTCAGGAGATGGTAGGTTTTCCTTCTTTGGAGGTCTTTAATCAGAGGCTAGATAGCCATATGACAGAAATGCTAATTCTGTGAACTTAGGCAGATTGTAAGTGATGGAAGACAAAGAGAGAATGAATCATATAATTGACAGCTTTTACCAAATGAAAAAACATCACATTAAAAGCATTTTTTTTGTTAGGTGCGAAGTCGTGTCCGACCCATCGTGACCCCATGGACAATGATCCTCCAGGCCTTCCTGTTCTCTACCATTCCCCGGAGTCCATTTAAGTTCCCACCGACTGCTTCAGTGACTCCATCCAGCCACCTCATTCTCTGTCGTCCCCTTCTTCTTTTGCCCTTGATCGCTCCCAGCATTAGGCTCTTCTCCAGGGAGTCCTTCCTTCTCATGAGGTGGCCAAAGTATTTGAGTTTCATCTTCAGGATCTGGCCTTCTAAGGAGCAGTCCGAGCTGATCTCCTCGAGGACTGACCGGTTTGTTTGCCTTGCAGTCCAAGGGACTCGCAAGAGTCTTCTCCAACACCAGAGTTCAAAAGCCTCAATTATTTGACTCTCGGCCTTCCTTTATAGTCCAATATATTAAAAGCATATATTACATTAAATGAAATTATTCACGTCTTATATATTGGAAAATATAGCTTGTTAAATTTCTGTCAGATCCACTGGAAGTCATCATGAAGTACTGTTTGACTTCATGTAGTTTGCACCTTAGGAAGGAGAAAGAGTAGTAAAGGCAAAGAATGGTCTTATGGCATCTCTCCAAGAAACACTGTCCACCTTTGGAGAGCCAACTTGGTATAGAGCGGTGGCCTCTCTTCTGGAAAAGTGGGTTTGATTCCCCACTACTACACATGCAGCCAGCTGGGTAACCTTGGGCCAGTCACAGTTTTCTCAGAGCTCTCTCAGCCTCACCTACATCACAGGGTACCTGTTGTTTTGAGAGGAAGATTAGATGGTGGTAAGAGGCTTTGAGACTTCTTTGGGCAGTAAAAGGTGGGGTACAAAATAACAGTTCGTTTTCTTCTTTGGAGTAAAATAGCCACAACTTTATGGGACAGCCAGATCCTAGCATCAACTGACCCACCTTCCAGTCAGTGTACCCTGGCCTACCTTAGTCCCCTGCTGAGCTGAGGGGAGATTCATGGGATGACAAGATGTAAGATTCCACAAGGATGATAGCCACTATATGGTCTCCCCTGCCATCTGGATATGAAGGTAACCCATTGCATCCCCCCAAGCTGGGCATAACCCTGAAAGCCCTCACCCCAAAATCCCTTAAGGGATGATCTCCAAGTCCAGGAAAACAAGAAGATCTGTTTTCCTAAAATCGATCTGATTTCATGTTGTTACCAGCACGAGAGCTTCACATCCCCAACCTGGCTCCCACCAACAATCCTATATCTGTAGCCAAGTCCACAAGCCAAGGAGCCAGATGTCCATCCTCCATGGGGACAAGTGAATCTTGTCTACACTAAACTTGAGCCTCCAAGAAGTGTGAAATGTCCACATGTTGAATCTTATGACCTTATGATCTTTCCCACTCTGTTGATCATCTTCTGCCTTACCATACCAATTCTATGCAGTTAAACTGAGTAGGGGGAAAAAACTGGAAAATATCTTACTGGTATATCCTCTCAGGTGCAGAATGAAAGTCCTCCTCACCACGTGCAGATCTTGGAAACAACTTGTATTGCTCAGTGGTTTAAAGTACTCTGGAACAGAAGCCCTCTCAGTGAGACTGCATATGGTGGGGAAATTTCTTCCACTCCCACACTTAACAACTGATCCTGTGGAGAGAACTCTTCCTGCAGTGCTTGGTGTCTGCTGGAGGGCCCTATTAAAAACAAATTACTTAGTATTTTAAATAAATATTGTATAATAATAGCTTTAAACAAAATATGTTATTATTTATTTAGATATTTATGTTTCACTTTTCTCTGCATTGGGGACCTAAAGTAGTTCACAGCATCATTGCCTCTTCATCCATTTTGCCCTCACAACAACACTCACATGGAGATTAGGCTGAGAGAAATTGATTGGCCAGAGGGTTGCCCAACAAGCTTCTATGGTACAGTCAGGATTCAAACCTGGGTCTCCCAGATCCTAGTCCAACGCTTATAATGCCGTACCACACTGGCCCCTCTAACTATTACTCTAACCTTGTGTATGTGTATTTTGATCTTTAGATACCTTTAAAGTAAAATTTCACAGAGAAACTGTAATGATACAAGCAAACAGCAGTATTTGTAAATTTTGATATTCAGTCTTCTTAACACTCGCCAAGTATCTTTTTTTTTCAGATTAAGGTTTCTAGGAAGGAGTGTTTCTGTGTAATAATTTCACGCTTTCTTACTAACATATATGAGAGATTACTTTCACCTCTATATCCCATCATGCTTTCTACATTTATGTGAGAGTTTATAAACTATACCATTAAATAAGGACACTGCATAAATTCACATTCCCAGGAGCCCTGTAAGAATATAATTGGAAAATATTAGCCTGGAATGGAGTCTTTTGGTGGCTGCCTTCACACAAGGCTGTGAAAATGTGCTGCTCAGGGGACAAAAGCAGCAAGTGATCCAGCAGCAGTTGTAAATCATATCCACCCAATCCACTCCACTAGTGGCTGCTGCTGTCCCCAGCCCTCACTCACCCCCTTTTCCTCTGCAATGGCGGTCAAACTGTGGCTCTCCAGATGCCCATAGATTTCAATGCCGATAAGCTTCTGCCACCATGTGCTAGCCTGGGCTCATAGGGATTGTAGTTCATGGACATCTGGAGAGCCACATTTTGGATACTCCTGCTGTCTGTTGTGGTGATAGTGCTGCTTCACCATGGCTGTGAACTTCCAGTATTCCTTACTCCCCATCCCTTTTTTATTGGGCCATACTGTAACACCACAGCCTGAATTGGCAGGGAAATGGAATAAGGTCCATTACAGGGCTACAGGGGGATGGCAAAAAGCAGTCAGCTGCCTGTGACTTTTGAAGGTGGAGTTTAACTTTATGCTCTCTTTTCTATAGTGATGATGGACACTTCCCCATATGGACACTTCCCTAGCTTTCCCATTTAAATTGGAGAGAAATAAATTAGTTGGGTTTTTCTCCAGCTTAAAGAAGAAAGCCCAGGAAACACCACAGCTCACATTCAGAATGAGCATAACATCACATAGATGGTCCCCTTAAATCTTGGGGCTTCCCGTTTCCATGTGAGCAGTATTTGGAACTAGCCTGAGAAGAGCTTTGTGCTTTTGGGGGAAGAAACATCTGCACCTGTCCCTACCTTGCTGCCTTGAGATCTGTTTGTGTTGTGTTCCCTTTGAAAACTATAAGTTCAGTAAAATGGAAAAATGGAAGTGTATTTAGGCCCCATGTGAGTAAGCCCAGTGCAGACATTACCTTTAAAGGTCAGGCACAGTAAGGGTATGTGTAGCTATATTCAGAATGATTTTGTGTTTCAAGACCTTTACAACAGCTTGTATAAGTATGCAGTTTAGCATGCAATAGTCATTTAAAGTGGCTGTTTGCAATATTGTGTTGTTGCATTGTTATGTACCTATAACCTCCAGGATGAGGGATGTTAAAATGCGGATAGTGTGTGTTGGGCAGCATTTTTCAGACACCTGCTGCAAAGATTTGTTATCAAGGTCTTTTGTGGTTTGCTCCCCCCCCTCCTTTTTTTAATGGAATTGGGAGGTAAGTTAAGATGCTGATGGAAAAGCAAGGCCACGTTGTAATTTACCTAATTTGCATAACATAGGGGGAAAGCAAAATGGTGCCAGGGCAGCATGAATGTTATGCACCTTTTGCTGCCTCCTGTCATTGTATTGTCAACATGCTCCCGGAAAGCATCCCAAAATGATGGTTCCTAAGTGACATCCCATTACAAAGCGCACACAAATCTAATTTGAAACCTGAACCACTGTAACACAGCTCTTCTAATACAAATAGTCTTGTATTGATTTTATCTTTTCCTTGTTGAACTCTTCAAATTTAAAACAGCTGTTCTGCCAGTAGCTGAGTGAGATAGCCTGAAGCATCCTTCTGTTGTCTTTAACCAGGACTCATGACCCCCTGGAGTAATGTCTTTGGGTCATATTAGAGTTGCTTGTTTATGAAGGGGTATCACTTTAAACATGAATGTTTCACTAAGGATTACCAAAGTTAAAATCCTGAGGAGTAGACAGATTGATGACACAGGTTCTTTAACTAGCTCCCTGGCCCTACTGAGACTTGCGTATAATGTAAATGAAACAAAATTACTTATAATAATTTTGTTTGTGCTGCAGTAGGCAACATTGCAATATAATACTACATCCTACAAATTGTTGTTACTGTGACTCGGATTGTACTTTATGACAGCAGTCTTGTTTGTTTATCTATTACTCTTTTTATCACATATCTTTTTTTCCATGTACTTATTTTATTTATTTATATTTTGATTTATCCCCACCACTCCTGAAACCAGTCCGGCTCGTGATGGTTTACAGTCAAAGAATAAAATACAACGTGACATAATAAAAATACAATATGACCCTTCAAAAATAACAAGATGGTGGGGAAACAATTGAAAAACCCACCCCATGTACTTATTTCTCCCAACTCCCCTTTTTATCATCATGAAGCTCCATGAGAGACAAATTCATCCAATGAGCTTGATACCTAAGTGATCATTTCAGCCCACTATTTAAACCTGGGTCGATTCTCATCCTAAACAGAGTAGTGGTAGGAGTCTCAGAGCAAAGAAGTTATGGATGAAGATAGTTGAGCATTCTCCATTCTTGCCAGTTACCTCTCCCTTGAACATCTTTTTTCTTGGGCCGAAAGTGAGATGGAGAGAAGTTTGATTACAAAGAAGTCAGTAGTGGATGTACAGGCACACTTCTTTTACTGTTATAGCCAGCCCTCTCCTCCCTCCCCCACATAGCCTCATTTTTAAAGCATAATTCACAGATGCACACAGTTCTAGCCTCACTCATCATGCTGCTTCTATGGGTTGGAGAGTTCTCCTACCATCCAGAGAAACATGCTGAGAAGATGGAGAGATGCCATGGGAGGAGGCAATTGGTAAAAATGGCTCACTCTCTCCCTTTCCTTGAACATGCAGGTCTTTTCCATATGATGCAACCCAGCATGTATTACTTCTTTGAGTAAGCAAATCACATATCATCTTGGTTGATACTGTGTTGGAACTTGGAGTTTAGAAATTGGTGGTTTAATCCCAGCTAAACCTTTGGATGCCTATGCTCAAGACAGCATTTCTACTTCATCTTCCCAACAATATGGCTAAATTTTGGAACCAAAGGTATAGCTTGATGTAAAAGCTTATTTCTGTTCCTTGCTATTTATTTACTTCTACACTGATTTTTTTTTCCTTCAGCAGGCTGCAATAGTCAGTCTGTTTGCAAAACTTAAGAGTTTGCACATTGCTGCGATTTTAAAAGGTTCTTCATTGGATATTCATTACATTCTTAAACAGTAGCAGCTTGCCAAGAAATGTTGTAGAGCATTAGGATTTCCATATGCATAAGGATGAAAGCAAAAATACTATCTAGAGAACCACATACCAATTTTTACTTTTTGTTGACAATTGTTTTATGCCTCGATTCTGCTGAATATTAGGCTGTTAAAGGGGGACAAGGGCTTTTATTTCCACTTCCCTTACTAGTATTAAGCTGGAAACCTACTGTGTTATGAAGGAAGGCGGCTTGGAAACGAAAAAGGAAACTTGGCATCTTAGCTTAGAAAATTCGATTTGCGAACTGCATAGCTTTCAGATAGAGACCTCAAAATTCTTCTTTTGCTAAACTTTTTTTTAAAAATTAGAAAACTAAATTTCTCTTTCTTATAGATTAACTTCTAATATTCCTCACGGGATCTTCTTCTTCTTTTTCTTTCAGCAGTCAATTAGGTTTTATTTGTAATGATTTATGCAAATATCTTAAGAGTAAAAAATGTCCTCCAATGATGAGCCAAAAAGGCAAATGTAAGCATTCCCTCACTTCCCACAAGTAAAATCAGATGCTTGAGCACTGTGGTCTGACACCAGATTCAATTTCCCAAGGCAAATACAGTAGTTCTGAGGAAGAATAGACAACTCCTCCTTATGTAATCCTGTGCTCATTTTCTCAACTTTTTAAAAGAAATTATACAGCAGCTGGTATAACTGGTCAGCAGAGAGGGGGGTTAGTGCATTCGGGTTAGTGCATTCTTTTACTTCATGCTGTTTTCTTGTTGACACTAAGCAACATTCTACATGAGTAAAAGCAGCTTTGGGGTGGCAATTTTTGTGGGGGGAAGGACAGAAGAAAAAGGGGTCAAATACCCCCCTTCAATTTTTCCCCTCCTTTAAAATATGCCCCAGTTGTTGATCCTTGAGCGAAAGAAATATGGTTTTGTATGTAATGCTTGGCCTTGAGTTTATCAAATTTAAACTCAATCTGTAGCTGCATAAATACATTTTTGCACATGTTCTCATATTAGGTGTGGTGGGATGTAAATTATTCTGCCTAAATATGGATATTTGGATTAAAAGGTTGTGAAAACCTGTAGTGTAACTGACTGGTTCCTTGCTTTCCTTTGCCAGTTCTGTAACTAGTCCTGAGAAGATCCTCTACCGCAGGCATGAATTAGCAAAGTTTAACTTGCACAATGAAAGTGCTTTTCCACTTGATATAGGGCTGAAAGATTGGAGAGGACTTTCTAGCTTCATTGCTGCTCTTGGAAGCTTTTGTGTATGATGCTCCAGTCTCAAAAAGTGTTCAGTTTAAGTGACATCTTCCAAAAAGGTGAAGGGAGAGCATTAATTAGAGTGAACATCTTGCTGAGAGCACATCTTTGTGAGGATATCTTGCAAAGAGCAGCTGTGAATCTGATAGGATTGTGTCAGGAGAAGCCCTTTTAGCTTACAAGTGAAAATGACAGCAGGTTTCCAATGCCCTCTCTGTTCCACATTTACAGTGAAGTCAGAACTTGTCTCAGTGAAAGGCAGAAAGATTGCACATTTTGAAGGCTACGCATTTCAATTGTAATTAAGAAAAATTCTCAAGCCCCGTTCACTAAGATTTTGCAATTTTCTGATATGAATAGACTTACCTGAATATGGCTGCTTTCTGATTCTCCTAATGTCCAAGTATGAGCTCAGCTTCTATCCTCATGTAATATTTGTGTCTATTTTCATATGGCAGTGAGAGATAGCAAAGATTAAAGGATGGCTTGGTAGATGTGTGTCTAGCAGGCACACTGTCCAAACTTCTAGGCTATAACAGTATCCCTGATTAGCAGCTTGTGAATAAAGATACAGCCCAATTTGGACTGTTCAGGAAGAAAAAATCCTTTATTTTCCCCTGTGCTGTTTTTGGCAGCTACAACCCCAGCAGTCACAGGGTTAAACATTACTTGCTCTGTGAGGACACAGCCTGTGCAAGCATCAGTGTGCATTTTTGGCTTCCAAGGGAAAAAGTCACACTCCCCTCCACAACCCCAGGTTATTTAAGCTGCCAAAAACAAGCCAAGGGTGAAGACAGGAATCCCTCCTCCCATGCAATGGTTCTGAGCCTGGGCTTTTTTATTTGCCATAGATGGCACAAGGGAGAAGGCAGAAATATCACCTTTTCTGGCGCAGAGTTTCCAATCCAAATTGGGTCCTGCTTCATGTTTATGCTTGAATTTCTACCAGCAACTAGCAGCTCCAGCGTAGCTGCCAGTCCCCAGGGTAAATTGACACCATTTGTAATGTTTAGTTTGGCTCTGACAAGAAGTAATATAAGTTAGGAATGGACTGAACAAATCACATTGAAATGAATAAACTTTCCTCTTACAAGTTGGATCAGACCAGTTGCCCATTCAGTCTATTGTGTGTCACACAATAGTTTGGGGTCATTGTGTGACATAGAATGTTGGACTGGATGAGACACTGACCTGATCCAGTATAGGCTTCTCTTATGTTCTTCAGTTGCCTCCTGATACTGCACCTCCTGCTCAACCTTTTCTATCTCCCTCATTCAACAGCTTACCTCTGCTTAAATAACTTATACATTTAGTTTAAAAATATAGCATCTGAAAAGTGTCTTTTTATAATACATTAAATCAGTGGTCCCCAACCTCCGGGCCGCGAAGGCCTCAGCACCGGGCTGTGGCTCCTTCTCCCCGCTCCCCCCCCCCGCAGCGAGAAGCTCGCTGTTTTCCCCTCTCCTGGAAAAATTAAAGGTGATGGCACCTTCTTTGAGTGGCTGTAGTTTGGACCCAATATAGCCAATCCTCCTCAAACTTGGAGGGCCAGTAGAGAAGAGCCAACCAGAGATCACCTGTGAGTGATCCCTTTAGCATAGCGAAGGGGCATTCTGCTATATCATGAACTTCACAAATCAAACTGGTTCATCTAGCATCCAAAAGTTTCTGACAAGTTGTGGTTCATAGACCATGCGTGCCACAAACCACAGAGACCACATTTTCCCTGTTTGTTTCCATCCCAATTCCACTTCAATCAACATCCTGGCTGCAACATTCTGTACCAACTGAGGTTCCCAAACACTTTCCTATGTAGCATGTAGTGAGTATGATAGTAATCTAGTTTAGCTGTAACCGGGACATGCACCACAATCATGTGCTCTGCCTCCACATCAACAGAAAAAAGACAAAGGTTTGGATCCAAAGCCACTCTTCTACCAACATAATTGAACTTACAGTAGAAAACAACCCTTCCATTGCAGCTGGGGGCTGGTTTTTGTCAAATCCTTTCTCTATATTCATGAGGCTTTTCTGATTGTTTGAGACAAAACTTTGACATGTTCACTCTGTACCGGGCAAATCCTGTTGCACAACACAATAGCCCAAAATTAATTAAATGTTCATTCTGGATGCCCTTCCATGAACATTGCTTTGTAAACTACAAACCAGCCAAAGTTGTCATGAACTTTAATTCATGAGCCAATTCATGTCCATTCCTAGAGAGGATCACAGAGATCATATCACTGCAGTCTTGGCCCATCTACACTGACTCACAGTCTGTTTCCAGTTCAACTGCTGGTGTTGACCTACGTGGCTTAGGACAACCCACTGCATTAGGAAACTACACAGCTGCTAGAGTAATCTCTAAAGGCCCTGCTTCAAGTGACCCCACATTCTGAGATTAGGCAAGTAACCCATGAGAGAGCCTTCTCAGTTATGCCATCAAAACACAGGAACTCTCCCCAAAGAAACTCACTTGTCACCTTCTGCCATCTTCTACCTCTTTTGTCAGTGTGTGTTTCTTTAGGCATTCCTTCGGTGATCCTGCCTGCCTGCCCTGTTCTTCACTGTCATTTTTATGTATGTGTATTGAATTGTATTTTATATGTGATTTAACTTGGATATAATTGATTGAATGATGTATTTTTGTTTAGTTTTATTGGTATTTAAAATGTTTATATATATATTTTTAATGTTAGCCACCTTGATAACCCTATGAGAACAGAAAGGTGGGGCATTAATTTTGTAAATACATTTTCCATATTTTTCAGATATTGCGACTTCATTCTGAAAATGAATCAGCGTGTGGAAGAAGAAAAATGCTTGAAACAGAAAATCAGAATTTGGACAGAGAGAACCAAACGTTGAAGACTCATGTGAAACATCTTCAAGATCTCCTAGAGAGAAAACTGTCTGCAATTAATTTGTCTGGTGATCTCCAGGAGCCACAAACTGAAATTCTGGGCACAAATAAGGTATGATCCTTACCAGCATAATTCAGCTATTTCAACAAAAAGGTGTGAATGTATTATAGTGTTATATTCCAATTCTTTTTGATATAAAGAATTGGAGACATGGTTATAGTTTTGTTTAATATGAATTTAGAATATTTTAATGCATTCTTGTATCTCATTGTCTCGGTCCCTCCATGTTATTGCTTTTCATAAACTGAAACCAGACATTGTGGCATCTGAATGGCAATGAGCTCAGAATAATCTTCAAGTTTATGACTGTTTCTAAAATGCAGGAAATTTGTATTTGGATATGGAACATGTTTTCCCATTTACAGAATGGCAGTGTTTTGGTCAGATCCTGATGAACACATTTCAAAGTAGACATGAATAAGTACAGCCTTGAGCTAGGCTAATTTGCACTACCAGACATTATACAAGAAGAACCGCCCACACCTATAGATCCATGTGCCCTCACAGTAACATGTATAAAATGTGCTAGCAGTGGTTGGTAACATATCTCCTTGGTTTATAATTTTCAAAAGAACCAGAAAGAAAGGAAGGCTCCCATCCCTTCAAAAACAGAAAACTTGAAATATTTTGAAACAAATAAGAAAAAGCAGATATATATAAGGCAGGTATAGAATAAAGTCTTTTCAGGCAAGACTCATAGTTGAATGGCATCATTCAGGACATCTAGTCCAACCCCTGCTCAATGCAGAATTAAAGTACTCCAAGGTAAAGACCAGAATAGCAGCAGGCAGAACAGCAGCAGTAGCACTCCAAAAGATCTTGACATGACTCATAGATAAACTAAAGCTGGCATCTCTATTGTTTTAGATATTTATCAGTGACCATTTATGCACTGGGAACTTCACTGCCCCAGCTCCCATGCAGGAGCACAAATTGGGGACGGATGAGATGCACCAGGCCAAATGCTCGCCCGTATGGGTGCAGGAAGGGGTGGGGCAACCAGCCACGGCTAAAACTCCAGCATGCAGCCCAGCATGAAACCTCCAGTGAATAAACGGTCAATGTGACCTTCCACTGTTCCCCCCCATTGCCAAATTACTTTAATAATGTTGTTCATTGGCAGTAGGGTTGAACAGCAAAATAACCTAAGCCTGGTAAAGAAACAAAGTAACAATAAACATCAACAGTAAATCCACCTATGTAAGGTGGTGGTTTACAAAGAACCTATGTGGGTGCAGGTTTTTATAAACCACTTTTTATGTTTGATTGCCTTATGAAACAGTTCTTAGAATAATGGATGTTTTTATCTTCATCACTGAATGTACTTTATTAAACTGAATGATGATTTATATAGACACTGAAGTGATGAAGGTCTAAAGCAAAATGTTTTCAGTTCTTTTCTCCACGCAAATTATGCAATCAAAATCTTTCAGTAATGAAACTGAGTTAAGTATCAATCATCTGATATTTAAAGAGACAAAGTCGGATGATAAAAACTTATCTACATATCTCTTGTTGATATTAAATTCAATATAAAATTGTTTCCTAAATTCAGTAAGTCAGAAACAGGTAAAACTCATCATTATTTTCACACTTTCTGTCTACTTTCATTTTCGTTGACAGTGGGTGGGGAAAGCAGTAGGAGAGAATGATTTAGCTGGTATATGCCTTACTGGAATACCATCAACCAGAAGAACCTGCTCTCGTTACCACTCAGTCAATCAATCAATAATTTATTATGGTCATGGTCCAGCAGAATAAATCATATATGACATTATCACTGAACAAGATAGTCTTGCTTGGGATTTCTGGGTGAAATGTTTCTTTATTCTTCCAAGTATTGTTTTCAATGGCGTTCAGGTTCTATATAACCATACACTTCTTTACATGTGCTATTTTATCCTACCAAGGTGTGCCTGCTAGTTTAGGGCAAAACTTGCTTGTACATGCTGGCAGGCCTATCTCCACTAGGTATGTGTGTTCGTAGGAAAATAGATGAGCCAATTCCTTGCATTCTTATTGTTAAGTAGTGAGCCTTCCCTTTGGGGAACAACAGATGCAAATACATTTTCTGACAGAAAGGAATAGAGAGGATAGGTATATATACCTGTGCTCTGCTGCCTGAGAAATAAGGCACTCACCTGTCCAAAAAGGGAATGATATAACATTTGCAATAGCTGGCAGGCAGGTAGGAATGTATGGGAGAGGGGGAATAAAGAAAGCGGAGGGTGGATTTGGCAATCTATTACACTATTTCTATTTTTGTTTAAAAATAGACTAGCCTCCCCAACCACAGCCATTTGAGAATCTCAAGAAAGGAGGAAAAGGCCAGGAGTTAGTTCATATTTTAATGTGCCTGCTATGAAAGTGATGATATTTAGCAGAAATAATCCCTTGAGTGAGGAATTCATCCCTGAGTGGTTCATCCAAACTGGAAGGCAGGAGGGGAATTACAGCAGAAATGTGTTTTTAGAACACGTAGAACCAAATATAAAAACAACAAAAATAAAGTATAACTAATAATACTAAAGAATTACTAAATACTAAAGAACAAATGAACCCCAAATACCTGCATAAAATGTCCATGCACTCCCCCTGTGCATATCTTTGAATTTTTCATTGATACCTTTGAGGAAACCATATGTTAGCAGTTTTTTTAAATCATAAACATGTTGCCTTTGGAGTGGACAGGAAGGTAGAATTATATTTTAATTGGGATCAACAGTGTGTTTTTGTCCATAGAGAGATTTCAGTTACAAGAGGCTTTCAGATCATGCTGACAACAAATATGGGCGCTTTTTCACAAGGCCTTTATCTTGACCCTCTTGCTATGACAGAATAATACATTATTGCTTTTCCATCTTTCCATCTATAGTTCCGTGACTAGGATATATTATATTTCCCTACATTCTACTGCCAAGTATTTCAGACAGCTGCCTTGATTAAATGAAAGATGTATATCAAATCTAATCTTTACTATACTTGAAACTTAAAAAAAAATACTGTACTTGAAACTTTTTAAAAAATGCTACCGTGTTATTTTTTCCCTATGCTAAATGTATTGTAACAGTGGGGCTTTCACTTTATTTTATTAGAGATATATTACCGCATTTTATTAGAAATATATAACATGGAAATAAAAAAGTTTTATGTGGTCCATGCCAGTTTTATGTTCTCAGCTTTCAAATACTTCTTTGACAGGTTGGAAGCTGTCTTTAGCAGTATCTGACACCACAGTACCTTCACTGATCAAGTGAAGCTAAACTGAGTATATATAGAATTTTTAAAGAATGTGTTCAGTTTGAAAGCATCCTATTAAACAGGGCTTCTACCTGAAACATTGAAGAGTTACTATTAGAGTTATACATAAACTCACTATGCAACATTTCATTTGTGGTTCTGTCCCCTCCAGCAACCATTTTGTGGTTGCATCCATGATCCTCTTTCAGCATTTCAAAGGCTTTAAAAGGTTGAAGACCCGTGACGTAGCTTCTTGAAACACAGAGAGGCTCTAATTGGTGCTTAGTCTGTCTCATATTCCCAATATGCATCCCTGTTGCAGATTAAAAGATAAAACAGAGAATCAAACCACAGTAGCCTTCGGATGTTTTTTTCTGTCTCTCTTCTGGAATCTCTGGATCACATGCAGCTTCATTCACCTCCAAGCATTGCTTACCATTTTTTTTTTTTATAATGAAGTTTGTTGTTGTTAGGTGCGAAGTCATGTCCGACCCTTTGCAACCCCATGGACAGTAATCCTCCAAGCCTTCCTGTCCTCTACCATTCCTTGATGTCCATTTAAGTTCGCACCGACTGCTTCAGTGACTCCAACCAGCCTCCGCATTCTCTGTCGTCGCCTTCTTCTTTTGCCCTCAATCGCTCCCAGCATTAGGCTCTTCTCCAGGGAGTCCTTCCTTCTCATGAGGTGGCCAAAGTATTTGAGTTTCATCTTCAGGATCTGGCCTTCTAAAGAGCAGTCAGGGCTGATCTCCTCTAGGACTGACCGGTTTGTTCTCCTTGCAGTCCAAGGGACTCGCAAGAGTCTTCTCCAGCACCAGAGTTCAAAAGCCTCAATTCTTTGACACTCGGCCTTCCAAGTTTCACAACCATACATTGCAACTGGGAAGACCATAGCCTTGACTAGACGCACTTTATTTGGCAGGGTGATGTCTCTGCTTTTTAGGATGCTGTCTAGATTTGCCATAGCTTTCCTCCCCAGGAGCAAGCGTCTTTTAATTTCTTTGCTGCAATCCCCATCTGCAGTGATCTTGGAGCCCAGGAAAATAAAATCTGTCACTACCTCCATTTCTTCTCCATTTGCCAGGAATTGAGAAGGCCGGATGCCATGATCTTAGTTAGATAATGAGGTTACTTATCTTAGTTAGATAATGAGGTTACTTCATGAAAAACATATATAGCTAAAAATATATATGGTGGCATATTCCTAACTTCAAATGTCTGTGTTCATCAGATTTAAACCACTGAGTGGTTGTGTCTGCTAATTCATATTCATTTTGTAATCTGAGAGAATTTAAAACCAAAACAGCCAGAATTCTTCAGTGTTTGAATTTTGATCATGGTACTGCATAATAGTAGCTACTAACATTTAACTATTTCCCAGAAATCCTATAAATGTCTCCTTGTTCATTTGTTAGCTTCCTTTTCCTGTAATAGGTAAAATAGGTAAGTTGATTTCTGGTATTTCAGGGTTTTTTAAAACACTGCAATCATTTTGTGTTAGATTTCTCAAATTTATGGCAAGCATAGCAAAATTCACTTCATTTTTCTCTGTGACAGCTGAAACCTCTTCTACAGATGACTCTGTCATTATGCACCGTCTGTTTCTTTACATTAATGGGTTGCAGTGTATGCAGAGAAAATTAATCTTGGGAGAGCCAACATTATTTCATGCTTCATTACATGAAATGCCTCTAACTCTTTGATTATATATAAATTTGCCCCTCCAAAATCTCTGAGACCTAGCCTGTGACGTACAAACTAATGAATTCTCATTACGAAAGATATAATTTCTCATTATTTTAATTTTTCATTATAAAAATTCTGTGAGGATGAAAGCTTTAACTACAGTTTCATTTGAGAGTTCACTTTAATGTATATAAGTGAAATCTTACCCATAATTTATATCTTTGATGTATTCTCAGTAATGGGTTTTATTCTTTACTAACAGATGTAAGAATTACACAGGATACTGAACAGAAGAAAGTAAGGGATTTTTGAAAAATGTGTTTCACGTAAGAGACGGTGTGCCTACAGAAATTTGGGGAAAAATGAGTTTTTAAATCACAGACTGGCATTAAGGTGCACAATCAAAGAGAGAAATATAACAAATGCATGCATATAATTTACTCATTTAGACTTGTAATATAAATAAACCTATCTTTACAAGCTT
Organism: Paroedura picta; assembly: GCF_049243985.1. NCBI lineage: Eukaryota > Metazoa > Chordata > Lepidosauria > Squamata > Gekkonidae > Paroedura > Paroedura picta. The sequence continues at coordinate 54,209,334 of NC_135377.1, forward strand.
GGCATAGTGGTTAGGAGCGCCAACCTCTAAGCTGGTGAGCCAGGTTTGATTCCCTGTTGCCCCACATACAGTCAACTGGGTGACCTTGGGCTTGCCACAGCACTGATAGATCTGTTCTGACCAAGCAGTAATATCATGGCTCTCTCAGCCTCACCTACCTCACAGGGTATGTGTTGTGGGGAGAGGAAAGGGAAGGAGATTGTAAGCCACTTTGGGACCCTGGTAGAAAAACATGGCATATAAAAACTAGCTCTCAGAAAGGTTTAAATATCAGATGGAGGCTGTTTTTTTAATGTTAAAAATGATTTAATGTTTTAAGGGTTTTAATCCCTAAACTGTATAATTGTTTTTGTATTTGTTATCAGCTGCTCAAAGCCGACTAGGGAAGGGTGGGATACAGTAGTAGTAGTAATAGTATCACCTTTTAAGAATCTCTTAAATGTTTTAGACTTTTCTGAATAGCCCAGCTTAAGAAAGCAGGGTTAGCCACAATCAGTACTTTGATGGTAGACAATTAAGGATGATCAGGGAGGTAGGCAATGATAACCTTATCTACTTTTCTCTTCCCTCAAAACACCCTGTGGATAGGCTGCCATGAGCCAGAAGCAAGTCAGTGGCACATTGTTCTTATAAACATATTACACAGTGCTCAAAGCTGCATGATAATTTATCCAACTGAGTTATCAATATTCAGAGCTGGGATAAATGCATTACAAATGCTTGGTAATGTGCTGTTTCAGCATTTTTTCCTGAAGTGAATGGTAGCTATATTGTTGTAGCAATATAATAAAGTAAGCAGAAGTGCATTAATACTTTGCTGCCACAGAACTTTTAAGTAGCAAAACTCCTCTCCTCCATTATCTTTTCCCACCAATTGTTGCTAGCTCTTGTCTGCAAGTTATCAAAAAGCATACTTGTGTAACCTTGCAGTTGGATTACTTTAAGGTGGTATACTTTGGACTGCCCATGAATGCACTGGCTGTTTCTGAGTTCAGTATGGTTATAATCTTCAAAGCTTTTCATGGCTTAAGGCACACACATCGAAAGTGTCTTCTTTTCCCATATGCCGTATGTGCCAATGATGGCCTTCAAGATACCACCTACTGGTTTGTCCCCCTTACTTAAGGAAGCACACCTGATATCAACCAGACCAGATCATAGCTTTCACTCTGTGGAATGGGCTACCTGAAGAAGTGAGAAGGATACTACAAGTAGGAGATTTCAGAAAATACTGCAAAACCATTTCCTTTGATAGTGCTTTTAATATGGCATTGGATGAAGGCACTGGGAGTAGGGGCAATTTAGCTTTGTTCTATTTTGCATGTTTTCATTTTGTTTTGTTTTTTATTCAAGTATCCACAGACTTGGCCACATTGAGAATCAGATATACTGATGTGACTTTCAGCTGGCATTGAGTGAAGGTTCAGTGGGAAAATGCTTGGCTACGTTCTGCCTTCTGTCTGTGACAGACTTTTGAAAACTGGTGTGAAATTTCGAAAGAAAGGCAGTTAACTATACTAAGGAAAGAAGTTACAAATAATCCTGGTATATTTTGTCTGAGAGAAGAAATTCTCCACTGCAGTGAGCAGAAGTTATATGGCAAGTATTTGTTTCCTGTACAGCTTTTGCTTGGGAAACATTACACGTGTGTGTCTTTAAACTTGAATATGTTTTCCTTCTGAAATGAGTATTGAAAAAAATGCCTGAGGTTGAATTCACAGCCCTCAATCTAGCAGAGATATTTTAAAAAATAAGATAAACACAGATGCTAAATGGATGGAAAACAAGAAAATAAGTAAACACTAAATTAGACATAGTTCTAATCCTTCTATTGTGGGTTTTCAAGGGTTTGAAAGTAATAAAGGTAAAGGTAAAGGTATCCCCTGTGCAAGCACTGGGTCATGTCTGACCCTTAGGGCGACGCCCTCTAGCGTTTTCATGGCAGACTCAATACAGGGTGGTTTGCCAGTGCCTTCCCCAGTCATTACCGTTTACCCCCCAGCAAGCTGGGTACTCATTTTACCGACCTCGGAAGGATGGAAGGCTGAGTCAACCTTGAGCCGGCTCCTGGGATTGAACTCCCAGCCTCATGGGCAGAATTTTCAGATTGCATGTCTGCTGCCTTACCACTCTGCGCCACAAGAGGCTCTTCTTGAAAGTAATAGGTTCAGAATAAAAATATAGCTGAATAAGTGCAATAGGAAACTGCTATGTGTTACATACAATTTGCCAAGGTCATGCTGTATTTATGTTAGGAACCTTAATGTTGAATTTTGTCCACTCTATTATAGGGATAAGAAATACAGTAACAAAATGCCTTAGCCTGGTGAAATAGACAGGAAATCAGGAGCCAAATACACAATCCTCTTGTCATTACTATGCTGGGAGTGCAGTTAACTCAGGTTCTGGTACAGGTGGTTGATTCCTGTTAGATAATGGTTCATAACTGATTTTAATAGTACAGTTTACTGGAGCATGTTGAGACAATGTTGCCTCAAGGTATTTGTCATAAATATTGAAGAAATTCCTGTAGAACAGATGTATTATGTGCTCATAGAGTGGTGCTTTTTTCATTAAGTAGCACATAGCCATTAATTATTTGGTGAGACATTTAGTAACTCTTGTAAAAACCTAGTCTTTTTTTTTAAGTGTACACTACTTGAATTTGTATTCAAGTCCGAATATATCATGGGCAAAAACAGTGTAGATGAGTTAAGTTGTGTAGAGGAGTTACATTAGCATTATATTGTGAACTTTTAAAAACTCTTTATGGTTAGACTTAAAACCATAGACTTGATTCAAGCAGGATTCATGACTAAATATAGCTGTACATAGACCATCAGCCATGTGAAATGGCCATCAACTATTTTTGTTCCTCACTTGGGATTTCAAAAAACATGAAGGTTATCAAACTCTTAGCTTGTTTTTTACTATCTGGGCACAAAAGATAAGAATCAGATACTTAAAACCTTGAAAGACAAGATCTTAGTGCAGACTAACATTTATAGGTACGTGGATCATTGACACAGACTACAACTTGCCTCCCCGCCTGTAGCAGCCTCTCATCTTGATCCTCAGGTACTGGGATATTTGGGTCCATAGTGGGAAGCTAAACGGGGCAACATGCTGCGTGAGAGGAAACCATCATGCTCACAGAAGCAGTGTTCTCATTCTAAGCTCATGGCTGGTTTTGTGTTTAAATATTTGAAAAAATACAGCTGATATTAAATAGATCTGTATGATCTTTGCAATTGTGTTTTAGTATTTATACCACTGGAACTCAGTGAAGGTCCCCAGCCAATTTTGATAAAAGTGTATTTCAGATCCATGTCAATGGATATTATTCATGCCCTGTTCAAGTTCCTTGATCACTAAATTAAACCTCACAGCAGTAAGTACATTTGCCTACACACACACACACACACACACACATGGGGCAAGGGTTGTCTGGATTAACTGGAAGCTGTTTCTACAATATATGTGAGTCATGCATACTCACATCAGCACACTTAGAAAAAGCATTTCCTCCTTAATCCATATGCATAACATTAGAATACATCTGCATGTGAACCCTTTTGTAGATTCAAAGACTTCTGTCTTTAAATCTCCAAATGATAGGGCTTCTTACCCATATACACCTTCTGTTCCTTTACCAGTTAGTCACTATCCATTACAGCTCTAGAAACTACTCACCAGTCTATCAGTTAAGTTTGCTTCTTAGCTTTCCGATTCCTAATTGAAGCATAAAACATGGTTCTCAGAGGTAAATCTAGGACTAAGAACACATTTTCCGATTTTAAGTGATCAGGTAGGATAATTCTTCATTAAGTCAATAAAAAGAACACAGAAAACATTTTCTTATTTACTGTAAGGAGGAAATGGTTGGTCTATATTATGCCCATCTTTTTCATCTATCCAAGCCTTGGTTATGATTCTTTCCTGACCACACAATATTATGACCAAAGATTGGTTGTTACTTCTAGGGTTCAATGTATATGACATTTGTAAATAAACTAGAAACCTGTTATGGAATCAAAACAATGACTTTGTAATGCAATATGAAATGAAATGGGTTTGCACACTTAGGAAGATCAATTATGATAGCAGAGGAATGTCTCATATGGGCAGGCAGAAACAAAAAGCCAAGTAGACAAAATGTAGTTCTCTGCCACTACAAGATTTGGGTGTGCGAAAGGTTAATGTAAAAAGGCAGTCAGCTGAAAATTCCAAGACTACCTATCACAGTCTATATTATTACCCACCTCAATAGCAGTCTCAATGCAGGTGCTTGCCATTTCTGAAATATTACAGATCAAAGAGATCCATCGTATAAATAAATTATCAAGGATTTATTACTAGTGACCCAGATATATGGTCACAGCACACAGGAGGTTTGCAAGGAGACATTTCAGAGAAGCATGTGTGGCTTGGAAGCATCTAAATGGAGATAACTGTGATTCATTGACGAACTGATGCAGCCTTGAAAAATGCATGTTAAATGAAGTGCACCTCCATATTTCCTTGTGTGCTGCATTTCAGGATACTGAAGGTTATATGACAATCAAAATTTGAAGAAACTAGTTAAATAAAATTTAAGTTTTCCCCTTTCTGAACTAGCATCCATCCTACTAAGTAAAGGGAATGTGAGATGAGTGCTAGCTTACTTATAGAATGACAGTCTATGACAGAATAGCACATGTTTGGTGTAGTGCCAGTTTAGTGTAGTGGTTAGCAGTGGGGACTTCTAATATGACGAGCTGGGTTCGATTCTGCACTCCCGCACATGCAGCCAGCTGAGTGACCTTGGGCTCACCACAGCACTGATAAAGCTGTTCTGACCGAGCAGTGATATCAGGGCTCTCTCAGCCTCATCCATCTCACAGGGTGTCTGTTGTGGGGAGAGGAAAGGAAAGGCGACTATAAGCCACTGAGACTCCTTCGGGTAGAGAACAGCAAAATATAAGAACCAACTCTTCTTCTTCTTAGTCTCGAGATCCTCCAAATTAAAAGGGCAAAGTCTTTCAGCTCTAGGCGTGTTCTCATATCGAAAATCCATATTCATATATAACTCTTCTTCTTCTGCACTATGTTTCTTTACAACCTTGTTGATTGTAAAACTGATTCATTCGTTTGGGTCTTATTCAGTTTCCAAAGACTTCGTTTAGCCCTGTAACTTGATCAAAGCTTATTGCTATCAGTAAATACTTCCTACTAGAATATGCTGACTACACATAAGCTTGAATGGAAAATGTCGATGCAATCACATTTGCTGTGTGAGGAAATGTTTTGGCTTTAGTCTTTCATTCAATCAGAAATTTTTCTGGAAAAACTTCTCCTGCTGTGTCTTGTTTAGTGCAATTGTAAAGTTATTCATCTTGCTGAAATTGTACTACAATACCTTATTACATTTGCTGCTGAGTGGGGTATGCTGTTTAGGTGCTATGGATCAATGAGATACCTCTTTGAAAAGGGGCTACAGAATAGTAATGCACAGCAGTGATCCAAGATAGCTCTAAACTGTTTAGGAGATTATTTTAAGCTTCCTGCTTGCAGACGTTCAGGTAATGTTATGATGTAATAGGCATAGGATCAGCATTGCAGAGCCAGCAAGCTAGAGGGATGACATTGAACTCCCAAGTAGTCTCACATGGAAAATGAGCATGTAAAAGTCTGCTCCTTAGCACTTTCTACCATTTGGGAAGTGTGGGGACACAAAACATGAATACATTCACATTTTTGAGAAATAAGGATAAGGGAATGCAGTTTTTTCCAGATCCACTCCAAAGTACACCAGTGAAGATACTCTAAAAGTATGTCTCGTCTGAGCCCAGTATTATTTATATTAGACCTCCTTGACTTTCTGTAATATAGGAAGCCCCTGTGACCTTGGACATCCCTAGTTCTTAAGAATACATGGGGGCGTAGACCTCAATTTCTCAAGGGGGGCAAAGCTAGAGAAGGGGTGGGGCCAAACCTGGAGAAAGGGTGGTTCTAAAGGCCAAGAGCTAAAAAGACAAAGATAAATTCTGTAAAACAGATTATTACATAAGATAACAATAAACGCATCACAACTAACTAAAGTGTTAATTAGAACAAATGTGCTCTATGCACAGATTGACAGGATAATTAATCACTGTATTTCTTTTGATTCATGTTTTCTCAATGGAATCATTATCTATACCCTAATACTACAGAACAAAATTAGAGGTGGCACCTTTAAGACCAACAAAGTTTTATTCAAGGTATACCTTAATACTACAATTAGGAATGGGCATGAACTGGTTAACAAATGGAAGTTCATCATGAGTTTTGACCAGGTTATGGTTTGTGAAGTGTTATTCATGGGAGGGTGACCAGCATGAATTTTTCATGAATTGTTGTGCTGTTTGTGGTTGTTTGTGAAATGTTCATGCTCTCCTTTGCTGAGGTCTTGGTGGACTCAGGACTATGAGTTACCAGTCTACTCATGCCAAACAGAAGGGTTTGGGTGAGGACACACATTTTGATTGTGATTCCTCTCCTCTGCTGAGTTTGGAAGTCTTGGTGGACTCAGAAGCCTCCTGTCTCTCTGCTCACACCAAGCAGAGGGGTTTAGTTAATGAGTTCCTTGACTGAGGACTCATATTTTTTTAACTCTCCCACCCCTCCTGATTGTGGACCAACCCTACTATGCCATGAAAGTGAAAGTGGATGCAAAGGGTGCTTGCTCATTAAAGAGGAAAGACGTCTTCTACACCTTCTACACCCTCATTCCCCATATTACAGGCCCATCTCCCTGGGCACCAAACCCATCCTTCCAGCTCACAGAAGGAAGAACTTGGGTGGGGCATAACAGGGACACCAGAAAGGTAATTGCCCCCAACTTGAAGAGATTATAGAGGAGCAGGTAGCAGGGTGAGGTTCCCTGTGTTTGGTGTGTGAGCTTGCAGGGGGTCCATCCTATATACTTTTGATCCTTCGTCTGACTTTTCCCCCAAAAGCACTTTCTTGGTTTGGCCTGAATCCTTTTGGGTTTGCAGTGGCACTGGTTCTGCTCTGCACATTGGATTGGATCTTTTGGGCTTGCATATGTGCCCCTGTACCTGTAGTTTCTATGATTTGGCCATAGTCCATTGCAGGGGTAGTCAAACTGCGGCCCTCCAGATGTCCATGGACTACAATTTCCAGGAGCCCCTGCCAGCGTTTGCTGGCAGGGGCTCCTGGGAATTGTAGTCCATGGACATCTGGAGGGCTGCAGTTTGACTACCCCTGGTCCATTGGAAATGATGAAGAATGCGGGAACCTTCTTCTTGGGGATATGAGGGGCCTAACTGTTTAAGTTCTCAATCTCCGATGTTATCTAATAACAGATCCCAATTCTTAAAAGTTAAAGGAAATGTGGTGTCAAAAAACTGCAACTCAGTTTTGTTTTCTTTTTGTTTGAATGTTGATAGCCCTGGCAGAGGTAAAGTTGATGGCCCTGACATGCGCTGCTGAATTAGCAGATTTGTTCTGTAGTAATGATGGTTTTAATATTCAAAATAGCCTGTAGGTTTTAAAAAAAACACATTGTCAGGGTGAGTGATGAATTATGAGAAGAATCATCGTGTGAGTGTTTTGTACATGGAACATTTATGCTGATGCTGTCATGCTGTTACAGCTGTTGGTCCGTTCTCTTTTAAACATTCGCATACTGGTGGCAAATCTGAGGAGTGCCGTGAAATCATGCATAACTTGGTATCCCACGCAGATATCTTGAGGCAGGATGGCTCAGTTGAAATACAGCAAAAGCATATTAATTCAGCGTTTGCTAATGTAAATATGGTATAGACCTTTGAATTAATACTACAGTTCCTTGTATTGGTCTTAACATTTTAAGCTGATCATTGGAAGCCTTACCTGGATAGCCAGGCCAACCCAATCTTGTCGGCCCTCGTCAGCATTTGGATGGGAGACCAGTAAGGAACACCAGGCTCACTGTGCAGAGGCAACCAATGAAAAACCACCTCTGAACATCTCTTGCCTTAGAAACCCTGCAGGGTCATCATAGTTTGCTAAGACTTGATGGCAATGAAATAGTTCCTATATCTACTTCTTTGTTTAAAAGATGGCAAGCCATTCCTAAAGGCTTACAAACGACCAGTGTCATCCAAGTAGCTGGCAGAACAATCCTGAGTTGTGCCTACTCTGTGGCACCTGGCCATGGTGCAGCTGCAGTGCCACTAGTTGGCTCTCTAAGGAGATAGGTACACTGCAGCTAAATATGGAAAAAAGGGGCCAAAACGGTGATGATTGACACTGCTGCATCAGTGTCTGTGGCGATCCCACTACATTCCATTCCTGCGATGTTGTGAGGCAAGGGTGGTGTGATAGGCATGCCATGGATCTCTCTATAATAAGGGTAAGCTGGTTCTGGAACATCTATGTTCATACGGTGTTGGATAGCCACAATAACTTTTAAGTTGAGCCTTGGATTTATTCATTTCGCTGTCATCTAAGATGAACAGGTATTTTTTAGAATTGTCTGTTTCGTAGCTGTGGTGGTGAAATTTCACCTCCGTGCTTGGCAGGTGCTTTTTGCATCCGTGCAGAAGATGAAATCAAATATTTCCCAGGAGTCATGGATTGTCAGGTCAGGTAATTGAATGCCACGGGATGAGGGCACTATGCCTCCCATAAGGCTATGTGAATATGCAAATGCAAACTGTCCTCCATAATACAGCTTTGATCCCAGATGGGAAGATTTGTTGAAAAACCAAGCCCCAGGAAGGAGCCATTCAGAAAAGAAGCTATTTATTGATTCAACTGCCCCTATTTGTACAACACACGTTCTTGGCCAACAACATCTTAGAACTACAAACACCGGACAACTATCTATACTTGAAATGCCTTCTTTCTTTCTTTCTTTCTTTCTTTCTTTCTTTCTTTCTTTCTTTCTTTCTTTCTTTCTTTCTTTCTTTCTTTCTTTCTTTCTTTCTTTCTATCCATTACACCGCTTTAACAGGAAGGATGTAGAATAATTTATTTTAGTGTTCTATATAGCATGGTTGAGATTGTTATAAGTAGTTTTTTTCCAAATAGAATTCTGTATGTATTACACAGCAGACTGCTGTCTTGTGATCCACAAATTGGTTAGCTTCAGTGCCTAAGTTTCAGAAGGCAGACATTTCAACTTCAGTGGTGTTAAAACCAATTTACTGTACCTGTTTCTACATAATGGTTTCAGGTTGAGAAAGTCTTTATTTCAAGTCACAATGCTGAATATATTTATGGATTGAGGTGGCAATATTGATCTGTCTGCCTCCATAAGTCCTTATTTATAAATGAGAGAAACTGAGATGCCAGGGATTGAACTTGGGACCTCTTGCATGTCAAAGTGCAACTCTCCCACAGAGCCAATAAGCTTTCATTATTGCAAGTGTCTTGTTAACTATTCCCAGAGATTAATATATTTACTGCATGGGATCTACAGATTGATTTTGCTAATTAAGGCAATTTTATTCTAGCTCATTGATCCTTCTGATGATGAATCATAGTGTTGTAAAGGACCTCTGTGATCATCTAGTCCAACCCCCTGCATAATGCAGGAAGTTTACAACTACCTGCCTACTCACAGTGATCCCAATTTCATGAGGTTCTTCTGTTGATGGAAAAAACATGTGCAGCAGTCACATTTGGGAAAAACTCTGCCACCAGATTAGGGCACATATATCCAAATAAGGGAGTAAATCTAGGCAAGCAAACTTGGGAGTAGGGCTACCTTTATTCAGTGGACCTTACACCCAGGAAATTGTCTTTACGTTTGCAGGCTAAGCCTGCTAAATAAAACCTATTTTAGGATAAACCGTGTATATCAAACATACAATGGTAGTTCTTAGCTGGCAGGAGACAGTGTCAGTGGCTGTTACCCTGAATGATGTGAAGTGATAGCAGTAGCTTGTTGACTTTTCACCCATTTTTCCCATCTCCCTGCAAAAGCCATTGTCACCATGCTTCTGTTCGAGGCAGGGGCTTTTCTTTTGTGGTGGAATGCTGTTGCTGCTTTGGTAAACAGCTATTGGACTGGCTCCCAGCTTTAGAAGCAGGTAGCAAGGGTCCTATCATATTGCTGCCAGGATTCTGGGCTGTTTTTTCTCCTACCTAAATGCTCTAGATTTTAAAATGTGCTACCACAAATTATATGGTTTGTATATAGCAAAAAGGACAAGAACCCAGGAGAGCCTCATAAAAGAATTTCTGGCTGCAATTCTCTAGGAAGAAATGATTTCAAAGCAACTGCTAATGTGAAATATTGTTAAGTCAATAAGGTAGGACAGTACTATTTTTCTTTGTTTTTTTCTATTAGAAATCATTTACTCTTTTTACATAGAAACAATAATAAATAGGCATTCTCCCACCTCATCCAGCGGATAGGATACATTGTAGAATCCTAGAGAACTCCATTCCATGCTAAATATCCAGTAGGACAAGATGGTCTCACTGGTGGAACTCTAGTTACAGTATGGACTTCTCACTGTTATTTGCATGACATGTTCAGTAAAAATGTGTTTGCTTCCCCAAAACTGAATTGTGCCCAGAAACAGGTATAATGGTACAACCCACTCCAGACAGCATCCTGGCTGTGGTATTCTGTGCCATGTTGACATGTTTGAACACCTCTCAAGAGCAGTCCAACACAGAGCACATTGTAGTAATCTAATCTAGATGAAACCAGGGCAACATCATAGTGGCTAGATCTTTTTGGCCCATAAAAAGCTACAGCAGGCTAACCACTCAAATCTGGCCACAGATGCCCCTGTATACCTAGCACTAGGTCTGGGGCTGAGAGCACCACCAGTCTACAGACCAGTTCCTTCAAGGGGAATGCAACCTCATCTAGAACTAGTGACACCTTAGATCTCAGGTCAGACTTTCCACTTACCAGTAGGACTTCTGTCTTGTCAGAATTGAGCTTCAAAGCTGCGTTGATGCAAAATATCCCTAGACTGTGTCTTATTTAATACTATTTATTTGCTGCTTAAATGCAAAGTAAGTAACTAAAAATTCACTAACATGTAGGATTGTGCATATGGCTTTTTCTGGTCCAAATATACATTTGAAGAATACCTTCTTATTTTTTAAAAGATATTCTGAAATACTGATAGTCAGGTCCCCCCAAAAATCCAGAAATATTCAGGAGCACTTTAAACCTCTCGGGCCTGTTTTTCTTCAGTTTCACAGAATTCCTGAACAATCAGAGGAATGGGGGAGAGGAGCAGTGGCATCAGCCCAATCATGACAATTGGGTTCTCTAGCTTGACAGTGGTTGCGTTGGGCTTGCCACATTGTTCATGGTTCTAGGATTATCTGGTTTGATGTTTGTTGTTTGCATTTGGAGGCTTTTGGCCAGTGGTTGCTCTTGTATGTTTGGCTGTTGGCAGTTTTGTCCTGTATAAAAGCAGAAAGGCTTGGGGGTACATTGTTCACAGGCCCATAGAATTAGATCCTGTGATTCAATTTGATTCACACGTGGCGGAGGGGGTGTCCAGTAGACAGGCAGAACTAGATTTCCTGCTGTCAGTCAAGGCATCTTGAAAGGCATCCTTTTTAAGACTTACTGCCTGGCATGAAAAGTGCCAGATGTTTGCAATTAACACCAGACTGAGAATAGAGGTTTATTTTCACATAGGAAACTGGAGATAGTGATGCCTGATAGTAGTCTGAAGAAGAGTGCTTGCACTCGAAAGCTCACACTTGAATAAATTTTTGTTGGTCTTAAAGTTGCCACTGGACTCTGATTTTGTTTTATAGTTCTCAGGATGTAAGCTATCTTTTGTTACATTGTGTGTTACATGCCTCGTGAGTGTGCTTATTGAATAAAATTGAATTTTGACCCTTTCTCCTAGTTTCCTACAATAAAATTGAAAAAAAACTTAATAAAATTCTGGTTTGTTTGCAGACTCCATCCTGGGGACCCAGAGGCCTGATAGGTCTGTTCCTTGACACCTGTTGTTTTGGTGCCATTTGTTTTTAAAACAGCCACTCCTGCCCCCCTGGTTTATGACTGTGTTAAAGACCTGACTGACTGACAGCTCCCCAAAAAAGTAGAGAATAATGGACTCCAAAGATTTCTGAATTCTAAAATGGTATTGTGGACCTGAATAATGTAGAATGCCAGTATGGTTACTCATACTTCCCAAAGTCTGAATATATAAAATAATAATTTTTCAAGTGCACATCCCTACTGCAAAAAATGGAGTAATATCTCTTCTCCTTAATTCATGTGGATGAGTCATTTCAACTTCTCTCTAAGAGCTGTTCATAGATAAATGGCTGCCACAAGACTGAAAGAACATGTAGAAAGCACCTAATTGAACATCAATTTAGATATACAGTGAATCAATGAGATTTACAAGACTGGTTTAATGCTCTGAATTGCAATATGAACAATATTAAAAGGATCTTTGGCATGACATACTGGATATTTTGTCCTGGTAAATTATTTATGATAAATGTGTTGCTAACTCTATCACACAAGTTACTTTTACCCTAACTGCATCTCAGAGGGGAGGTCATTACAATTAATAGCTCAAGAATCTAAGAATTGTTGAAAACTTGTCCTCTTCAGCTGAGAAGGAACTAAGCAGTACACACACATGTTGCTACCACAGACAATTTGCTAGGATCAAAGCTCAAATACACCTATCCAGAAGTTAAGAGAAAATGGTTTTATACTAAACACTGTCACTTGATAACCATTCAAAAGAAGTATGCTGAAAGCTTAATAGCTCCTTTACATTTTTTTTTGAAATAGTAATTGTAATATGGCTTGAATAGCAATACATTTAATAGGCTTGTATTATATAACTATACTACTAGTAGGGTAATTCTATGGCTATTCTTTCATTTAAAAATGTTTAGTATTGCACTTGCCAACATGGATTTCAATACATTGACATACTTATAATGACGTCGGGGATTTTCAAGGCAAGAAAAGAGGAGAGGGTGGTATACAAATGTAATTAATAAAATAAAATAACTTCAGAGGTGTTTGCTATTGCCTTGCCTCCGCATCGTAACCCTTGACTTTCTTGGTGGTATTCTATATGAGACTAACCAGAGTTTACCCTGCTTACCTTCTGAAATCTAATGAAATGGAGCTAGCCTTGTCATGGCCTTTATGAAGTCCAGAACATCCTATCATTATCAACCTTTATGAGATCTTGCAAACGGAGGGTCAGGGATGCCTTTATTGAGTCAATCCATCTCATGCTGTGTCTTCATCTTTTACTACTGGTTCAACTTTTCTTAGCATTATTGTCTTCTCATGATGTGACCAAAGTACAGTAGCTTCAGTTTGGTCATTCTAGGGAGAATTTAGGTTTGATTTGATACAGAAGCCAATTATTTGCCTTTCTGGGAGTCCATAGTATCTGTAAAATTGTCCTCCAATACCACATTTCCAATGAATCAATTTTATTCTTCTCCTGGGAAATAAGAAGAACAAGTTCTGTGCTGTGTTAATCTACCAGGGTCTCAAAGTGGCTTACAATGCCTTCCCTTTCCTCTCACCACAACAAACACCCTGTGAGGTAGTTGAGGCTGAGAGAGCCCTGATGTTACTGCTTGGTCAGAACAGCTTTATCAATGCTGTGGTGAGCCCGAAGTCACCCAGCTGGCTGCATGTGGGGGAGTGTGGAATCAACCCAGCTCACCAGATTAGAAGTCCATGCTCCTGACCAATAATAATAGTTTCAGCAAAAACCAGAAAAAATGATTTTGTGGTATTTTTCAATGTAACAGATTTCTGAATAAGCTTTTGTGAGCAACATCCTATTATACCAGATGCCTGAAATGAAACCTCAGGGTTGGATCCAATGGTTTTGAGAGGAATTAAAAATGTACCTTAGCACAGTTTTGCTTGTGCAAGAAGGGGCACAATGGATACTGCAACATGTAATTTTAATATGTATTTTCTAATGAAATAACTGTTAATGTGAAGCAATGAAATATACAACAGATGATTCAGAAGGTTTCTTTTCATTTGGTTTTGAAATTCTATCAGAGAAAATACTCTTTCTGTGCTTTGCGCATGCAGAAAAGATAGCAGGGACACAATTTCTTTCACTCAGCAGAAGCAGAGAAGTAATTTTAGTTTGTAGACGGATTATTGCACATCTGAAATTCAACATTTAGTCTGCATGCACAGAAGGTTAAGAATGGGATTAAAAGGCAATGGTAATGCAAGAGAGATGACCTCTAACATTTTATCACAAACCTTAGTACACCTGATAAACACAGTAACCATTCAGAAAAGCCATAACTGGTAACTAAGAAAAGTGTAATAATTGGATAAGCCCTTGTTAGTATAATTAAATGTATTAAAATTCTAGTTGAACAATTCCACATTGGAATTCCATTGAAGTTCCATTTTCAGGTTTTCAAGAGTGTTCCGATAACTGCTGAACCAGGCAAAAGATTCTGTTCTTTTCTCAGGACTTTCCTTCTGCCTTATCAGAACGCCACAGTCGTTAGAGTTCTGCAGTGATGCGGGTACTTATGTCTGCTATCTGCAACTCAAGAAATGTCTCCACTACATTGTGCACTGACAGGCAAAGTACATTGACAGGCAGCCGGTGTCTACTCAGCATACATGTGAATAGTGCATTGACAAACAGTTACCATCTTCCCAACAGCATAGCTACAAGAAAACCACACAGAGCCTTCCTGAGGTTGCAGTGCTATACTGGATTCATATATTTACATTTTTGTCTCCAGGCCTTGCTGAAGTAATCAGTAAACAGCATCAGTTGCTACATAATCTCAGCTATAGACAAAGTCACAGATAAATAGTAAGGCAATTCTAACATCAACAATCAACAGGATGGCAAAGGATATATTATAACCAAACTGGACAACATCCAAATAAAAAAAAAAATCCAATCCCACATTTTTACTCTACCCACATTTGGGTAGAGTAAAAAATATTTATATTGAGAAGTGTCAGAATTCTAGTTCCTTTTGCCAGATTTGTGTGTGTGTGTTTTTGCATGCATGATGTTGATAGGGAAAACATTAAGGAAGTACTGTAGAGATGAGATAGACCTATGAGAGGTGATATATTTACCTGAATGACAGGTCAGATTAACATTTGTTAACAAAGGATAAGGAATGGGTTCACCACATTAACATTGTTTTTGATTACGTTTCCAGAAAAGTCTGCATTGTGAGGTAGATTCCTGGATGGTCCCAGAAAGTTCTACAGCCTAATACCATTTCCACTTGAGGAATTTGCCCCTGTACAGCCTTTCATTACTTGCGGGTTTTAGTGCTGCTCCACATGACATCAGTAGTAACCTCCGGCTGTGAAGGAGTTGGTTTGAATTTTTATCCAGTTTGCTCTGTGATGAGGGAAATCTCAAAAAAATGATTTCCCTTTCTTGTCGCCCTGCAAATCAGGGAACAAACACGGGCAAGCCTGTTTAAAGGGAGACATTATACAAAGTTTCCCAAAAAGGGATCTAAGGAAATGTTTTATTGTTGTGGTGCAATCTTATAGCAACATAGAAGTGAAAGTTTTTTAAAAAAATATTTTACTGTTGTGGCATTTCCCCATAGCAATGTGGAAGTGTATTTTTTTTAAAAAATAAATAATTTAAAGACTCAGGGGGATAGAAGTTTGAGTCTCCAAAACAACCACTGTGAAGGGATTGGTAGCTTGCATTGATTGACAACCCAGGGAGCAGAGGGAGAAGTACGGGTTGTCCACACTTTTGGCTTCTCTGGCACCTCATTGGGAAGGGAAAAGCCATGATGAGGTGGCAGGATAACATGGTCTCTCATCAGGAAGCATACATTTGCTGGGGATCCACAAAAAATTACAGGATCATCCCATATGTAGCATTTCCTTCACAGTGCTTCCTGTTTACATGTTATTTTTGTGACGAGAATAGAGAGGGTAGATGGGGCAAAAATTGATGACTTGAGCTACTTTTCTTTATGACCGGAAAATAGATCGGATTATAGTGTCAATAGATAGTGTACTCAAGTCAACTTGTTTCCATGCAAGAATTACTGTTCTTCTGAGTGCCCCCTATTAAATGCAGCTGGAGTGTAACAAGGCTTAGCAGCATGAGGCAATCAAACAGTTTCCAGTTATAGCAACAGTTCTTCCATCGCCTTTGTTTGAACCATGGACTATTATTTGTCTTCCGACTGTGTGTTGCCTTTGTAAAAACAGGACAATTAACACTGATTGTAACTATGGAGGGAGCTGCAGCAACCATGGCACAGTGGATATTGCGCAAGATATTTTTTTAGAGCAAGAATTAACTCCTCTTTTCAAAAGAGTTTTCATTCCAAAAGCAGACAGATTTCAGAGTTATTTATTTATTTAATTCCCTTCCATACAGCTGTTTCTTGTTTGTTTGAAAGTTTTATGTGAACTTTTTAATTGCCCTGTTTCATCCTTTTCAGATACAAAGTTCATGAGAATTGTCTATTACATAGACTCTTGCAGGCCCACACTGGAACAATGATTCCCTGCCCCCCAACTGGGGGCAGCCTTTCACATGTATGAAATAATGGATGAACCATAGTGCCATGTATTTTCCAGCTGGCAATTACAATGGATTAAAAAAAACAACACCCCTATTTTCTGTATTCAGAAATTATCACCAGGAAGCTAAAGTCCCTCAGTCCATATATTACTCATGCTGCTGTGGCCCAGAATTGATCCACATGGAGAATTTTAGTTTGTATGAACTAGATCACGGAGTCTGTTTTATTCTTTCTCTAACGTATATTTCCTGGTTATGTGAAATATTATTGTTTTGAATTGTAAAACAGTGACATCTACTCATGTTTCGTTCATTTTAGCCTAATAGTTCAAGGTGAGGAATCTGTACTGAAACAGGTCGGTGTTTCTTGGATTGTTACCTCATGGAATACCACCATGACATTTTCAAAGCACAGGAGAGAGAGGCCCAGCAAGACTGACATATGAAATCTGTCATGAATTAATGTTACATAATTTCCTTTCATGTTTGGAGAATCACTGGCTGTAATTGTGGCTTCTTCTCACCCTGAATGTGACCAGTAACTGGACCAAACCCTTGGATCAATTCACAAAAGAGTGTCTGCCCCTGGCTCTGTTACTGGTGCTGATGGTTGGCCAGTTTCAGCCCATTATTTGTTCGAAGACACCTGAATATCTGGGCATCTGGAAATTAAAATCTAGTTCAATTTAAATTAATAAATCAAGTAACTTTTAAGTACATGGAATTCATGAAGGTTTTTTTAATTTTATTAAGAACGTTCATTATCAGGGTAAAAGGTAAAGGTAAAGGTATCCCCTGTGCAAGCACCGAGTCATGTCTGACCCTTGGGGTGACGCCCTCTAGCGTTTTCTTGGCAGACTCAATACGGGGTGGTTTGCCAGTGCCTTCCCCACCACTTCCTAGCTTACATGTTTCAAACCTGAGTCTCAGTGTCAAAGCCTACACCTCAGTAATCAGGGGGTAGATCAGCTTAGTTTCCCCGGTTTTGCCCATAGCTTAGGTATAGTATCAAAAGAGTTTCTGAGAGCCACAGTGGCCATACTTAGTGATCCCATCTTATGACTGTAGAGTATGGCAATGAGTGCACTCATTCCACTGCAGAACCCATGATTATCTTATTTTCTGATTTAAATAACCACCCTAATTTACCACCCTGCCACATAGCAGGGATGCACATAATTTACCCACAACTGACTATAGGCTGGTAGGGTGGTAATTACAAGCGTCTGATGGGTCTCCTTTCTTGTGAATCAGAACAATGATAGCACAATGCCAAACCATAAGCATTATGTTGGTACCGCTAATATGTAAAAATTGGTGCTAAAACATTTGCCTAGCTAGTTGTGTTTGATTTAAATAATTCATGGGGGACCATGTCAGGTCCAGGAACTTCACCTGATTTCATTTGTATTATTCAAGTTCTGACTTCTTCAACTGAGACAGAAGGCCATTCATTGGCATCCAAAGATAAAGCAAGCTGAGCATTTGAGTCAGCTGCAGCAGGATCAGAACACAGAGCCGTAACATAGTCTTTCCAACAGTCGACATAAATGAAAATAGATGCCTAGAATTAATGTTTTCTGCTGTAGTACCCCAAAATAATATACTCTCTTTCTGCCTAGAAGTCCAAATTAAATGGTTCCACTTTACCTACAAGGCCTTTCTTTTCTTAAGTTTAAATTCCCACTTCAGAAGAAGTAGATACTGGAGTGCTTGCCTTGAGTTACAGATTTTAAACTGTTGCTGCATATAACATATTGCCCACTTGAATGTTCTTCAGTCTGCACCAAACCACCAGCTTCCCAATATGACACCAAAAGAACTGTTAGCTATACAAATACATGTATTAGTTGAAATCTATCAAATCTGGGCCTTGCATGTCTTTCCCAACATATTCCTCCAGGGAGAACCTTGTTGTTCAGGTGCTAATCTGTTGGTAATCCCTGGCCTCAAATACATTTACCTAGCCTTGACCGGGCCTCCAACCTGGTAGAATAAGTCACTGGCTATAATCCCCAATTATTCATATGTTTTTGGATAGAATAATATTTATTTATTTATTTATTTATTTATTTATTTATTTATTTATTTATTTATTTATAGTTGGATTCATATACTGCCTTTCACCAAAAGGTCTCACGGCGGTTCACAATAATAAAATCACAGTAAAATCACATAAAACCCCATAAATACCCCATTATTACAATAAAAAGATGGCATTCTATTCTGTAACTCTCCCACTTTCCCCGCTTGATCAGAAAGAGGTCAGATGTTAGGTCCGTAAGAGAGAGAGGACAGAAAAACTGGCTGATGGATTAGGAATCTTGGATGGATCCTGGGCTCTGCCCTGGCCTCAACCATACACCTGGTGGAAGAACTCCTTCTTACAGGCCCTGCAGAAAGATGGTAGTTACAACAGGGCCCTTAGATCCTCCAGGAGCTCATTCCACCAGGATGGGGCCAGGACCAAAAAGGCCTTGGCCCTGGTCGAGGCCAGGCAAACGTCCTGGGGGCCTGGGACAGTCAGTAGATTCATACCTGCAGAGCGAAGATCCCTAGCTATAATCCCCAATTTTACTGACCTCGGAAGGATGGAAGGCTGAGTCATCCTTGAGCCGGCTGCTGGGATTGAACTCCCAACCTCATGGGCAGAGCTTTCAGACTGCATGTCTGTTGCCTTACTACTCTACACCACAAGAGGCTCTTATAGCCTGGCTAATTGTTATTAAATATTGGCTTACAATTAATTTAGGGGGTAAGGAATCACTATCAGTATTAGATGAACTAATCTACAGTTAAAACAAATTCATGCTGAGCTGACTCTCACTGGAACTCTATATTGCATACCAATCCTTCTGAGGTCGGTTAAATGAGTACCCAGCTTTGCTGGGGGGTAAAATGGTAATGACTGGGGAAGGGAATGGCAAACCACCCTGTATTGAGTCTGCCAAGAAAACGCTAGAGGGTGTCACTCCAAGGCTCAGATGTGACTCAGTGCTTGCACAGGGGATACCTTTTCCGTTACCATCTAGCAGAAAATGGGCCATGATCATAACCATATAATATCTGGAATCATAAGAATATCTTCCTGGGAGTAATCCAAGATGAGTTAAATGGGTTGTAGTTGAGTCCATTTGCTTAGGATGGCTCCCTACACATCTTGATTAATTTAATTGGAAAATTGCACTTGATCCCGTAGAGAATAATTTATTTAGATTTTTAAAATACCTTATTTTTCTGTAGTGGAAAGTGTTAAAGGCCTGAGACTGCCTAGATATTCTGCCTTCTGCTTTGGTGTTCTGCAGTGCACCGTTTTCTGTAGTAAGAAGAGTGACTGCAAGTTATTAGGCACTGTAGGTTAACCATCAGAGAGGCCAAAGCTGGGTCTGAGCTGACAATGGCCAGGGAAAAGGTTCTTCAGATATGTGAAGACCAAACATAAGATAAACGAAGCAATAGGCCTACAGTTGAGTTAAGATAGAGAGACTCAGACAGAAAGAAAGCAGAAAGGCTGACTACCTATTTTGCCTCTGTTTTTTCTCAGAAGAATATGGGCACATCTAGGGATAATAGTACACAATATATAGTGTCTGGGTGGTGGGATGTCATGGACACAGAAGATGTCATGAGGCACTGGCTTCACTGGCTGAGTTCAAATACCTGGTCCGGATGGTATGCACCCAAGACTGCCCAAAGAACTTGATGGAGAGCTTGTAGAACCTTTATCCATTGTCTTCATGGTCTCTTGGAGGACTGGAGATGTGCCAGGAGGAGAGCAAATGTTATCCTAACAGTACCTCGGCCAATTTATTTAGGGTGTCCACTTGGGACTTGCCAGTAGTCAAGAACAAGACCTAATCTATCGTTAGTCCCTAGTGTAAGGAGCATATAATCAAAGTCACAAATTAATATTTTCAACAATAAAACTATTTTTTTTTTTACTTTGGTCATCCTTGGAGAAACTGCCCCACTCTTTTGGTTTGGGCCCCTTTGCGAGTGATTATGAAATTCTTCTTCTTTTAATATTTAAAAAAAACTTTACTTGAGCAATTGGCTGAAGAAAACAGATATGCATTGATTTTCATTCATTGAAATGTTCCAGAATGAGAAATAAAGCAGTTACGTTTGGCTCAAAATGAGAAATGCATTAACGGGAAGAATCTCTGCTTTAACTATAACCGCTCTGGATCCTCTTGTTTAAAATGTCATTTAATTTTCCACAGCTGTACTCCTGACATTATCATAGATAACCCTGACATTTCCCTACAGCTACTGAAGAAGAACAGACTAGGCATTAATGGAGCCATTTTCTTTCTAGCCATCAGAATGATCCCAATGCCAGGATAAAGTACCATGAGATTTTTTTCCCTTCATGATCCCACACATTTCATATCAAGTAGGAATGTGCATCACCAGTGTTCCATCTTAAAACATAATTAGTCTTTTTGGAAGACTTCTAGTTTCCCTAATAATTTTTAAAGGTTTTATATTTTATTTAAAAACAATATACTACATATTACAGAACCATTACTTTTTACAGATGTTAAATTCCAATCTTACAATCAATGTTCTGAAAGAATTCCAATGAGAGAGAAAAGACTAATATTTATAAATCAATTATTTCTTTACATCTCATTTTTACTAAGATTGGACTCCATTTTCTTCTAAAATCTGTTGTTCGTCTGTTTTGCACCAAATATGTAAGCTTTGCGATGGTCATTTTGTTTTGCCAGTCCATACAATCTGGAAAGTTTTCTTTTTTACAACTTGATGCATATCAACACCTAGAACACCTATCCACAGTGATCCATGCGATGGTCACCTCTAGACTGGACTTTTGTAACTCGCTCTACACAGGCTTGCCCTTAGTCTTGACCCGGAAGCTACAGCTGGTTCAAAATGCAGCGGCCAGGATCCTCACTGCAACACCGTGGAGATCCCACATCCGGCCCATTCTCCATCAACTGCAGTGGTTGCCAGTTGAATTCCGGATCAGACTAAAGGTTCTGGTAATTACCTTCAAGGCCATACGCGGTCAGGGCCCAGTGTACCTGAGGGATCGCCTCCCTGCCTACGCCCCCAAAAGAGCCCTGCGCTCCACTGCTACCAACCAGCTAAAGATCCCTGGCCCTAAAGAAGTCCGCCTGGTCTCAACTTTTCTGGTGGAACGAGCTCCTGGAGGAGATCAGGGCCCTGATGGAGCTTAAACACTTCCACAGGGCCTGCATGCAAGGAGGAGCTCTTCCGCCAGGCATTCGGTTGAGACCAGATATATATAACCAACAGCGACCAAAGGGCCCCTGCTCCCCGCCCCCCTCAGAACACCACCTATACACTCTGGACCTGTTTGTATGTTGCAACATTGTATTGTTTATTGGTTACACAATTATAATGTTATATGTTTACAATTATGTTATTATTGCACTGTTACCCAAATGTTTTATAAGACTGTTCCATGTATTGTTCTTGTGTTATTATGTAAACCGCCCTGAGCCCCCGGGGAGGGCGGTATATAAATATAATAAATAAATAAATAAATAAATAAATATTAGATCCTGGCAGCCTTTACTATATACTTCACACCCTTTTGGCAAAGATCAAGTGTCGCTTCCCAAATATCCTTGGGATGTTTTGCTAGAGGAGGAAAATTTAGTTTGAATTTTTCTTAAGGTAAAACATCATATCTATTTAGAGATGTAATTTGTTTTATTAAAGTAGTCTATTTTCCCCAAAAATAGATGTTTAATCTGAGGGGGGGAAACACAAATTTATTGTTGGTAAAATTTCATCAGCAAATTTCTCATCATGAACTCTTCTATAACATGACTTACTAATATGTGGCAAGTCATTTATGTGCAGTGAATCACTATGATTTTGGGATGATTTTTATCATTCTACAGATATGTCTCCATTAAAATATATTTCAACATGTAGTAAAACCTATCTGTTCACACACAGTACAATATTGCCCCCCCCCCCAAATACCCTTGTTTGTCAGGACATGCCTGCTCTGGTTTGCAAACCCTGGTCCACTGTGCCTACTTCAAGGTTTTTCCCAACACCTGGAGAGGATTTTTTCTCTTTGTCTCTCTAGGGTAACTCACTGCCACCATCTGCCATTTGTACAAATTGCACACTGAGGTCTTTCCTCTGCGACCAGTTAATGGTCATAATGGGGACAGTTTCCTGTTTTATTCCTGGAGGAATAGCCACCTGCCAAGTGCCAGCCTTTCTCCTGGTGTCCCCTTTTACAATAGCATGTCTGAGATGGTAGAGGTCTGTGTGGTATAGAGCAGGGGTAGTCAGCCTGTGGTCCTCCAGATGTTCATGGACTACAATTCCCATGAGCCCCTGCCAGCAAATTATGGCAGGGTCTCATGGGAATTGTAGTCCATGGACATCTGGAGGACCACAGGTTGACTACCCCTGGTATAGAGAACCACTACCAACATCCACAGTGGTAAAGTAAAAAGAAAATGTTCATAAGCATAATTTAGCACATCAGACTGAGCAGGGGATCCAAGAGAACTAGGCAAAACACATTTCATCTGTGCCTGTCTCTACACTTGTCCTATCCAATGTTAAAAGATCCAAATCTCTACAAAAGTTCCATTAACTTGAAGTTTCCTTTAGCTCTTTAGGTGTACACATGACCAATGACTAACTGTTCTAGACTTCAATCCAAGAGATCTCTCTGCCCAGATGGATTCCATATCAAGAATGGTCTCCCTCTTGCTGCAAGGAGTTTTTATCATATCAGTTCCTCCTCTCATACCCACTGACTCAGTCCAGGTCAGAGAAATGTTTCCTAGAGATCTCCAGGAATCTCCTTCCTGAAGACTCTATAGTATTTCATTCCTCTACATCTCTGTTTCCTGTTTGGAGAAGGAGGAAGATCTTGACATACCCAATGCATTTATCTAGAACAATTAGCTTTTGTCTAAAGGTGAGATGAGGTACATCTTGAATACAACTGGACTTACTCCTTCCCTGCCTGTTCTCTGCCCAGAAAAAAAGCCTTTTAAAATACTAATTTTAAGACTCAAAAAAGAAAAAGAAAAGAAAAAGCATTTATTAACCCTGCAATGTCATCTTACAAGGAGCCTGTCATTTTTCTTTAAGATGGACAGTGGAAATGCATTTTACCTAGTTCTTTTGGATGATTTGCTCAATCTGGTGCTGTGCTAGAAATATGTACAGAGGATCACTATGATTTTGAGGCGATTTTCATCATTCTACCCAAACCTTTCTTTTAAGATATATGTTAATATGCAGTGTTTGCATATAGTAAACCACTGCCCCCCCCAAAAAAAACCTTATCATGTGGTAAGAGCTGACGCATTCTATCAGTCTTCACAGGTAACAATGTATACTGATTCTAATTTTCTACTGATTTAAAATGATTATTGCTTAAATAGTATATATTTGTTGCTTTGTATAAAGGTCTGTATGGATCTACAACCCAAAGACAGTGAGGTCAACAAGCATGAACAAGATATATTGACAGAACTTATGTACACAAGAAAGAGGGTAGAGCAGCATAAAGCCAAAGCAAAGGAGCTGAGCATTAGAGCTGAAGACCTGAGGAAAAAAATAAATCAGGAAGAAGACAAGGTATGTGAGCTATAATTGATTGTGAAATGCTCTTATGGTTGGAAATGTTGATATTGAATGTACACTTCAAATATTATATTTGATTAATATCACTAAACAAAAAGATCACTTCCAATCTATTCCTAAGAACACTTTTCTGGGTCTACACTAAACAGACTTGATTAGGATTCAGAGAGCCATAGTTGTATACTGATTAAAGTGTTTCAAAGTGATTGGGATGAAAAGATCTATAAACACAAGCAGAAACAATTTGTCTCTCTTGCTCATTCCTATTCCCTTTGAAACATACGTGTAATGCAAAAACAGGAAGAACTATTTGTGCTTCCTGTTCTTCATAACATGCAAAGCCCATGCAACTCTCATCCAGAAAGATCCCCCTGAAAGCTGGCCTAGATAAGTCTGAATGCTGCAGGAATTCAAGATTCTATCCTCAAGTATAGATCCATTAAGGAGCCATGATTCTCCTGGAGTAGGAGGGGGGTAAGTCTACCTGGATCTTCAAGGCTTCAATCTGTTGTAGACCTTGTTTGAAGCAAGTTTTGAGGTTTGGAGTTGTCTGCAATCCTGCAGCTCAAGTCCAGCCAAACTAAGAGCCATAATCCCCTGGCTAACATTTCCTGTCCTGTCGCACAAAAGCTTAGCTTTGCCCCATGGGTTCCAGCAAGAGAAATTAGGTTTTCTGGCTTCTTAGCATCAGAAAATGCTTTACCTATTGCATTTCTGAGGCCGATTCCGGGGTGGCATCAGTATGGACCCGATATAATCCCCATGTCCGTATGATATCATCACCAGGCTGCCACCTTGGGTCCCAGAACCCCCATACTAGCTGAATGCAAATTCTTCCACATTCCCTTTTAATGTTGTGAAGGCCAATGTGGCCTGTCTAGTGGCAGGTCCGTTTGGATGGGAAGAGCCATGCCTTCCAAACATGGCTCCTCCCCACCCTACGGAGGTCAGCAGGGGACTAAAAATGCCCTGGACAGCTTTGCAGTGCTTCACATCTCTGCGAGACAGATCAGGGATTTTTTTGGTATTTTTCAGGAAGGTGGAATTGCATGGTGGAGCCATTCTGTTGACACTGTGTTCCCCGCGGAGACACTTTTACGTGGGACACCGGGTGTCCTCTGTGGGGCACATTTCAGCACTGGAACAATTCCAGCACTGAAATGTGTCCCCAGTGGGGACACAGTATACTGCAAAGCATGCAGCTCCATAGCAACAGACTGGTGGCAGCCCGGAATGGTGACGCTGGTGTGGAATCCCCCTGATAGCGGAGCACTTTAAAACAAAGATCCCTGCCAAAAGGAAGTAGAAATCTTTACTCAATCTCCCTTATGACTACATACTCCTAAATCCGTATTTGCATGCTGAAATAATTTTGAAAAAAATCCAATGTATGCAGCACATAAATCCCATCAAAGACAACTATAAAATCTCTTTGAAGTCATACTGCGTATTTTCCTTTAGAAACCCAATTTTCTGTTAAGCTTGGTGCAGCTCCCGTTAAAGGGATTGCTGGGGTGACCAGGATATTTTATAACCCACACTTGAGTAAAATTACTTTTGGACATATCTATAGTTTACAATTTGGCATACTTCAGAACTTGCTTGTAAAAAAATTTAACAACTCATTTAAGGTTCATTAATTCACTTTTGTTGGCCTGTGGAACCAGTCTTCATCTTCACTTAAATTGGTTTTCAAAGAGGGGAAATTGGGTAATGGTTTATGGTCAAGCGAGGTAGCCCTACATTTCCCAAAGTCTTAAAAATCTATAAAGCCAACAGTGAGACCATTATAGAAAATAATTAGGAGGTACTTGAAATTTTTGTTACTGTCCCAATTAGATACAGTAGTAAATTACCAATACAATTTTATATCTGGATACACTAAAATATATATGTTTGGGGAATTACATGAGTGGCATTTAGTAATGCATTACCATGGCATAAAATAGCTGCTGACAAGTTACTTCACTGAAATGCCATAAGTATAATTACATACCCCCCTCATTTTAGAGGAGGAATGGATAAATGGGTTAAGAGTTTACAATAAAATATTGCTTTGTATTAAATGTTTAAGAGCCTCTTGTGGCGCAGAGTGGTAAGGCAGCCGTCTGACAGCTTTGCCCATAAGGCTGGGAGTTCAATCCCAGCAGCTGGCTCAAGGTTGACTCAGCCTTCCATCCTTCCGAGGTCGGTAAAATGAGTACCCAGCTTGCTCTTGCTGGGGGGTAAACGGTAATGACTGGGGAAGGCACTGGCAAACCACCCCGTATTGAGTCTGCCAAGAAAACGCTAGAGGGCGTCACCCCAAGGGTCAGACATGACTCGGTGCTTGCACAGGGGATACCTTTACCTTTACCTTTATTAAATGTTTTGCCATTTGTTGAACATCCATCTTAAGAAAAATATATTTCTGTTCATCTCAAGCTCATTTAATCAGAACTTAAATTAATGGGAGTTTTAATGTACTTGGAGAGTATGCCAACCTATAATATCAATTGAAATATCCCAGTTTAAGCAACTAGTATACCAATACAGTTCAGATTTTGCTATGGCGAGGATTTACAGGTAGGGCCATAAAAAGCAAGAATGGCAATTGGTGTTTGGGAAGGTCAGCAGGGCATTTGACTTCTAATGAAGATTCTGGTTTCTTTGAATTTAGAAAAACTGGAAGCAATTCTGCTGTAGTCAGCTTTTGAAGATAATATATCGATTGTTTTTATAATGTGAAGTGTATTAATATGTCTTTGGATGATGCACAAAACTGAGGTCCTGACCACTCTTAGTTATTAAGTCCCATGGCACTAAGGGTTTGACCAACCTCTGGCCAACTTGTGTCCATTGATTTTAGTGGGGTCATATTGTTTTAATAGAGGGCAGAATCTGGCTTAATTTCAAACTGGGTAATTTAATTCTGCCTGTTTTAATATCTACAACCACTTTAATTATGTCTAATCCTATTTTGTACTTTCCAATCTAAACTTTAATGCAGACTGCTCTTAGAACTTTTCTTTCCTTCATGGTCTCTATATAGTCATGCAGATTGGCATCCAAACCAAATATCAAAGATTTATAGAACTATCCATGAGATAGTAGTACCCCTTGACCATGAACCAGTTTACGGCTCAAGTACCACAGGCAATATTCAATCAGACATGTGTGTGTGTGGGGGCAGGGGGCTGTACTGGGAAAATTCCAAGATACACTGACAAGCTACTTTGAGTATTAGATTCATAAGTTAGATTTGAGTGCTATGGGCATCTGGGCATCTGGGCATCTTTCATGAATCTCAGAAGGGAAGACTGAGGGCATTTAATAAGAAAGGGTTTCAACTAATCCAAATCACTAAGCAGCACAATAGTCACATTACCCGCCCCCCTGTCCCACACACACAAATGCTTTTTCTGATTCTGGTTTTACCATAGGACTAGTGTCCCAGAGACAATCTACCCATTACCTGTGACACACATCAGATCAGGGTTCTCTTCACCTGTCAATTTCTTTTTTGCATACATACGCAAAAAGTCTAATGTTCCCAAGCTCACCAGACCCAATTCAAAGTAGAATAGCAATACTGAGGAGGACATTTCCACTTGCGTTGTTTTCCTGAGACAGAATGGCCACAAGAGATTGCAGCACATGGAGCCCCATAATTTTATTTATATATGAATAAAACAGGTCCTCTCTTGGAGACCATGAAGAGGAAAGGTAACGTGCCCATTGGCAGTTCTCTTAATTGTTTCACTTTGTGGGGTTTTACTCTCTCAACTCCTTAAGTGTGACTAAGCCATCTGTCTGGTAAATGTTTTATTACTTCTTAGGAACTCTACTAACTCTTTTTCTAAGCTTCTGTGACCGTAAACTCATTAAAATAGTAGTTAATGGGATTCACCACAGGTCTGATGTTATTTCCTTCCTAAAATACACAAATACATTAGATAAAGTACAGGGGAGAAAGTGTGTGATGTGTAGAGTCAATAGAATCATTTTAGGTTAAGCTGTGTACAAGTGATCCCAACCTCACCAACATGAAGACAGCATGATAGAATCATTATTGTCTTGTACGTGATTACTTTCTGGGTGATGGAACATGTTCAGGTCTCAGCTGGCACTGTTTTCTGGATTCATATATTGAACAGCATTTCTCCATATTGTTTAAATGAGGTTAGTTTGGATGGCTGTTTTTTTTTTTAATGTTGATATGATAGCAAGGTGGTTTTCTGGAAAAAAATTCAATTGTATGTTTTTACTTTTTCTGTAAGTTCTTGTCCATGGCCTCAAAAAATAAGATATATTTCAGCAACCATCATAATAAAGATGGCAAAGCCGCTGAGAAAAAAATAATAATTTTGATTTTTTAAAATGGAAACTATTATATAATGATTCTATGTTAGGAAATCTGACAAAACATATAGCTTAATTTCACTACATTTCATACTGCTTGATGCCTTTATCTCGAAGACTAGACCCAGATACCCTGAAAGGTCCTCTGCTCTGATACACATGTGGCTCTCTCCCATATAAATACTCACTTCAAAGGCATGCATACTTGTATGCTCCTAAACACAAGGTGCACTGTGTACTTATCAATGGTCCTGCATTTAAAAGAAATGGGAGTTTTAGGGCTACAGTTTTCCAAATAATTTATTCAGTTTTCTTGGAGATTTTTCTCTCTCAAACCGATTATGCACAGCAGCAGCTATGCTGAGCTACTGCTGTGCTGTTGCACCGGGGCTGAAAACCCCACTGTCCCTCGATTATACACGGGGGTGGAACATCCTGGGCACATGCTGGCTGCCCCAGCGCAATGGCCCTGCGCAGGCAATGCAGAACCAGAAGCGCCAGGTGTATGCTGAAGCACTGGCAGTGGCAGCGGAGGGGGGATCGGGGACATAGCCCCCCTGCTGCATGATGGTGGGGAGCAGCATGCTGCTCTCCCACCATGGTGGGAGTGGGTGTATGCTCCCGTCAGCTCCGTGGAGCCGCGGAGCTGGCAGGAGCGAGAGGTGTCCCTGCAGAGACACTGTAAGTCAGGGAGGAGCCAGGCATGAAGGCCCAGCTCCTCCAATTATGCACAGGGCTGGCCCAACCCAGCCCTTGCCAGTGCCCACTGCACTCCCCGGCCCACAGAAGAACCAGTGATCCTTTAACGTGGGTCTTCCAACGGCCTGAGTTGAGCCAGACCTCGGATGGCAGCAACGTCGGGCATAATTGGGGATTTTCCCCGAAGCCCTCTTGCCGCCACTTCGGGCATTCCGATCTCTGTATCTCACACACTGTACATTTTGTTTTAAAATGGTTTATGTATAAAGCATGCAATATTTTTTCAATGGATGTGAACTTTTCCTCCTTTAAACTTTTGTACCACAAATCTTAGACATAACTTCATTGGTGGCATACTTCATGTAACATTCACATTGTATTTAACTTCCACATATTCCTAAGGCTTAATACTTACCTTGTGTGTAGGTCTAAGATGCTTTCATTGGATGTGTCAGGGATTGAATTTGGGGCAACCATCATGAAAAGTAACGGCTTTATCATAACATGAGTTATAGACCTCACAATCATTGTGTAGTTTGAAATTATTTTGAAAACAATAGAAGGTGTTACGGAACATGCCTGAAATCCTTCAATAAAGAGCTTCCTTTTACATGATCTTACAGTGTCATTAACCATGCCCTTTGAGATAAAACGTGATGCTTGTCTCCCGTTAACTCTAGTGAGACATTTGATGAGGTTTGCTAGACTATCCCCATAAAGTTAAAGTGCTTGCTTTTAAAATTTATTCCAATAAGCCTAATGGCATGCTCTTGGCAGTGACGGATGTTCCATACACAGGACTTTGAAAGGCCAGAAAAAAAATATCATTGGGTCACGGCAATATTAACATTTTCATTATATAATAAAACCAACAGCTGCTCTTCAACTGTGAAAAGTCCAAAAGTTCGAGTCTCTTTTGAGTTCAAGAGAAAACAGGTATTCAAGAAAAGAGTGTTTGCAAAATTCTGTAACAACCTCTAAATTATCATTCGGTTAGACCATAAAATTGTGAAGCAAAAGCAGACATCATGGGTGATTAAACGCTTACAAAAGGAATGCCTTCAATAATGCTTACACTGACATCACTTTTTAAAAAATGTAGTTATTTTTTGTAACCCCTAATGACCATAGTCATATATAGAACAATGTTTGAGTGCAGGGGCACTTTCCAATGCCCACACGTTTTTATTCTGGGGATAAGCTTTTGTGTGCACATGCATTTCTCCAGATACCAGCATGCATGCATATGAAAGCTTATACCCAGAATAAAAATTTGTTTGTCTTTAAGGTATCCCATAATTCAAACCCTGTTATTTCAGGTCAACATGGCTACCCACCTGAATCTATCTATATACTAATATATACTTATATGTGCAGGATATCTTGAGGGATTTGTGATTTTGACATGCATACTTACTATATAGGCCCACTTAACAATAGTTATGTTGTGCAGTAGTAGTGAGCTGAGATGGATTCATTCTTTAGTAATGTAGTTTACAACTAGTGTACTTTCATAGTCATTTAAAGGGGTCATTAGGGCAATTCATAGGGGATACATCAATGGCTACAAGCTGCGGTAGCTAATAGGAACCTCCACATTAAGAGACATTAAATCTCAGAATACCAGTGCCAGGAAATAATATCAGGAAAGGCCTGATTCTATATGCCCAGTTGTTGGCCATCTAGAGTTACTAACTGGCCCATGTGTGTGTCAAGATGCTAGACTAGATTGACCACTTGTCTGATCCAGCAGGGCTCTTGTTATCTTCTTAAATGTGACTAACTAAACTAACTGTAAATCAATTTACAGTCTAATTCACAGTACGCTTTAATTTTCGGTCAAAGAGACTACAATGCGTATACCTGCAGACACACCAAATTAATGTGAATCCCAACAAGCTGAGTTCACAATTGTGTTCAGCCATGAATTTGTGGAGCCTTTAAAATTAATCATTTGGTTCTCCCTCCCAATATAGTAGTTACAATAATGACCTATTGTGCAAGGTCCTATTTATTACATTTTTATCCCACCCTTCCTCTCAAAGCCTGAGAGTGACAGACGTCACTTTCTTCCTCTGGTCTATCCCTACAAGAACTGTACGAAGTAGGTTAGGCTGACAGGGAGTGTCCGGCATTCTCCCAAAAACTTGCAACTGAGTACCGATTTGAACCTCTTTTCTATCCCCGTTCAGCAACTTAATCTAGCTTAATTACTACAAGGTTGGATTAAAAAATATTTAAAAGTTTTATAGTTATAACTAAGGAACAAGAAACTAGTTTCAAAGGGAAGACTGAACAAATCATAATTAATACGGCAGCTATAATGAGATAGCACATATAGTATATAGTGCTGTACTCTAGCTGACTTGGCTATAACTTGGCATCACTGTTTCCAACTTCCCATTTCATTGTATGCCTTATTATCTCATTTAGTTTTTCTTTTGTTAGATTCAAAAGATTCAATCACTGCCTAATCATATCTTTTTTTTTTCCTCCCACAGGTGTAAAAGGTAGAAACCAACTCTGCTGTCATCATGCTATTAAAGAGTATGTGGGCAACATGAACTGTATAGCATTGCTAGGTAGTCTCCCGATCTTTTGAACCTGATAAAAAGCACCTATTGTATAATACATCTGTCACTATCAGTATGCTCTCTGTTCACTGATATACTTTTTGATACCTTCGATAGAGAGGGCCTCACATACATTATGCTTTTGAATAAGTCTTATTAACTTTCCCTTCCCCTCAAATATCCTCCTGTTGCCCTTGTTACAGTTTTAGCAATGCATAGCATACTTTGTGTTTTGCTAATAATTAATTAAAAAATTATAAACCATGAGGGTTTTTTTCAACACAGGAGCATATATGGAGCAACCTTCGTTATTCTTCAAAATATCAAAAGCGTTACTTCTATATTGTCATTGTTGCATATATTATAATCTTGCATGTTAACTATGTTGCTTGCTTCTAAATAGATTTGGGTAGACTGACTACAGCTACTGAGACTATAAATACCATCTTACATTCCATATGCCTGTTACCAGGGGGAAATGCTTCTAAAGTTATTTTGAGCTCCGCTGTCTTTTGCTAAGCTTAATTGCCTACTTTTGCAAAGCTTGTGATTTGTTTGTTAGAAATATTCTTCTTTTGCCATCTGTACATTGCAATAAATGATTAGAAGCATAGGAATGTATTATGAATCCCAACAGTCCTGGGAAAACTTGTCACAATTACCTAATCATGTCTGTGCAACTGTACAAAGCAGCTTTTTCGAACAGAAGCTGCAGCATAGC
Organism: Paroedura picta; assembly: GCF_049243985.1. Classification (NCBI taxonomy): domain Eukaryota; kingdom Metazoa; phylum Chordata; class Lepidosauria; order Squamata; family Gekkonidae; genus Paroedura; species Paroedura picta. The sequence goes on from NC_135377.1 coordinate 54,241,805, forward strand.
TGCCAAAGTTAACAGCAACTTGAACGAGACAAGCAGGGACTTTAGAAACTGCAGCCATACTGCAGAGAAAAGAAGGGGTAAAGTGGCATTTTCAGAATACCGAATGGCTCTCCTTTCATTATTTCTTGTGTAAGCACTAGCAGATAATAATATTGTAAAATGGGTAGAACAATTTACAAAACTTGAGAGCTGGATGGACCGAAAGTAGCACTGGATTTCTTCATTTAACAGGAGGAGGAGGAGGAGGAGGAGTTGGTTCTTATACCCCACTTTTCACTACCCAAAAACGTCTCAAAGCGGCTTACAATTTCTTTGAAACTTACAATGCACCCAGCTGGCTGCATGTGGAGAAGCAGGGAATCAAATCCAGTTCTCCAGATTAGAAGCTGCCACTCTTAACCACTACACCAATCTGGCTTTTATCATAAACATCATCTACTCCTTATGGCTTCTCTCATCTCCTGTACCTTATAGAACTTATCCACCATACATACTTCAGCAGCAGAGCACATGCTTTGCATGGCCCCAAGTAAAATTTATGATGACTTCCAGTACTAAGGCTGAATAATGCCCTTGCCTAGGACCTTGGAGAGACACAGCAACTCATAAGAGAAACTATCAGCTAGATGGATCAATAGACTGATTCAATATAACACAGATTTGTACACAAATATATTTGTTCTCATATTCGTTTTCATTAGTTGCAGGTCACCTTATTAGGTACCTTAAAAAAAACCTTAGAATACTACATAACAAATACTACAAAAGACCCCCCTACATGTATATGTATGCACAAATCTATGTGGCTGTAGGAACTGTATAAAAATCTAAATTTAACAAACATATTTAAATGTCCCCAGTGTGGTGCATATTATTGGGCCCATTGGACTGCATTGACTGGGACTCTACTTTTACCAGGATCATTCCCCTCATAAATTCATCATTTCATTTCTTACTAGAAAGCATCACAGAACTTCTCTGCCTCCTTGCTTTCCCCCTCCCTGTCTTTAACATGTAGCTTCCTAGCCACATCCTATTCCTTTTTTCTTTGCCTATCTCATGAGTAGAAATTTTCTTCCTCACAAGCAGGCTATTGTTCCTGACTTCTCCCTGGATGAAGAAAGTAACCGAGGACATTTCCGCACCCATTAAATGCTTACCTTACATGGTCGTTATACAGACTTCTAATCTGGCGAGCTGGGTTTCACCTTGGGCTCCTCACAGCACTCATAAAGCTGTTCTGACCGAGCAGTAATATCAGGGCTCTCTCAGCCTCACCCACCTCACAGGATGTCTGTTGTGGGGAGAGGAAAGGGAAGGGAAGGTGACTTTGAGACTCCTTCAGGTAGAGAAAAGGAGCATATAAGAACCAACTCTTTTTCTTCTTCAGTAATATCAGGGCTCTCTCAGCCTTACCTCCTTCACAGGGTGTCTGTTGTGGAGAGAGGAAAGGGAAGGTGATTGTAAGCTGCTATGAGACTCCTGGTAGAGAAAAGCGGCATATAAGAACCAACTCTTCTCCTTCAAAGGTCAGAACTTCTGCCAGGTTACAAAAGATATTAGTTTAACCATGAAGAGAGTATTCAGGGTTGCCTGCTGCGTCAACCTCCTGTCTCCCATTCCCCAGTTCCTGCATGCATTCTGTGAAACAGCAGGAGGAAAAATGGGATGTTGGACACAGGTGCAAACACTGTGATTCCATTTCCAGCTGAATGATTGGAAGTACATCATACAATCTGAAGCACTCTAGGAACTTCCTCAGTCTCTGTGGTATTTACTATAGAGATTGGAGAAATTCCTAAAATATCATGGATAATGTGGTCAGTTCCAGCAACTCAATAGAAAGTGACCTCTCAACATCTGAGACATTCTGTAAATGTTGTAATGATCTCCCTCCCCAGACTCTGCCCACAAAAAGTTCCCAGGGGTTAGAAATGGAAGGGTAGCAACAGTATGTGAGCCATAATATGTAATGCCTAAAATGATGGTGTGCCACGTTTGTTGATACTCACCTATATTTCTTACATGTTTTATTATGCTGTTGTTCAGTGGATGACTTGCGTATTTCTGGGAAACAGAAATCTCAGAATAACCACATTTATGAACAATTATGGTATGAACCACCCTTTTGAATGTCAGCTTCATCTGACTCCTTGTGTTTGGTACAAGCATAGAATATGAAGGGTGTGTACAGGCACTAGGGGATAAATTTTCATAATCTGACCTCTGAACAAATTGGATATTGATTAAATTCAATTTATTTGTTTAAGCTTTGTGAAAAAAATAATTGATTTTTTTACATCCACCCAGCTTTGTGGCTAAGCCTTAGCACTTTCCACACTGTATCTCTTTCTTACAAATTACACTGGCTACAAGACCACTCATTCATATCTCTGAACTCACCCTCTAGGCCTCTGCCTGAATCCCTTGAGCTTCAACAAAATAACCACTACCCTCATGGAAATAAAAATGAATGGCTAATTGCAGTGTTAATCTTAAATTCTGCTTAAAGGCCTAGAATCAAGGAAAGCATTTAGGTAGGGACCAGACTACAGCGAGGGGATGCAGACACACTTGACCAATAGTTAGGGTATCGTGAACTGTGTTTGCTTTTATTTATTATTAACATAGTTTCGTTACAATGAGGTAAAACCTTGAACTATACTAGAATACAGTTTTAAAGAATATATATGTAAATGTACGGAAATATTATCTTTTTTTCCCCTAGAGCGTGAGTGTTCAGATATTGAACGTTTGGCTTACGCTAATAAAAATGAAGTCTCATTAGAGCAGAACAAGCAACCTTACATGAACAGTAAGCTTACGGCCAACTCCCAGTGTTCTTCAGAACAACACAGATAATCCAGAGCTGATAGCCCACTCTGTCTCTAATTCTCACCAGAGAGATGGTCTCAGAGATGTCTCCAAGGTTTCTGCCATGTACTGCTGGTATTAGAGTCCCTTGATTTTTAAATCCACAAATTTCAGTAAATTTAAAATAAGGGGGTAAGGGTGGCATATTCCTTCCCCTTCCCTGGGCAAGACCCTAGACAGATCATTGTGACTATGTGTTTTTAGTTGCCACCTGGTGGCCAAGTAGCAAATACACCATCCTCAAATCTTCTGGAATTTCCTAAGCCAGAGTCTGGATTCTGTACCAGCATGTAAAGAAATCAGATTGAACTAAAGCAAAACCTTGTGCTGGCATGATTGCCAAAGCAAGTTGTCTATCTTCTATGTGTTCTTACTAAGTTATATAAACTCTGTTTCATGGTAAAGCAATAAGCTTCCTAAATTAAATGTACTGTTATCTGGTAGTTTGGAAAGGCTTTCTCTGTAATGTGACTTATATCCCAAATACTGTGTGTTGATAAATCAACAACATAAAAATATTTATGCCTTTATCTCACTTGTTTGTGTGGGTAAGTAAGAGTAATATCATTGGTTAGCCATTGTTTGCTAGTAAATAAGGCTGACAAGTAATAAACAAGTTATTCTTTGTCATTTACAAGTTTGCTTCATATGCCTGTAGCTCTTCTGACATATCTCTGCAAGGTCAGCAAATGGTTTGCTTATCTCCCTAGGCATTTTATCTCACTTCAGAAAAGACACAGCCCATAAATCATCTCATTTTTTCTTTAGGGTTGTGTTCTGCCAACTGGCCTGACTATTGTATCATCACCAAACATTTATTTATTTTTGGAAGTGGCCTTTGGTATATTAGTCTTCGTTTCAACTCAGGATCATACTGCATTTTTTAAAAATCCACTGGTATACATGGTTCAAGCAGAGAACAAATGGTTGTGTCAGGGACATTAATAGCCCAGCAATTAACCATGGAGTCAATGGGAAGAGAATTAAACAACGAGTATTTGGACAAAGTTCAAGTCCAGCAGCAACTTTATGATCAACACAGTTTCATCAAAGTATAAGCTTTCATAAGCTTTTTCATACATTGAAATGAAAACAAATAGTCCTTACATATTGGTAGATGGTGAGCAGCAAATTAGCAGACAGCATATTATATTTGTTTGACAGGAACCAAACTGGAATAACAAGCCTTGTTTTATGGTGACCATTTATTTGGGTTTAATTCCAGCACCAGAGTTCAAAAGCCTCAATTCTTTGACGCTCGGCCTTCCTTATGTTCCAACTTTCTCGGACATACATTGCAACTGGGAAGACCATAGCCTTGACTAGATGCACTTTTATTGGCTGGGTGATGTCTCTGCTTTTTAGGATACTGTCTAGATTTGCCATAGCTTTCCTCCCCAGGAGAAAGCGTCCATTCTTTGCTGCAGTGATCTTGGAGCCCAGGAAAATAAAATCTGTCACTACCTCCATTTCTTCCCCATCTATTTGCCAGGATTTGAGAGGGCTTCATTTTCTTGATGTTGAGTTTCAAGCCAGCTTTTGCATTTTCCTCCTTTGTCCTCATCAAGAGGCTCTTTAGTTCCTCTTTGCTTTCTGCCATTAGAGTGGTATTATCTGCATCTCTGAGATTGTTGATATTTCTCTCTGCAATCTTCATCCCAATTTGTGACTCATCTCACCCTGCCTTTCTCATGATGTGCTACGCATACAAGTTAAATAGGCAAAGCAACAGTATATGCCCTCCCAAAGATGGTGGCCCCAGGGAAGTGCATTCTGGGTAAATGATGTAAATTGAGGTGTATATTGGAACCTCCCCCACCCCACCCTGGTGTGCATCTCCAGCTGATTCTCTCTGTCTCCCCTCCAAGTTTGCTGAGGTGCCCCCCTTATTCCATTGTTTCCAGTGGTGGGGGGAAACAACCAAAACAATGCAAGGGCAGAAACCCAGCAGAACAGAAACAGAAGCAAAGTCTCTGAGAATATCTCCAGTAGAAATTGAAGGAAGGATGCATTTTTGTCAACTCAGCAGAAACAAGGCAATATGCCCAGAGATAACCTGAGACCCATACCAGTATACAATAACATGTAGACACAGTAGCTTCAAGCTCTCAGACACATGAAGACATGGTGGTTCCTGAGATGTATGTAGATATGATGACTCTAAGCCCTGAGAAGGAAGTAGATGTGGTGGATTGAAAGCCTTGACATTGAAGAAGACATAGTGGATAAAAGCACCGAGGCAGAAGTAAACTTGATGGGTCAAAATCCCAGAGAATTAAGTTGAGAGCTACATTAAGTGGCCCTCCCTCTCCTCTTCCCATATAAGAACACAAAGGCAATATAAGCTGTGTAATTTTAGAATATTCTACTTGTATTTAACTAACTTTAAGTAAAAGCAAAGCAATCAGCTCTGATAGTTCTGTGCCTCACTTCTGCTTCACCAGTCAACAAAGGAAGGGCAGGGAAGGAGCTTCACTCAATATATAGCGTTCTGAGCCCATAGACCAGAATGGGAACTCCGTTATTGGCAGCCAGCAGTGCCTGTCAAGTGTTAGAAAGTTCTTAGTGGTGTTTCTAAGGCTGGAGTAGTCCATCCCCACTTTTGCCTTAGAGTTTTTTAATTTATCAGTGCCAGTTTGTCTCTGGTCACAATCCACCATAGGCTGTACTAAAAAGTTCATGAAAATTTGTGATGGCAGAGCCTCCATGGAACTTTGCTCCACAGACTGGTCAAAAGCCATAGTGAATTTTGGTCTGTGCACCAGCTCCTGCCCATGCCTACCTACAACACCACCAATTCATCACTGTATTTTTTTTCTGTCATGGATTATTCTCATTGCTGCTAAATATAATTGGTGGAGCAACTCATGAACACAAAACGGAAAGGCAGATAGATGAAGTTTGACAAATGACTTCATTTTTTTTTACATTATAACTTATTGGCTATTTTAGACAGCTACAGATACAATTATTTTGAACAACTTAAAAATTGGACCTTGTTCCAAGGTCACCATTCTGCATCACTACTGAAGTATTGACACATGTAATGACAAAATGCCCCCAATTTTCATTGCCTGAGTTATTTGATACTGAATTGTAGACAGAACCTCCATGGTCTTCCTCTCAAGCTTGTCATAAAATAATTAAAGCTAAAATTTAATCAAGTCTCATGAATGTACAATGAGATTCTACATTAACTTAATTGGTATTTTTCTAAATGTAACCAAATATTCCAAAATTGGTGTTGCAATGACATAAAACTTATCTTAAACATAAAAAGTGATGCATACTTCCAACAACATGTTAAAGGTTCCAAAGACTCCAATTAGTGGAATGTCCCCTACCCCAGGGCCAATTGCTGCTCTTGCTTAGGATTCTGTATTCCCCTCCTCCCTTCAGGCCTGCTGTGAAGGAAGCCTCTAACAGTCCCTGACTGAGGTGAGGGATGTATTTCTAAGAGCAATGCAGGGGAGTCTTTGGCATGGGTGTGCTTTCCTTTTGAGGGGGGAAAGCTTTCCCCTTCTGCCTAATGGTTGACTGACAAGGAGGCCACAGAAAAGCCCCATGTCACTTAAAATACTGCTGTGGCCAGCCTTGCTGCTCAAGGGCAGATGTGGCCAAGCCATACATGTCTCTTCTCCACAACTTTCTGAATATTTGATCCTACCATGCAATGTTGTTGTGCAGATGAAACCGGATGCTGTTACAGAGGATTTTTTGCCTCCTATTTCATCTGTACAAACAACCCTGTGCAGTAGGCTCCAAGTGTTTGATCTCCACAACAACCTACATGGGAGGCAGGTTGGAAAGCTGATCACTTGGAAAGCTGATCTTTATAATTTGGAAATTAGCTGTCATTCTAGGCGCTCTCTAATCCCTACCTGGAGGTTGGCTACCCTTAAGTACAATGCCTCAGAATTCATCCTCCAAAGTTGACATTTTTGCCTGCAGAGCTGATCATTATAATCTAGAAATGAGCAACGATAGTGGAGACAGTGGTAGAGGCTTGCAGGCTGAGGTTGGGAGGGAGTGGTGCAGGTGTGTCCCATCTGAGCTATAGGCTTTGGCCAGCCCTTACCAGCGACTTATTGTATTTTGGGGCACAGACAGACAGACCAACCAGCATGGGTCCTGCAAGTCAGGAAAATGCAGGAATATCTAAATAAAGAATATTTACAGCCTGAAACTGTATATGGTGAACAAGTAAATGGCTCGAGAGACATAGAAACTGAAGTGACTTTTCTCAAGCTTGGCCTGGTAAATAAAAATCAGTATTTGCCAAGAAGGTCCTACGAAATCAAAGGCATAAGTGGTCCAGAATTTTAAGTGTAGTTAGCTTTACAGGAGACAGTGAGACTTGGGGGGAGGGTGTCAGGCGATCCACTTTTATTAGTCAATGACATGGCTTTGCAGACAACAACAGGAACTGCAGTTGCCAGCAGTAGGCCTCAGGCTTCAGAAGGGCAGACATCACCAGCCAAGCAACAGACTGTGCTAGCCAAGGGGTGTCTGGAGCCATGTGCATTCCTTTTGAAGGGGCACAGGTGAGAGAGGAGAGCTTTCCCTTCAGGTTAACTGCCTGGAGATGAGCTGTACTTCCAGAGGATCCTCAGACTTCACCTGGAAGCTGACATCCCTAAAGCTCAGTGGGGTACAATGCTACAGAGTCACCCCTCCAAAGCAGCAATTTTTGCCTAGGAGATGATCTTTATAGTCTGGAGAAAAGCAGCAATTACAGGAGATCTCTAGGCCCCACCTGGAAGTTGGCTGACCTTGGTTTGGAAATATTCCTTGAGGCTTGGAAGTTAGGATTCAAAAGTGTATAATGCCTCCACAGCCACCTAACCAGCCACATAGCACCCCCTGACCCATTTCAGGTCAAGAAAACAATGCAGAGAGGAGGTAAGTTTGCCAGATTAGTGTAGGTTCATGTTCTGGAATTCCACACTACCTAGGTGTGCATAAACCTGACTAGGTTCAAGAGAGAACTCCTCTTAGGGTTGCCAGCTTCCAAGTAAAACACTAAACCCACACCAAGCCATGAGCTAGTGCCCATTGCAATACAGAATGCACAGGCTTTACTACTGGTGTTAGCAAATACAGTCAAAAGGGGCGGTTTGTAGTGTCTACAATCAAAAAGAGAGAAAAAAACTATCCCAAGGCTACTAACAATGTTTTCAAAATTTATACAGAATAAAGAAAAGTAGTAAGAAGTCTCTTATTTCTTTGTTACTTTATTGTAGTCTCCAACCAGAATGGTTTCTAAATATCTCCCATTTTCAAAAGGTAATTTCCCTCAGTGGTTGTTCCTAAACATAAATGCTGAAAATTAGTACCTTTTAACATTGAAAGAAATTATACACATACTAGCTGTGAAAGGCCCCCCCTGGAGTGGCTGCCTTGCCCTGGTGCACCAAGTGTGCCCAAATGGAGCCCTGGCCCCCTCCCCCCCGGCAAGGCCACAGCTCCTGCGGTCCACCAAGGATACCCGGTAAAGTGCCGGGTGTGCATGACAAGCCAGGTGGAAGCCATCCCCGCCCACCCCCAGCGAGGCCACGGCTTTCCCGCGGCCTGCCAAGCACACCCGGCTCTGCGAGGTGCCGGGTGTGCACGGCGGGCTGTGGGGAAGCCATCCCCAGCCCCCTCCCACCCGCAGCAAGGCCATGGTTTCCCCGCAGCCCACCAAGCACCCCCGGCACCTCTGCAGGTGTGCGCGGTGGGTCATGGGGAACCCATCCCTCACCCTCTCCTGCCCAGAGGCCACGGCCTCCATGTCCGGGTGGCGAGGAAGTCATTCTTGGGCTGGGCACATGCCTTCCATATGGGAGAGGCCGTGATTCACGCACAGTCCAGTTGGCAGGGCCGCCCCAATCCGGAAGCAACCAGCTTCACTGGGCGTGTCCGGATTTGGCCGTGCACTCGGCTCCTGGAGGTGGGCACTCCAGGGGCTGGCCCAATCCGGGTGTGCCCAGCTTTGCCGGGTGCATCTGCATTGGCCCGCTGACCCAGACACCACCGGGAGAGGGTGGGTGTCCAAGGCCGGACAGGGCTGCCTACATGTCCCTTTCCACTTTATTTATGGGACCAATGGTTAAGATAAATAAAGGTATACTATACCTCTCACTTGTAAGTAAATTGGTACTTCAATATCTGAAAAGTATACAATCCTAAAATTATTAAGTGTTCTATCTCATAATAGATTGCTCCCAAATCGTGTGTATATATCTTACCTTATTAAATCTATTAATTGTTTAAAGTATACCCCAGCCTTTGGCTCTTCAAGCATTCTCCTGAAAGGGAACTATATGTGTGGTGCTTGTGTTGTTTGTAAATACTTATTACCTATCAAATAATTTACAGAACCTAACAATAGATTTCATGTCAAGACTAACAGCTTTAAATTTAGTTTATGGTTTTATGGGTGAGTTTAGCTTCTTCATAAGTAATAAATAACGGGGGGGGGGGGGGGGAAATTGTATCTTGCAACCAAAATGAAACTGGTTTTGTTCAGGGTCACAAAAGAAATTCTTAGTACTTGATTTTTCATACCATAAGAATATTACAAGTACTGATGTTACAAGTACTTTACTTCCCAGATCAACAAAAACAGAATGAAACAGCCTACTCCAACAGGCTCAAAGTAACATCAGACTATTACTGGTTGCAATCCACAGTTCACAGCTCTACAGCTAGGGATGCCAGCTCTGGACTGGAAAATTCATAGATATCTGGGGTTGAAAGAGTCCTTGGTGGGGTATAATCACCCTCCAAAACAACCATTTTCTTTTTTGTATGGATGCCAGTTATAATTTGGGGGAGACAGAATTATTTCAAAGGGCATATGTGACAGTTTGAATAGGCTATGTCTTTAAATGGTTTTATGTTTCTAGTTACATAGTTAACTATCTGCTTTTAGTTCTGTATTTTAATGAATTTAATATTGATATTTTTGTATTTAAAGGTTATCACCCACCTTGGGCCCTGACTTTGTCATGAGAAAGGCAGGCTATACTAATATCCTAAATAAAAGAAATAAATCAATTACAATTATTTCTGCATTCCTGTGGTGCTTCAAGGAACACTGTTGCCATCGAAGATCATGGTATATTTCAGCAGCAGTGCTCCCGAATGGTGGGTTCATTGCTCATTTGCAATTTTATCTCTTCACTGAAATTTAAATGGGTCCACTACCTGGTGTTTTATTATCACTTTTTATGCAGTTTTAACATTGCATTTATAATCTATTTATAAAATCTGAATGAGGTTAAAAAGGTGAATGCTGTAAACCTGACAACTAGAGAAAAATGCATGTTCTTGTTCACACCCTAACTAATTTCATAAATCTTTGTGTTAGCACAAAGAAGACTTACAATATTCAGGCATCACACACACCAACACAGACACCCACAAAAGGTCCATGTGCTTTATTTTTCCAGTTGATGATCTAAAAAGTACCAAGGCTGTCTGCTCTTATAATGGTCTGTTCCCTCCAACAGTAAAAAAACAACAAAAAAACCCCAAAAACCCACATCTAAAGGACTGTTTACCCATGTCAAAAAAGCAGACAAAAGTAGAGGTCTGAAAAAGGTGAAGACACATTTGCATGGAGGGTGAAGCAATTTGGCTACTTCACTGAAGGCTGAAATACATGCTGGAATCTCCTAGACAGAGAAAATATGTGGAGAAAGAAAGGAAGGCTTCACCTTCTATTTTACAGACAAAAATAGGGATTAACTTCTGATGTGACTTCCAAAGAAACTTCCTTCCATTTCCCAAGATTCACATATCATTGAAAGCTACATGCTGTATTCTTTTACTTTGTAATAGACTGTCTTGCCTGGCAATAAAAGTCAGGAAATTGCTTGTTTTAAAGATGAAAGTAGGAAAAACTATTTATCCTATAATTATCAGTAGTTCAATATAGGCCATACCAGCTTGTGAAATGATAAATTGTGCATGGCTCCTTAACACTAATGTGTATTCATTTACATGCCTGTAAATTAAATGCAAGCTGCATCTACTTCCTATTCAGAGATAAAGCATTGCAGTGACATGAAGACATCACTTTAAGGATAGTGCCAGAAATGATGCTACAGCATCACTAAAAAGCCTAGTTGAATGACTCCAACTTCTAAAATTCCTGCTGGTTACCAGTATTGGGATAGGAACCCTTCCAATGACTTGGGAAGAAATGACTCTGGAAAATGACAACTCTGTCATCTTGGAATATTTAGTCTAGTTTTTATACTATTGATCTAATTGTGATGTAACAAAGGATACAAAGCAGGATGCAAAGCAGGCTTGCTCATGGTTACAATTATCAGATTTATGTACCCTTAGATTTTGCTGACTTTCCTGTAGGAATATGTAAAGGAGAGACACAAGGAATTTGTAGGAAGAGTTCCTCTCTTCCCTTCCTATGCACCTTTCCTTCTACCCCTTCTCTAGCAAACTTCTCACTCTTCCTCATCCCCTCCCCTTCAGCCAATCTTATCCATTTCTCTCCACCATATCCTTCTCTGTCAATCTTTCCCTTCTATTCCTCCCCCCTCCTCTTGTCTTTCAACTGTCAATTAACAGTTCTCTCTTTTACCCCACTTTTTCTCTGTCAATCTTCGCCCGCCTTCTCTATCCATCTACTCCCTCTTTCTCCCCCTCTTTCTCCCCTCCTCTTAGATAATCCTTTCCCTCTCTCTTTTGACCCATCCCTAGTTTGTCAATCTTCTCCTTCCCTTATTTGTCAAGCTCCCCTTATCTATTTTTCCCCTACCTTTCTGACAATCCCTCCTTTTTCTTTTCCTCCCCCTTATCTGAAAACCTATCTGTTCTCTCTTTCCTCCCAACCCTTCCCATCCATCTTCTCCTCCCCTTCTTTGTTGATGTGTCCCCTTCAAGTCACCTCCCCTCCCGTTCTCTGACAATCCCCCTTTCTTCCCCCTACTCTTGTTGTCAATATTCCCCATCTCCCTTTCTTATCCTCTTTACTGGCAGTGGCAGCTATGGTAACTTGAAGCTTTTCTGGATCCAAAGTAGATCATCCATCACTGAGCTGGGCATGGATCCATGCCACAGTGGCAGTGATAGTGTCTAGGAGGTATTCTGGGCTAGTGCAGCTCCCGACATCTGCCTCTGTAGTTGGGGTCAGAGCAGCTCACGGCATCCAAATGCACCTCAGCTAGGCCTGGAGTGTTCCCATACACCTATATTGAAAACCGTGAAGAAAAAAGTAAATCTCCAATGTATTTTTGAAGATTTTTCTACAAACCTAAATTTTCAGGAAATATGTTTAGTGTCAGTGTGGCCCTGATTTAGACATCTGAATATGTGAGCCACACTTGAGAAACAGATATATAGATTTTTTTAATTGCTTTTTACCCAACTTTATCCCCAAGGAATAAAGGAACAAATGATAAAGTGATAAATACCCCTACAGCCCAAGAGCTACAACAACAGGCTAATAGTATTTATGAAAACAAAAAGATATCAGTGCAAAGCCTGGGAGGGAAGAATAATAGACTGTCATACTGTATGAATTAGTGAAGAATTGAAGAAGAATTAAAAATGGAGGGATGTAAAATGACAGATGTGTTGCCTAGTTATTAGCATATTAGCGAGTGCTGTCAGTTAAAATACATTATACCAGGCAAATGATAGAATTAGGGGAGTAGGGAGGAGCTCAGATGCTTATGCAATCTGGCTCTCCAGTAACATGAGAAGAAAAACGTTGTTCTCATGACATATAACAGCTGTTTTTCAAGACGTAATAACTCCCAATTACTGTCTTATGAGCTGCCTCTGTTCATTGTATGTTTTGTTCTACAGTGTTAGATTGTTTATTGCCAGGGAATATACTAGGAATATTGCTAGGATACCCTCAGAATGCTTAAGCAAATGTAATAATTTCAGCAACCTGTGTGCAAAGTGCTTTTTGACATTCATTTCCAACTAGAATGAGCACTGAACTGAAGAGATTCTTCAGAGAGGGAGGGATCACGTATTTTATAACTAATCCACATCTATGATTGAGTAGTTCAATTGAGGGAGGAGGAGGAGACAGATAGATACTGAAGATATTGAAACATATTCAAGTAGCCATGAAACCTGTATCTCCCTGCATATCTAGGTTCAAACATGAGTGTCATCAGTTTTTGCATTATTCCATTTCTCAATAGATATGTTGGTATGCAACAGAACAACAAGACTTGTATCTGCTAGCTACTTAAAGACCAACAAGATTTCTAGATTTGACTCTTGAAAGCCTATACCCTGGAAATTTTGTTGGCCTTCAGGTGCTATTGGACTTTCATTTCACAATGAATAGTACTATGTGTGTACATGCGTACATGTGCATGTGTGTGCATGAATTGACTGTCAAACATGCATTACATCTAGTGTACTTGAAACATGATATTTATCTAATATTTATTTGTGATGACGAAGTTGAAGAACATTTGTGATACTGCTGATTTTCTCATATACAAGAAGAAGCAGAAGCAGAAGCAGAAGAAGCAGAAGCAGAAGCAGAAGCAGAAGCAGAAGCAGAAGCAGAAGCAGAAGCAGAAGCAGAAGCAGAAGAAGAAGAAGAAGAAGAAGAAGAAGAAGAAGAAGAAGAAGAAGAAGAAGAAGAAGAAGAAGAAGAAGAAGAAGAAGAAGAAGAGTTGGTTCTTATATGCTGCTTTTCTACCCAAAGGAGTTTCAAAGGTGAGCCCTGATATCACTGCTCGGTCAAAACAGTTTAATCAGTGCTGTGGTGAGTCCAAGGTCACCCAGCTGGCTGCATGTGGGGGAGTGCAGAATCAAACCTGTCTTGCCAGATTAGAAGTCCTCATATTTAACCACTACACCAAACTGGTTACCAATGTGCATGCTGCATGACAACAGTGCTACAAGGCAGTTCTCTCCCTAGAAGTACTTAAATTCTAAAATTTCACATGAGAAGACAGCAAAAGTAAGGGAGGAAATACAAGCAGAAACAAACAGGGAGACAATATACAGTCAGTTATAACTGGCTTACTTAAAGTGAGGAAGAGGCTGCATGAAAGGTGTCATGGAAAATTTCATTGGTGGTGGCATTTGAACATACATGTCACCGAGCAATGAGGTTGAGTGTGCATATGTAAATCAGTGCTTATCATAAAGATAAACTGTCTTCTATCCCTTTCTTTCAAGCTGGCAAGCCATCTTGATGCTGTAGCCAATGCCGTCATCTTACACTTCTTTGGCTGCATCTTTCTGCGGTTTCCATTCACACATAATAATTAGTATTGATGAATGTGATTAGACTGTGCAGCTGCCACAGCGAATGAAGGTGCTTCTATTTTATTGTACTTTTTACTGTCATTTTCTAATGACAAGCTATTTCCCATAATTAGATTATTGTTTACTTCAGCTGCTGAAATGAACTGGCTTTCATCTACCTTCAGGTCTGCCTGTGCAGACCCACATGGATTTTGCCATCTGCTCTTTTCATGTGGTCATAAATGATCATTTGTGAAATTTTCTTTCCTGTATGACCTTTCAAGGTGTGAGCTCCAAGTAGCCTTCCTGAGAAATCCTTTGGCTTTCTACAAGGCAAAATGCATATTTTTCTCAACTGCAATGGAAAATGTCTTATTTCATGTTCTCTGCATTATTGAGCTGCCGCGTTCATAATAGCAAAAAAGAGCATTAATGATTTCTTAGTAAGAATAGAAAGCATCTTCCTAAGTAAGATTCATAATAAATTATTTATTATTTATTATTGACTTGCAGGAGGACATTATGTGCTGGAATAAGACACAGTACACTAATGTTGGAAATAAACAAGGCCACAGCTTTATTACCTCCCTACAGGAGGGTTGACACAGCATGGTAGAGGGAGGTTGACCTAGCAGTCAGCAGACTGCACCATCACCCCCATGGAGTCCAGAGGCACCCTGGGGACCGCACCATTCCCACTGGGAGAGCAGATCCCCTGGCCTACTGAAGTCCGCACCAATGGAAGCAACCTATGTGGTGATGCCAACTTCATTTGACTGCTCCCAGGCCACCTTGCAAACGAGTGCCTGGCCTCCCAGTTGGTGCTTGTATATGTGCTGCCTCTTAGGTAGGCCCCGATCCCTAGGGAGTCCGATCGCACACCGGACTCCCTGCCAAAAGGCTCCATCCCCACAGCAACCCACAACTGTGCCAAAATGTTGACCACAAAACATCCACCTCAAACTCTGAACAATGCCATATACACATCAAAATAGGGTGGGTGGGAGGGGAGCTGTTCCCACAATGTCCTTGGTGAAGACGGCAGGACCTGCGCACAAGGTGCCTTATATAGACGCCACAGGTCTCATCCCGCTCATAATGCTGTGTGTGCTGCATTACAGTAGCACGCACACTAGCAGGCCTTTTGGGTGGTCACATCTGTCTCCCAGCAGTTCCTCCAATTCTTCAATTTTCAGCCGAGGTAAGTCTCAGCCGGGTACTTATTTATGAATTATTCATTAATATTATTATTAGATTTATAGATCACCCCTTTCCACAAGTAAGTTTGGAGTAGTTCACAACACAATTTAAACATTCATAATCAAAATGTAAAACTTCCTACAGTTAAAATCTCCCAACCTCCTGGGAGTTTATCTTATATCAACCTGTGCCCATTTCTCACTTATTTTCCTTGTAGCTTTTCAGAAATCTGGGGGATTGTTTGACTCATAGGCCACAACATCAGGCACTGAGCCAGCTGTTTTGCATCATCTGGAAAGCCTTGTTGGCCTTCAAGACCAGTTGTAGATAGGCTGGTTGGGACAGAGGGGAATGTGTTTGGAACTCCTTGCTAACTGCCTTCCTCAGACCCTTCTGATACCACCATGATTCAACTAGGTAAGAAAGATCTACCTAGGTACTTCAATCTAAAGGAAATGTGGATTCAGCTACCACAAACTAAACCTTTTTGGTCCAAACTGCTTAAATGACAAGTCTGGAAAGGAGTGGCTCTTCTGATTGAATCATTAGAAGCATTGGTGGAAGAGGGTATTTTCTGTGCTACTCTTGTGGTGCTTCAAGTATTGGGCTGGATCCATCTGAGGGGGGAGGTCTAGGGGGTCAAGCTCTTACAGTTTTGTGCCAAACTCGGAGATGGCTCAACTTCCAGGTAGCAAGAGTCCTATACAGAAGTTTGAGCTTCATGTGGGACCTCCAGATTGCCACTCCTGTCCCCCCCCCCCCAACATGCAGGTTCGGAATGGATTCATTGACCAGTAGTTAGATCCTCCAATTCCTGGATCCATGCCCTATGCCATGTCAGTGCTCCTATGGACTGTTTTATCCCATAAATGTAACATGTGATTGTGGGTGATACGTTGTATTGCTTTTTACTACCTGGTGCCCTTACATTCCTTTAGGATTGCAAAGGAAATTCCAGACTAAACCTATTTCTCATTCACTATTAACAACTTTGTATCTGAAGCAAGCTCAATAGGTTCGTGCTGCAGCCTAATACCACAACGTGAGATATTCACATACAATACAACTCTCATTCACTCCAGTGAAAAGCAGCGAGTTGTCTCAAAAAAGCTATGGGAATAAGCCATCTTGTCTTCCTCTCCAGCCTTGATCTGTATGTTCCCATCAAGCTCCATTAGTCTGTGCTGATCACTGCGGCAGGTGATCACTTCCAGAGCACAACTGCAGTTCAAACAAACAATAACTTTCTAGCTCAGTAATTTCCCTAGCATACTGCTTTTCGGTATGGAGGGATTTTATTTCCACATGGCCATATACAAACATGGGGACATACCCTTCCATCTCCATTCCCAAGAGAAATAGTCTAGGAAAGGTTATACCCTGCTGTTTGCTACTTAAATATTTTCCATTAAATGGATCATGCCTCCAAACCACATGCATATACAGAATATGTGAGCTTCCCCAACCACTTGTTTTGTGTGCATTGATCTCTCTTGCTCATTGAATTGAATGGCGTAGGCTGTTCAAGGAAGAAGATCAACTGGGATCAGTGACTGGATCCACATTTCCACCAACCAAAGTGCAACTCCAGAGCGGCTATTCTTATGTAATGGGGGAAGAAATTATTCTTGACTGCTGTTTCTTCATGATGTTCCCCAGCTGTCTGACATTTTAACCCAACATTCAACAATGACTTGGGTGGGACACAAGCAGTTGCTGAGGGAAGGAAAGGTTTGTGAAGGTCCACTTCTATGAACTTTTTTGCTTCACGTTAAGTATGGATTCGGCAGTGTAATTTCACAGTAGTCTGTTATTTTCATTAGAAATTCTGGTCTTTTCATCTTATATAAATGTGTCACTTCTTAAGGAATAGTTATTTATCTTTCTTGATTCTTATCCTGTTATTCTTTCAATTCCTTCACTCCAATGAAAAGCAATTACTTGAATAACCCATTTGCCTTAACTCCCAACCTCAATTTCTGCGTTGGAATCAAACCAGCATTATTTTTTCCTCTTTTTGAATGTGTCATAATAAAAATAGAATGGTACAACTGTCAAAGCATACGTATATTCCAAGACTGAGTGAACTTCAAAGCCAAAGTGTGTTCTCTTCCCCAATGGTCTTCTAAATAATTTAAAAGGCAGTTAGGAAACTATTGCATTTTAAGATTGACATTAAAATTGCAATAAACTATGACAAAATTGAAGGTATCCAATAGTTTCATACAGAGACAAGTTCAAAATTAATTTCAAGAGATGGAAAAGTTAATATTTTTCTGTTAAGCCATACACTTCCGTTTAACAATTATCTTTTAAGAAACATTCACATTATATTAATAGGACTAATCAACTCAATGTACAGCTGTGCTAATAGCAAAGGAAGCACAGTAATTGAATACTGATAGTGATAGTTTTTCATAAAAGGAAAAAGTTAAATAAGGATAAGTTTCCCATATTTTAAAATAGTAATTTAAATGCAAATGTGTAATAATAGAAAGACTAGGAATTGTGGAATACATTCATTTAAGCAAAGCACATGTAATAGGCGGAAAGACATTTGTGAAGGATTTAACTTGGGAAGCAAAGGAGGTCTTTAAAACTGTTCTATCAGTTTTTAGAGCAAGGTAACTGGACGATCAGTAGAAGAAAATGTTGATGTTTTAGCATTTTTTTAGATATAAGAACCATCATAAGCACCCACACAGGAGCTGAAGCTAAGAGCTGGGATACACATGGTTGCTATGGAGATGTTGCCAGAAATAACCTCCCTGTGGCAAATTATCCTCACCCTCAGCAAAGTATCTGAAGAAGTGAACAGTAATTCATGGAAGTTCATACCCTGCCACAAATTTTGTTAATCTTTAAGGTACTACTGGACTGTTGCTCTTTTTTACTGCCCCAGAAATATGTAGCAGTACACACTACATGGGTCAGACCATCACATTGCAAATCTTTACATCATTCCCAACAGTTATCAATAATGGGGAGTTCACAATACTCACCATGGGGAAAGCTGTCTTTTACGTTTTGCCAATCTAACTTGTAATAGTTTTATCAGGCCTTGGCCACTGTAGTACAAAAGGTGCAGATAAATAGATAAATAGGTGGGAAGCATGGCAGAATCGTTTCACTGGACCAGTGACATAATGGCAGTGTCAATGTGGCATGACATGAAAGAATAGAAACCACAACAGGGAAATGTGGTCAAGAGTTGTGTTTATTATTATCCAGAACCTAAGCAAATTAGGAGATGGGTTGTAAAACCTACTTCTATTGTTTGATTGATTAGTTGTTGTCACTTGGGTGTGAGACGAGTATCTGATGTTTTGGGAGTCATGAGCACCTCCTGTGTAGGTTGCTCCTCCTTCACTAATGGTAAAAAGACGACCCCTAGAAGACTCCCTCATTGTTATGTGAACAATAAAGCTGGCTCTGCTAAACAGTTCAGAGTTGTTTCTTCATGGGTTAATTATCATTCACCATCTAACTACAGCTACAGCATCCTCAAACATCAAATGTTCCTTCTTTCTGAACATTCAAAATTAACTCACAAATAGCCCTCATATGCATGCCTCCACATTACTCTACCTTTCCCCATCTCTGTTTGAAAAATCAATAAATTAAAAAGAAATGATCTAATTCCACTGAGGATGGAGACTCTGTGTCCTCATAAAAGCATATGGGTCTGATTACCAATACTTTGCACATCCAGTACATGTTTATGAGCTGCTTTCACCTGTGTTGTTGTTATTAGGTGCAAAGTCGTGTCCCCATGGTAAATGATCTTCCAGGCCTTCCTGTCTTCTACCATTCCTCGAAGTCCATTTAAGTTTGCACCGACTGCATCAGTGACTCCATCCAGCCACCTCATTCTCAGCTTTCACTGTAGATGACCACAATTCTCCACATTCAGCTTCTCAGCACCCCTGCCCCCCAAAAAAAACCTTATAAAAGATGTGTTATTTTTGGTTGTCTTTATCCTATTAAGGTGAACAGGGAATTGGGTTGAAGTTGTGTGGCTTGTTTTTCCAGTGGTCCAAACGTTCCTATTTTGCTCATCCCTAAAAACAAAGTTCTTTGTGTTAATAGCATCACATGTCTTCATACTGTCACCTGAGAATTATCATTAGATCCAGTAAGCACAAGATGAATGTCATTGACCAATGAACTAGATTGGAGGCCGGTAGCATCTCAAGAGCAACAAGATATTCAGAGTATAAGCTTTTGAGAGTCAGAGCTCCCTTCATGGAGTATCTAACAAAGGGATCTTTGATTCTCAAAAGCTTATACCTAGAAAATCTTCTGGGTCTCTAAGGTGCTACTGGACTCAAATCTAGCTGTTCTACTGCAGACCCACACAGGGACCCTCTGAAACTATCACCACTGGCTGATGAATGCCACCAACTATATATCTGAAAAAGCAGACCATACACTCTAAGACCAACCTTTTAATCACCGGGGACTGGTTAATGCTTGACAATTTTACTGAGGCCCGTGGGGGTAGTCTTTTGCCAAAGGACGTCATCACCACTGCCTGAGCCCCTGCTCCACTTGCTTTCCTGCCGGCGCCCCTGACTTTCCACCGCCTGCTGGGGGGCGCTGCCAGCAGCAGCTGCGCAGTGCCATACCAAGGCTTAGCCCCAGCGATGGTGGCCGCTGGAGAGCACCAAAGGTGAGCCGGCAGCAGAGTGGCAGGGTAGCCCCTGAGGCAGCAGCTGGGGAGGAGGATGAGAAGGAGCCGCAGCCCGGAACCAACTGATCCACAGACCGGTCCCGGTCCCCGGACCAGACATTGGGGACCGCTGCTCTAAGGTATGTGATTTTATACAATGCATGACTTTTTCTAAGACAAACATAATCCAAGAAAGCTAGTAAAAACGGAAGCCAGTGTATGTGTCAGTAGTGGCTGCCTGGCCACCTGCCAAACAGAATAGCACCACTGGATGGATACATTTTCTAAATTAGTAATACGAAAATCTACTTCAAATGCTTCTTTGGAGCAGTGAACAAACCAAGATGACTATAAAGCTGCTTGGGGGTGGGAACAAAGCAATCACAACAGTAAATCAGGACTGCTAAGGTGAACTCACTTTATGAATCCCTGTTTTGCAATAAACAGGTCAGTTCTGATTCTCCCCCTTGTCTAATTTCAAAGGATGATTGAATGAAATAAGCTCTGGATAATGTATGTGATATATTTAAAACCATACAAAGCTCTATACAAGTGCCATGTGATTATCATTTCATAAAAGAAACCAAGCTGTCAGAGTGGGTATTGTACAATTCACGTAATGGCTTGCAAAATGCTATAAACTGATGAGGAGCCATATAATTTAGCATTAGTTATACCATGGGCAGAGGACAATTGATTCTCATGATACTAATGTGTCCTAATTCCATACATCCCATAGCCATGAATATACTAGTTTGGGGGGGGGGGAATGGTTGAGTTTGAATTCAGGAACAAAGTCATATTCCCCACAAAAGAACCACTGCCTTGGGGAAAACATCTGGATCCCACAGAACAAACGAGCTATAACTGCACTCTTATTGTACTAAAACTGATCATCCGGAAAGGCACTTCAAATTGCTTTTCTCTTTAAAAAAAGAAGAAGCAGCAGCAGCAAAGGTTTATGATGTAATTGTTCCCTTAGTAGAAACATTTGACTAATCAGTCTTCAGGATTGTTTTCATGAGACATATAAGCAGGCATTAATTTTCTATTTTACTACACATTATTAATATACTATTTAATTATATACCATAATAATTCTAGAAAAACAACATTGAGGAGATATAAACTCAGTGAGTACCCAGCTTGCTGGGGGGTAAACGGTAAACCACCCCGTATTGAGTCTGCCATGAAAATGCTAGAGGGCGTCACCCCAAGGGTCAGACATGACCCAGTGCTTGCACAGGGGATACCTTTACCTTTAAACTCAGTGAAATGGCATGAAAATGTTTTCAAGATCTGGCCTCTTAGCAGATCCTCCTAATGGCTCACCATTTTAATTTTTTTAACCATGTTGTCAATTGATGCAGAGGCAGGAGGTCAGTGAACACCCAGGGGCTTTTTGCACACCTTCAAAATAGCACAATGGTTGCCAATTGAAAACGCTACTGATTTGCTGTTTTGCACAACGTCGTCGACAATCTGCCACACACCTGAAACCAATCTGCAAAAAGCGCTTCCTTGTAGCGCTTTCAGGGACACCCCCAAAAGTGGATTCACTCTCCGGAAAGCGATACACTCCTGCAACCAATCTGCAACACTAGCGAAAAAGAAATGCCTTAATGAAATCATCCATCCAGATCAAACAGGATTCATGCCCAAAAGGTACATGAAAAACAACGTCAGATTTGTCCTTAATGCAATGGAGGTGGTCCGCACTAAAGGAATTCAAGCGGCTTTTGTGTTTTTGGACGCTGAAAAAGCTTTTGACAAGGTGCAATGGAAGTTCCTACTGGCCACGCTTACCCAACTAAAATGTGGGGACAATTTTTGGAACCTAATCAAGCATGTATACTCAAAGCAAGAGGCAAGAATCTTGGTTAATGGAATGTTAACTAAAGACCCTATTCAAATTGGGAAGGGAACTAGACAAGGATGTCCGCTATCCCCCCTATTATTTAACCTGGTATTGGAGTCACTAGCTCGTAAAATTCGAGCAAACGCAAAGCTCTCGGGACTTATGATTGCGGGAGAAGAATTTAAACTTAAAAGCTATGCTGATGATGTTGTTTGTGTATTAACTAATCCAAGCACCACTTTAGAATTGTTGTTTGAAGAGATAAACACTTTTGGGAAACACTCTGGATACAAGATAAATCTCTCTAAAACCAAGATTATGCTATTTGGCATATCAGACTTGAACATAGAGATACTCAAAAGGGCACTAAGGTGTGAGATCAACCCTAAAAAGGTCAAATATCTAGGAGTCCAAATTGGAAATCGCTCTGATACCTTGTTTGCTAACAACTACGGGGAGCTCTGGTCACAAATCCAACAGGACATTAAGAAGTGGAACAGCTTGAACCTTTCGTGGTCAGCAAGAATGGCCACAGTAAAAATGTCAATATTACCAAAATTTAACTTCCTTTTTCAAACTCTGCCAATAGATATTAATGACTCTGTGGTAAATAAATGGCAGTCTGAAATAAATAAGTTCATTTGGAACTATAAGAGGCCAAGAATTGCCTTTAGAATTCTACAAGATGACAAGAAGAGAGGGGGACAGGGCGTCCCAAATCTAAAATTATACCTACATGCAGCAACACTGACAGCAGTGGCAGACTGGATAATTGATCCAATGACAAGAGATTTGGTGTTGGAAAAGGCAGATAGTAAGCAAAGCTTCCATGAAATGCTCTGGCCCTCTTTGAAAACAAAAGGAAAGGAAAAACCTAAGGTCAGCTTTTGGACAAGATCCCTACTAAAGATCTGGAATAAATACAAAACAAGACTTTGCTCCTCATCATATTTACTGAAATCGCCAATAGAGGCGTATTTCTCCAGACAACAGCAAAGAAGAATAACATGCCCAATGTACAAGGACTTGTTAACGAGAACAGGTGAGCTCAAGAGTCTGCAAGAATTAAACAAAGAAGGATATGAGCTACAATGGATGGAGTATAACCAACTGAAAGCCAGACTAAAAACAGACTTTGAGACTCGAGTGGACAAAAATTCACCTCTTAGTGATTTTGAAAACATGTTATTGTTCAAAAAACCACACCTACAGGGCCAGATCTATAAACTTCTTTTGAAATACGAGACTGAGTCAGAACAAGTAAAGAATTGTATGATTAAATGGATGCAAAACCTGGGCTCCATAATTGGTATGGAGGAATGGGAGCGAGTTTGGATCAAAATTCCTAAACAAACCAACAGCCAAATTTTAAGGGAAAATTGGTATAAGATGTTTTATAGATGGTATATTACTCCAAAGGTCATTGCAAAAATCTCAGATAGGTTTGATAATAAATGTTGGAAATGTCATAAAGCAGTAGGTTCTTTCTATCACATGTGGTGGAATTGTGAAAAAGCAAAAAAGTACTGGGTTAAAATACATATGGTGTTACAGGAAATATTTAAAATGCGATACCCAATGAAGCCTGAATCTATGCTGCTAAGCTTCCACCCAAGTGCTTTACCTACTTCTTCTAGAATCTTCTTCTTCCATGCAACTACGGCGGCACGGTTGGTGTGAGCGAAGCACTGGAAGGCGACTGAGACTCCAACTATTTCTACATGGCTTGATAAATTAGCGGACTTAGCAAAAATGGCAAGACTCACCAACATGGTTAAGAAGAGATCTCCGGAAGAATATGATGAACAGTGGAGTGATTATTTGGACTTTCTTAAGAAAGACAGCAGTAACTGTTAGAGTAAGACCAATATGTAATGGGAACTGACTATATATCTCTTGAGATAATATCAGACTACATCAAGTATGATATACGTGTATTGATGACACTTATCAGCTGGTCGCTTTTTTTTTTTTTTGTCTTTTGCTTTTCTGTTTTTGTTATTTGCTTTTCTGTAAAAGCTTTTTATAAGAACAAATAACAATAAAAACTGACTTATAAGTAAAAAAATAATAAAAAAAAAATTGTTGCGGTTTCTACAAAGTCCCTCCCCCTGGCTCTCTTCTCTGATCTTCCGGTGAAGCGATCGTCATTTTTTTTTCTCCGAGCGAGCGGGGATAAACGCACCAGTGAGCCTCTTTCTGTTTAGAGGCTTCCCTGGCTTCAGTCCCTCCCCTTTAGTCACTAAGCACAAACCACAGAAAAGCCCGTTTGCTGATGTATTTTCCCATTAATTTTTACACATTCAGTCAGCCGGAAATCGGGCCCATGAGAGGGGGGGGGGATTTTTTTTCACTCGGAGGAAGCGTGGCAACGATCAAACGATCAAACGACAGCTCAAACACATTAGGCAGCTGGATGGGTCTCTCCGTTGCAACAAATCTACACAGATTCGTTGCAATGGGTCTGTTTTTTTTAAAAAAAAAACCTTTCTTAAAGGGAAAGGGGCTGTTTGGGAGCATGCTAACGGCTGCCCATTGGCTGCTTGACGGCCAGGGGCGGGACGAGCTCGGCAATAGCGCTTCCTTTCTAGCGATTTCTGCCGAGACCGGAAGCCTGTGGGAAACGCTACAAAACGCAACTGGATTCCACTACTAAGGCAGGTATGCATAACGACGAATTGCACTATTTTAAATGGCGATTTTTCATTCAGTGACCAATTTGCTACAAAGATCTCGGTGCGTAAAGCCCCCCAGAATCTCTGCTTGTAAAGAATGGCTCTGGTGCAGAGATTATAAAAACATATTGGCAATTCCTATATGACTGCATGATGCAATGCATTATTCCAATGCTGCTGTGACTGCTAAATGGAGGAACTTGAGGTATTATTCTATGTTTCCTTTTACCATCCAAAATATGAAGCAGAAAGATAGATATTTTTGAGGAAGTAGATTATGGAACACTCATCCTTTCCTGATAATATAAGATTGTTTTTTTTTAGCAGTTTATGTCAAAATTGAATTCTTGATGTAGCAAACTTCTGTCTTGCTGAGTTTTTTACATCCATGAATATATAGGTGTATGACATAGGCTATTATTCCTTAATAAAACTGCCTAAATGAGAGCCAGCTTGTAGTGGTTAGAAGTGCCGATTTCTAATTTGGTGAGCTGGGTTTGATTCCCTGCTTCTCCACATGTAGCCATCTGTGTGACCTTGGGCCTGCCACAGGACTGATGAAGTGTGTTGCCAACAAACTGAAGATGGAGGCAAGCCAAAGTGGGTGGCCAGGGTAGAAGGAGCCCGGCACAACAGCTGGAGCCCCCAGAGACCCCACAATTTCTCAATTATTTCTTTGCAGTTTGAATAGCACACATGTTTTTCCACCTATTTTTAGGAGGCATATCCCCAAATGAGGCTCTAAATGATGAATAATAGCATCATCAATGAATTTCAGAAATAAGACTCAGTAAAATCAGCCACACACACATATCCATCCATCTAAAAAGAATCCCATTGCTAACAGTCAGTTTAAGCAATCAGTTAAGCTAGTCAGTTAAGCTAGTATTAGCTGCTTTAAGGTTATCATTTCATGTTTAACATTCTGTGTTTGAGTATAAATTTAAATTATCTAGATTAACTTTAGTATGAAAGTCTCCAATTCTGGATTTTCTACCACAACCTTCTTTCTCTTTAAATGAGACCATTTATCTATTCCAACAAATCTGACTCTTTTTTTAACAAAAGGGTCAAAGTTTGACTTTTTCCCCATTTAGTAGCTGTTATTTTCCTAATGGAGCATTCTCTTGGCCCATATGTGTCCACATATCCTCTCTTTAAAGGCTGCTTGCTAATTATATTTCTAATTTAAATGCTTTTCTTATTCCTCTTCCCTTGTCTTTGCTATCTTTCTCTGCTGTGCCCTCTTTACATTTCTCTAATGAGTATTACTCAGTCGTATACAACATCAATGGGACCTCATCTTCCGTCTCTCTCCCCTTCCAATCTCTTTACCACATCTGTCTGCTGGAAAGCAAAATATGTCCAATAAGGTTTGCAGAACTCTTGCGATATGCCTCAAATGAATTTCAAAAACATTACTGAGGATACACATTGTGCTTAGCGATATCAGGGAACAGGGAAGGGGAAAGCATTAGCAGATTTGACATCAGGTAGAGACGGAGGTCAAGGCAGGAGGAACAAAGGCAGTATAGAAGCCATTATTCTTCTCATATATATTCCTCATTCAATCCAAAATGGCCTCCAAGCACCATATTTGCTTGGAGGTTCCTGTTCCCATTTCCACCTTGTCTCAAGGTACCTGCTGCACCTTTGTCTTGTTTGCTTCAACCCTGCAACCTACCAGCACCTAGCCTATATTTGTTGAATCTCAGAATCTATTCTCCAAGACCATAAACTCATCTCATTTCTCAGTCACCCCTATATATCCTTAAGGAATTATGAGTCATGCAAATAGCTATAGATAGGGAAGATGGCCATTTTGTTAGCTGTTGATATTCAATGAATATTTGCATGCTTAGTATTTCTGTGGTTTTCTCACAGCAGTTCCCAAGAAAAATGGAGAATGGAGGAGAGGGTTTTTCGAGGTAAAAGGTTGCAGCTTTCAAAGAGATGTCTCTTTCTTTGACTGTAATGGCTTTTCCGTAACTGTATTGGGTTGCCAACTTGACATATGTTTTCAAGACTGATGTTGCCCTTAACATATAACACTATTTTACTAGAAATTTCTGACAGGTGGAAACATGCTAAATACTTGGGAGAGCAATCTGGTAGCACTCTTTCTTTCTCTTGAAGGGCCTACTCAAGCAGGCCTACTCAAGCTTGCAGGTGTCTGTGGTTTGGGCCTTCCTGCAGATACCATCCTTTTGTCTTTCCAGGCTGAATTTAAAAAATTGGTAAGTGGCTAATTGTGAGAACCTGTTCTCAGTTGTTTAACCAGATGGAAGGGGGGAATTAGGAATGGTTGTTAACACCTTTTGGAGAGTTCCATCAGGATAGATTCCTGATTAGATCTGAGAAGCCACCTGGTGCCAGAGGGCTAAAGACTACAGTAAGGCTGCAGGCCAGAGGGAAACCATACTAACATGCTTGGACATTTTATGTGATATCATGATGGACTGAAATATATAGAAGATGTTAGGTTACAGTCTGGATTATTGTGCTGTGTTGGGCTATCCAATACCAGGTACTAAATGTATTAAAAAGAAAAGTTAGCATTACTCGAAACTGTACTACATAGTGATATTATTTTGAAAAACCTTTTTGAACAAACCTTTGTATGTTTTTAAAAAGGTCTGCTTTATTTGTGTACATTTAAGTGTGAGGACCCACAGGGTTGGGTCCTGCTAGGCAAGAAGGGAACAGGCTTGGGTCTCTGACATCCTCATATCCACAAATATGGTAGGGTCTCCTCCACAAAGATACAGGCAACCTATGCAACTGTGTTAAGGGTCTGGTTTTCTAAGCCAGAAGATGCAGCTTCCAAACAAGCTTGGTTTCCTGAAATCTCTTTTTCAGAGTTTACAACAGAGACTTAATCACGGAAATTATTTATGATGTTGGAATAGCATAACAATAGATCGGTCTGGGCTTTAAACATGCCTATAGGATTCAGGCAAAGCTGAATGTACAAAGAAATATCAACACTTGATTTAGAGTCTAATTCCTCCTGTCTCTCAGTCATAGTAGGAATGGAAGCCATCTATGCCTCTTAAGTTACAGTACCACAATTACTGCAGAGATGAAAATGAAAGAAAGAAGAGTTTGAAGGAAACTAATATTCTGGCTTCACTAAAACTATCACTGTACTTAATACTAGAATTCAGGGGCACCTCATAAAGTTGATAGGTAATATGTTCAGGGCAGACAAAAGGAAGCAGTTCTCTCTTTAACAATTGCAAAATGCAGAATTCACAGCCAGTGGATATAGTGTTTTCCACAAAAATAGATGGCTTTTTAAAAGGAAGGGTAAGTCAATCAGCGGCTGTTAGCTATGGTGAGTTAAGAAAACCACTATATTAGACAGGCTTTCTCAGCCAGAGTTTTGTGAAACCCTAGGGTTTCTACAGGGCCCTGGAAGGGTTTCCTGAATGGGTGGTAGTTACTTATTTTTATATATATTGTTAAAATTTGTTAAACATTTATCAGATGAAATTACCATATATGGTGATGTCCACCTGCCTTCCCTTCCCAAAATGGCTAATGATGGGCTTGAGGGGATGGAAAAGGGAGGGGTCCTGGGTGGGCATGGACAAAGACATCCTTCTCTGCCATATTCTACATGATTCTGCCACTTCTGGGGTTTCTCAAAGCTAGAATATTATTTCAGGAGTTTCTCAACAGGAAAAAACATTGAGAAAGGCTGATACAGGAAGTCAGCAGACTTCTTAGTACCAGCACTAGGGGGTATCAGTGGAACCTCTATGCCCTGCCTGATGGTTCTCCAGAGCAACTACTTAGGAGCTGTGTGGAAAAGAATGATGGACTTGATAGACCACTGGTTTTGATCCAGAAGGGTGCCTCTTATATGTATACTAGCAGAAAAACCCATTGTATCCATGAATACAGCAAGCACTAGGCCACAACCCTTATTCTGGGCAGGCCAGCCAAGGTCTGGAGAGACCTCACAAGGCCTTTTCTGGATGGGGAAAACGTGCTTGCGGGCAGTCCGTCCCCCCCCCCTGCCACCTTCAAAAGGCCCACCAAGGCCTGTAGAAGCCTTGGCAGGACTTTTCAGGGTGGAGGGGAGAAACTGGCAGACAGTCCACTCCTCCTCCTGCCCACCCCAGCAGCTCTACCAAGGCCTGGCAAGGCCATGGCTGGAGCTGCTCGGGAAAGCAGGAGTGCTGGCAGGATCAAGATCAAGCTTCCTTTGCCAGAATGGGGTCCTAGAAAGCAATATACTGCATGTGCATATTTACATTTTGAATCATAGAATCATAGAATCATAGAGTTGGAAGGGGCCATACAGGCCATCTAGTCCAACCCCCTGCTCAACGCAGGATTAGCCCTAAGCATCCTAAAGCATCCAAGAAAAGTGTGTATCCAACCTTTGCTTGAAGACTGCCAGTGAGGGGGAGCTCACCACCTCCTTAGGCAGCCTATTCCACTGCTGAACTACTCTGACTGTGAAAAACCTTTTCCTGATATCTAGCCTATATCGTTGTACTTGAAGTTTAAACCCATTACTGCGTGTCCTCTCCTCTGCAGCCAACAGAAACAGCAATCTGCCCTCCTCCAAGTGACAACCTTTCAAATACTTAAAGAGGGCTATCATGTCCCCTCTCAACCTCCTTTTCTCCAAGCTGAACATTCCCAAGTCCCTCAACCTATCTTCATAGGGCTTGGTCCCTTGGCCCCAGATCATCTTCGTCGCTCTCCTCTGTACCCTTTCAATTTTATCTACGTCCTTCTTGAAGTGAGGCCTCCAGAACTGCACACAGTACTCCAAGTGTGGTCTGACCAGTGCCGTATACAACGGGACTATGACATCTTGTTTTTTTTATAATAATTTTATTGTTTATTATATAAAGCATTTACAGAGAAGTTGTAAAGAAAAAGCGACCAGTTGATATGGTTTGCCATCTCTTTTAACATAGATATTTAGTTCTCATCACATATTATTCCTGGTCTAGAAGTTTTTACCATTTTTCTTAGCCAAGTGATTGTTAATACATATGAGATCTGTTATAGGATTACATTGTTATTATCTTAAATGATATTAGGTCAGTCTCCTTCATAAATTGGCCCTGACTCAAGAATTACTACTGTTGTCTTATTAATGCCTATAAAATATGGTTTGTCATCCTCTTTTGGCATACATATTAACATACATATTCAATTCCCATCGCATATTAATCCTGATCTAGGAGTTATTACCATCTTTCTTAACAAAGTAGTTGTTGATACATAGGAGGGTATAATCTATTATAAGGATATATTCTATTATTGTCTTAAATGATATAAAGTCAGTTCCCTTCATATATTGGACCTGTCCTAAAGGTTGCTACTGCTATTTTTCTCCCAGGAAGCCAGGAGAATACTCCATTGTTCAGCTCATCTTTCAGGTGGTCGCAGAAAATGAAATTGTGTTTTTTTCCATAGTAGAGTGTTTCTGATTGTCCTTCTGTCAGGGCCAGAGAAATCTCTTACTTGATTCTTGCTTGTAATCGCCTTTGAGGGGACTCTGAATCCTTTGTCAATCTGGATCTCTTCCTCTGGTTGCACAGAAATATCTCCTGATAGCTTCCTAGTTGCTGTCGCTTTTGAATAGACTCTTTTTATTTTGCTGATCCAAGTCATTTCCTGCTCTGAATAGACTTCCAGGTTTTTGGTACTTTCCTTCTGTGAATCTGTTTTCCCAGGTTCTTTAAAGATACTTTGGGTTTTTACATCTCTGGCACTCTCTCCCTCCAGTTGATTAACTTCCAGACATTGAAGTTTCACTTGATTTACTGTTAGCTGAGCTGCGTCATCAGCTGGTCTCTCCGGACCTTGGGCTCCATCCAAAAGCTCCCCCTTAGTCCCACGAATTTCCTTTTCCAGCTTATTGACTGCTTTCAGTATCTCTGAGTTTCCTTTGCATAACAAATGGAAAAGCTGTGCCTTAGTTAATTCTTCCATAGTTCTAGGCAGTCACAAACTGTAAACAGAAAGTCTCGTAAGGTCTCGCGGGAGCACGAGCGATCCCAAATTATCAGTTTGTCGATCTCCGTATCAAGTCAAATTCCCCCACTGAGCCTTCACCCATAAATCTTCAAAGCACTCTCTTTGTTTGGTTAATGGGTATAATTAGCTGGGAGTCTCTCACTCGGGGAAAGAAGGAATTCGCTTGTGAATTGGTTGCGGGGGGGGGGGAGGGAAGAGCTTGTGGGAGAAGAGAGAGAAAAGCCAGAAAGCTTTCAATTCTTACTGTTGTAGGTTCCAGCTTCTGTCAGCTTCTGCTCCTGTCGATCTGGTAAATGATGGTCTGGGAAGAATGTGAGGTCGGCTGGTCGTTTCAAGCTTGTAAAGTTGTTTGCGACAAAGACGCCATCGTGACCTTGAGCACAAGCCGCTATTAATCCAGGGAGGTCTTGCTATCTCCCTACGGATCTGTAGGACCCTCAGGTCACCGTTCCCGGTTCCTGGGGCGACCGGTGAAAAGATTTGCGTATCTGTTCAGGTCAGCCAGGTGCAGAAGCCCCTGACCCTCGGCATGGCTTAAGAGCTGAACAGAAGTCCAGCTTTCTTTATGGCGCCATCTTCAGTTCTCATTGGGACTATGACATCTTGTGATTTTGATGTGATGCCTCTGTTGATACAGCCCAAAATGGCATTTGCCTTTTTTACCGCTGCATCACACTGCCTGCTCATGTTTAGTTTACAATCCACAAGTACCCCAAGGTCTCGTTCACACACAGTGTTACCTAGAAGCGTATCCCCCATCCAGTAGGCATGCTTTTCATTTTTCTGACCCAGATGCAGAACTTTACACTTATCTTTATTAAATTGCATCTTGTTCTCATTTGCCCATTTTTCCATTGTGTTCAGATCTCGTTGAACTCTGTATCTTCCGGAGTATTTGCCAGTCCTCCCAATTTGGTGTCATCTGCAAACTTGATGAGTAGTCCCTCCACCCCCTCATCTAGATCATTAATAAATATGTTAAAAAGTACCGGGCCGAGCACCGAGCCCTGAGGTACCCCGCTACTCACCTCTCTCCAGTCTGATGAAACACCATTGACAACAACTCATATTTTGCTATATTTTGCTATACCCTCAGAAATTAGAGAGCTAATGATAACATGATCCTGTAAAATATGACTTCCTTTCAGCCCTTATGAGCAAAATATCCTTCTCTCTCATATCTTGCCCACAATATTTTCCTTAGATTGGTAGACTTCCTTATTAGCCCGAATAGTTGGCTTAAATAGCAGAAATTTACTCATTGGCTCAGGATCTCATGCTTCTCTGAAATTGGCATTGATATTGCCCATTGGCTTTGATAATGAAATTGTACACCTGTTCAAAAATAAGCACCAGATTGTTAATGATTCTCAACCCTCTTGCTGTCAGTAATTCCCCAACAATATTTCTCTTCAAATTAGTGATGCATTTTTTGTGTTTGTGAAAAATTGTAAGATACACAATTCAAAGGTATTCCATATCATGTTCCAGTTAATTCAGATTCACCTGAACCAAAAACTGTAGATGCTTGAAAAATACTGATTTTAATGTTAAAATTACCTTTCTTTAAATAGGGAACTAATGAGAAATCTTAATAAAATGCCTGGATGCTGGTGGTGTTGCTAATCTAAAGATTGCTAAACAAGATCAATCAGACCCTCAAAACAAATTTTTGTAACCTTTTCATCAATCCACTATAAAGAAGGTTCATGTAGTAAAAATAATTAAGTAACAGGAACTAGAAAGATAACCATTGCCAATCCTCTGATATGCAGCCCAGCTTCCAAATGAGACTTCTCAACTTGACAAAATGCATGTGTGCTAGTGGTAACCAATGAAATGCTTGGTATAATTTTCATTCCCTGTGTTTTGTGCACATGGATAATTCTCCAGTTAAAATGATCCATATTGTATTTTGCTGCTTCAGATTCTTATAGAATCATAGAATCATAGAGTTGGAAGGGGCCATTCAGGCCATCTAGTCTAACTCCCTGCTCTACGCAGGATCAGCCCAAAGCATCCTAAAGCATCCAAGAAAAGTGTGTATCCAACCTTTGCTTGAAGACTGCCAGTGAGGGGGAGCTCACCACCTCCTTAGGCAGCCTATTGCTGAACTACTCTGACTGTGAAATTTTTTTCTTGATATCAAGCCTATATCGTTGTAGTATAAACCCATTACTGCATGTCCTCTCTTCTGCAGCCAACGGAAACAGCATTCTGCCCTCCTCCAAGTGACAACCTTTCAAATACTTAAAGAGGGCTATCATGTCTCCTCTCAACCTCCTTTTCTCCAGGCTGAACATTCCCAAGTCCCTCAACCTATCTTCATAGGGCTTGGTCCCTTGGTCCCAGATCATCCTCGTTGCTCTCCTCTGTACCCTTTCAATTTTATCTACGTCCTTCTTGAAGTGAGGCCTCCAGAACTGCACACAGTACTCCAGGTGTGGTCTGACCAGTGCCATATACAATGGGACTATGACATCTTGTGATTTTGATGTGATGCCCCTGTTGATACAGCCCAAAATGGCATTCACCTTTTTTACCACTGCATCACACTGCCTGCTCATGTTTAGTTTACAATCCACAAGTACCCCAAGGTCTCGTTCACACACAGTGCTACCTAGAAGCGTATCCCCCATCCAGTAGGCATGCTTTTCATTTTTCTGACCCAGATGCAGAACTTTACATTTATCTTTATTAAAGAAGGTAGCATGTATCATTCAATACATAACTTTGATATTAAAAATTCAATGGAGCAAAATAAATAAATACCCTGAATAACCCTATGTACTTTTGGTTGAAATCATATACAAAGTAGTTTGAAAATTCCATTGAAGTGCAGAGTGTTATTTCTTTGCATTAACCAAAATCCAGTGTTCAATAATGTGAAAACTCCTTTTGATTGAAGGCTGGTTCACAGATCCATATTAAGCCTTGCTTCCCTTTCATCATCACTTACCATAATTAAGTAACACTATTAAGTAATACTATTCACCAAACCTGGTGTGCTGCTTAGCAGAACAGTCATGTCACCAAGGAGTTCCAGTTCAAAGTCAGAGATGTGTACTAAGGTTGGGGAATGCAGCAATCAGGAGCATAGTCAAAATAGAGTCCAAGATTGAGACAGGGCACTGGGTCCCTCGCATTCATCCCTCATCCTGCAAAAATCTCCCTTCTTCTTCCAGGTTTCCTGTGGTAGCAAGCTTGTAGATGAACACTTGGACTTCTCTCTATAAAGTCATACCTTTGCTGCTGTCTCCTTTGCTCTAATGGTGTACATGCTTCAGGTAAGCTGGGTACTTTTTTTTGACAGTGCTGATAGCTCAGGAATGGGAAGCTCATTATCAGGAGATAAGCCTTCTGTAGAATCTCTCTCCAGAGACTGTGCTTCCAGCTGTTTGCTGGTTACATTTGGATCTAAACTGATAAAGCCAGATTCCTCATCTCCTGAGGAGTTTTCCTGTGCCAAAGCTCTTCAAGCACCATTTACACCGATAATTCCCCTCAAGTAAGCTCATCAAACTTTTCCCAGAGTGTTGTCCACCTCCAGAAAACCCATCAAGTCATTGTTTTGGGAGCTAATACATCAGCAAGCCGTAGGGAACATTTTGCCCTATAAAATATGGTGTCCTGCTCCTGTGTGTTTTTGGACCCTCCACAAAGCCCCACTTGCATGTGGGCCTCCTCTTCAGCAAAATGCTGATCATTATGCTACTATCTCCAAGGACCCTTTCTTACTGCCCAAAATTGCTTTCTCTCCTCTCCTCCCTGATTTCCTCTTAGCCTTTTATGTGTTTTTCTGTGTGTTTGTATGTGTGTTTTTTAATTTTAAAAAACCTTTCTAGTTAAACTTGGTGTAGTGGTTAACAGCAGTGACCTATAATCTGGAGAACCAGGTTTGATTCTCCACTCCACATGCAGCCAGCTTGGTGACCTTATGCCAATCAAAGTCCTGCTAGAACTGTTATCACGGAGCAGTTCTGTCAGAGCTCTCTCAGCCCCCTCTACCTCAAAGGATGACTGTTGTGGGAAGAGGAAGGGAAGACAGTTGTAGGCCACTTTGAGACTTCTTCAGGAAGTGAAAAGAAAAGCAGGGTATTAAAGAACAATCATTCTGCTGATGCTGATGTTCTTTTCAGGGAAAGATTTTCCATAAATATTCAGGGAAAGATTTCCCAGTTATGCACTCTTGCTTTGTCTCCTTTAAAGTCAATTTCCCCCAACTAATTAGGAGACTGCCTCTTTGGGCAATGAAGGAACCCTGATTCTTTGCAAATTATCAGTAACATGCAGTGTCTGCTGCTGATGGTCATGTGGGTTGCAGATTTCAGATGCTTATATGTATTTATTTGATTTTTCATTTGCTTTAAAGAGTCCAAATACTTGATGATAAATTAGCACTGCATTTTTAGTCAAGCAGTGCAGATGGTAGCTTCAACTACTCATCAGTAAGCTGATGTAATTCAAATCACACCTCTAAGTTTCTTTTAAAAACAGTGGCAGGGCACAAAGAATTTGTATATCATCATCCCAAAATTTTAATATTTCAGTCAAGAACAGGATTTAAAATATGATTCCTTTATGTTAGTCTGTGGAACAATGGTAGACAACAAAGGTCAAGGCTTGTGATACATATTAAAGGACAAAAAAAGACTAAATCATGTAATTCCTCCTAATTTTAAACCTCTCTTGATCATATTTATAATTATAGTGAAGGGGCAATATTGTTGCTACATCAAAAATTAGCCAAGCAAGAGACTTTTATGACCATCAAAGATAGCTTAATTATATAGCTTTAGGCAATAATATTTGGAATTAATGTTATCTAGCAAATAATATCAGTACATGAGCTAGAGCCAACCGAGCTCTTAACGAGGCAGACAAAATTAAGATGTGACATGCTGGATGGCTGTCAGGAGATTGAACAGTCTGCTCACCTTTCTCTGTACCTTGAGCGTTTGGGGCTGTGTTGATTTTTCGCTAGGCACAAATTGCAGCTGTCCTTGTTAGAAAACTATATATGCATATACTTCAACAGTTTTCCTTCTCCAAATTCTCAGCCTACTGCTTGGGGGCAACAACAAAAAAAGCATTCTGCACATTCTAGAGTGATTTTTATAGTTTTGAAGTTCTCTTGGGAGTGTACAAAAAGACGCTGTTCTGACTGAATGACTATGGCACAGAATTATAGTCATGTCCTGAATGGTCTTTCCAAAATTCTTGAATCTGCAAATTATTCATTAGTTATTCATTCAGCACTGAGCCATTGGAGCAGACGAGATCATTTGGCACTGGTGTCAATCAGCACCAAGGTTTGAACCAATGAAGCACAATGGCCAATTCTATCTGGATTCAATTTGGTTTGGAGGGCCTAGTAAAGACTCTTGAGGGGAGAAAAAATCTCAAGGCTTGAAAATTCTTTTTAATAGTGACTATTTTTTTCTTTCAAAAAACTGAAAAGAATTGCCAGTCAATGGTAAACAATCCTTCGCTCTGGTAAGTGCTTCTCTGGTAACCCACCAAATGCTTAATGTCCACATGTCATTTGCATATAAATGTTCATTAGCATTTAATCAGGAAATGCACACAGGTTTTCTGTTGTTGTTTTCCTATTTATGAAGTTCTATGGAGAACAAACATAAGAGAGCCAAATACAGGGACAAATTATATTTGAAAATCTTCAGAAGACAGACACTCTGGAGATACACAAGCCATTTTACCGACTGATTTGATAGGGGCATAAACAACAAATAAAAACGGGAATCAAATGATGACAAAAATGGCAGAACATAAAAATGAAGATATTAAAAGATCAGTCAATTGTCTGGATAGTTTTTTGGGCATCCCAAAAGTAGTTGAGTAGGTGCCAGGCAAGTTCCTGATCTGGGAGAATGTGAATAATTTCCTTTTCTTTTACTTTATAAGCTTTGTAGAGTCTTCATCCTTGAGACATTCCTAGAAGATGTTCCTCAAATAACATTTGTCTTTATGATATAATGATGTTCTTATAATATTAGATTCAGGCAGTGCAAATAACTTACTAAAGTAGGAACTAACAAAATCAGCACCCCAACACTTCTCTTCACAGATAAGTATGTTTGGGACTATTGTAGCTGTAGTATTTTTAAGATTTTGAGTTGCATCTGGCTGATTCTCAGTATACCTTTCAGGTCTAGAAGAAACCACTGGGGGGAGGTCATCCAGAGATTTGGGCTGGGTTGACACAAGTATGTGGATAACACTCTATCTTGTGCTTCTAACATCCCTGGACCAAGGCCTAGAGGCAGTTTTGAAGTGAATGCTAGCTAATAAACTAAATGACAGGATAGAAATGCTACTAGGTAGAAGGTCTGGAGGACTTACACTCACTTTGAAGGAACAGATCCAAAGTCTAGGGATCCTCTTAGACCCATGCCTACCACTTTTTAAGTAGGTGATAGTTGTGGCCAGGAGTACCTTTTATCAACTTCATCTGGTTAGCCAGCTGTGTCTTTTACTGGACAGAAAAGGGTCTGGCCACTGTGGTACATGTCCTGGTTCCATCTAAATTCACTTACTGCAATATGATCTCTGGGGCTGCCCTTGAAATGTGTAAGGAAAATTTAGTTGGTACAGAATCCTGGAGCCAGGATGTTTCCTGGAGTGGGTCATAGGGAGTAGATCACTCCATCATTGGTCCATCTCCACTGGCTCCCAATTTATTTTCAGGCACAATTCAAGGTCTTGCCCTTTAAAGCCCTATATGGTTTGGTACCAACATGCCTGAAAGACTGTCTATTCTATTATGAAACTACCTGACAATTGTTGTCATCTTTGGAGGCCCTCCTTCAGGTGCCTCCACTTTCTGAGATTAAGCAGGTGCTAACCTGGGAGGTGCCTTTTGGCTCTAAAATACTTTCCCCTGGGAAATTTGTCTGTCCCTTTCTGTTGCCATCCTCTGACAGCAGGTGAACACTTTTTTTGTTTCCTATGGCATTTGTCAACAAACCCTGTGTAGCAATTCTTCAGAGTCTCAGACTCAGACTGGTAGCAGCTTTTCAGAGTCTCAGGCTCAGTTCTTTCCTTTCACCTATTGCTCTATCATTTAATGGAATTGCTGCAGATTGAATCTGGGGCCTTCCAGGCAAATGCTTTACCACTGATCCCAGCCCCTCCACTACCATGTTGTTTCAGCCAACTCATCTCCCCCTGAAATTCTGTTCTGAGGCAGGGACCATCAGGGAATGTTGGAAGCTGCAGCCCTTACCCAAATTACTTCAGCCAACTGACCCCCCCCACACCTGAAATTCAGTCTCAGGGCTGAATTCAGTCCTCAGGAGACCCTCAGGAAATTCAGTCCTCAGGAGACCCTCAGGAAAATTCTAGGAGGTGCAATAGGGGTTTGCAGTGGTAGAAAGAAATCAGCAGAAATCACCTCTGTTAACAAAAATGTCATATGGCCAACTGTCATATGGTTTAACTGCTGTTATATTGCAATATTGTATCTTGCCATACTGGAATTCCTATGTCCTCTCATTTGTGCCAAGGGGAAATAACAAACACATCTAACAATCACCCTACTATCATCAGATATATATGACAGGATTGTCTCAGTATCATTAGCAGTAGTTCCTTGTGATTAGTTCTTCTGCTACTGCACTTTCCCCTTACTGTTTGTTGTTTTCTTATTTATTTTTACTGCATTTGTCTACTTAAACTATTGGCATGCTATCTTTTTTGTTCTTTTACTGTGCTAGCATGCTACAATTATATATTTGATTCTTCCTTGTCCAATGAGGTTGATAAAGATGAAATTAAAGTCAATTGAAATTAGAAAATAATTCTACTTCCTTTCAGTAAAGTCAAATCCTTATAGAATTTCTATTCCAGTGTGAAAATTTGTAAGAGAGAAAGGTGGCTACCATGACCCGGTGGTCATGACCAGGGCCTGCAAAAAGGAGCTCTTCCGCCAGGCATTTGGTTGAGACCAGGCATAACCAACAGCGACTGCTTTAGGATGCTTAGGGCTGATCCTGCGTTGAGCAGGAGGTTGGACTACATGGCCTGTAAGGCCCCTTCCAACTCTATGATTCTATGACTGAAGGGCCCCTGCTCCTCTCCCTCCCAGAACTCCATCAGAGCGCTCTGGACCTGTCTGCACTGTTGCATTGTTTACATTGTTTCAAAAATCAGTTATTAGTATTATTGTTATGGTTATTCATATGTTATGGATTGTTTCATGTATTGTTCATACATCCCATCTAAACTGCCCTGAGCCTCCGGAGAGGGCAGTATACAAATAAATAAATAAATAAATAAATAAATAAATAAATAAATAAATAAATAAATAAATAAATAAATAAATAAATAAATAAATAAATAAATATCACAAAGCAGGATATTTGGTGACAAATGCTTTGATTAAGGAAAAGGAAAAACAGAGAACCCTTTCTCCTCTGTTCTGTAGAACTCTACAGCAAAAACATCTGCTAGAAGCTGGTGACAATGTAAGCGGGAGTTTTTAAGCATCGGAATGTAAGAGGAAATCCACTAAGGTTATTAAAAGTATTCCAAATGACTAGCTGCTCAACCAAGTATTTTCCTAGCCAAAGTGCCAGATACAAACCCAGAGGCAATTCCAAGGGTGCTTTCATAATTGCTTGACATTTTGGCCAAAGAGACAGATGCTACTTCCAGTAGTGTCTCTTTCACAAGGTAGCATCTGGTTCTCTTTCTTTCTTGGTAAAACGTAACATGCACTGATGGAGGGTTTCATGGCTAGTCAGCTCGTTATTATCGGTACATAGCTGGAAAGAGCACATCATCTAACTAACTTCTTTAGGGAAAAAGCCATGTGCCTAAAGTCCTTGACCAGTGTCCCTTGGCAACACTCACAATTTGTCAGAATATTAACTGCAGTAGGCATGTTGAGAAATTCGGGCATTTCCGCACCATTTAAATGTAGTGAAATGATTACCTTATGTAGTCATTATATTCTGCCCCCTCCATATGATGTTGCCAACGCCAGCGTCCGGGCAGCAAACTGCTCGCTACATCCTCCATTTTCAAGCGCTAGTTGTAGAATCACATAAAGTGGAGTCCCCAATCTATTTAGTGGTAGCTAAGGGAGAGCAACCAGCAGGCAACCAGCAGAGGGAAGTTATGGAGGCTAAAATGCACTAAAGGACCTGCCTCATCCCACCCTAGCACACACCTCCCTCTCCCTTGTTCCTGGGGATGGGAACTTCTTTTTAAAAATGGCTAACTTCCTGGAGCAACAAATAGGTGAACAAGCATGCAGGTCATGCCAGAAATAATCCCCCCCCAAAGTTGTAACACAAAGCATGCCTCTCTAAAGTCCCCCCCCCCCAAAATCAGGAATGAGATTAATTTTTTTAAGTATTAAGATTCATGATTCCATAAGAGGTGGCATTCAAAAAGCACTATGCATCTATGATTAGATGCACAAGCATTTAAATTGAGAAGTATGATTTAAAAAAAAAACTAGCAGGCATCGCAGGACCTTTAAAACATGGAGAAAGGGGATTGGCTGCCTGGATTGATTAACAGGCGGAAGAGAGTCGCATGTTTCATGTATCGTTGACTAGTTTTAATGTAAACCGCCCTGAGCCTTCGGGGAGGGCGGTATATAAATCTAAATAAATAAAATAAATAAATAAAATAAATGTAAAGCGCGTTGCTTTTTCCCGCCATTTCCAGCAGCAGTTGTGGAGGGTGAGAAGCATGAAAAGGTGGCAGACAAGAGCAAGACAGCAAAAAGGTGAGGAGGGACCAGAAGGTGCGTTAATATTTAGCGTTACACCATTCAGCTGGCATAACACTATTTTTAGTGGTGTGCAGAAATGCCCCTTCTCACATAATGCTGACAGGTGAAATTATCGTCTTTGGATTCCCCCCATTAAGTCTGAGGGGAGCCCCTGATTGGATCACCTCAACATTCTCCGGTGAAGTTCATCTTGAGTATAGCAAGCAGTTTTGCATCTATAGAGTAGCCACCTAGCAGTTGCAGCTTGTGAGGGCTGATGCCCAATTCAAAAATTAAATCACCTCATTATGAAATCCACCAACTTCTGTTAAAAATGGCATGACGTGCTGAGAGAGACACATCTTTACATAAAACATCTGATTGATCACATTATCTAGTTTGCCAATCTTATAGTCAGAAGGACCTTTTAAAGATGTGATCACAACTGATGGTAACAGTACATGGGGTTATGAACAGACATTAAACAATGTTTTCCATCTCTTAAAATTTCAATCTGTTTTTTTATTTTCATTTCATTGTGCATTAAGTAAAATGAAGGCAGTAGTAGATAGTTGAGGGATAGAAGCTGATTATTTTCCAACTATTGTTCTGTTTATAGAAGCTAGCCAGTTCCTTGCAATGTTTTTCCATTTTCAAACTACTACAGCATTACTATCACTAGAAGCAGTGGGATAAGTAGTTAGGAGTGGTGGATCTGGAGAAGAGGCTTTGATTCCCCATCCACAGGAAGCCTGCTGGATGACCTTCAGCTGGTCACAGTACTGTCAGAACTCTCTCACAGCCCCAACTATCTCACAAGGTAAGGAAATGAAGAGAAAGGTGGTCATAAGCCATTTTGAGACTCCTTAGGGTAAAGAAAAATGGAGTATTAAAACCTACTCTTCTTCTTATGGCAACATATAGTTGGTAGCAGTTTTCTTACCTGATTTATGTTGTTTGTAAAATATCTTGCATATCTGAATGGAACTGATTAGCATAGATTTTAGATCACTTACAATATTCAAGTAAAGATTCAGGTGCATAGTCCAGTGGCACCCTTAAGACCAACACAGTTTTATTCAAAGTACAAGTTTTCACATGCAAGTACTGAGCTCCTCCCTCTCCCCATCCTCCACCCTTTCAGAGCTTCTGAAGAGGCTCCTCAGAGACCTGAGAGCTTTGTCAATAAAGCTTTGTCTGTCAATAAGATTCTTGACCATTGCTCGAAGTTTAGTGATGGATTCAATTCACTAGGCTCATCATGTTTGTAAAAAAAAAATCATATGATGGAAAAAATAAGCACTGATAAAAGGAAAAGGATGGCAGATTGCAGAATGTGCTGAGTGAAAGGAATAACCTCAGTGTGGGCCATGGAGAAGTGGCTTCAAAGGGGTGAAAAGGGGAATGGGAGAACTCTGAGGGAATTAATATGTTTTTAAGTACCTTTGCCTTGGTTGTATGTGATTTTGCTTATGCCAATAAAGGTATTCTGATCTACCATTGTCTTGAAAGGAAAGCAAGGGGAAAAACTGCCACAAAACCATTCTCAGAAAACATGAGGAAACTGCTACTGGAAAGTGAGCTAAGTACTGAGGGCAAAAAAATGAATGCAGAATGAAAAAAGAAAACCTAGTAAATATGCATGGAAAAAGAAGGAGGAAACACCTATGTATAAAATGCCAATGAGCATTTAATGATCAAAATAATTAGCATTTTTTTCAATAATGCTCAGTCTATTATACTCTGGCTAGCAAAAACCTTCACTAGTTTGAAAATGATTTTTAAAATACATTGGAGAGGCTAAAGACTTAGTCTAGGGCTGCATACATTAGGTGGCAAGGAGTCCAAACCTGTACTCCATGGATTCCCAGAGCTGATGTACACTAGAAACAGATTTCATAAAATATGTGTCAAGTTTATTAGAACAAATTTCAGAATATCAGTTTATCAATAAGCAACACAGATCTCTAAAAGCAAGCAGCTCAGAAAATACTAACTCAACTATCTAAAACACTTAGGAATTGTACTATATAACACAATCTTACAGTCATGAAATCACAAACCTCAGCTCAAGTATTCTCTACGGTTATGTCCATTTGCAAATGTAGATCATAGTGGGGGAAATTAGTTCTTCAGCATCCAGGCTAGTCTCACTTTGCTACTGATTTACTTTCTCCTTATATCTTTACTCTTATGGATTGTGTTCCATTGTCAGAGGGAAAGTGCATGCACATGAAATCTCATGCCTTGAATGAATTTTTGTTGGTCTTAAAGGTGCCATTGAACTCAAAATTTTGTTGTGTTTCTTCCAATCATTAGGCAAATTACAGTTTTTGGCCCACCAGGATCAGGAAATGATGATAAACCAATCAGAATATGTCCTGGCTATAACTCACTACTCCTGTTTCTCCCCCTTCCATCACATGAATCACGTGCCAATTATCCCCTTCCTTTGGCCTTGAAATGATAAGAGGTATGCAGGTTGAGAGACCAATTAGTAACACCTGCAAGATGGAGCATGTTAGTTACTATGCACATTAACACTTGAGTGAAGGAATCAGGGCTGCTTAGCATCACATGTTTTACTTTATAGCATGGATTACTAACATTTTTAAACCTGTGGGTACATTTGAAATTCTGAGACAACGTGGTGAGCACGGCACGCAAAGGTTGTCAAAAATGACTGTCCCGGAGGCTGAATCCCACTACAAAATGGTGGCTACCACTTCCTTCCAGCCATACAGTAAAAAAAAA
This sequence comes from Paroedura picta, assembly GCF_049243985.1. Taxonomy (NCBI): domain Eukaryota; kingdom Metazoa; phylum Chordata; class Lepidosauria; order Squamata; family Gekkonidae; genus Paroedura; species Paroedura picta. The sequence goes on from NC_135377.1 coordinate 54,284,830, forward strand.
TATATGGTGCTGTGGTAGTAGTTGCTGCCAAAGCATCATTTTAAATCTTCACAGCCAATCAAATTTTTGAGAAGCCTTGCTGGACAAAATCCCCACCTGGCCGCATCACTTCCTAAAAACAATTGCCGGCAACCAGGAAAGGTGTTGGTGGGGGTCACAGTGCCCACATGCACTTTACTGGGATCACAGCTTTACAATAACATTTCATCTGTTAGCAAATTAAAATATATATGTGTATGATTTCACAAAGCTTTTTATTTCTGAATTTCAACTTTCCAGAAGAAGAATATGATGTTCTATCCCATCCCATTAAAACATGCTTTATGACTCAGAGAATGCTCAAATGTCTCTCATTAAACACAGATTTACAGAAGTGATATGAGAACTTTAATTATGAACTGTGCTCATTACTACCATCATTATCTGATATTGCTATGCACAGCCTATGAGAAAGCTGATGAGTTCTCCCCTGGAAAAGCTCTGTAGGCCATGGAAGCCAATGTGAGCTCTAGTGCATACTTATTTATTTTTAAAAAGCAATGTCCTCAAGCTAGAACTTTACATCAGAGAACTCCACAGCCCAAACAAGGCATATTTGCAGATATGGAACACTTACAGTGATGTTTGATGGGTGTACAAAATATAGAACATCAACATTTATTTATTTTATTTATCAAATTTATAGACCTCCACTCCTGGCCCAGCTGGCTCATGGTGGTTTACTTTAAAATATACAATAATTAAAAACCCAATGTCATAACGCAATTTACACACAATTGATACAATTAGCTGTAAGCAATAAATATCCTACTGGCCCCACTATGCCTCGACTCTTCTCCTCACAGTTGTAACGTTCGAATAGATATCCCCAGGCAATGTTGGCCTGGGAGGGTACAGATTGCAAAAAGAAGGGGTGGGACCTGATCTTAATATCCAGGTTTCCAGCTTGTCCTCAACCAAATGCCTGTTGGAAAAACTCCGGCTTGCAGGCCCTGTGGAACCCAAAGAGCTCCAACAGGATCTTCAGCTCTTCCAGGAGTTCATTCCACCAAGTAGGGGCTGGGGCCAGGTACACTTTCAGGGACCCGGTAAACCGATTCATACCCACAGAGTGAAGAGCCCTGCAGGAAGAAGGAGATAAGCAGTCCCACAGATAGGTAGCCCCCAGGCTGCATATTATGCTAAAGGTCAAAACCAAAACCTTGAACTTGATTGGGAAGCTAACTGGCAACCAATGCAGCTGCCTCAACATCGGCTGGATGTGTGCCCTCCAAGATGACCTAGTGAGGACCCTTGCAGCCACTTTCTGTACCAGGTGCAATTTCCAGATCATAGACAAGGGTAAGCCCATGTACAGCAAGTTACAGAAGTCTAATCTGGAAGTGACCATTGCATGGATCACTGTGGCCAACATCTGTGGTAGTAATATTTCATGAGACTTTGATAGTTCTTATTGGAAAGATACTTCTTCTTTTCAGCAGTAACATTACACAACATTTTATTGATTCAGATGGGTAGCTGTGTCGGTCTGAAGCTGGCATTCTACTATCTTTGCCAAGCCAAACTACCAGTACCCTACTTGGCCCTGGAACACCTAGCCAAAGTGGTCCATGTGACAGTAACCTCTACATGAACTTCTGCAACTCGCCCTATGCAGGATTGCTCTTAACCTTGATTTGGAAACCACAGCTTGTCCAAAATGCAGTGGCCAGGGTCCTCACAACAACATCATGTAGGTCCTACATCTGGCCCACGCTCCAACAACTGCAGTGGCGACCACTCAAATTCTAGATCAGACTAAAGGTCCTGGTAATCACAAATATCTCTAGCATTCTGGTAGGCAGCCAGGGCACCAACGGGGCCTCTGCCAATGCATGGCAATGTTTGGGCAGATAATTCGGGTTCCCCAGCAGGAGCTGTGATGGGCCCTCCCGATGTACCACTGCCCAGCACCCTTGTGTGGCTGCAGTGCTCTGGGATACATGGGGGAAATATCAGCAGGATGGTACCACATTTGGTGGTATGAAACTCCAGACCATCTCCTCCCAGCAGAAATGCCAGGGGGCAGCCCAATACTAGGCCCTCCATGCGGAATCAGATCAGGGCCCTAATGGAACCAAAAGAGTTCTGTAGGGCCTGCAAAAGAGAGTTCCTTCACCAGGTATTTGGTTGGTTGAGGTTGACTGGAACCAACAACACCCACGGGTCCCCTGAACTTCCCTCCCAGGAATCTATGCACCTGACTTGAACAATTATGGACCTATTTGATTGTTATTATTCTTATAATTTCCATTGTCTTTACTTATTTTTTAATATTAATTTATTTATATTCAACATTTGATGTGTAGTTTCTTTGTTTCAAGAGCTCACATTCCCAAACATCTACAAAGTATTTTGGGGAGCTAGTAGTTTGCATTTCTACAAACGTTTACTAACTAACACTAGCCAAATCAGCACAAAATAGTGATTTCAAACTTCACTATCCTGGATGTTAAGTAACATACTCCCCCTCCAAAAAAGGTGCCCCATCCTCCATTGTTCCCAAAGGACTAAAGTCAGAGCAGAGAATCTCCAGAATAAAAATGGAAGGGGGGCATTTTCCCAAGCTCAGTAGAACCATTGTCATGGATATGTCAGGCAATGAGTAGCTTTCTTTCCATATCATTAGCAAGAACTTTAGGCTTAGGAATTATGTCTTCCAGAATCCCAAATATTTTTTTCTAGTATCCATTGACTTTGACAGCACTTCTCAGCTCTGCCATGTTGGGTCCAGCAATCTCCTTACCTATTTTCATGGCTTTACTACTTTTAGTACAGAATTGTAAAGATTTAGAGACTATTTCTTCTCTAGTCACTGCTTCCCCTTCAATTATGTAGTAGTATAAACACTGGTATAGTCACTCTCAAGGTATATTCTTTTAATTTCTTAAAAATATGTGCAGGCACATTAATCAGTATAGGGACCTTAATCTGTGTACTGTTAGGGAGCTATCAGTTCTAAAATAAATGCCTTGGCTTGAGAACAACATTTTTCCATTAGTAGCTACACCATTGTCAGGGCAAGCACACTAAGTTTCTATTAATATGCTCACTTAAGTAGTCTATTAATGGGTAATATATAATGCCAGCACAAAAGCCATAAAAGGCACAGTTATTTCATGGTGTATACCATGCATATGGATGAGAAACCTATGCCAAAGCTATTCTGTAGCTGTGTAATGTACTCTACAAATTACTGGGAACAGATTCCAATATTTTCAGTACAACTAGCAATTTAAGCCTCTCCTATTAAATGGTACCTTAAGCCTCCCCATTAGTCTAGTATTAATAAGCTAGCCTCACTTCTAAACCAGAGCGCTGATGTTTCATGCATGTGATGTTTTCCCTTAACAGAGATAATCTTCATTGTCGCAGTATGGTACTGCTTCCCAGAACTTAAGTAGTTCCACTTAAGTGATATAAGTCTGGAAACATATGAACAGGGGCAAACATTTTAGTGTCAGCCAGTTGTAGTGGTGATGATTAAGTAAAATACACACATCCTTAATCTCATTACCATGTTCTAGTCTTTTAATAATTACTTTATCTACATAAAATAAGCTACATGGAAATAAATCTCATATCACAGAATTATTGTATGAAACAGCCTCTTAAGTGTCACTTTTGAAGTGTAGAGAAATAGCTTAAGGAAAGCTTTTAATCTCTTCAGTGAAGCAAGATTTATTTTTTATTCAACAGTGGGGAAACCATATGGAATGCACAAACACATTTTTCCTTTGACCCTAGTTGTCTTTCTAGGAAAACGATAGGTTTCTTGTTCTTAAACAATATTTGGAGACACTTATATTCATTAAAGAGTGGTGTCAGCCTTGAAAGAGATCATGTTTTAAGATTTTGAATGCTAGTTGGGTTTTTCATTTGTGGCTAAATTAAAAGGTCAATAATTCTAATATTCTAAAGGATCTTAGGAAATATTTCAATAACAATATTAGAGATAATGAAATCCATCAGCACCCCCTCTCCCATTGTTTTCAATCACATAATAATAAAATAAAATATGTGGACCATAATTGGTTAAATTGCTTATGTTTTTTTATTATTGTTAATGACTTCCTAAAGAATACTTCTCCTGCTCATGGGGGAACAATGCATCATTTGTATAATTTATTGTCATGGTCCTGGATTTCAGTGTTTTTTACCCTTGCATTATTTTCCATTAGTAAATCTGCTTGAAAAGATGAATAGGACAGTGTATGTTGAATTTGCATTGTTGCTGGAGAACAAAAGCTGCACATACAAAAGGCAAATATATTATTTACATGTTAATGTGTTTTCATAAGGATGTATATATGCATATCCTGCTTTGCTATGTACATTCATGAATAGTATAATTTGGATCACATTTCTGAAAATGGCTCCTAGGATTTTAGTGCTCATGTTAAAGTCTACTGCAGTAGTCACTTCTGTACCTAGGGCTGGCTCTTAATTCTGCCCCTGCTCCAAGAATCAACACTGATACTAGATTAAAAATATGGACTTGTAAGGCTGTGTATCATGGCAACTCTATGAATTAATGACTTCCAAAATGTTAAATCACTAACTGTCTTGCTCAACAACAACAACAACCTTTATTGGCATAAAAATAAAACAAAGAATCCAGTCAATTAGTTCTTAAATTCACGCAGCTTAATTGCCATTTGTAAGAATTTGGCCACTTTATCAATTGTATCTGGATCCTGATTGGAGAGAAGGAACTGTGCCTTACATTTATCAGAGTAGGCAATACAGTTAACTAGGAGTGGGTCTAGAGCTTTAGCCCGAATGGCATTGTATATAGGGCAGTAAAAAAAAACGTGCTGTATGGTTTCTATAGAGCCTTGTTTACATGGGCAGTGTCTCTGTATGTAAGGGATCTTCTGAAATCTCCCCGCCATGACTGCTGATGGAAGAATGTTAAACCTAGCAAGCATAAAAGCCCTGCGTTGTTGGGGAATAACAAGATGGGAAAAATAGAATGCTAATTTATCAGGTGCTGGAGAGATACCCAGGAAAAGTGGGGAGCACGTTTTTCTAGCTGCTTCATTCAGTGTTTGAAATTCGACATCTAATATTCTGCGTTTTATAGTTTTATATATTGATGTTGCAGGTGCTAGGGCCAGTGAATCCAAAGAGATGCCAAGCATTTGGATTTTCCGCTCAATATAATTAAACCAGTTGGAAGTCTGTAGTTCTGAGAGCATTAGAGAAGTGAAACTGGCGGAATCAGAGTTAAAGACTAATCGCAGCCAAAACTTAATAGTAAGCAGCCAAGCCCTGGTCTCCAACAGTCTTAGGTTTGTTTCCAAACAGAGAGCAGCATAAGGTACACAATTTGGGATGCCCAGAATTCCTCGCAAAAAGGAAGATTGAATGCTTTCAACTGCATTGTTGAAAGCACTTATCCATAGAGGGATTCCATAGAGGAGCTGAGAGCATGACTTAGCATTAAAAACTTTGAGAGCTGCTGGTACAAATTGGTTACCCTTGGTGTAAAAGAAGCGGGCGACAGCCTGAGCGCTGTTCCTTGCAGTGTTTATTATGTACTTCCGGTGTACAGTCCAACTCGCATTGTAATGAAAGTGTACACCCAGGTATTTAAAATGCCTAACTTGCTCAATGATGTTCCCTTGGATGTTCCAGCTAAAAGGTTTCCATGACTTTGCAAAGACTAGCACTTTGGACTTCTCATAATTCAGTGTGAGTCTATTAGATTCACAATATGTAAAGCATTGATGGAGGAGGCGCTTTAGTCCAACTCGTGAACAAGACATAATGACAGCATCATCAGCATAAAGTAAAAGTGGAGTATGTAGAGAGCCGAGTTTAGGGCAATGGCCATCTACAGTAAATAGCGATGGAGCTAAATCATTTAGAAAAAGGTTAAATAAAAAGGGTGCTAGTATACAGCCCTGTTTAACACCCTTATTAATTATGATTTTTGGTGATAGTTTCCCTTGGGGGTTAAGTCTTACCTGACAGCTTGTATGTGAGTATAGTTTCCTTATTAGGAAAAGTAACCTTTTATCTATATTCAGATCAGCCAACTTATTCCATAGCAAGTCCCTGGGGATGGAGTCAAATGCTCCCTTAAGATCCAAAAAAGCCGCAAAAAATTTGGCTCTGTTTTTACTGCTATATTTATTAACTAAGTGAGTCAGGGTGGCACAGTGGTCTAGGGTGGACTTTCCTGCACAAAACCCAATTTGTTCAGGGCCAAGGATCTTATTTTCAGAGATCCATTTGAGGAGGTTGTTTAATAGCTGTTTGGCATAAAGTTTTCCTATGACAGAAAGGAGACTGATTGGTCTATAGTTTTCTGGTAGAGTAGAATCTCCCTTCTTAAAAATAGGGACTAAGATTGCATTTGTCCATGCTTTTGGCATAATGCCAGATTTGTTAATCATAGTGAATATGGCAGCCAGAGGTGGAGCCCACCAATTGGGGTGGGTCTTCAGTAATTCAGGAGGGATTACATCAGGGCCGGGTGCCTTCCCAGACTTTAATTGGCTTATTAATGCTAGAATTTCCTCAGGTGATACTGGTGGCCATTCTGGGGCATCTGTTACAAATGGTTCTGTGGTCTCATTCATATCTGTCCTCTCTTCATAGAAAAGGTTCAAAAAGTATTTGTACCAAATTTCAGAAGGGATTATTATTGTTAATGGAGGTTTGCTGCCAAAAGTATTTGAAATTATTGCCCAAAACTGCCCCGTTTTGTTAGCTGTTGTGGCCCAGATTAATTTCTCCCATTGTTTTTTGGTAGAGTTCTGAATTTTTATTCTTACTGCATTTTTTAGTTGTTTTTTTAATTGAAAAAATTCAGGAGGTAAGGAAGATGCCATGGAGCAGCGATATTGATGGTAAATAATACGTAATCTGGATTTTAAATCATGGCATTCCCTGTCGAACCAGCAGCTAGGATGTTCATTATGGGGTTTGGTCACAATTTTAGTTTTCTGAGAGAGTTGGTCACAGAGGTTGGAAACTAAACTGTCCAATAGTTGTACAGCTCCCGATGGGTCATCAGCATTAATTAAGGAAGATCTTATCTTTCTAAACAGGTCTGATGCTAAAAGGTTGCCAGCTTTTTGATTAATATTATGGGACCATGGGATTCTGGGTAAAGTAACTGTGATTTCTTCTGAAATTAATGGTGGTTTGGTCAATTTATGTTGGCATTCAATGTTGATGGTTAATAGGAGTGGTAGATGGTCACTATCTGTCCGGCCACCAACGCGAAAATCCACTACATTATTCTTCAGGGAGGGAGAAATTAGAATATAGTCTATAACACTATTACCTCTTAAAGAAGTAAAGGTAAACTCACCTAAAGGGTCATAATATGGAAGGCCATTCATTATTAACCTGTCATGTTGCATGCAGTACTTTGAAAATAAAATACCTGCATAATTTATAATTAAGTCTTTCGAGTGCCTCTCAAATGAGAAGAAATTTGGTAAAGATTCATCAGGATCCAAATTGAGTGCCGTCGTCAGTGCAAAGTCATCTTTGCCTATCCTGGCATTAAAATCACCCACAATGATCATTTCAGTGGAGGGGTAGCGCAGCTCAAGGTCCGTTGTAAAGGTGCTTAGACAGTCCCAGTGGGAATGCAGAGAGACTTTATCTGAATAAGGGGGAATATAGACATTGATTAGAATAAAGGCTCTGTTACTTAGGTTAATTAGAAATGCCTGAGCTATAGGGCTACAGTCAGATAAAACAGTCAATTTACAGTCTAATTGTTGTGAAAAAAGAAGAGTTAGGCCTGCTTGGTGTCGCCCCCGTATGTTGGATCTGTGAGCGGGGACCGAATGGGACTCATATCCCTGGAGACATATTTTGGAGCTGGACCATGTTTCCTGGAAAAAGATAATTTCAAAGTCTCTAATAAAATGTAAGAATTCACGGTCATTCATCTTGTTCTTCCAACCGGCAATGTTCCAGGATAAGATCTTAATAAATGGGGACGGGACATCCTTCCGCAGTCAATCAATCTGGATTATCTGTTCCAGTTCATTGTTCACATCCAGGAAAACACTGCCATTCGCTTGGTCATGATTTTTACTCCCCAAGGTTGCCAGAGGTTGCACTTCATCAGCAGCAGCAGCTCTTCTTTGGGTCAAAATTGGATCAGTTCCAGAGTTAGGGATCAGGTGCTCTTCCATCTCAGATATCAAACTTGCTGGGCATTCTGTTCCCTGTAAGATGTTTGAGGTCACCTTAGAATCAATCTTCACATGAGATATGGGATGTACAGGAAGTTCAGTCAAAGCTGGAGTGTCATTCATACTTTTAAGGAGTGTTGATCTAAGCTTCTCAAGTCTATCAGTTATCTGTTGTTGTTCAATGGCAGGTAGCTCCTTAAAGGAATCCAATAAATTCTCTTCCAGTTCTAAATGACCAGAGGAGGATTTCCAAAGTGAAGGTGAGGGTTCAGATGCTTCGGTCAAGTCGATCAGGTCCATCTGGTTTACCTCTAATTTTTTCTCACATGAGTAGGTATTATCTACACATTTAGATGAGTTAAGTTTGCATTTGTTAAAATTAGGTATTAGTGGAGATAAAATAGCATTTGTAAAAACTCGGTCTGGAAAGATTCCTTTTGTTTTCAGGAAAGACCTCCGACGAAATAATAGCCCCGGAATTTTAGGGCTATTAAAAGATAATAAAACTTTCTGGGTTTGGTTAAAATGGCTTAGTGATTCAACAGATATTAGGTCTATATTTCCTGTTCTCAAAAGAGTCCTTAAATGCTGTTTAGCTAAACCTTTGAGACGCCAAGATGGAGTTTTGCCATTGAGACTGCATACAGTTAAACAAGCTTTGTGTGCTTGTAAAGTTAGTTGGTAATGTTGTGCTAACCTCGTCTTTGCTATTGGGGTTGGAGATTCTCCTAATGTGATGATTGAGTTGTCTTTGGGGAGCTCCTTAGCTGTAATTAGGTTGGAATCCTCCACAGGTGTTTTGGGCCTCGATTCGATTAAAGAATCCAGCTTAAGATGTAAAGTTCTTAATTCACTATAGATTAGCTCCACTGTTTTTGCTGTTAAGGAGAATAAGCCCAATGATATATTGTCAGTTATCTTAGTCTCTGCTTCACCCCCGCAGGTTTCCAGGCTGTCAGCTGTAGCCTCAGCGTTTCTCATGATTACCGTCTTCCCGAGATTTTCTGCTGCGTCATCAGTAGACGCGTCTCTAGGAATAATATCAGAGTGGTCGGCCAGGATTGCATATCGGGTGCTAGTAAGAGTTTGGGAGGAAAAATAGTCCTCAATCTTTGATTGTTTTGGAGCTGGTGGGGGGGAATTTTCTGGGTCTCTTCCACGCTTAAGAGGCCCCATAGAGAATAAAGTCACACCTCCCAGCAGTTCTGAATTAGCCTAGCCGGTATAATGAGTTTAGTTGTGATAAATTACCAACCTGTCGTAGAGGCAGACAGCATTCCAAGTACCGTCATAAATTCAGTTCTGTCTCCTTGTTGTAAGAGCTAAGGGCAGGCGTGTGGTTCCCTGCTTCGCCTTCCACAGCATCCCTTGTACAATGTGATATCTGTAGGATGTTCTTTACTAGTTTTTTTCTTTTTTCTTTGCCTTAAATTGCAATAGCATACTTTGCTTCCTCCAATATTTTGGAGAATATTTGAAAACTGTAGAATGTCCTGGGTCGGAAAGCCACTGTCTTGCTCAATAAAATCAGAGTCCAGTAGCACCTTTAAGACCAACAAAGATTTATTCGGGATGTGAGCTCTCGTGTGCAAGCACTCTGGAAGCCAAAGGCTGTGACTTCCTTGATTGAATCCATAATCCATAATATGTTGGGTCTTTCTCCTTTCCTGCTGTCTTCAACTTTTCTCAGCATTATTGCTTTTTCAGTGATTCTTATCCCCTATAATTTGGCCAGATTATGATAACTTTAGTTTGGTCACTTTAGTGTCTAGGGAGAGTTCAGGCTTGATTTGATCTAGAACCCACTTATTGTCTATTTGGCACTGCACAGTATCCATAAAACTCTCCTCCATCACATTTCAAATGAATCAGTTATCTTTTTTAACCTCTCAAACTGTCCATATGAATGAGAAGTATACCATTTATAATTGGGTTTATAAACCACCCCTCTCCATGAATAGGCTTGGGGCAGTTTACAATACAATTAAAACTTCCATAAAAGCATCCATAAAACCATGATCAATACTAATAACTACTCCACATCCCACCCTTTATCATCTCCATTCACTGTAAGGCTCTTTATCTGTTGGTGAAATTACCTAGTTGGAAGGAAGAACACAAGATGAATAAAGGGGAGAGAGGGGAGAGAGAAAGAAGGAAAGAAAAGAAAAGGAGAAAAGTGGGAAGTTCACCCAGTTAGAGTCCTCCATAGCAGTGGTCCCCAATCTGCGGGCTGCGGCCCGGTGCCAGGCCGCGAAGGCCATGGCGCCAGGCCGCAGCTCCCTCTCCCCGCCCCCCCCCGCAGTAAAAAACTTCCCAGGCCACAAGCTTGCGGCCCAGGAAGCTTCTTACTGCAGGAGGGTGGGGATAGGGAATCAGGGCAGTGCGCGCACTGTGCATGCGTGGCCAGGCCGGGCCGCGCATGCGCACATGCACAGACGAAATCACGCACGTGCAGCACTTTTACGCATGCCGGCAGTGTGCATTATGGCAGATTTCTGCTGCCATCGTTCCAGCTCTGAGGTGGACCTTCCCCTCCATGCATAATGGGTATTGCTGAGGTTACCATGATCTGTCTGCAATCTGACAGAACTTTACTCTCTCACACACAGAGAGAATATAATTTACTCAGTGATGTGTATACAATGCTAAAGCTATTGATTTTCAGTAGACATGTCAAAGTGATGTTACATGTGCTATATGACAGAGCACTTAGAGTTACACCCTTGATGTCAAGGGGCTTAGAAGAATGTAACTTAGAATTGCACTGTCACTCTCCTTCCTCCTGTGATTCATTTCATGTCATCAATAGCTGAGAAAGGTATTCAGCTGAATCTAGCTAAATAGTTGCTGATTAGGTCAACAGTCATTGCACTGAGATGCCATTATACAAGCTTCTGATATTAGACAAGGATTTGTGTGTCCTCATTCCACATTTCCTTGATACAGGTGACATATGTAACAGCAGCTCATGATCGCCACAGTGGGAGCCAGAAGAGCTAACAAAATAAATGATCTCTTTTCATGCCGGGCTGTAGGCTGTAGTTTTAGTTTTGGCAGGTTGCCCCACCTCTTCCTGCACCCACATGGGGGAGCACTTGGCCCCATGTGTCTCATCCGCCCCTGATTTGTGCTCCTGCATGGGAGCTGGGACAGTGAAGTTCCCAGTGCATAAATGGTCTTTGTGTTGCTGCTTCGGGATAATGCTTAAAATCACCCAAGTTCTGCCTAGGATTTGGAATGAAATGTAACATACTGTGAAATGTCCATCATTTTGCAGAATTCCTATATGATCTCCACCATTATAAACTGTTACTAGGTAGTCCATTGTTTGGTTCCCTTTATATATGCCTTTGTTTTGTTATCATGTAAAGAATTAATCAGATTTTTAAAATTATTTCAGCTAGTGATCTTCACTGTACTTTTTAATAGATGCATTTCTCAAGAACAGCATGCTGCTATTAGGGCTGCACAGAAGAAAAGATAATTATTAAATAGTTCAGCTCTCCCTAGACACCATAATGTGATATATATCAGTCAATCATATTCACTTCAGTATGCCAAAGCCATCATATTTTCAGTGCAGTATTAAATGGAGGAAAGCCAGCAATAGTAACACTAGTCCAATTTTGGCACAACTTTGAAGTTTAGAGAAAATTAGGCCAATATAGTAAACATTCTCATCCACCCAGTCCGAAGGTTTGGGCAGAAAATAAATAACAACATATACAAAATGGCATAAGGTGTAAATGGATAGTTTTTTTGTATTGGCTTCTCTAAATTTCTTACCTTTTGAGAGCTTGTGTGGCATTCTGGTTTGATTTTCAGAAAACTGGGGAATCCAAGTTTCAGTTCTTCACTCTGCCACGGAAACCTACCAGTAATCTTTGGCCAGTCATTCTCACTTTCAGACCAGTTTACCTTACTGGTTTGCAGTGAAGCAAAAACAGAGAAGGGACGAATGAAGTTGTAGACTACTTTGGGTCCTTAATGGGGAGAAGAGTACAGTATAAATGTCTACCAGGAATAAAACGGGAGAAAAGGGCATGGAATTGAAATGGTTTAATTTCTTTTTTACAACTTGGTTGGCAGAGACCCAAGATATTTGAACTGTTAAAACTGGATGAAGGTTGGCCCAATTCACGGTCTATTTTAACAGAAATACCTGAACTAAACCCTTTTGATCCCCCTTGTCAACTTGAGCCTAAGTACCTGAATGTAAATCTTATATGCAAATTAATCCTGGATCTGGTCAGATCAGTGGTCACATAGATTTGGAATTGTATATACTGACCTCAATTAAATAATGCATATTAAACAACAGTTTAAATAATGCAGTATTTACAAATAAATTCACCTTGCTATTCAGTTGGCAGACCCTCTTTAGTACTGCATGATGAAAACACAAAGAGATAAGAACCTATTTGCATAAACAAAACGCAATATCAGATTCAACAACTTATTTCCAATTAATATTCTCCCTGACTAGGTCATCCAATGAAAGCATGTGAAAAATACAAAAGCAGTTATTCAGGTTTTTTAAAGCTACCAATACAACATTCTAAACAATTCCAGTTTAAAGATATCAGTCTTACAGATAGCCAGATATGAAGAGAAAATTGGTAAAAAATGTTTTTGGATGGTGTGTTACTTCAAAGGACATTAAGAAAGCAGATTTATTTATTTATTTGATTTTTATACCACCTCTCCCCACAGGCGAACTCTAGGTAGTTTATAACAATAAGCAAAGATAAAAAACATTGTTAAAACATAGTTAAATGCCCATCCTTTCCCCCTGCCTACTTTAATTTCATCCACCAGCTAACAATATTAGATAGTACAGAGTCAAGTAGAGGAGGGAGGCCCCTATGATTTCAGGCCCCCATAAAATAAAAGATAAAAATGACAATGAAAAATGATGGAAATGTCAAGACATAAATGGAACCTTCTTTCATATGCAGAGGTATTAAAAAAAAAGCAAAGCATTTCTGGAAAGAAATACAACAAAAATGCAGAACATATAAAAGTTTAGATTCCCAATGAAAGAGATATTCAGATATCTGATGACAGCATTTAGAACTATTTATGAAGCAAAATGGAAATTAGATGTCTGCACACATTTAGAAGAATGGGAAAATAAACTGGCTGAATTTGCAGTAACAGCAAAATTATCAACCTGCTTGAGAAATAGGTCTATTATGAAATTTGAAGAAAGATGGAGGGTCTGTACTATGCCAGCAGGAGACAAACTTAAAATGAAAAGCAGTCTAAAAATATTATATACAAATGTATGGTAATTAAATAGAAGTAGAATTAAAAATATATTTTAAATGTAACATCATGCCAACAAATGGGTTCTTGATATGAGCTATACAATAAACCTTCCTCTGCCCCTTGATATACTTTTATCTGATAAAGGACAAAGGACTCCCAGATCACAGCTTTTGACTCTGTAAATGACCTTGCTTTTCCTGTTCCCAATGATTGATAGAAAATCTGCTAGAGAGGGGACTCTGAAGATCAGTCTTAAATTTTGGTGTGATATGTTGTTTGACCAGTATGATTTCTGCCTCTACCTCAAGCTGTCAGACTAATGCCCTATTTCAGATAAGGCTTGAGATAAACAGGGTGTGTGGGAGGGAACCCTATATTAATGTTCTTGGATGAAGTAAGGTTGTTCAGTAAAGAGTTCTGAAACTATAGACAAATATAACAAACATCATTTCATAGAATCATAAAGTTGGAAGGGGTCTAGAAGAAGAAGAAGAAGAAGAAGAAGAAGAAGAAGAAGAAGAAGAAGAAGAAGAAGAAGAAGAAGAGTTGGTTCTTATATGCCGCTTTTCCCTACCCGAAGGAGGCTCAAAGCGGCTTATAGTCGCCTTCTCATTCCTCTCTATGGAGTCATCCAGTCCAACCCCCTTAAGAATGCAGGAAATTCATAACCATTTGCCCACCACAGTGACCCCAATTCTATGATGCCTGGAGGAAATTCACCTTCCAACCCCAAAGTGGTGGTCGGCATTTCCCTGGGAATGCCTTTGCTAGACTTATTTTGTTTCAATTGACCATTTATGAGTGTAGGAAAGTCATCAGCCAAGTTTTTATTCTTGAAGTGAATTCCTGTCTATTCCAACCTTAGGAATCTCATTGTATAAGTGTTACTCCTTCTAGAAATTTCAGTTCTTTAGCTAACTTTCCACATAAATTAGACTCTGAGGAAGTACTTTCCCCTCTTTAAAAGTATTCAGTGAAATTATTCTACTAACTTTGCAAACACAATCCCTGACTACAGAATCTACCGACACAGACAACCTCAAGTCTCGTTCCTGGAGGTTCAAACTGTATCTCAAAGAAACATATACAATTTTAGCCTGCTTGCACTCAAATCCAGACTCTGAGACATTAGTCCTTCACTCTCATTCTCTGAAGGTCCAGGGCCTATCTTAAAAGTGCTGACAGTGAATAGATTTCTCTCTCACACTTTTCACCTCCCAAGGCTTCTTTCTTATATCCTCCCTTCTTCAGCCTTCCATAAGCTGTTCCACATGCACACCAAATAGGATTAATATTACAGAAAAGTGTTCTATTACTAGAAATTGTTCTAGCACTCTGCATTCAGAAAGCTGCCTGACTCTCCTGTTTCTTTTTTAACCCTCTCCCTATCACTTTGTCTTTCAGTATCATAAGTCATTTTGGGTATCTATTGGGGAGAAAAGTGGTATATACATATATATTTGTGAAGGATAATATGAAGGGTAGAGAGCCAGCTTGGTGTAGTGATTAGGAACGTGGACTTGTAATCTGGAGAGCTGGGTTTGATTTCCCACTCCCCCACATGAAGGCAGCTGGGTGACCTTGGGCTCACCACAGCACTGATAAAGCTATTCTGACCGAGTAATAATATCAGGGCTCTCTCAGCCTCACCTACCTCACAGGGTGTCTGTTGTGCGGAGAGGAAAGGGAAGGTGAATGTAAGCCACTTTGAGAGTCCTTCTGGTAGAGAAAAGCAGCATATAAGAACCAATTCATCTTCTTCTAATCTATAATCTATTCTGTGTGTGAAATTCACCAATAATTCAAGCATTTTAGAACCCTTATGTCATAGAATATTCAGGCTGTGGCAGATGCTGGTTTTTGCATGTTTTGCAAATATATAAAACTCAGTAGTCACAATGGTTGGCTACTCATTAACCGTGTTACTTTTTGGTAACATTGAACTAAATGTAAAGCAACTTCAAAAATGCCACTTGAAAATACCACATGTATTATTGCCAAGAAGTACTTCCAATGAGCAACATAAACTGTCACTCGTGCAACAACCCCACCCCCACCCAATTTTTCAGTTTCTACCATGTAGTAAATCAAAGCACTGGTAATCTACTATATTAGTTGAAAAGAAACTACTGGATTCTCTTTTCCTCCTGCTGCCATGCCTTCTGTACACCAAAAGGTGATGTCTTGCCCCAGGGTCTGTTTTAGCCTCATATTTTCAACTTGTAATGCATTTTCACATCCAAAGATACTTAAGAAATAGCAGGCCAGGGGAAATAGCAGATGGTCTTACATCATTTCAATTATTTCGATCTGATATGCAATCTAAAACACTTCTGCACAAGTGAAGAGGACTCTGTAGTATAATTTAAGCATCTCTGAGGCTTTTGATTCCACAAAAACACCAATGGGAAAAGCTCATCCAAGCCCAAACTTACAAGTTGTATTTTAATGTGAGAAGCTGAATAATAGCGGCCTTGGCTCTTTGCAAAACCTTCCTGAATCTTGCTTCGTTTTACTTCACAGACAAAAGCATGACAATCTGAAATGTCTGGTGGTTTCACACTTGCCAACTGGCAAAGATAACGAGTTATAATTAACCATGGTGTTTGCACTTGTCATTGTGAAAAAGGAGTATAATATATTCAAGTGAGATTACTGTTTAATGAAGCCCAGTTTCCTAAGTTGTGGGAAGCTCCAGGGAAACTTGTTACAAGATCAGTTCTGATTAAATAGTTGTGGTGGCTTTTGCAAAACCAAGGGCCATTCCGCACGACTTTAATGTAGCAGAAGGCTTGCAAATTGTAAACACTACTAATTTGCAGTTCCGCAAAACATCGCACACAATCTGCCACACTCCTGAAACAGTCCCGCAAAAAGCGATTCGTTGTAGTGCTTAAAGGGAAATGGGGAAAAGTGGATTCACCCTCCGAAAAGCACTACACTCTTGCAAACAATCTGCAACACTAGCGAAAAAGACCTGTGCATTTCCATTGTTGTGGTTCCAACAAAGTCCCTCCCCCTGGCTCTCTCCTCCGAACTTCCAGCGAAGCGATCGCCATTTTTTTTTTCTCGGAGCGAGCAGAAAGCAACGAACCAGCGAGGCTTCATTCACCCAGTGAGGCTTCTCTGGCTACAGTCCCTCCACAGAAGTGCTTTAAAGCTTCCCTAAGTCCCCAAGCACAACACAGCCCCGTTTGCAAGTTCCCTTTATTTTCAGCTGAAAATCGCGCCTGTGCAGGGGGGGGGTTCACTCGGGGGAGTGTGGTAACGATGACTCGCCAGCTCACCTGCCAGCTAGATGGGTCTTTATGTTAGGAGGAATCAAGGCATATTCGTTGCAATGTGTGTTTTTCTTTTTTTAAAAAAAAACCTGTTCTTAAAGGGAAAGGGGCTTTTCAGGAGCATGATAACAACCGCCCATTGGCTGTTCTTTTGATTGACAGACAGGGGCGGGACAAAGTACAGAAAAAATCGCTTCCTTTCTAGCAATTTTTGCGAGACCGGAAACCTGTGGGAAACTATTGAAACGCTACTGGAGTCCACTACAAAGGCAGGTATGCGTAACACCGAGATTGCACTTTTAAAAATAGTGTCTCCGCTTTCTGGAACCAATTAGCAACATTGGTTCTTGTGCAGAAAGGCCCCTAGTGTAGCTTTTTGAAAAGAAAGTTACTGTTGATCAAGTAGCAAATGAGAAGCCAAGTAAACAAACATTGCTAGTTCTCAAAACAGCAGCCCTTCCTGCCAATAGAACTTGTTGATGTGGAACACCTACTGGCGTGCTCCCTACAATGGAAATGTAGACGGACATGACGTCCATTATCCTGCCTTAGGGAGCATGCCTTAGGGATGGCCGGCAGCAGTGGCAG
Organism: Paroedura picta; assembly: GCF_049243985.1. Classification (NCBI taxonomy): domain Eukaryota; kingdom Metazoa; phylum Chordata; class Lepidosauria; order Squamata; family Gekkonidae; genus Paroedura; species Paroedura picta. Next base: position 54,302,180 of record NC_135377.1, read on the forward strand.
TACCAGAGCAGTGAGGTCAGGCACTGAGATGCACTCGTTGCTCTGGCGCCACCACTGCTGCCAGTCTTTCAAGGCCTTGGCAGACTGGTGAGGCTGGTGGCAACAAGTGAGCCCCAGCACTGTGTCTGGGCTGGCACCAGCTCCGTTAGGCTTTTGAGGCCCCTCCTGCGCTCTGGAAAGCGGGAGAAGCCTCAGGAGACTGGCAGAGGTGGCAGGCATGCCTCAGTGCAGGTCCCAGCTGCTGAGGCTGCCCCAGCTGCCATGCCCAGGAGCCACATGCTCAAGTTGCAGAAGGGAGGAGGTGGAGGAGTGGGCAGGGGACAAGGATTCTCACTCCTTATGTAGATGTTCCACATAAGGGATGAGAATGCTTATTTGGTTGATTTTTTCCCCTCTGGGCTCATTCTTCAAGAAGAACATATGCATGTAAAAACACTGTGGAATATGCACATTCAAAAATTTGTGTTCATCCTGATCATATCTGTTACACAATTTAAACTGTATCAGTAGAATCAAGATTATCAAGACAGATAACAACCATGAAAATTCATAGCGGAAAGATTAATAAACATTTTCAGACATTATAAAACAAACAAAACCACAACCAGACTGCTGTGTAACTAGTCAATCAAAAGATGTCATAAACTGGAAAGTTTCAAACTGGAGATCTGTTGTAATATCAGTAGCCCTCCAGGCCACAGCTGGAGGTTAGTTACTGTAGCAACTGACCATTTAGGCTGAGAACAAAAGGCATATGCAAAAATATTGAGAAAACCTTATTTGGAGTTCAGTTTTCATTTTAAACCCATGGTTATATTATTTAATATGAGGGAAATAAATACTAAGACATTGTAGCGTAGATTTTCAAGGAGCGCTTTCCTTGTCATCAGATGCACAACATGTGTCAATAGGCATAATAACTATTGTTATTATTATTGTTATTATTATTATTAATTTATTCTTATAGCTTATTCTTATAAAATATCTATGTGACCTGCCCTGAGTCAAATAAAATTGGTGGGTAATAGCAGCTATTTTAGACAAAAATATAAATGATTGTATGGTCAAAGTGCAATGGACTGTAAAAGGCATAGTCTCTGTCATCTCTTTGCAAAGTTCAGTTGCACATTAACTGAGCACAAGGTAAGAATTCATTAACAAACTATTCGCTACCAGTTGTATGGCTTCTGGGAACAGGCGAGGCCTACTTGTGATGTGGCTACAGTCACCACTAAGGTCAGACATAGTTGTGTGATTAATGAGTCATTGATAGTCACTACTGGGCCTGTCCCTTGCTAGTCTTCCTCCATCAGAGAGAGGACAGTGTAGTTTCGGCCTCTAAGGGCTTTCATCTCTATGGATTTGTTCAACAGAAAGTAAAGCCAGGTTCAGCAAAATGATTTCATTTTCTAGCAACCTCTCAAATAGCCACTAAGAGTTTAGGGGGCATTTTCCCTTAAACATAGTGTAAGGTGTCTGTTACTTTGAGAGTTGAAAATATACTTAATGGTACCATAAAAGCAAATTAAAGGAAGTAATTTCAAACAAGGCAAATCTGATTAATCCATATTATAAGAGTAAAAAGCTTTACATATAAAATAAGCTGCTGAACTTTGAGAGTTTTTCCCATCCAGCAGATAGCAAATGACTCATCAGAGGGCCAAGATTTTGTCTTCAGTAACAGGGTGAGATATATCTCATGAGTGATTGAGTGCTTAGAACAATAGAGGAGGACATGAGTCATCACATTTTGAGACTTAGAACCACTTGATACTTTAAAAAAATATTGTGTGGGGGGTGGTAAAATTAGTATAACTTGTATTAATGCTGTGATTATGGGCCCGGGTTCAAAGAGAGAAGCAGGCAAAGAACGATACAACACTACCAATTTGAAGGCCACAGTTTTGATGCAGCATGGGGATGGGTCCAGAACCAGGCAACTGCCTGCAGTCTGATCAACCCCACAACCCAACCTGCCTGTTGGGGATACTATTGAGAAGGGACAAATCCCAGGAACTACATGGGCAGCAGCCAGTGCATGGTTCCCTTGCCACTTTGTGGCGAAAGCACCATTAACAGCCCTTGAACAAGGCATGCTGCTGAACTGACTTCACTCCAAGACCCTTAGGGGAATCCCCAAAACATGGAATGCAGGCACTGCCTCTGAGGCCAAAAGGATTCATCCCAGTGTCCAAACTGCTAGACCCAGGAGGGAGGCGAGCCATTACCTTCCTGCTCCTACCAATGCTCCTGTGCTGTCAGCCAACCAAGCAACCCATTCCCTAGTGACATGAAGTCAAATATCCATGCCCCATTCACATAAAAGCACATTGTCAGCCCTGTACAGGATAGGTTGACTAGAACTGATGTCCAGGTGACATATGTGGCCAACATTTCAACAACTAATTCCACTGCCTGGCATTTTGATGCCCATTCATCTGTCTGGTGATATAGCCCAGGGATGACTGACTGATGAGCCAAAATTCATCATGAATTTGGCCCTGTTGAAGGTTGGGAGGAGCCTCCACCAAGCATTTTCCCATATTTTTTCCTCTGGTTATATTTTGGTTCAGTTCTTCTATCATCTGTTAAACCATTTATTTTATTCCCCTGCCTTCCAAGTCATAGAAGTGAAAAGAATAGCTAAATTCTAAGCTGTATGGGAGGGCTGTATATAAATTAAATTAATAATAATGGCTACTAGCCATTTCAACTTAAGAGCAAATGTTTTTGCCTGGATGTCAGGCTGAAATGATAGCCAACCATTTAAACATAACAGCTTGGTGGATCCACTTGTCAGCTGTAAGGTTTAAATGGCTGCCAGCTTTTTAGATAGTCCCTTTCACTCCCCCCACCCTTTGAATACATAAGAGACATTTGGAGCTGTGAAACAATCTTGAATTGCATGGAAGAAGACAGCTAGAAATAAGGGTAAATGAATACAATTTACTTTCAATTGTATTGAAAAATACTGTAATATTGTGGATAAAATGATGAAGAGAGGTAGTAAAAGATGACATATTGCTGGAAATAAATGCATATTTGGGGCTAGTAACATTATCTTAAAGGATAAAGTCTGAATGACAGTATCAGTGCTACTCTATCATAGCATTTTATAATTCTGTCAGATATTTTAATGACATTTCAGTGCAGTTCTTCTAGGTTAAAATGCAGTTGATAGTTTCTTTTTGCTGACTGTAGACATCCAGTGAAGTAGAAGATTGATAAGCAATTAAACACCATGAGCAATAACTGATTGCTAACCACTTTTATGCCATGTTTCATTTCATGAGGTCGACAGCCCTGGAAATAAGAGATAGATGTCTGCCTTTTTCTTCTCTTGTTACCTTTTCATTTGGCAGTACAATATTTTTCGGGCAGGTTTTTTGACCACAGCTATTGACATAACTCTCTCAACAGATCTGTTTGGCCTTATCATCAAATGGTATGACTGTTGATTGTGCCAACTAAACTGCTGCTCCAGGATCTCAGTAATTTTAAATTCATGTATATCATGAATAATATGGTGAAATTTAGACCACTGCATCCCTATTTTGAAGTGAACAAGAACGTCAATGCTTAGAAGTTTTATACACACCTTGAGGTGATTATGAAGCTCAGGTTTTTTTTTCTTCTTATTCTGAAATTGGAGTTCTCAAGTGAGTAAATTTATATTCAATTACTGATTTGACAATATTCACAGAAATGAGGGGAAACTGCACTCATTTCATCTGTTTATTTCTTTGGTTTTGATAATTAAAACTTTCCTCGAGTCCATTTTGAAGATTGATATTTCTCATCATAAAGGTTAGAAATGTAATTTTAAAATCTGAAGTCCTTATAAGACTTCATTATTTTCACAGATGTATCTACTTGAACCCCTTTCTCTAGCCTTGGTATTGGAAATGAGGAGTCTATGTTGCCTTTTAAATACACTCCAGTGGGCAAATGGCAAGCCTAACTGTATACAACAGAAACTATTACATGGCTGTATCATAGTGCATCATATGCATATGCATATATATAAAAATACTATTTAGAAGTTTCATGTTTTTGTAATTGCTTATTTTATTTGATGATCTATGTCCCTGTAGCTTGAAGAGGACATGCATTATTGATTTTACACAAGCAGCTAAAGCAGACAGTGGTCACTCCCACAGACCTGTGTTAAAGATTTTACATTGGACACCTTTAACATGCACTGCATCAAAACAAGCATAAAACAGAGGTTTGTTACAAGCCAATGAATTCTAGAAGAGTGATACAAATTCAGACAGACACTTTCCCTAGATCCGTCTCTTCCTTTCATATCCTTGGAAGAAATACTAATCTTTCAGCTTCTAAAAGAAAATTCAGAATCATCCTGTCTCACCAGGATTTAGCATTTGATAGACAACGTATTATAAGACACAAAGAGATGTGTTTTTTTATCACAGGAAAGCACAAAATCTTATTTCTTTCCATTTACAGAAGATTCTAATTCAACTGTGTAATCATTCATTCAACTGTGTAATGATATTGTTAATTTCAACTGGGCATTTTTAAAAAGCTGTAGATGATACAATTGGAAGAATCAGTCTGTGGCTCCAGTATGAGAATGTAGACAGGATCTTTGGAAGTTTGGGGCTTACCAACTGCTTGTATGATCCTTGCCCTGTCTGGCTACTCAAATCTGCAGAGGTGGAGCTAGCTGATTGGGTCAGAGAGGTAGTTAATGCTTGCTTGAAAGAGAGCTGATCCTCTTGGTTCTGTTCTAACAAACTTTTGAAAGAGCAGACAAGCAATTTGGCCAACCGAAAAGTTGCAGAATAATATTTGGGATGCCTTCCAAACCCCAGTTTGTCAGAGATTATTTTGAGCACAATTGCTTATTATTGTCTCATTTCTCCCCACCAAATTGCCTCATGATAGTGATGAATTTAACATTCATAGTCATTTTCGCTTCAGGCCTACTAACACTATTGGCACAAGAGACTTAACAACTACTGTTTAATAAAATTGTGGGTTGGATCCAACCAGATTTTCCACTGGTAGAAAATTTAGGAAGTGATATTTTTAACCATCATTAAAGCCAATATAAGGATCTTGGGACCTGATGGTCAGGGATGGTGGGACATCTACCAAAGCCCTCTCTGCCTGATAATTGATTTAACCAAAACAGGAGAAAAACGGCAGCAATGCTCTATGATAGCAATGACGAGGGAAAATCACAGCATAAGAGCTGGCTTGCTTGCATGCATGGGGTTCTGTAGGAGAAAGAGGTGAGTTCAGTTCTCTGATCATTGGATCCTTTACCACATACTTTCCCCCACCCCAGTAGGTTGCACTCTCCCCCAACAGAATGGCCTGGACAGCCACAGGGGTGAGTTAGGCATAGCCAGCTAGTGTAGAGTATCGCAGGGCTTGCCAGCCTCTGGGTGGTAGCGGGAGTTCTCCTGGGATTACAGCTGATCTCCAGGCAACAGAGATCAGTTCCCCTGGAGGAAATGGCCATTTTAGAAGGTAGACTCTATGGCATTATATTCCATTGAAGTCCTTCCCCTCAGGTTCAGGCTCACTCTCATAAGGCTCCCCCCACCCAAAACAATTTCATTGTATTTTCCAACCCAGAGCTGGCAACCCCAGGTGCTTCCTCCCTCATGCCTTCCTCTTCAGGCCCAAGGGAACCCAATGCAGCCAATGCCACTTACGGCTGGAGCCATCCTCTTGCTGCCAGCAGCCAGTCTCCAAACTGTACCATTTGGTTGTGCCTCCCTCTCCCTCCTGAGCATACCCTGGGTCTTTGGAACCCAGCTGAACAGTCTGTTGGGCAGAATTCTAGGGAAACAACAAACAGGAATGCAGGAATACATGCTTCAGTCCTTCTGTTCAGCTGGGTCTGCCAGTGGCAACGAGCAAAGTCACTGCAAGTGCTCCAAGCCACCATCTGGGTAGGTTGAGTGGGGGGGAGCTGAAATTTAAACTAACTGGGTTTCTGCCGTGCTCTGTCTTAAAGCTGAACGTTTCCACACAGAGATTTCCCAGTCAAGAGGTGTTTAGGTCTGCAGAGCTGAAGTCAGTTTAAAAATAAAAACAACCCTATTCCAGTAGATTCTTCCCTAGAGCCACTCTGCCAACTTATCTCATGGCAAAATAAACTTTACAAAAGCACCTGTTTGCTTCACTGGAACTGGGGCCAGCTAAGCCAAGAAAGGATTAAAAATATATACAAATTTCACTTTAGCAGAGACTAGTGAACAGCACTCATTTTAGAAATCTGGGATGAGAAAAGTGAGAAAGATCGAAATCCTGTTCAAAGAGAGAATGAATGCACCTCCCAACACACACACAAATAAATTTAAAATATAGAAATTTCTATATTAATTGCTGTGGGTAGTTTGTTTATTCCCGCAGCCAACTTCTTGATAGGTTATCTGCAATCAGGCTATTCCAATGTCAGTCCCTGCCCCCATTATAACATAATGTGCTTCCTCTACCAACTTGGTCAAGGGGAGACAAGCTCCAAGAAGTAGCTTATCCCACATTATTCTTATCACTTGGGCCATTCATGTAAAATCTCATCGGGCTTCTGTTTTACACTTTCACTGTTGGGTAGTGAGCATAAATGAATTCGCATAAAATTAAACTGCAATTGCTATCTTCATTATCTGATGGTTAAGTATGTTGTTGTGCCATTTCCTGTGGTTCCCTCCTAATGTTTTGATTCTTAACATAACTGAACCTCTCAGGAATTGTATTTTCTAATGGCATTTACCCACTTATAACTACTATTAGTGTTTAAATTACAAGAGGATCCCTTTAGCTGTTTTAGAATGCTGCAGTGGTGGCTATGGCTTGCTTCCTACCTCTGTTCATGGGCCTTACAGGCCTACTCATACCTGAATCTCTCCAGTATTTCTCTCTATGGCTGCCTTTTATTTTCTCAACTGACATTCTTTCCCCAGGTGAATTTCGGTTGTTGAGTACACCACTGAGAGGCATTTCTCTTTCTGGGCCCCTCTTCTCATGAGCCTAGTGAGGAAGGAAGAGGGCCACTGGTACAGGTTTGAGGCTATGTCTTTTTTGTAACAGGAAACAAAAAAAATGTTTGGTTCTCAATGTTAAAAAGGAGGAAATCACCTCACAGGAAGATGACTCCGCCCTCCACAAACTCCTCCTTCCCCAGGCACCACCCCCAAAACCTACAAGTATTTCCCAAATAGGTTCTTGCAGCCCTAGCCATGTGGAATTGGAGCTGTAATAAGGAGACAAAATAGGTAAAGTTAAGGCAGGAACTGACTGGGTAGAAACAGTAATGTTCTACTGTTTTATCAGTTTCTAATATGTGCAACGTTTTAACCCTTCAATATTGTTTTTTTTAATTGGCATTGCTGTTGAGAAGCAGCAAGGAACAAAAAAAAAGTTGAGATTCAAAAATGACATTTTAAATACTTGTATCAGTGCTAACTACACTAAAAGTCCATAGGATTCATTTCATAAAGAAAACTACATATTAAATCATAAACACTAATACATATTTATGTCTACTGTGGTGTGGCTCCAGCTTGAGGCTAGAGGTTCCTTCAGGCAGTTTTCTTCTAGTCTGAAGACTCTTCATTCCATTTAAGTGGCTCTTCTGTTGTAAAAAACCTCCTTAGGATGAAGGAAGGCTTCAGATTTTGCTTAGGATAGCGATAGGATCCATGACAGCATGTTCAAGTTTGAAATTACTAAAGACGCATCAAAGGGCACTGAGGCTTTATGCATATTTAAGCATCCTGATTAGAAATTAAATAGGAAAGTGGGGAAATGCTTTTTTGTTTTGTTTTTTAATTTTTTTTAGAGAATAGAATCAAGAGGCACCTTTCAAAACTAAACAAAATTATACCATATACCAACATATTTAGAAATACCATGAAGTTTCGTGAACTGCAGCCTACTTATTAAGATATAGATCACACCCCACTAATGGTAGTAACAACAGTCTCTTTGATTTGAATAAATCCAAATAGTCCTCTACTTATATAAGTATAATTTTCATAATCAGTTTGTACAAGCTAGGTCTGTTGGCATAATGGATTTTTACTTCAAATGACTTTTCAAGAGAGAAATAAAGTAACTCAGCATCAGTTCTCTGCGCTGTGGGAGGGGGGAATCCAATCATACTTTCATGCTTCTCTCTTTCTGCCATCTCTCACGCAGGCTGCTGATAATCTAAACAGTTTAAGGAAGAACACATTTCCAGAAATCAACCTGTGCTGGCTGGAGCTATTCAGCAACAAGCCTAATGCAGCTCCCATTGATTACTTCTAAAAGGAAAGTATCTGATGGGTTTTAAAATATGTATTATGTAGTATGGTTTGGAATAACAGTATTGTATAGTTTATATGAACACTACCAAGGAAGCCAATTTGTACATATCAGACCACACAATGCATTCATTACAATTCTGAAATATACTGGACAGATAAAGGTAAAGGTGAAGGTATCCCCTTGGGGTGACGCTTGGGGTGACGCCCTCTAGCGTTTTCTCAGCAGACTCAATACAGGGTAGTTTGCCATTCCCTTCCCCAGTCATTACCGTTTTACCCCCTGGCAACCTGGGTACTCATTTTACCGACCTCGGAAGGATGGAAGGCTCAGTGAACCTTGAGCCGGCTGCTGGGATCAAAGTCCCAGCCTCATAGCCAGAGCTTCAGACAGCATATTGGCTGCCTTACCACCCTGCGCCACAAGAAGCTCTAGAATAGCTCTAAGTATTGGTTAGGAAGGAGAGATTATTGAGGGAAAGCTGCTGGCAGAAGACCACAACAGAAGAGGACAGATGATTAACAAATAAACAAATAGTACAAGAGAGGAAGAAAAAACTCACTCTATTCATTTTCTCTATCTCATGCATAACTTTATAAACCTCTATATGTCACACCCTCTTCTGTCATTTTTTAAAACTTAAGTCCTAAACCACCCTCTTCCTTCATTAGAATGCCTTTGTCACTTTGGTTGCCCTCTTCTGTACTTTTCCCTTCTTTGCAAAAATCTTTTTTAGGGTGGGCAATCAGAACTGTACACCATATTCCAAATGTGTATATAACTTTCATCTGTACAAGGTCATTACAATATCAGCTGTTTAATTTTCAATCTCCTAATAATCTATAGCATGAATCTTGCTTTTTTAACCACTGATGAACACTGAGTTGACATTTTGACTGAGTGATCCACAATAACCCAAAGATCTCTTTAAATCTTGATCTCAGTCAGTTCAGAATCCATCAGGATCTAGTAAAAGTCAGGATTCCCACTTTATTTTGAAGGGGGAAAAAACACATCAATGCTTTAAGTTTTGATAGTGCTGATGACTTATTTGGGGGATGAGAACTCTAAATATATTTCCACATACTAACTATTGCCATCAGAACAGCTGTGATCCAATAACTTCAGTTGTACATGCACTTCTGAAATACATGGTTAGGAAACCATGTATACCTTAACTGTTTTGTGCATACTTACCAGTCTGCAAATGGAATATGAATACTCAAATCATCCCAGTTCTGTTTGGATGAATCCAGACTACTTAAATAGCTTGCTTCTACTGAATAATTCTAGACTAAATCCAGAAAGAGTTCTGTTTAAGCCAAATTTCAGTGCTCTTTAGAGAAAGTCAATATATCTAAGGAGATGTATGATTTGCGGTACATTCATATAGTTATTTCTTACGTCATACAACATTGATATACATGGGAAGAACCATGTCATCTTGCCAGTTTGCACCAATTTCCAGAAGAGGCACATAGGATGGGTCCAAAGCTGTTGTGTCAGTTTTTACGTGAGTAGTCTGTTCTGGGTAATGTGGGGAAACATTATCCATATATTACGGCATATTCCTCTTTAAAATTTCATTAAGAGTTTAAGAAAATGGATTTTGTATTTCAGGCATCATACTTGCCCGTGAATTTTCTGTAACAAAGATTATCTTAATTCTATGTGGGTCACTGCATAAGGATATCTCCTACATTTAATTGTTATTTAAATGCTAATTGGTCTAGGGGAAGATTTATAATTGCATTTAATTTGTCAAGTGCTGCAATGTAATTTATATATTAACACAGTCCTTGCCATAAGGAGAGGTTATTAATTATAACACAGTAGGTGGGCTGTGGAAATTGCTGTGCCCTTTTATACTTTGATGGTGTTGTAAAAATGCTTTATCTGCCAGCCTAATTTCTACAATCTGATATTGGCTACTAAAATACCAACATGCCACAGGCATCATTTGGTTGCCGAATTATTATGAATAAAATGAAGATATCAGTACAAATTGCACCTTTTAACTATTTAAGAGGGGGGGGGAACTTTCACAATGTGGCAACAATTCAGAAGCTAGGGGGAAAGCCAACCTACATTGTACACCACACAACCAAATCAGTTTGTGAGTGCAAAGCCAGCTTTAAATATGATGCTGGTGAAGCAAAAGATCACATTCATGACATCTTGGATAGGCCCAGTGTTTTGTTTTAATGTATTTTGAATGTATTGTTTAAATTGTGATGTTACCTGCCTGAGCCTACAGGGAAGAGCAGGCTATAAGATTAACATTGTAGTAGTTGTTGTCTGAAAATGATCCTGATCCTGGGGGAGAAGGGAAAGAGCAGATGTGAAATCCTTTGGGAAACAGCAGTACAGCTGCAGGATCAAGGGAAGAGCAAAGTGTAACCACAGAGGTAGCCAAGGAACAGACAGTGGGACTCACAGCCAGCACTAGCTCCCTATGGAGTAATGTTCTCATTGAGTATACAAGTTGCCTTTGAACAAAGGTTCTCTTCAAGAGGAAGCAAGAACTGGGAAGGATTTCCCAAAGGATTTCACATCTGCTCTTTCCCTTCTCCCCCAGGATCAAGAGAAGGAAGATAAAAGGGCCCAACAAGAGGAAGTGGCTGATAAATAGTGGGTAGGAGGAACCTGAAGACAGTGCTTAAATTTTGGAGAAACTATAACCTTGCTCAGACCAAAGAGGCAATATTGCTGCCCAGGAATAACAGGTAGCATTTCCTTAGAAATTGTTTGGCCAGAGGTCTTAAGGCTTAACCGTGCAGAAAGGGTTTAGCATCCTAAATCTGTGAGAAAAAGACCTAGAGATCTAAGTCTGAAGCCAGCCTGAAACCATCCTGAAAGCAAATGGAGGTGATAATTAGAGAATTGGTCTCCTGTGTGCAGCAGGGTAGTTAAGGGCATGGGTTGAGTGGGTTGAATGTTACATGTCAGTAGGCAGGTCCTTGCTTTTGGTTTGTCTATGCTGAAAAAGCAACAAGATGGGATACCTGATAGGAAAGTGGCCTGGGAGTCTTTACAGGTACATTATACAACAACCATAGAGAAGTTAAGCTGGTCTGAAAGAACCTTTTCACAGTACCTGTTTAGCTATCATTTCCCTGTATCTGTCTTCTTTCTTTACATGCCCCCATCTTTGTACCAGAATATTTTTTTTCAATTTAACCAGTTATCTTGATCTATTTTTTTAACTACCCTGCAGTTATTTAATTTTATTCTCAGCACTGAGACATCTCTCTCATAACAGCAGCAGTCAGAGAAAATCAATCAATTTTATTTTTATATTCCACCCTCCCCTGGTCAAATTACAGCAGATATCAGCAGGTTTTTTTTTTAAAGTCTATACAGGATTTACTTCTCAGTTATAAATTGAGATTGTTTTAAAATGCTTACAGTGTTTTAATTGTTTTATTATACGATGTACTGTAAGCTGCCCTGAGCTCTTGGAGAAGGGTGGCATATTGGGGAAGGGTGGCAATTATCCCACTGATATCAATATTTTCCTAATGCTAGGCATGTTAGCTGCAATGGGCACTATGTATACATAACTAAAAGGGAACTTTAAACATTTATAAAATAGGACTACTTTTTGTACTGCCAGTGGAACTATTTTTTCTTAGCTGTATGCACTTGAACTAGTCAAGAAAATTCAAGTGCATTATTCCTGAAGGAGACTGATTCTTGCTATAATTAACAAAGGTGTATGGCAAAAAAGGTATAGAAATTATATCATTCACATATTGCAAAATGAGTTACAGAAATTAAAGGGAAACGTGCAGCCTATGTGTATCTTGATGATACGGTGTGAAAATGATCAAGGAAATAAATTGATAGTCTAGGACTTCAGAAAGCCTCTGTTTTCTCATAATTACCTGTATCCAAGGAAGGAGTGAACAGATGAAGATCTGAGAAGCAGACTTTCATGCATCACTACATTTCTATGACACTGAATGAACTGGCTGTGCATCTCCAATTAAATCGAAGAGGCATGGAAATCCATTCTTAAGTGATACCTGTATGCATTGTCTACAGTTCAGTGCAGTACCAGGCACACCTTGCCTTTGTCCAAAGCAGTTAATAGAGTGAAGTAATTCAGTTCAGTGTTCTGAGCAGACTGAAATACTCTTCTTCCAGTTAACTGTTTCAGATCTTCAGCCCAGTCTGCCCTCTATAGACAGATCTTGAATGTTTGTTGACTGACCATATGAATGCTTATCCTACAAAGGCTGGAATCTATTGTGCTTGGGCTCAAGTTCAAGGTAATGGAGACAAATTATACGTGAATGATTTAGTCAGAACCATTTCAGGTATGTTTCTTAAAGAAAACACCATATATTCAAATATTTCTGATAGACATGAAGACTTTTATTTTGCTTGGAAGCCTTTTTAAATGATAAATATTTCATTCAACATCAGAAGACCTTCTGTTTGTAGTACAAAATAGATTATCATTAAAAGGACAATAGCAAATGTTTGATCTCATTGGTCAAATGTCTGATTAAACATTCTGTTCAGCTTGTATCAAGAAAGATGGAATGTTCAGCTCTTAATTGCTTTTGCCAGATGCCATCTGTTCATTGATTTCTGACCTTTCTTTCCATCTCCAGGCTACATGAAGTGTCTGCAGGTGAGCCAATTAGATTAGAGATATTTCTTGCTAACAAAACAACCCAATTAATGTCTACCTGTAGAAAATCAGTTGGATAAAATTAATAGTGATGACATAGTGGTCTGATATAATGTTAATTTTGGCATAAATACATTGGAATATCATTTCTGGAGGTGTGTTGCACAGCCAGTGGTAAAAAAAAATAGAATTTTACTAATATATAACTATGCTTACAATGAATCTATTTTCTCAAATGATTAGAAGATAATAAAATGAGGTATTTTAATACCTTGTTTTTCTGTACTCTAAGGAGTTTCAAAGCAGCTTACAAATATATTCTCTTCTTCTCCCCACACCAGGCACCTTGTGAGGTAGGTGAGGATGAGAGAGTTTTGAGAGAACTGTGACTGGTCCAGGGTCACCCAGCAGATTTCATGAGGAGGAGTGGGGAATCAAGCCCAGTTTTCCAAATTAGAGCATGTAACTCTTAACTACAACACCGCACTGGTGTAAGGCTAGAAAATGCTAAGACAAAATGCTAGAAAAATGTGAGCCAAACAAATCAAGCAACAAAGGGAAGCACGCCTAGCCTCTACCAGGACCAGGACATTTTCGGTCCTGGCCCCCACCTGGTGGAATGAGCTCACAGGTGAGCTGCGGGCCCTGCGGGATCTTTCAGCGTTCCGCAGGGCCTGCAAAATGGAGCTCTTCTGCCAGGTCCATGGTCGAGGCTGGGATCGGCGAGGTACACCGATGGCTCCCCCCGGGGCTTCTTGTACATCATTGACCTCCTTCTTCGCCACCCCCCCTTAGCAATGGGGGTAGGTGCCGCTTTTTTGGTGCCGCTATGTTGTGATGGATTTTAAGTCCTTTAATGGGAGTTTTAATGGGTTTTTTAAGACATTGTGACCCGCCACGAGCCACTTAGGGAGTGGTGGGAAATAAATTGAAAAATAAATAAATAAATAAATAAATAAATAAATAAATAAATAAATAAATAAATAAATAAATAAATAAATAAATAAATAAATGCAGATAAAATAGTATCAGTATAGCGTATTAGCTATATAGTATCAGTATAAAGTGAAGGTAAAGGTATCCCCTGTGCAAGCACCAGGTCATGTCTGACCCTTGGGGTGACGTCCTCTAACATTTTCATGGCAGACTCAATACAGGGTGGTTTGCCAGTGCCTTCCCCAGTCATTACTGTTTACCCCCCAGCAAGCTGGGTACTCATTTTACCGACCTCGGAAGGATGGAAGGCTGAGTCAACCCTGAGTCAGCTGCTGGGATTGAACTCCCAGCCTCATGGGCAGAGCTTTCAGACTGCATGTCTGCTGCCTTACCACTCTGCGCCACAAGAGGCTCTCTAGAAATAGGACTGTAGTCTATTGCAATGCATACCTGGTATCTATCATTTTTCTTTGCTGTGTTGTCTTCTAGCCATGTGATATATTTCTGCAGTGCTAATGATATGTTCTGTTATGAACAGTTTGCTGTTGACATTTTCCAATTTTGTAATCCTAGGCTTCTTGGACTGTTTAGGTGCTATAGATTGGGTATCAATAGAGTATATATAACTAATAAAGCAAGCCATAAAAGCAGACTAAAGACATTCACAAAACAGTCCTCAGGCTAAAATCAAATGAAAAAGCAGAGGTGAAAATACTCTTTCAGATGTAGATATGGGTTTTGTGCATCATAAATCTGCACAATGAAGGTCCCCCCCCCTTTACAAGGACATCAATGCTCTTTCTCCAAGAAAGGTGTTAAGACATCTATATCCAGCATTGGAACAAAAGTCTAAATAACTAGAAGACAATCCCCCAAACATCGTATGGATCTTCAGTGTTATGTGCAGTGGGCATAAAAACTGTGGAAGGAAATTGCTCAAAAAAGAACATGAAACAAAGCTTATTCTCGTCATGGGGAAAGAGAGAGAGCTGTCAGCCTCCAGGAACCATACAAACAACAGTGTCACCGTTACTAAAATTTTAAACATCTCTTTCTAGCAGCATATTGAAACCAAAAAGGAACTAATCTGTTTATCCTTATTTCTGCATCAGAGCACACAACAAATAAGAAGCCTGATATAGTTTCTAATAAGTTGCTGTTTTATCCTTGATACTGCAAATATTATGAGTGTGTACTGGGAATGCCTTTTATTATTGCTGTGTTATAATAGTAAGATAATGTACAATCATGTTTATTTCAGTGCTTTTATTATGATTAGTTGTAGGTTTAGGGGGAATCAAAGGGAGGGAGGATGACCTGGGGAAAAAAGGGAGAAAGGATGACTCAGGAAACTACAGACCAGTGAGTCTGACCTCTGTTGTGGGGAAGATAATGGAGCAGATATTAAAGGGAGCAATCTGCAAACATCTGGAGGACAATTTGGTGACCCAAGGAAGTCAGCATGGATTTGTCTCCAACAGGTCCTGTCAGACCAACCTGGGCAGAGTCTGCACTTATTTTCTTTATTCTATTGTCAATCCTGTTGAATTCAGATCGCTTTGAACTCGATTCTTCCTCTCCCCCCCCCCTCTCCATTGAAACAGGAAAGTCTTCTGCACGTGGTTAGGTAGTTCAGAAGGGGGGAGGAAGCCAAGCCTCTTTCTTTCTTTTCTTGAAGGGGGGGGGGGAGAGGAGCCAAGCAGGGAGCCTCTTTCTTTTCTTGGAGGGGATGGGGAGAGGATTGAAAAAGGCAGAGGAGGGAGGAAAAATCCAGGACCGACAGAAATTGAGAGAAATTAGGGGCTTCTCCTTTAAGGCAAGCGTGTCACATGACCATGTGTAGCCTATCAGAGGTTCTCTACCATGGAGCTTTCTTTTCCAATGGATATTGATGATTAAAAGCAGTCTGAGATATCGCACAATAAAGGTAGGGTCACTCCGGATCAATCCTTCTTGCTGCAGAAGGAAATTTTAAATCACCCCAAATCCAAACGGAAATCGCATTCTGTGTAGAGGGCAGGGACTGAATCGATCTGGGGTTGGAATAAAAGCTCCATGCAGTTTACACCCTGGTTTCCTTTTTTGACAAAGTAACAGGTTTGCTGGATTGTGGAAATTCAGTTGATGTCGTTTACTTGGATTATAGTAAAGCTTTTGATAAGGTTCCCCATGATGTTCTGATGGATAAATTGAAGGACTGCAATCTGGATTTTCAGACAGTTAGGTGGATAGGGAATTGGTTAGAGAACCGCACTCAAAGAGTTGTTGTCAATGGTGTTTCATCAGACTGGAGAGAGGTGAGTAGCGGGATACTCAGGGCTCGGTGCTTGGCCCGGTACTTTTTAACATATTTATTAATGATCTAGATGAGGGGTTAGAGGGACTACTCATCAAGTTTGCAGATGACACCAAATTGGGAGGACTGGCAAATACTCCAGAAGATAGACAGAGTTCAACGAGATCTGAATACAATGGAAAAATGGGCAAATGAGAACAAGATGCAATTTAATAAAGATAAGTGTAAAGTTCTGCATCTGGGTCAGAAAAATGAAAAGCATGCCTACTGGATGGGGGATATGCTTCTAGGTAACACTGTATGGGAACAAGACCTTGGGGTACTTGTGGACTGTAAGCTGAACATAAGCAGGCAGTGTGATGCAGCGGTAAAAAAGGCAAATCCCATTTTGGGCTGTATCAACAGGGGCATCACATCAAAATCACAAGATGTCATAGTCCCATTGTATACTATGTCAGACCACACCTGGGGTACTGTGTGCAGTTCTGAAGGCCTCACTTCAAGAAGGACGTAGATAAAATTAAAAGGGTACAGAGGAGAGTGACGAGGATGATCCAGGGCCAAGGGACCAAGCCCTATGAAGATAGGTTGAGGGACTTGGGAATGTTCAGGCTGGAGAAAAGGAGGTTGAGAGGGGACATGATTTTGTTGTTGTTGTTATGTGCGAAGTCGTGTCCGACCCATCGCGACCCCATGGACAATGATCCTCCAGGCCTTCCTGTCCTCTACCATTCCCCGGAGTCCATTTAAGTTTGCACCTACTGCTTCAGTGACTCCATCCAGCCACCTCATTCTCTGTCGTCCCCTTCTTCTTTTGCCCTCGATCGCTCCCAGCATTAGGCTCTTCTCCAGGGAGTCCTTCCTTCTCATGAGGTGGCCAAAATATTTGAGTTTCATCTTCAGGATCTGGCCTTCTAAAGAGCAGTCAGGGCTGATCTCCTCTAGGACTGACCGGTTTGTTCGCCTTGCAGTCCAAGGAACTCGCAAGAGTCTTCTCCAGCACCAGAGTTCAAAAGCCTCAATTCTTTGACGCTCGGCCTTCCTTATGGTCCAACTTTCGCAGCCATACATTGCAACTGGGAAGACCATAGCCTTGACTAAACGCACTTTTGTTGGCAGGGTGATGTCTCTGCTTTTTAGGATGCTGTCTAGATTTGCCATAGCTTTCCTCCCCAGGAGCAAGCGTCTTTTAATTTCTTTGCTGCAGTCCCCATCTGCAGTGATCTTGGAGCCCAGGAAAATAAAATCTGTCACTATCTCCATTTCTTCCCCTTCTATTTGCCAGGAACTGAGAGGGCCGGATGCCATGATCTTTGTTTTCTTGATGTTGAGTTTCAAGCCAACTTTTGCACTCTCCTCCTTCACCCGCATCAACAGGCTCTTTAGTTCCTCTTCACTTTCTGCCATTAGAGTGGTATCATCTGCATATCTGAGGTTGTTGATATTTCTCCCTGCAATCTTGATCCCAATTTGTGACTCCTCTAATCCCGCATTTCTCATGATATGCTCTGCATACAAGTTAAATAGGCAAGGCGACAGTATACAGCCTTGCCGAACTCCTTTCTCAATTTTGAACCAGTCAGTGATTCCATGTTCAGTTCTCACTGTTGCTTCTTGACCTGCATATAAATTTCTCAAGAGACAAATAAGATGCTCTGGTATTCCCATCTCTTTAAGAACTTGCCACAATTTGTTGTGCTCCACACAATCAAAGGCTTTAGCATAGTCAATGAAGCAGAAGTAGACGTTCTTCTGGTACTCCCTAGCTTTCTCCATGATCCAGCGTATGTTGGCAATTTGATCTCTAGTTCCTCTGCCTCTTCGAAATCCTGCCTGTACTTCTGGAAGTTCTCGGTCCACATATTGCTGGAGCCCAGCTTGTAGGATTTTGAGCATAACTTTGCTAGCATGAGAAATTAGTGCAATGGTGCGGTAGTTTGAACATTCTTTGGCATTGCCCTTCTTTGGGATTGGAATGTAAACTGACCTTTTCCAATCCTGTGGCCATTGTTGAGTTTTCCAAATTTGCTGGCATATTGAGTGTAGCACTTTTACTGCATCGTCCTTTAAGATTTTGAATAGTTCAACTGGAATGCTGTCACTACCACTAGCTTTATTGTTGCTCAGACTTCCTAAGGCCCATTTGACTTCACATTCCAGGATGTCTGGCTCCAGGTCAGTAACTACCCCATTGTGGTCATCAGGGATGTTAAGCTCGCTCTTGTATAGTTCTTCTGTATAATTTTGCCACCTTTGTTTAATCTCTTCTGCTTCTGTGAGGTCCCTACCATTTTGGTCCCTTATCATACCCATCTTTGCATGAAACGTTCTCTTCATATCTCCAATTTTCTTGAAAAGATCTCTGGTCCTCCCCATTCTATTGTTTTCTTCTATTTGTTTGCACTGTTCATTTAAGAAGGCATTCTTATCTCTTCTAGCTTTTCTCTGGAATTCTGCATTCAATTGGGTGTATCTTTCTCTTTCTCCCTTGCCTTTCACTTCCCTTCTCTCCTTAGCTATTTGTAAAGCTTCCTCAGACAGCCATTTTGATTTCTTGCATTTCTTTTTCTTTGTGATGGTTTTAGTTGCTACCTCTTGTACAATGTTGCGAACCTCCGTCCATAGTTCTTCAGGCACTCTGTCTATCAGATCTAATTCCTTAAATCTATTTGTCACCTCCACTGTGTATTCGTCGGGGATATGATTTAGTTCATACCTGAGTGGCCTAGTGCTTTTCCCTACTTTCTTCAATTTAAGCCTAAATTTTGCAACAAGAAGCTCATGATCTGAACCACAATCAGCTCCTGGTCTTGTTTTTATTGACTGGATAGAACTTTTCCATCTTTGGCTGCAGAGCACATAGTCAATCTGATTTCTGTGTTGACCGTCTGGTGATGTCCATGTGTACAGTCGTCTCTTGGGTTGCTGGAAAAGAGTGTTTGCTATGACCATTGTATTCTCTTGACAAAATTCTACCAGCCTGTGCCCTGCTTCATTTTGTACTCCAAGGCCAAACTTGCCTGTTATCCCGGTTATCTTTTGGCTTCCTACTTTAGCATTCCAATCCCCCATGATGATAAGCACATCATTTTTGGGCGTTGCTTCTAGAAGGTGTTGTAGGGCTTCATAGAACTGATCAACTTCATCCTCTTCAGCAGCAGTGGTTGGGGCGTAGACCTGGATCACTGTGATGTTGAATGGTTTGCCTTGGATTCGAACTGAGATCATTCTGTCATTTTGGGGATTGTATCCCAAGACTGCTTTTCCTACTCTCTTATTGATTATGAAGGCTACTCCATTTCTTCTGTGAGATTCTTGTCCACAGTAGTATACCTGATGGTCATCTGAATTAAATTCACCCATTCCTGTCCATTTTAGTTCACTGATTCCTAAAATGTCGATGTTCAGTCTTCTCATTTCTTGTTTAACCACGTCCAGCTTGCCTTGATTCATGGATCTGACGTTCCAGGTTCCTATGGAATAAAAATCTTTACAGCATCGGACTGTCTTTTCGCCACCAGTTACTTCCACAACTGAGCGTCCTTTCGGCTTTAGCCCAGCCGCTTCATTCATTCTGGCGCTACTCGTACTAGCCGTCTGCTCATCCCCAGTAGCATATTGGACACCTTCCGACCTGAGGGGCTCATCTTCCAGCGTCATATCGTTATGCCTATTGGAACTGTCCATAGAGTTTTCATGGCAAAGATACTGGAGTGGTTTGCCATTTCCTTCTCCAGTGGATCACCTTTTGTCAGAGCTCTCAGCTATGACCTGTCCGTCTTGGGTGGCCCTGCACGGTATAGCTCATAGCTTCACTGAACTACGCAAGCCCCCTTGCCACAACAAGGCAGCGATCCTTGAAGGGGGGGGGGACATGATAGCCCTCTTTTAAGTATTTGAAAGGTTGTCACTTGTAGGAGGGCAGGAGGCTGTTTCTGTTGGCTGCAGAGGAAAGGACGCACAGTAATGGGTTTAAACTACAACGATATAGGCTGGATATCAGGAAAAAAAATTCACAGAGTAGTTCAGCAGTGGAAAGGCTGCCGAAGGAGGTGGTGAGCTCTTCCTCACTGGCAGTCTTCAAGCAAAGGTTGGATACACACTTTTCTTGGATGCTTTAGGATGCTTTGGCCTGATCCTGCGTTGAGCAGGGGGTTGGACTAGATGGCCTGTATAGCCCCTTCCAACTCTATGATTCTATGAAAGCACTTTACAGAGCCAAAGTCTGAAACATTTGTATTCTTTGGGTCTGTAAATTATGATATGAAATAGATTCACATTTGCTCAGCAATTTGATGATAGCATATAACAAGAGCATATACTGTAGTGCTGCAAGTATTGCATGGTTGTAAATCTGTTTCTTAACAGCAATTTAGTAGAACCAGCACAGAGTTGTTGTTGTTTTCATTTTAAAAGCTGTTCTCATTACAGCTATTGTGAGGTCCTTGTGTGTGGTGCAATCCTGCACATAGTTCCATCTAAACTGGTTAAATGTCATGGGTTTATCCAGGAGACCTCAGCATAGGATTGGGCAGGTAATGTCTGTTAATCAAAGATCAGATTACTGGGAGTGCAGAAACTTGAGTCAGAGACCTGTTTGCTGGGAGACTTGCCAACCTAATCTACTTGTTGTGATGGTAAAATGGAGCTGAGAACCATGTATGTTGCCCTGAGCTCCTTTGCACAATAAAAATTAAATAGGTCTGTAATTAAAATATTAGTAAAACATATTATAAGACTTCCAAAAAAAACCCTCCCAATTTGTTTGCCTGTTCCTGAAAAAAATTACGGTATTGGTAGGGTTGCCAGATGGAATCTGGCTGGCAGTGGGGGAGATTTGGGGGCATGGTCCAGGAGCTCCCTGATGTACTGATGTCACATGAAAATGTCACATCAACAGTCAGAGTTGAAACTGATTTTAGTCAAAACTCTAGGGAAGTGTGTTACCCCAATACCAGAGTGGCTACTATGCCTCATGCCCACTTCCCCCCCCCCCACTCAAAGCTTGCAGAGCCGCTGTTGGCATGCAGCAAGTTTCAGGCGGAAGAAGCAGGCATGGTGGAAGATGGTGGCACCTGCAGGCAGCAGAGCTACAAATGGTGGCTCCCCAATTTCAGGTAGGGGGATTAGGGGGATTTCTCCCCCCCCCCCAGTTTCTGGAACTCCTGAAGCATGGGTAGAGGTGCCAAAGTGAGGGATCGCCAGGTCCCATTGGGGATTGGCATCCTTAGTTATTGGAGATGAGATCCATAAAGTAGGTGGAATTCAGAGAGCAGCATTTTTGAGACCTTCATGCAGGGAGACTGAGAAGAGAAGAACTGAGTCCCTCCTATACCCTGCTTATTCTAAGGCCTACTGGGATAGCCTCTTAAAGAGATAATACATACATGTAGCCATAGGCCATTACAATACAAAAGGAAAATATAAAAGGATTTAAAACATTTCAAATCAGTAATAAAAAAGTAAATAAGAGAATGTGCAATCTCAGATAATAATTACTTAGCATCATAAAAACAATTCTAGATTACTTATGCCCTACCCTCCATCTAGCAGCCATTTTATGCAAAGGGCCTGTTCTCTGTAGCCTGAAGATCAGTTGTAATTCTGGGAGATTTCTAAGCCCCACCTGGAGGCTAGCAACCTCAGGGGATAGGTATTGGGATATTTGGTTTGCCCATTCATAGAATTGAGTGCAATGAGTAAATATACTTACATTTATTCATGTCAGTTTGGAGTTCAGATGGGTCTGCTGCTTGATATCTTTTACTCCAATAACACAACAGAGAAATTCTGCCCAAGCAGAGTGTTTTATTGCAATAAAAGGGATCACAGCAAGGAAATAGCTATCAAGATCTGCCAAAGAATGCTTTTTGCCAGGTCTGTAGTAAAGAACATTCCAAGTATGTGCAATATCATTTTTGGTTCTACAACCTCTACACATCAGCCTTATGTAGGATGTGTCTGCTAAGCACACATTTCCTTATACCTTATTAGGTCTGGGCACGAACCCATCTCACCACCATTATGGCAAGAATCATTGGCCACCATATTAAGAAAACAGAATATAGGTTAAAGGTTAATTTGCCCGTGTAAAGCAAGAAGTTCAGCATTCTGCCAAGAAAACAGATGATAATGAAAGTTCAGCCTGCCTGTTGCAGCAAAGTGGCTTATTCACATTTAATTTCTCTGCCCCTTTATCTACTAGGTTTTGTACTTTACTGAATTGGGCTATCTTAAAGCTGTGCATCATTATTAAAGATGGCTGCAGTCCTGGCTATCAGCAAGCAAATACTGCTATGGCCTTGAGCACGTTCCATCTAATGCAGAACAATGCCTTAGACCTTCAGCATATCAGATTCAGCTCATGCTCAGGTTGCAGTCAAAAGGAGAGAGAGCACTCGAATTTAAAGAGTACTTTACCTGTCACAAGTGGGCAGCTAAATCCAGCATCATGTGTGTGGAAGTAAAAGGGCATTGTTTCTGCAGGAGAGACTTGCAGAGACGTGTGACTCCGTGAAGTGCCATGCAGAGAACAGGGAAGGACACTGACAGGTGTTTCACCCATGCTAAATAATTAGTTTAAATCCACTTCTGTGACTGTTTGCAAGTGGGTTTTGCATTTCACACAGTAAAATCCAGTTGCAAAGTGCATTTTAAGTTGATTGAAAGTGCATGATTTAGTGTGTGTGAAAGTGCACAGAGAGAAGGGGGTCAGAGGACAGATCCCAGGCTAAAACAATGAGAGAAACATCCAATTTAAGGAGAGTACACTTATGTACACTTAGAGCAGGCTTTCTCAGTCATGGTTGGATGGCCCTGGAAGGGTTTCCTGAATAGGTGTTAGTTAATTATTTTTAATATATATTTTTTTAATTTTTAAACATTTTTCTGGCAATGTTTACCCCCCCCCCCCCCCCGCCGCCAAAACGGCCAATGATAAGCCTGGTGTGGGGCTCCAGGTGGGCATGTACCCATCTATGCTTCCCAGCCATTCTGTATGATTGTGCCATTTCTGGGGTTTCTCAAAGCCTGAAGAATGTTTCAGGGGTATCTCAATGGTATAAACATAGAGGAAGGCTGCCTTAGAGTGATGTAGTGCCCCTAATGTCGAAGCGTGCAAATTCACTCAATCTGACAATTCAGCTCAAGGGAGTACATAATCTGTGGGATGTATTTGACCATTCACACTTATCACTTATTTTCCTCTATCATTCTTTAATAATTTATGGAGTGGGGAGGCCTCATTTAGAGGCCTGTGACTCTCAGGGAGCAGAGAGAGTGGCGACAGACAGATAACAAATGGTGGGCTGGATAGTACAGCTAGAGGCAGTCCTTCAGATACCTTAAACTAAATATAATCAATCACCACATAGCATTCCATAAAGATCTCTCCCTGACCTAGGCTGGAGCCAGGGCATTTTCAGCCCTGCCTCTGGCCTGACTGAGTTGCCAATCAAAATCTCTGTCAAAGTTCTTCAGGGCCTGCAAAACAGCACTCTTCTGCCAGACTTATGGCTGAGGTCAGGGCTGTCTGGTAATAATATGGGCTTCCCTCTTTCTCCCAGGCTCACCCACCCATGTTGTAGATCCTCCAAGTGAAATTAGCCTGGTGGAGAGTTTCTCTAGAAAGAAATATGGTCTTATGATATGGAACAGCCAGCTTGGTGTGGTAGTTAGGAGCACAAACCTCTAATCTAGTGAGCCAGGTTTGATTCCCCATTCCCCCACATGCAACCAGCTGGTTGACCTTGGGCTCACCACAGCACTGTTAAAGCTGTTCTGACCAAGTGGTAATATCAAGGCTCTCTGCTTCACCTACCTCATAGGATGTCTGTTGTGGGGAGAGGAAAGGGAAGGCAATTTTAAGCTACTTTGAGACTCAGGGCCATTCAGCACAACTTAAATATAGCAGGTCTTACCTTTGGTAAATGCTACAAAATCAATGTTCCATGACGTCACACACAATCTGCAACACTCCTGCAACACTCCCACAAAAAGCGCTTCATTCTAGCGCTTTTCGGGGAATCGGGAAAATGGATTCCCCCTGAAAAAAACGCTACACTTCTGTGCACAAGCTGCAACAAATCAGCAAAAGACATGTGCGTTCTCAATGTAGCAGTAGAAAGAAAGTCCCTCCCCCGCTCTTGCCCCGAACTTCCAGAGAAGCGATTGCCATTTTATTTCCTTAGACTTGCGAAAGCAACGAACGAGCAAGGCTTCTCTGGCTAACGTCCCTCCACCGAAGTGATTTAAAGTAAAACAAAGCTCCCTAAGTTCCCAAGCACAACACAGCCCCCTGTTGGCACTGCCCATAATTTCAGCCACAAATTGCACCCGTGGGGGTGGGGATTTTTTTTCTACTTGAGGAACGTGTAAACGATTGATCGCCAGCTCCTACGCCAGCAAAAAGGTCTTTCCAATGCAACGATTGAACACAGATGCGGGTGTATTTGTTTTTTTAAAAAACAGTTCTTAAAGGGAAAGGGGCTTTTCGGGAGCATGAACACAACAGCCCATTGGCTGTTCCGTTTGATTGACAGCCAGAAAAAATGAAGCGCAGAAAAAAATTGCTTCCTTTGTTGCGATTCCAGTGAGACCGGAAACCTGTGGGGAATGAATGAAATACTGCTGGGACTTCTATATTCCACTAAAAAAAAGTATGTGGAATGACGAAATTTCACTATTTAATATAGCGTTTCTGCATTCTGTGAACAATTGGCAACATTTGTCCTTTTGCGGAATGGCCCTCATTCTGGTAGAGGAAAATGATGTATAAGAACCAACTCTTCTTATCTGTTTTTATTATTTATTGTAAACCACTTTGTGCCCACTTGTGGGGAGGAAAAGTATACAAATAAATAAATCAGCACCCTGTAATCCAGGGGCCCTCAAACTCTCTCAGGCTTGAAAGAGACCTAGCACCTCCCCATACCTACCTAACAGTTGTTCATATCTTTATCAGAGACAGCCTATGCTATGTCCACCTCTTCCTTAACCAGGCAAACAGCTATTCTGAAGTTGCAATATGACAAAATCTTGTTAAACTGCAATCAGACTGTGGTATTCTGAAAACAAACAATAGCATTTACATTAATTCCATATCATATCTTGTCACCAGCAACTTCAATCATTTGAAATGTATGATAATACTGCAGTGATTAAACAAAGAGTAATTCACATTCATTATCACCTTCCAAAATCATTATTTCCCAGGAGACAACTCAGTAAAACAAATACATTACTATGTCACTACCAGTGTGTGCTTGTCATAATATTTATACTTTGCACAACTTTTTTTATTATTTCAGGCTAATAAATCTATTGACATGCAGCAATGTTTGGGTGGATTATTGCCAAAGAGATGTGAGTTAAAACTAGTTATACATAAATATTCATATATTCAAAAACAGGCTCCTACTTATCCAAGCTGGGCTCAAATACTGTTCCTAAAACCATTTTAGACTGCAAATTATGCCAGCCTAAGGACAGAATGCTGTAAGAAAAATTGGATCCTCATTTGGGGCCGTTTGGAAAGCAACCATGCGCTTTAAAATGTCTCACTTAATTGGTACTGCTTTATTGTGACATTTATACAAAAAAAAACAGTTGTACCACCACTGCAACACATGTGAAATTACAGAGGTCCACAAAATCCATCCATTTACAAATGAAAGAAACTCTTATTACCTTAGAAAAGAATTTCTGTAAAACTGTTTCCATAGCAGCAAAAAATGCCCCAGTGGCCTCCTAAGGTCCCACGGAATAACAAACCTTTCACACAAAAATTGGGCTCTCAAGGTGCAGATCCGGAGCAATCCTTGTTTGCTGCATGGTTTGAGAATCCTCATAAAGCACAATTTCCTCCCCTTTCCTGGGAAGGGAATCCATGGTTTTCTAACGAGGATGCTTGGGATTCGAGTCTGATTCATCCTCCATTCCTGCCTCAAGTGATGACATATCAACTCTGACAAATAATATGCCTCTTGTTCCCCCACATCACCCATTTTTTAATAATTGAACAAGATAGTGTTACTATGTGAATTTGCAGTGACAATAGCACTTTCTCCAGAAAGTTAAAAATCAACAATGGGGGCTTTACATCTCCCCCTCCAGCATCTTCATGAGTTAAGGGCCAATGGGCCATTTTGTGGCTTTCAAGCAGAAAAAAAGTTGTGTTATGGTGGCTGACAGGCTTTGTTATCATACATGCATGGTGACTGAGTGCATATCAAGACAAGAACTCTACCCTCCCCCCTTGCTTGGGCTGATTCAAGTGACGTGGGAATCGAGAGGTGGTGGGTGCGATTTTTTCAACTTTTGTTTGTGTTATGGCACAAATGCATTACTGCGCATTCTCAGACCAAAGAAAAAGGGGAGCCATGATGGGAGTAGTGAAAACATGACAGAAAATCATAACTGCAGAATCAAAGTTTTTAATCAGTTCTGGTGAACACTGCCCTGTTAGTATTGACTTGGTTGCTGCCTATTGGTCCATAGTGGGAAGTCAGGGGGAGTGGGGACATGGGGAGAAAACTGTATTATGTCACTTCTAGGGAAAACCCAGAAGTGATGTTGCTCTGCTCTAGGAATTAGTGGGAAGTCTATGGCAAAACCATTGTGCTGATGACACTTTTTTTTTCCTCACTAATCTCAGGAACAACAACGGGCAGGCAAGTGGGGTCTTACTAATGACAGTTATTGCACAATCAACAACCCATTTCAAAAGATAGTTTGACTTTAAAATAAAAATATCTTAAAACAGCAACAAGACTGAAAGTAGAAAAATATAAGATTATATGACCAAAATGTGGTATTCAGGAAAACGCAAAGTTATGTGGTTAAGGAACATAATTTATTTGATCAGTTTCAGAGACAGCCATATGTTACCTCCAAAAGAAGCAAGACATTGCTTCTTGGAACCTGAAACTGGAAATCAAATATTGTATTTAGAACCCTGCAGTCCCTCCATACTGAATTTTGTAAGAAGCCACAGAGAAGTCTACTTTTCCAGTAGTCTACTTTTCCTTGTCAGTAACAAGCCAGTCAGAATGACTATGCAAATTAGCTTTCCAATACTATAAAAATTGTAAAAGAAACATCCTCATTTCTTAATAACATGACTGCTAATACTAACTAGGGCTGTGTGGCAGGCTCCCATCCTGAACGAACATAATGTGAGACTACTGAGTAAACTGGCATATGATTGCATTGGTAGTTTCTTATACAGCAAGATGAGCACACACACATACACACACTTGCTAACACATGAAATCAAATTGCATTATGCTAGTGAGTGGAGAGGATTCCTTGAAACCAATAAAGTTAATTTAACACACTTTAAGGTAGGTTATTTCCATGATGACTACCCAGTTAAAGCAAATTGTAATGTTTCTATAATATACCTTTAAAGGGGAGAAGGCATCATGGGGCAGAGGGATAAGGAAGAAGCAGTACAGGGAGAAAGGGCAAAAGAGATGGAAGGAACCGGAGTGAGAGAATTATTTCAGAAGGACTGAATTCATACACCTATATTCTCAAATAGAAATCTGTCCAATAAATGTCAAACCTGGCTGTGTCTATAGATGTCTTCTAATTTTCAAATTGCTATGTTCAAGAAGATATTTTGTAGACAAGATAATTATATACATTTTTACAGAGTATTATGCATAATTACAAAAATAGATAGGATCTTTTAATTTAACGTTGAAATATATAATTAAAAACCATTTGATAGTTGGATTTCAGTGGATGTAAAATTGGTAGAAGTTTCTTATGAAAATCTGTATAAAGGTAACATTGACCTAACAGTTTGTACTGCCTTGTATATTTTAGCATGAGTTGCTGAAAGCTCAGCCTTATTTATGAGTTGGAAATTAAGAGAAAGCTTGTAGAATGTGGCACTGGAATGTGGATCCTCAGGTTCACCTGGGTTGTAAAAACAAACTCATATTTCACTAGGTTTTTAGGCGTCTGATGATTTATTAACGGAAGGTCTTGGGGAGACTTGGAAATTGATATTGGTTAGCAGCTTTCTTAAATCCTTGTGGTTAAGTACAAACCAAGTGCCTTTTGAGCCACAGCAAAATAAAAGAAGGAACGTAGAGCCCCCTAGCATTCTTTTTAGAAGTAAACACTCCTGTGACTCTCCCTTATTGTATCTGAGGAAGTGTGCGTGCTCATGAAAGCTCATATACCATGAATGAAACTTTGTTGGTGTTAAAGGTGCCTCTGGACTATAAATTTGTTCTGTAGCAGTCTCCCTCAGTAACCCGGCCAACCCCTAGACTTCTGTGAGCAGTGCCTGGGCAGGGAGGGAGCTCAGCAACGATCAGAGGCCTCTGCCTTCCAAAACTAACATTTTCTCCAGTATATCTGATCCCTGTTGTCTTGAGATAAGTTCTAATTCCAGCAGAACTTCAAGCCCCACCTGGAGGTTGGTCACCTTATTAGGAAGGATCATGATATGCCTGTAGAATCACAGGGCAAAATAATGTTTTATACTGTATATATAATGTTGTTGTTGTTGTTGTTGTTAGTTGCGAAGTCATGTCTGACCCATTGCGACTCCATGGACAATGATCCTCCAGGCTTTCCTGTCCTCTACCATTCCCCGGAGCCCATTTAAGTTTGCACTTACTGATTCAGTGACTCCATCCAACCACCTCATTCTCTGTCATCCCCTTCTTCTTTTGCCCTGAATCGCTCTCAGCATTAGGCTCTTCTTCAGAGAGACCTTCAACTCATGAGGTGGCCAAAGTATATTTTGTTGTTGTTGTTATGTGCGAAGTCGTGTCCGACCCATCGTGACCCCATGGACAATGATCCTCCAGGCCTTCCTGTATATTTTATTAAAAAAGTATATTTTACTTACTCCCATATATGCTTCTCCAAAGATTAGTTAATGTGGTATCTTAGAATTCTGTCTGTGGCTATTACGATTGCCGGTTCTGGGTTAGAAAATTCCTGGAGATTTGGGAATGGCATCTGGGGAGGGTAAGTCAGTGGGGAAGAATGTCATGGAGTCCACCCTCCAAAGCTGCCCTTTTCTGCAGTGGAACTGATTTCTGTAGCCTAGAGATTAGTTGTAATGCAGTGAGACCTTCACCCAGAGGCTGGCAATTCTAACAGCTATATATATATATGGAGCCAGTCCTGATGAATTTCAACATATGGTCATCAACATTCCTTTTTTGCATAGGCTTTTGTTGACTTTGTCCTCCGCTCTCTATCAAGTGGTTTGTATGTAGCCTTATGTTTATCACCCTTAGATTTACTAGCAGATGTCACATGTAACAGGATGTCCTCCCCTGCTGTGCTGTTTTAGGCCTAACAATTTTGTTTTTTTATAGATATATTTTTAAATGCATATGTTCCACTTTAGTGCCTTAGATTCAAGATGTCAATAGAGAAATTCTTGACGAGTTCAAATAGTGACAATGGACATTTTAGCACTTAGTTACAAAGGCACCCAAACCCTAAAGATAACAGGCATGTATCCAGTGGTAGGTAACTGGTCATGGTTTGTTTTCATCTTCTAATGTATCTAATCTCTGAGGTTAGACTCAGAACAGACATCACCAGGCGCTTATTTATTGAATTGAATACAGAATGAGTTCTACTTCAAGCAGGCACAATACATTCTTAATGTGATATCACCAGGTGGGGGCCAGGATAAAAGAAAGCTCTGGCCATCATTCAGAGCAAGCAAGCTTGCTTGGGGCCAGCCAAGGCTATTGGAGATAACGGAGTGTAAGGCTCTTTGGGAGGTGTCGGCAGAAAGGTGGTTCCTCAGGTACACTGGGCCCAGACCACGTATGGCCTTAAAGATGATTACCAAAACCTTATCTGAAAACAATATAAGAATCCTGTAGTATCCAATGTTGTATCATTGTAGCATGTCAAGGCATCAAAGGCATGGGAGTAAAGGACGTCTTCAGACTCTGATTAAAGAACTTAACACGTTTCAGTCTGGTATTTTGAAATGAATTGTATTAATGTCCTTTATTTCCATACTGGGAAAGCAAATGTAACTTCATGCATGTATGCTAAATGCCCATCTTCTCAACATCATCAATTGGTAGGAAATATTGAGAAAACAGTCTTAAGTTGTAATATTATCGTCTGCCTGTCAGTAAAGCCTCATTGAGGTTCTGATACTTCAGAAACCAATTGAGACTAAATCTCTGGGGCAAAACTGGGGACTCCAGATTGGAAATTCCTGAAAACATCTGAATTTTCAATTAATTGGTTTGGCCCTTGGCTAAGGGTCTAGTAACTATATTCTTGCTGTCGTTTCAAAAATTAATTTCAATTGCTAAAGTTTTAAATTGCCTGCTTTTGTTCAGAAGCCATGCTTATGCTCTGAGCCATCTGTGAAGATTAGTCTGCTTGCATTTTGAAACATGGTGTCTTAATCTGGAAAGAATGCCCTTAAATCTCAAGCTTAACTGAATAACAAAATTACAGATTATGCATCTGGTGAGAACCAGGATGTTTCTAGATGTAACTAGACATTTTTTTATTACTGTGAGAATTGCTTTAGCACTGCCTCATTAGTGATGTTCCTGTGATGTAGGTCTGATATAGGCCCTTGTAAAATGATGCTTTATAGCGGTGTTGTCATTCGATAGAATATTGTTTATGTAAAAGCAGACTCTGACAACCTAAGCATGTTCTACCCTTACCTTTTTGGTAGTCTGAAAATAAACTATTCTAGAGAGAGCAATTGTGCTAGAATTGGTGAGTGGAAAAAGCAAACCAGGCCAACAAAGAGCATGGTGGTCAGACGCAATTGGAATGGTCACCAGCCAGAACATTGTACAGCTGAGGGAGGTGGTGTGGGATTGGGGATCATGGCAACGGCTGTGCCATGGGTTTGCCAATTGAATGGCTAACAACAACAACAACAACAACAACAAGTGCTATGCTGCACCTGCATCTGGTTTATGGTCTTCGTAAGTCAAGGATCTGAGGAGACCTGACACAAGCCCAAACTACTAGGCTTTTTGCATAAAACAGTATGGAGAATTCATCATTAATATCCCACAAAACCATAGTTAACCTATGAAGATGTACTGGAGATGCACTTATTAGAACCCATATGTGTGTGAGAGAGGTGAAAAACACCTTTCATTTTTTGCCAATCAATTTACAAACTATAAGATATCAGAAGAGCTGCAGAACATATCTAGTGTTTAGAACACACTTCGCCAAAAGGTAGTGAAAATTACCTATTAGAAGGTTCCATAAATTAAAAACACTGACTGTTAGTACCTAGCAAAGTAGCTTTTAGGTATCTCAGCTAAACATCTGAAATCATATACATGTTCTGATGAGTGACAGTGCAGAGAGAGAGAGATGTGCACCTGGCATTCTGCCATCTTCACCAAGCCAAACTACTAGCACCCTACTTGGCCCAGGAACACCTAGCCACAGTGATCTATGTGACGGTCACCTCTAGACTAGATTTCTGCAATTCGCTCTATGCAGTCCTACCCTTAACCTTGATCTGGAAACTACAGTTAGTCCAGGATGCCAGGGTCCTCACAGAAACACCATGGAAATCTAACATTTGGCCCATTCTCTGACAATTGCACTGGTTACGAGTTGAATTCTGGGTCAGACTTAAGCGTAATCACCTTGAAGGCCATAAATTATATGGGCCCAGTATACCTGAGGGATCACCTCTCTGCCTACACTCCTCAAAGAGCCTTACGCTCTACCACCTCCAACTGGCTGGTGATCCCTGGCCCCAAGAAAGGTCACTTGACCTCAACCATGGCCAGAACTTTCTCTGTCCTGGCCCCCACCTGGTGGAATGAGGTCCCAGAAGAGATCAGAGCCCTGCTGGAGCTAGGGCCTGCAAAAAAGAACTCTTCTGCCAGGCATTTGGTTGAGATTGACCAAAATTAACCCTGAGCTGCCTTCTTATGAATTAAACACTGTGAACTGACCAACTACGGGACTATTAAAATGCTGAGGTTGTTAATCACTGTTCTCTATGTCAGTGGTCCCCAACCTTTTTATCACGGGGACCACTCACTGGGGACCACTCAACGCCTTTTACTGAGGCCTGGTGGGGGGGGGGGTCGTTTACTCTCAACCACTGCCCTAACGCTCTCTGATCACTATGGTAATGTTTAAACATCCCTTCAAAATAAGATACAGACGTTTCATTATGCTGATGAAAACTTTGGTCTGGATCCAATCCCATACAACAACAATAAAGCCCCTTTATTATCGTGTCATTTTCCTACATTTTGTAAAATGCACAATGATAACATCAGAGTCTATGCATGATGAAAGGCACAGAAAAATCTCAAAAGCAAACTATTCATCTGACCCCAAAGGCTTGCATTTAAAGCCAGGATAAACCACCCCAGTGGTACATGTAGCTGCTGAAGGTGTGGTTCAATGTACTAAGCATCTTTGATTTTGTCTCCATAAACCACAATGTGTCAACACCATGTGTGATGGTATGGTAATTGCTGTTTCCCAAAGTGAAATGCAAAGGCTGTAATGGCATTGCTTCTGCTGTTGACGATCTTTTAAAAATGCCAAAGGTACAACAAGGATTATAGTCAACAAGGAACTAACATGCTTTTCAGACACATCCTCACCCAGTTCCAATTGCCTTTGAGTTCAGGGCTTCTCCTCAGGCAGGCAGGGTTGCTGGGGCTGGGAAGGGAGGCAGGCAGCAAGCAAATGAGCGCTCCTTAATCGCTGGGACTCCTGGTAGGCGGGGAAGCCGAAGCGGCGCTTCTGCTCAGCCAGGCTAGCTTGCTGGGGCTGGGAAGGGAGGCAGCCATCGCCAAGCAAGTGAGCACAGGCGCGGAGCTCTGCCGGATCGTGGATGAATAAAGGGCCGGCAGGGGGGGGGGGAAGAAGGCATCCTCCGTGGCCCACCTGCAGTTAGTCTGCAGACCACATGTGGTCCAAGGCCCACAGGTTGGGGATCGCTACTCTATGTTATTGCTGCAATTATTGTTATTCATCTGACATGGTTACTGAGTTTACTGTTTTGTACCTGTTCACCCATATTTCATGAGCCTCAGTGGAGGGTGGTATATAATAAATAAACCAACCAACAAACAAAAAAGACAAAATATAATAACTTTGATGGCAGATCTACAGATTATTAACAATATAAAAAAGTTTCCAAATATGTAAAAGCTAGAAATTAAGCCCGCTGTAGAAAAAATACAGCAGGCCCTAGCAGAGGGGGAGGCAGACTGTAGGCAAAGAAGGAAGAAGAGGAAAGGAGGTATGGGAGGGAAAAAGAAGCGCAAGGGGTGGCTGAAAGGATGGGTAGAAGGGAGAAAGAAAGGAAATAAAGGAGAAAGACAGGAAGCAAGTGGGAGGGAGACACAGAGAGACAGGAAGGATATGGAGAAATAGAGGAAATCAGGAAGTAAGAAGGAAGAAAGGAAGGCAGGCAGAGAGGTAGGTGAAATGGGAGGGGACGGGGTGTGTGAAGGGTGGGGGGAATCGTGGGGGGTGAATCAGGAGGGGGAGGTGGTGAGGAAACAGGGGTAGAGAGGAGTGTGTGCGTGAGTGTGTGGGGTGGGGGAAGGGTGGAAGAGCATGG
Organism: Paroedura picta; assembly: GCF_049243985.1. Classification (NCBI taxonomy): domain Eukaryota; kingdom Metazoa; phylum Chordata; class Lepidosauria; order Squamata; family Gekkonidae; genus Paroedura; species Paroedura picta. The sequence continues at coordinate 54,335,930 of NC_135377.1, forward strand.
TGGGTGACTGGCTGTGTGTGTGTGTGTGCCTGTGGGGGCAGGGAAGTAACGGCGGGGTGATCGTGCGGGGGAGGCCAGGGGGGTTGGCTGGTGTGTGTGTGTCTGTGGGGGTGGGGAAGCGGTGGTGCAATGGCGGGGCAGCCAGGGGGGGTTGTGTGTGTGTGTGTGTCTCTGTGGGGGCAGGGAAGCAGCAGCAGTACGATCGTGCGGGGGGGGCGGCCATGGGGGTTTGGCTGGTGTGTGAGTGTGTGTGTGTGTTTGTCTGTGGGTGCGGGGAAGCAGCTTCTGCATGATGGGGGGGTGGCCAGGGGGGTTTTGTGTGTGTATGGACAAGGGGAAGCCAGTGGTGGGGGACTCACCATCGGGGAAGGCTGCTTCTCCTTGTGTGTGGTGAGTCCCCGGCCAGACAAGGCGAGGCTGGACCAAGCAGCCAATGGGGAGCCGGGCTTTGCACAGCTCCCCATTGGCCACTTGGCCCTGGAGTGACACTCAAAGACAGGTAGATACTTTAAAAAGGGCCACAAGGGAGTGGCGGGCTATAAATCTAAATCTAAATCTAATAATAATAATCTAATAATAATAATAATAAAAAATACATAAGAATCCTTAAAAATCAAAGAACATACTAATACAAAATTGATATGAGTTCTTCCCAGAAAAACTGAATGATTCACCATGCCCAAAGCATATTTTTAAAAGACATGTCCAAGTTTAAAAGCCAACAGATACTTTACTCAGTCCTTTGCTAAAGAATCACTGTGGTGTCCAATATATTCTAAACATAACTTTTTGCTGTCTCAATACCAATGGAAAGAACAGGTAAAACTATAAGGCCATATCCTTTGGCAAAATAGAGCTTTCTAGTTGTTTTTTTTATTCCAGTTATTCCTGAGACTCTGCATATCACATTTATTGACGTCAAATATTTATAAACAAATATTGTAGGTTTTGTTTTCTGCCTTTCCCATTTCTTGAATGTCCATTTAAGAGTTTCATTCTTCACTGCTTTCCTTGCATATTTCTGTCAACTTGAAATATTTATTTTTTCTTCCAAGCAAAAATGGTCTGGTAGCCTTAGCAAATGCTGTGAAATTCAATAAAATTTTGTCTAATTGGGTAAAAAATACAGTATATTCTGCTCCTGCTGTTCTTATCTTCAAAGTGGAAAATGAATTGTGACACGTCCTTAGTGAATATTGTAATGCAGGGCTCAAAACCAACAGCTGTCTTATTTTTCTGGCCCAAGTAGTGTTCCAGGAGGCCAACCTAGATTTGCCCCAATTTCTTCCTATCTTTAAAAGTGGCATAAACAGGTGGTATTGCTTTTTTTGTTTTATATGACTTTCACCTAAGGGGTTTCTGCTTTCAATCTGTTTTAAAGGCTACTTCTATTCTGAAGTCAGTTTTACTATTTTTAAGAATGTTGAATGGTTGTCTTATGCTGTTTTCATATCCCTCTCTTTACCAAGTGCCCCCCGCTAACCCAATATCTGTAGTTTATATCCCATTGAAGCCCTGGCAAATAAAGTGGCCTTGTCACACTTCCTAAAATTTTCCTAAAGCACTCCTGCAATATCCTCAGAAATACGGTTTCCAAGAATTACAACTGATCACCATACTATAGAAACCACAGGAAAATAGCTGTTTTGGAGGCCAGACTTTTATTATATTAAGCATGCTGAAGTCCCTACCATTTCTTAACCACACCTTTCCAACTCCAAATCTCCAGTTATATCTCATCCAAGAGCTGACAATACTACTCAGGGAACCCATTCCACATCGTGGGAACTACAATGGATAAGGCTTGGACTTCAATTGAGATTGCTAATTTCAACGCAAGAAATTCCTGGAAATTTTGGTACATTTCCTGGAAAAGATAAAAATTTGGAGAGGGGAGGGATCATAGCAGGAATTGATGGCATAGAGTTCATCTCCTCCTTCCCCTCCCCCAAGCTGCCATTTCTTCCAGGAGATTTGATTGGAGATCAGTTGGAATTCTGGGAGAACTCTAGTCCCCACCTGGTGATTGGTCACCTTAGCTCTGTTTGCTATCAGGCAAGCTACCTTAAATGGGGGAACTACTAGTTGGGATGTCAAGAACCCAAGCCTGAGTCCTATAGGTCAGAGGTCCCCAAGCTGCGGGCTGCGGCCCGGCGCCGGGCCGCAAAGGCCATGGCGCCAGGCCGCGGCTCCCTCTCCCCGCCCCCCCCGCAGTAAAAAACTTCCCAGGCCGCAAGCTTGCGGCCCGGGAAGCTACTTACTGCGGGAGGGCGGGGAGAGGGAATCAGGGCCTGCCCGCGCCCGTGCAGGCTGCGCCCGCGGGTGCGGCCCGGGCGCTGCCCGCGGGCGCGGCCCAATCCACGGGCGAGGCCCGCCACGTGGGCGTGGCCCGTGCGGCCGCGGTCCCCGCGGGCGCGGCCCAATGCCCTGCCGGTCCCCAGCCTCATAAAGGTTGGGGACCACTGCTATAGGTCTTCAAGGCTATGTATACATAATAAACCAGACATTAGTAAAATAGATCATTTTAATTAAATATTTAAAGAATAAACTTAATACTAGGGCAACATCATCACTAAAGCCTTGCAACATAAAAACAAGAAAGTTAACTATTCTATCTAGTACATCAGTATCTAATATGAGATGGCACAATCTTAAAACTCTCAGAATCCAGACAGAGGCTTAAGCATATTCTGTTCATTGCCAGCAAAGTTAGCATGGTTTCTCTGGTCTATACCTAAATTATAGTCTCTACCCATCTGGTGTAAGGTAATGTTTCAGATCCAATCCGAGCACATACTTGCTGGTACTATCCTGCCTGCCTGCCTGCCTCTCCCTCTCCCTCTCCCTCTCCCTCTCCCTCTCCCTCTCCCTCTCCCTCTCCCTCTCCCTCTCCCTCTCCCTCTCCCTCTCCCTCTCCCTCTCCCTATGCCTGCCTGCCCTGCCCTGCCTACCTTCCCTCCTTTCTTCCCTCCCTCTCTCCCTCCAAGGGGGGGGGTGCCCTCCCGCACCCACCCACTGCCCGCTAGCGCCCACTGTATTTTTCTTACAGCGGGCTTAACTTCTAGTATATATCATAATGAGCAAAAATGCTTCTCATTTTTATTATCTTACCTGAGTTCAGAAACAATTCTGTGAGGAAGCTATTACTTCTGTTTTTTCTGCAAAGAAAGAACTGAGGCTGACAAAGGCTTTCCCCAAGAATGTTTGCCTTAGAAAGAGAGGAGCAGCTAGAATGCAGTAGCTTTTAGAATACTCTATTGGGAATATCTGTTTTTCACAAAAATATAGCTGAACAATTGAATATTCCTGTAAGAACAGGTAAAGTGGATGGTCTGTCAAATTTGTAGTGGATATTACAACACTTGGGAATATTTACTGTCTGTGTACCAATGAAGCATTTTTATTCTTTTCTGAACAAGTAAAAGCTTAACTGTTCTTGTTCTTTTTATAAATGCTGGTATAGTATGCAACTGTTCCTCAGAGGCCACTAAATATGACATAAGGGTCATCAAATGTTTGCAATAAAGTAAAAACCAAGATAACACTAAAGATACTGAGAGCTAGGATTTTCTCACAGTTACTCAATACCAGCAGTTGGCAATTAATTTGTAATTGGGAAAACATCTCCTACACTCCTAAAACACTTTAAAAACTATTTTGGAGAACTGTGTGGCATTTGTTTTATTTTATTTTTTTGCAATGACATCTTAGTGCCCTCCAGAGGTCAGCTGAGTCTATAACAGAGGTTGGAGTAAGGTGATATTACTGATCTCAAGGTGTGGTTTTTGTAAAAAATCAAACTATATATGATAGTAGCAGTATATATTAGGTCTGTGTTTTATGGAGCTAGGGGCAGTAGTAACATAAAGTTTTAAAAGGACACAGATTTAGGATATGCCAAACTCCCCCTGCTTCTTCCGTCTACCTGATCATTTCCTAGAACAATTTTTTTTCTCAGCCACACTTCAGAATTGGCAGTGATCTTACAACGTATAATGAATGAAATCATGGAAGGGGAAGCTGGAATGTATTCAAAATCCTGGCAACAAGCATGTTGTTGTTGTTAAGTGCAAAGTCATGTCCAACCCATCGCGACCCCATGGACAATGATCCTCCAGGCCTTCCTATCCTCTACCATTCCCCGGAGTCCATTTAAGCTCACACCGACTGCTTCAGACTCCATCCAGCCACCTCATTCTCTGTCATCCCCTTTTTCTTCTGCCCTCAGTCGCTCCCAGCATTAGTCTCTTCTCCAGGGAGTCCTTCCCATATTAAATTATGGGTTTTGGCTGTAATAGATTGATGAACATCATCATTATGAGAAAATAATTGATCACCTACACTAAAATATAAACTGAAGCATTAGTGCACTCCTTTCCCTTTTAATTTCAGCATAAACAGAAAGGAGCTGCTTAGGAGCATCCAAGTGTTAAGAATAATTTATAACCAAGTTACACAAGAGCACTTTAATTAATCTGATCAAAATTAGAATTCAGACTGTGTAATGTTAGCCTTATACTAATATTAATGAGAATTAATCTCCATCAAATATGTGTCCTCTTGATAAAGGTTACCCTCTAATTGCCAGGTTTGTAGTGCAATAGGTTTAATAGCTGCTTAAGAATTATCTATCAGAAAAAATAAACCTTCAAAAGTGTCATCTTAAGTCAAGTTATACCCTTCAATGGACTTTAAAAGATGTCACTTTTGTTAATATTGTATTACCCAAATCAGTGACTGTCCACCTCCTTCTATGCTGAGCTGTGGTTCCCTTTCCGGATCATCTTTTTCTCCCACCTGTTGGCCCGTCCCAGACTCTGCTTTGCAAAGTGCTGATCGGGACAGCTCTACTGGTAATGTGTGAGCAGGAGGAGCTTTCCCCTCCACCCACTCTACTGGGTGCTTTGCGAGGCAGAGGCCAGCATGGAAAGGGAGCTGGGATAATTCAACCAGTAGGAACTGTGCATGTGAAGGGAGATTTTCCCCTACCCCCCTCCACCAGCTGTACTCAGCACTTTTTGAAACAGAGACCATGATGGGCTGGGGGTTAACACAGCTGTAGGGAGCTGTAGCCCAGCTGAGAAGTAGGAGGTGGCCAGACACAATGAATATCTGTATACAATACGATAAAAAACATTTATTGTACATAGCCAAAGGCCATTACAAAGGACAATTAAAACAGGAGAAATGCAAAAATGAATACCTGTAGATAAGATTAAAAGCTCTCCCTGGAGTCAGTTTGGGAAGATGGTGCAAGGGGAAGGTTCAGGCCCCATCTCCCTCCAGGCCACAGTCCCATTCCAAATAATGCCCCTGCAGTCCCTCTGAATTGTCCTTCCATGGGGAACTCTAAGCTATGTCCTGCTGCAAGTCCCTGTCGTGAGCTTTCCCCAAACCCTTTCCCACCAGTTCCATTTGGCACTTTGCAAAGCACAACCTGACATGGATTGATGGGAGATGGGGAGACCAGCTTGGAAGAGAGCCACAGCCTGGCAGAGCAGGAAGTAGAGCAGCTCAGCATTGCAGCTCACCTATAAGAGCAGAGTAACCCACCATAGGAAGCAAGACGTGTGTGTGGAGGGGAGAAGGGTGGACAAAATGGATTCTTTACACTTTTGATTTAGTCTTTTACAGCTTGTCTGGTCAATTTCTTTTTTCCCCCAGCCATCTGAACCTAGCATTAAATCAATAATGCTAGACTTTTCCTTGTTTTGCACAAAAAAAGGAATTGAATGTATAAACTGATAAAGGAGGTAGAGACACAAGGATTTAATGGTCTGCTGAAACGGCTACTCCAAATTAACTACAGGTAGAATAGTCTCCATCTACAATTTCAGAAAACACACCCTGTCCAGAACTGACCAATAAGGGGATTCTTATCAGTACAATAAGGAGAAATCTACCACAGTGCACAATGTGGGTGGTAGAGGACTGTCCTCCCAGTATTGGGGAAGGGAGAAAATTCAATGGAATCATTATGCATGGGAATTATCTTCTCCTTGAGATCAAAGAAAGGGAAAAAAACATAGCAATAGCACTTCTTTTATAAAAAACAGACATGCAGCAATCAGAAAATGAGATGAGTGCTGAAGGGATCAAAATCCACGCAAAAGGAAAAAGTAAACCCGACACTCCTGTGAAGTGGATGTGAGTTGGCATGCAGAAGAGAATAATACGTCCAAAGGGAATGCATGACAAAAATGAAGGAAACCACCAGTGCATAAAAGCCTGGTGAGAGAACTCCTAACCACATCAGACCCAAGTAATGCTCTCTGAGGTATTATTGAGGGATGGTATGATGCACTGCTCAATCTCTAGGGCTTTTATTTTAATTTGTATCTCATTTTAGCTTTTATCAATTTTTTTAAATTCCCTTTATCTTAGCTCTAGAACTTTATCCTTGCTATGATTTATTGAGCTTTTATTCTGGCTTGTTCTTCCATTTCCAAAATAACAAAATATATCTAAACAACAACAGAACAAGTAAAATTCACAGACCTCCGCAATATCAATTTTTACTTACAAGAAAGCCAATTGTTGCATTGTGTGTTCTGTTGCTCCATTCATTTATGCTGATTACCCCCATCTTTTTCATTGACTGATTGTACTACACCAGCAGTATCTCAACTTTTGAAATGGATACTTACCAAAGTTGACTTAACAGTGAAACAAATAAGCAAACTCTATCTGCCAATCTTACAAGGCAGGCCAAACCTGAAGTGATCTAACATTTGTGGAAACACAGGAAGAAAAAATGCATAGACTCTAGGAAGGAGCAAGTGAAACTATCCATGTTAGTTATTTTAGTGCTAATAAAACACACATGTTTGCAATTAAGCATAGGTACGATACGATAACATTTATTGTATGTAGCCAAAGGACGTTACAAAATACAATTAAAACAATATGGTACAAATATAAATAAATAAAACAATATTTCTCCAATATTGTGTACCTAAAAATGTAAACATGGACTACTAAGTTACAATAAAAGGGATAAAATGGAGGCTCCTGTAAAAATGCATTAAGCAGAATTACAGGAAAAACTGCCGTGAAGTGGTGATTGGCTTCTGCTCCCATTGACCACAGACCTCCATGGACAATCTGGATACAGTTTTGAATGATATATGAGTGGCTCAAGGTAATATGAAGCAAATTCACTCAAGCTATAGTTTGAATATCCTGCAAAGAAAGACACATGCTTATTGGGGGGCAAAATTTCCACAGTACATTTCTTCTTTTCAGCTTGCCACACAATACTAAGCTGTTTCTATGGGTACAATTGTAATATAAATGTAAAATAACAAAAGCAGTGATAATGAATTATTCATGTATCTAAAGTGTGTGTAGATTCTCAAGTGTGAAGAATGTGTAGGCATGAAAGGCACTGATTAGTACATTAAAGCTACAGGCTAAGTGCTGACAACCACAAATAGATACTTGCCATATTATGACTGAAATTGCACACAAAACTTTATGAACTGCTAGAAATTTCTGACCTGTCAATGATATGCCTCTAAAGTGAGGGAGAGAGGGGACAATTTACATTGACATTTAATTAAATCCCACTTTTCTCCCCAGTGGGAACCCAAACAGCTTAGTTCCCTCATCTTTCATTTCCTCACAACAAGCTGGGACCAACTTATTTAGGTTACAAAGCTAACTTCATTGGTAAAGTGAGGTTTCAGACCTGACTTGCTATGGAGGGTGAGGAGGTGAATGATAATCTCTTGTCTCTCTGTGTTGCGTTGTAGATAGGGTGAGCAGCTTCCCACCTTACTTCACAGCAGTGCAAGGAGACAATGGGAGGGGGAGCAGCTTCTAAGTCCTGCCAGGTTGAAATGCACCAGGGGTGGGTGTGGTCAATGACTGTTTCCTGTTGTGGCATTGGGGGGGGGCAAGGAAGGCAGGTGGTGACTCACTGCTGTGCACAGAGAGTACTTGGCAGTGTCTATTCCCCATTTCCTGGTTGGGGAAGCAGTGAGTGGTGGATTCTCCACAGAATGGAGAGAGCTGTTCTGCAGCACAGAAGGGAGCAGCGGAATCATTCACCACCTGGGCTGTCCAAATTGCCATTGAAATACCCCTGAAACATTCTTCAAACTTCCAGAAACCCTAGAAGATCATGAAGAATATGGTTGGGAAGCATAGCTGTGTACATGCCCACCAAGGGCCCCTCCCCTCCTCCTTCTAGAACCATCATTGGCCATTGGGGGGGGGTCATATATGGTCATATCACCCAATAAATGTTTAACAAATTTAAAAAACATATTAACATTAATTAACTTACACCCATTCAAGAAAATCTTCCAGGAACATCAAGAGACACCAGGGTTTTACAAAATCCTGGTTGAGAAAGCCTGGTTTATGCTGTGTGGATGTTATTCCTAATGTTCAATAGACAACTACTTTCCTATAAATGAAGCCCTCCAGAAAAGAAGAAAATATTTGTGCCATCTTTATGTAGATGACAAAAAAACTCAAAATATTGCTGCAGATTTTAAGATGTTTTCGCTTTTATCTCCCAGATGTAGTTATGTCTTGGTTTGTTCGAGGAGATATTACAATTGGTAGTTGACAACAAAAATGTGAATGCTGCACCAGACAACCAGTGTTCTAGACCCACTTACTTTTGAATTTTTGCAAGAAAAGTATATATGAAGTAAGATATGTATTGCTCTTTCTCCATATATGTAACAGTTATTTTTCAGTGCCATTCATTTATGTATGCAAAAACTTCATTTGTAATAGTGAAAAGTATATTAAAGAAAGAAGCACCTTCTAATATTCAGGCAAATGTAATATTCATATTTGTATGTAAGATTCTAGATTTTATGGATGGTTCTGCCAATAACAGTAGTTTCTTGATAATGTGCACGGTAATAGTAGAAATACATCGCACTCCCTTCTATGTATTGATACCTTTTATATCCATGTTTAGTCAAAAATAATTGTCATAGCATTATTAATTAATTAATTAATTAATTTCTTGGATTTATATACTGCCACTTCCAGCAAGCTGGCTTGCAGCAGTTCACAAAAAGAAACATAACATAAAACAAGATATACAATGTAAAACCGCTTAATAATAATAATCCTAAAACAATCCCCAACTCTATAATAATATGGTGGTACATAATTAATAATTTCTCCCCACACTTCGGGCCACTGGAGTTAGCTCAGATGAGAGCATATAATAGGACATAGAAAAGAATAGAAATCGGGGATAGATCATCCAGTAGCTGTGGGCCCAGTGTACCTGAGGGACAGTCTCTCCGCCTCTACCCGCAAAAGAGCACTACACTCTGCCATTGCCAACTGGCTGGTGATCTCTGGCCCCAAACAAGCACATTGGTCCTCAACGAGGGCCAGAGCTTTTTCTATTCTGGCCCTCACCTGGTGGAATGAGTTCTCTGAACAGATCAGGTCCCTGCCCGAACTCCCACAATTCTGCAGGGCCTACAAAAGGGAGCTCCTCCACCAGGCATTTGCCTGAGACCGACCACAGGTACCCCTCAGACATCCCCTCAATGGCCTGAACCAGTGTGACCTCTCTAGGGGCCTTATTTAAGTTACTGTTCCTGTTATATTGTTGTTCTTTAAAATCACTGAAACTGTGTTATTTAGAACCATTGTTAGATTATTGTTGTTGTATTTGACTATGTTATATGTTAATTCATTCCATGTATCTACCTGTGATGTTATATCTAAACTGAGCCATATGGAGGGGGGTATAAAATACAAAATAAATAAATAAACAAACAAACAAATAAACAAACAAATAAATAAATAAATAACCTAATTTGCAAACCCAAATGAAACCAAAGATGAGGATAGTCAGGATCATGGATAAACTAGAAGATTCCCCCTATCAAGCTGTCCTTGTTATTAGATGGGTTTCCCTGAAATCTCCTAAAAGTTAAGATCAAACCCAAGGGACTATACCTAGTGTTTCTAGACAACCAGGGAAGGTGAGGAACCAGTAGAAACCCTACTGACTTTTGATGAATCCCTGTCTATGGAGGCTCAGGTCACGAAAGTAGCCCAGACGGCTTTTTTTCATCTTTGCCAGGCCCAGCTACTAGAGCCCTACCTGTCCTTGGAACACCTAGCCACTGTGATTCATGCAACTGTCACTTCCAGACTAGACTACTGTAACTCGCTCTATGCAGGCCTACCCTTTACTCTGATCCAGAAGTTACAGCTGGTACAAAATGCGGCGGCTAGGGTCCACACTAGGACACCTTGGAGGGCCCATATTCACCAGCATCTCCATTGGTTACCAGTCTGTTTCCAGGTCAAGTTTAAGGTGTTGGTATTAAGCTTTAAGGCCATATGCGGCTTGGGTCCTACTTACCTGTGGAACCGCTTGGTTCCTAATCCTCCCCGCAGGGCTCTCTGCTCTGCGGGTATGAATCTATTGACTGTCCCCGGCCCCAGAGACATTCACCTGGCCTCAACCAGGGCCAGGGCCTTTTCGGTCCTGGTCCCAACCTGGTGGAATGAGCTCACGGAGGAGCTAAGGGCCCTGTCAGAACTACCATCTTTCTGCAGGGCCTGTAAGACGAAGCTCTTCCGCCAGGTGTATGGTTGAGGCCAGGGCAGAGCCCGAGTTCCATCCAAGATCCCTAATCTATCAGCCAGTTTTTCTCGTGGAGAGTTACAGAATAGAATGCCATCTTTTTATTGTAATAATGGGTATTTATGGGGTTTTATGTGATTTTATTGCGATTTTATATTTTATTTTGAATTGCCATGAGACCTTTTGCTGGACAGCGGTATATAAATCCAATTATAAATAAATATAAATAAATAAACCCTCTATGACCCACTTTTTTCCAGAATAAATTTTGGGAAAGGAGAAAAACTGGCACAAAGGAGGGTTGTCAGGCAGTGGAGAATTCTAGCACAGGTAAATCATTAAGAATCCAACCTGAATTCTGGGTGGTTAGGTTTGGCTAGGTTTGGTGGCAATGGCTTGATGCATTCCAGACAAGAATATTTTTCCAACTCATCCCGTTTGGCGCTCTGACTACTTGGCTGCAAGCTGCCTTTGTGATATGATTGGTCTTTTGTCTTCACTGAGAGGGCTATGGAGGCAGAAACAGGATGATTCATCTAATGCTTTGTGTGACAGAAACCTATCTTAATTAATTTGAGATATCGTGCGCAGAAAAATTATCTGAATCACCCAAGCAGCATTGAATGTAATAATTGCTATATTAAATGAATTAATCGTTTCATTTTTAACATATTAGTTGGAGAAGTGCTTTGAATTCAGCTTAATTTTCCCTGTAACAAATTCCATCTGTTATCTCTGTGCAACATATGGGATACAACAGGATATTTTTGTCATCTAATCAGAAGTTGCTAAAATATGTTGTTGTTTTATTCTTTCTTCCCACTAGAGACTTTCCCTGAGAGACATGTTTTGGAGAATTTCAGAAGAACAGTAGTTTCACAAGGGCTAATAACAAATGTGGTGGTATGCCTGAGATAATCATCTAGTAAATAAACACTTTATTGATCTGCTTCCATATGATTATCGCCATTCTATTGCTCCTAAAGGAAAGGGATAATGGCAATGAGATTCCCCACAAAGCATAAATGAAAGGAAGAGGTAGTTTTTTCATCTTCACCTCTGCCAAAGTGCATGTGGTGGTCTCTTGTACCAGCCTTGCTTATCTTCCAAAACCCGATGAAATCAAACTATTCCCTCCCTGAAGACAGTCTATTGTCTGACTATCTGTGCAAACTCATAAGAACATATATGAAACAGTCAGTGTTAGCTGTTATAGATCTAGGACATTTGGCTTGGAATTACTAGGTTTATATACTCTCTGTTTAGTGTATGAAAATACTGGTAGTAACTATTGCTGTAACTGTAAATACTGTTGAGTAGGAATGGACTCAGCTAAGATCCTTCCATACTTATCTATACACAACTATTGAACAAAAAAGAACACTTACAAAACTGTGGTGGTGTCATGGTTCAACACACAAATGTAGGAATTTCTGCATACAAAAGTCATCATCTCACACTGGAAAATCAACAAAGGGGATAGGGAGGAGTACAGGTTGCATACCACAAACAGACTACTGCCTTAAATCCATTCCTCGTATGCCAGATACTTTTCTACATATGCTCTTTTCCACCTTGCTAGTGGAATAATACATCTTGATAATCTAGGCAAGATATAGTGTTGCCTTCTTTCTCTAACACTGTGTTTGATTGTAATATAGAAAACTCCTCAAATCTGTTAGATATTCTCAGGTATTTGACTTCCCTTATCATCTTAGCCTTTGCAACAATTAACTGAAAAGTAAGCTTAAGTGAATTGATGAGTGGCAAATTCTTCCAATGAACCACAAGACTTTGATTGTAACTGCAGTTGTGTTAAATGTTTGGGGTCACCATGACTTAATTGGAAACAAAGCAGTTTCTGTTTGCCACCTGAAAGTCCTCCAAGGTTATTGGAAGAATGTTTGCTGTAAGAAGCAGAAGCCTTTTTCCACCCAGTGATATCCCAAAGATAAAACAATTTGCTTGAAAAAAAAGATTTTATAGGTACAATGGAGCTTGTTGCTCTGTAAAGTAAATTATGCTTTGCAGCATTCATCAAAGGCACAATAAAGAAGTGTAAGTGGGAAAGAACTGAATTATTGAAGTTTCCCAAAGTCTAATTTTAAAAAGTAGTTCTTGATTTCTTTTATTCTGTGTGTGCGTGTGTAGGTATACACACAGAGCAAAGAATGAGTACCAAGAATAATGTTTCGGACTCCAGAGTTCGATTTATTTTGGAGATTAATGCACTTTTGGAGACTAGAGCCCTGAATTTAACAATGTACTGTAGGCATGTGTTAATGATCTAGTAAAATATCTCCTGTTGTATCTCAGTGCTGTGTTTTCAAAGATAATGGATTGCACACAGTCTTTTTTGAAATATCTAGGATTATTAAGGATGTGTTGACCTTAAAAGGGGTCCCTAATTGAAGCCAGCCTATTGCATTTTTTTAACCGAACAGTAACAGTAACCCTCTAATCTTATAATTATGCTTAATGATACAGAAGAGATTACAACAGGTTTGTACAGTGAGACTTTCCTTTTCTTAATGAACAGTAAAATGGAAATGTTAAAACTGGATTTAGCATTTCCTTGTTGTTATATTTTAAAATTCAGTCTATTTTTTATCCGGTTGTCATTATAAAATCTTAACAGTTTGTTTCTGTTGATAAAATCAAGAACACACTAGCTTTGCATGCTGTATTGGTCAGTTTTTGCATGCTGTATTGATCAGTCATTGTTGCACATATGATGTTTTTAAAATGTGTTTGTAACCAATGACCATATACTTCAATGTGTTTCTTTATTAGTGGATATGACTAGATTTTAAAACAGCAGCTATGTATATCCAAGCTTAGTATCTTTTGTTTACCAATAAGTGTTGCTGCACCTCTTCAGTATACATTTTATTGGCATCAATTTCTAGCTTTCAGATCAGCTGACCTTTTGCCATTTAGTCCAAGATTCTGTTTGCACAAAAAGAGCTAAGTTAGCAGAGCAGGTTAAGAATAGAATGCCCAGCATAAGCAAATCAGAGATGCAAGGGCTAGAAAAATGTACTTGGGATTGTGAAAAGTCAAGGAAAAAACATGCCCAATAATAACTATCACTTCTTAGACTATTACCTACTACAGATTCTGGGGGAAAGCAAACAGTAGTAAAATATCTCACCATTTCTCCACTCCATTTGTGGCCAAGTTTTTGTTTTACCAGGTCTTAGAGGTAAAATCAGATGCATTTGGCTTTGCTTCACTGGTTGGCAGTAGAATGACTTTGAGTTCTGGAATAACAGGGAAGAAAGACTGCTATGACTGCTTTGGAACTTAGGAACTCAGGTGGGCAGCCATGATGGCCTGAAGCAACAGAGCAAAATTCAAGTACAGTGACACCTTTAAGATCAACAAAGTTTTATTCACGGTATTTTGTGTTCATGCTCACTTCTTCCAATACATTGAAATGGAAGTTTCTTGTCCGTATACAGAGGGTGAGCAGCAAATAAGTGTACAAAATAATGATGTTGAACTGATGCAAGGAGCAAAAAGAAATCACAAGCTTCATTAATATGGTTGCCATTTGCTAAGAGTTGTGATATGGGGATGCCAGAAGCATGGGAAAAAGGAAATAATATGGGAAAGAAGATACAGGGGAAAGTAAGATACCTCCCACAAGTCTTTGCAGGTTTTCCACCACACAATTGAGCTCAAACAGGCAATTGACACCATGCAATTGACACCAGTAGTCAGACCGCTCCCCACTTTGAGGGGAGGTTTGCACACAAACACATTTTGCCAGTTTGCCCACCTTCACCTTGCACTGTAAAAGAATTGCTCGGCTGTAATATATCAATGGATATCAGTTGCATATAAAATGCACAATCTGCTCCCAAGCAGAAATAAGCTGTACATGCCAGCCCATTGCTATGCTTCCAGGAGCTGCCTGGACTCTTTGGTGAGTTCATTGTGATCCTACAGGGAGTTGATAATCCTAACATTTCACCCCATTCAAAACTTTGCCACTAATTACATCAGCACTAAAAGCTTTTTCCTTCTTTTCACCTGGCAGAGTTCAATTAGTGATATTATTCACATGCCTGTCACACCTAGTCAGCATTCTGTCCCACAATCTAGGGGTCATCAAGAAACCACTTATGCTCACAGAGGTAATCCTACCATGGCTTTGTCTCTTCTGTGAAATTAAGGATCCATTCAGGAATACCACAGGCATTGTTTCCACTATGGGAAGCCTCCAGAGTTCAGCCCAATATTTTGTCTCAACCCAGACAAGGCCATCATATGCCATTTACTTACTTTGTTATACATATGCAAGCACTTCAAGTACATTATTTTAGGGGCTACAAGATCCAGCCTTAGTGTCAAGATACAAATCCAGCTATTTAACCCTTTGTGTGTTCTTTGGGATTCTTCTCACAGCCCCACTTCCATCTGGGTCTGCTTTTCCTTCAAGTGTATTGTGTTCTTTTGATATCCCTCATACACTACCTGCTCTTGTAGACTCCACACTCACTTCCAGAAACACTGACCATTTCTTCCATGAGCTTCTCCATATAGTGAAGGTAGCTGTACTTTTTATCTCTCCCATACTTCCCATATAGCTGTCTCAACCCTATTTTTGTGTGTTTAGTTTAATTTCATGTGCAAGTTTGCTAGTTCTTTTTAAATTGTTCTCTTAATAATAATCACTTTCATTTTCAATCTAATCTGGTTCACTAAAAGTATCTAAGTATATACTGATGGAGATCCTTCTCACTAGCTACATTCCCCAACTCAATCTTATTTGGGTAACAATGCAACTGGGACCACTGACACAATTGGGTCATAATTTTTCCAGGTAGAGGCTGCCAGAGGAATGGAAAGAGAGGGAGATGGAGGAGGCAAATGCAGGTTGGTTGACTGCTGGGTGAGAAGGAATAAAGAAAACAGGAAAAGAGGAGAGGCTATGGGAGCTTTCAGCCCATTTTTGAACTAAGTGCTTGACCATGTGGTTGCTTTTCAGATTCTGGGGCTGTCCAAGGATAGCTCCAAGTCCAGTGCATTGCAGTTTTCCATTTGGAGAACATCATTTTCTGGAACCAATTTAATTTGCTTGGGTTGTCTTGAATGATGTGCTCCACTGAGAACTAGACAGTGGGAATGTGACCTTGCTAGTTCTGCTGAATCTCTTAGCAGTCTTCAATACTACCAACTATAGCATCCTACTCAGCTGCATCTCAGCATTGGGATTGAGGGCGCTTTGTTATTGTGCATGCTTTCTCAACCAGGGTTTTGTGAAACCCTAGGGTTTCATAATGACCTCAGAACAATTTTGCTGATTGGAAAGGAGTTAATTAATTTTGTGTATGTATGTATGTGTATATATATATATATATATATATATATATATATATATATATATATATATATATTAATTTTAAAGGATTATCAGGTGATGTAACCAAATATTGTCATGTCAACCCACACACCTCTCTCCCCAAATATTGAATGATGAACTTGGAAAGGGTGGCAAATTCCATTATTTTCACCAACCATGGATAATGTCATATCTTTCTATCTTTGAACATATAATAGGCTCACTGCTATTATCATACATAAAAACAAGTTTCCATTACTTTTTTCTGTCTGTCCATTAGTCGTAAAAAAAAAAGCCTCTGATTTAAATTGTACATTCATCTTTAGAATCTTCTTTTGAGGGCTTAATTACACATCCAGCATAAATGGTAAGATATTCCTTCATGTTGTCCAGCTTTCCAACATATATTTGAAATAATTTTATACATTCTAGGTAATTATTGGGTGGCATATACCAATGGTATACTTAGAAATACATACCTAGAATGTATAAAATACTTTAAGACTAGAGCTCAATGTAAGCTTGATACCCTTCAACCGCATACATTATCATATATCCATTTGTATATTGTATCCAAAGCTTTTAAGCCATTGATCATTCATTCTTGTACCCATTCTTGCTCTCTCTCAGACATGTTCATCATCACCATCATCATATAAAATTGAATGAATGCCTCCAATGACACTGCATACACACTCCTTAAACCTCCTACCCACCCTGTCAGGCAGCAGGGAGAAGCCTCTCTGAAAGGGCGGTGCAGGAAGGAAAGAGCCAGCAAGTGACTCTCCTGATGGGGAAAGCCACTTTAAAGCTCTTTAATCTACCCCTGCCCTGTCAGGTATCAGGGAAAACCCTGATAGGGTGGTGCAGGGAGGAAGGAGCCAACAAATAGTTTTCCCAATGAGGAAAACCACTTGCAGACTCCTTAAATCCGCCCCCCCCCCAAATCAGGAAGCAGGGAGAAGGCAACCTATAGCATTCCAGCATGCAATGGGCTTTACTGCTAGAATGTACATAATTCTTTTTCAAATTCAGTCATAGATTTTTCAAAACCATATGTTCTTTTATCTGCTTTAAAACCATCTGATAATTGTATTTTCCCCCGGAGGAAACTCTAATATGTCATGATATGTCAACCACTTATGTTTATTTATCATTTCTTGTCTAAAATGTGCTTCTTCTGCTAATAGCCATAAAGGTGTTTTTGAACACAACCTAGGTTTGTATTCCATATTCTCAAAATGGTATGTCTAACATAGCGATTTTTAAAATCCATGTTAACTTTAACGTTGTCATACCGTAAATAACTACATAATCCAAATCTCAAATCATGTCCTCCTGATTCCGGTGGGTTTCTGTTTCTTAGCATCACCCACTTTTTTAGCCACACTGAACAGGAAGCAGCAAAAGTATAATTTCAAGTCAAATAAACCCAGTCCTCATTTTTACTTTGTATCTTGTAATAACTTACATTTACCTCGTGATTCCACCACCATACAAATTTAGATCTCTCTCTCTCTGCCATTGTTTAAATAGTATATCAATTGTCAAAACAAGCATCGTCTGAAACAAAAATAACATTCTAGGTAAAACATTCATCTTTATCGCAGATATTCCTCCCAATAGAGACAGTTGCACTTTATCACATGGAATAGGTTTAGGAGCAAGATTGTTGTAGGAATTTGACAGACAAAAACACCTTGTTTTTCAAGAGATATGAGGTTTGCAATGATTGAAAGAGAATGCATAGCAATTAAGCAGTTCGTTGAAAGCCTAAAATACTGTCTGTATGGTTGTCAGTTCAATCTCCAAACGAATCATAAAGCATTAAAATTGATTCAGCAAATTAAAGATTCCACTTCTCTAATAACTTTGCGGTATCTCTTGCTGCAGCCCTGTGATTTTTCTATAATCCATAGGCCAAATGAAATTAATATTTTGGCTAACATTCTATTCCAGACAGTTCCAGAAAGCATTCTTGATGACATTTTAGTGAAAACATACTGAAATTTATACTATCTATAACCTGCATGTGTGAAGTTTTATTTTTATATATGTTGTCAAATGTTAATTTGCTAAGGGGAATATGATTGCCATCTTGAATGCTGGCATGATAGTTTGTGCCATGGGTGGAGAAAGAAGCAGACCTAGCTTATTCTTACTCACTAGCAAAGGTGTAGAAATGTTTGCTGTTTCAGTTTCATTTGATTCAGAAAACAGACCTGGCTCAGCTTCCTCTTCAAAGTAGTCTATTCCCTGTAAAAGGAAGTAGGTATGAATGGAGAGGAGAAATCTGTTTAATATGAGTTTTTTTTTAAATCTTTAGTTGTTTCTTTAGTAGTTTTTAAATTTGTTTCAGTAATTAATGTGACATACTTCCCAGGGAAGGAAATTAAACTGATAGTCTCTTAGGAGGTTTAATATCTGGCTGATTCTGAAACCAGTAAATGTGCAGGCATTCATTACAAACACAGAAACAGTTTAATAGTGAATATGAAACTAATTTTAAAACTTCTTGCTAATGCTTCTTTCCTGGTATTCTGCCACATGTAGGCTTGTTATATACTACTTCACCCCCACTCCATAGATTAAGATGGAGGAAACCTATAGTGATGTCACTGTTCTCTAGGAATTGCCAGAACCCCTACCATAGAGTTTCCACCAATTGTTAGAATGATGGGACATCACTTCTGGGTTTTCTCCATAAATGAAATAATACTGTCAGGGAGAATGTTTTTGCCTGACTTGCAACGAGCGAACATCCAAACATACAATTGCCTGCATTTTGAAATAGCCTGGTCCATAGATAGATGAATCACATGTGTTTCCTGGTCACATGTTATGCCTCATTGCAGCAAGGGAAAGTGAGCTATGAAATTATTACAGAAAAAAGAAAATACCATTTCCTCTGGGTCAACCCACAAGAGAAAACACTGGAATCTAAATGTTTGGATTACAAATATCTGGCTTTTCTCTTTGGTGTTGAGCATTCTGAATCAGTTTTGGCTGAAGCATTGCAAACATCCACATTATGCCTTCTGGAAGCACAGGCAGGGTTTCTGATCCCTAAATCAAGATTCCCTAAAAGAAATTCAATCATATGCATATATTCTACAGTCCTTTAGAACACATATGGACTGTTGTGTTGTCTCACATCATATTTGTATACTTGTTTTTCATATTATGAATTTATTCTTGCAGCACTGTCTTCTCTTTTTCTTGTGGGCTCTCAGCAAGTTCTTTCTACCATATGTTCTATGGGCTAACTCTCAGAGATGTGTAGCAGAATTTCTCTTATTCAAAAGATCTTAATTTGATCCCAAGGAACATCTAAAAGTGTGAAATGTTTTACAGTAAGTGTATGAGATTCCACCCCAAAAAGCAGAGAAACAAGAAAAAGTTAAGTTTAAAAAGCATAACATTGTAATCTTTAGAAGTTCAGTTCATGTTCTATTATGGTTTGAGGGTATTAGAGTCTGGAAGAGGGCCAGGTCAGGTTCTATTTAGGGATCAGGGTAGGAAAACAGCTTCTGCTTCTTACCTAAATTTATATCTTATTTAATTAAGGATACTCTCTGCATTTTCTTGAGTAATTATGGCTTCTTTAAAAAGAACTTTTTAATGCTTCTCTACTTTCTGGATTAGTCACAGGCTTTAGTTCCTCTTCTATGCTATTTGAAATGGTACTATATCCATCGCTAAGGAATGAAGGGTAGAATATAGTTAAGCTATTTATACCAGAGACAGAGAGTATGAAGTCTTTTTAATGCCTAAATCCTTTTCCTAGACATTAATATTGTCTTTCAGACAATTGTCTCTCACCAAAGTGGCCACTGACCTTGTTCAAATATAACAAAGAATAGAACTGGGGAAAATATGCTATAAAATATTAACTCTTGAGAGGACAGGCAAGGAATAATAAATGTAGCAGACATAAACAATCAGTACAGAAATCTACAAAGACTATAATATAATTCTGAAAACATATTTAGTGCACTAATAATATGGAGCAGAATATGCTACTCAAGTATAATTATGTTTAGAAAACAGAAAAAAGCTTGGAGAGATAAATTCACTTCAAATTAAACTAAATTCACTTCAAATTATAGAACTGACCCATAACAGGTCCCCCCCCTGGACTGAGAGGTTGAACCTACCAAGGGAGTGTCAGAATTATTGTTGTTGAAATACTGTTCTAGTTGGTATGTTATTGTTGTTATATTGGTATATTGATACTGATACTGTTCCATGTAAATGTTCTAAAATATTTTCTGTAAACCAACCAGAGCCGTAGGGAAAGGCGGTATAAAAATCTAAATAAATAAACAAACAAACAGACCATTTGTAAAATACATGTCTAATATACCACTGGTCAATGATGAATTTCTCACCAACTTTTAGACAAAAGCATTCACAAAACAGCTGTCTGGTGATCACAGTTCTAAATGTCTATCAATCCTAAATGTCTATCAATTCCTGTTTGTTTAATTGGGTGTATGAAATCTTTACCAGTAACTAATCTCTGAACTGCCTTCTTAAGTCAACACAGCACAAACCTTGTGGCTTTTTATTACATGCCAATCAATGATTTTTGCTGTTCTCTCGGGAGGGGAGTTTGTATCTGCAAAAAATTTTTTTTCAAAAACTGAGAACAAGTTCTTTCAAATACCTAGTAGAATTCAGAAGTCCGCTTACATAACTGGAACTCGTAGGCTTACAGTCAGAAATTTTATAGTGAGGTAGCATGAATGAACCGGGGGAATGGGTGGATAAGGGAAACAGCAATTTATCAGTGTTCTAATATCTAAAATGGGATATTCTCAAGCATTCTCCATATGCAGCTATCTGAAAATCTCTTCTGTCAACCTAGAAATTCAATTCCTAATACTATGTAGATTAGTTCTCAGCATTGTGTACAATTGTCATCAATCTAGGAAGAAATACAAAAAGGCGGTTGCTAGCTTGGGCTGAAAGGACAGAAGTCAATTCTGTAGGCCAGGGCAAGAACTAGCCTCAGACTCCATATTGCATAGTAATAGGACGATGCCATCACTTATTGTTTTATTGTTGATTAATTGGTTGTTAATTACTGTAATTTTATTGTCACTGTTATGGATTTTAGGGGATGGGATTTTATGTGAGCCGCCTCGAGCCTTCAGGGGGAGGCGGGATATAAATATAATAATAATAACAACAACAACAATAATAATACATAGAAAGCCAAAATGGTATAAAGGTTGAATAAACAATTTTAGAAGAACATAATTTTGAGTAGTATATCTCAGACTTAAGAGCAAGAAGCATGAATGTGGTGAGAAAACCTAGCTGGTGACAAAGGGATGATACAATAGGGAAGGTGAGCATAATGGTTAAAGGCCAATAGACAATTATACATATGAGAAAGTTGTATAATTCATTCTGGTGCTCAGAGCTATGATCAAAAGAAACAAAAATCTATTATGAGATATTAGTATGATTTTAGAAGATACATGCACATAGATGATCTTGTATGTTATTCCAAAACTATGAAATAAGATCATGAGTCCTATCAGGTGGGTGAGTGAGGTCTACTTAGAAGGTTACATAGGATATATGAATATGAGTGTACTGAACTGATACAGGGTTGCTTCTTCAGAAATGAAGTTTCTTTCCTGGTGAACCTGCTTTATTTTGGGGCTCATCTTAGTAGAAGAAGAGTTGGTTCTTATATGCCGCTTTTCCCTACCCGAAGGAGGCTCAAAGCGGCTTGCAGTCGCCTTCCCATTCCCCTCCCCACAACAGACACCCTGTGGGGTGGGTGAGGCTGAGAGAGCCCTGATATCACTGCTCGGTCAGAACAGCTTTATCAGTGCCGTGGCGAGCCCAAGGTCACCCAGCTGGATGCATGTGGGGGAGCGCAGAATCGAACCCGGCATGCCAGATTAGAAGTCCGCACTGCTAACCACTACACCAAACTGGCTCTCCAGAGTAGCATTTTCAATTAAATCAACTATATATGTGGAATTTGTTGAAGTTTGGTATCTTTATTAGTTGTTACAATATAATACAATAATGAAATTGAAGCAAAGATTGTCTTTTTAAATTTGTGTACCAGATTCCAGTATGAACTAAAAAAGAAGTGACATCCAGACTCTCACAGGTATGTGGAATACATACCTGCTCCAGGGCTCCTTGGTCCCTCCCCCTGCCTCCTTTCCTCTCTCTCTCTCACATACAAACAAATGCATGTGTGTGCACAGACTCCTTCCACCCCACTTCCACTTCCCCTCTCCTTCCTTCCATGACCTCCTTCTTGGTTCCTCCCCCCTCAGGTGCACACACACAAGGACACAAAGACTTCTTCCTCCCTCCGTCCTCTCCTTCCCTCCTTACTTCTTGTGGTCTCCTCTGGTCTTGCAGATGACACCTCGGCCTGTGCCAGAGGCACCACCTCAGCCTGCAGTGGCATTGTGGTCAGTGCCCCAGACAAGAGCCCAGTCCCCAGAGGCCTTGGGACCAGCACCTTGGCCTTTCCCAGTGTCATGGCTGGCACCCAGGCCTCTGCCTCCTCCTCCAAGAGTTGTCTCCCCGCCCCTTCTGGCATGCTCCTTGGCGTGGGACTATGGACGTCATGTCTGTACCCATTTCCATCCCAGGGGGCATGCCAGAACATGTGTTCCATATCAAAAATGTTTTGGATGTATTTATCAAAACGAAAAAGCTCTGATCTGTGAACAGTGTCTAGGAGCTGAGGGCCCCTTAAGGGCATGCCTACACCGAGACCAATTTGACAAGAGTTGTACAGAACAAGTATACTTTTTCTGTTTAAATATGATGTTTCTTTTGCCCTTTGGTTCTCATTCAAATTAGGAGTGGGCGGTGGAATGAGGAAATTAGGCTGACAGTGGTTATCCTTTGGTTAGGTAGAAAGCATTTTGTACATGCTTATAGGCATATATTCCTTTACGCAAGAATGTGTTTCAACATGCAAAACATACTTTAGTTTTCCTTGCACTTTCATTTATATAGTTTGTCACTGTAATATCAATGTATATGTCTTTTACTCTCTGAGAACCTGGCCTAGAAGTATTTTTAAAATATTATTTCATATTGAAATGTATCAGTTGTGAATGTTTGATTTGCATTGAAAGAAATCAGACAAACCAATTAAATGGGCCAACGGTCCCTGCATAGTATGCAGAGAAAGTGTTCTAAACAGAAATTATATTTAACAATACATCAGTAAAAGTATAAAAGTACTGTACAAAGTTTTGCTTGTAGAATATAAGGTCATCTTCTGAAGTTCCCTGCTTGGAGAAATTATTCACACTTTCAGTAAAGTATATCAGCCAATATAATCCAGAAGCATACATACAGAATGAAGGAATAAGCAAGGTACATCGCAAGAAGCGTGCATGATATCTATGTTTAGCAGAAAATGATAGATAAACCACAGGGTTGCTACAACAAAGTTTATGAATTCTTCATCTGCTTCAAAAGAAATTACATCTAAACATCCGGAAGAAGTTCCTGACAGTTAGAGTGGTTTCTCAGTGGAACAGGTTTCCTCAGGAGGTGGTGGGTTCTCCATCTTTGGAAATTTTTAAACAGAGGCTAGATAGCCATCTGACGGAGAGGCTGATTCTGTGAAGGCAAAGGGGTGGCAGGTTACAGTAGATGAGCAATTGGGATGTGATTGTCCTGCATAGTGCAGGGGGTTGGACTAGATGACCAATGATGTCCCTTCCACCTCTATTATTCTATTATTCTATGATTCTGTGATTCAAAAACTTCTCAGCAACTGGAAGGCTACACTCCTGTTTCCTAAATTATATTCTTTTGAGTTGAATCAAACTGGGGAGTACAAGGTTAGCATGTGGGCTTAGTGAGCACTTCCAACATTGTTCCAACAATGGAATGAGATGGGATTGGATGGGATACTATAAGCCAGGAGTGGTTTAAGGATTTGTGGGGCCTGTGCCACCAGAGCCAGTTTAAGGATTGGCAGGGCCCTAGCAGAATACAACTGCAGTGGGAGCAGCCAGACTGGGGGCAGAGGAGGCCGCCACAGTGTAAAGGAGTGTCATTCTGAGTGTTCTTATCGAGGGAAAAGAGGAGAGAGGCTACAGCCATGTTCTATGGAGGGGAAGGTACACTGCAGGGCCTCCGGAAGTACAGGGCCCATATCACGTACTACATGGGTAAACTGGCCCTGCAATCAGCAACTCCAATGTGAACTGAGGGTGCAAAGAAAGCAATGCTTTTCTTTGCTTCTCCTTGCCTAGCTTTGGCTTTCTTAAGAGATATCACAGAACATCTAAACACATTGAATCTAAGGTTGCAAGGGAAAGGAGATCTTGTGTGTGACGTATACTGAATTGAAAGCTTTTGAAGCAAAACTAAACATTTTCGTGAAACAAGTTAGTAGAGGTAAGTTTTCAATCTTCTCATGCTGCAATGGACTAAAATTTGAGGAAGATAGGGATTTACAATTCAATGTTGGAATACATATCAAAGCACTGAACCTATTGCAGGTGGAATTTCAGAATAGATTCACTGATTGCCATAAGCTTAGAAAGGAAATAAGAATGTTTCAAAATCCATTTGAAGTAGCACCAGAAGATGCAACTAACTTTTTCAGATGGAACTAATTGATTTGCAAGCCAGTGATCATCTCAGAGACATTTGTAAAGAAAATAGATTTCTTTTCTGATCTACCTGATATGTTTATCAACCTAAAGAAAATTGCTGCAGGCATGTTCATGGTCTTCGGCACCACATACATCTGTGAACAAACCTTTTCCAAGATGAAAATTGTGAAATTGAAGTGTAGGTTAAAGCTTACAAATGAACATTTACATGACATTTTAAGAGTGTCTGCCACAAACCTTGACTTGGACATCATTGCCTTGGCAAACAGAAAACAGCCGTCAAAAATCACACTGACTAGATAAGCATGTATAACTAAATAAAAGAATTCCACAGTAAAATATTGTTCCAAAAAGTTATCATTTCTTCACATACCTTTGACTAAATATAAGGTTAATAATTTTATTACATTTTGGTTTGAGGTGTGACCCTCTTTAGGCACTGGGCATGCTAATGCGGCTCCCATGTGCCAAAAAGCTGGGGACCCCTGATCTAGACAATTCAGTAAATGATTTTTCTATAGCAGAAAGACCAGTCTGTAGACTGAGAAACATTTTACCCACTGATTTCGTTGTTTGATGTCTAGCTTTTTAAGGCATTGCCACATAAAAAAGAAACGAAACAACCCTTTGTGATTATTTAGATTAGTATTTGTTACCCACCCGGAACAACATTACAACGGTGGTTAAAAATAAAACTTTATTATTTTTTCCTACTTTTATGATGCACAATGACTCTCAAATGAATAGCCATGCTGTAAAAGTATATTTAAATGAAACCAAAATAACCTCAATATTGATTATTTCGCATATGGGTCTTCAAACATAGATATCATCAGTGGGAATAAGTTAACAATGTATTCAGTATTACTGGAATTCATACATGCATTTACTCTTCTGCCTTGTGGTTTTGTTTATATTTTATATTGTTTTATAGCATGAAGTGTCTTGAGAACTCTTGATGGGGAGGAAGTCAAGTTTCAAGTATGTCAATTACAGGGAGTGCACAAATCTAATTAATGGAAGGACGTATCTGTGTTTAATATTGTGTAACTTTCTTCTCCAGCAAATAGGATGGTCGCTGTCAGTCTGCAGGGAGGCTTGGTGCCTCTAAACTGGAGAACCAGGTGCTGAGCTCTCTTAGCCCCAGCTGCCTCACAAGATGTCTGGAGTGGGAAGAGGAAGAGATGGCTTTGGGACACCTTAAGGCAGAGAAAAAGGGCAGTGGGGGTGGGGATATGTGAAAAAAATAATTCTCCTATACACACACTTCTCAGAATAAAGCATTATGGAAGGCATTTGAATGAAGCTCGATAAAGCTAGCATTTGGTGGTATCAGTTTTTGTGGCCTTCTTAGGTTTTATCTTACTGGGTTCTTTTATGTTTGGCAACTTTGTCAATTTCTAAGGCTGCAGAAAGTCTACATATCCAGGAATTAACAAAGAATGTATTTAAAGGTCGGGATGTGCGTGGGAACGGGAAGAAGGCTACTCCTTCGGTGTCTCTGAGCCCAACGCTCACATTTCGGAAGGCATCTCTGACAGGCACGATGTCCTCAGCCTTTCTCCCTGCAGCTCTACGACGGTTCCCAGCCTCACTGGTTAGTCCATTCAACAAAAGGGAGAAACTGGGTTAGGAGGACTGTGCAGCACCCGTTCACAGCTTGTTAAGACAATCTATCTCCCTATCTTTTCCTTGTGGTTCTCCTGCCACACACAGTGCGAGAGAATAGCTTGCGTTCGCCCCCTCCGCCCAGGCACGAGAGCCCGCCATGCGGGGGGGGGGGGGGGAGACCCAAAACCAAACGCCAAGACAGCCCTTCCCATTCGCCAAGCCGGGTAGGCGGCGGGGCGTCTCTCCCGTTGCTCGCGGCTCCCTCAGAAGATACGCGCTGGGCCAGGGAGCCTGGGGAAGGCGGCGGCGGCAGCAGCAGCAGCAGCAGCAGGAGACGCCGGCGTCTTCCCCGCCCCGAGGTGCGAGGGGGAGGCGGGCGGAGGCGAGCGGGAAGCCCTCCCTCTCCTCCGCCCCCTGGCGCCGGCGGGAGGGAGGCCGGCGAGACGCGAGCTGCCGGAGAGCCTCGGGGGGCCGGTGTGGCGGCGGCGGCCACCGCTGCTACGGGGGGAGAAGCCAAGTCTGGCGGAAGAGCCGGCCAGCAGCTCCTTTCTTGCTCGCGCGCTCCTCTTGCTCGCCGGGCCACGGCGGCGCGGCAGTGCTCGCTCTCTCGCTCTCTCTCTCGCCGCCGCCGAGTCCCAGCAGAGGCGCTAGCTTGGCTCCGTCCGTCGCCTCTGCCGCCGCCGGGCTGGAGCGTGGCGCCCTGCGGGAGGAGTGGGCGGACTGCATTGGCAGGGGGGTGCCCGGCACGCGCCACAGGACCTGCTCCGCCGCCGCCGCCGCCGCCGCCGCCTGGATGCCAGAGGCTCCTCGCGAGCCGGCGGCCACAGGCGCTCCGGAGGGGGCAGGAGGAGGCGCAGAAGACGGGGAGGAGGCTGGCCGCTGAGCGGGGGCGTCGCAGCCGGCCGGCCGGCCGTGGCCATGGCCTCCAACTTCAACGATATCGTCAAGCAAGGCTATGTGAAAATCCGCAGCAGGAAGCTGGGGGTGAGCGAGCCGGGCTTTGTCTGGAAGGGCGGCGCGGGGGAGAGGGGAGGGATGGTGTGTCTATGTCTATGGGGGGGGGGGGGGGGCGAGCTGCCGCCGCTGGCTCGCGCCCTGGGGATCAGTCTAATGCGGGGGGTGGGGGGGGGCTGTTGTTCCTGTCTCAGCTGCGGCCACTTTGTTGGCTTCTCCGAGCGTGTCTGGCTGCCTGGCGGCCGGGTTGGCATCGCTCCTCCGAGCGGCAGAGGCAGCCCCGGTTTGGCAAGACTTCCTCGGGAGAAAGCGGGCGCTGGGGCTTCAGTGGGGATTTGCAACCTTTTGTTGGCGTTGTGATTGTTGGCGGTCGTCGGTCTGCCGCGCTTTCTAAGTAGCCCGTGTGGGTTAATTCGGAGGAACTGTCGCTACCCCCCCCCTTTTAGGATTGAGCGCAGGACCATCAGTGTGGGTGGGGAACTCCTTTCCTGCGCATCAGGTGCCCAGAAACGGTGTCAGAAAGGCATCCTTTTTGAACTCTCTTAAAACCTGAAGTAGGCATGATAGACCTGCATTGTGGATTGGCTTTCTTAAAGGGACAAGAGGGGAGCATTTCCTTTTGAACACCTGTTCCAGGTCTTCTCGTTTCCTTCCTCATGCTTCTCCTGGACTCTTTATTAATAGGAATAGTTCCGGAGAAGTGAACCTGTTGGTCTGTTGTAGCAAAAATCAGTTGTGGTCTTGTGACACTTTAAAAATCAACTTTTGTTTCTTTCTTCTTTTTTTTGCATAAGCTTTTGGGGGCTGCGGTCCATGAAGACATATATCAAAGTAAAAAAAAAAGTCAGTCTTTCAGGTGCCATGCAGCACAGTCCAAATGGGACCGAGTCAAAGGTCATAATGTCCCTTTCTATTTAGAGACAATAGTGCTGGCCAGAAGGGAGATTCTCTAGGAAACAGTATGAAGATGGGAGAGTGATGCTGATAAAGGTTTTGAAAAGTAATGGACAAAAGTGGGAGTTTGGGCAGCGCTGAAGGGGTTATGGGTAGAAACTGCTGGGCTTAGCAGCATGAGCAGAACGGAGTGCCAGGCCAGGAACAAGTGCAGCAGTTTATGAGTCAGTTGCGTAGGAGTTGTGTGGTCAAAGGCATTTGGACAAAGTTTGTAGAAACAGCTTGGTTTTCAAATTGGGGCATCAGTGCCATGTGGGGGGATTGTGTGGACAAGGAGTGCAAAAGAGAAGGGATTGGTGTTGAAAAATGGATTCAATGCACAAATTTCAACACTTCTCCATGTGTTAGAAATGTTACCGCATTCAGGAGGCAATGGGCATTAACTGTTGCTAAAACCTGTTGGAGGAAATCAATAAGGCTGCTTTTGCTCTTTTAAGAATTTTTAGAAAGAGAAAAGGGCACAGAAGATGTCAGCCAGTTTGAGGGCAAGTGTGGAAAGCATGTAATGAGTCTTTGTGTTAAGAATTAGTTGAATGTATGCCCACTGAGATTGGAAATGAATCCCTGGGTAATAAATCCAGCCCTGAGACACACAATGAGTGCATTAATGAATGCTGGAAGGAGAAAGCAGATAAAATCAAGAAAGTGTTGTGATACCTGACCAGGGGGTTGTTTGATGAAGTGCAAAAATCTGCTACTGGTTTTGCTTCAGAATATAACAGTCATTAACATCTAAGCAGGCTGACCGGTTTTGTTTCCTCAGTTGGGGAGGGAGAATTTTTTACTTAATTGGTGGCATCAGATTAGGTTCTTCTACCTCATTTTAATTTTAGTTCTCTAATTGTGAAAAGCAGGCAAAATGTTTAAAAATGCCATCTCCTACTCACCAAGTAATGGATACTGAGATTGGTTAGTCATGATTGACAAAACTGATTAAGTTTGTAAGGTTGCTTTTTCAGTTAGAAGAAAATGCACAGGCTAGTGCTAATTCATGGCAAAAGAAGATCAGTTTTCTGTTTTTAATGTTATTGATGTAGAACTGATACTATTTGTGTGGATTTTGCTAGTAGTTATGGCTTTTTCATATGTTAGATGAGATTTACACTGGGATGAGAAAGTTATGCTGAACCATTATGTAGAGGATCTTGGATATTTTACAAGTGTCTTAGAAATAATGTGGATTAGTACAGAGTTTGAGTATTCCCAGGCACCGAGAAATGGGGGCCTAAAAATTGATTTTTTAAAAGTTATAATGGAATTACAATAGAATTATGAGAAACTGGGGAGGATTAGATGTAGGTTGGATGTTAGCTTTGTCTTATGTTGATGCCAACCATGTCTACCCCTATTTTTATTTATATACAACACATTTATCATAGCCTTAATAAAATTACAAAAAAATGTGAGGTGGTTAGGATTATATTTTGTGGTAAGGTAAAGGTATCCCCTGTGCAATCACTGGATCATGTCTGACCCTTGGGGTGACGCCCTCTAGTGTTTTCATGGCAGACTCAATACGGAGTGGTTTGCCAGTGCCTTCCCCAGTCATTACTGTTTACCCCCCAGCAAGCTGGGTACTCATTTTACCGACCTCGGAAGGATGGAAGGCTGAGTCAACCTTGAATTTTGTGATAGTAATAATTGAAAATATGGTAATCAAAAATGGTGGTTGAAAAAGATTAGTCTTCCTTTTACATTTTTGGACTGGCTCTTAGAGCCAAACAAAATTTGTTAGGGCTTGGGTTAAGCAAAGTTGTAAAAATAATAGGAAAAAAAATGTATAGTTTTTCAGTTTTCAGATAGAAATGGCATCACAAAGGCTTCATAAATTTATCTGATCTTAGTTCTGATTAAAATAATGTACATGAATAATTCCAAAAACTCTTTGCACTGATTCCAGAAATGACATGAATTACCAGGGGTTGCTAATGAATCCATTCTCTTGATCTCATATGCTTAATACTCGGCAGCTCCCCTCCCCTCCCAGGTAAATGTACTTTGTATGTGTCTAATTTTCTTTATGAAAGCTACAATGTCTTCTGTTACAGTAAGGCATCTATTTTCATTCATACTAACATGTCATAAATCTGAACTTTTGTTGGCCTTCTGAAAAACATGGGGATAAGATTCCATGATGTGCAGTATTTCAAAATAAGGCTTGGTAGACAAAGACTCTTCATTCTGAAGCTTTGATCCAGACTAACTTCCCATGGTTTTTAGGATATTTACCTGCGGAATTTGATTTGCTGCAGGATTTCGGAGCAATTTGGGAGGTGAGAAGGCTATTCTCTGCAGGCAGATATCTGTGTGCCCATGAAAATGCTACTGTGGATGCAGTGCTTTTGTATCTGGTGAAAATTAAAAGGCGAGAGAAAGGTAAAGATAGCTTAGTTTGCCATTCAGACTTCACCATTGGGAGAAAAAGTGACACCAAATAAACAATGAAGAGGAAATGAAACTAGAGTCTTTGTTAACATTTCTAGTTCTGTGATTTGCTGTGATACAATCCACAACTTCAAGTTGATATACCTTGTTTGTACCTGTGGATGTGTGGTCTGTAGCAGGATGCATACAGAGGATAGCATTGGCCAACAGCATAGACTGTATGGGTGAATTGCACATTGGATATGTAATCAGTATCTGATATCAGACAGTACACTTAGGTGGCTGTACATTCAGAATATAACCACAGTTTCAATAATATTAGATACCCACTTCTCCAGAACAGTTTTCAAGGAATACAGAATCTCACTGGAGTGAAGATATAGAAGCTGATGCTTTCATAAGGGGTCTTTTGTGATTTGACATTGGCGTCTGGAAATTTATGTTTATTTATGTTTTGTGTTATTGATTGTCTGCTTTTCTTACTGAAACTCAACATGGATTACATAGTGTAAATCGAATACAATCAAGAGGATGGGACAGGCAGTAAACTGTGCAATAGTGTTTGGACTGCAGAAATCTAAAAACAAGCAGAAATCTGAAACGTAGCTAAGAACATGCCTGAAACAAAACAAAAGCTGTTCAATGTGAAACAAAGCATAATCATTGAAATCTGATGTGTTAGACCAGGGGTAGTCAAACTGCGGCCCTCCAGATGTCCATGGACTACAATTCCCAGGAGTCCCTGCCAGCGAACACTGGCAGGGGCTCCTGGGAATTGTAGTCCATGGACATCTGGAGGGCCACAGTTTGACTACCCCTGTGTTAGACTATGAAGTTACATAGTAGGAGCCTACTTACACCAACATGCAGGATACAGTTTTATAATCTGTTTTGCGCTCCTTATTTCTTTACAAAAGCATCTTTTGGAACTGTTTCATTACAGTACAGACCAATTACCTGTGTAAAAATGCCCTTTTGAATAATTCAGCTTTGCATGGTTTGAGCAAAGCAGGAGCTTTCCTAACATCATCTGACAGGCTATTCCATAAGGTGGGTGTCACAACAGAATACAAATGTACAGGCAGTTGTTGATTTTGTCCATTTGCAGTGTGGCTGTAATGGACTGCATTTTTAAAAAGTTTAGAAATTCTGTGCAAACAGCTGAAGGACTGTGAAGTGTTAATTCTATATAGAAACAGAGAGCCTCTGATGACAGGCTGCTCCAAACAGTCTGATTGGTTTGAATCAGCTGAGCAAAGACTTGAGAGTTGCATGTTGAGGAGAGAATCAGTTGGATTTCTGCTTTGACTTAATTTGAGTACTGGCAGTCCTGATTTCAATCTTAGCTAAGAGCAATTTAATACAGATGGAGAACTGGGGCAAAGTTGGCAATGAAGGGCCATCCTGGACCCATTTTATCTGTGAGACCTCCTTACATCCTATGCCCCCCACAGGGCCTTGTGCTCTATAGGTTCTTACCAGTTTGGGGCTCTGGCCCCAGCCCAGTGGAATGAGCTCCTGGAAGAGCTGAGGGCCCTGCGGGAGCTGAATCAATTCTGCAGGGCCTGCAAGATGGAGCTCTTTCACCTGGTGTTTGGTTGAGGCCAGGTAGGGGAGGGGACTTGAAGATCTGCCCTCTCCCTTCCTCAATTTCCATCCTCCGCTTGCCTTGGGGAAAGGCTTCCATCTTCCAGGCATGGCAGTTGTGAGCTCTAAGGCTTGATGGGGTTAGATGTTGGGGTGGGAGGGATGTTTTTATTCTTATAAACTGGACACCTTCTCTCCCCCCCCCCCCGGCCCTTTACTTCATCATCCCCCTTTACAACACACTTTGGGTGTCATTGTCTCCCATCACTCCCAGATGGGACTATCTCGTTGCAGAGAAACAAGCTCAGGGTTGATTTGTCATTGTCATGAGTTAAAATTTCCATGAAAATAAAATGTTCCTTATGTTCATTGTTGTGGCGTGTCTGTATCTTATTTTGAAGGGATGTTTAAACATTACCATAGCGATCAGAGAGCATTAGGGCAGTGGTTGAGGGTAGAGGAGTAAACTACCCCCCCCACACTGGGCCTCAATAAAAGGCGTTGAGTGGTCCCCGGCGTTGAGTGGTCCCTGGTGATAAAAAGGTTGGGGACCACTGGTGTAGTTCATGTTGTTAGGTTCAGTGGTTATGTTGTCGAGATGTAGGTGTCAGTGTTCATGTTCAAATTAGATGTTTTGTTACTGTGGGCAAAGAGTTGCTTATGACTGGGGGGGGGGTCTGCCTATGTGCAAGAAAAAGCTTGTAGAAGAGAACTATCATAGCATAGAGCCTGGCTGTATACTGTGGGTTGTTTGGTATGTTAGGTTGGTAGCTAAAGGCATGTAGATATATTTTTCAGTCAGCTGGTTTCTGGTATATGGTGGTGTTTGTGCATTCATTATATATTTTTACAGTAGTGTCTGGAAATATATATATATATATTTCTTGAAGAGCCTCTTGTGGCGCAGAGTGGTAAGGCAGCCGCCTGAAAGCTTTGCCCATGAGGTTGGGAGTTCAATCCCAGCAGCCGGCTCAAGGTTGACTCAGCCTTCCATCCTTCCGAGGTCGGTAAAATGAGTACCCAGCTTGCTGGGGGGTAAACGGTAATGACTGGGGAAGGCTCTGGCAAACCACCCCGTATTGAGTCTGCCATGAAAACGCTAGAGGGCGTCACCCCAAGGGTCAGACATGACTCGGTGCTTGCACAGGGGATACCTTTACCTTTTTATATTTCTTGACTAGTTTAGTTCATTGTCTGATTGATGGTAGAGTGATAGTCCTTGAATGCCTGGTGCAATATGTCCAGAGCTTCTATAATGTATGTCTTGGTCGTAAAAATATCATCAATGTATCACAGGAATAAGAGAGGGGCATTGCTTCAAATCGGCTATAAAGATATGTTAGCATACTGTAGGGCCATGCAGGTGCCCATGGCTGTAACATTGATCTAAATATACAAATATATATTTGTATACATATGTAATAAATAAAGGAACAAGTTGCCAAATTTGAAGTGGGTATACAGATCCTGAAGAGGAAACTCAATTACTTTGGCCACCTCATGACAAGGAAGGACTCCCTGGAGAAGAGCCTAATACTAGGCAGGATTGAGGGCAAAAGAAGAAGGGGACGACAGAGAATGAGGTGGCTGGATGGAGTCACTGAAGCAGTCGGTGCGAGCTTAAATGGACTCCGGGGAATGGTAGAGGACAGGAAGGCCTGGAGGATCATTGTCCATGGGGTCGTGATGGGTCGGACACGAGTTCGCACCTAACAACAACAATATACAGACTGAAACAAGAGATAGCTGAATTACAAATTATTATAACAGGATAATGGAACCCCATGGCTTAACAGAGATATTGGGTTGTTGTCTCACTACACGTGCAAAGTCACTCAGTTCTCACTTATGCCCAGAATGAAAGTTTACTGGCCTTCAGGATGCCACTGGACTGAAACTTTGTTCTCACATCTGTTTGTTAACTCTTATTTGTATGCTGATTTGCTGATATTCACAGGTATTACCAATGGCATGATTTTAGCTACATTTATTGTCCATGTACTTATGTATCTTGACTCTCAGTAGCCCTTCCTGGCAACTACCTCTCCACCTGTATGTAAGTCTTGAGGAAGTTTGTTTCAATGTATCTGAAAAAGTTTGCTGGCATATGAAAATGTGTACCCAGAATTAAACTTTGTTGGTTTTAAAGTTGCCACTGGACTCAAACTGTGATGTAAAAACTAGTTATTTTACTCGGCAAACAACTGGTACAGTGGGTTTGGAGGGTGATGGTCCTTTCTCTCTGCTGGACTGATGTCCCTACTTGTAAACAGTTTTCTCCCACTCTTTGTGACTGTCAAGACATTTTTGAGCAGTTTCCTGAGGCTGTGGAGTGTTTGTGCCCTGGAGGAATGTTTACGTTGTTTTCTGTGTCGAAAGCTGGTGGAAATGTGGACGTGGC
Organism: Paroedura picta; assembly: GCF_049243985.1. Classification (NCBI taxonomy): domain Eukaryota; kingdom Metazoa; phylum Chordata; class Lepidosauria; order Squamata; family Gekkonidae; genus Paroedura; species Paroedura picta. The sequence goes on from NC_135377.1 coordinate 54,370,384, forward strand.
TCTGGCAGGGAATATGATTATTATTGAATATTATTGAATACTTATTTTAGCCCTTAGCCATTACAGGCAAAGATTCTACTGGCTTTCAGGGTTCAAAGTGTTTTCCTATTCCTGGCATGAAATGGGAAATACACTATAACTTCTTCTATGAATATAATTCCGTGGTTTGAGTATGCTAATTTAACATCAGGCAGCAAATATGAATTTGCTACCCTACTCTGACGAGTATGCTTAGCAAAGCAGAAAACACAGTTAAGTAACAGCTTTTAACGTTAAGCAACTCTGCGTGAGGAATACATTGGTAGACATCAAGCTATACACTTAGGTTAAAATTGTTATCTTCAGGGATTCTGTTTGTGTGTGTTTGTGCGGTGCACAAGTAAATATATGGATGTCTGTTCTCTTTTCCAAGGAAGATAAGGGAGAGTCTGTGTGAAATTTGAGATTCTACAAGTGGTTGGAAGCGTATCAGTGCTAATGGCTAATATATATTATTTCTGCTTTTTATTTTTTCTTTCTCCCATGTCCTTCTTTTGGGAGGGGGTAAGGTTTTTTCAAAAAAGAAAGCTGAAATCAAAATAGGAAGGATTCCTGGTGCTATTTGTCAGGATTGATGCAGCTCCCAAAATTCTGTTTTAAATTGAATTGCACTGACAAATAATGTCTTGGAAAGTATTCAATACGTTTTCAGTAGGCCTTACTGCTGCTTGTGAATTTGAGTCCAGGCCAGAATGATACTAGCATAATTAATCATTAGATTGATGGAAAAAGAAAAGCCTTTTCTAGGGGAAAATAATTTTGCTATCATATTTCATAAAATAAGTAGTAATAAAGCTTCATTGGTTCATTAGAAAAAAGGATTTGGAGATTCAGTATTTCTTCACTGTTATATTACTATTATCAGCCTTAGGTTTATCAGCCTTGCTGGGGAGGGGGCAGGTAGAGATCTGGAATTACAGCTGATCTCCAGACTTTATAGTTTATTAATTATCTTTTATTTACAATATTTATTAATTTTTTCCTAGGAAAAATGGCTGCTTTGGAAGGTGGACTTCATGGCATTATACCATTATACCTACCAAGCTCCTTCCCTTCCCTAAACCCCACTTTCCCTAAAATCTCCAGGTATTTTTGCAACCAAAGTTGAGAAATATAGCTGAGAGCTGTTATGGGTCTTTACAAATGTTCTATCTGGGTCCCGCCTATGATCCTGTTTCAAACCAGATAGCCATTAAAAAAAAATCCCTTGGCTTCCTCATGCTAGTAATAGAATAATAAAGGGGCAGTTCCGCACCTAGGAAAAATAGTGAAATACTTACCTTTTGCAAATGCCATATTTTTGGCGCTTTGCACAACATCGTCAGAATCCAGTGACCCAGCAGCAAACCGGCAGCTACATCCTCCATTTTAAAGTGCTAGTGGGGGAATCACATAAACTGGATTCCCCCAACTATGTATCACGAGTGGGAGGAGAGCTACCAGCAAGCAACACGCCAAGGAACTCTGCCGAGCCAACGTAGCTCCAGAGCCCATCCTAGCACCTGCCTCCCTCTCCCTTCTCCCAAGAACAGGGCCTTGCTTTTTTAAAAAATAAAAACTGCCTGGAGCAACAAATAGGTGTACAATCGCCCAGGCAGAAAAAACAACAACAACGTTTCCCCGCCAGTTTCCAAACAAAGCATGCCTCTTCTCCCCCCCGCCCCCCCCAAAATAACCGGGGAAAAAGATCATATCTTTAAAACTTCAGGATTCCAATAGGGAACAAAAATAACTATGTATATGAATAGATACATAGCCATTTAAACCAGTTTGGTGTAGTGGTTAGGAGTGTGGACTTCTAATCTGGCATGCCGGGTTTGATTCTGCACTCCCCCAAATGCAGCCAGCTGGGTGATCTCAGGCTCTCTATGACACTGATAAAACTGTTCCGACTGAGCAGAGATATCAGGGTTTCTCATCTTCACAAACCTCACGGGGTGTCTGTTGTGGGGAGAGGAAAGGGAAGGCAACTGTAAGCCGCTTTGAGCCTCCTTTGGGTAGAGAAAAGCAACATGTAAGAACCAACTCTTCTTCTTCTAAGCAGAGAACTTATATTACAAAGTTTCTTACCGAATTGTTCACTAGGTAAGAAACTGTAAAGGAAAAAGGACAGGATTACTAAAGTATAGATTTCACTTAACATATATACCTTGTGCATCTTGTACATGGAATAGAGTTGGCGGAAAATGAGCAGGCAGAATCAGAAAAAATTCCTAGCCAGCATACTGAAGTGAATAGATACAGATAATGGGTACATATACGCATTGGGAATAAGCCCTCACAATGAAGTGAGACACCAATGTTCAATGTAAAAAGAACCCTCCCCACAAAGCAAACTTACAGCAACAAAGTTGATACATGTGGAAGGAGAATTGGGGAAATGTGAAAACTCATATTCTCCATGGAAGGGAAGCGGGTTAGCCAACTCCCCTAGATTATCCCTGAGATTGTTTCTACAGCAGCCATTTCCTTATCTGGCCACAAGAGATGTTTTTTCATTGGCATTCGAATATCCTTATTAAGTCTGTGGTTTCAGAAGACACAGATGCAGATTTCTTCAGAAACACTGCTCTTTATTTACACCAAGAAGAAAATACCAAACAGTAAACAAAAGAACTTATAGAATTTATGTATACACTTATTTTTATTTATTTTATTTATTATATTTATATACTGCCCTCCCTGGAAGCTCAGGGCGGTTTACATCTTTAAACACAGCTCCGCGGCACCGCGGACTAAATAAAGGAGTAAGGGCCTCGAAGGCGGGCCCTGTCCGGGATAAGGAAGGGTGCCGATAGGCCCCTTCCCCTGGACTGACCAGCGGAGGGTCCAATCGGGCGGCGCGAAGCGCCTCCCGATTGGCCCCTCCGCTGGTCTGTCAACCCCCAAGCTGCTGACTGGCTGCTTGCCCGGCCAAAAACCAATTGGGAGGCGCGAAGTGCCTCCCAACCCGCCCCACCCCCCAACAGAGCTTTCCTTCGCTCCGGCGGCCATTACTTTGCTGGCCGCCAAGAGCAAAGGTAGGCTCCCTGGCCCCTGTCCCCGACAATGGCTCCCCAGACCTTCCCCGGGGCTTGGGGAGCGTATTCAAAACTGCCCGCCCTGCCTGCCACCTTGAAAACGCTCCCCGAGCCCCGGGGAGGGCGCTCTGCGGTGCGCCGCCTTAAAAACACTCGAAGAATGCCTGTAGGGTGAGCGGCGCCGGGTGAGCGGAGCCTCTCCCTCTGCTCCCCACCACAAGCCTCCCTTAGCTCTCTTCTTCCCTCCTTCCTCTTTTCCTTCACCCCTCGCCTTCATCACTCCCGTCTTTCTCCCTCCTTCTTCCCTTCCCTTATTTCCATAGACCACTCCAGCCTCACATCTTGCCATTCTCTGATACAAGCACCCCCCCAAAAAAACAAAAACAAAACCCTTCTTTGCTTTTGCTATCTTTCTACTGGGTTGCTTTCCTGCTTCCTCCCTTCCGCTTCCCGAAAACCTTTGGAGGTACAGAGCTCTGAAAAGGAGGAGGCAGGGAGTGTGAAAGGGTCATCCAGCAATTCTGCTCCGCCCCCCTCCAAAAACAAAGTCTCCCCACATTTTTAATGACAAAACACCCCTCCAATATTGGAATGTTGTGCCAACTTTAAGAGCACGGCTCAGTTCTTTCTCTGCCCAAGAAAAACAAGAAAAAAGCTAACACCCCTATCTAATCAAAGCCGAGGTTCTCTAACTGCATTAAAAGTTTTGCTCCTCTTTAAGATCACTGCCACATTCCATTGTGCGAAGGATTTGCAAAATGCAATGCGACTCTTCTTGGTTGTCTCACAGTCTCTCTCCCTCTCTCTTTCTCTCTCTTTGACTACAAGAAACAATGACTACAGCCCCCCCCCCCCAGTGTGTGCGTGTGTGTTTTGCTTCAGCTACTGCCTCGGACAGAGAAAACACAGACTTTGACTGGCTGGGACGACACTTTGATATTTTGCCTCCTGGGTTTCAAATGAAATCTGCCCTCACCCCCCCCCCCCCCCCGTTAGTTTCTTCTCACACCTGGAAGGCTTCTGCAGTCCTTTATTTCTTTATCTCTCTCCAGTATGGAAATGAAGCGAACACCATGCCTAATCTTGGCCTCGCCATACTTGGCCAGGAGATGTAGAGGGCACCTTAACCCACTCTTTTCCCTCCCTGCTCCTACTTTTGGGGGATGGGAAGACACTCCCCTCCCCCCTGAACATATTGCCTCCACCTGGATGGGATATTCTTATCCAGAGAGGAAACATCTCTGTCGCCCAACTTCCTGTGCCTTGGCTGTCTTCTTTCCTGAGGCACATTTGACAACTGTTTCAGCCGACAGGTAGAAGCAGACCTTGCAGAGGGACAGAGGAGAGACGGTGGGACAAACAGAGCTCCCTGGGCTCTGCAAAGCCTCGCCTGCACAGGGGAGCTTTATATGTTGTGGACTTTCACCGAATTTGGGGGCTTTATGCCAGTGGGGGGTTTATGCCAGGGGTCCCTCCAGTATTCTGGCCACTGCATCTTTCTCCTCCCGCCCTTCAAGCCCAAGATGTCAACGCATTACACTCCACCCTCACACCATTCTAGCGCCCGTTGTATTTCTGCCTACATCGGGCTTAAGCTACTAGTAAGAACATAAGTACAATACATAAAACAGTCTGTAACATGTGAATAACCGTACAATAATAATAACTAATAGTTGTAACCATATAACAATATATCAGTATAAACAATATAAATAATGCAACAGTGCAACTTGAGCTGGCCCACCAAAGAACCTGATTGGCCCTTAACGGAGCTTTCTTCTGACTGATCCATAAACAAGTCCTGAGTCTCATTGGCTGGATTTGGATCCTTGATTTGCATGCTGTTGTTCTGAGCTGAATATCCACATATACATCTGTATCCCTATAATATAGCATATATGTATACCAGGTTGTCTGAATTTTTAGCTTTCATTTTTTAATAAACAAGTCCCTAGTTTTGTTACAGAGATATGAGAGAAAAGCATATGTCTGCAATGGAAAAAGCTAGAGATACTTTTTAAAAGAGCAAAATGTCAGAATTCAGAGAACCTGATGTAGACTGGTCCTGCAGTTTTCTCTCCCCACCACCATGGTCGTACTCATCTTTTATTTTTCAGATTTGCAGGTCTTGTGCATGGAGCCAAGCATTTAGCTTTGGGCACATAGGCCATTGCTATGGAGATCTTGGTGCCCCAGCAATGTGAGACAACCTTGTAAGGAGCTACAATCAGTTATAAGACTGACTGCTTAACATACAATGTTTTCATAAATGAGAGTTAAATTACTTTTGAGCTTCTCTTTCACTAATTATATTAATGAATGATTGAAATTAATCATGCAAAAGAAAAGTGGAAGATGGGCATTTATAATGTGAATAAGCATTGAAGCCAGTGCAGGTTATATATCCACATTAATTGAATTAAAGACTGTTTCCTGAGTTGGAATAATAACAGAAATTACAAGTATGACTCTTTGCTTCCTCTGTCTTATTTTATTACGGGGAATCAGCTGCCTTTTCTCACCTACTAGTTCTGTCAAAAGGATATAACAAGTTCTCCTGCACTTACAGAACAATAATTTGACACTGGGGAGATACTATTCCCATCTGTTATGTCTATTGTGATTTTGACTGTTGTATGGAATATGATATTAGTGTCTCTTAAGGAAACAACAATAGTTATCTCTTTGTAACAAGTTTACCCTACTTTCTATAACCTGAAACAGCATAGAGAGCACAACCAGGGGATTAGCAGCACCACAGCTCTAAAGGAAAAGTGTGAAGTATTTGTCATATAGAATGGCCTTCCCCTGAGCTCTGGACTGCCTGATAAGAGTTAGCACAGAAATGGGCATGTGTGATTGAAAAGATGCAGTGGGAATTCATTCATATCTCATAACTGAAAATATAAATCTGATGTCTGAACACCTTTATTAGAAATCTTCAGGATTTTATTTTCTAAGTTTTTAAACAGCAAGCATATTTTTTTAGGGGGGGAGTATCTGGGGTTTTATACTATTGGCTATAAATAGTAATGTTAACTTTAATTTGTAAGTTCCCTTGAGCCACAAGGAAAGGCATGCTATAAATATTTTAAGAAGTAAATAAAGCATGATGCTAACTGCAAAATATGTAATTGTGTAGTACCTTTGAACACCCTAGTTGCGATACTAAGAATATTTGTCTAGAAAGTATTCCTGTTGGATAAAATGGGATGTATTTCTGAGTAAACATAAATAGGATTGAACTGAAAATACATATCTATATGTGTGTGTGTGTGCATGTTGAAGAGGGATGTTGACTAAGGTGACCAGATTGTCCCACTTTTGGAGGGACATCTGGGGGCACCTGGCAAATTGTACTTATGTTGCAAGTAAAAATATATATATTACAATACTATTTTTGCATTCTATGGTTTCTATGAAAATTTTTGTTGCTCCATATAGACCAATTTTTTAATCAAGAACCTCTTCCTCCCCCCAGTCAATGGTGTCCTGCTTTACCACTGTTAGAATCTGGTCACCTTAATGTAGACAAACTGGAGCATGTCCAGGGGAGGACAACAAAGATGGTGAGGGGTTTGAAGAGCAAGACATATGAAGAAAGGTTGGGGGACCTTGGTCTGTTTAGCCTGGAGAGGAGACGACTGAGAGGGGATTTGATAATCATCTTCAAGTATTTAAAAGGCTGCCATATAGAGCAGTGGTCCTCAACCCCCGGTCCAGGGACCGGTCCCGGTCCGTAGATCAGTTGGTACCGGGCTGCAGCTCCTCCTCATCCTCCTCCCCAGCTGTTGCCTTGGGGCTGCCTTCCCTCTCTGCCACTGGCTCACCTTTGGTGCTGTCCAGTGGCCGCCATGGCTGGGGCTCCCCCTTGGTGTGGCATTGTGCAGCTGCTGCTGGCAGTGCCCCCCAGTGGGAGGCGGGAAGTCAGGCGGGAAAGCAAGTGGAGCAGGGGCTCAGGTGGTGGCGACGTCCCTTGGCGTAAGACTACTGCCCCCCGGGCCTAAGTAAAATTGTCAAGCATTGACCGGTCCCCAGTGACAAAAAGGTTGGAGACCACTGATATAGAGGATGGAGCAGAGTTGTTCTCTCTTGCCCTGGAGGGACGGACCAGAACCAATGGGGTGAAATTAATTCAAAAGAAATTCCATCTCAACATCCAGAAGAAGTTCCTGACAGTTAGAGCAGTTTCTCAGTGGAACAGGCTTCCTCGGGAAGTGGTGGGTTCTCTATCTTTGGAAGTTTTTAAACAGAGGCTGGATAGCCATCTGACAGAGAGGCTGATTCTGTGAAGGCTTAAGGGGGTGGCAGGTTACAGTGGATGAGCGATGGGGTTGTGGGTGTCTTGCATGGTGCGGGGGGTTGGACTAGATGATCCATGATGTCTCTTCCAACTCTATTATACTATGATTCTATGAATAGAATTATTATTAATTATTTGTATTCAATCATAAAATTAATTGCCATACAAAAATTTTGACCCCCCTTCTCTCCTGAAAAATAATTAGATCTGTATGAAAGTAGGCAAATTGCATTTCCACTTGCCTTATTGTCACACCTATTGACACTGAGGCATTTAATTTCATGTACTGTTTATATCCTTTTCGGTTTTAATGATTAGTCTGTTTTGTGAGATGGAAATGAAAGTACAAATTATTCCATAACTTGATGAGTTAATTATGCTTGAACTTGAACCTCTGCATGCTGAAGTTGCATGACTGGCTTTGAAGGATTTAATGGGAACTACATAGATTTCCAGTTTTTTTGTTTTGCAGAATGATATGGTTTTTAAATTCCTATGATTTATGAATTATATAATCATACACAAATGTAGAAGAGTGCTTGTAAATAAAAGTGTTAACAAAACCTTGACATTTGGAACAATTTCTAATAATGGTCAAGCACTACAGTTTTAAAAAAGACTTGTAATTAATACAAGTCTACACTACTGATTCAAACAAGATCAAAGCTTGCTTAATTGTTCCCTGTCAAGGAATCTTGGGACTTCTAACTCCATAAAGGGAGTTGTTGCTTTTTGGACAAATCTTAGCATCTGTTTAAATTATTTTATTGAACAAATATTTTATACTGATTTTCATTTTAAAAAATCACAAAACTGCTCCCAGAAATTAAAACTACAAAACTGGATACAGTGAAAGAATATATCCTTATCCGTTGTTCCTCTGAAACAGACTAGGGGTGGGACGTGTCCGGCTGTCCAAGTTGGAATAGGGCCAATCAGGGTGCAGCCAGCTTTGTCCTGATTAGCCCTGCCCCTGCGGCTCCTGCCCTCCGGCCCTGGACTCTATCCTTTTTGCTCTCAGACGCCTCAGTGCCTGGAGCCAGCAGCAGGTGAGAGGGCAAAGGGTCGTGGTGGAGGGCTTGCTAAAGAGGGCCTCCTGATCTGCTAGGCTGGGCCTGCTCATGAGGGCCTCCTGGCCTGCCGACTGCCTGCTAAGGAGCACTGTTTTGGGCCTGCTAACAAGCTGCCCAGCCCCTGCCTGCCCCACTTGATTTGGTGTCAAGCTGTGGCCCAACACCACCTTAAGCTGCCTGGCCAGGGGAGGGGACGCTTTCACGGCCTTAGGAACGGGCTTTGAAGCTAGTAACCCTATAACTTACCAAAGTTATTTTAACAAGTAGTAGTAGAAGTAGTAATTCTCACTTGCATTCTAAAGAAAACAAGGAGGGTTTCCCGTGGAAGTGAATTTTGTAATTCTTGGATTGTCATGAAAAAGCCCTGCTTCCAGTGGAGGCTATTCTTACTACCAGAAAAGATGGAACATAAAGTTTTTAAAACAAGATTTCAAGCACTTGGAGTATTTGTTTTGTTAGTTTCACTGAAATGAGCATTTCCAGGTTCAAATCTATTTACTGGGAAACAAGTCTTATATGCCACTAAAGGTTTTTGAATTTGAATTTTGGGAAACAAGTCTCATTGTCTTTCTTTAACTTATTTAAGATGATAAAGCCTGAGTATATCACATGGATAAGTATTACTTATTCCTCCTCTTCCCCTGTTTCATCTGTATGTTGGAAAATGGGATCTTTGGATGTCTTTAGTGGAACTCTTTGGTATCAGAGTGATATATTCAACAGAAGAATGTTCCAATAGCTGGGCTTCCTTTCCCAACTCTATACAACCAAAATTTAATCTAAATCACCTTGGATTTGTATACGAGTTTCCAGGTTGCAGAATGGAGCTTGACACAATCTCTTCCTGTTGTAACAAGCAAATCGCCTAGTATCTCATGTATGTGTCATTAAAAGGAGAAAGTGGGATCCAAGTAGCCTTTCTCTAACCAAAGAAATCTTCGAAGAATGCTCCTTAGATTGGTGGATGGTTTCAAACTTGAGCAAAAAAGAAAGGAGCTAAATAAATAAATATACTTTGCTCAGTGGGTATGGTGGCAGGATCCACCCCAATGTATTGAAAGCTGATGGAAAAGTAGGTGGGAGAAGCTATAGCTTGTGTCTTATCTTAGCTCAGCTACACAGTACCTGTTTTTTCATCATGCAGGAAAGTGCAATTGGTGACTTCCCACTTGAAAACATTTTAAGCGATGGCCCCCGTTTGGTGAAATTTCCTCCCAGACAAAGACAGAAATTCTCCCTCATTGCCACTTCATAGAAGGCTGTGAAAAGGAAGAATTACTTTGGTGAATATTTCTGTGGAAACTGTACTTGGAGATAGTTTGGATAATATTGGGCATCTGGGGTTCTGCTTTTATAGTTATTAGTGTCTCATACATTTTTTTTTAGTATTTAAATTTATTTCCAGTCCTTTTAGGAGAAAGAGGGACTAGAATTTGCATAAATAAATGTCCTGAAGGAATGAAGGAATTCAACACTATGCTTGATTTAATTTATGTGTTTCAGCTTGGCTAGTTTAACTGGGCTTTGAATAATGGCCTTAGTCTATTCTTTGTTAGAAGGCCATGTATATAAAGCCAAACATGGATGGTGGGAGGAGTAGGGACTCATTGTTTACCAACAAATGGCCACTGAGGTAAACTGTACCACCTCTAGTTGCATCCTCCCCCCCCCCCAACTTCTTCCATATGGAAGAAGTGACAGCTTGATGAGTGGGAGTTGGAGGGAGGGTGGAGGGCCTGGGACTGCAGCCCCATGGAGGTGGAGAAGGAAGGAGGGAACCTCTGCAAGTGGTCACCCCTGCTCCAAGCATCCAGATCTTGGACACACTGTGGTGGCAGGGGGGAGAGGGCTAGCCAGTTCCTGGCAGTGCTCCCATTGCCCGGAGTAGCTTTGGTTGCCTGGGGAGGGGGAGAGGAGCAGAGTCCCAGATAGCTATATTCCCCACCATCCTGAAAATTTGGTGGGTTTCTTCGGGGTGGGGAGGGAGAGCGGAGTCCCAGGCAGCACTTTACCCCATAGCCCTGAGAATACCCGCCAAGGCCTACGGAGGCTTCAGTGGGCTTTTTCGGGGGGGGGGAGTGAATGGCATCCCTGCCGATGCTTCCCCTGAAAATGGTTACCCAGTTCTGGTACATCAGATTAGTGAGGTATCCTCACCCCTAACTCAGCGTCTCATTTTTATTCCTAGCACGGTCATTGGTGCTTTAGTCCCAGTATTATATTTTGTTGGTTCAAGAATAACGGTTTGGGGATGCTGCGTAATAAACAAATACTTACACACTTCAGTGTAGAGGTATGAAATTACTATTTTTTAAATTAATTTTTTATTAATAGAAAAGAAGAAAAAATGATAGATTACATATAGAAAAAACGGAAATACAGAAATACAGGAAATCTTCCCAACAGTAATTTGGGAGTATTGTTTCCCCATTGTTCACCCTTAAATCTATTTACTGAGAAATTCCAGGTAATAATGCCCTTGAAGACGTGTGAAATTATTTGATGTTGATCCAAGTGCATGTCAACCCTTTCTTCTTGTCGTACCCATCAACTAACTATTTCATACTCCCTGGCAAGGGGAAAATTCCATTTTACCTGTTATGTAAGTGAGTCTTTTTTTCATTTTTAAAGTTAAAGTTTGTTATTAAAGATTGTGTTGCTGTGATCAGTGCAATTATATGCAGGGTTGCAGCCTTCTTAATCCATGGAAATCAATAGGCTTAGACAGGATAACTTTGTTTAGAATTGCACTGTAGATCCATGAATAAAGACTTGTACTGCCATGCCTTTGGAGTCTCTTGTCAGTCACATAAAACTTGTCAGCTATCAAAAGTATTCATGGGATGTCACATTATGACAGTATTACTATTCTAACATCTGTTCTTTTATTATCTGCAAGCAGGAAAATAATTTAACCAGTGTTAAATGGCTGTCCCTTTCAGTGTGTCAACATTAATTAAAACATGTCAGCGCAATCAGAACATCAGCCTTTGTTAGCATAGCTTGCTTGCCTTCCAGGGGTGAATATTGTTCTGGAATTTTTACACTATAGTTAGATATAGAAACAAGATGCTGATTGCTCAAAAAGCATTTTATTGCCAGATTTTTTAAATTGCTAATATCATTCCTATAGGTCATGCCTATTTTAGTGTACAACATTTCATGGGTTCCTTCTGGTCAGTTTCAGTGTTGGAGGTACAAAATCTTGTTGGATAAAGGGTTTCAACACGTGAATACAGGAAACTGCCTTATATTGAACTGTGAAGATTTAGTTCATCTATCAGGTTCTGAATTATTACTGTGTTGGGCAGTGGCTCTCTCCGTGAGATATTTTTTCATCACTTTCTACCAAATTCTTTTAACTGGAGATGCCAGGAAATGAATCTGGAATATTCCTCATACAAAACTTGTATCACCTATGTTTCCCTCATCCATAGTATTCTCTTGATCCCATGTAACATGGTAGTGTTTTAGCCACATTGTCTCCACTTGGTTGAAAGAACTGAAACTTACTGCAAAAGAATTACTGATGTGGAAAGCATTCTTATGAAGTACCCTTACTAGTCATTGATTTACAGCTCTGATATACTGTGCTGTACACATTTTTCCCTGTTTATGTAGTGGAAAACCAGGGATTAGATCAGAAGCCTAACAGTGCAATCCTAAACAGAATTATATCTTTCTAAGTCTATCTTCATCAGTAGGTTAAGAAAGCTGTAAACTCTGTTTCGGATTGGTTACTTATTAGGTTACTTAAAGGTGACATTTTATGAATTGATCAGAAGTATAGTTTGAGTAAAAAGGTAAAATGGAGCTCTTTCACCAGGGGTTTGGTTGAGTTGGTGCTGGCTGTCTAGTGAGCTACAGGAAGGGGGAGGGGCGGATGGGGTGGGTGGAGGTTGTATTCTGATATTTTATGTTATTGTTTTTACCCTGATGTAAACTGCCTGAAGCCAGCTGGTTGGGAGTGGCAGTGAATAAATACAGTCATAATTATAAATAAATAAATAGTTTATGGCATATGCTTGGAATTTATTATCGAGGACATCAGACCTGTTGCTTACATTTCAATTAATATATCATTTGACTCCATCTTGTATCTTATGCTCTGTAACTTCTATATAAATCCTCTTGGTGGAATAATCTGGTGATCTGAAATGGATAGTCATCAATATGCAGATGATACTTCGTTCTAGTTTGCATTTCTGGCCAATCCCAGTGAAGCTGTAGAATCCTGTATCAGTGACTAGAGGCAATTTTGGAACGTTGGATAACCTATCCAACCACTGCATTCATCTTTTGAGGCCCTGAATTTGTTTTCAAAGATTAGATGAGTGGTACTCAGGGGAAAGAACTTCTCAGTCATGGCATCAAAATTCTGGAACCCTCTCCTCAGGGAGATTTGTGTCCCCCGTTCTGTTGCCATCTTCCACCAGTGAGCAAAGACTTTTTTTGTCTGGCTTTCCCTTAGTCATCCTTCCTTTCTGCCCTATGTTTTACTTTTTTTTTGGGGGGGGGGTGTATATGTGTGTGCGTATTTTAGCTCTGCTTTCAATTATTTTAATAGTTTAGGTTGCCTTAAAATGGCTTTTTATCTGTTATTTTATTATGTTTTTAATCTGTTAGCCACTTTGGAAGCTGTACTGAAGGCACAAAGATAGGCAATAAATAAATATTGTTTTTACTTTCTTGTTCTTTGACTTAGCTAAAGAGTAAGAAAAGGAGCTCCAATAAATATGTCAGGAAATCCCCTCTCCCAATATATTTTGACCCTCAATAGTGAATATTCTGTCTGAAGGATATTCTCCAACACTGCATATTGTGAAGTAAGTACAGTATCTTTGTGACTTTGTTATCTAATTAAAAGTAAATAAATTAATGTTAAAGTGAAATTGATGTAGTAAATTGAACAGAGAAGCTTAATTATCAGCAGATTTTTAAAACTTGATTTAAATAGTGGGAGCTTCTACTGTTTTCTGAAACAAAACAACCCTTCCCTGGAATTGGAACTTTTCAACTGTAAAAACTCTGTTGGGAGATTGTACATATGAAGTTAATAAAATGATTATTTGCCTTCTTGAAACACTGTTTTCGTTATATTATGGATGGCTACATGTCCCCAGGCCCACCCACCCTCTGCAAACAGTCAACGTGATTAGGGGCAAGGCCAACCTGCCCACCCCACCCAGGGCCCGAAAGCCACTGGCACAGCTAGTGGCTGCATCTCTCCAAGCCCATCTTCAGATGGACCACATTACTTTGGTGACAGCCCTCCTGCTCTGCCCAGTGGGCTGACTGCAGGGAGGTAGGCTGACATACAGATCACCCACCAAGGAGACGCAGGTCAAGGGGGAAGGGTTCAAATGGAGAGCTGTGGAAGTAATCACCATAACTCTGGAACACATCCAAAACAGACTAGATGCAGAGAAGCAGGCTGACAAACACAGATTTCATCTCCCCCCTGGAAGAAGTAGGTCAGTGGGGAAGTGTTCAAATGAAGAATAGTGGTCAATAAAGTAAACTCTGTGGGTGGCAACAAACACCTCATTCCTGAACAAAAATCAGCCCAATGTGTATGAAGGGAATAAAACAGTACATTAAGTTGAAGCCCCCCTACTGAGAAAAGACCCAATGAGTAATCCTTTATCTTACTGCAACCCAAAAGATTGTGTGAAAAAAATGAAAAGAAAACAGAAGGGAAACTAAGGAAGCAGACAGCAGGAAAACCCCAATAAACAAAAATGCTTGTTTGCTATTTGAAAGAGAAATTCAATCCCAATATTTCTGCCCTTTGCAGCATATAAACAAAGAAAACCCTGAAAGGCAACATAGTGTAATCCAGGACAAGGCAAAGCCCTTGATTCAGGAAGCTAGCTAAGCAATCTACCCACCATCTCAACAACAAAGGTATTTTCTGAGTACACCTTCTGTGTCCAAAATCACAATGCTAACAAATGGAATATGCACTCATCCTACACTTAGAACAGCTTCTGGTCAATGGAGAAGGGGCTCAGGGATTGTGGAGTCTGCTTGTTTTATACAGCATCTGTCCACAACCCCCAGTCTAGGGACTAGGACTGGTCCGTGGATCAGTCGGTACCGGGCCGCGGCTCCTCCTCATCCTCCTCCCCAGCTGCTGCCTCGGGGGCTGCCCTGCGACTCTGCTGTCGGATCACCTTTGGTGGTCTCCGGCAGCCGCCATGCCTGGGGCTCCCCCTTAGCGAGGCACTGTGCAGTTGCTGCTGGCAGCGCCCCCTAGTGGGTGGCGAGAATTCAGGGGCACTGGCAGGAAAACAAGCAGAGCAGGGGCTCAGGCAGCAGCGACGTCCCGAGGCAAAAGACTACCCCCCCAGGCCTCAGTAAAATTGTCAAGCATTGACCGGTGATAAAAAGGTTGGGGACCACTGTTATACAGGATTGCATTCCCTCTGAAGGAGGATGATTGTAGCTTGAGTTGCTACTATATCCTGGGCTGTGGTTTGAGACTCAGGTCTTCTCCGTGGCAGCTGGTTCACATCCAGGTTAGATTACTATAATACATTCTCTATGGGGCTACCTTGGAAAACAGTTTGGAAATTTAATTTAATTTGGTCCAAAATGTGGCAGCTAGGCTACTGTCAAAGACTGGTTACAGGAATCATATTTCCCCTGTGCAGAAAGATCTGAACTGGCTAACCATTTGTTTCCAGTTAAAATCATCTTTGGTTCTTATGGCTCTATACAACTTGGGTATGAAGTACTTGAAGGACTGTTCCTTTCCATAATAACTAGCCCAGTAGTAAGGATCTTATGTTCAAGCCCAGCTCTTTGTGCCCCCCCCCCACACCTGCAGTGTTGATACAGGCTGAAGAATGCTTACCTTCTACTTTACAACGAAGACAAAATGGTATCATGCTTTCTGTGTTGAGTTTTCTTGCAAATATGGGTACCTTAATATTTACTCTTTCCTTCACAATTATTCAATGCCCCTGGGATGGAGTTGCCCTTGTCCATACAGGTTTTGTAGAAGCAAACTTTTAGAACACTGCTTAAAACTGAATTCTTTCTTAATTTCTACTGAAATAAAAATAGTAAAAAGTAGTTGGGAGTTCATTTCTGTCATGAAACAAGGGAAACCTGAAGCACAGAATAATTGCAGCACCTAAAGTTTTAAGACCTTCTGTAATCTACTTTACATCTATAGGGGGTGAGAAAGAAGGGGGTGTTTTCTTCTGTTGCCAAGATACAGACATCTGGATATATATATATATATATATGCAGATGTGCTGTCTGTATAGCTGTCATAGGAAACTGCCTCTAGACAAAACATAGCTGCAGTAAAATTGCGAACTCCTTTGGGGAGGTTAAAACAGCAAGGGGTACCTAAAGACTACTTTGGCTTCTCTGGCTGAGATGATATTTGCATAGAAGACATTCCAACAGAGAACTCAGATCGTAGGGGCACACTGTAACAGCTGGCAGAAACGAATGTGTAGGTATAACTTAACCTCCTCTTATCAATGAAAAACCTTCATTGATTTTAAAATGACAGGAAGTGAATCTGTGTCAGACATTATCAGACCCATTCCTCTGGAGCAGTCCTTATTATGGCATATTAATAAAAGTATGTTAAAAGGTAAACAAAAATATTAATATAATTAGAACAAGCAATTACTAAAAATAATTGCAATGTAAAAGTTGGTAATTTTTTTAGGGCTGACCCTAAAATTTGGTTTGAAGTTTACATATTCACATCTGTGTTTCACACGTTTATCCTTCTTTCAACAAGTTTCACAGTAGTATTCATAATTCTCTCTTCTTCCAACTTATCATCACAACAAACCTCTGATGTAGAAGGAGTTCGAGAGTGTTTGACTGGACCAAGTTAATCACTATCCTTCCACCATTGCATCTGCACTGTGTATGCCAGTGTAGCTGTTCCAGGAGGTCAGAGATAGGGATGTCAGCCTTCATGTGGGACCTGGGGATTTTCTGCAATTACAGTTTATCTTTAGGTGACCAAGATAATTTCCTTGAAGAAAATAGATGCTTTGGAAGGTAGGATCTGTCAATTATACACTCCTGAGGTTCATATACCCCTCCCAGGCTTCTTCTCCATCATGAGAGCCAGCTTGGTATAGTGGTAAAGAGCAATAGACTTTAATCTGGAGAACTGGGCTTGATTCCTCACTCCTTCACATGCTGTCAGCTGGGTGAGCTTGAACTAGTCACAAACCTTGTAGACCTGTTCTCACAGTGCAGTTCTTCCAGAGCTCTCAGTCCCACCTACCTCACAGGGTGTCTGTAGTTGAGAGAGGAAGAGAAGGCAATTGAAAGTCACTTTCAGACTCCTTTGGGTAGTGAAAAGTGGGGTATAAAACAGATCTTCAAATCTCTAGCATTTTCCCAAGCTGAATATGACAACACTACTCAACAGCTCTGAGAGAACTGTAACTGGTCCAAAGTCACCAAGCTTTCTCCAAGTGGAGCAGTGGAGTATCAAACCCAATTCTCCATATTAGAGGCCACTGCTCTTTATTAGGGCTTTTGCTTGATTTTCACATTGTCCAGTGAGGTGGTACAATCTCAAGGTGGTAGATCTGATGGGGTCACTTTAAACTATAGAGGGGTAACTTTTAAAAATCTTCTCAAAAATTAAGCACAACAGCAATCCCTTAAATTAAATATCAATGTCAGCTAGAAAAGCTCTGCTCCTAGTGATCCCCTGCCTTGTAATTTTCTGTGAAGTGTTTTTTTTTAATTACCCAATGGGGTTGAATATGTGTGTTGTGTGGGAGGTTGTGATGGTGTGGTGGCAAATGTGGGCATGGGTATGGAGATATGGGTGTCAAGAACCTGTGGTTTGGAATGTTCGTTGAGTGTGGGAGAGGAATTGTGGCATAGTGGTTACAGATGTGCTTTCCAGAGCCAAGTCTTCAGATATGTGATGGGAAAATCAAACTGGAAACTCTTCTTAGGGGAAGATTACATGGCAACCAATTCCTCCCAGTTCTTCATTCAACATCATTTCCCTTCTTGTGTGAATTAGGCCACAGACACGGGAATGCCCCTCTGCATAAACCGAGCTGGAAAAATATCCCTTAAATACCTTACCAGTATTTGGGGTATTGTTTAAATCAAATACAGATCAGAGAATCTTATTGGCTACCAGTATACCTGAGCCCAAATAAAGCTGAATTGTTCAGCTTTTATTTGGGCATTTTCAGGTCTACTGAAGATCTGGGAGCTCTTCACTGCTTCAGCTGGGGCAGTTTAAACTGTGCTACAAGAGAGCCATTGCTGGGGCAATCGAAGATGAAAGCTCCACACCATATTGACTCTCATCTCCTACCGCTCCAACTGACCTCTTGCAGCTGGGGGGTTCTTAAAGAAAAAAATCCTAAAGCACAGGCCAGGGTCAGAGACAAGGAAATCAGTCCAGAATACAGGTTGCAAGCTTAGTAACTTACAGGTTGCTTCCACACACAATTATCCTGACTCCTGGCTAGCCTTCAGGATCTTGATTTGTATTCTGAGATGCCTTCACTTGCTGCCTTTTATTTCTGGGTCCAGTTCCACCTTTCCATGTGTGTGAAAGCTTTACTATTCCCATGCTTTACTATTCTATGCTTCATTTGTTTAAAGCACAAACTGTAGTAGCTTGGAGTCAGGATAATTGTGTGTGTATGTTTGTAGAACAGCCTCCTAGAATAGGGTAGGGAGGCTTCTACCCTTGTGGCTTTTTGATGAGACTGTAAAAGGGAATTATTATGGAGTGTGTTTGGGGCAGTCTGACTATGGACTGTAAGCAAGGTGATTTAATTGGATATCTACATTGTGTTTAATTTATTCTTTATTATTAATATATACTTAATAATTTAAGGTATTTTATGTTTTAATGTACACAATTTAAATGTGCTATTTCTTACTGATATCTGCCTTGAGTCCTCTGAGGTGAAACTCAGGTTTATACATATATTTTAAATAAAAATTTTAAATAAAAACTTTGGGAGGAAAAATTTTCCAGAGAGTTTACGAATTCCCACTCTTTATATAAGTGTTGTAGTTAAGTAGCTCTAGTTAAGAGTTTTCATTACCTGTAATGAAAATAGTGTTCAAAACAGGGACATACTAAAACTAGGGACAGAAATTGCCCATAGAGAATACATGATTGCCCATAAGGAATAATGTCCAGAGGGAATAATGGAAAGCACACTTGCCCTTAGGAAATCATGGAAAGCACACTTATCCATAGGAAATCATGGAAAGAACGCTTGCCCATAGGAAATCATGGAAGGAATACAGTTCATAGGGAATAACTGAAAGTACACTTGCCCATAGGGAATAATGGAAAGCATGCTTGCCCATAGGGAATAATGAAAGCTCGCTTGCCTATAGAGTTGTCTTGGAATAAGGGTAAAGGGGAATTAGAAGGAAATTGTTTTGGGTTATTCTAAAGTTTTCTTTAGATTACATTTCTCTGTGCCTATCTGGGATTTATTTTCTTTCAAAAAGACTCTTACTACAACTCATGAATTGGATTCTAATTCCAACTCATTAATTGGATTCTATTGTTTATTGATTTAGAAGTAGATGGCTTTGTACTTAACATCTACTAAAATCAGGAATTACCTTTATAAAGTTTATAGCTCTGGTACTTGGTGTTATTCTGGTACCTGCTGTAAATTTTATGGTACATATGGCCCGGTCCAACAAAGTGACATTTATGTCATATCCTGCCCTGTAACAAATGAGTTTGAAACCCTGATACATATGATCAGAAATTAAAGATAGCAGGACAGCTGAGGCTCTAAAAGGCTGAAGAGTACAACTGGGATACAGGGTCATGTGTGACAGGATTAGATTCAATCATGTGTGGCGCATATGGACCTTTATAGCTGTCCTTAAATTGTAACATCCAAAAACAGTATAATTGGTCTAATTTGTTGTGGTGTTTTTGGTGATGGTTTTCATAAGTCTGTTAAACAGGATATAATGACATAATTTTGTTAAATAAACAAGTGGATGCTTTAGGATGCTTTGGGCTGATCCTGCGTTGAGCAGGGGGTTGGACTAGATGGCCTGTATGGCCCCTTCCAACTCTATGATTCTATGAATACTGCCTGAATGTTATTCTAATTTTTGGATGGTGCATTATTGCAGTTGGTTATTTTAAAATAAGAGCCTAGCATTTTCTGTTTTGTCATTCCACTTCCTTTCTCTACCTATTGAGTGAGGATCAATTACAAACTGAACCCGGTGAATAACCTAATCGAATAATACCAGCTATAGTTTTTTGCCTGCTAATGTCATTTGACACCTGAAATTATTCCACTTTCCAGTGGTCTCTCATTGTAGCTGTATCTGAAGAAAAACTGTTTCTGAACATGAGTCAGCAGTGTGACTCTGGCTAAAAAGGCAAATGGGATTTTGGGCTGTATCAAATGGAGTATCATGTCCAGATCACGGGAGGTGATGGTACCGCTTTACTCTGCTCTGGTTCGGCCTCACTTGGAGTATTGTGTTCAGTTTTGGGCACCCCAGTTGAAGAGGGATGTTGACAAACTAGAACGTGTCCAGAGGAGGGCAACAAAGGTGGTGAGGGGTTTGGAGACCAAGATGTATAAAGAAAGGTTGGGGGAGCTTGATCTGTCTAGCCTAGACAGGAGATGACTGAAAGGGGATCTGATAACCATCTTCAAGTATTTAAAAAGGTGCCATATGAAGGATTTAGCAGAATTGTTCTCTCTTGCCCCAGAGGGACAGACCAAAATGAATGGGATGAAATTAATTCAAAAGAAATTCCATCTAAACATCTGGAAGAAGTTCCTGACAGAGCAGTTTCTCAGTGGAACAGGCTTCCTCGGGTGGTGGGTTCTCAATTTTTAAACAGAGGCTAGATAGCCATCTGACAGAAAGGCTGATTCTGTGAAGGCAAAAGGGTGGCAGGTTACAGAGATGAATGATTGGGATGTGAGTGTCCTGCATAGTGCAGGGGGTTGGACTAGATGACCCAGGAGGTTCTTTCCAACTCTATTATTCTATGATTCTTCTATGATTCTAACTCATACGTTGGCACAAATTTTGTTAGCCTTTAAGGTGCTTGTTCTTAAATTATTACTATGATAGTTGCCTTAGCTTTACATCCAGTGGTTCGCAATGTCATGGGTATTTAGACTATATTTATTTAGTAAATATTTTTGCATGGAATAACTCCGCTTCTCTCAGGCTTATTCAATCTCTGTTTTGATTAAGTGTCTCCATATAATGCCATGGTTGGATTTTGTATTTATTTGTGTGGTACATTTTATGCTAGGTATTAACTGATTAAATCCTCTTGCTTGAAGATTATGAAACCGTCAAATCTTTATATAATTCAACAAATCCAGATTAAAACTCTAAGAACTCATGATCGCGACTGTCGCAGAAGCTTTAACAAATGTCCATGTTCTTTGCAAAAGAACCAAATCATTAAGCACCATTGCGTGTGTAAATTCTTTGAGTTTAAAGTTGTTTACTATACCACTTAGCTGATCAGTAGCTTCATTTCAGAAGACAATCAGGGCATTCCTAATTGGCATTAAACCTTTCTAAAGCTACAGATGTCAGTATGTTCAGAAGGGTGTAACTCTGTTTAGGATTGTGCTATGTCAGGGGAAAGTGATGCCCTCGTGACATTTTACATTTATGCGCAATGTACGAGCAACATCTGAACAAGTAAACATGCAAACAAGTGGCATTTGAAACTAAACATGAACAGCAGTAAGGTAATTGTTAATGTGATTATAAAGTTGTTACAAAATTGTTCATCCATATATGTGGGATGCATTTTGAGCTATAGCACATTCAGGCATCAGAGGTTTCAGATATGGGCATAGACACATATTGTCATTACATTTCCTTTGTTTGTCCCTCATGCATGGAATGTGATCAAATGTAGGGTAGTGTGAGGAACAGTAGGTTGTCTTGGGTAAAAAAACAGCTACTTAGCCTGGCAGAGCAGTTTAGTTCTATCTCCCAGAGATGATAGAGTACCTGGTTGTTAAGCCTGTCTCTAGTGACCTCACCACAAAAGTTAACTTTGTATCAGCAAACCCAAAGCCTTCACACTTGCTACACTAGGAACATCTTGTAACTAAGGGGGAAAGTGTTCCGTTTAAAACAAACCTGTTTCCCTAGGGCATTGGAACCTCCTCAGTTGGCGTGAATCTCCGCAGTTGGTAGAAAAGGCTTGTCACAGGTGAATGTATTCCGATGGTCCTTTAGATCAGGGGTAGTCAACCTGTGGTCCTCCAGATGTCCATGGACTACAATTCCCATGAGCCCCTTCCAGCATATGGAGGACCACAGGTTGACTACCCATGCTTTAAATGACATTTCCTGAGTGAATGCCACAAACTTTGTGGTTTTCTGCTAAGCATGGCTAAACAATTTTCATGGAGCTATGGAGACACCCATTTTTGCAGCATAGTCTTTAACTCTGAGCAGGCAGTCTTACAGATCCTGTAAAGAGATATATTTGAGGAGGCAGAATTCTCAGGTTAGATGGTGTAGCTTTGAAGAAGCTCTGAGCCCTGAAGTAGTTCCATGGGCTTCAATAGAACAGTTGTTGTGTATGTTTCGCAGTAACTGATCTGTACTAGGAATGCACTTTTAGTAAAATTGTTTAGCTAATGAACAGCATAGTTACTCCCCAGCTAAATACTCATATTACCAAAATTATGGTGTTTTATGTAGATTTGTACTCTCTGATCTCAGAGTGTATGGCACTTTCTTATTTTCTGAACTTTAGATCCCAATTGTATCTGCCCTTCAGTTTGTAAACAATAAAGCAATGAAAATAAATTGCTTCACCTTAGTAATGGTGTCTGAGTTTAAACTGCTTCTATAAGCTGTGATCTGTTCGCAAAGGCACAATATAACTTTGACCCAAAACAACAATGGGAGGGGAAATACATGTTGAATAAAGACTATCTCTTGGCAAAATGCACACTGTATTTAGAAAAAGGTTCCTTCTAGTCAGCCATGCACATCTGTGTTGTTACATTTAAAAGAAAACTTTATATAATGTCCATGTTTGTTAAAAATAGAAATTGGTGAAATTATATATGCTGCAACTGAAGCATGGAATGTTGGAATTGGAAACCTTTGTCTCACTTCAGAGAAGCAGTAATTTGAAAGATACAAAACTTGTGCATGAAGGAGAATCTGAGGGAAACAAGTTCTGTTCACTTCTCTTTTAAAATACTAACTATATAACTTAATTTTTGTCGAGAAGGAGAAAGAGGGAGAATTAAATATTCATCTTAGTCATGCTTATGGAATGCAGCTGCTCATAGTTCAATTGGCCTTAATTTGAGGTTCTGCAGTTAGTAATGTTTTTTGTTAAACATAAAACCCTGGAAAGATCCAAACATACATTGTGCAAACAGACAGCCACTTACATGTGTTCGCAAAGGGGGCAGGCAAGTTCTCCTAATTTCCCTTTTCCCATTTCCTCCTTCCCATTCCATACCCATCTCACTGTATTCCTTAGGGACACTTTATATGCAGGAGCAGTTTGGGGATGTCTGCAGAAATATATATAGGAATATAGGGAAGGCAGCAAATTTGTTCCACGAGTAGAGCTCTTGTCAAAGTTCTGTGGATCCAGCTCAGCTCAGTTAGAAGAATACTTCAGTAAAAAGACTCCTCAAAAACCTGAAGACCAACTTATTAGTTGTGGTAATATGGCCTTGCTAAACTGGATTACATAAATTTTGTTTTACATTTCAGATTTATAACATTAATGTGTGTGTAGCACTATGTAAAAACCAAATAGTTCTGAAAAATAAAGTCAGATCCATAACTTTTCTACATCTTGTAGTTCTCCTTTCAGTTTACAGTAATCAAAGTTTTTTTTATTCAAAATATGCTAATTGCTGCTGCTGTATCCATCCTCCTCCCTTCCCCACACAACTCACATCTTCTCCCACTTCTGTTTGCTGATCCACCAGCATCTTTCCTGTTACTCTTGGTCAAAAAAGTTACCAGCTTCCATAGTGCTGCTCCCTTGGACCCATTATGCACGGGGGTTTTAGCGCACATTCGGGGTGAAATGGCGGCGACTAAAATCACGGATAACGCACGGAGCCGGCTGCAACCGGCTGCAGCTTCGGTGCATGCTGCCGAAAAAGCCGCATCAGTGAAACGCGGAAGAAAGCGCAGCTTCCGGGTGAGCGGGGCGCAACCAGAAGCGGCGCCCGGATCGGCGCGTGCATAATCGGTTACTCTGGGTTTTGCCGCCGTCGCGCCCCGCCCCGTGTATAACCGGTATGAGTCGCGTCTTCCCCCTCCGCGTTTTCCATGTGACCCGAAATCGCCGTTTCGGCGGCCGTGCATAATGGGCCATATTCAAGGTTTGAAACTGTTACTTTGAGGGAGTACAGTCATGTGCTTGTAGATGTATTACTTCCATCATGGAGGATGACACCCATTGTTAGTATACAATTGGGTCTTCCCATATAACTGTAAACTGAATGCAGAATGGTGGCAGTGTATGGATAGAATTATCCAAACTGTCTCAAAAATCAGTTTTACAGTAATTGCCATACATAGTCCCCATAGTAGCATAAAAACAGTATAGTCTCTTCCTCAAACCAGTAGTTAAATTATTTGAAAATGTAACAGACAAAAAATTCAGAGTTTTTTGTGTTGATCTGACTCAAACTGTAGGATAGGATTGCCAATTCTAGTTTGGGAAATTCATTATGATTTGTGTGAATGGACCCTGGGGAGGATGAAATTTGAGGAGGGGAGGGACCTGTGGTGAATAATACTGCAGTTTCTGCCCATCAAAGCAGCCATTCTCTTCAGGAGAATGTAGGGGATCTCTGTAGTCTGGAAATCAGGTATAATTTCAGGAGATTTCTAGGTCTCACCTGAAAACTGGCATCCATAATCTAGGCAGAACTGGATATACTTTAACTTAAAGACAAGATGTGTCTTGTTTCTACTATTTTTGGGGGGGACTTGGATCTAGGTTTACTATTGTCACTGTAAAATACATTATACTTGGTTTGCCCTAGAACAGCCTTTCTCAACTTTTTTACCATTGAGAAGCCCTTGGAACATTCTTCAGGCTTCAAGAAACCCCAGAAGTGGTGCGAACATACAGAATATAGTTGGGAAGCATAGCTGTGTACACACCCACCTGGGGTACCTCCCTTCCCACCCACTCTATGACCATCAATGGCCATTTTGGGAAGTCAACATGACCATTAGATAAGATTATTTTATTTACGGTCATTGACCAGCATCAAGTATGAATAAAACCACATACATTGTTACAACATTTTAATATCCAGGACATACAGCATCAGAATATAAACAAAGCCACAACCATTATTACAGCATTCTGACAGCCAGATCCATATATGGTCATGTCACCTGACAAATGTTTAACAAATTATAAAAAAATATATTAAAAAATAATTAACTCCCACCCATTCAGGAAACCCTTCTAGGCCATTGAGAAACCCCAGGGTCTCTTGAAACCCTGTTCAGTTGCACAATCAAAAGGTACTGATATTGCTTCCAAATAATAGTTCTTTTTAAGCAAAACAGTGTTGTGCCCTGGATGGTATGAATGCTTTGGGCTGCAATTCTTATCTCAATAGCTTGTTATAACCAATGCAAAAATATATATTTATGCACCAGTGGAAAACTAACACAAACACACATTTGAAAACTGTTACTGACCTGGGTGATTGATTTATAGCTGTTGAAAATATAAGATGGTATGAAAGTGAAAGAAAAGTAACATGACTGATTGTTAGAACATTGGATAGATAATGATTCTGTCTACGGTTTATGAGAAAATGCCATTTCATTGTTCCCCTGTTTCATTGATTTTGAAATATAAACAGAGTAAACCATTTATCTTGGATATCTCCCATATTTACAAAATTCCAGAATTTTGATTGTGATCTGTGTGTATTCTGTGTGTGTTCAAGAAAGGTAGAGGATGAAGGCATGATAATTCCTGTTCTTATACTGAAGTTCAGAAAGGAGGCTTGAATTTATTGAACCATGAGCATTTTCAAGAGGAGGGGGGATTGTGTGACAGGTTGATAGGTAGGTGGGAGAAAAGGAAGAGGAAGGGATTGCCAGGTGGGCAGTGAAGATGGGTTGAAGGTGGAGGAGAGGAAAAGTGGGGGGTGGAGATTGAGAGCCCTTTTTAATATACAAAAGTTTAGTTGTATATGGAAGTCAGAGAGGACTGCAAATGCAATCAGAATGTCTGCTGGTTGTCATCAGACTTGTTCTCAGCACTTTGTAATTACCTGTCTGTAATTGTGTAATGCTCTGCACAATTCTTTTCCTGGTGTGTGGTGATTGCATGGTCATGGTTATTTTATTTACAGTAAGAATCTCATAAGGGATTTGGGGAAGATCTCCTATTGATGCTATATAGAAGATCTTGTTGTAAATCATTTAACACCCAATAGGCAAAAGGGTTAAAATAGATTTTGCAACTGATAAGAGTTCTTTGTGGATCTCTGTCAGAAATTAAAAGGGTAACTAAGTCATAGAAATTTGCATCTGAATGAACTTGCAAACATGATAAAATAGAATGCTTCTATGGACTAGCATCATGTATGGTTCTCTGTTATAATGTAAACCGCCCTGAGCCTCCGGGGAGGGCGGTATAGAAGTATGATAAATAAATAAATAAACAAACAAACAAACAAATAAATAAATTAATTAAATAAATTAATAAATAAAGCATCCTCCAGAAGAATATGTGCTATTGTGTCGATCTTACCTAAGGTGTGCAAAAAAAGAGGGTATATGGTAATTGAAGCACATCTGACAAGGAAAATTATGTAATGGGGCAAATAAAGTCTCACTTGATATTTTTATATTATATGTTGTCACAAGGCATATAAATTAAATTTAATAGTGTACTTGATAAGTGTTGAAAAACGGTCCAGATAAAACAGAACAACATAGGAAAATGAAAATCCAGGTGAAGAAAAACAAGATGTATGGACCGGTCATGCCATTTTGAAGAGCTGGACCTTATTTTGCAAGTGACAAGCAAACTTAATGATTGAAACTAATTTTGTCACTTTTATGGAACTAAGCATTGAGTAAAATTATTATTATTTATATTTATTGAATTTCTATACCACTTTCCTGGAACCAGCTCAGGTCGGTGTACATCATACAATACATATAATAACAGTTACAAATAGTTAAAATAATATAGCATAAGATAACAGAATAGAACAGTTAAAATGTAATAGTATCTACAACCAGTAACAACGTCAATTAGTGTCATTCAACCCAGCAATTAGCCACAATCAGAAGATCTTTCCAGAATAAGATTTATCAGTTGTTTTTTGATGCCAAGACTGCTCTAGAAATATCTAGAGCTCCTTTCCCACCGGCCAGCATCCCAAGAAAAAAATTAAACAAGAAAAAAAAAGTCCTCAGATACTTGCGGGAAGTTCTGACCATAGAGTTTCTAATGATTTCTATAGCTACCCTTGTCACTTCCAGGTAGTTCCAGGAATTGTTGGAAACTCAGTTGTTTAGAACTTCCTGTTAATATATGAGGTCTTATTTTTCTTTTTAAAATTTTCTCCTCAGAAGGAACACATACCCTAGTTTCCTCCTGCTGATTGGTGATCTGACTGGTGATCTCCCACTCTGACTGGGGAAGGGAAGGGAAGGGAATCCTGATAAAGGAGATTCATCTAACTAATGGTAGTCTATGGAAATGCTGTTGTCCATGTCCTGCTTTTCTGAAGTTATTTTCCCCCTTTTCTCAGCCTTTTATCTATTACGCTCATTTGACATATTTGCTGTCATACAGTCATGACAGCTTACAAATGATGGCTTTACTTGTTTCTCAGTACTAGTCAGACATTAGATCTTGTTGACCTTCAACAATACATTGTGCTTTCTGGTGGAGTTCGTATATTAACTCCCCATTCAGGAAGGATTAATGGGAGCTGTGTGTCACACTGCTTTGGAAACAAATTCATATTTAAGCCCCTGTCAGAAAATTCAGATATGCTTCAGCTCCCATACATAATCTGAACCCTTCCCTCTATAATGTACAAGCTAGACAAAAGGTTGCAATCAGATAAGGTTCTTGCATTTTGTAATGAAGAAAGGAATAAAATCTTGGGGGAAATTATATTCCCATAACATGTGGCTATAGTCCTCCTTGATTCAAACTTTGAAATGTGCCAATCTGTAACTCTAGATTCAGTGCAGTTTTTAATATGAGCAGTATCAACAGATGTAGTCATCAGACAGTTTCTGCTCTGCTATAATTTCACAGTTTGTCATTATTGTACAATTGTGATAGACTTTGGTTTTACTCTGATTCTGTTATGAGGAGAAGGGACTGTTGAAATGCTCCATAATAGATCCCCCCCCATGGTGAGGAAGCAACCCCTGTGCCCCATCTTTCCAAAGAAAAGAGGGGGGAAACCACCTTTTCATTGTCTACCTCTTCTTCAGCAGTATGTTAATGCTCTGAAGAAACACTTCTCCATAAAAGGTTTGTTCCTTTACATTTTTTAAATGTTTTTGCAAAAAGTTTACAATTTGAATAATAATAAAAATAATCTAACTCTTCTTCCCTCAAATCCTGTTCCTTGAAATTATTCTTGTACTTTTGCTGCTTTCTTACAATAGCCCTGTAGGTTGCATTTTTCTGGAAGCAGATTTTTGTTTACTAATACAATATATGGATTAATTTTTTTTAATGGCAACATTTATTTCTGTTGCTTTTCTGTAGGAATGTGGCAGCTTAATTTTTAAAAATTGGTAAAATAAAAAACGGAGAGCTGGCATTCCTGAAAAAATGCAAGTAATTTATAACCCTGAATCCAGAATGTTTTTGACTAGCAGTGAATTCCATAAGTATTCCTATTCTTTGAATTTCTACTATACATTTACCATTCCCACCTAGAATGTCTCAAAGTATGACTATTTCAGCTACACTTTGAAATAGCCCATTAGAATGTAAAACCATGGATAATTTTTTAACTGGAATTATTTTGGGAGACCAGGATTTTAACCTAAAGATGTAGTTATCAACCTTCAGGTGAAGCTTGGACTTCTCCCAGGTTTGGAGGGTGGATTTTATGGCATTATAACCTGCTGTGATTTGTCCCCTCCCCCAAACTACCCCCATAGGGGATCCATCCCAGATCTCCAAGAGATATCCTGATTTCAGTCCCTTTGCTCTTTCCTCCATCTCCCTATAAGAAACCTTGGCAGTATCCCAGCCTGTTTTGAATCAAAGTCTCGCTACATTACCACTTCTTTTTCATTGGCCAGCAGTACAAGCGCTGTTCACAAATTAAAGTGAACAACTTATAGTCCAACGTACAGTGCATTGAATAATTCCCATGTTACATTCAACACATGTGTTATGAATGTGTGATGTAAACTCTGATTAGGAAATAGGAACTTTTTCTATAGCTGTTCTTTCCGCCTTTCAGATTACATTTTAGTGAAGTGTCCCCTTGAGAGCTCTAAAATGAATGCATTTATGTCATAAATAAACTACTGGAGATAAGAGGATCCTGATCTGTTGTGATTAGTGTTTGGACTAAGGTTTTCCTAAAATATCACCTTGGTAATTAAAATATTCCATTTTTTTCAGTTGAATATGCTCAGTGGGATGATTTCAGTATACAGGCTGCAGTAGCTAATTAATTTTGTTGCTAAAGGATTAAAAAAGTATTGGAGTGTGTTAATAAGTTAACAGCCTCTGATAATGACCTGCTCTCTGTTGATATACCTCCGGTATTATTACCACTTGTGATAATTAAATGAAAGCAAGGCAAATATATGCTTGAGAGATTTATCAACTAAAATTATGATTAATATAACTATGACAAATGTCATTTTCACATACTTATTTAATATTTTCCCTTAAGACTGTATTTGGTGAGGTATTAGCTTGCCAGTTGGGAGGGAGTTGTTTCTCAGCAGTCTGCACGACACAATACTGTACAGCAGAGGTTCTCAACCTTCCTATAGCTGCGACCCTTTAATACAGTTTCTCATGTTGTTGTGACCCCCAACCATAAAATTATGCAAGTGTTCTTTCATAGAAATTAAACTGAAACTGACCAATGGTGTGAAGATCCATTGTTCATGATTGTACTGTTACATTGTTGTATTGTTATATCGTACTGTTACACTGTTATCTGGTTATAACTATTAGTTATTAAAATAAGGTTATTCACATATTTTTATAGACCGTTTTGTGTATTGTTCCTTGTTCTTATGTAAACCACCCTGAGCATCCGGGGAGGGCGGTATATAAGTATGATAAATAAATAAATAAATAGTATATAAATTGTTTTTCCCCAAGGTTTCTCAGTTCAGTTCTGCCTTTTGTCCCGCTGAGCTGCGCTGCCACCTGGAGTGCCTGGTGGGAGATTGCACCACGCTGGAGGTGCTGCTGGAGTGGCTGGCGGCTGAGCGTGGACATCTGCAGGAAGAACAACAACAGTGGCAGCGCCCCCCTGGCCAAGCTGCTTGCCCTGCCACGACCCCTGTAAAAAGGTCGTTCAACCCCCAAAGAGGTCCCGACCCCCAGGTTGAGAACCACTGCTGTACAGCATTGTTTATCAAAGAACTTGGAGTCACACCTTGGAAGAAAGGGTACTTAAATATACTAGTCTTGAAAAGGGATTTCCTAAAGAACAGTTCCATAAATATTGTGGCATTCGAAAAGGTAAGGCTGTGAATGGCATGGAAAGAACAGATTTTTCCTTGATAATCTTTGTAAAAGATTCCTGGTTTCATAATCTTCATTCTGTGCCTTAATTTTGCTCTCAATAATGTTCTGTGTTTAAGTGGTTTCTTCAGCTCAGCAAATGAATACTTGAAGGATGATGTGGTACCATATTGTAGAAGCATTATCCTTTTATGGGACAGCTGATTTACACATACTGTTTCATGAGGACAACATAAATATTTATTACATTTGTATACCCCCTCCCCTAAGGCTCAGGGCAGTTCACATAGAACGTAACAGAACACTGAATGTAACAGAACAGAACTCACTGATTATAATGAATGAAAGGTAACAGTAATAACAACAATAAGCAGAGAATTACCATTTAACATAATAAACAATCTAACAGACCCATGGTTGGTCTGATATGGATTTTGGATTATGGATTCTATTTGCATGATCTTCTGGTTCTTGGCCAGTATATTTATTACTTATTTACCCCATATTGTATGAACCAGCTCCGAAGTTACAGAAATATAAGAAAACCAGAAGTGTATCTCACATTTCTGTTTTTATTATTGTACACTAATCCAAACTTCTAGTGTGACCATCACATTTCTGGACTATAGTATATGGTAGCAAATTGTGCATGTTGAATAATTCTATTAAGTATATATGCCTGTATGACTGACTTGGGCACTGCCATGGATGAGAGGAAAATGGGCAAGATTGACAGCACAGCATGGAAACTCTTGCCAACTTTCCTGACTTCGTAAGGCGGTAAAATTAGCAACCCAGATTTGAAGGAGGCTTGGGGGGGATATACAGGAGCCATCCTCGTTTTCCAAACAAAACTCAGTGTGGTTTGTGATGGTGTATGGTGGGTTCTGTATGGTGGGTTTATTCCCAAGAAGCAGACAGAGGAGAATCCACCTAAGTGCCAGTTCTTTGTGCCTGAAGTACACAGGCAGAAACTTCTGAGTTTAGCACATGATACAGTTCTGAGTGAACACTTGGGAATATACAAGACCAAGGACAGACTAGCTGAGAACTTCTGGCTAGGAGTTGGGAAGAACACAAAGTAGTTCTGTCCATTCTGTTTAGTTTGCCATAAGTTGGAAATGTCTAGGACTGAGTAAAAGTTCTGCTTTAGAACCTGCCCATCATTGTGGCACCTTGGGAGCATGGGGCAAGAATATCATGAGCCCTTTTAGCAAATCCATGTGGATGGGGAACCATTTCACTCTGGGTTTGATAGATCAAGTGACTTACATTTCTGAAGCTAAACCTTTCTGTAGAACTCTATGGCTCTTGTTCCTATGTTTGCAAGGCTAGGAATACTAAAGAAGATCCTGGAACCTTTAAGACCAACTAAGTTTCATTCAAGATGTAAGCTTCCATGTGTACAGCACACTTTGTCAGACAGTGAAATGGGAGTTACAAGACCTCAGTGGATCTTGGATTTAGTACAGAGTATAATGAAGATATTTACCAGATACAAGGGCATTACAGAAATAACAAGCTAAGTTCATCAGGTCATGATTTAATAATTTGATGATGATGATGATGATGATTTGATTGGTTTCAACTCTAAGGGGGAAAGTATTGTTGTTGTTAGGTGCGAAGTCATGTCCGACCCATCGCAACCACATGGACAATGATCCTCCAGGCCTTCCTGTCCTCTACCATTCCTCGAAGTCCAAGGAAAAGCATAGTGTAGTAAAAAAAATGTCAAGATTAATATTGGACAGATGCATTTTCAGTTGTGGAGCCCAAGAGTAATTAAAAGAGAACTTGCCACTACCTGTCTCACTGATGTGTTAATATCTTTTGGCTGGAGCCACCATGTTCTAGTAGGCTTGAGCTCCAGTACCTGGCATCCAGATTGGCTAATGCCTTACAAGCCCTTGTGGGAGGGGGTCTGTAAAGACAAGCTGTTCCTTTATTTGGTGTGTCAGACGAAGGGAGGAGGTGTCTGTTGGTGCTGATGGCCTTCATGATGTGAGGGGAGAGTGATGCAGAAGGATATAGGTGTGTGACCTTCAGGGACTGCACTATGCAGTCAGCACCCAGCCTCCCTCCAAGGTTTGACCAGATATTCAAGATTGTAAATTGATTAGCCATTACTCTTTCTTTCATATTTTCTCCCCAACTTTATTGGCCCTTCTTCAGGGGTCTTCTGGAAGCAAGGTGGAAAAGGTGGCTTTGTTTTGTTTGTGAAAAGGGGACATGAAGATTAGCACAAGCTTATATCACCTCTCCAGTGCCAAATTGTTGGTCAAAGAGTTAATGATGCAGAGTGTAAATTACTGCTTGAATGGGTAACTAGTGTTGGGCAACTTCCCTGTTTGTGATCTCGTTTATTTTGTGTGAGGAATGTAGCAATTTATCCTTCTCAGGGACCATACCTTTCTTGCTCAGTATAGTAATTATTCAACGCTGCTGGGTTCACAGTAGGTTTCTTTCAGAGTAGATGCACCACTGCCTGCCTCAAGCCATGGCAGCATGCTTAAATATTAGAATAGCGACTAAACAGGGGGGTGGGTTGGAAGGAATGTTAAGGGAAAGGTCCCCTGGGGTTATTTTAATCTTCAGTGAGTTAATGAAAGTGATCATTAATCAACTGGTGCTAAAATATGATCAGGAAGTGTTTCCGCTTCTGATGTGAGGTCTCATTGTAAAGAAGAGCAGTGTTGTTTGTTGTAATAGTTTCAGAGGAATTGTGTATTATTTGTAAATTTTTGTATGCTGGAGTACACATTACCTTCTGAGTGAAGTTTTGCAGGATCCAGCATTAGTGGCTGCTACCAAAAATTCTAGATATCAATTTTGAAGCATCCTGCCTCAGCGAATATACAAAGAGAATAAAAGCACCATTGTCATAAAATGTAGAGATGTGAGTAGAGAGCGTGTTGCAAGCTAGAGCTGACATTGTCATTGAAGGGAGGGTGGAGTCTGCTTTCTTAGAGATATATTAAGATTGATAAACTGGCACTAATATCAATCTGACAATATGCATTTTCTCTTTTTGAATTAAAGTATTGAACCAAGTATTCACCTGTCTGTGTGGAGAATATTATCTTAGGCTGGTCGCAGATAGTGTGCGACTGTTCCACAAGCCAAAGGAGGCTGTGGGACTATGCTTCTTAGATAGTGGCACCTCATTGTACGTGGCAAAAATATATGAGAAAGGGGTGGTATTCTAATCCAGTTCATGCTAAGAAGACATAAGGTAATTTCTGGAAGTGCTGTTCAAGGGGGGAGGTTTTTAAAAAGAAGCATCTGAGAATACAAGCCCTTTGTGTAACCTGAAGTAGCTCTTTGGATTTCCACTTGAAGCAGAATAAACTCAAAGAATAGAAAGAGAGCAATGGAGAATGATAATATGTTCTGTGTAACTGTATGTGCCTTTTCTGTAGCTTATTTCTGTTTCTTCCGGGTACTTTGAAAAATCCAGGGGAAACTTTGAAGTATATGACAAAGAAAAATAAATGACTGTTTTTGTTATACTAATGTATTTTGTTCACAAATCACATCCCAATTACCTGTCCCTTGCTGCCACCTCACACCCTTGAAAACTTGAGGAGCAAGAAGAAAAAAACTGGTTTCCATAGTGATGCTTTAGAAATTTCTCCAATTCTCCATCATAGATATTAGGGGAAATTCTGGAAGCAACATTACATCTTTTCAAAACTCCTCTCTTGCCAAGCAGTTTCCTCAAAATCTTCTGACATTGCCTAGGGGACTCTATCCCAGAATGCCAGATAGTCAAGATTTTACAAAATAATCAAGAGCAGTAAAAGCTTTCCATAGTTCCAAGAATGCTGTCTGTAATTCACAGACCACTTCAGTCTGGGGGATGAGATCTCCCACTCCCAGTGCCCGTGTTCATTGGATGGCCATGACTGGCCATGACCGTGTTCATTGGATGGACATTCTCACTTCCTGATTCTTACCCTGTTGGGCCTGCCACTGGACCCAGCAACTCAGGTGGAGATTTCATCAGTGTCGGTCCTGTTCCCTTTGGGGAGGAGGTGGTGGTAACTCTCTGGCCCCTACCCAGCCCCTTTCATTGCATAGATATTGCTTTCTTCTTATATCACCACAGTGAATTGGGCTGAACATACTGTAAAAATTAAAAGGAACCCATGGATTTAGAGATCCTGGTACATGGATACAGCTATGTTGATACTATATACAATTGCTGATATAAAAACAAAAGGCTTCTTGTGGAGGGGGAGGAAATAGCCACTGTGAAAATAGGGTTGGGGAAATGGCTCTTGTGTAGGCAGGAAAATGCAGACTTTGTTCTTCACATACTAGCCACCCAGTATTTCTCACATAGGTGTCTCTATATCAGGGGTAGTCAAACTGCGGCCCTCCAGATGTCCATGGACTACAATTCCCAGAAGCCCCTGCCAGCATTCGCTGGCAGGGGCTTCTGGGAATTGTAGTTCATGGACATCTGGAGGGCCGCAGTTTGACTACCCCTGCTCTATATGATCATAATCAAAGTGAGAGAAATCGGACAAAATATGACAACCAGCCGCAAATTAAAGAACAAATCCAAAAGTGCAGACTGCAATGGTTTGGCCATGTCTGCAGAATGAACACTAGCAGATTGCCTCATAAATTTCTCTGGAAAGAATGACAACTGAATGGAAGATCCAACAACTGGCACCAAAGAAAACATGGCTTAAACAGATTGAGGAAGACTTCAGAAAACAATGGTTGACTATCCACATGGCCAAAACTAATGCCACCAGTCACAAAGAGTGGAAACATATTAGAAACAAGGCTGAGAGGACAACCTGCTCCACCAATCACCAGCTAAAGGATAAAAAGAAGAAAGAAAATAAGAATTACAAACTTGTTAGGCACATCTCAAATGGCCAAACTAAATGTGATGGAGTATTCATGGCTGCAGCAGGTTCATCATTGCCATATTAAAACTATTTTAAATGAAATGAAATTACTAGGACAGGAAAATAAGAAGACTCATAGCTGTAATGACTGACCTTTTGTACTTGAGCTGATTGTGGAAGTTCATGACAAATAATTAGTCACTAATGCAATTTTGAAACTTGTAGACGCAACAGAGGATGAACAATCAAGAGTGGTACATACTGCCGTTATTTCATCATGATAATGTGAGAGCAGCTGTGTGGGTTTATTAAAAAAAGGAAAAAAGTTCACCACCTCTACATCTACTGGACTGTTATCCTGTCTGAGCATACCACTCAGGCACCTGTCACTTCAAACATTACCACAGTGACTTCAGTTAATGCATAAGCAGCATAATGGCTGCATTTTTGCAAATCTCAGGACTTTTTTTCATTTTACATGCAAAAGCTAGCAACTATTAAAAAGAAATGTCCTAAGTTATAGCGTTAACCTCTTTGAACATTTTTATTTTCATTTATTATATTTTCATGAACAATTTTTGCCTTGGGGTATTAACAGAAATCTGGTTAGTTTTGTGAAGGCGTATCAAAAATGCATGAAAGATTGCTTGTGATAGGAATTAAATTTGTATTATTAAAGAGTTGCTATAAATATGAATTCCATTTCATTTTAAGTAAGCTGCTCCTGTAGTAAGAGATTTCTTTAAAAGGATACACACTTATAGCGGCAGTGATTAAGAAAGTCTTCTGGGTTAATCTTCTGTTTAATGTTTATTTTTACAGTTATATAAATCAACAAAGGCTAGTAAATGCTGATGAGAAATACTTAACATATATTTAATATTTTATGTGCCTTAGATTTTTTGTTAGATAATATGGAAATCTACTAAAAAAGGGGTCCCCCAAGTTTTTAGCCTGTGGGGCATCTTTGAATTTTTAAAAAATGTACATCCATACTTCTGAGTCAGCTGTGTTGAACCTTATGAATCTGGCAGATTTTTATGCCCATGCACCAACCCTAAACAGATGGCTTGGTAGAAAAATTGAACCAGACCCTAAAACCTTCATAAGGGACAAGGGACCTGCCCAGTCAGTAGAACCTATACCTTACCTTCCTGTTTTTACAGTGAGATCTCTCAAGCATCTATGGCTGTCCTCCTCTTAAATTGTTCTATGGGTAAAATCCTTGGGAAACCTTGATGTCATGAGACTTGGTGGTGTGGAGATGGGCCTGTGCCAGAATACATGCAACCACTGAAGGACCAACTGAATCAAGCCCAGGAGAAAATGGTTTAACACTTATGGGAAGCTAAGGCCTCTCAGAACACATAGGAACTGAACTGCTGTGACAAACTATCAAGGGTTAATGACACACAGAGTCTGATCACCTTTGAGTAACATGCTGTTTAAACAAAATTCTATGGAGTGTCTGTTAAGAAGTGACATATGTAAACTGACAGTTGAAGACAGACAGTTAACAGTGACAACAGACTGGGAAAGAGGCTGAAGGAGTGAGTGGCTCACAGTAGATTCCTATTCAAGCTGCCTACTGAAAAGGGAGATAACTCTTAAAAGTGGGGTAATCCCTGATCTGTGTAAATATAAGGATTTGGGGAACTTTGTTGTATGTTCCTGAATTCTAAACATATAAAGTGTCATTGAAACTCTGAAACATGTTTGTGAGTTAAAGCAAAACTTAAAATGAAGCTTTTCTTTCGTCAGAGCTTCAAAGACCTTGTGAGAAAGACATATCTGCATTTATAGTGATTAAAAAAGTTACTTCCGTTTTTATAATCAATTCACCTTATACATCCTACCCCTGATTCCACCTAACCTTTTCCCCTCCAAGTTAAATAAAATATTTTGTTATATTGACATTTCCAAAGCCTTTTGTGTACCATTATAGAAAAAGAATATAAGAAGTTGATGTTGTCTCTTCCCTGGCTGGGACAGCATCAAAATAACAGCAGGACAGGATGGGACAGCAATAGGACTAACAGATAAGAAGATAATAGATGTGGCTGATCAACAAGCAAGAAAGAAGAAACAAAGGCAAAATCTTGTAAATGAGTGAGGCAAAATCACCATAACTTCATACAAGGTCCATTTGGAGATGAAGTCTTGGTTAGCAAGTAGAATATATGCACAGGACATACAGACTTCTGGCAAGAACACATTCCAATCACCCAATTATTGGGGTCTGTGTCATATAAGGCACAATGTAGACTATACTTCTGGTAAAGGAAGTGCCTGCACATTAATTACTGAGGAATGGAAAGACTGGAACACACCTGAGTGCCAACCAGTTGAGGACTCTTCCAAATTGTCCAATAGCAACTTTTACTGGGAAATATGATAATTTCTTGGTGCTGGACAATAGATTGACAGTCCTTGATGCCAATTGGAAATTATTCCCTGCAAGCAGAGGAAAGCAGTAGCCCACAAAGTGGGAGATGTGCGTCAGATGGATCTAATAGAACCTTCATACATCATCCTGTTACCAAAGCTAGATGGAACCATTTACTTCTGGATCAATTATAGAGATATTATTAAGAGGACTGTGCTATTGGACACATACCTCAGGCCATATTCTGATATTCTAATTGACCAACTAGGTACTATGCAATATCTTTGGGGTTTGGTCCTGATGAAAGGATATTGACATGTCTCCATGGTCCCTTTGCAATCCCTCAAGGGCTGTTCCAATGTGGACAAAATGGGACGATAGCTACTTTTCAATAGATCCTGTGCCAGTGCCAGGGCTTTGTCCTGGATCATACTGATGATACAATAATCTTTTACTGTGATTGGCCCACAATCTGCAAAGGGCAGCATTAAAGGACAACCTGAAGAAAATTTTGGGTGGATTGCATGAGCTCAAGCATCTGGGGTTCCTAATAGGCCAGGGTCACCTGAATCTACAGCCAGAGAAAGTGGGGATGCTGGAAGAAAGCCAAATGCCCACAAATAACAAACATGTGGTAATTATTTGAATAATAATATTGATATTTTGACTGATAATGAGGCAAACAACATATGTAGGCATCTGACAGCTACAGTGAGTATCTTGAATATATTTTAGAATAACTAAAATAAACAGATGATTCTCAAAGTCTACCAGAATAAAGGAATGATCAATGATCAGTAAGTACTGTTTTTATCTCCATTGTTTGAAACCTTCTGTGTATAATAGCCACACAGAGGCCAGATCTGAACTGTAATCATAGGAAGTAATTGAAGAAAAATATTTACATATTGTGAAGTAAAGATGCCTTGATTTGTAATGTTTTTATTAAGTTAATAATAATAATGTTTATTTAAGGCAAACAAAAGCCATATATTAGTGTTATTGTGATATTAACAGATTTACAACAGGTTTGTAATTGTTTTAGTTCATGGTAAGACATTGTTGTTGTTATCCTATATTAGTCGATATGTTCCCATATTGACTGTGCATTAAGATACACATTGTTTGTACAATACATCACCAGCTGACTTGACCAGAGGAGATAGCTTAAGGGACAAATTCACACTGTGTACATGTTGTTCACTTTATTGAGTCACAGACAGTATAGTTAAATTGCCTGCCCATTTTACAAAATCTTAATATATTTCAATAACTATAACTCTCTTTATAACTTGGTGAAATGACACAGCTAGTTGTGCCACCTGTGCTTGCATAGTTCACTAATCTAGAGTAGTGAGTCAACATTTTAAAAGAACAGAAGGTTTCTTTGGCTTATATTTTAGTGAGGGCACTTTTTTTAGGCAGAACAGATAGCATGAGTCATCCTGGAACCTTTTATTTTATATCAATTTTTCAGCATCATCAGATGAAATCTCCAAATTTAAGTGTATTTATTAAAGATTTCTCTCCTTGATAGTCTAGATAAAATATGGTGCTTCTCTTTTTCTGACAATTTGTGGAGATAGTCATATGATTGCATCATAGTATTAGTTAAATATAACTAAAATTAATGATATTTTAGAACTCCATCCCATTTCAATCTCTTCAAGCTCTTGCATAGCTCATAATTGTCTGGATACAAAGAGGAAGTGGAAGGAGGAGGGGGTGGTCAGGGGTGGGAGACAGAAGGCAATTGGCTGGCCACCGGACTGACAAGAAAACTGGTTGGAGGAAGAGGCACTCAGGTGGGACACTCGAGTGGTACTTAAGCCATAAGACACACTCCTCCTCCAAGCACTTACCAGAAGTATATTATGTGGAACAGATGTTATATATTATAACAGCAAAGATAGACCTAGCTGCCAAATCACTGAATAACTATTACCCTCAGATCTTTCCTCAAAATTATAATTGTATTGTACAGGGAAATGCTACGTTTGCTAAGCCTTTAATGCTGATTTTTAATATATCACTTTGCATTTATGAAAACAGCTTTCATGTGGACCCTTCATCTGCCTTTCACATTAACATTTGGGCACCCCATATTTCTTTCAGCTTCTTAGTTGCTTGCAAGTAAGCAATTACATACCCAGGAAGTTATCTGCAACAGAACCTTAAATGATTTCTTATTGATATACATATAAATTAGGAAATGAATTATTTATTGGACATACCAGTTAAAATATTGGAAACTTTCAAACTTCCTTATAATCAACATAATACTCATGCAGCTATATCTTATACCAGTTTAAATTTCTTGGTTCTAATAAAAGCTTATCAAATTAAAAAAGAAATAAACTATCTTCTAATTTGTCCTGTAAAGATATTCATTTGTATTACTGTGATGTTCATATTTTACTGTATTATTGTTCAAATAATTGCTTTTGATTATACAAGAGGATTTTATAACCCACCAGAATTTATGCAGCTTTTCCCTCTGCTTTCCAAAATGCTTTGTATTCTCTGTGTGGTTTGTAATGTATTTTTAATTTATTCTTGTCTTATGGGCTGAAAAATTCTAATCAGTAGCTTTGTAGAATTCAGTACTGATTGATTTACTGTTTGATATAAGGAATAGAAAGTGTGAAAATTCAATATTGCCTTTGTCTGATAAAAGGTAACTGCTGTTGTTCCATGCAGATTTGTACTTAGATCATTTTGACAGTGTCTGTTGAATAGTTCTAGATTTTTGTAATATAGTAAAGACAAGTTTGACAATATATCAGAATGGAATTATCACATTGTTATTGGAAGTAGAACAGTCTTGACATTTTGTAGATACCAGAACAATAAATTAGATTTCCAGACTTGTCAATTACTAGCCATTAGATGGGTGGATAGGCCCGAGGAAACACTGTCACCCACAACTTTGCGATTGGCTCCCAGACCTTGGCAAAGCAGATGTTTTTGTCCTGTCTATGTTGGGAGGTTGGGCATGGGGAGGCACAGGCACTCACAATGGTGGAGGTAGTTTCTAGGCCCGTTACCATATTTCCCCATAAAACACTGTCTTGGGGGCAACTTATTTGGATGGCTGTAACTCAGATACCCCAAGACTGAACTACACATAACTTGGAGGACCTGCAGGAAATAATCCCAGGGAAGTCCGATGTGAGTTTGATGTCTCTAGCTCACACGGACCATTCTGTTACTCCAAAGCCTATGCTTGACATCTTCTCCAAAAGTGCTTTCCTGGGGCTACCTTATTTAAGGGGCTGTAACTCAGACCCCCCAAGTCCAATTGTCACGAACTCTAGGACTTTGGGTGGCTGTCTGACCATTTCCTGAACTTCCTGAACCAGTTCAGTTTGGTAGAGTAGTTTGTTTGGGGTTCAGTTTATTTCATTTGGGGTTGTTTTTATTATATTAATTGTAAGCTGCTTTGAGCAGGTCTCCGATGAGATGAGATTCATATTTACTAAATAAATAATATGCTGGTTACATGTCTGTAGACTTCTCAGGCAGTGAAGTTTTCCAGTAGGTGCCTAGAATCAGTAATGAATGGTGTGTGACATACATATGCATCTGTGGACCCGCTGTTTACCCTCACAGCTTCCAGGTTCAGGAAGGAGATTCCACAGCTAGTGTGGCTCAGTGCCACCTGATTAGGCCTGGAGGAGGTATGGGGGTAGGAGACTGGCAGTCTTGTTTACCTGGTAAACTGTGGGCTGAAATCTGAGATTAGGCAGCCACAAAGTGTGAACTTTTCTCTCCCTGTGCTGTATACCCCAAGTTCTCACCCAGTGGCGTTAGGTGACCTGACTGTGTTGTGCCCACTACTGGGGTATGTGTGTACTCACTCTGAGTCTCCACAGTAGGGAGCTGTCAGACAGCATTCTGTGACACCTACCTCTGTAATTCTAGGGCAACTTCCTGGAACCATTTGTACTGCAGGAAAGGCATGATGGGTTTGGAGCACGAAAATGTGCTGGTTGAATGTGACGGTTTGCTGGTTGGATACGCACTTCGTTTTTTTCCCTGAGTTGCTGCTTCTGTGGATATGGCTGCAGCTGTGTGTGGGCAAATTAATTTGAAGTTACCATGGCTGTCAATTTGGGACAGCATCATTTTTGTGAGCGCAACTTCATGCAAGCTCTGGGGAATTCCCACATTGAAAATACTTAGGAAACTGTATAACTGTCATCATTCCCCCTGTAATACCTACATATATGCTGGCTGCAGGGTTTGTGCCATTGCTCCACCAATGTACAGCTGTCACAATCCCGTGCTGATGGGTGTAATAGCTGGCCAGGTGCCCGTGTCAAGTCACAGCATCCTTCACTGGTTTTGTATGCAAACAAAGCCAAAGAAGAAGACAAGATGCGAAGTCATTCCAGTCCAAGGTTCAGGAGTCCAGAAATCAGTCAAGCATGGATCTGGTCCAGGAAGTCAATGTTTGCAGGCAAGGGAATATCAGCATATAACTACTTTGCGTCCACTCATGCCAGTGGCTCTCAATGGTGTTATAGCTAAATGCCAGCTGTTCTGACCTTATTCTGCAAGAATTCATCCCCATTTTCAGCAAGCAACTGCTGTCTAGCCATAAGGGGAGCGCTTTTCCTTTTAACCTACAGCTCTGCTGTACTGCATCTTTGCTTTTCTAATGAAGCAGGTGATCCTGGAGGGCTGGAAACAAGCAGCTGGCTTTTGGCTGTAAATCCGTGCAAGCTCTCAGCTGTACAATCTTGGCATGCTTGCACCTTCTTCTCTTGTGTGTTAGCATCTGCCACCTCTGGCTATGCTCACCAGAGCGTATTATGTTATTTTCTTGTTATAATGAAGTAAATTTTGCTTTTATATACTTTGTTGTATTTGTTTTATCATTTTTACTTAAGCTACTTAGGGAGATCTTTTTGGCTAGGAAGTGGAGCTTAAATTTAAATTTTGTTAGTCGACCAAGTAATAGTAAGAAGACTACTACTAATACAAGTGTTTCTGAAATTATCTTTATTATTGTTCGTACTTCAGTTTTGCTTTTTCTAAATAGTATTAAGCTTATCGTCCCTTGCCATGAAGTTTATTAAAATGTGAAAATATGCTAACAGAAGTGACAAGCAGTAATAAGAACTGCCAGGAATGCTGGAAGGGAGCCTTCCTATTTTTCTGCCTGCCAATGAGAAGGAAGAGAATGCTGGCAGAGAAGCATCAAGACTGTTTGAGGAAGCTAGCGAGGGCTTTGTTAATAAAATATTTGTTCCAATTTCAGCATAAAGGATTAAACTGTAAACTGTAAAAATTTCACAATAGTAGGACACTTGTTGATATGGTATCATATAACACAGATAAGCATAATTTTTAAAAACATTTGTGCTGAAATCTGTTATTTTGGGTTGCTTTATGTAGTAAGCTTGATGATAATATTGTGTAGTTATGAGTAATGATGTAGCATCACTGAGAGGTCCAGGATCTCTTGCATTTATAATGTCTCAGATGCATTCAGCATTTTCCCACTTCCTGGAGACATATGGAGAAGAGAATTATGGATATACTTTGAAACCTTTGCTGCTTTTCTGTAACATGACTAGAAATAAAGTTAATGGTCTTTATACAAAGGCAATATTTCTTTTCAATTTCTAGATGACAACAGCCACCAATTATAGAGCTCCAGCTAGACCTTTAAAAATCAAAACAAAACAATAATTCTGTATTAAATGATAGTGTTATGTCAGGTGGGTGGACCAACTCAATAATTTTTTTTTTTTTGCAGAATGGCATCAATAGCAAGCCTCTTTGGCAAAGCCTGTGAACATGAGTTAAAAATATACTTAGGCCAAGTACAATGAACCAGTTGAAAGGAAAACTTTTATATAGCATGAATATACTGTAATTGTCTTTCAGCCAGCATTTATGTGCTATTTCTGTCTCCCATCACTTAAACTGAAAACCAAGGCTCATGGTAGGTGAAGTTTCTAGTCAAATCATACTTGACTTCCAGTTATGACTATCACATGCAGGGCCTGCAACATGGAGCTCTTCCACCAGGCATTTTGTTGTGGTTGACCTAACCAACACCATCCACTGGGCCCCAAAAACCCTCTCCCCATGAACTGACCAACTAATGGGATCATAGCTAATCAGGTTAATATCATTACCACCAACTATTGGGCCACTACTGTTTCTGTTGTTTTATTCAGTGTGCTGCTGAATTGTTTTATATTTATCCCCATCTTCTCCCATGATCCATATAAACCGCCCTAAGCTGCAAGGGAAGGCAGTATATAAATGTAATAAATAAATAAATGCTTAATTGATCATATGAATGCTAATACAGTTCACTGAGATAAACACAGATCAGTTGGAGACTGTGATGCTTTGA
This sequence comes from Paroedura picta, assembly GCF_049243985.1. Taxonomy (NCBI): domain Eukaryota; kingdom Metazoa; phylum Chordata; class Lepidosauria; order Squamata; family Gekkonidae; genus Paroedura; species Paroedura picta. The sequence goes on from NC_135377.1 coordinate 54,414,182, forward strand.
ACTCTTGTAAAAACAAAAAGTTAATTTGTGATAGCTTAGGTTCAAGTAATGTATCTATCCTAGAGCAGTGGTCCCCAACCTTTTTATCACCGGGGACCACTCAATGCTTGACAATTTTACTGAGGCCCGGTGGGGGGGGTAGAGTTTACTCCTCTACTCTCAACCACTGCCCTAACGCTCTCTGATCGCTATGGTAATGTTTAAACATCCCTTCAAAATATGATACAGACACGCCACAACAATGAACATAAGGAACATTTTATATTCATGGAAATTTTAACTCATGACAATGACAAATCAATGGGAACCCTGAGCTTGTTTCTCTGCAACGAGATAGTCCCATCTGGGAGTGATGGGAGACAATGACACCCGAAGTGTGTTGTAAAGGGCCGGGGGGGAAAAGAGAAGGCGTCCTTCGTGGCCCACCTCCAGTTAGTTGACGGACCACATGTGGTCCTCGGCCCACAGGTTTGGGATCCTTATCCTAGAGTATCTTAGAGACAAACAAAATTTTCAAGATATAAGCTTTTCAGAGTCAAATCTCCCTTTGTCAGATACCAGGGAGTTTTGACTCCCAAACGTTTATAACCTGAAAATCTCATGGGTCTCTAAAGTGTTCCTGAGCTCAAATTTAGCTGTTCTATTGCAGACTAATCTTATTTTTAAGATTAAAAAGTGAACAAATACCATCAAGTTGCTTTTTGGTGGTCCATGGTATCCATAAAACTTAATGCCAATACCACATTTTAAAAGAGCCTCTTTCTGTCAACTTTGTTAATTGTCCAACCTTCACACCCATACATATAACAGGGAACACTATGGCACGAAGTAACTTGGCCTTGGACACCTGTGACACACCCTTACATTTTGGGAACTTTCCGAGCTTCTTTCCCAGTTTCAATAGAAAATAAATACATTAACAAAATTGTCTGGGTTCCCCTGGGTTACTTTTCCTTGATCCTTGAGCAATACTCAGTTATGTGGGTCCTCAAAATTAAACATACACAAATAAAGGAGTCCTGGAAAATATATATAAAGGTTTAGTTGAAGATTAAAAATATATCATTATGCAATACAGCATCTATAGCTTAGCAACAGAGAAAATAAAAAGGTAACTGTTCTATTTAATACATTTAATACCTGGTATTAGGTGGCCTCCTCATGAGAAGGAAGGACTCCCTGGAGAAGAGCCTAATGCTGGGAGCGATTGAGGGAAAAAGAAGAAGGGGATGACAGAGAATGAGGTGGCTGGATGGAATCACTGAAGCAGTAGGTACAAACTTAAATGGACTCTGGAGAATGGTCGAGGACAGGAAGGCCTGGAGGATCATTGTCCATGGGGTCGCGATGGGTCGGACATGACTTTGCACCTAACAACAACAACAACAACAACAATTAGGTGGCCTATCTTCTTGCAGCATTAGAATCCAAGCTGCAGTTTAAAAGCACTCTATATGTTACAGTCCATTATGATGAAGCATAACATATCTAAGCCTACTAGCATTGCATCAACATAGCTTGGCTTCCCTCCAGCCCAGCCTTTTTCAACCTTTCTACCATGGAGTAACCCCAGAAATGATGACAGTTGGCCATGCCTCCCTGCAACAACTCCAGAAGTCACATATTTATAGTGTGCATGGCATCACTAATACAATAAAGTGCTTTTTAAATAAGGAGTTAGTTTCATTTTCATATATGCAGTATGCTAAATAGGAAACCTTGCCTGAGCAAAACAAAGCATTCATTTCATCTGTCATAAATCTCACCATGCAAAGCAGCAAATTCTCCTAAGGGGAAATAGTCTGTGTGATTTGGATATCACCTATAACTTTGGGAGATCTTTAGGCACCATGAGGAAGTTGGCAATCCTATGTGTATTATGCAGCACAGAAAACGCACAAAAAGACTGCCAAAAATGATGCCTTATTTTTTAATTCTTAGCGTGGCATCATTTCCGCAGCGTGAAACTCATTGTATAATGTATAACGCTGTTCTGGCAGCGTTTTTTCAGTGAGATTTCTGAAACTAGTTTTACAGTGACTTTTCTTGTGGGATGACACTGAAGATGGTCTTTTTTTAATGCATAAATGTTAGCATATTTTTGGTCTCCTCCCCTTCTCTGCCAATGGGAACTCAAGCGCCTGCCACTGATACTCTGCCTTAGTCAGTGATCACATGAACATGCCATTTGCCCTGGCAACCAAGCCAACTAATTGCCATGTAAATGAGGAGGATTACTTATCTGGTGTGCATGGCATCTCCTCCACAGCCTTCTGCAAATGCTTTGGAGACTACAAAGCTCTACCTCTGATCAGTGACCATAGTCGGGGGAAGGGCTTGTTTGAAAGTTTATCAGGCTGGTGAAGTGGAGGGGTACGAAATGCCTGTTCCAAGGTTGCAGGAGAACGAGGAAGTGGGGGTTCTTCAGGCTATGGGAAGAGGCTCCTGTTTTGGGCTCACCAGTGAACTAAAAAAAAACCTTCACAGGAGAAGCAATGGCATGATGGGGGTCTTTAAGTTTGCATGGGAACCTGCAGTCTCTATGAGGAGCAATATACCTCAAAGGGGTAGTTTTTGGCATTCAGGTCTGTGTATCCCCACGGAAAAGTCCCCATGTCCATCACCTACAATTCCCCTTAGGCCCTGTCAGAAGCATGTGCCAGAGTGGTAGTCAGGTGACTTTGCAGCACAAGGGAGGAAGTTCTCCTTCCCTCAGTCACAGTTAGAATGGTTTAGAATGCATAATCGCTGAAAAAAACCAACAGCACAGAATCAGAACACATGCATAAAATGGAATGTTTTAAAAAACGTTTTTAAAAGGATGATTTAAAAGGGTCAGTGAATTGACTGTGGAGGAAAGCAGTAATAGCCCCTAGCAAGACCTGAGAACATTTTTTCCTTGGGTCGTAAATGAGCAAGGAGAAACCTGGGAAAAAGGAATCATTGTTTAGGCTGTGCACAGTCCTTGCACTGGATCCAGGTGTGGTCGCCATCAGCTAGGGATGCCAGGCTCCAGGTGGGACCAAGGAATTCCCTGGAATTACAGCTCCTCTCCAGACTAAAGAGATCTGGTAAAAAAAATTGAGGGTATACTCTGTGGCATTGGATCCAGGCCTCTCCTGCTTGAATTTCTGAATCCCTTTGCTTACAATAGCCTTCCTCCTGCCATTTCTGAGAAGAAATTCTGAGATGGGGGGAAATGAGATGAGCCAATGTGGGGAATGCAGCAGATTCAGCTCTTACCTCCCCTTTCTTTTCCATTGTCTGTGAATTCAACAAGGCCATTGCAGATGAGCAGAAAGCCACGCTTTCCTCCTGACTCCACCCTGGGTTAGTTAATACACATACACATACTAATTAATTATATCCTTCTCCCAACTGGGGTGCTGGAATAACTAATATCCCTGTTTGAAAATGTAGTGGTGCTTCCTTTCAGTATCACCTGTAATCAAGCACTACTACATTTGTGATGCACAAATGTCATTTATTACATTATGAACTTACATTATGCATTACATTATGAAGTTATCAGTATTTTGTTTTCTGCAAACAGTGGTGCTGGCAAGGGGGGGGGGAGTCAAATTTTAGGGTTCTCCCATGTGGACTTCTTAAACTATCGTGGCAATGTGGGAAGAAACCATTTCTGTAGCTACCATGCCACCTGTATAACAGATATAGTTGTAACAAGGACAGATGCTAATATGACAGCAAAATAACTTCTGTCCCAGTGGCAGAGCCACCAGTGGATTTCAGTAGTGGCATAAAGGGACCAACTGTGCCCATACTGGTGGTGCTAGTATGCATTACATTGTATGAAGTGCTGTTTTTTGATGATATAAAGCAGGGGTAGTCAACCTGTGGTACTCCAGATGTCCATGGACTACAATTCCATGGACTACATGGACTACAATGCCAGAATTTGCTGGAAGGGGTTCATGGGAATTGTAGTCCATGAACATCTGGAGGATCACGTTGACTACCCCTGATATAAAGGATCTGCCTACTAGTCATCTAGGATTATGTATCCCTCTCTTGGTTAAAGTGATATATATATTACAGCTAAAATCAGTGGAAATGGTAGGAAAAAATAGATTTGTAAATGAAAATTATGGCAGCAATTTCTAATTAAAATGAACTGAAATTGGAACTTTTTTTTTACAAATAGCATTTTTAATGCAAACCTTTCAAGGAATGCTTGTGAGAGCAATGCACTTTGGATAACAAGTTATCAATTTATTTACCATTATGTTAACTCTCAAGACCAATTTACCTTTCTTTAAAAACGAATGATGGGACAACTGAATCCATACTACTTAATTTACCAGATGGATGAAAGCCAGATGTTTGGAACCTCCAAGTATGATGTATTGGGCTCAGGCAGTGCCAGAATAAATACTTCAGAGAAGTGAAGGAATGACAAATACTATTACTGAGAAGTACGGTAATTGGTATAAATAATTCATATAATGGTGGGAAATAACATTTGCAATATTTACTTTCACTTTGAAATTGGACCGGTAGGTCAGTGGATGGTGAAGCAAGAAACAAGAAAGATAACCACAATATTATACAGTTTTGCTTAAAATCATATTGAGGGTATAGAAACCCTCAACTATATTGAGGGTATAGAAACAGATAAAGTGCAAATGAGCATGCCAGACTTTTTCTTCCAGTGCTTCTGGTGCCTTTAGTGCTCATCTGTCCTAGGATCTAATTGATCTGTATGCGGTGTACAAATCTGTGCTTGATACTCAGCAGGAATGTGTTACCCCCCTTATAACATATAGAACTGCTCTTTCATTAGTCAGCCCATGGGTCCATCTAGCTCAGTACTGTCCACTTGAACTTGTGATGGCTTTATGAAGTCCCAGGGCCATTCCGCACCCAATTTAAAAAGTGAGGGGCTTACCATTTGTAAACGCCAATTTTTGTGTGTTTTGCATGACGTCGTGAACATCCAGCGTGACATCTGCAAACTGACTGCAACATCCTCCGTTTTATAGTGCGTGCAGGGAAATCCACAAAAGTGGATTACCCCTGCGAAGTAGTGCTAGCGTGTTGAGAGCAGCCAGCAATACACTCGCGCAAGACACGTGCGTAACTAAAGTGGCTGAAGCAGTGAGATTTCCAGCCCCAATGCCCACCCACGAGCCCACCTCTGTCTTCACCTGGAATGGGGATTTTTAAAAAAACTGATTGGACCAATGAATAGGCGTACAATTGCCCAGGCAGAGCAAAAAAACAAACAAACAAAAACTGTTCCCCACCAGTTTGCCCAGTGAGCATTCCTGTTCCCCACCCAAAAACAATTGGCCTCTCCCAATTTTTTTAAAGTTTCAAGGCTCCAGATTTAAAGAGGGATTGCAGTGAAAGGAGCCCAATGCATCCATGAATTAATGCATATTCATTTAAACCAATAGGTTTAAAGAAAAATAGTGGGCATGGCGGTCCGTTTTGAAGCGTGAGGAAGGTGATTGGCTGCCTGTCTTGATTGACAGGCAGAAGAGAGGAGCGTGTCTAGCGGGTTCCCTTTATCCGCCATTTCAAGGAGGCAGAGGTAGCAAGATGCGCTAGAGGGAGGCAGAGGAGCCAGCAGGTGGGGAAGTTCCTGGAGGCACGGGGTTTTTTTAGCATTAAACCATTGTGCTGGCCTAACACTGCTATTTTTTCTGTGCTGAATGGCCCTCAGTCTTTCGTATCTACTACTACCTAAAGATCCCAGAGATTGAATCTAGGATCTTCTTCTTATGAAACAGGTGCTCTGCTCTAGGAGATTACTTCCCTTTCGGTCAAAGTTAGGGAGAGGTTATCCATGTTTGCTTCTGCTGAACTTTTTATTGACTTTTGATATCATCCTTCTGGTTAGCTTTGCCAGGATGAATTTGGAGACACTGCCTTGAAGTGGCACCAGTTCTTCATGGAGGGCAGCTCCTTACCATATGATACATACTTTGAAGGAACGCTGCCAACCAGCAACTGATAATTGATGAGAATCTGGGGAACAGAGACATAGGAGCTGTCATCTGCACAACAGCGTCATGGAAGTGATACCATTCTACTCAGGAGTTCTAATGAAAACCCAGAATTGACATGATTTTAAACTATTTATTTATTTATTTATTTATTTATTTATTTATTTATTTATTTATTTATTTATTTATTTATTTATTTATTTATTTATTTATTTATTTATTTATTTATTTATTTGCCTCTGGCCATCAGAGCAATTGTAGGCAGAGGGAACTGGGAGTGGGAGATGACCTGCCTCCAGTGGTTAAATCAATTGCAGGAACAGAAGGGTGGGACCCAGTGAAAAATACAGAATAGAAAATAAGCCAAAGGACATTGGGACACCTATATGGCAATACAAAATTGCTGAATCCAGCATAGCAAGTAGATACACAAGGAGTCTTCAATCTTTAAATACAAAATTTTAATGAGTAGTGTTCTTTAATGATTCCAATGCTATTTGCTAAGCAGCACTTTATCAAAGGATTCCAAAATTGAAAATCAATTCAATAGGATATTCAATTTTAGTAGAATAGTGGTCCCCAACCTTTTTCAGGCTGGGGACCGGCATAGATGTAAACATGCGCGGCTCTGCTTCCCTCTCCCCCCCCCCCCAACAGTAAGAAGCTTGCCAGGCCACAAGCTTGCGGCCTGGTAAGTTTCTTACTGCGGGGGGGGGGAGAGGGAGCTGCGGCCCGGCACCGGGCCACGGCCCGGTGGTTGGGGACCACCATAGGTGAATATTCGAGATGCCAAACAAAGGCTTTTGAAAAGCAATTAAAAAAGCAGCTATACAAAGCTTTCAGGTGTTCTATATAGGTGTCCCAGTGTCCTTTGGTTTACTTACTATCCAGCATCGCTAACCTGAACTAGGAACCAAAAAGGCTGAGCAGCAACAGAATATGTATTAAATATTAAAATGCAAATATTTATTTCAATAAAACTCTATGATTACATTCCATGAGACAGATGCAAACACACTCAGGCTCAGAGAGGACTTCTATAAGGGTGGCACTTTGAAGAATAAATATTCTAATGGGGGGGGGGTTTCCAAGAGATATATTTGGATACTTTTTATTAGTGTGGGAACCTCTCCATTCATGTTGTTTACTGATTTATAATCCACATTATTACATCATATTAGTGCATTTAAATATTAGACTGCTGAGGTGGGTTGAAATACGTTTGTTTATCTGTTTCTTGTCATTTATCCATGTGTCAAAATGTTTTGGATTTGAGCAATAGTGCTTGATATGTGTTGATATTTTTAAGTTTTATAACTGCACATGTAAAAATTATGTATTGAAATAAATATTTGTATTTTAATATTTAATACATATCTACTGGTGCCCTACCTTTTAGGTTCATAGCTTGTGTATACAGGTTGGGTCACTCTGTTCCCTCTTTTGTTGTTTCATCTCTAACTTGAAGTTAGATAATCTTCAGAAGCTTTGTTATGTGCACTCCAATAATCAGAAATATGATGGATAGTAAGATGTGATGGTGGGGTTTTAGTGGCAGGATCAAGGTTGTGAAATGCTCTCCCGTGAAACACTTATCTGGCATTTTATTGACATTTTGGAGCATGGTTTTATTTGGCAAGCTTTTTGGATTATTTGAGCTTGAACAGAAGGAATGTGGTGTAGTATTACTGATACTGTGATGGACCATTAATTGTATAGATTGATTGTGAGTTTAAAAAAAACATTTTTTAGTTTGACTTTCTTAGTTTTTCTTTTTTTGTTAACTGGTTTAAAAAGAAGAGTATAACTATTCAGTCATAAATAGCTGATAGGTGTTGAGGTGTTGATAATTTATTAGAATTGTTCACCTCGTTCAGCTGCACACATAATTAACTCTTATTGTTTGTATTCATGGACCCAAACAACCTCAGGATACAAACAACAGTATTTTAACAATCTTTCTAACCCTTTAAAATCATTCACAACATCGTGTTACACACACTCATTTCTTTATCCTTTAAAATTGAAAATTGAAGCAATACATCTTCTTAAACATTTAGACTCACACACTCTCTTTGTAGCCTGTTTTTATTTTTTAAATATATATATTTAAAACTGCCCTTTCAGCTCAGGGTAGTTTACATTATAACTCTCATAACAATACAGTACATTGAAACATTTGAATATAAACATATATTATTTAACAGTGAAAAACTTGTGTCAACTGTGTAATAACAACAGTACCCAGTAAATAACTGTTTTGTGCAGTTTATGGGGCTTCTGGCTGATGGTTGGAGGCTTATTCAACTATCTTGACCAAATATCTGGTGGAATAGCTCCTTTTTGCAGGCCCAGCATAATTGTTTAAGTTTTAAAAATTGTTAAAGATTTATTGGGTGATATGTCCATATATAGTAATGTTGACTCCCCCCCCCAAATGACCAATGATAGGCCTGGAGGGGGTGGGAAGGAGAGAGGCTCTGAGTGGGCATGTACACAGCTATGCTTCCCAACCATATTTTGCACCGCTTCTTGGGTTTCTCAGAGCTTGAAGAATGTTTTAGGGCAGTGGTCCCCAACCTTTTTATCACCGGGGACCGGTCAACACTTGAGAATGATACTGAGGCCCGGGGGGGTAGTCTTTTGCCGAGGGACGTCGCCGCCGCCTGAGCCCCTGCTCCACTTGCTTTCCTGCTGGCGCCCCTGACTTTCCACCACCTGCTGGGAGGCGCTGCCAGCAGCAGCTGTGCAGTTCCACGCCGAGGGGGAGCCCCAGCCATGGCGGCTGCTGGAGAGCACCAAAGGTGAGCCGGCGGCAGAGTGGCAGGGCAGCCCCTGAGGCAGCAGCCAGGGAGGAGGACGAGCCGCAGCCCGGTACCAAATGATCAACAGACCGGTGCCGGTCCTCGGACCGGGGGTTGGGGACCACTGTTTTAGGGGGTTCGCAGTGATAAAAAGGCTAAATTTTGGTTGCAACTTTCCTGTTTGTGGCAGGATTTCTCCTGCCAGTGGTCCTGTGTTCCCCATGGTCACTCACTAGAGCATCAGGGGAGATGAGCGGGATTCATGTTGATTGATATTGCAGTAGTGATATGTTCATCATAGTGTTTATGAGAATTTTGAGAGTACCATCACATCACTTGCAAGTAAAACCTGGAAGTGAACTTCACCTCCCTGTGCTCCACCCCAACAGCTTCTGGAATTAAGTGACAGGTCTGGTAAACCTAGAGTGCATCTCATTCTTGTTTTTTCCCCTAACTTTGCTAATAGCTTACAGCATGGATTCCAAACCAGGGGTTCGTGGACCCCTGTGGGTCCATGGGAGCTCTGAAGGGGGTCCATGGCCTTTCCCCTCCTGCCTTGATTGACCTTGCCACAAGTCTGAAAAATTATTTCAGGGGCTTCTGCATGGTCTAAAGATTGAAAAATGCTGGTTTACAGATTAACTACTGGAAATTTATGGGTCAATTCCAGTCTTCAGAGAAGTGTTCTGTGCCCTCCCTCTTCCAACCCAAAACCAAAAGCAATGTGGGAAGGGTTAAAGAATACTTGTAGACAAGTAACTGTAGGAAGTGAAGCCGAGACACTTCTCTTTGCTTTTTATGTGACTTTCCACAAAATGTGCTTCTTTGCCCTGGCTGTAGTTTATGAAGGGAAAACAAAGGAACCTTAACAAAAGAGAGCATTGGGAGAGAAAAAATGTGGAGTAAATTGTTATTTGCCATTGGTTCCCCTGCTTTAAAAAATTAATATGCTTAGTCCTGTTTTCTTTTTCTTCACAATTTATAACTGAGAAGTTAGAGAGGTATTTGTTTTCAGTCTAGCAATGGGAAATTAAACTGTTATAATGCATTTATTTAGGGAGCCGTTTCCCTTTTATTGGAATGAATTTCCACCCAATTTAACAAAATAATTTTCTTTACAGAAGTATAATTGGCAATTAAAATTATGTTGGATAGACCCTGGTACACATTTTCTGCATTAATAGAGCTTTGGAATGGGGCATAACTCAGATGATTTTAGTACCTCTGTGTGAAGTGTTCAAGTGTCAGCTTGATGGTCTTCAAAGAAAATAATGGGGCTCTGAGACAATACCTTTCAAATAATTGGCCTTCTCAATGTGGAGGCACAGCATGCAAGAACTTAATCAAAACTTAAGATAAAGGCAGTTCACTAGTGTAGTCTCATAGACCATTTACGCACTGGAGGTTTCATGCCGGGCTGCAGGCTGGAGTTTTAGGCGTGGCAGGTTGCCCCATCTCTTCCTGCACCCACACAGGGGAGCATTTGGCCTGGTGCACCTCATCCGCCCCCGATTTGTGCTCCTGCATGGGAACTGAGGCAGTGAAGTTCCCAGTGCATAAATGGTCTCAGAGAGTAAACAACCTGCTAAAGGAGTTTGGTTTCATTAAATGTATCATTATAACCAGTGCTTGTTATTTGCTCAAAAAAATTAAACCAAAATATAATCTGAAGGTGGATCCCCCCCCCCCCCAATTTTCTGTTGTCTCAGTGCTAAACAGAATGCTGGAATTGTCTTGGATCTGATTAACATTTTATGCCCCTACACTGTATATACAGTGGTGTTTGTAAAAGCATTCTGGCCTTGAAGTTGTACCTTCTCCTGGATATCAGGCAATCTGTTCACCCTGATCCATGCTATTGTAATATCCAGGCTGGATTACTGGGGTACATTTTATGTTGGATGGCCCTTGAAGACAACTTGTTTTGGCAGAATAAATACAGCAATGGTGCACAACTTGTGTAAAGTGTAGATAAAAGGTTTATTTAGGAACATACCTGATAGTAAATAGCAGAGTCAGATAGAGAGTCCTAACTACATCTCTAGCTGAGAGAGAGCGTTAGGACCCTGTCTTTACTATCAAGTATATTAATTCCTAAATAAACTTTTTATCTATAATTTAACCAGGTTGTGCACCCCTGAATGCAGTCCCTTTTGCTTTATGATTCTGTCTTCTTACATAACAACTCAGACAATTCATTTAGTGTAAAATGCAGCAAGGTAGGTCCCATCATATTAATGAGGTTTTAGAATATCTATATTGGTTTGCTGGTCTGTTTTTAGGTTCAGTTGAATAGGTGTTTGTGAGTTTTATGTTTTAGGATCTTCACTTTAGACTGGACAGCTTTTGTAGACTGATGAGAGCACTGTTCTTCTCCTAGTAGATTTTACATACCGTCCCTCTAGTTAGGATCTGTGGCAGTTCCTACTGGAGCTTTATATGGTGGCCTCATCCCTGTGGAATCAGCTGCCTAATGAACTTAAGGTTGTGATCTCTAATGTAACACTGAGGCCCATTCCGCACAAGTTAAATGTAACAGGAGTGTGGCAAATTGTAAAAGCTACTAATTTGCAGTTATGCACGACATCGCACACAATCTGCCACACTCCTGAAACCGATCTGCAAAAAGCGATTCGTTGTGGCGCTTAAAGAGAAATCCAGAAAAGTGGATTCACCCACTGAAAAGCACTATACTCTTGCAAACAATCTGCAACACTGGCGAAAAAGATCTGTGCGTTCCCATTGTTGCGGTTCCAGCAAAGTCCCTCCCCCTGGCTCTCTCCTCTAAACTTCCGGCGAAGCGATCGCCATTTTTTTTTCTTGGAGCGAGCGGAGAGCAATAAGCCGGAGAGCCTTCATTCACCCAGCGAGGCTTCAGTCCCTCCACAGAGCTGCTTTAAAGCTCGCCTCAAGTCAGCAAGCACAACACAGCCCCATTTGCAAGTTCCCTTTATTTTCGGCCAAAAATCGTGCCCGTGCACAGGGGAGCGATTTTTTTTTCACTCAGGGGAGCCTAGCAACGATGAATCGGCAGCTCACACGCCAGCTGCCAGCTAGATGGGTCTCTACGTTAGGAGGAAGCAAGGAATCAAGGAATCAAGGCATATTCGTTGCAACGTGTGTTTTTCTTTTTTTTTTAAACCTGTTCTTAAAGGGAAAGGGGCTTTTCCGGAGCATGGTAACAACCGCCCATTGGCTGCTCGTTTGGTTGATGGCCAGGGGCAGGACAAAGCACGGAAAAAATCGCTTCCTTTCTAGCGATTTTTGGCGAGACCGGAAACCTGTGGGAAACGATTGAAATGCTATTGGATTCCACTACAAAGGCAGGTATGCGTTACGCCGAATTCCACTATTTTAAATTTCTGCAAGCAATTTGCCACATTCTGCAAGCAATTTGCCACATTGATCCTTGTGTGGAATGGGCCTGAGCATTTAAAGAGAGCTCTTAGTTAAACTGACTTTTTGTTATTTTGTTTTAACTTTGGATTATATTTTAAATGATTGTTTGGAAACTGTTTTCAGCAATATGGATAAACTAGTTTCAAAGCCCGTTCCTAAGAACAGACCTTGAAAGGGCCCCCTCCTCTGGCCCCCAGTCAGGCAGCTTCAGGTGGCTTTGGGCCACAGCTCGCAGCTGGATCAAGTGGGGCGGGTGGGGGTTGGCCAGCTTGTTAGTAGACCTGGGACAGAGCTCCTTAGCAGGCAGTTAACAGGCCCAGCCTAGCAGGCCCTGCTTAGCAGACCAAGAGGCCTTTGTTAGCCAACCCTGCCTAGCAGGCCGGGAGGCCTTTGCTAGCAGGCCTCCACCATCACCCTTTGCCTAGGGCCCTCTCCCCTTACCTGCTGCTGGCTCTAGGCACTGAAGTGTGTCTGAGAGCAAAGAGGCGGGAGCTGCAAGGACAGGGTCAATCAGGGAGAGCCAGTTTGGTGTAGTGGTTAGGAGTGGGGACTTCTAATCTGGCAAGCCAGGTTCGATTCTGCGCTCCTCCACATGCAGCCAGCTGGGTGACCTTGGGCTCACCACGGCACTGATAAAACTGTTCTGACCGGGCAGTGATATGAGGGCTCTCTCAGCCTCACCCACCCCACAGGGTGTCTGTTGTGGGAGGAGGAATGGGAAGGCGACTGTAAGCCGCTTTGAGCCTCCTTTGGGTAGGGAAAAGCGGCATATAAGAACCAACTCTTCTTCTTCTTCAGGGTGCAGCAAACTTTGCTGGCTTCACCCTGATTGGCCCTATTCCAACTTGGACACGTTCCCCCCCCCCCCAGGCTGTTTCACAACTATATAGAGGAACCATGGATAAGGATGGTTCTTAAATTACCAACATTAGTTTATAGCAGGCACGGATCCAGAATTTTTTTTTATTGCCGGAGGGAAATGAGTACAGTGGTGACAAGCAAATCTTTATATTATTATGTATTTATTTATGCTTTAGAATTTATTTACCAATTTTCTGCTTGAGGCTGAAGGTGGATTATGTGGTACTAGTAATCAAGCCCGCTGCAGAGGAATGCAGCGGGCGCTAGGGCCTTACCGCAGTGGTGTGCGGGGTGGTCGGCGGCGGGCTGGTCGGCGGCGGCGGTGGGCTGGTCGCGGGCGGAAGCTTCTTCTGTTGGCGGCGGGCTGACGCGGCGAGAGGCGCTTCGCCACGGCACGTGGCACCTGAGCCGGAGGTGCACCCAGACCAGGCATAACATTAAGCCAATATTAAGGTATTATAATGGTTGTTCCTTTCCCACCTACATTTCTTTCTGTCCATTCCCTCAAGTTGCTTGTTGAAATCTTAACATGTATTAGAAATGCATGTATATAAAGCGCTCATTCTCATTATTGTCAGTCTTAAAACAAATCTCATTTCCCTTGTTAGGGGCTTTTGGCAGTGATTCCTGTTGTTCGTGTATCTTGAACTTCCTTTGTCACCTCAGTTTCAGATCCTGTCCAACACATATTTGTTTCGACTGGGTGAAACAGTGGAAAAATTTCTCCTCTTTTCTGAAAATAGTTTTCATCGAGAAAATGGCTTTACATCTGTCTCAGTTTTAAGCCATTCTTGGTCTAACAACTATCTGAGGGATTCCAAGCTGCAGCATTTGCTGGGTCTTCCAGCATTTGGAAGTATAATCATACTCCCTGTTGTTGGATCTTTAATATACAGCTTGTGAAATAAAAGAAATAAACTGAATAGATGTCTATTTTGTATACAGTTTAAGCATGAATTAATTATATATGCATATTTACTGTCTGATGTGCACATCTTCTTTATTCAGATAATATGGGCAAAGTGTGAGGAGGAGAATGCATTTTCCTGAACATTTTGAGGGTTCTTAATATTTCATTTCTGTTTAATCACAAATACTCTCAACCTTAATTATATTGCCGTCATCTCATCTGGGTAGTTACACTGATTAAGTTTAGCAGAAGTATGTAATTAAATCCTCTCAAATGGTATTCAAATTGAAATTTAATATTGTGCTGGTTTAATTTATTTTCTTTTACAGTCATAAACAGATTTAATATGGAAGTGTAAATATAAAAGCATTTCCCTCTCTATTGACTATACAATACACTGTCATTATAAAAAGCACACAATTCACTCAAAAGCCTATCAGTAAACCATATATTTTCCAAAAGGACAGGTCACTTGCTACCTGATTACCCTCCCTGGGGGTGTGCCATCAATAAAGAAAGAGCACTTTGCCAATGAGGGCCAATCAGATCAAATTGCACTCTGCCAACAGAAGCCAATCAGCTGAAATTGTACTCTGACAATGAAAGCCAATCAGCTCAAATTGTATGCAGATGACTCATTCTCTATCTGATTCCACCCCCCCCCCCAAAAAAAAAAATTCTTCCATTAAGAGGTGGTCTTCAGCCAGGAATGGCCCAGCCTGAAAGTTTAGCCCCAATCAGCTCAAATGTTTCTTTTGCACATCAGCCCTGTCTATCTTCCAAAGCAGCTATTTCTGTCTGGAGAGCTGATCAGTATAGTCTGCACATGAACTCTAATTCTCAAAGATCTCCAGTCCCCAACTGGAGGTTAGCAACCCCTGGGATGGAAATATTCCTGTAGGTTTGGAGCTGGGACCTCAAGAAGGCACCATGTCTCATAGTCTCCCCTCCACAACAGTCCTTTTCCCCTGCAAAGCTGATCTTTATACTCTGAGGATAAGCACTTTGAGATGACATGCATGTTTGTGTGCGTGAAATTCCCCTGACAAGACCTACACCAGTCCACAGATTAGCAACTACTGTCTGAGTGCTTTTCCCTGTGGTCTCTGCATCCAGAGAACATGGGGGTGGGGGACTAGGGAGGCTCACATGCAAATGCTCCTATTTTCTCCATGGGGACTGCAGTTTGGAGATCAGCTGCAATTTCTGAAGATCTTCATGAGTTTCAAAAACAATAAAACTTTCCATCTGTCAAAGTAGAACCAAAGAAACGAATTGATTATTAACTGTGTGATAAAGTCCGTTTATTCAAAATAGACTTTATTGCACAGCCAATTATTGATTGTTTTATCTGCTCCCCTGGAGGTTGGCAACTCAGCTGGCTGCACATGGAGGACATGTCAAATCCAGTTTATGAGATTAGAGTTTGCCACTCTTTAACCACTAGACCACATTAAACCTTAAGATTGAGTGGAAAGCAGGGGGAGGAGGATGTTGAAACCATGATTTATGCTTTTGCCGTGCGGCCAGCACCCATGAAGGGCACAATCCAGGCATGCCTCCCAGTGCCCGGTGCTTTCCTGGAAGCACCTGACTTTGCCTCTTGTATAAAATAAAAGCCACATCTTTCTGTTGGACCAGCAAATATGTGTAAGTGATGGTAAATAAAAATGCTAACTAAATGTGGGCAATCTTGTTGCCTGTAACATGCTATGCAGTATCTAGAACCAGCCTGTGAATAAGTAGACAATCTTCTGCTGAGAGATTAAACGATTCCCAAGCCTTAAGCTATCAGTGAAATGTCGTCTTCTTAAGGCCATGACATCGTAGAGATCAGCCTAGCCTGAGGAAAGCTCTTCAAAGCTTTGTGTTGTATTGAGAATCATGGCAGTACTGGAGATCATTATGGAGTGAGCATGACAGGGATACTGATCACAAAGTGAGCAGATGAGACCACAAGAATTGCAGCCAAATGTGTACTTTATCATATACTGTGATGTGATGATCAGGGCCTGGCTGCGAAGTGACCCTATCTGGTCAGTTGACAGCATGTTCTAACATGTAGGCTGTAGAGAATTAGGTAGAAAAATGGTGGCTAACTTCAGAATGAGTAATTGCTGTACTTCACAAGGCATGGCCAAGTGTGTGGGAGCAATTTGTTTCTCAAGCTGCTTCTGTAGTCAACTCCAGCCCCTTTCAGAACTGATCTCCTGTGTTTACGATCCCATGCTAAGTAGTTTCCTAATCCCCTAATTTTCCAAAAGCCTGATTCCATAAAAGAAAGTACTGTTAATGTCATCTTCACTAGAAGAGCCTCCAAAGAAGTGATCTTTTTCATTGTTATGGCATAGATTCCTTTAACCCAGTGGTTCTCAACCTTACCTGCTTGGCGACCCCAACTTTGGTGGTGGTTTTGGCAGCAGCATGCACCTGCACCTGGGTGGGCAATGTGCATGGGTGCGAATGTGAACATGCATGCGCAGGCACACAACAGTAGAGGCAGTGTGGAGGCGGCCATTGCCATGGCCCCACCTGCCTCCGTTGGCTGCCACCTCCACCCGCCGCCCACTTCCACCACCATCCACCTCCTGCCACCACTACTCGCTGCTGCTGCCCACTACTACCACCACTGCAGTGGCTAGCAACCTGGGGACCCCGGGGAAGGGGCCAAGTGATCCCAAATGGGGTCCCGACCTACAGGTTGAGAACCACTGCTCTAACCAGATCTACTTCTTTGAAGATTGTTTAAATTTCAATTTTGCGGCATCCTCTAACAGGGATTTTCTTTTCACCTGTATATTAGGAGATTGTTCCAAATGCTATTTTCTAGGTTTAAAAAAATCTCAACCAGTGAAGAGTTTACCCCATCTCTCAGGAAAAAAAAATGTTATATGCTGTGCTGTTTTCCCCACCAGCCCCTTTGAAAGTGTCAAAACTATTATGTTTACAGTTTAAACCTCTCTAATTATGATTTGAGCCCAGTTACATTTCTGTTAAAAATGTCTTCTAATTACTTCCAGTTGTGATAACTGTATTTGAAAGGAAAAACGATAAATAGATCACTGAAATCCCTTGATTCACTCACCCATGTTTATTCAGTTTTGAATGGAGCATGTAAAAATATTTTTAAAATTATAATTGGACACTGAATTGTTCAGACAATTAGTCACAGAATACTTTTACTTCCATTTTGCCAAGGAACATCCAGCATAAACCTTTCTCTAGAATGAAAACTTATTACTACTTCATAGCATTTAAGACTCCATGACATGAGAGGTCCATCCCTGTGGAATAAATGGTAATTTAAAGTATCTTAATAATTATGTCTAGCCTTAATGGACAGGCACATAAATGCATCATATAATTAGCATCTAGATTAGGCTTCTCCAGGCTTATATTATACACATTGGATAATGCACTTTCAGTGTGCTTTTGCAACTGAATTTTCTTCTGTGAAAGAGGGAAATGCATTGAAAGTACACTATCCAATGTTTGTGGAATAAACCTTAGTCTTGGTTGAGTACCAGGTCCCCCTCTCCATGATACTTGATTCCTGGTTCAGGTGCTGATATTACTTCAGTAGTTATAATATTAACAATAACAAGAAAGAAACAGAAAATATCACCAACATCTTGGCATCACTTAAAATTTCTCTTGTAAGTATAGCAAAACCAGAGGTTTAAAACTTGGGGACTAAAAGATGAACAAGGGACAAATGTATCTCATTGTTCCATGTTCATTTGCCTATAGGAAAATATATTAACATAGATATAGTTTAATACATATAATGGAATTATTCTGTGTTTCTTGGAGCAGCACAATTACATTAATTTTCTATGAATCCAGAACGAACCATGCAAATGCATCCTATACACATTGTCTACCACACTGGACAGATTGTCCAAAAACACATTAGTTTCTTGGGCATTTCAAATCATCTGTTTTGGCCTTCCAAACGGCAGCTCATATTCTTTTATCTTGCCTCATTAATTGATATATGTTTCAGTGACAATGGCTGCATTCCAGGACAGATTTTTGCTTAATTTTCACTGAAGTCAATGGGAATTTAAGAGCCAAATATGGAATGGTTTGAAGTTATATGTTTCTGAAACATCTATTAATTAATGAAGCAAACCAGTAAAGTGTCCTCAACAAAGCTTGAGGTGAGCACTCAGCATATATAATATGGATCCAACTATGGGGTGTTATGATTCTCTCTTTATTGGTGGCCATTTCTAGGCACAGTTAGTTGTCAGTACCACCTTGCCAAGATAGACCAGAGTAGTCTTCACATGATTACTGGTCTTAAAAAAACAAAAACAAAACAAAACCTGGACCTGTGGTATTTTTAGCCCCTAACAACTCATTGCATGCATACTGCTACCATGGTATGCAATTTAAAATTCCTTCTTCCTGGCAATGTGTGGAATATACTGTATTTGGATAGTAAGAGTTTCTGACTAATTCTCTAGGCTTTATCTCTGTGAAGATTTATTACTCAGAAAACCAAATAATTTCATAGTGCTATTTTAAAAGTTCAGAAGTGGAAGAAATACATTTTTTGCCATTTTGAAACTTATTATGTAAAAGTGTGCAGAGGCTGCACCAGGAAGCGGCTTGTCCCCCCCCCCCCCCCATGTCCTCTGAGTTGATAATGGTCAGGAAGCCAGGGCAACGTACTTGTAGCAAGGCATGCTCTGAGGCTGGCTTCTCTTCCACTCAGCAAACTTCTGAAACCAGCAGGAAGTTGGAGATGATCTAACGCCTTATTAGCCTTTCCTGACCAAGATAACCTTCCTGATTGGGGTTAATCTACCACGGCAGGCCATTCCTGGCTGAGGGCCATAACTTACTCATGAGTAAACATTCCTAGAGTAGAGGCCTTTCCTGGCCATTTTGGGTCCCAGAAGACCAGCACGGGGCATTTTTGGGCCTCCTACAGCCCTTCCCTCCAGAAGGCAGCTTCCTATGTTGGATTGTGAGTGGTTGTTTTTCTAACTCAGTGTTCACTGTTCTCAGACTTGCTGTGCTGATCCTTATTTCTCTCCCATTCTCCTTTCCCTCCCCCTTTTTGGAGCCAAGCTACATATCTCATGGGAGGCCTTTCCTTCCATCACATAGCTGACCTAATTATGATAAATGTGCCATTTTAATTTATTGCTAGTTGATGATGACAACACACTTCCAGAAAAAACTTGAAATTCTATACCAAGTTAGTTTGCATTTGCTCTTTAACTGTTCTTCTGTATGTTTATAATAGAAATATACAATTTTTGTTTTATTGATTATAATAATATCAGTGGATGATAATACTTTAAAAAATAGTTGTGCAGTATTACTATTGCTTATTTCTGTTATAACAATTTGCCTTTCACCCCCTTTTCTCTCTCCTTCTGTATTTTCAGATAATATCACCTGGTTGAGAATGATGTATATTGTTTATTTTTTGGACATATTCCTAAAAACTGTCATATACTATTGCCCACTGAAAAAGGCCTTTGAGGCTGAAACATTTATAGTCTTGTGTTGGTCATTTGGTATTTATCATCAGCCTTGTATGAGGGATTTATAACAGCTTATATAAAGCTGATTCCCGGTAACTTTTAGTGCAGCCTGATATTCAGGCCCTGTGTTTGTAATCCCATTAGTGGTTACACTAGGCTTACCATATTTTGAAAAACAAAAACATGAGATACTATTTCCAGACTACTCCAAAAAATGACCTCTTGGTAATCTTGGTAAGAAATCTCATTTTAAATGCCCCAACTATTTAAATGGTGATAATTGCTACTAACTATGAATGTCCCTAACCTTCCAAACGAAAAAGAGGACATTTTAATCACTTTCTTAAAAAGAGCCCAAAAGAAGAAGAAGAAGAGTTGGTTCTTATATGCCGTTTTTCCCTCCCGGAAGGAGGCTCAAAGCAGCTTACAGTCGCCTTCCCATTCCTCTGGGAGCCCAAAAGAAGATCAACACCAAAAAAGAGAACACCTGATAACTCTACTATGCATTATATCCTTATCCATGGTTCCTTATATATAAAAGGGAGACTGGCCCTGAGGTGGAGCCAGTCTGGCTATTCGAGGTGGAATAGGGCAGATGCACCAAAAGGACTTCCCAGGCCCAGGGGCAGCTCTCTGCCAGCCCAGCTGGTGGGGGGGGGGGGGCTCTCCTCTGCTCCTGGCCCTGGGAAGGGCTGTCACCATGTCGCAGATGCAACAAGAGCCCTTCCCGTGGCCAGGGGCGGCTTTCCGCCAGCTGAGCCAGCGTGGGCGGGGCCTCTCCCTGAAGCTCCCACATTGGCCCTATCCCTGTTTCTTTACTTGGCTGGCCACTGGGAAGCAGCTGTGTTGCCTGGGGGGGCAGGGGAGGGGAAGCTTTGGCTCCCTGATATTCACAGCCATAATATTGGGTCCAGGGATCGGGACCTCCTCGGTTCTGCCTTCATGCAAAAGCTATTGCGACAACTCAGCAGATGAAAGCTCCGTTGCACGCTTTCTGAAAATACTTTCCAGATTTCTTGCTCGTTTATTTCCTTGACGTGCATTTCGCACAACGCCAGCTATGATTTCAGGCTCAGATACCTGCGCATAGTGCGGCGTGCCCATCCCCTCCATTTCATTCACCACTAGCTGCTCCCCCAAATGGCATGCAGCATTACTGTTGCATGTCCGGAACTGCTACGTTTAATGTCCTCCCTCTGCCTCTGCTTACAGCCTCTGAAACCCCTTCGGTCATCGGTGCCCGCTATTCACTACCCCGCCTTGCTCCAGGAGGTGAGTTGTTCTAAGCCATGCTCAATAGAGGGGAGGACAGTCACGTCGAACTGAAACAGCAGTTGTAGCATTGCAAAAACAATAGCTGCTTTACCCATTTCTGTCAAGGCAAACACGGGAACCTCTCGGACTGACGTTTCTTGGCGGGAGCTGGGAAGTTTCTTGCTAGGTTGGGAGAACCGCTCTTCTTTTTCTCCCCTCCCCCTTTCGGGGACAATACACCCACTGCGCTTCTGTTCCCCATTCTTGGCTATTTTCGGTTACTTCCTTCAGCGTCTTGAGAGGGGTGCGAGGGAGCTTCTGGGCACAAATGTTTACCTCACTTTCCCCTAAGTTTCCTTTTTTTCTTTGCCTTTCTGCCCTGATTTATGACAGTAGCCCGACTAGCGGACTATTATGCTGAACTTTTATTGCTCTACTTTTATTACTCAAGAGCGACCGTGATGGGAACCTGGACGACAGTTGTTCCTTGTTTTCTCTTCTCCCCCCCTTTTCTTTGTTTTCATTATAATACAAATACTTTAGACACCTTACTGCTGGGATTGAATGCGGGATATTTCTGTGTTGGGTTGAAAGTTTTCAACTTCTTTATAAGACAATGAGGGAACCAGGAACGGTGCTGATTTATTTTATTTCTACTTACATTTCTGACAGAGGGCCCTGGGGGGGGGACCCTTACAAAGCCCGTTCTTATGAACGGGCTTTGCAGCTAGTAATAAATATATTTTTATGATACAAATTTTCTTTACTTATGCTTAACCTTTGAAGCTTTCTTAGCAATTAAATTACTGCAGATGATATTTTATACATTTTTGATTTAAAGACAAATTTGCTAAGTGTGCTCACATGCTCAGAAAAAGGATTTGTTATATCACAAGTGTATGAGAGAATGATGGGCATTGAATCTATAGGAGAGACCTACAGAGACATGTGTCTCCATGGAAGACCAATTCTTTTTAGATTAGGCTTCTTTCTCTTCTTTTAACTGTAACCTGAAAATAAATAGGACCTACTTGAATAAATATGTTTACCTTTTCTTGCAGTATACCTCTTGGGAGATTTATTGACTGTGCTCAGTATCACACCTCAGTGACTGGGCAAAACTCTGCTGTATTTACAAAATATCCCAGTATCTTCTTCAGTAATCTAGAACATTGTAGTGTAATGCCATTGCTGAAGAGTTCCCTCTCAAACAAAGGGCATTAACATATTAGTCCATTCATAGTGCAGTTATATTGCATCTCAAGTAGCAGGAGACTGCCGTTTTGACAGCAGCTATAAAATGCACTAACCTCATTATTGCTTTTATACGAAGCTGTATATCCTTTGCTTTGAAATACAAGATTGCTTCACTTTTACTTTATCTCAAATGGAAGTCATCTACATTTCGTCTCCCCTGAAAGGGAGAAAAGATTATCAAAAGGCTTTTTTAATCAACTTCTTTTATCAGGGAGTTTTGGTTTTTAGATTTCCCTTTTTGATCTTAAATACACATCTCATTTGGTTGTCCCTCCCCCACTCCAGTGTTACTGTTGTCAATCAGTTGACGTTGCTTTGTAAAATAAATTAGTTCAGACACTTTGAAAAGGATCTGATATTTATTTAGGCTCTAAAGATAGCACTGAAGACGTTATTTCATCTTTAATATGATATTTTCCCTGGGCCAGAACCTTTTCAGCAGACTTGATATCACATTAAATTTGAATTCTTCCAATAACTCACAAAGAGGTATAGACTAGAGTTCAACTGACTTATCCCCAGTGATACAACTTTTTTAAAAAAAAGGAATTTCAGTAAACATGTTTATTTTACATCGGCAGGTTCTTACTTTTGGTTTTCTAATTTGTATTATTTTACTTCTGTAAAGATACCATCTTTTATTAATAACTGTTACCTCTGAAAATGTACCTTCAATTGAGATATTTTATTTCAAGGACTGGCCTGGACAGCTCAAAGTGTCCAGGGGTCAGGGATGGGGAAGTATAGTGTTTCTCTTGTTTTTGTAGTCAGGTTCTCAGCCCAGCATGGGGTTCCTGAAATGGCCTACATCACAGTCTACTGAGAAATAAAGTCCTCAGTATTCAGTAGTATTACTCTCAGGTACTAGGATAGGCATAAAATTATTAGAGTTGCTTTGGAAATAATTTGGATAATAATGTTTTGTCAAAATACTATTAAATGTTCAGTCAGTGATCTTTACTCTGAAAGTGTTTTTTGTTTATTTATTTGTTTTAGTTATTT